>NC_142200.1:32886362-34237362 GCF_049639895.1 Pseudopodoces humilis | reverse complement strand
AAAGTAAATACTATGTGCCAAAATTACTACATGGATTATGACTCTCTGTGTACTTATATGGTATTTGATCTTTTTCATACTGAATACACCAAAGAACTTAAAAGTGTTACATACTTGTTTCTGAACAAAATGTGACTTAGTAAATAATATATGAATAACGTCATGATAGTGTTTCTAGCTCAGCAATGAGAAGGGTGTAATAAAAGAGGGGATAGTCTTACCTAACAAAGCAGGTTTACAGAAATTTTTCTTATGACTTGGGTTACAGCTCACTTTTAGGCTTTTTCTGTGATCACTTTTCGACATTTGGAGTGGAATCCAACATTCAAAGAAGGCAAGTTGTGGTGAGAGTTTTCTTGTGGCAAGTCTGCCATCAATGAGCTTATGAATCATAGATATCTATATCTTGTGGTTTAAATTATGGTTTATGTAAAATCCTAGAATGGTTTGAGGTGGAAGGGACTTTAAAGGTCGTCTAGTTCCAACCCCCTACCCTGGGCACTTCCACACACCTTCCACTAGATCAGGCTGCTCTGAGCCTCATCCAGCCTGGTCTTGAAAACCTCCAGGGTTGAGGCAGCCACAGCTTCTCTGGGCGACCTGTTCTAGTGCCTCACCACCGTCACAGAGAAGAATTTCTTCCTAATATCTAATCTAAATTCAGCCTCTTTCAGTTTAAAGCCATTCACACTGGTCCTATTACTACAAGTACTTGTAAAACGTCCCTCTCCAGGTCTCTTATAGGCCCTCTCTAAGTACTGGAAAGCTGCTAGAGGGAGTTTCTGCTGTTTGAGTTGCTTTGTGTCATTGCCTAGCATTGGCTAGGTCTGGTTTAAAAATGTTTCATTCTTCAAATCCGAAAGGATGAACTGTGCACTGTAAGGAGGTAGTCAAGCCACTCAATGAATGGAATTCACTCCACTGGTTCTCAGGGTCATGGGTTGGGAGTCATGGAATCAATCAGGTTGGAAAAGATCTCTGAGATCATCAATTCCAATCCATGACTGAACACCACCATGTCAACTAAACCACGGCACAAAGTGCCACATCCAGTCTTTCCTTAAACACCTCCAGGCACAGTGACTCCACCACCTCCCTGGCAGCCCCTTCCAATGTCTAATCACTCTTTCTGTGAATAAATTCTTATGTCTGACTTAGACCTCCCCTAGTGCACCTTAGAGATTGTGTCCTCTTGTCCTGTCACTGGTTACCTGGGAGAAGAAACCAACCCCCACCTGGCTACAAACTCCTTTCAATGAGTTGTAAGGAGTGGTAAGGTCACCGTTGAGCCTCCTTTTCTCCAGGCTAAACACCCCCAGCTCCTTAGCTGCTCCTCATGAGACTTGTGCTCCAGACCCTTCACCAGCTCCATTGCTCTTTTCTGAATTTGCTTCAGCACATCAATGTTCTTCCTGAATTGAGGGGCCTGGAACTGGACACAGTACGCGAACCATCCTGAGCACACTGTAGAGATAATAGGGAGAAAGTGTTTTTCCAGTTGTTCTCAGAATCTGTCTCTTGACAATATAAGGAATCTAGTTTAATTCAGAATCAAATTTAATTTACAATTTAAGCACCTAAAATTGGTTAGGCTGAACCTGAATCCTTGTGTTAAGAAAGCAAAAATTCTTCACTTTGTTATATTAGCTAATACTCAGAGGTACAAAGCTCTTACCCTGCTGTAAGAAGTCAGTAGCCTCAACAAATAGTAGAATAATTCTCCTAAAACTTAGAAAAGACAAATGTAAACAAACACAAATAAAACTAGGTGGAACTATAATGTTTGGGTATTAATGTTAGCAAATTCATCTATTCATTTCAGTTACAGCAACATCAAGTCATTAATATGAACAGTGCTACAACAAAAAAGCTTCGGTTCTTTCATTTTTACTTTTCCATTTTATCATTTTTTCCTAATTGCAAAATATATTAAAGGACAGAGGATAATATAGAGGAGTTTTTATTCTAGTTTTACTTTCATGTATTTTTAACCTTTTGCTGCCTGATAAAAATCTATTAAAATGAACAATAAGAAATACTATCTATATATACTTGCAGTATCTATATATACTTGCAGTCCCTGGTATTTTAAATTATGTTCTACATTAGCAGCTTTGGTAATGAAGTGCTATCATGGCTGAACAAAGGCAACGAGCTTTGTCAACATCAGGTGAAGCGCTATATGACATCCTGGCACTAGAGAAGGGAGCAACACATGATGAGATTAAAAAGTCCTACAGGTATGTAAAATGTGCTTTGCAACAGATGTAAAAATGCTTATTTGTCTGGTATGATTATGATGGTAAAACCTTTTGAGTTACATGTACATTAGATATTCATTGTCACAATTGTTTCTTTTTTTTAAAATTTGTGAACCTGAAAATAATCATGATGCAATGTGAATCTACCACAAGCTGTCTGTGATTTACTTAAAATGTTCTAATCTGAGTGAATGAGAGGTCGGACTGTTGGGATAAACTAACCTGGGGTATTTGAATACTGCACCCAGTTCTTATGTTAGTACCTTCCCTGAAGTACCTTGAAATGCAAAGCCAATGCAAGTGCTGTAATGACAATTTGAGAACTAGAGTAAGAGACATAAGGAGTTCAATCAGTTTATCTTGTCAGAAAAGAAAAAGAAGATTACTTAGAATAAAAGATAGATTTAGAAGACAAGAAAAGATAGATTATTTGATTATAGTGTGGAATATCCTTGACGGGGAAAATTGCTAGGTGTGAGTTGTTCACTTCATGAAGGCAGGCATAACCTAAATCAGTGCTCGGGATCTGAAAATGATTTGAGCTGAAAAAGAGGTACATGGTTTTAACTGTGAGTGTAACCAACTAGTGAAAAATACTGGCACAGGAATGGTACTTTCTCTATTGAAGAAGAAGAGAGGACATTAAGAATAGTTTGAGTCAAACACAAGTTATCAAAATGGTGACAAATATTTTATTGCTGAAATGTAACAAAACCTAGAAGTAAGACCAGAAGATTTTACGGTAATTTTGCCCTTAAATTTGCTCAGCTGCTGTTAAAAGAGAAAGAAATTTCAATGTCATGTGTGAAGTAGATGTTCTTGACGCTGAAATAAATATACTTGTAGGTTTAATAAATATTGTAAAACTTTTATTACAGCATCATTCTGGGTATTGTTGGTTGCACTATATTACCAGGCAAATTTAACACAGCTTGCTTTTCCTATCAAATGTAGGAATATATATGATCTCAAAAAGGTTTATTAAATAGATCTACTTGCATCATTGTTTAGCTTGAATTTTGGCAAGACTCTGTCCTCCATGTTTTTGAACAAATTGCATTTCTCCTGCTTTCTGTTCCTAAAGGCACATATTCAATGGAAGCAAAAGGAGTAAATGTCCAAACTCTTCATACAATGGAAGGAGAACTGTTGACATTCCATGGTTCTGTTGTCTTGTGTAATTATACCACTGGGAAAAAAGCATACTATGGTATCAAATTCACTTATGACTTGCATCTTCTGTGTTCCTGTAGTACAGCCTGGCTATAGAAATCATCTTCTGTTTCAAACTTCATGTTTTCCAGTTGCTTTTACATTTAATTTTCTGGAAATCCCCAAAGGAGAAAGTTGTCATGGAAGAATGTAGAATGCAATTAACTTTATTTAATGCTGAACATGAATATGGATGATTTACACCATGATATATGGCAAAACTGACAGTGATGCTTCCTCCATCTTTATTAGTAATTAAAGAAAAAAAAAAAAGGCTGCTTCTGACTAAAGTGGAAATGTCAAAGGGATTCACTTTTAATGGAGTAGCTGTAAATATTTGCAAGACAAAATGATGAGTCAGTCTCGTAGATTTGCTTTAATTATAATTTAATTCATGCTAATCCAAAAATCTGCTGCTGAAATGGTATTCTTTAGTACAAGGTATAAAACCAGCCATACCTGATTCTGAGTTTCCTGCCATTATTAATTAAGTCACTGTTAATTATACTGCCACAGCCCAGGGCAAAATTTGCTTTTTCATAAACATGACAGACATGACTCTGTGATTTTATTTGGAGTTTGGCACAATCTAATTTATCAGGGAGTAAAGCTAACAGGCTTTTAATCAGCACAATTTCAAAGGAGATCTGTTTATCTTCAATATAATACAAAAATAATTTTAGAACTTTTTTTGGCATAAAAAATTAAACTGTACTTTGACTTATGCTTTCTTGTCTGAATATATGAAGTAATATGCAGAGATATAGACAATGGATTTCTTTTCTTCAGAAGTTTCAAAAGATCCTATTTGATAGACTACTTACAAGAAAATCATAGATTCATAAAGTGGTTTGTGTTAGAAGGGACCTTAAAGATCATCTAGTTCCAACCCTCTGCCCAGGATTGCTGAGACTAGACCAAGTTGCTCAAAGCCTCATCCAATCTGGCCTTGAACACTTCCAGGGAACACCCACAGCTTCTCTGAGCAACCAATTCCAGTGCATCACCAACCCCACAGTGAAGAACTTCTTTGTAATATCTAATGTAAATTTTGCCTCTTTCCATTCCTAGCCATTTCCCCTTGTTCTATCACTACACGCCCAAGTCAAAAGCCCTGCTCCAGCTTTATTGTAGAACCTCCCTAAGTACTCCCTAAGTACTGTAAGTATTGTCATACTAAAGATTTCTCTTTTCCAATCTGAATAATCCAAATTCTTCTGGCCATTCCTCCTAGGAAAGGAGCTCCATCCTGCTAATCATTGTGGTGTGCCACCTCTGGACTTGCTCCAAAAGGTCAACACCTCTCTGACAGTACATTGGTGATTAAGAATTTTATTAGAAAATGTGTACAGTGCTCTTAATGCCATTTAATTACTAGCAAGCAAGGAGGGATAATGGCTTACTCATGGCTATGCCAATGGCTTGTTCTACTTCTGATACAGCCTCTGGGTCCACCCAAGGCTCCCCACAGCCACGAGAGGACACAGCACCTATGATCCAGGCAAGGGAATGAAAAGCATTGGAGAATGCGGGCATCGATCCCGCTACCTCTCACATGCTAAGCGAGCGCTCTACCATTTGAGCTAATTCCCCACCCTGCAGCCTCTGACTGAGGTCCTCTCCCCTCCCAGGCACCCAGCCCTGACCCAGGATGCCCTGAAACCAAAGCCCAGGCCTCCCACTGGACTCAATCTCATACCACCAACTCACTACTGCCTCACATTCCTGCTGGAGGTGACTGCAGACAACCCCCATGGTCAGAATCACCATCCTCTGCCCAAGGGTTCACCAAAAAATGCCTTGGCTGGTTGTCTTTCACAGTTTAGGCAAGATCTCATGGCTGAGCAGCTCATTCTGGGGAGTCCCCTGGGCAGGTCCAGAAAAAGGCAGCAGTGCCAGTGCAGGATGTGCGCCAGAGCCAAAAGATCACTCCTTCGAGCCGGAGTTGAACCAGCGACCTAAGGATGGCCGTACAAGGGAGCCTACAGTCCTCCGCTCTACCAGCTGAGCTATCGAAGGAAGCATGGGGACATGCCCAGGCAGACCTCACCCAGCACTTTTCCCAAGCCAGAGAGCACCATCATGCCTCTAATTACCACATCCTTCTTCAAACAGCCTCAGCTGAGACATCACAGCCCCTTGCTCAACACTTAAGCCCATCAGTCATGCAAACTGCAAACAGAAATGCTCCATAAGCTCCTTGGATGTCATCTTCTACAGATGGACTCTCCTTAGGGCCACACAGAGCTTACCTATATACGGCTACATTTTCCCTTGATTCCCTTTCACTGTGCTGTCTTTTGCTCTCTGCTCAACTATAATATATATATCTGCTCAAATTATAGCTGTTTCCCTGTTCTGCAACCTACATTTAAGTGCCCCAAGGTCATCCACAAGTCCTCAGAACCTGTCTTTCTGTAAACTGAACATTCCCACTCTCTTCAGCCCATCCTTAAAGAGAATTCCAGTGATTCTGTGAGATTTTTGGTGATCCACCACTGAGGTTGTTCCATTTCTTTGACATCCTTTTCTATACTGGCTTGATATTTGAGAACTGCCAAGCTGTCTTGGTTTACGTCAAGATAAGGGGGTAGACACTTTAAAATTGATTACATCCCATTTATTTTTAGCCAATTCCCTTCCACCAATAAGTAGAGATGAACATGAGGAGATATCAATAAAAAGTAACAGTTTACTAAAAATGTGAAATAGCAACAGGCAAGAAAAATATGAATAATCACTAATTACAAAGTTTCTAAATTTCACTGACTCCCTGGGCACAAGGAGAAATTAAAAGTGGTAGAGAAAGCCCTCTGCCCAAGATGGGCCCTCCATGAAGGATTGCGTGTGGAGAGACAAAGATGGTGGCAGCCCTCCCCCTCCTTTGACTGCATGTGGACAGAGAGAAGAAAAAGAGAGAAAAAAAAACCCCAAAACAACACAGATCCAAACCTCCATGATTACAAAAACTCCCCCTAAACAACAAGTAACAGAGAACTCAGGAAAAACAAAAAGAAAACCTTGAGTCCAAAGCCAGACAAATCCCCTTCCTATTTCTCTGGTGGCAGCAGCTCTGTCAAAAAAGGTACTCCAGCAGCTGGAACTTGATACAGCTGGAACTCATAGAGGGACTTCACCTTTTCATGAGGAGAAACAGCAGGCAGCAGCAGGAGCAACTTGGACTCCATGCCTTCCCACTTCAACTGAGCACTGCTGGCAGGTTGGGGCAACCATGTAGAGTGGGGCTGTTGCCCTTTTCTTGATGTGAAGTGACTGTAGACAGGTGAAATCTGCTTTGAAGCAATCCAGAACCACAAAATCCTAGGAAACCTGAAGCAACCGTCTCAGGAAAGAAAACAAAAGAAAACCAAGGCAGTCTCCACCCATTCTGCCTCGGCTCTCTCCCTGTGAGAACAAAATGGAAAGAGCAAAAACCAAGAGGTAAGAGAGAGCTGTCTATGCCTGAGAGATTCTGGCTTTTAAAAAACTTGGCAATGCCCCAGCCCTGCAGTTCCATTTCCAACCACAAGGTTTTCAAGAGACAGTAGCAATTCTGGGCACAGATGGATATAAAATATAATAACATTTTGGGTTACCCAGAACACAAGCAAAGAAGAAGAAAATCAATCCATTAAATTGCCCATAGTGCTCTTGAGGTCATCCTCCTCTGCTAACCCAGGGCACACCATAAATCTCCCCACAGCCTCCCCAGAGATCAGATGGATCCCTGGCAAAGGACCCTGTGTCCAGGCAAGGGGAATGAAAAGCATTGGAGAATGCGGGCATCGATCCCGCTACCTCTCACATGCTAAGCGAGCGCTCTACCATTTGAGCTAATTCCCCACCCTGCAGCCTCTGACTGAGGTCCTCTCCCCTCCCAGGCACCCAGCCCTGACCCAGGATGCCCTAAAACCAAAACCCAGGCCTCCCACTGGACTCAATCTCATACCACCAACTCACTACTGCTTCACATTCCTGCTGGAGGTGACTGCAGACAACCCCCATGGTCAGAATCACCATCCTCTGCCCAAGGGTTCACCAAAAAATGCCTTGGCTGGTTGTCTTCCACAGTTTAGGCAAGATCTCATGGCTGAGCAGCTCATTCTGGGGAGTCCCCTGGGCAGGTCCAGAAAAAGGCAGCAGTGCCAGTGCAGGATGTGCGCCAGAGCCAAAAGATCACTCCTTCGAGCCGGAGTTGAACCAGCGACCTAAGGATGGCCGTACAAGGGAGCCTACAGTCCTCCGCTCTACCAGCTGAGCTATCGAAGGAAGCATGGGGACATGCCCAGGCAGACCTCACCCAGCACTTTTCCCAAGCCAGAGAGCACCATCATGCCTCTAATTACCACATCCTTCTTCAAACAGCCTCAGCTGAGACATCACAGCCCCTTGCTCAACACTTAAGCCCATCAGTCATGCAAACTGCAAACAGAAATGCTCCATAAGCTCCTTGGATGTCATCTTCTACAGATGGCCACATGTCATCTTCCTTAGGACCACACAGAGCTTACCTATATACAGCTGCATTTTCCCTTGATACCCTTTCACTTTGCAGTCTTCAGGCCTTCTGATACTTTGCTCAAGTATCAGATAAAGGATAGCATTTCCTCTACTCTGTAATCGCCTACAAGCACGAAGGTCATGCCTAAACCCTTTGATTCTCTCCTTCAGCAGTCTGAACTTTCTCACTGTTCTTGCTCATCCTGGTAGAGAAGTCCCTCCATTCTGCGAGGTTCTTGTTGGCCCTCCACTGAGATTCTTTCATTCCATTGATGTCAGTTCCTGTGTGTGGGATCATCTCTTCCCAAGTGTCCTGATGGCCTTTGTCTGAGGTCACTGCACATGGTCCACGTGTGTCTTCTACACAGAGGCACAAGGCTGGGCACTGTTATGGCTTTATTTTGCAGGCAGTGAAACATCACACAGCTGTTCACTCATGCCCTTCCCCACAGTAAGAATAAAATTCACAGGGTGAGAAAAAGATGATTTAATAGGGCAGAAAAGAAATGGAAAGTGAAATAACAACAATAACGACAACAGTAACAATTATAATAATAATTCCAATATTAATAGAACGAAAATATACAAATCATATGATGCACAACACAGTTGCTTTATGCTCAGTGAATGATGCCCAGTGAGTTCCTAAGCAGTAGCTCCATTGTCTTTTCCCGTAATTTATATACTGAGCATGACACCATATAGTGTGGAATATTCCATTAGCCAGTTGGGGTCAACTGTCATGGCTTTCTCCTCCCAGCTCCTTTTGCCCACCATCCTCCTTGATGGTGGGGTTCTGTGAGAAGCTGAAAAGTCCTTCACTTATGATGAGCACTGTTCAACAAGAACTAAACCATCAGAATGTTATCAATATTATTCTCCTCCTTGATCTAAAACACAGCACCATACCAGTTACTAGCAAGAAAATTAAGTCAATCCCATCTGAAACCAGGTAAATATTTATGCCTTACTTTATACCATTTATGTCATGCTAAGGTCCCACATATTCCAGTTTCTGGTCTTTTTATATACATATGCAGATATCATTCCCTTAGCCTGGACCATTTCTCTAGATCATTTCTCTAAAATGTCAATTGAGTTTATTTAGCCCATGACTTTGGGCTCCTCTAAGTCTTTTGGGACAGGAGAGATGATGTGTGATGTTGGACTGTTGTATTCTGAAGACAGTTCTGGTTTTATCATTGCTCCACTTAGCCTGATCTAATAAAAATTCATTTTTCATAGATTAATAAAGCTAAATATTTATAATTTTGATATTGCATATAGCAACCGTAGCAAAGATGCTATACATTATTATATAGCAATTAGCATAATATAATTCAAATATTTGCCGGTTGTCACACAGAATCAAATCCCCTTGAGGTACACATCATACTTCTCCATCCTTCTGCATTACTCGCCAAGTGCACTCAGGCTCTTGATCAAAAGCAGTATCATGGATGGGTTTGCTTTTGCCTGAAGTAGGAATAACCCAGCCTGTCTTTCACAGCATAATTTCTATGTGCACTACAGGGACTTCTCCCTTTTGTAAAAGTAAATCAAAGTTTTAATTGGGCAGGGCCAGTTTGATTAGAAGATCCTCTAGTACTGGCTAACCATGTGACTTGCTAAATGTGTATTCTAATGTTAAAATGTCTCAGCACCCATTGCTCTCAGTGTTGTCTTTAACAGTTCATTTGTCTAATTTTCTGGAAGCTGGTGCATGGTAGGAGGTGTGATATACCCATTCAATGCCATGCTGTTTGAGCCAAATGTCTAAGAGGCTGCTTCTGAAATAAGTACCATTGTCTGACTCAGTTCTTTCTGGGATTAATTTTTACCTCATTTCTCAAGGCCCAGGATAGTATTCCAGCCATTGGCATGAGGCACAGAATATATTTCCAGCCATCTGGTTGTAGGTTCCACCATAGATATCAGTAAAAATTTCTTAAAGCAAAGAGTAGTCAAGCACTGGAACAAGCTTCTTGGGAAAGTGGTTGAGTCACCATCTCTGGAGGTATTTAAAAAATGCGTAGATGTGCATTTAGGGACATGGTTTGGTGGTGGACTTGACAGTACTAGGTTAATCCTTGGATCTGATGATCTTCAAGATCTTTTTCAACATAAATAATTCTACAGTTCTGTGAGTGTAAGCACCTGACGCTTGCATTGGCATATTTGTGGGAATGTGATATCATCAATCTGCCACACTTCCCCATGTTTGTATTTCAGCCACTGTTCTCCATTAGAGAGAGGCTTTTATCTTGTCTGGCTTGCTTTATTTCAGGCCATGTGTCACATTCATGGATAATCATGGATGGTGTCCATTATTAAGTCCACCCCTCAGTCAGGAGGTGATGAATATGTTGTATTTCTTCCTTTATGGCGTGAGATATCATGGACCCATTAAGTTATAAATAGTTCACACTTATGTTATGTTATGGACACCAGTCCAGATCCACCTAATCCACTTCAGTCTTTACATCCTGACTCATCAGCTGGGATTCTCAATGTTACTCAGTGGCCTGAGTCTTGGGTATGTGACTACATGATGCACTTTTACCACAAAGTCCTCTACCCAAGCAGAAATATGCTGCCTTAATCCAGCAGTCCAGGTGGGTTTATGTCTGCTCTTGACCTACTTCAATTTCAATGCTCCCCCCCCTGCACAAAGCATCTGCCACCATCTATGAGTCTGTAGAGATAATGTACTGGCCATTTTCCCTTTCAGCAATGTCTAAAGTCTGGATAGCTTTCACAATCAGTTTTCACCTCTGATAAGTTACTAGATTCACCTTTTCGTTCAGCATTTTCTGTCATGTGTACAGGACTCCACACAGCAGCTTTCCACCTTTGATATTTTCCCAAAATATGACAGGACTCATCAGGGCATATTGTTTTCATTTTCTGTTATTTCATTTACAATGGGGCTTCTTCAGTCCACATCACCTACGTTTTTAGGCAACATTCCAAAATCTTTGCCTTCTGGCCAGTCAATGATCACTTCCAAAATTCCTGGGCCACTGGGGTTTCCTATTCAAGTGCATTGTTTAATAGGTGCGCCCCACTCACTCCACATAGCATCAGTTGCATCGTGTAGAGAATGGACTCTCCCTTTGAACATCCTGCCAAGCACTGGCAGTCAGGGTACCAAGAGGAGCTTACTTCAATACTATGTCTGAAGCAGCTCAAAATCCTTCATATGATGCCAATATTTCTTTTTCAGCTGGAGTATAGCCAGCCTTGAATCTTCAGTGTCTCTGATGCCAAAACCCTAAGAATCAACTTTGAGCCCTCCCTGGATGCTTTTTGCCAATAGCTTCAAGTAGGACCATTCTCCCCAGCTGCAGCACCTTTCCAGTATCTTGTCCTGCCCAGAGCAGCCCAAGGGCTACTGTATGTAATATTTCCTTTTCAATTTGTTCAAAGATTTGTCATTATTCAGGGCCCAAATGAAATAATTCCTCTTCCAGGTTAGTTGATAGAATGGGCTTTGTATCAGACTATAATTTGGAATAAATATTCTCCAAACCTCAAATGTCTAATAAAGCTTGTGTTTCCCTTTTGTTAATTGGTGGAGATGTAGCTGTTACTTTGTTGATCACATTCATTGGGATACAATTACATCCATCTCGCCCCTTTATTCCTAACAACTGGATCTCCCATGTAAGTCACTTGACTTTACTTTGATTTATGGCAAAACTGACTTTCAGAAGAGTTGGACAATTTTCTTCCCTTTCTCAAAAACTTCAGCTGCTGTGTTTCCCCATATGATGATGTCATCAATGTATTGCAGGTGTTCCTGTTGTAGTGCAGTATGGTTAAACCCATGGAAAATGGTAGGGCTGGATTTCCACCTCTAGGGCAGGTGTACTGGACATCCCTCTGAGTGAAAGCAAATTGTGACCTGCACTCTGCTGCCAAAGGGATTGAGAAAAACCTGCTAGTGATATTGATTGTGGCAGGCCACTTGGCTGCCTTTGATACAAACTGCCTCCAGTCCAAATTGAAGTTCTAGCCTGTCTGGCATGGCGGCACTTAGCAGCAGCATGGCTTTGTTCAAGGCACTATAAACTGTTGGTCTCCACTCTGGATCGGATTTTCAGTGGTCATATGAAACTGTTACAGGGTGGGTGAGTCCTGCTAATCCCCCCAGGGCTTTCCAGCTGACAAATTAGCTTATGCATGGGAACCAGGGGGTCTTGGTTGGTGTATTATAGGATCAGGTGGTTTCCACTTCATTTACAAGTTCTTCCCCTTCTTTCCTCCTCAGTCTGCAGCTGCCTCTCTTCCTCCTCTTGTTCTCATAGAGGGTCTGCTTTGGAGCAGTCTGCCTTGTCCACTTCTTCCTGCTGCTGACTCTTAGAAGATGCTCCTTCGTCCCTTACTAAAGCAGCTGACTTCTACTTCCAGTATTTCTTCTTGTGAAGATGATATTTGTACAGGTGCGTTCTTTGGTTCAGATGCAGTGTCTGTCACTGGGACTGGGGTAGCCAAAGTGCCTGACATGTTGTCATCAGATCCAAAGACCTTCTTGTCCCCTTGAGGGTACTAAATAGTGTTGAACAGGCCTTGCTAGGCATGGTCCAGGCCCCACCATGTTGAAGTGATTTGTTTCTCTCTGGAATTACCAGGTTGACAGCATATTTCTTCCAAATATTTTACTAGGTTTTCAGGATTCTGAACTTGTTCAGGGGTGAAATTCCAAAATATTTGAGATGCCCATTGCCTGTACTATCCCACACATCCTGCCACTATATATGCTCAGGCTCAGGGCAGTTGTCTGGGTGGTATCCCTAAAGAGTTTAAGTCTAAACAAGGCCTGAAATACAATCAGGACACATAGCAGTAAGAACATACTGGTTTGAACATCCTGACTATATTCAGAATTCTCAAGAGCTATTACCTTTTTACAAGTAATTACCTTGGAGGAGAAGGGAAAGATGTGGGAAGTGTATGCCCCACAGATTTGCTCTAGGAGGAAAGATAAAGGATGCAATTAGGAATAGTTTCCAATAGATGGCTCTAGAAGTATGGAGAAGATAACAATTCTTGATTTCAAATAGATTAGTCTCATGACCATTAGTTTTATCATATCATAAGCCAGTGTTACAAAGTATGACAACATGATAACCTTAGCCCAGCCCCCAAAGGTGATAAACAGCACAACAGGAAACATACAGAGCAAGTAAGATACTATAAAACACAACCTGAGAACAGAAAACTGTTCTGAGAGTAAATAAATCAACATCAGGATTAGCTACTATTAAACTACTAAAATGAATGCTTACAAGAAATTTGTTTTAATATACTCTAGTCAGATTTGTCATTATCTCAACCCTTCAAGCCCCATGTTGGGCACCCGGTAGGCAGCAAAACTCTAAACAGCTGCTTGCTCCCTCCACCCTCAAAAGGGTTTTTGGAGACAACTGGGAGAACAAAGAAAAATTTGTGGATGGAGAAAAAGAAAGTGCAAAAGGATGGGGGAAATATCAATAATCACGACAGAATTAGATTATACAAAATAAGTGACATACAACACAATTACTCAACACCTGCAGAACAATGCCCAGACAGCCAGTTTATATGCAGTGGCCTCCAGCCCTCTTTCTCCCTACTATATACTGAGCTTGATGTCACGTGGTATGGAATATTCCTTTGGCCAGCGGGGACCACCTGTCCCAGATGTGTCTCCTCCCAGTTTCTTGTGCCCCCCAGTCTCCTTAGTGTTGGGATGGTGCAAGAAGCTGAGAAGTCCTTGGCTTGGCATAAACTCTGCTTATCAAGAACTATAAGAGCAGTGTGCAACCAGCGTTATTCTCACTCTGAATCCAAAACAGGTATAAGAAAGAAAATTAAATCTATTGTAGCCAAAACTTATATAAAGCTATATATAACAGGTACACTATTCTAAATGACATCTATCCAATGAAGAGGGAAGTCAGATAATACCTTCCTTCAATCCAGAAGCCTTGCTACTCTTGGAGAAGTCCTGGATGCTGTGCTCTACTGTGCTTCCCAGGTGTGCTTCCCAGATTTACTTACCTTTCAGAGGACAAGGGAACCCTCACCAAAGGGTGCTGTGTCCAGGCAAGGGGAATGAAAAGCCTTGGAGAATGCGGGCATCGATCCCGCTACCTCTCACATGCTAAGCGAGCGCTCTACCACTTGAGCTAATTCCCCACCCTGCAGCCTCTGACTGAGGTCCTCTCCCCTCCCAGGCACCCAGCCCTGACCCAGGATGCCCTGAAATCAAAACCTGAGCTTCCCAGTAACCTCACTCTCATACCACCACACCTCACCCACTCACAGTTCAGCTGGACGTGACTACCGACAGGCCCAGTGGTCAGAATCAACTTCCCATGGCCAAAGTTTGCCTAAAAATGCCTTGGCCATTTATCTTCCCAAAGTCAGACAATGGCTCATGGCTGAGCAGCTCATTCTGGGGAGCCCCCTGGGCAGGACCAGAAAAAGGCAGCAGTGCCAGTGCAGGATGTGCGCCAGAGCCAAAAGATCACTCCTTCGAGCCGGAGTTGAACCAGCGACCTAAGGATGGCCGTGCAAGGGAGCCTACAGTCCTCCGCTCTACCAGCTGAGCTATCGAAGGAAGCATGTAATTTTGAAACCTCAGACATTCATCACACATTCATCCAATTATTCAAGCCTCACACCACTCCCTTGTATTTACATGACTCTCCTCTGCAGGAAATAAGAAAGACTTGGCTTATTTCACATTGCTTCTCAAGCCTACAGCCCCTGGTCAGGACAGACACATCCATGGTGGCTCACTCAAGTCAGTCATCCAGAACAGAAGCCACTATCACCATGACAAGGCAGGGACAACTGCAAGCAAAGAAGTCACTGCAGAGGTCAGAATGATGACCATGTCCCATGACTGACGGGCAGGTCCATACATTTAGGTGTAAGGTGCCAAGGTTTAGGTCAATGCAGAACATTCATATGCACATCAGGTTTGGATCCAAGGTCTCTGTACCTTGACAGTGCTATGGCTATGGCCATTACTGAGCTAGAGACCAGGACTCCTGCTTTTTAACACAGAAAGAAAGTGAAGGCCCAGATGTGAACATAAAGAGAACTCCTGTGCTGATGTTTAGAGGTGGAAACCCTGAATGAGGCCAGTGAGGGCCATTCAGGCCTATTCAGGCACTTAATGCCCACATAAGATGTAATGGTCACCATGTGAGAGAACCAGAAGCCTTCCATTATACCAGCAGATACCAATAGACTATCAGGGTCCTCTCTCTGGTCTGCCTCCGTGATTGTGTTGTCAAAGCAATCAGTTTGAATGAGTCCTCAGGGCATCTCTATGTCTACCTTCTCCTCATACCTGGTGTTGGAGATAGTTACACAAGACAAGAAAGCTGATCCAAGGAAAGCATTATCATACATTGAAAGATGCTGTTTTCTAACTGCACCTTATCTTGTTGGCATGGAAACAGTCCTTTGCTACCAAGTGTTTGAAACATTAATTCTTTTTAAATTTTCACTCTCTCATAGAAGAGAAAAAAATAGAACCTCTGCTGCTTTAACTGTGGCCTGTTGTTTTTCTTTCCTCTATTGGTCACCACAGTAAAAGGCCTAACTGTTGAATCAATAACCTCCTGATAGCCATTTTGATAAGTGCTCGCTTATTTCCCACACAGCCCTTTCTTCTTCAGGATCTGCACGAGGCCACATTCAAGAGTATCTCCTCAAAGGGCAAGTACACCTGCTTCCAAGTGTCCTGGAGGCCTTACTAGAGCTCTTTGCACTTGGTCAATGTCTGTCCTATACATGGAGGCCCAAGGCTGGGCACAATATTATAGATCCTTTCCATTATAATCAGAACAAAGAGAATCTGTTGCTTCAATTCACAGCCCATGTTGCCACGGACATAGTCCTAGATGCTGCTCTCCTCTTTGCAGCGCAGGTCCAGGGAAGGGAATGAAAAGCATTGGAGAATGCAGGCATCGATCCCGCTACCCCTCACTTGCTAAGCGAGCGCTCTACCACTTGAGCTAATTCCCCACCCTGCAGCCTCTGACTGAGGTCCCCTCTCTTCCCAGGCACCCACCCAGTCTTGACCCAGGATGCCCAAAAGCCTGAGCCTTCCTAATAAACTTCACTTTCACACAACTACCCACCAACTCATTTTCCTGTTGGAGGTGACTGCAGACAACTCCAGGGCTCAGAACCATCATCTGTCACCAAGCATTCACATAAAAATGCCTTGGCTAATCATCTTCCCAAAGTCAGATAATGGCTCATGGCTGAGCAGCTCATTCTGGGGAGCCCCCTGGGCAGGACCAAAAGGCAGCAGTGCCAGTGCAGGATGTGTGCCAGAGCCAAAAGATCACTCCTTCGAGCCGGAGTTGAACCAGCGACCTAAGGATGGCCGTACAAGGGAGCCTACAGTCCTCCGCTCTACCAGCTGAGCTATCGAAGGAAGCATGGGGACATGCCCAGGCAGACTTCACCCAGGACACACTCAGAAAACCATTTGGCTTTCATACCACCTCACATATACCTGCATGACACTGTCCAGGAGGAAAAAAGAAACACTTGCCTTAGACCCACATTACCCAGAAAATCTCATGTATACACCACCAAACCAGGGCAGACCCTGCCATGGTGGCTCATTCCAGATAAGAGGCTGGAGCAGAATGTAACACCAGGCACTGCAAGCAGGGAAGTTGGTGCAGAGGTCAGAATGATGATCATGTCCAGTGAGTGCCAGGCAGGACCTGACTGACAAGAAAAGGTTGAGGTCAAACCAGAACATCCATCTGCACATCAGTGTGTGTTTCAAGGGTCTTTGTGGCTGGACATATCCAAAGTTATGGCTCAAACTTAGCTAGTGACCAAGACTCCCATGGTGTAGCATGGAAAGAGAAATTAATGTAAACAGAGCTCCTGGACCCATGGGTGGAGATGGAGGTCCCACATGAAGTCAGTTCAGAACCTTTCAGATGTATTAGGGCAGGCAGCATCCATCCAGATGTGATGTGTATCCACAGAAGGGAGCCTACAGCCCTCACTCCACCAGCAGAGCTATGGAGGGACAAAAACAAGCTTTTCCTCTGTGACAGAGCAGCCAAAGCAATCAGCTTTGGATGAGGCCTCAGGTCAACTCTTTTCAGATCTCCAACAGCAGCCTGAGCCCAAGAATCATTGCAGCTGACTCCAGGGTTCAGCCATTTATATTACATTAACCTCCAAGTATGGAGACTGAACAGCCAGGACACCCTTCTTTTCCTGCTTGTCTGACCCAGGGAGGGAAAAAATGGAATCCTGCCTCAGTTGTGACCCACTCTCTCATTCCTCTTCCCATCACCACAGTAAAAGGTCTAACAGTTGAATCAATAACCTGACAGGCATTTGAAACCTTCTGCTTAGTTCACCCAAAGTGTGCAGTTTGTGACCACCTGTCTTTCATGTATTATAATAGAATATTTTGCGTTGAAAAGGACCTTTAAAGGTCATGCTGTCCAACTTTCCTGCTGTGGGCAACAGCTTCTTCCACTAGATGAGATAGCTGATAAAGGCCCATCCAACCAGACATGAACTTTTGCAGGGATGGAGTATTTTCAAGTTTGCTGGGCAACCTTTTCCAATGCCTCACCACTGTCATAATAAATAATTTCTTTTTACATAATCTAAATCTACCCTGTTTTGTTTAAAACCATTTCTACTTGCTCTCCCACCATAAGGTCTGCTAAAAAGTGTCTTTGTCTTTCTTATAAGCCTTCTTTATTAATTGGAAGGTTGATATTAGGTCTCCCTGGAGCCTTCTCCAGGATGAATAGTCCCAACTCTCTCAGTCTGTCTTAACAGGAAAGGTATTTCATCCCCCTGATCAGTCCTGTGTCTTTATTCTGGACCAGCTCTAACCATGTCTTTCTTATGCTGGGAACCTGTGGCCAGACTGAGCCCTCCAGGTGTGGTCTCACAAGAAGGTGATAGGGGGGCAGAATAACCTCCCTCCACCTGCTGACCATGCTACTTTTGATGCAGCCCAGCATATGATTGATTTTCTGGACTACAAAGGTACAATGCCAGCTCATGTTAAGTTTTTCATCCACCAGCACCCACAAGTTCTTCTCCACACAGTTGCTCTCAATCCATTCCTCCCTCAGAATGTGCTGATGCTGGTAATTGCCCTGATCCAGGTGCAGGACCTTGCACCAGTCTTGTTTAAGCTAATGAAGTTCACATGGACCCACTCCTTGAGGTTTTTGAGGTCCCTCTGGATGGAAGATCTTCCCTTAAGCATATAAACTACACAGCTCCCCTTATCATCTGTGAAGTTGCTGAGGGTGCACTCAGTCCCACTCACAATGGCACAACTGATGAAGATCCCAATACAATACAGACCCTTGAGGGACACCACTTGATACTGTTTTCCACTTGGATATTTAGCTATTGACTACAGTTCTTTGGATGTGGCTATCCAACCCATTCCTTATTCATTGAACAGTCCATCCATCAAAACCCAGTGTCTCCAATTTAGTGGCAAGGATGTTGTGTGGGGTGATGTCAAAGGCTTTAGCAAAGTCTAGGTCAATGATGTCCATAGCTCATTCCTTGTCCACTGAGGCAATCAGTTTATCACAGGAGGCCACTAGATTAGTCAGTCATGGTTTGTGCTTGGTGAAGCCATGTTGTCTGTCTCTAAACACCTCCCTGTCTTCACATGTCTAGACATATCTAACAGGATGATCTGTTCTGTGATCTTAGCAGGGTGACTCTCACTGCTTGGTGTTTCCTAGAGTCATTCTTTTTACCATACTTAAAAATTAGTTTGATGTATTGCTTTTCTCAATAACAGAGGACTTCACTTGAGGAGGCATAAAGGTGGGCAAGGGTATTGATCTAATCCCAAATAAACAGGAAGACTCAGATACCCCAGTTTAAATCCCTTGCTGTTCCTGGTACAGCTCCAGTTCCTGTAGTTATCTGTGCAGCCAGCTACAAATACATCCTATTAACACCAGCTGGCCAAAGGCTCCCTGGCAAAGGGCCCTGTGTCCAGGCAAGGGGAATGAAAAGCATTGGAGAATGCGGGCATCAATCCCGCTACCTCTCACATGCTAAGCGAGCGCTCTACCACTTGAGCTAATTCTCCACCCTGCAGCCTCTGACTGAGGTCCTCTCCCCTCCCAGGCACCCAGCCCTGACCCAGGATGCCCTAAAACCAAAGCCTGGGCCTCCCACTGTCACACCATCCACAACTCAATTGATCATGTTCCTACTGGTTGTCATCCCAGACAACACCAGTGCCCAAAATCACAATTTCCTGGCCGGGGTCCACCCAAAAATGCCTTGGCTGGTCAACTTCTCAAGATCAGACAACAGCTCATGGCTGGACAGACCTTTGAAGGGAAGTCCCCTGGGCAGGACCAGAAAAAGGCAGCAGTGCCAGTGCAGGATGTGTGCCAGAACCAAAAGATCACTCCTTCGAGCCGGAGTTGAACCAGCGACCTAAGGATGGCCGTACAAGGGAGCCTACAGTCCTCCGCTCTACCAGCTGAGCTATCGAAGGAAGCATGGGGACATGCCCAGGCAGACCTCGCCCAGCACTTTTCCCAATCCAGAGAGTACCATCATGCCTCTAATTACCACATCCTTCTTCAAACAGCCTCAGCTGAGACATCACAGAACCCATCAGTCATGCAAACCACAGAAATGCTCCATAAGATCCTTGGATGTTAGTTTCTATGATGAACTTCCTCACGGCCACACAGAGCTTACCTTTATACCGCTGTATTTTTCCTTGATTCCCTTTCACTATGCTGTCTTCAGCCCTCTGCTCAAGCATAAGAAGAAACAAAATGATAGCCATTTCTCTGTTCTGTAACAAGTGTTGGAACATCATGTGTAAGTCCTCTAAACATCTCTTTCTGCAAACTGAAAGCACCTACTCTCCTCAGCCTGTCTTTAAAGAGAATTCAGTGAGATTCTTTGTGGTCCTCCAGAGTTTGCTCTATACCATAGATGTCCTTTTCCTGTACTGGGCTTGATACTTGAGAACTGTCCAGCAAAGAGGGAGAAGATCAATTCTTCTGCCAAACTGCCCATAGTAGTCTTAATACAGCCCTGTCGCTAAAAGACATGGAATGATTCACACGACCATGTCTCAGTGGTATGACAGAAAAAGAAGTAACTTTATTTTCTGACTCCAGTATTTATAGGTTCTTGACAATGACCAGGGATTGGATAATTAAGTTACCACTTTCCCAATCACACTGGTCATGAGAAATGTCCATCAAAAGATGTTTCTTAGAAGGAATGTGTAAACACCTTTTGTTTATAGTTACTTTCCTGGGAAAGTAACTAAAACTGTGAAAACAAGATCAGAAGGTTTAGTTTTCAGGGTGACACAACCCTAAATGTCATCCTCCTCTGTAAATCCAGGACACACCATGTATGTTCCCACAGGCCCCAGAGAATAGATGGACCCCTGACAAATGACCCTGTGTCCAGGCAAGGGGAATGAAAAGCACTGGAGAATGCGGGCATTGATCCCGCTACCTCTCACATGCTAAGCGAGCGCTCTACCATTTGAGCTAATTCCCCACCCTGCAGCCTCTGACTGAGGTCCTCTCCCCTCCCAGGCACCCAGCCCTGACCCAGGATGCCCTAAAACCAAAGCCTGAGCCCCCTGTAATCATTACATTACATTACATTAATATGTAATAATTCACTCTCACACTACCAGACACTCACTCACATTCCTGTTGGAGTTGACTGCAGACAACTCCAGAGCCCAGAACCACCATCCCCTGCTCAAGGGTTCACCCAAAAATTCCTTGTCTGGACATCTTCCCAAGCTCAGGCAAGAGCTCATGGCTGGACAGACCTTTGAAAGGAATCCTCCTGGGCAGGTCCAGAAAAAGGCAGCAGTGCCAGTGCAGGATGTGTGCCAGAACCAAAAGATCACTCCTTCGAGCCGGAGTTGAACCAGCGACCTAAGGATGGCCGTGCAAGGGAGCCTACAGTCCTCCGCTCTACCAGCTGAGCTATCGAAGGAAGCATGAGGATATACTACTCACATCCTCTGATACTTCATAGTGTTGTCATATTTGACCCTATAGAACATACTTCCCTGTCTTCAAAATATTGCTATCCTTGTTCAAAAGCACCCTCATCAGACCTATCCCTGTGCCTGATCTCACTTTTCAGTCTAAGCCTCCCACTGACAGAGTCTTGAGTTGATTTCACTGATTTCATTTCCATAGTGCCTTATCCAAAGCACATTTATCCATCTTGTGGGATAGCTGTTTCTCTGTTTGTTGTCACTTTTCTCTCTCAAACTTGCTTGCTGTTGTGGAGGGCTGCAGTGGGCAGTGATCCTAAGGTGGTGTAGGAGAAGGCCATTCACCATGAAAAAAATATTAATGTATATAAACCCATGGTTTTGGCATAGGAAGTAGCCTACAAACTACTTTTTTATTTTCACTCCCTACTTTTTTAGTCTTTTTTTTTTTTTTGTCATGATGAACCCTCTTTATTCTATAACTGGAATGTCACTTTTCCAGAGACCCACAGGTACCCACAGTACCATATAGGTAACACTCATATGAATTGCACTAATATCTAGATCTTTCTCCCACTGTTAAATCATCTCCAATTAGTATAAGTCATCTTAGTGTGCAGAGTTGTTTTGATAATGTACTCTTTAGCGAGAACATTTGTCCCAAAATCAAAATAAGAACATAGGTTATCTTTTGTTAATTGCTGAAAGCAATCCTGTTAGTAGTCTAAAACAATACTAGGTAAAGTGAGAGTGCAACTAATGTGTTCCATATTTTTAAAACTACATTCTGTTCAAATTCTTATTTTTTATAAGATTGTTTGGAATGTTGGTCAGACAGAAGGTGTCTTTGGGTCTTTGGGAAAATAAAGAAAGGCTGGAAATTCATTGTCCCATGCCTGCAAACATACATGGGCTTTCAGAAGTAATACTTCTCCTTTTTTTTCTTTTTTCTTTTTTTTTTTATTTTTTTTTTTTCCCTAATTGCTGGGGCTTGTTTTCAGGTAAGAAAAAGGATAGATTGCATAATTTACTTAAATATTTGGATGACACATAATGTCATTAGTCATGCAAGACTTAGCTTGTTTTTTCAGTTCTCATATTTAATTTTTTATTGTGTTTAGGGCACAGTTAAACATGACCAAGCGTTTGTGTTTAAGGTGCAATATGTACAGTACATTAAATATGACTGAACACAACCCTATTCATACTATTAGACACATGTTTAGAGAGTTATTTATGACCTATGATTCTGTGACTTAACAGAATTGACAAGATTGTTCCCAGGAAGCTGTTCCCAAGCTCATATCAGTCTTGATATCAGCAGAATGTCTTCCAGGCAGGAACTATCATCAGGAACAAAGCAGTTACTTTTTACTGGAGGACTAACCTGTACTAGGACTTCAAAAGGAAATCTATTAGGACTCCACTCTCAGGTTAAATTTTTTAGAGGAAGTGTAGGCACACTGCCTTCACACCACAAATACTAATTTTTGTCAGAGCAATTATGGCTAGCTCTCAAAATATTTGGAGACAATATTTACAAAATGAAGCATAGCTTTGCTGTGATTGAATCAGCTTAAAACACTACTAAATCTCTTTTGATGCCACTAGAGGTCAGCACTAGTCATTAAATAAATGTCCTGGAGCCTGCAGTTCTTTAGAGGGAGTGGTGATTTTTGAAAATATATACTTCTGTCTATGCTTGTTTTGCAAGTGTGTGTGAGCTCACACCACCAGCGCTTCAAGATGGTTGGAAGCAAACCCCTTCGTCTCGATGCTGTGCTTCCCCTGCTCTGTGAGCCAAGAGTCACACACTCTAGTTTTCAACTCTACCTGTCTTCAAATGCCATAGTGCTGAGTACACTCAGGGGGAAAAAGCAGTGTCAAACCCTGCCCTAGTAAAGGCTTCCAATGGCATAAGCAGCCCAAAGTAGTTGACAATACTCCATTCTCATGCCACACAGTGATTACTGCATTTAGCTCTGGCCACCCCAAAGTAAGAAGGACATGTCCCTGCTGGAGCTAGTACAGAGAAGAGACACAAGGATGATCAGAGCTGAGAGAGTGGCATTGTTTGGCCTGGACAAGAGAAGGCTCCAGGGAGACCTTAGAGCACCTTCCAGTACCTAAAGTGGTCCTGCAAGAGAGCTGTAAAGGAACTTTTTACCAGGGCATGAAGTGATAGGACAAGGGCAATGGCTTTAAACTAAAATGGAGTACGTTTAGATTAAATATTAGGAAGACATTCTTTACTGTGAGGGTCATGAGACACTGAAACAGCTTGCTCAGGGGAATTGTGGATGCTCCATCCCTAAAGGTCTTTAAGGCCAAGCTGGATGGGGCTTTGAACAACCTGGTCTAGTGGAAGTTGTCCATCCCCATGGTGGAGGGGCCAGACCTAGATGATCTTTAAGGCTCCTTCCAACCCTAACCACACCATGACCCTATGAAAATAACTATTCTATGATGGTTCCTATGATGATCCCATGACAATCGCCTTAACTGCTTTAACATTGTCTCAGAAATGCAGCAGTGGGGAATTAGGCCAAAAGACAGGCACTTGAAACCGGGATTAACTCATTAAGCTTTCCCACCTTGTACTTCAGAAAGATGCTTCTCTTCTATTGCAACTCCTAACTGTGTTCTCCATCATCACTGTCTGGGCTTCTGCAAACACAGACACTGTTTACAACATTTTAATGTAACTACTATTGATAGGCAATTGAACACAGAACTTCCTTTGCTATGAAGAAAATAATGTTGCCTGGATAAGCAGTGTGATCATCATGTTTTTAAACAACCTTTAAAAAATCTTTATCTTTGCTAAAACCTGCTAAATTATGCAAATGAGTTGGCAATCATAATGCAACAAATGCCTGTGATTTATTATCGTGTTGCAATCTGTGCTTTCATCATATATCACTGTCTGCTTAACACAGTAGCTGACTAGGTATCAATACACAAAGTTCATTCTCAGTGTAATAGGCACACCTCTTTCATCAAAACTTTCATATTTGTTACCTTTGTGTCACTTTTCTTCCACTGAGTACATTAGAGCTGGAAAAAAGAAGGCTGAACACAGTTCAGAATCATTATAACTAGATGAAAATATTTTTTGTAATGTTTTTTGTCTGTATACATGCACACATACAGATGACTTATTTTCCCTCTGTTTTGTTGTTTTTTGTTGTTTGTTTGTTTGTTTGTTTTTGTGTGTCTCACATTTAAGAAAACTGGCTCTGAAATATCATCCTGACAAAAATCCAGACAATCCAGAGGCTGCAGAAAAATTTAAAGAGATCAACAATGCTCATGCAACCCTGACTGATCTGTCCAAGCGAAACATATATGACAAGTATGGATCATTAGGGCTCTATGTGGCGGAACAGTTTGGTGAGGAAAATGTTAACACCTACTTCATGCTCTCAAGCTGGTGGGCAAAGGTAAGCTGTTATCTTCTTTTGGAAATAAAATGTTACAATGCATACTGAAAATTACGTATACAAGGAACTCCCTTAAAAACATGATCTCTATAGGCTTAAGAAATAGTACTCTAAAGTAAGAACTTAATAAAACAATATTATCTGGAAAATTGACAGTGGCAGAATGTAACAAAGGCTCAGAATAGCACTAATATAGAAAGTTTTCTCTTTTTTTAACCTGGTGTGTAATTATAGTACATGTTTTGTAACACTTTCAGACATTAATTAGATTTGAATCTAGTGCTCCAGGTTAATTTTGACTTTCTTTTCTGTAATGACTAAATAAAAATGACTCATTATTCAAAAACAATAAGCCCCATTTATGTGACAACCAATTAATAAGTTATTACAGTACAAATTTAGCTGTCTTTTTTGCTATTTATAGCATACAACATAAGTAAGCAATAATAATACATAACACTGTGATTACGGCATTATACACGTGCCATAGTGACAGAGTGAGAGAAAGGAACTCAAAGAAAAGGTTAGAAGAGTGGAATGGAGGAAGAGAGTAGAATGGAAGAGAATGATACATCAAAACTCTGCATATTGCTCAAGAAAAAAACCGTAATGGGCTGTTCTAGTGTTGAAGGAGTTGGGTTCATTTCTTCCCTTACCACACTGTTGTCTTCTGATGTTTGCATATATCAAATTCAGGTGTTTCTCCAAATACTGAAATGTTACAGATATGCAACAAAGAGAATTGGAAATGTGCCACATCCATGCAGTCCCCACCTGTTTCCAGCCACAGAAGCACAGAAAAGCACTCTGCTGGACTGTGCTGGAATACATAGGAAGATGATCTGTACTGTTTGAAGCAAGCATGCGATGACAGTTTTTATCTGAGAACTGTGAAACACAGATTTCTCTGTTCAGCAAGGAACAGGCCAGTGCTGCATTGCCCCACATTTCCCTTTTAAACTGGGAAGTTATATGGGCACTTTGGGGGTCTGAGAAGCCATAATCTGACTTCTGAATCAGGATGAGGCAGAAGTTGCTCAAATGCAGAACAGTGGATGAAACCAATGAGTAAAGTACTGGGATTTAAATTAAACTTGCAAAGGTGCTGCCCCTCAGAGGCTGGTTGGAGGCTTCCTGCTTGCAGCTGCTGTAGCTGCCTCCTGCTGCAGGCTGGACACCCCACCATAGCTGCTGTCATCTCCTGATGGATCATTCCCCCTTCTTCTGCCTCTTTGTCACAGCTAGGTGGCCTTAGCTGAGAGGGCAACAGTGTTGACTCCTTTAACAGTTTTTGGCAAAAGAAGGTTTTCTTTACTGTTTCTTTTTTTTTTTTTTTTAGCTTCTATTTTTCTTTTATTTGGTGATCTTTAATGGAGATTTTATGGAGTACAAAATCCTCTGGGGTCATAAAATCAGGTACAGAAATAACTACTGTGATTTTGACTCATAAAGAGAGCAGTGGGGAGTATGGAGAGAAGCTAATAAGTCCCTAACAACTAAAGGAGAAATGTGAGGATTGCTTCAAGCAAGCTGTATCCCAGAGGTGAGACAAGACATGCTGAAGAGCAAAGTAATCACTGCTTCCTGGTTTTCAAGAATTTTGTACAAAAATCCAAAATATGTATGTAGAGTCATTTGAAGATTATCACAGGTGGTCTCTCTATGTCTCCCCCAATCCAAAATCCTGCCACCCCCAAAGTATAAAGAGACCACCATGTGATTTTGTGATTCTATTTTTGCAAGAGGAGCTCACTATTTCTCATTTGTTTTTAACTCGAGCACAAATGGCTCAATTTGAAATTTTTATATTGGTCATCATAATACTATTTGAGTCTCTGGCATCATCTGCAGATGACCTCTGAACTCCTGATTTCCTCCATTCTGGTGGAGGACAGTAGGGACCACAGCCTTGGCTTGTTACCTTCTTCATTGACTGCAAACATTCCTCTTCCCACCACACCCATACTGGGAAAATCCAAGTTGTGAGGAGTTTTATCATTAGCAGTAGGGAAACTCAAATGAAAGGGGAAATGAAAAATGAAATTTACTGTTCTTTTTCAGAGTGCTAGAGTTTTTAGCAGGCATATTAAACTGGGAACATACAGACATGGGTAATGGGAACTCAAATTGCTTTTCCACTGGCAGGTATAGGGGTTGTTTGTTTAACTGTTTTAGCAAAAACTAATTTACCCTCTACCATGAAGACTGTTTATTGATGACTTCAATAAACTGAGTTTTGATTTAACAATTATGATAATGTAAGTACAAGAAATGTTGAAACATTAAAGGTTTCATGAATAAACTCAATGTGTTTTCCCCTGTATACACTTTCATTCTGTATTCTGTATACACTTTTCATTTTTTTTTCATTCTATACATTGTGGTGATATATTTTCCATAATGGCATAAATGATAAACAGATAACTTATTTTAGGGATTATAGCACCATTTCAGGTGACTATTAGAAGGAAAGCATTTTAAGACAAAAAATTAGAGTCCTTCTTTTCATTTAAAACCACCTTGCTCACTCTAGATACATGCTTACATTAATATTAGGCATAGAAATAGTCTTATTACCTTCAAAGATGATCCACTCAGCCCCCACTAACGTTAGCTCAGACATGCATACGTAATATTATTTGCATAGCTCCACTGTCAAAGTTTGACGATATCCTGACATTTGTGCTTACTTTCTTCCTCAGCAGCATGTAGCCTTAGGAATACAACAAATAGTTAGCAAAGGGCATACTGGATAACTATAATGTGAAAGCCTAGCTGTACCTCCAATCCATATATACCTGGTGGCCACAAAGCTGTGCTGCTTTTATCTACATATTCAGAGAATCATAGAATGGTTTGGTTTGGAAGGGACCTTAAAGATCATCCAGTTCCAACCACCCTACCATGTGCAGAGAGACCTCCTACTAGACCAGATTGCTTAGAGATCCATTCATCCTGGTCTTGAACATCCCCAGGGATGGGGCACTCATAATTTCTCAGGACAACCTGTTCCAGTGCCTCATCACCCTTACAATGAGGAATTTCTTCCTAATATCTAATCTAAATCTACCCTCTTTCCATTTATTTCTACACATCAGCTTTGACTTGCTCTCCAGGAATGTCACTGGTTTTTCTTTGTTCTTATACTACTATGTCCATGAAGAGATGTCCATGGAGATTTTTTCTGTGTCACGAACATCTCCAGGTAGTCCTGGATCTGCCTTGGGTCAGGAGCCAGGCTGCTGTCATGTCCCCATGGAGCACAGAGTGGCAATGCCATCCTGAGCCTACAGGTCCCATTGCTGTGATGCAGCATGCACTTCAACATCTGGGGAGCTGCACTGTGAACCCAGGCATTGGCTTCATGTGAAGGAAGAAAGCTCTATAAATTTAAATTTTCTGGCTCTTGACTCTTATTATTTCCGGTCTTAGCCCCAGGCAGTTGTGTTGTTTCTCCTGAAGCTTCTGTACTTTGTGCCATGGGGACAAGAGTGAGCAAAGGTGGGAACTTCTTGTTACCTGAGTGCCCAGATCAAGAAACCATAGTCTGAGGACTATAATTAAGGAGCTGTCATCTATGTGGTCCTGCACAGGTTAATGGGGAGAGAGAGAGAGAGAGAGAGACACTCACAATGGGCAATTCAAATACTCTTATGGTTGAATCTCCCCCTGGAAGAGTTTTTAATTTCTCTTTGACTGTGTGGGGAATCCATAGCAGCTACAGTTCTAAACTGGATGCCTTAGTTCAGTGCCCAAAATTATGCTGGATGCATCTGGCTCTTTGCTTCTTTTTCTCTCAGCTTTGTTATTGACAAGAGCTTGCCAGTAAATAAGTGTTTGCAAAAATGATCTTGGGCAAATGAGTCATTTTAAAGATAGAAATGAGTCATTTTAAGGTGGGTGGGGTTTTACATACTGCCTGGAGGATTTTTCTGAGGGCCATCAGCAGAACAACAGAGTTTGCAATGTTGAGTATGTGGGGGCCTGTTGGTTGGTGTCTTCTTTGTGGATGTGGTCCTTAGTGACAAGTAGGAACTTGTGGGTGAGAAGGGCTTTGGAAGATCTGGCCATTGATCAGGCACTGGGAAATCAGGTAGACTCCTCTGAGTGCCAAGCACTTAGGAACCAGAGTTCCTCTGACATTCTGCCTTCAGCTGTAAGAGACAGCCACAAGTCTGAGGAAGGTCACTGCTGATAGGATTTTCATCCCTCTCTGTTTAACCCAGGGCCTGTTTGCAGTCTGTGGTTTGCTGACGGGCTGTTACCTC
Organism: Pseudopodoces humilis; assembly: GCF_049639895.1. Classification (NCBI taxonomy): domain Eukaryota; kingdom Metazoa; phylum Chordata; class Aves; order Passeriformes; family Paridae; genus Pseudopodoces; species Pseudopodoces humilis. The sequence goes on along the minus strand of NC_142200.1, from coordinate 34,208,642 downwards.
TGCTGCTGCCTCTGCTGCTGCTTCAACTGCTGCTGTGGAAAGTGTAAACCGAAGGCACCTGACGGGGAGCAGCAGGAGTTTTGTGTGTCTCCAGAAGATTTGGAAGAGCAAATTAAGAATGACATGGAAAGAGGTGTGTATTGTAGGAGCTTACCATGTGGCAAAGCTGTTCAAAACAATCTTTAAAGCCAGAACCAGATGTTCTGTTCACAATGCTGAGGCTGCTTCCAGACTTCAGTGGAGACATGCCAATTCACTCTAGCTAAGACCACAACCCAGCAAACTTCACAAATTATGTATTAATGCAAAACCAAACTTATAGGACTTAAAACTAAATATCTCCTGTATCTCTTATGAGATACTTACACAATAAAAATATTATAGCTTATTTTAAGAGACAATGTTCACCTTGCAGCCCCCATGCCCATGTTGCTTCTTATCCTAGATCCTATACTCATATATTAGACTCTGCTGGACTGGTGCCGTCACATCTGATTGGCCTGAATAAATGGTCATTCAGACTTTAGTTCTGCAAACTTTATCCCTGCTTGTGGTGGGTATTGTACCCATTTAAGAGAAGGCTTCAAGAAAAGATGCAAGGTTTCCAACAGTAAGGTTGTGCAGTAACCCAGGAGAGTCTGCATGGGAGTTGCCATGGTCCTGTCCCTCTGCCATCCAGGCCCCAAGCTGCTCACTTTCTTCTGCACTGGCAGTAGCAATTGTACCTTACCCAGGCCTTGGATAAAATCCAGGTGTAAACTAAGCCTCTCAAAAATGTGTGTAGTTCCTGGCCCATTTAATTCTCTGATGTGCTACATGGTGGAGTAGGCAAGTGCTAACTCAGGGGCAAGAGGAACAGGGAACTTAGGAGCCAGGAACATGGGCCTGTGGCAGCAGGTCAACCTCTTTTTTGGCTTTGCTGATTCCCCCAGCTGTACATTCAGGTTTTGGATGTGCCAAGGGATGATGGAGGTGCATTCCTAATTTGGCACTAGCATGGGATACATGCTTTGAACAACGAGGTCTGTCCTAGTGTGCCAAAGAAGGGTAGTTTTGCCTTCATATTCAGGGGAAGTAGAAACATCTCAAACTGGATAGATATGAACAGGGTGAGAGATGCAGTGGGTCCTGCTCCAGCAAAAAGAACCCAAGACACGAGGGAAAGACCGAGAACACTTTTCTATAAACTAGAAATACTTTTTATATTAACTATGATTAAGGATATGGGTTTTTTATGAGGAAGGACCTAAAAAGTCGGCTCACTCTTTTTCCCTTCCATTGTTATGGAAGATCTTATACTGTTATATTCTTACATTTATTATGCTTAAAATAGCACTGCCAGATTGCAAATGTCATGTTCCCTTAGCAGCAAGAAATTTTTCCCCCCCAGCTTTTCACACAAATTTACCCTTCCATAAATATGTAACAAAACACTTGTAGTAGTTGAAACAAACGCTATTTTTATAACTGTTACGCCAACGTGTGGTGGTGTTTTTAAATTGATTTTGCCTAGAGGCATATCAAGGTAAACACAGTCAGCTTAAAAACTGATCATACTTGATCAGTCTCTGCAAAGTCAGTAAAAACTACAAGTAAAAACTTTATAACCATAAAATTAATAATAATAATAATAATAATAATAATAATAATAAACCATACCTTATTTGAGACAAATCTAATAAACTCTATGACACTAGGCACCTGAAAAGTGCAAATCTAAAATGGGTCTTGCTCTTCATGAGTCTATGATACTAAAGCCAAGTTTGAAGTAGAAGGATGGACTTTGAAGAATCAGTATGATTAATTTCTGCCCATTTTGTTAATATTTTTTTTTAAATTTAGTTTATTTTTAATTTTAATTCTCCCTCAAAATCCAGCACAAAATTCCCCAGTGGCAGAAAAATAATGGCTCTGTCCTTCTGGCACAGGTACCAGAAGATATTGGTATTCATTAATTTTAGGCCCCTTGACATCTCTTTACTCCCACCAAGTCCCACTGAGACCAATTTTAAAAATTAATTTTAAATGTTTAGCAAAGTACCAGTCTGAAAAATTAACATAATGTGGAATTTCATTTTTTAAGTATTTGGAAGACAATACTAAACATATAGGTAGGGTCTGAAGAAAACTAGATATTTATACTTTTCCTACCCTCCTCTCTAGTCTTGCTACAGTTTCCTCCTAGTCAAAACCAGCAAGTCTCAGTAAAGTAGAATTCTCTTTATTTTAGAAGAGAACAATGTATAAGGAATAAAAATAAAAGCTTTATGATACAGGGTAACACGAGCATCTTTTCCGCAGTTGAAAGTAAAACACACAATGCATTTAGAAAAAAAAAATAAAAATTACAACCAGACCAAAGTGTGCTTCCTCCCTTCCTTCTTTCCTTGTCACCCCAGCTTCAGGCATGCTGACCAGAAAGACACAGCTGACTTTTAGAATAGCAAAGACTGTGCATTTTTGAATGTTGAGCCATATAAATTAATACTCATGCCTTCCTTTAGGTAAATAATAGAAATTTTCCTGTATGTAATTCAGAAACAAACTGTAATCACGTGTGCAGCAGATTTAGTTTTGGAAAAGGAGATTCTATTAGGATCCAAGTTCTTTGCATGCCCTCTAAGCACATACTGAGCATTCTAGCCAGTAATTAATTTCTTTGCTTCCTGCTGTCTCCAGCATCTACAGTATTGCTAACCAGAACTTCTTGCTGAGGTCAAAATGTAGATTTTCAAGCCAATCAGTCATTGCTTTTCTGAGGAATGCATCATTGATAAAGCATCACAATTCCTGATGCTAAAAACCTCTGAGACTGAGCCCTTAGCATTTGTGCTCAGTGGGAGCTGCCTGGTGCTGTCTGTACTGCTCAAGAGTTGAGTTTTAGACTTCAACTATCAAACTGTCATGACTATAATAATTTTTCAGTTCTTCACATGTCTTATTCACAAAATTAAGGCTTTATACAGTTTATTTCATTCCTCAAACTAACATAAAACATAATTATTAGTGAAAAAGAAAGAGCTGAGGCCAAAGATTCAGTGATCCATTTCCTAAAATGTAAGAGAAAAGTGAGTTGCCTCTATAATCAACACAATCATGCCAAAGGCTTAAATTCTGTTGAAATGCTATTTCTCTAGAAACAGAGAATTTCTAGGGGAAATCATATTCCTCTAGAAGAAGGTTTTAGTCAAATAAATTTGACTAGCTCTAGTGCTCAGCTAGTTCAATGTCTTCCTTGAGAGCCTTGTTTTACAGCATGTACCTCCAGGGGTAACATGACCATCAGAACTAAAGGAAATTAGGGGTTTGCAAGCCCTGGCACACACGTAGCTTACAAGGATTTCTCCTCACAACTATTGATTTGTACCAGAATACTCTGACATAATATGGAGCAGAAGACCAAAAATTAAATGTTATATTTGGGTTATTACATTTTAAACATGACATTTTTTAGTGTCTCAGATCAAACATGACATTAGAAAGATGCAAGATAAGGTAATATTGGTATCATGCCATGATGTTACAGGTAACCTGTCAAAATGCACTGGCAGAGGGAAGTACCACTCGCTTGTCTGCAGCACAGACACGTGCAACACTTCATCACTTTCCCACACGCATGGAGCAGGTTGACAGATTTTGCTTCCACTGAAGCTGAGGGCAAAATTTTTGTTAACTTTTATGTTCCTGGAGGAGGTGGCATTGGAATTTGGATTGCCTTTGTACTTCAGGCTGTAATGATGCACTCAAAGCAGTTTGGCAGGTCTGTTCTCTCCTGTTCAGTTATCATTGTAAGAACAAAGCAAGGCATTTCTAGACCAACTTTTATTTTACAGAAAATGAATTCTGAGAGAGAAAAAAAAAAAAGAAAAAGAATAAAAGAACCTGAGTAGAAAAATACTTTCCCAACTCAGATGCAATAAGTTTTTATCACTTCATTGTCTCCTCCACACTCCATATGATACAAATGTAGGCGAACAGTGAGCAGGAGCTATCTATAGAAAGCAGTTTAAACTGTGAATTCTGCCTCACCTCCATTCTGCAGCTTGCCATTAGCAGACTATATTTGTACAGTTTATTATGCCATGGGTCTCTGTTCTTCTAAAAATCCCTATCATAAATTTGAGAAGGGTGCAAGCAGCAAAATGCTTGGTGAGGGTGTCAGCTAAAAGCCATCTGCAGATCAGCTGGAGGCAACGTGACAGATTTGCAGTGGGTCCTGTTCTGTTGCACACCTGGGTATCACAGCAAAATGAACTGCTAATCTCTGCCCTCCATCAACAATCTTACAGAAAATGAACAACTTGGAGGCAGAAGTGGGTGGGAAGGAATGCTGCTCAAAAATCTAGAAAACACACAGCAACTTAAAAATGGATCGGAACTGCCAAACTAATATGAGCCTGAGCTGAGCTCAAAGCATTAATTACTCACATACTTTTAGAAGTTATGAAACATGTCTGCCTTTGACCTTGTGTCTAAATATGGAATTGCCCATACAGAGAAGCTGCTTGGCATTTAATCATTCTTGCCTTTCACCTTGACAGAGTCAAAGTTGTTCTGCCCCCACTGAGTGGAAGCCGTATGGCACGCAATTAGATTCCTGCTCTGGGTTAAGTTACTCCTGTACATTACATCTTTTGCCCATGATTCATCCCATCAACTGTCATGTAAACAGAAGGAAATGTCAGATGAGATTTTTTCCCTGAACATTTGGTCATTTGGCAGAAAAAGTCATAATTTGTATTCAATTACTGTGAAAGCTATGTTAGTATCAAGATATAGATAGTCCAAAGTTTTTCATATGAAACACTTCACTAAGGTGGCTGAACTTGTAAAACTCAGTCTATGAGAATTGAGTATTTCTCTCCCTCCCAAAAACATGCAGGTTGGAAAGAGGCCCAGGAGAAGGGCAACCAAACCTTTTTTTTTATCAGATGGAACACAGTAGCCATCAAGGAAATCTGTAAAGACTTACTTCTACTTTCCTCCACTCTACAACAAATGCATTTTTTATAGATATATTGGAAAAGCAAACATAGCAGTAAGGATTTATATAGTGACAATATAAAGTTTTGGTAGTTCCAAATTCATTAAAATAGTAATCCCAGAGCCCTATTGCACATACATTACATAAGACTTCAAATTCAATTTAGCATTTTTATTTAACTAGCTGGCTTTCAGGGTATATATGATTTCTCTCCTCTCAAGTGTATTACTATTACTGCTCACGCACTTTTTCCTTTTAATTCCCCTCTTTCTTTACTGCTAACTCTGCCTTCTTCAAGACTCATTTCTGTCCCATTCTCACAAACACTGTCAAGGTTAGTGCTTGCTGACTCACAACAGCACTGATTGTATTCAGCCATTTGTAGGAACAGCCACTTGCTATTAGAACAGGCAGGAACCTTTAGCCTGCAAGCTCTGCAAAGCACAAGGTACATCAAATGTCCAGTCTAACAGCAGCAGGAGCAACACCCAGAAATCTGCCACTGTATGAGAAGTAGGAGTAAGAGCATTTGTAGGTTTGGTGTGGGCAGTGACACCTTACTAGTACTCACACAGCTGTCTATGAAACCAAATTGAGCTGTAACCGGAACAGCAAATGAAATGTTCTGGTGCTAAAAAGAAATCTGACTTTGGTAGCAAATGAAGGGTTCTTAAAGTAATCTTTGTTGTCCTCTCCAATTTAGATGGAGAAACTCCTATTACGCTTCAGCCGACTAACGTAACTGAGAAGACACAACTGATTGGGGACAGCCATCGGAGCTATCGCACAGAGTCCTAGAGCAGGCGAGCGACCTGTTGGTGCTTCTCACAGTGTCTCACAGTGAGAAAAACATATGATAAGTTCTGCAGCCTGTATTCATAGCTTTATTTAAGCTAATCAAGAGTAACTTGAGAGCAACTTCCTACCAAGGCAGAATCTCCCTCTATGCTACTTCCAATACCTGCACTGTGTATGGAGATACATATGGCTTGTACGGAGCATGCTGGTCTCTCACAGCTTCATATTATCTTTCTCTCCAATAATATTCCCTTTGGTATAACTGGTCTCCTCCCTGCTCTCATCTGTAGTTTCACCTCCCAGACACAGTCTTGAGTCCCTTTATGGGCACACTGGCTGTCTCTCCCTGCTCCAGGAACTTGCATGCAGCAGTTTTGTTGGATGTGAAACATTCCTGTGAGGGAGCCCCAGAAGTGCTCTTTAGCAGGCCCCAGGGAGAAAGCTGGTGGCAAGACAGATGGGGCTCTCCTAGCCAGAGAAGAAGTGCTCTTCGGAGGGCAGTTAGTGGCTTGCTGGGACCCAGCTCAGGCAATTACAAATTATAAATCCTGAGCCAAGACAAAGTGCTAGGAGATTTTTCTGATGGTTGTTATACTGCAAGTCACTCCAGCAGCCTCATCCATAAAAAATCTGCAAACCCATGAGACAGTGGGCAAAGACCAGGGGAGATGGAAGGCTGGTCCTGGGCTGTCCCAGAACCTCTCTCCTCCTCCCACAGCTCCTCCTTTTGGCTCCCAACCAACAGCTTTCTGCCAGCTGGCTTATTCCACCATGCCCTGGGAGTGTGGCGGTACTGCCCTGCTGGCACTGGGCTGGGAGCCATCACAGCAGCACAGGCACTGGGGCTGTGGGAGCAGCAAGGACTTGGCAGGGAAAGCAGGCAGCAAAGGAGTGACCGTCCTCACTAGCTCATTGGGGTAGGACTGAAACCTCCCTTCTGTGCCAGGCACAGGGCCCTTAAGAGCATATGGCATGATTTTAAATAAAGAGGCAGGAATGAGGTGTATGTTCAGATGTACCGCTGCACAAATCGGTGGAGATACATGTGGGTATGGCTAAAGGAAGCATGAAGAACTTAGGCCACTAATTCGTAAGAGCTAAAGGAATACCTCTAAGATCTTAAGCTTAGCACCTCACTGATTTGACATAGTAGTTTAAGCCTGAGGCAGCTGAATTTCTCCTTATTGATCATTTTACATCAATCATTGTGAGTTCTGCGTATTTGCTATTTTTGCATGCTGTGGTCTAAAGGGGCTCACAGTGTTCCAGTAAATTATACAGACTGGTGAATATATACCTAGCTAAAAGTGTTGTTTCCTTGCTTAAAGTTGGATCCTGCAGTTGTGAAACATTATTATCATCCTTCTATCACCTTTGAAGTCAAATGTCATTCAGCTAAACATATGGGAAAAGAATGTGTTTTATAGAACCAGCTGTAACTCCAAAGTCAAGACATATTACTTTCAATGTTTCTTTAAAAGTCTCATAACACAAGGATATTTTCAAGACCATTACTTCCTGTTCAGGTTATATATCTGTTCTCTGGATGCAGGCACTGGGGACAGCCAATATGCACATTGCCCTCAGAAATGGCCCTGGTTTTCTGCTTCAGAAAAGAGGGAAGATCCTGGCATGGCCAGAGTTGTGCACAGGCACTCGCTTCCCTCCTAGTCACAGGCTCTCCTTTGTCCTCAGTTACAATGATTTTGGGAACCACTTGTATGTATGTAACTCCAGACCGCCATCCTACCTGCCCACTGGGGATGTGCCCATCCAACCCAGTGGTGCCAGGAGAGGGGGGCTGGTGACACCATCCTGCCACTGAGGAGACATGACCCCAGTGGTAGCAGAGTGCTGCACATCTTCCCGTAGGTGGGATGGATCAGACAGCACTGGGGTGATGAGAGATGGACAGAGCCCAGAGACTGGGTATGTGCTGTGGACACCAGCACACACACTCCTCTTTTGGCTTTCTTCATTATTCCCCTTTTCAGGGTGTTTGTTCTGGCATAGGATGTTATCCCCAATGAAGGAGTATGGAGAGTACATAATAAATCTGCAGGTGAATTTCCTAAGTTTCACTGTCTAGTAGAGAAATTTAGTGTGAAAATGTCCAAATGTTACCTAGTGACTATTTCCAGCAGAGAGCTGAAAGAGGCACTGGGAGAAAAGTCTGGTGTAAAGCTACATTTTATATGTGGAATCCTTTCCCATGTGAAATCCATCCTCCTTTTCCCATGGAAGTCACTGGGAATTGCACCCTTGATTTCGACAACAGCTACAGAGCAGGCTTAAAGCCAGGGAGGAAGAAGTAAATCCCATAATAGCAAAAGCAATTGGGGAATTTTTTCACATGCAACACCTCTGATGTGTCTAGAGGGCCACAGCCAAAGTTCACCATAATCAAGGAAATTTTCTCTATCGGCTTGAGATGTACAGCAAGTCATGTGGCTCTTATTTACACTTTCTAAATGAGAGCTTATTCTTGGGAAAAGAAAAATTTTCGTTCTCACAGTGTGAAGCAAAGATGGACAAGCTGCTGCATGTTTGCAAGTCTCATTTACAGACACAGGGTTCTGTACAGAAGAGCCACAACACATTATCTCAGCAAAAAAACCTCGGAACAAACCAATGACCAAGCCTCTGAGGGGGTTGTCCAGGACTTGCAGCTTAAAGATCTGAGTGTCTAAACTCATGGTTTAATTTCAAATGGGAAACTTAGTTTTAAAAGTATCAGAGCATTTCTCTCTTATTGATGTGAAGATCAGCTATTCTGAGGACACGTGGAGAAAGGATGAAAAAGGATTTCAGGACTTAGCTCTTCAATGTGATTTTACTCCTTTTTTTGCTTTTCAGAAAAGTTCCTAACGTGAACACATGCTAACATTATCTGTTTTTTGTGTACAGTTAAGTTGCACACGCAGAAATCTTCTCAAAATGTACAGAGTCTCAATTTTTTTCTCTGTTTTGCTACATTTATTTATATGTAAACTTCCATGTATTCTATTCAAATCTACCTTGGCTGTCAATCACTGTGACTAAATAAAGGTTGTACGTATGAATTGTAGCATTCCCTTTACCTTGCCACACTATCAACAACTTCATTCCGGTAACAGCTAGAGAAGCTGTTGAGACAGCTGTCCAAAGTTATGGCTTTGCACCCTGGCAAGTGTCAAATGGCAACTCAGGGTTTCCCCAAAGAGGAACTAGCTCTTGGATTGCAGCAGATGTGCTTGCCCATGCAAAGCAGCCAGAGCTATGGCCACACATTGTAAGTCCTTCACTTAATGCAGAATGCTTGTAAAAAAAATCATGAGTGTGACAAAGTGATGTAACACTAGTAGTTTCACTGGAATCAGTGCCTACATGGAACAGTTTCCCCCTGCAAAAGGTGCGTGCAGAGAATAGAACCATGGCACTGCTGAGGGCAACAGCAGACATCCTGTGACATCCAGCACCCCACTCTGGCGTTTTGCATCTGCTCAAGGGCCAGCACAGACTGCCAGATAATCTAGGCATGCTACAAGATAGGAATATTTCTCACTAGGTTGGTATCCAGCCTCTGTGACCACAAAATCCCAAGTGTTTGAAAAATGGACAAGGGGCAACTGTTTTGGATAGATGTATTCTTAAAGATCTGTTCCTTTGTGTGCTTAGATATTAACACATATCCAGGTTCACTCAAAACACCAAACAGAAGAGGCAGCATAGACAATTTAGGTGTACCACCATGTAACTAGTTATTTAGGTAGTTTGTGCACTTTTACTCCCCACAACAAGTTTGTGGGATAAGCCACAATGCTTAATACAAAAAAACTTCAAACATAACTGTATGTCACTTAATTTGATTGCCTACCTTGTATAAGAATGAATACCAATATTATTTAAGTCAAAAAGAATTACATCTCTGCCTATTTGTAGAATAAAATCATTAAAAAGAGGTGAAGAAACATGCTAAACTGAGCACAGTTAAAATTATTGATTTATTTTTCTATGCTATCATTTCCTGTAGAAGAGTGTGCTGTTACGAACCAGAGAGAAATGACCAGATGACCATAACAACCTTGCTTCCCTCCACAAACTGAAGTCAGCTCAGTCATCACATCCGGCTTCTCCTTTCACTTTGAGACATGAATGGGTACAGAGTTTTGTACAAGAGGACTCAGTCCTTCATGCCAGTTTCACCCATCTCAGGGTTGGGGAGGCAGTAAGATGGGACAACTGTGTGGTAGCTGATACCTGTAATAGATAGACACTGGTAAAGACATGCAATTTTCAAGTAAGGGAGTTGACTAATCTTAGAATAAGTTGGGTAGGAAGGGACCTCAAATATAATTCATTTCCAACCCCCGGCCATGGGCAGGGATGTGCCCTGTCCAGCCTGGACTTGAACACTTCAGCTGGCTAGATGTATTCCTTTTGTGGCAGTATGTACAGATACAGCCTTATGCTGTAAAAACAGTGTCTAGACATTTGGAAGAGAGGAGACTTGGAAAAATGACCCTCAGAATTTCAACATCCTAATTAGATGCGATGAGACAAAGGGATCTCAGCCGGTATCCTCCTGCACTGACTTGCTGTGGCACGATGAAATATGAACACACGTCTTGTTCTCCTTTAGAAATTCAGGTGTTGGCAGTCCTGCATTAGGTGCAGCATTTCCTGCTCCCGCAGGAACAGCCGCTCCTGAGAGCGAGACATAGCGCATAGGCTTGGTTTGCGAACTCTTTGAGCAAAGCAACCATATCTGCAAAAAGTTAAAGAGAAATTGTTGAAAAGCACTTTGCGTAGGAGGGAGAAAAGAAAAAAAAAAAGTCGCGTCTCCTTCGAGCCGGAATCGAACCAGCGACCTAAGGATTCCCGTGGGGCGCAACCGCTACAGTCCTCCGCTCTACCAGCTGAGCTATCGAAGGGACCTGCCACTCAGGGCGCCGCCGCGCACCAAGACCGCCGCCGGCTCGCCTCGCGCATGTGCAGCACGCGCTACTGTCGGGCGGGCCTTACGGCCGGGCGCGGGGCGGGAACGCCGGGAGCGCCCCCTGCAGGCAGGCAGGGCGGGACGGGGCCCGGGCCATGAGGGGCGCCGGGGCGGCGCGGGCTGCGCCGCGCCCTTGCTCTCCCTATAGGGGATAGCGGTAAGCGTGCCTAACGTGCGGGGCCAGTGGCGCAATGGATAACGCGTCTGACTACGGATCAGAAGATTGTAGGTTCGACTCCTGCCTGGCTCGCACCTTTTTTACGTTCTCGGCCCTGGTTGCGTGTTGGAGGGGTCATGGTTTTCCAGCTGATCTCACCATCCTGGCTTCTTACATTCCTCTTCTTTTTTTTCCTTTTTTCTTCTTCTTTTTCCCCCATCTGATCTCATCATCCTGACTTCATCAGGAATTGGAGTGACAGGACAAGGAGCAACAGGTACAAAATGAGAGGGGAAATTTAGATTAGAGATTTGGAAGAAATTTTTTGCTGTCAGGCTGGTGAGACACTGCAACAGGTTTCCCAGGGAGGTTGTGCGGCTCACAGCTCTGGCAGTGTTCAGGACTAGGTCTTGAGCAAGGCATGATAAAGCCTGAAAAAGGCAAGCATGGCCTAGTGGGAGGGCTACCTGTCCCTGACAGCCGGGTTAGGACCAAATGACCTGTCAGGTCCCTTCCAACCCCTTAAAATTCTATGATTCTATGATTTAACCCATTTGTCTGCCTGGTACTGCTGTGTTTCCGAAAGCAAAACACTACTGTAGGCTTAAATTTTTTTTTTTTTTTTCCCCAAATGAACTCAATTAACACACCATTACACAGGGGAGAAACCTTCTGGCTCTGGGAGAGGAGCAGGGTACGCCTCATTGGCCTGACACTGGTTACTCGCACAGACGGCATCAAATAAAACAACCGGGAGATCTCTGAAGGCAGCTAGCAATGCTGCTGTGATTAGGAATGTTGTTTACGTTCTAATTATCCCTTAGTCTTCAGAAGTGCAAGAACATTCTTGTGCAGTTGCATGAAAGGTGTGTGATTTTGCAACAAAACCCAAACATTTTTCGTTTATGTAAAGGCTATGCAGTGTATAAAGAAGAGCTTGCAAGCGGGTGAAGCGAGGAAGGCATTCCCAATGATTAGTTTTGAGAGCATGCCTTAGCTTCAGAGTAGACAGTTATGGAATCATAGAATGGTTTGGGTTGAAAGGGACCTTTAAAGGTTGCCTACTTCCAACCTTCCTGCAATGAACAGGGACACTGGATATCTTCAACTCAATCAGGTTGCTCAGAGGCCCCAACCTTGTTCATGTTCTCAGGGAGGGGGCATTCACCACCTGTCTGGGCAATCTCTTCCACTGCTTCATGAACCCCACTATAAAGAATTCCTTCCTTATATCCAGTCTGAGCCCACCCTCTTTCAGTTCAAAGCCATTATTACCCTTTGTCCTGTTATTACATGCCCATGGAAAAAGTCTCTCTCCTCGGAACTCGTTTAGGTACTGGAAAGTGCTCTGAGGTCTCCCGGGAGCTGTCTCTAGGCTGAACAACCGAAATTCTCTCAGCCTGACTTCACAGGAGAGTTGCTTCTACCCTCTGATCACTTTTGTGTCCCTCCTCTGGACTTGCTCCATCAGCTCCGTGTCTTTCCTGTGCTGAGACCCGCGGAACTGGATGCAGCAGTGTGTGCACTCAGATTTCCAAAAAAGAACCAAAAAAGAAGTGGTTCACGGCGGAATGAATAAATAACTGCGGTAGCTCATGAGGGCTGCCAATACTTGGAAGTGACGTGTGCGTGTTGCTGTGAAGGGCCCTGCTTTTCCTTTAAAAGGCACGGCTGCGCTAAAAAGTATACAGCCCAGTATAGGGGCAGAAACCGAACCTCTGATCTCCGAATTCAGAGTTGGAGGGGTTAGCCATTACGCCATTAGCTTCTCCAGCTGCCACAGCCCCGGACGCTGTACAATGACCGAACCCTGTTCCCGCCTCTGCGCCCCGTGAGGGCCGGCGCCAGCAGGAGCACGCGCAGAGCCGCGCGCGGGGCGGGGCCGGGCGGCGGCTTCTGCGGCCGCTGGGGGGCGGCGGCTGTGTCCCTTCGATAGCTCAGCTGGTAGAGCGGAGGACTGTAGAGGCCGCGCCCCGCGGGAATCCTTAGGTCGCTGGTTCGATTCCGGCTCGAAGGAGACGCTGAATATTTTTTTCTGGGACCGGAGCGCGGCTTTGTCCCCGCTCAGGAAGACGCTCCTAGAGCAGTTTATAAACACGTGTGATACACAAGCGATTCACTTTTTTTTTTTTTTTTTTTTTTGTTTGTTTTTCTCCTGAGAGGAAACAAAAAAAAAAGAAAATACCGCAAAGAGGTGACAGCCCTGCAGAAAATACTGCAATATGAGTAGCAGCAATGCTTTTGGAAGTGCTTTGTTGTTTTCCGTAATAATATTAGTTATTATTACGTTTAATAAAACTATAATTAGTTATTTTTTAATGACATTTAATAAATAATATATTGTTGTAATCACAGAATTGTTAGGATTGGACAGGACCTCTGGAGACCTCCCTGCTCAGGTAGAGTCACCTAGAGCAGTTTACACAGGAATGCATCCAGATGGGTTTTGAATGTCTCCAGAGAGGGAGATTCCATTGCCTCCCTGGGCATCCTATTCCAGTGCTCTCCCATCCTCACCATAAGGAAGTTCTTCCTCATCTTGAGATGGAATTTCTGGTGCTTTAGTTGATGGCTGTTGCTCCTTGTCCTGTCACTGGGCACTGCTGAAAAGAGTCTGGCGCCATCCTCGTGGCACCCGTCTCTGAGACAGATACTTATATGACCTAATGAGATCCCTTCTCAATTTAATAATATATATTTGGCATTCTCCTATGTGAAGCCAAAAGTAATTAAGCATTTTTAGTTCAGTCTTAGCTAGTTTTATTAGGTCTTCTTTCCCATGGTGATCCTTTGTATTCCATTCTGGACAGTCTCTTCTCGTTTTGCAAGTTGCTTTATGTGATGCCAAATAATCTGTATTAATTGGGCTTTCTGTGATGCCAGATAATCCTTATAAATGAGGGCTGTGAGTGCCCTGGCTGACAGGAGTGGAAAAAAGTCCTCCACCATCTCTTGACTTAAAGTGGCAGATGTGATATTTGGTCCTTTGGATGTGCCAAAAAGGGTGACATGGGATGTTCTAGCAGAATGTGGAGCAGAGGGAGAAGGGTCATAGAGGTCCTTACACAGAAGGGGTTTAATGCAGACAAATGTGGACATAGTTAATAAAAGAGCCAGCACTCATACTCTGTTTTTTCTCTCGTGTGTTCTATTGTTTCCTTTTTCCTTCAAGCCTTCTTTTCCATTACAGGTGCTACGTGGGGTGCAGAAAAACATGCTTGGCAACAGCTCCTGGCTTGGAGAGAGTAAACGTGTCTGAAAGCGTCCAAATCTGTCTGCATAACAGGGGGAGAATGGAAGTGAAGTTTTCTCCTTCAACAGAACCCCAAGTGAGTCTTCTCTCTGTGTAGGAGTGTTTCTCTGGGGCAGACTTCAGATATGAGAGCAAGGAAGAACCACTCTCTGTGGGAATACAGTACAAGTAAGATTATCAGCATGGAAATAGATTTATAAAGTTCAGCAGGAGTCAGACCTGCACACTTTGCTTCTCTTTGTGTGTTATCCCCATGGCCCCAGATACCTCTTTATTAATTAGTATGTTTTTGTGCATGTGTATGGACACAGACACCAACAACAACCTTTTCTCCCTTCTCTTCCGTCATGGTGCAGTGTATCCCTCTCAGGAGCTGTCCCATGAATAACCCAGGTATGAAAACCTGCCTTTTAGGGAACTGAGGCATCTCAGTGGGCATAAATTGAAGAAAACATTCATTTCCTTAGCTGTTATCCACACAACTTAATACTCACTAGCAGTCAAAACTGAATCCACAGTCCAGAAGCACATTCCTGTGCCATTCCCTGGTGTGGGACAGGGCACAGACTCTATCTAGGGCTAAAGATTTGTTTTATTCCCAAGATTCAGTCCTTCCTATATGAACGTCTCTAAACTCCTTTGTTCCTTTTCACTGGTTCAGTGGCAACTCTTTTCACTTCTAAAGGATAGCTCACAAAATAAAAGCACACACAGACCTTCTTCAAGAGAAGGGATCATTCCCTTTCTCCCTCTCTATGAGAGATATGAGATATCCATCTCTATGACATTTTTTCTCTCCCACTCACTCAGAAGGAATTGACATGCATGCATTTCTGTGTAAGAGTGTAATACACCTGAGGGAGAATGAAAGCCAGGAAAATAAAAATAAAATAAAACCAAAACAAAAAACCCTCACAAAATGTCCTGATCTCAGGACTTATTTTATGCTAAGCAACTATTCTGCCTCTTGAGCTACAGCCTGTTACATTCATGTGACTGTTTGGCTCAGCTTCCCATTCTTGTAGGACATGCTCATGGATCTAAAGGTACTGTTTTTCACTACAGTAGCAAACTAGTCAGTGGTCGCTTGATAGTGTAACTTGTGAAATACTTAATTTAGGTGCAAGTTATTAGTGACAGTCATCTGCAAGTGCATAATTATTTTTGTATCTGGTCTCCAGCGAGATCCAATAATGAGCTCTGTGTGTACAGTCAAATCATTTGTATCACTTAATGAAAGATGCCAGATTATAAAAACCTTAATCATACAACATTTCACTCTGATACACTTGGTTGGTTACCAGAGTAGAGCACTTCAGGGGATAATAAAGGGATGAGGGGTTTTTAAATAGCCTGATGGGTACAGGGGGGACGCCTGCTGCAACAGAAAGGAAATTTTCAGGTCCTGTCTTGTAAGAAAAGGTTTGTTTGTATTTCAAGCAAAAGCTGTCCCTTTTGCTGGAGAAAGGGAAAACAGAATAAATCTCATGGGAGTATGAGGATAGAAAGTTTCAGTCTGCCTGAAGGATTTCAAAGGAGAGATGGTGAAAATGTTCCTGCACAACAAGGTGCTTCCTGATGGATGCAGTTTGAGATATGTGGCATGTGCATAGACAAGATGTTCTGCAGATTGCAAAGGTGGGAAATCACTGGAAACAAAAGAGCACTTTCGTGATATTTTTAGTACCTGACACTTTATTACTTCTTTACTGAGGTATTCTTTGTCAGTGTATCTATTTTGAATATTGTAATCACATGCTTCTTTTTGTACTTCACCTGACCTAAGTGGGATTTCACGGTCACCCAACTATCACTCAGCTATCAGCAGCTCTATCAGCTCACATCCTGGGCACTTAAGACATGATTTTTATCTCCATGGGACATTCCCCTGCCCTATTTCAGCCGAAGAAGTGGACTAAATGAGCATCCTCCACGGTCAGCCAAGCTGGAGCATGACAGTGGAAATCTGGAAGATGCTGGGAAAAGACTTGAATATTGGAAGTTCCCAGTGGGGTTGGGAAAGATCCATGTAATAAATTCTTTTCAAAAATAAGTCTGTTTGGAGGTAAAATTGACCCAATTGAAAACTCCCAAGGATGCCGAGCAGGATGTGTGGGTATCATATAAAGGAACACAAATTCACATCTCCAGCTTTTGAACCGCGTGGTTGTTGGTTGGTTTTGGTATTTGTTTGTTTGGTTTTTTTTTAATTACCCAAGCTTTCCAGTTTTCCCTCCACCTACGCACAGAAGAATGGGTGAAAAGAACGAGCCAGGTAGGAGTCGAACCTACAATCTTCTGATCCGTAGTCAGACGCGTTATCCATTGCGCCACTGGCCCCCAGCTGTTCAATGTTCTATGTGTGGGTGGTGCTGTATTGCCCCACAGGGACACAGGGGATGCCTTTTCTGATGCCTGGCACCACCAAAATGCAGAATTTGCACAGTGAAAATCCCAACATCTGTGTCCAAGTTCCATATCTGATATTGCTTCACTGTGATGAAGAGCTTTGCAAGTATAAGCTGAAAATAAGCCCCATTGTGTCACCTGCTGCAATATCTATGCTGAAAGGAAAACAGGGAAAACATCATAATATCATCCAGTTCCCAAATTCTGGCATGTTCACATCTGTCAGAGTGCCCCTTCATCCATAAACCCTGTTGTCTCCCTGCCCCTAGCAGACATTTCTGCCAGCTTAGCCTTTCTGTTCCCCTGGTGTCTGGAGGAGGAATCCCAGCTTGTGGGAGAAGGAGGTGGAATCTGCTGCTTCTATGGCTCTGTAGCAGATGAGCCTTGTAGCCTTCACTCCACATCTGGTCCTCCCTCTGGGAAGGACCCCAGATCAGATAGACAGGGCCTGCAGGGCTGGGACCGACAGAGAGCTGATCTGCTCCAAGGGATAAGGACATCTCTGAAGGCAGTCAGACAGCATCAGCACCTCATCTTCCAGGCCGCCATCATGCCACTGTCACATCAATACCTCTCCCGTTACAACACGCCTGACTCACATCAGCAGGTTGGTTCCTGCCCCAACCTCTGAATTACTCTTGGTCTCTACCCCATAATTTTCTCCCGCAGCTCAGCTGCCAGAGATGATGCTCTTTGAACTGTCCAAACAGGCTTTGACTCTGAATTCATGCAGAGCATCACGTTGGTGCTTCAACAAAGGTGACTGTTGTCTCAGCGACTGTGGTCTTGGTCACTTGATATACTCCACAAAGGCCATGAGGTCACAGAACTGGTTTTCCAGTTTTTACTCATCACATGCAAAATAGATTTTGCTTCTCCAAGAAGAGATGGGGACTTATGACATTTTAGATTCAGCTTCAGGACTTCTTGCTGACACTTGCTGCCTGCTTTTCTGGGCCCTTTGCTTACTTTGTGGCAGTCAAATGTGTTGATCCATCACTGAAAATAACTCGATGTCAGTGAGCTGCAAGCTTCTTTACCATGGTAGCCTTTGTTTGATGTTTGAGTTCTGGCCTGACAATTTTTTCAGGCTTTTATGAACAGGTCTGTACCAGAGAGAGACAGGATACTGGAACAAAACTCCACATATTCAGCTCTAGTTTCATTAGGCCAATGAAAACCAAATCTAAACAGTGTTGTGCATTAGGGAGCTTGGGAAAGAACATGGATGGCACTTTTTTCCATTCCTTAGAAGCAGGATGGGATTCATGCTACCTGCTGCCATGGAAAATGCTGGGAGCTGTTGGAATCAGACATTTATTAACACAACCCTATTTGAACATGCATTGCTACTGTACCTTCCAGCAGCAGTGATTTTGCCTGACTGCTATGATAAATGATGGTTTTTGGCTTGACTTACTTGTGAGTGCTCCTTCTAGTCATGGACTATCTTGTGGGGTACTGAAGGTGTTATGTTCTGGATAATAATAAGGAAGATGAGAATGAAGTTTGAAAGGAGGATAAGCAGCTCTTTAGTCCAAAGTAGAGATTCCCCCTTCCCCTCCCCTTTTCTCCACTGCTCTCAAGTACACAGCTTGCCTTGTCCTAGCTATAGTTGTGTGTGGGCACTCGAGGCACCTGAGTCAGCTTGGTAATCCAACAGGGTGAGTAATTTTCCAATGGTCAATGAAGTGAATCATCTCAGATGGTGCTAATGAGGGGACCAGACCTTGCAGTCAGGGCCAACACAAGGTAGGTGAGAGGCCCAGGCTGCCCTCTCCTGCTGGCCAGGGCAGCTCAGCCTCTTGCAAGTGCTTGCCAAACTGCAGCCTGGAGGAGGAGTGTTGTGCTGAGGTAATGAAGAAAAAGGCACGGAGTGGGAGCAAGGAGTGAGAAGTGGAGAATGTGTTCAGTAGGTGAGAGGTAGAGCCACTGTCTGTGTCCATAGACAGCTCACTTTAGACCTGTTATTTCCAATCTCTCTTCATTTTTGTCCTTGCTCAGTTTACTTTGTGTAGGTGCAAATAAGGTGGGTAGTGAAGATGAGGCCAAATTCCTGCCTCAGGCTGGTGCAGGGGGATAAACTGGGAGGAGCAGATCTATAAGCAAGGATGTGCAAATAACTTCTCTCTTGCAACTGTTTGTTGGGTTTTTTTCCCCTGAATTAACCAGAAAAACCACAAAGCGAATGAAAGGGGGTGAGCATGTCCAAATGGGTGGTGGTTGTATAATAACAGGAAGGATGTAACTGAAAACAGAAGTTTGCAGGGGTGGAGGTGGTGCCTTTTTCTACTTGGACATCTTGGACTCGCACCTATTCCTCCAGCTGGCAGCCAGAGAGAAGATCCACTGCATGCCCAGGCCAGGCAGGATAGAGGGCTTCCACATAGGAGCTCAGAGATCCCAGGGATGCTACCCTTCCTGCAGTGATGGGATGAAGAGTGATATTAGAGAAGGATAATCTCTTGGATTTCTGTGTAGTAACAACAGAATTTCTCTGAGCAAACAAGGCTGCTCCATTTTGCCTAATGCAGCATGTACTGCATTCCAAAACAGCTGTATTATGGTGTCTGACAATTCAGAAAGCAGGACCCGGTAAGATGGGCCCTGCTTGGACCATAGAAAAGGCTGCAGCCAAGACTAATGGTTTGAGACAAAGCCTTGATGAAGTAGCAAACAATCCAAATGTCTGGAGAAAGCTGGAGCCAGAGCTGGGAATTCAGGCTAGTGGACCAATAAGAGAGTGAATACATGTAAGAACTAGAAATGAGAAGGGGTAATTCATCTCTAGAAGACATTTCTCCTTGCCTGTTGTCGAGGGGAGAGCATGGGGGCTGCATCTAAAGGAAGGGACATTGCTTTGGATATTTGCACACAATGCTGTGGATTTCGTGGAGAACAAGCTGACAACCCAGAGTGCTGGTAAGGTGCCTTGAGCTCTACGTGGAGTTTTACCACATCCTTTGGCAAGGAAGAAGTCATTAGTATCCAATTACACTGAAATCATACTTAATGCAAGACAGGTTAAGACAAAAAGAAAATAAAAACATATAGTCACTGTTGCCAAGACAGATAAACTTATAAAAGAGGTAGGTGGGGAAATGAGAGAAAACAAGGCTTCAGTTACTGGCTTTGAAGATTAAATCAGCGTGGCTATTCCCTCATATCCAGGCATTTTGCTGCAGGCTCTCCTGACATAGTAAGGAGCAGACAGCCTACCTTCCTCCACACCTTATGCCTCAGGCTGTGTTGTCCAAGAAGCTTTTTCTTTGTTCTGGGGGAACAAAGCACTTCTCATGTTCTAAAAAATTTTCAGCTAAAACTCCAAATTCTTCCAAACCTTCAAATTTCACTAATTTGGTATAGAGCTCTTCCTATTTCTTCCCTATTCAAGAGACAGGATGGCCTTTCCTCTTGGCAAAAATAAGAATGATTTCATTCCTTTAGCATTACCTGGCCAGCTAACAATACCTTGGCTCCAGTGCTAAGCCTGAGTGCTGTCATGGGAAAGGCACTGGCTTGATGTCTCAATGCCACGATTTTCTTTTTCTCCTTTTTTTTTTTTCTTTTTTTCCTTCTGTAATAATGTAAACATCTCTTCTTTGACCTGCCTGCTATTGTTGTTCTGGTGGGCATAAAACCCACCAGAGCATCATCACATCACAACAGAATGTGTGAACCTATTCAGCCTTGGTTTGGAAGGGGATGTGTTGCTTCAAGCTAGTGCTGGGAATAGAAGTGAGGGGAGCAGTCCCTGCCTGCTCAAGCAGAGGCTGCTCCCTGGTTGACGGGACTTGTTTCAGGGAGAGGCCCAGACAGTTCACCCCTTCATGGAAGAGGATAAAGGAGATGAAAGTTGATGTGGGAAGGATGAGAAGCAGGTTGCTGTGGTGCTGCAAAGTAGCAGAGGAGGTGGAGGCATTGCAGTGGGCTTGAGAAATCACTTCTAAAGGACTTATTCAATGTAGACAACATTCTGGGGCTTACTGCTGTGCATGCACATACAGTCTCCTTCCTTATCCTCTTGTGTCTTTTTCCCTTTGCATCTTGCACTTCACTCAGAAAACGTTGTACTGCCAGTCTTACAAAGTGGCCTCACACAGGGACCACACAGAGATACTCATTAGCTAGCTGGCAGCACTGTTTCCTCCCTAAACTGGAAGGAAATGGTTCAGCACCTTTCTGCTGTCCTGCATGGCTCCTACAGCATTTGGGGTGGAGGGAGGAGTGGGGAGAACACCAGACTTGGGTCAGAGACAAGAGGATCTCTTGCCTCCCACATGCTGGACGTGCTTCCCCAAGAAATCTGTGAAGGAAAGGCTGAAAATGAGAGCACCAAGATGTAGAAAGGTGGAGCTTCCTGCTTTCCCCATTGGCTCCTTGAGAAGCTCTGTTTTTCAGTTTCCATCTTCATGTACCTTGGAGGTCAGGTGTAAAGAACATTTCAAATAACATGGGAACATGTTAACAAGTCACCAGAGAAAGAATGAGAGATTTGGCACCTTCTTCCTGCCTGACTGGATGACACCTGACTTGTTAAAGACACATACTTCCCTGAAAGGGAACGATGGATGACTTCAGTTCTGGGAATGAACATCCTGTCTGGACACATTCCAGGAGCCCAAGGAACTAGCTGTGAGATCTGACATATCAATGAATGCAACCTGAAACGTTTCATGCAGAGAAGGTTCTAAGGAAGCATCGCCCCTTCTCAGGAATATCACCTGAATACCTGATGATGGGTGAGAGGTCTTGCCAATTTGGATCAGCAAGAATAGGAGCCTGTATAGTTTTTTTTTTTTTTTAGTATTACATAAATATAATCTATTTTGGATGGATATTAATGGATTTGTCATGGATGAATTATTTTATTCCTATTCTTACTTCATCTCTTCTGGATTAAGTGGGATTTCAGTGTTACTGATTGCCTGCTGACATTGCTGGCTGAAGATGACTGTGAACTGTTACCCTGTGGCCACCTAGCTCATGTCAGGTTCCTTGCCATGCTCTCTGGAATTCTAAAGGTTATGATTGTTGTGTCTGCCCCATTTTGGCTGCAGGAATGAGGTCCCTGGTGAGTACCTCTAATGGAGGTCAGGGATGGCAGAGGCATCCTCTTCTGGCAAAAGTAGCTATGGAATGGGACAAAAGCTCTGGGTATGACTCCTGAGATTCCTCAATGTGTCTCTCAGGGGTCCAACAAGAAGTTTACTGATGAGTAGAAACCTTCCCCCCTCCCCCCCCCACCAGAATCCCCTCTCCTTTGAGCTGTAATTAAAACCAGTGACTAAGGATTACTCTGAAAGTACTGCAGCCCTCTACCCTGGGAACTGAGCTATCAAAAGATGAGAGATGCAGTCCTGAGAGAAACTCCCAGCAAGATCTCACAGGAGCCCCAGTCCCAGCAGCATGATGGCAAGTAGCAGATCCATCTCTGTGGGATATGGGGAACCAAGGCCTAAAAGGCACCTTGAATACAAATTTCTGCACAAAACAATGCTGCTGCAAAGCTGTCAGCTTGTTGTGAAGTGCTTCATAGCAATGATTAGGGATGGAAATAGAACCAAGGCCATACTACGTGGGTAACTGGAAGAGATGTGATTTGTAATCTACTCTTACATAAATCTAGTAGCACCACCTCATGTTTGCATTACAGGCTTTGGAATTGTCAGAAGCATCAGAACAAGGCTGTGTACTGCTCCAGCTTGTCACCTCTTACCTAAGGATTATCTGAAGTAAGATTATCTGCACACCTACAGCAGGATAGAGATGAAGGGAGCTGACCCCACAGCATTACAAAAAGAGCAAAACTAGTGACATGAGGAAGCAAAACTTGCAATAAGCAGATCCACCAGAGACTCTGTCTTTACACCACCTCTCCTTGTTTGCAGGCTTCATTAGCAGAGCAGCTCTAAATGCTGTGACAATGGAACTGCACAGCAGCTCTGGCACTGATCCTATGCTCTGCTTTTCCCTCCCTGTGCCCTGCATATGCCTGTTTTCTCCCCCACTTGTCTTCTTCTGATCCAAAGGGTGGCAGTGACAGGGGATGTGGAGTCAGTGGTGCCCTATTTTCCCAGCTTCTTGACCACAGTGGGGGGGACAAAGGAGCACATTCAGCTCACAGCAGCACATCTTCCCTTACATCCAGTGCTGGAGCAGCCTCCCTCAGTGCTGATGGCTGGGGTCACAGGGGGTTCACGCTCCAGGCTGATGACAATCTCTGTAGGCTGCATCAGGGGGAGAATTTTGGAAGGAGAGGAAGACAGCCAGCCCCAACTCTTTGTCTTACACCCAGATCATTGTATCAGACTGTTATGATTCTGTCTATTGCCATGAGCTATTGGTTCATGTTGCCCAATCCTGACTGCAGAGGGTAGAACTGTGTAGTGAGAGATGTGCATCCTCAGTCAGCACAAGCAAAACACAGATCTTACTGCAAAGCTGCCCCCTCCATGGCAAGGTCAAGGCTTTTTAGGAGACATACAAAATCTAAATTATTCTATGGTGAAAGGACTTGCTGTGCACCCTTTCTTCCCTTGCATTCCCTAAACTCTGCCAGAATCAGAAGGGCTGACTCCTAGGGAACAGCCTGGTGTGGGGAGAGGGTGATGCAACACCACGTGTGTGGACATGGGCCGATGTGCTTGAGATGCTTCCTGAAGTGATAATTCAAAAGGACGTTAATGCAATAAACTGCTGCTTGGTACAATGAACACAATGTCACAGTGGATGGCATTCCTGATTGTAGCTAAAAGTGCCTGGCTTGAAGGCTTTTCCTTGTTTTCCTTGCAAATGCCTGCATCTCTCTCTCAAGTGCTATGCTCCCCTATGCTCACAAAAGTCTCATGTGAAGGAGTGGGTGAAAGAACCTGACTGAAAAATGGCCAAAAGGGAAACTTTCTCTTATCTGACTTTCAAAAGGAAAGAAAAGGTATTGGTACTCAGGAATGAAGAGTCATGCTGGTTTTCCTATATGCCTTGAAAGCATTTACAGGGCATATGGGTATATAGCAAAAGGAAATAAAAGGAAAACAGAGGAATTTGGAGAAAAAAACAACAACCCCTAAGAACATTTGTTACCTCTGCCACCAGCCACTTGATAAATAGACACTTCAGTTCTGGTAGCAACTTACTGTGTGAAAGCCTTCCTGCTCCCAAACACAGTATTTTTCTTTAGCTGTAATATGGAAATATTTGACCCTTTATCTTCAAGCACTGAATCTCTATTCTGTCCTGAAAGAATGACCCTCAAGATGGATGAGAACATTACCTAGACCATCCTGGGGAGCTGGATGGAGTGTCAGCAGATCTCTGGTTTGGTATAAAGTTTGTGCTGAGTACAAACTTAAAATCAGTCTCTCCTTTGAACTATGGACCTGAGTATTGTCCCGGAAAAAAAAATAAATATCTGCAGTCCTCTGCTCTGCTAGCTGAGCAATGGAGAGCATTCTGAAATAGCTGGCTTATGTCAAGCAGACCAAGGCTAGGGAGAAACCTGACACTGGGACAGGGCTGTATCCCTGTGAAGTGATGAGCTGATACCAGCTGGGACGCCTGAGCTTGATTTGTGCTGTGAAACACAAGTCCCACCCTACTGAACATTTCTCTCCTTTCCTACTGACAGAGCTGGGGCTGCAGCAGTGGGGTTTGGAGTGCTATGGGCTGTTAAGTCCAGAGCAAAAAACAAATCTGTTACCCAGTCAAAAATCATGTTGTTAAAGCTCTGCAACCCTTTTCCTTAAATTCTGGTATGCTTAGGAGGCCCCCTAGCACTGCCCCTGCTATGCTACCTCTGTTCCTCCCAACTGCCACAGCACCAGCTCCTGCGCTCCAGAAACAAACGTCCCTGTTATTCCACAAAATGCAGGTACCTGAGGAGGATTCACCATTCCTGCCTTTCTGCTAGTAGGGAAGACATGGAGCTGTGAATTACAAACAGGCTCTCATGGGATGCTGTAATAGCAAAGTAGAGGGGAAAGGGTCAGGGGTGCATTTGAAAAGCAGAGGGTTGTGTTAAAATAGTAAAGTACTTGGTTGCTTACTCTTTTAAAGGAAGTGAGATTTTCCCACTTTTCTAACTGATGTGCTCTCCCCTTTTTCTAACTGCTTTTGTTTTACTTATATCTTTTCTTCCTTCATGTCTTATTTTCACTGCAGGATATGTTTGGGGGTGTGGAAAAGCAAGCCTGTTCCTGTTATCTGTGAAACTTGTCCCTAGCCTGGGAAAGGACCTATTTTTAGGTAGACAGTAGTACAGCACTGTTCCTTTCCCACATTCAATACTTCCTTCAGTCCTTTGGACATACTTTTATGCCTTGGCTGTGAAATATGGATCTCTTTCTAGCAGTGATGTGTGGAGGGAATAAGGGTTTGGGAATCTCCGGGTTTGTAAAGTTGCATATGGTTTGGGGACATGCTGAACTGTTCATTTCATGTTTGTTGTCCTACATCCGGTCTTCTCAGGCTCACTGATTTTAATACTTTAGACAATACAGATATTTGCAAGGAACATGATAAATGCCTCATGTTAATCACCTTGCAGGGCCACCTTGCCTGCCTGAACAGTATGGCCTGACCACCAATTCTCATCCTGATCTTGAGGACTCTGAGGAAACCAGGACCTTCTTTCAGGAGGGCTTTGTTTCCCTGTGTCCCTTAAAGCTGGGTGACAGGTTCATGCTGGCTTGCTGGCACTGCTGGAGGGCAGAAGGAAGCCAAATGATCTTCTTTGTCCCAGGCAGACACATGGGGCAGTGACCTCAAGTTTTAGTATCACAATGATTGAAGAACCACAGCATGCAGGAATGAGTCCTTGATGCAGTTTGTCCACAGACTCTGACTGTTTTCAGGGTCTTTTAATCCAAATCTCTGAGGTTTGTCTGCTATAATTCATGTTGGTACCACTGATTAATTTGGTACAGAAGTTATTATCTAATACATATGCCCTTTTATCCCATGTTTCCACTGTTTTGCTGCAATCCAGGTCCTTGAGTGTGGATAAGCCCAGAGCAGGCTGCTTTTGAGCACAGTTCAGCTCAGGGCAGTGTCCACCCTCTATTAAAAAGAAAAGGACAGACATCCTCCCTCTGTGTGGTCTTTGCAGTTTGTGCCTGAAATCTCATGTCCTGTACATTTGATGTGCTCCCAGTGACTCACCCTTGGAAATGCTTTGAGCTTTCCTTTTCTGCTGTGATTTCATGTGCAAAAGAAACTTTCTAAAGATGTCATTATCTCCTGTGCTGGTCTTTGTTTTCTTGGAGATCTGAAACCAGCCCTCAGACTGTTTTTAGAAGGTCTCCAAATACTGACCGCATATGGCCTGTCATCACATATGAGGTACACAAAGACAAATATATATATATGTGTGTGTGTGTGTGTGTGTGTGTGTGTGTGTGTGTGTGTGTGTGTTGAGTGAAAAAAAGTCAGCCTCAAAAAGCAACTGTTTTTCAAAGCACTTGTCTCTGTTGCAAAAGCTCTCTTTGGCTGCATAAATTGAATCACACACAAGAGTAGTCTCAGTATTTATCACGGAGTGTATATGGATCACAATAAAATCATGAAATGCAAAATATAATTTGTAGTTTGCACTTGTATAGGTAGGAGGGCTTCATCTTGTAGCTGGCTTATCGGCTCAGTAAGTTGTTGCCAATGTAAGTGAAATCTGAATCTCCAGCATGCTGGCTTGTAGGTGGGAATGCCAGTGCTTGCCACCCGCTCCTGAGGGACTGTTCACAGCAGGGTGAATGGGCACAGACAAAAGGTGAGATTGATGGAGAACATCCCCTTGCCTCCCCAGGGATGCTTGGCTGAAAATGCAAACCTTTTCAGTCAAAACAACAAGCAGAGTTATCAGTATGGGAAGAGGGGAAGGATGCACCATCATTTTGCCCTAAGTCTCACATTTGGGTGAGCAGAATTGGAAGTGGCAGCCTCATTTTTGTTAGGATGTTGTATTGCTCAAGCACCCACCAGCTCTGTCCTCTTCCAGCGGCTGGGCTGTTGTGGGAAGCATGCAGGTGTGTCGGACCGGCTTCAGGATTGTGGGGAGCTCCTGGAGGCAGTGGGGTGGGGGTGGGTGTTGATCCCTTCCCAGGGAATGATGGGCAGCTCCCATCTGCTTTAGGCAGATGTCAGTGTAGAGGTCTTCCCTCTCCTGGGCTGGGTGGCAGGGTGCTTGCTCACCCCCAGGACAGACAGAAGGTGAGGCAGCAGGCCAAGGCACTGTCATCCCATGGATCAGGATGCTTCTCATCACCCACTATGTCCAGGACAGGATGCCTGGACAAGGAGCCTGCTCCTTGCAGAATGTACTTTGTCTCTGCAGGCTCGTTGGGGAGGCAAGTCATGTGGGAGCTTATTTTTGACAGCATCCTCTGGCCAAAACATGATTTTTCTCTTTGTTTTCCAGTCATGCGAGAGAGCCACAGGGCTGATTTTCTGAGTGACACACAAAAGCTTCACAACTCTGGTACAAGATAAGAGGTTGCAGAGGGGAATTCTGTGAATCCAAACCCCAGAGATGCCATTATGGCATTGAAACCTGAACCTGGACATCATTCAACCTCTCCTTCCTTCTCCAAATCCCTCTCCTAAACCCACTGCTTTGCAGCCAGCTTTCCAGGTTCCAGGCCATCAGTGCACAGGCCACAAGCTGATATTCAGCTGCAAAATAGAGGAGTTAGAAGTAATGTCTGTAAAAGCAAAACTATATTTAGGAATTAGTGTTCTGGTTATGTCAACAAAGCTGTGTAACACTCCCAGACAAGCAATATTGGAAAAAAAAAAAAAATCTCTTCTTGGTGATGGCTGGAAGTCATCCATATTTTCTGTCCAGAAGGAGTGTTAAAGCAAATCCTCTTGCCTTTTCTTTGTCCCTTGAGAGATGGCTTGACTTGGTGTCTCCTCAGAGGTGGACAGCTGTGTGTGCTGGTGGTCTTCCCCTGCAGGAGTGGAAGGGGAGGAAGAGGAGGGGGACAGGGCTGCCAGGAGAGATCGGAGGGTGCCAGGCTCTTTCTCAGCGCAAGTTGTTTGAGACTTATACTAAGTAGTCCCTGCTGAAGACCAGCTGCAGGATCTTCCTGTTTTTTCTCAGTATCTTGGACTTGGCTCTTTTCCTCCTTGTTGCAAATTGGTCATACAATGTGTGGCCTTCCTGGCATTTCTCATCCTGCCTTTGCAAGTTTGGTTAAGCTTCTGCATTACTTTACCTATAATTTATTGTTGCGGTTCATAACACCTTGTCAGAAAAACCTGTACTAATTTTTCACGTCTGCAGAAAAATATTTCAGCTCAGGCTTGGTTACAAAAGGTGGGTTTATCTTGGTTTTGCTGACTCCTCTTTTTGGTTGTACTGTTTGTTACCTGTCTGTGTTAACATGCTTCAGCACACAGAAAGGAGACAACCACCAGCACACTGTCCCTCACCTTTTCTCTACCAGATGTCCTCTTCAGATGCATCAGATGTCCTGCTCAGCCAGTTAACAGAAGGCTTCTGAGGGTTACTGTGGGTAAGTAAACCTAAACTCACCAGAATTTCATCCTAGAGGCATGTTACACCGGGAGAGGTCCCTCGGTTCATTCTCCAAAGGGCCAGCATGGCCTTTTTTGCCTGCCATGAACACCTCCTTCCCTACATCAGCATTTGCAGATGTGTTGTGTGCTGACATTTCTAGCCTTCAGTTTTTCTCTCCAGAATTTCCCTGTTTCTGCCTGTGCAGTAAGGTGGAAGTTCCTGCCCTGTCAGATAAGGATGGCTTTCGTCATCTAATTCAGAGCCCCTTATTGAAGCAGGTTCTGCTGTGGAAGGGGCAGCTGACTCAAAGTTAGGAGGGCAAGAATGAGGCGTTCAGATTCCTCCAGATGCAAAAGTCACCTCTGACCCAGCTATGGAGGGGAGGGAAAGAAGAGAAATATCTTCTTGCTGCTGCCAGGGAAGGCTCCCTGCCAGCCCTGCCAAAAGCCCCAGCTGTCCGCAGCTCAGCTGCCAGAGCAGCTTTTCCCACTGGACTCCAGGCTCTTGTGCACACCAGGCAGTTGAAGCAAAGGAGTGATTTCAAGTGGGTTTAACTAAACCATGACTAATTTCCCATGAATGCAAGACTTAGAAAAATCAATTCGCTTCTATAGGACTGCTGACAAATGTGTGTAAGTTTACACAGGGGAATTTCCAGCTCAGTGGGCTGTGAATGAGTACAGGAGTTCACTCAAACACTTAAGAAGCATGTGAGGCGATGAAAATAAAATAGTCAATAATACATTTCATTTAATGTTATTTATTACAATTGCATGCAGAGGATAGTATTCATTTTCATGCAGAAATCCATTAAAACCTTCACTTTTATATTTTCCTGAAGTGCACAGTTTCCAGACTGGTGTTGCATACAGACTGAGGGCCCTGCTTTAGAATCTGGATGTGTAGGGTATTCACTCAGCTGCTCTACTGCATTTTTCAGATGCAAGCACTATACAGTCATAAAACAGAATAAACATTAAAGGTTTCTACAAGATACTGAGAAACTATTGTAGTTATTGACTAAAAGAGAAGAAAATATTCTGATTACATGTACAGTATGGTGGCAAAGTGATATTATACAGTAATGCAGGGACTTTGGCTTAAATTTGGGGATGAGATTTTTATTGCTTGTACAGTTGTGTGATAAATTATTGGCAAGTAGAAGCACAGATGGCTTTCCCTTAAGATCAGGCATCACATGTCACAAATTATCTGGGAAATTGTCTTTTTAAAAATAACTCTGGAACAAGTGCCAAGCTGAAAGGGATATCAGTGTCTAATAAACAGATATAAACACAGCAGTGCCCAAAACTAAAATATATTTGAATTAAACTATCGCAGAGAGAGCATATACAATTAGTACCTATTCTCTAGCAGCACAAATGAAAGCCTTTCACACTGTATTTCTTCTGGTTTTTTTCTCATCAGGAAATCCAAATAATGTTTTTCATGCATATTTAACCTGACTATGGAGTTAGTGGCACAATTAGTCATGTTGGATTTTTATGTTACAGCTCCTAAGACCAAAATTTTACCAGAACAAACTTATTCACGGTTACAAGCAGACAATTTTATTTGTCTGGATTTCAAGGCAGTGAGATGTTTACACCCTGAAGTGTTCAAGCTCCAGAGCAGGCATCACTCCTATTGTCTTCTCCAGTAACCACATGTACTTCACACCTTGGGAAGGTAGGATCCTGGAGCCTGCCAAAGCACATGGCCAAAATTACATTCTGCCTCTCATGGCCACGGCTGCTTGCTTACAAGAGAATGTCTATTAGGCTACAGGACGTGGCTGCACAGGCTGGGACAAGTCCTTCAGTCTCCATTGACCTGCAAAGATAAGGAAAGGGAGCGGATGGCCTTTGCTTATCACTCCCCCAACTCCTCAAGGGGTGAAGGCTGCCATGTGTGAGTGAGGAGAGCCAGGGCCTCTCCGGCCTCCCCCCCTCCCCCGGCAGCCGTCACCTGTCCCAGCCTGTCCTGCTCTCACACGCATATATGGGCACGGCAGGACGGCAGCTGGTGACGCAGCGCTGCTAAAAACAGCCCCGGCTCTGCTCGGCCCCTCGTTCAAACAATGTCCTCTGGCCCGAGCAACCCAGAGAGCTTCTGATCGCAGCACAGCCTTGGACTTATTTCAAGGGAAATTAACCCCAAAACCTCTCCACAAGGCCGTGGCCCTGAGCATATGCCCCAGGAAAAGCTAGGGATGAGCACCTCCCTGAGCTACAAGTCGTTCTCCAAAGAGCAGCAAACTATGGATAACCTGGAGAAACAGCTGATCTGCCCCATCTGTTTGGAGATGTTCACCAAGCCAGTGGTCATCCTGCCCTGCCAGCACAACCTCTGTCGGAAGTGCGCCAGTGACATCTTCCAGGTAGGTTTCTTCCCACAGAGAGCTCTGCTTCCCAAGCAGGACTGGCTGGAATGAATGGGAAAGAAGAGTTTTTACATGTTTTGGTAGATCAGTTTTAACAGTTGGTGAGACAAGGTGGGGGGAAGTGATTTAAGGCCAAAGTTGATGTATCCGGGGGCCAGGGCTGAGCTCACAGCAGGTGAAAGTGACACGTGTTGGCTGTGGTGATGTGGCCAAGCGTGAACTGAGGGACTGGCCCCTCGCCCAGCAGCCACCAGGTGTTTTCCCAGGGGTGGCATGCTGGAATTACCCTCTCATTTGGCATAGTGACAAATGGTTTCCTAACATTTGGTGCTTTTAGAAGAGGCTTTCATGGTTTTGCATGGCCATAATTCCCTCTCCTTGTGCTGCTTGGCAAGAGCAGGCCTCCAACCCCTACCTGCCAACCAGGGGAGGTACAACTGTGGCATCGGGAGGCCGCTTCCGCTGTCCCTCCTGCAGGCACGAGGTGGTCCTGGACCGACACGGTGTCTACGGGCTGCAGAGGAACCTGCTGGTGGAGAACATCATTGACATCTACAAGCAGGAGTCCACAAGGTAACAAGGGAATTCATGTCCTTCGGAGGACACACGTGAGGTTGATTTTGTTGTTTTGTCTCTTGGAAAAGCAGAAAGGGGTTGTGCTGCCATGCCTGACTATCTGCTGCACCATGAAGTCAGCTCTCACTGAGGACAAAAAACTATCCAAATAGATGCTGAGCTTCCCTGTTTCCACTTACAGCAGAGGATTGGGCCATATTTATTCACATGAACAACACTTACCTGTGCAAGCAACACCTTTGTGGTCAGCACAGCTAACTCACATGATTAAGGGAAAAGTATCATGGTTAACATCATTTATTACAAAAACAGTTCATACATTTCTTTTCTCCTTAACCTGAGCATTCTCATGATAAAGAAGGGAAAGTATTTCAAATCTTATTAGAAAATCCTGAGGTACAGACAGTGCAAACAAGAAGAAAACTGAATTTCACACAGAAGGTACCCTGCATTATAATGAAAATGCCAAATGAAAATTCTGTTAAAAATATCTCCATTCCTGTCAGTTTGGGATGTGAACTTATGAAATTAAGTCTTATTTAGGAGTCCATAAAAGAGTGGTAAACAATATGTATCAGAGCTCTGTGGCTGTGCACAAGAATCAAGACCTCAGGGCAGGGGAATGGGTTAATTCTTAAAAGTAAGGTTACTCCTGAATGGTAATTTCTTGCATTTGATATGTAATGAATCCAGAAATAGAAAAATGTTTTCTCATCTTTGTTTCCTTGGGATGGGTTGGATTCATGCTGCCACTGTGGAGAACTTAGCAGGGAAGAAGGTGAAGGAGATAATCCTCTCCCTCTACTTTGCTCTTATGAGACCCCACCTGGAGTACTGCATCCAGCTCTGGAGTCCTTAGCACAAGAAAGATATGGACCGGCTGGAGTGGATCCAGAGGAGGGGCACAAAGATGCTTAGAGGGCTGGAGCATCTCTCCTCTGAAAGAGATGGAGTTGTTCAACCTGGAGAAGTGAAGGCTCTGGGGAGACCTTATAGCACCTTACAGTACCTAAAGGGGTACAGTACCTAAAGGGGGCTAAAAGAGAGCTGGAGAGGGACTTTGACAAGGGCATGAAGTGGTAGGACAAGGCTTTAAACTGAAAGAGAATAGGTTTACATTAGATATGGAAAGAAATTCTTCACTATGAGGGTGGTGAGGCACTGGCACAGGTTGCCCAGAGAGGTTGTGGATGCTTCATCCCTAGCAGTGTTCAGGACCAGGAGGGATGGGGCTTCACACAACCTGGGCTAGTGAAACGTGTCTTTGCCCAAGGTAGAGGCTTTGAAACAACATGATCTCTCAGGTTCTTTCCAACCCAAACCATTCTATAAGTCTGTGATCCTATGATGAAGTTAACCTGGCCCCAGGCCACCAAGCAAGGAGCTCTTGCCCAGGGAAGCTGTTTTTTGTCACCAGCATAAATACTTAGTGTTGGTTCTGTATGACAAGGTGTTTTGTTCACCTGGCAGTTGTAATCCTGGCCATGCTCCCTGGATCTTTTGATCCCACCAGAGCAAAGAACTGGATTTCCCAGGACAGAGAGACAATGGCATCACTGGTGCAGATGGACGCAACCAACAGAACCCAGGGATGGTGGAGGATGCTTCCTCCAGCAGAGGAGGACAGTCACCAGCAGAGACAACACTTTGGAGCCTGGCAGTAGCTTTGGCTATTCTTAGCTGTTTGAATCTCTCTGAGGGCTGTTGCAGCTGGGCATAGGTTGGAGCTCCAAAGCCCTGGAGAGCACGAAGTTGGCTTAAAATTGTCCTTTCTGCTGCCCTTTGCGCTCCATGCCAAGTAAAGGTCAGCTACCCCTGTGTGTGTCATTGATACTCAAATATTATTTTAGTCAGGAAAATCTCAGAGGAAATGAATCAACAAAGCTGCAATTGTGGACTTTGCTTTTGACCAAACAAGCTGGACATGTGTGGCCTCATGTCTTCCTTGGTTTTTTGGGGTTTTTTTTCAGCTCAGAGTTGTATTTAACTAAAAAAAAAAAAAAAAAGAAAAAGAAAAAAAAGGCAGGTCCTCTTTCCTATGTAGTTCATGGGGAATTGGTACAAAATACAATTAAGTAGAAATGAGAAATGTAAGAATAGGTTTAGTAGAGTTAGTAGATTATTTAAAGATTCCATGAAAGTAATGATGAATAAAATGGGAAAATAAAAAAAAATAAAAAATAAAGAAAGAACATAGATTTGCTTATATATTTGTCCAAAAGACTTGTTTATTTAATCTGTTAAAGTGCTTATTTAACCTTCATGTATGTCCTTAGAATGAAAGTTATTGTCAGGGTTACATAGCAGCAGCAGCACATAGCAGCACTATCTAAACTATTTGGTCCTTTGTGGGCCTCAGCTGCTTATCTCCCTCTGCCTAACATTCCTTGGGCTTCCCTGAGAGTGTGAGCAGATCTTTCATGGCTTTTGCCTGTGCTGTCCCACTGAAAGAAAAAAGTCAAGGGAAATCAAGTCTTCCCCACTTCTTCCTTTTGTACCAGTCTCTTCCATCCTGGCAACTGGGGTCTGGCAGAGATATGTAGGAGGAAGGGTGAGATATGATCTTTGCTCCCTTGTTCCTCCCAAAACAGCCGTTCAAACTGGTAGCACGTGTGATTTCCAGACAGGAACCTCTTCCCATTGAGTTCTCCTCTGGGTATAATTCACTATAACTGCATGTGCCAGAATGAGGCCAGCTCCCACCTGCATTCCACATGAACTCAGAGTAAAGGCAGAGTAAAGGGAGAAAACTTTGACTACTCCTTAGCCAAAAATAGCTTGTTTCAAAAGGTTTGGTTGGTTTTTGTTTGGTTTTTGTTTGGTTGGGATTTTTGCTTGTTTTTAGTTTTTTGTAATTGGATTTTCTATTTGAAGTAAGGAATTGGTGTTTTTTTTAAAAAAACTGGGGCAGGAGATGCACTGAGGTTGGGAGAGTCCGCCTGAGCCCTCATACGCAGCCCCTCCTATTACTGAGTATCACATCATATGGTCTTTTATCCCATTGCTCATCAAATTCCAGCTGATGGCAGCATAGCCTGTTGCCCAATTTAGAATGTGTTAGCAACACAAGGGAAGAATTCTTCAAGCAGGAGGTGGCTTGTAAAAAGCTTTAAAAGACAGTAAAGGACTGAAAACAGTGGAAATTGAGTTGGCTAAAAATTAAACCAGTCTTTGAAAATCTGTAGGCCACTGATCACCTAAACTATCTGAGGAACATCAGGACCCCTGCTGTCACCAGGAAAGGGTAGCAACGGGAGGCTGTGACTTTTTGTGAAATCTGGCAGGTTCTAATGATCTCAGCTGGCTATTCCAGATCAAAAGGTGCTTTGGGCTTTGTTACCAGCTGAATCCTGATCAGGGAGGGTCAAGCACTCTTTCTGCCTTGCACTTACCAGAGAGAGCCTGAGGAACAGGCTGTCCCTGCAGCCCCAAGCACAGATAGAGCAGAGAGTGCAGCAGGGACCAGGCTGTGCTGAGAGCAGCCTACATGGGCTCTGTGATGGTGCTGATGTCCTGCAGGGCCCCATAGGCAGCACTGCCAGAAGTCTCTGTCCCTGACACCTCCGAGGTCTTAGCCCAAATTCCCAAGGCAGGATATATCTCCTTGCCAGGCTGCAGGGTCATCTGGGGAGCTCAGACAGGCTGGGCCAGGGAAATACGCTCCCTGACCACAGGCCACCAAGGAGGAGGAGCCCCACAAGCTGTGCAGTGAAAGAGATGAGGGGTGAGATCATCTGGATCTTCTCCAACTCCCCATGAGACAAAGCCCCAAGCTCACCTGCACCAATAGTTTTCTTGGGCTGCGCATTCATGATAGTAGTGTAACAGAGCTACAGGAATTCTTATGTACACATGAACTTCTATAGCCTTCTCATTTTTCAAGCCCCATTTTTACCCTGGATATTGGTGGGCTTTTCATTGCTTTTGAGAGTCCATCATTGTGCCTGATTTTCAAGGACCACCTTCCTCCAAGGTCAAAAATGGTCTGTCCCCATATACAGGAACTCAAATAATAGTGACAAAATACCTGTGTTGATTAATAGAGAGTTCCTGATAAAAATAAAACATTAAAAAAGAAGCAAAAAGAAGATGGCCAGGTGATTCAGCAAGATTTTGAGACACTCCCCAAGCACACACTGATGAAGTTAGAAAAGCCAAAGTCCACCTGGAACTGATTTTGATGAGGTACATGGAAGTTAATGAGAGCTTCTACAGCTTCATCAGCAGGAAGATTAGGGAAACTGTGAGTTCTCTGCTAAACAGAGCAGGACCTCAGGTAACACAGGACATAGAAAAGGCCAATGTACTCAATGCCACCTTCACCTCAGACTTTACTATTAAATTGAGTTTTACAGAATCCCACTGAGACCAGTGGGAAAGTCTAGAGCAAGGAAGACTCACCTTTGGTGGAGGAGGATCAGGTTAGAGAATATAAAAAAAATTTGGACATCCTGGTGGGAGGCAGATATAAGTGGTGATGGAGCTGACTTATATTATTGCAAGGTCACTCAATAATCTTTGAAAGAAAATTGGAATGGTTTCCTGTGGACTGGACTAGAAGAAAGCAAATGTTTCTCCAATTTTCAAGGAATGCAAACAGGAGAATGAAGGGAACTACAGGCTAGTTATGCACACTGGTCCCTAGAAAGTATTTCATGCTTCTAGAAATCATTTCCAAATATATAAATAACATGAAGGTGATTAGAAATAGTCAGCATGGATTTATGAAGAGGAAATCATCATGACTAATCTGATAGCCTTTTTATAGTGAGTGGACTAACTCAGGACATGAGAGGAGAGCAATAGATACTGTTTATCTAGACTTCAGACACTGTCTCTTGTGACATCTTTATTAAAAAAAAACCTGTGTAAATAAGGCTTAGAGTGGAGAGTGGAAAGTGAACTGGACCAAAACCTTGCTGTATTACCAGACTCAAAGGGTTGTGGTGAGCAGTGTGAAGTCAAGTGGGGGCCAGTCATTAGCACTGCATGACCAAGATTGATACTGTGGCAAATGCAGTTTCATAGCTTCACTATGACCTGACTGTGCCTCACAAAGTCATGCAGATGCTCTCCATCCCCTGACCAGGTGCAGACATCAGGTGATGTGATGCCACAGGAAGGGCTACAGCTGTCTTAGGATTCTCAGTAAAAACACTATCAAAATTAGATTCAGGATTTCAGTAGAAGCCTTTTGGAAAAAATCCTGCAGAAAACATGCTTTGTAACAGCAGTTTTCCTAAGGTCTTACTATATTCTTAATTAAAGTGTGCTTTTTCATGTGCCCAGAAACTTTGCACTGCCCCACCAAATCAGTCACAGAATGGTTGAGATTGGAAGGAACCTCTGGAAGTCATCTGGTCCAACTACCAGCTGCTCAAGCAGGACCTGGAGCCAGTTGCCCAGGACAATGTCCAGATGACTTATGAGTATTTTCAAGGATGGAAACTCCACTACCATCCTGGGCAACCTGTGCCAGTGCTTAGTCACTCACAGTAAAAAAGTGTTTCCTGATCTTCAGAGGTTACCTCCCGTGTTTCAGTGTGTGCCCATTGCCTCTGGTCCTGGCATTGAAAAGTGCCTGACTCCATCCACATTACACCTTCCATTCAAGTGTTTAGATAATCAGAGGTATTGATAAGATCAAGGTCATTGTTAAAATTCTCCTTAACCTTCTTTGATCCAGACTGAAAGTTCCATCTCTCTCAACATTTCCTCACAGGAGAGCTGCTGTAGACCCTGAATCATGCTCAGGGCCCTTTTCTGTACTCCTTTCAGTATGTCAGTGTCTTCATGTACTGGGCCGTCCAGAACAGGACCCAGTCAGTTCTTCAGGTGCTGTCCAAACACAATTTCAATGGGAAAGAATAAGCCTCTGGCAGTCAAACACAGGTTTAGCATTTCAAAGAGAATGAGACCACAAAGTTATCAGGACATTTCAGCAACCTGACATTTCTCTGGTCACCAGCACAGCTGTGGTGAATCTTTTCTGTTACTAAAGCCATGCAGTCATTTTCCTATCAGCTACTCTTTAATCTCCTGTTTCAGAAGCAATCTCCATTTTAAATTTAGAGGTTATGTTTTGGCCTTTGCTACCCCGACATAGATTAAGAGGATCCCGTCTGAAGTCAGGGAGTGGTGTGCTAAAAATTTCTCCTTTTGCACTGCCTGGGGAGGAGACTGTAAATCTGTTTATTTCTAGTCTTCTGACACTGTCTTCAGGGCCCCACTAGTTCAGGGAGTTCTGCCAGGTTGCTTCCAGCTCTTCGCGGCACCTTTGAAGGTTGGCTGCTTCTGGCTGAACTTGCTTGACACCATCACCTTTTTGCTCTATGCAATGTGTCTTTCATGCATGTGGCACTGTTCCAGTGTCCAATAAAATTCTAGTAGTTTCTGGCTCTGATCTTGTAAATATTTGTACGAAGAGCTGCTATCTCAGGCTTAATTAATCACTTTGAAATTCACTGTATTGCACTCACACATGGCCCCTCCCACTGGTGCACTATGACATGAATATATTAGAGGCTGTTTGCAGTAATCCGCAAACAATGTAAAGCATTTTTTATGGAGGAGACACATCTCTTTTTGACTAGCATTGAAACAATGCTGGATTTGATAAAGTGCCTTATGTTAACGAATGCTGGAAATCTGACCAAAATAACTCAGGCTTTCTCCAGAAGTGTTTGTCTTGTTTTATTCTGGTATAACATGTTATATTACAGATTACAGATTTTCCTTATGAATCCTTTAAGTCCCAGCACACTCTTGAATTAAAAAAAAAAAAAATCATGCATGTGTGAGACATTTTGTTTCTTGCCAGATTTTTTTTAATGCATCTAACTGATCATATTCCATTCCCCTCAGAAGAGAAAATTTATACTTTGTCATAAAAAAATAAATGCTGTATCCACTCTACCAAATGGTATGAAAAGACTCTGCTGTAATATAATATAAAATAATGATTTTCTTTTTCCATACATTTTAAGTTTTAATAGAATGGCTGGTTGCCTCCTTGCTACAGAGATCTGTAGAAGGGCTTTAAAAAATGTTCCCATGTAATTCCATTAAATTCCATAGTTCCTAATGATGAAAAATATATTTATATTATGCCATTGTTCCACTTGCTACAGGTAAGTCATAGTTCTCTTTCCAAACAGTAGCAGAAGGGGATTATGGTTTATGCTGAAAATATTTAACATTGCCATAGTAACAGTGGTGGCTTTTGAAGGCTTGAACCCTAGACACACTCTTTCCATCAGTCTATTAGCCCTTATCTTCTGTACAACATCCTTACACACTCATGTGATGCCATAGATGTGCTCAGGGTGCTAAGCCTGAAGTGTGGGTTCAGGAAAGCGCCGCCCTGCCCACACACACCAGACTGGAGCTGTTACTTGTACTGGGAATGTTGGTTAATTGGCTCATTTGAAGGAAGCTAAAACTAAATTATCCCAAGACAGCAGGTTTTGCAAATTTGGGTGTATAAAGATAAACTGTTTTGGTGAAGAGAAGATCAGACTGAGCTATAATGTGGCAACAGTTCCTGGCTTAGCACAAGAGAAGAACACTTGTGTAGCCCATCCCCTTTCTGCTGGGTACAGATGAATAAACTACTGCTAAAACATTTGACACTGTAAAGTTAGACATGTGCCACCCAGCTGAAATTAATTTGTGTGACACCTTGTTTTGGTTGCTAGCCTAATGTAAAGACTGTAAGGACCCAGTGCTGTTTGGTATTGCCTGACCAGGGCATCACAGAGCTCATAGTAGAGATTTAGAGTTAAGGGCCAAAAGGTTCATCAGTATCTATAGCTCTTGCTTAAAATCAGTCTCCCACATAAAAGCTTTGCTGCATTAAGCTAAGTGCACAGCAATTTGCATGATGAACCGCAAAGAAATTACATATGTTTCATATTTCAGACAGATAACATGCTAATTAAAATACATGAGTAGTCTGAGTCCAGGCTTAGTGAGGTTATTTAAATTTTTTAAAATGAGCAAGCACTGTGTCACACTCCCAGTCATATTCCTCATTCATATGGAAATCCCCATATGAAGTCATGTTGCTGGTTTGTCACCACATCATATTGTGTCAGGACATTAAGCTCTACCATTGTCTCTTGTCATCCCATGTGGCAGGTGTAAGTCTACACTGCGCATTCAGTCAGCCTTGGGTGCTGCTATACAAATGTACCATATTTCATGCTAACACTCTTAAATATTGTTAGAAGAAACTCATGAGCACCATCTTTGTTTTAAACAAATGTTTTCTTTCGCAGACCTGACAGGAAGTGTGACCAGCCAATGTGTGAAGAGCACGAAGATGAGAGAATTAATATTTATTGTTTGAACTGTGAAATGCCCACCTGCTCCTTGTGCAAAATCTTTGGTGCCCACAAAGACTGTCAGGTTGCTCCTCTCACAAATGTTTACCAGCAACAAAAGGTAAATATCTTTCTGTTTCTCAAAGTCCTTGAAGAAACTGACAGGACCATCAATGGGAATGTATTCCCATGAGCTTTCTGTGAGTTCCCGAAGGAGTCTGGGGTTGCCTTTGCCACCATTGAGTGTGAGTGAATGGCTCTTACAAGTCTGTTTAGAAACACAGGAAAATAAATTTATAAATGATCACACAAAAAGATATTACAATTTGTCCCAATTTTGATGTGGAGCTGAGGATCTCTCTTTTGAGTTCCTAATCCCTTTTTTGCAGTGCTTTTAGATCAGACAAACAAGTGGTATTTTCAACACTAAGAACTGGAACGAGAACAGAGCATTTCAAATCAAGTAGTTATCTATCAGACACTTTTACATTTAAGCATGCCATTTTTAAGAAAAGTTAAGTGAAAAATCTCCTCCTGCAAGTGAATGAAGAAATATTCAATAGTTGGCAGCACAGGATGTACCTAACATCTTCTGCCCTTGCTGTCACCAGTAAAAGACTTGTTTATTTTTAATACAGTGTTAATTTAAAACCTGACTCACTGGGTTATCCTCCTGAGATAAACAGCTCATTTTTCTGAAGGGCCCCAGTGGGGCAAGCAATCAGACAGGCCAAGTTTTCAATCCCAGCCTCCAACTTTGTCACACAGATACTCGTGTGTGTGTAAACTACAAATGAGGAGTTGCTTTAGGAAAGGAGTTAAAAACATCATTTTCAATCAGAAAAGGTGGGAGAAGAAGAAGTTTATTGAACTAAATCCATGCCCCCATCACCCATTTTGTGTGGAGATTTGCAAGCTGTGTCTTCCTTTCCAGAGTGCCCATGGAAAGGGTCTGTCATGCCCAAGATGAGAGGCGTAACCTGGAAGCTGCAGGATGCATGCTTCAAAGGAGCCTTTACAGAGCTGTGAAGGCCTCAGAGGATCCTGTTCAGAGCTGTGGAGACCATGAACACAGTTGTCTCTGTTACTACAAGGGTGTGCCAAGGGCCCCTTGCAGCCCCAGCACCCTTCCCAAGTTCCCTAGGACTGGCTTCTTTGTCTCTCTTAGGGATATCTCACAATCATCTCCACCCCCACACTTAGGTTATTTTCTTCCTCCACTCATTTCCCTCGTGCCAGTGGCTCAGCCTCTACCTTCTTCTCTTCCTTTTCTCCTGCCCCCTCTCACCACAACCCCAACCCCACTCCCTGCACGCCAGGGACTCTATAACACCTTGGTCCCTCCAGGTCCATGGGCCACCTCTTCTATATTCCAAGGCCAAGAGCTACAGTCCTCAGGGAAATATCACAGTGGTGTGGCTAGACACTGAAAAAACAACCCCTCAAGAGTCTTTTCTCTCAACAAACCCAATGGAAATATTTGGGGCCTGTTGAAATAACACTTCAGACAAAAGCATCTAGAAGAACTTTCTAGAACAAAGTGCTTTCCTCTTTCCAAACCACAGTTTCTTCTCCATTTAAAATTCCTAATGTCTTCATAGTGTGTTGAGGGAGGAAACAAATGTCAAAATACAAACAGATATCTTGTGGGCACATAAAGCTCCAATTTTTCTCAGTTCTGGTGGAAAGATGAAGTAATATCCTGGGTATGGCTTATTTGTCCCCTGCTCCCCACTCTTAGATGTGTCACCCTGAAGTGTGACAGCCCCTAACACTCTTCTGCTTACTGTCCCCTTACTGCCTAGTCTGAGCTGAGTGATGGCATTGCAGTCCTGGTGGGGAGCAATGACAGAATGCAAGGGATTGTCACACAGCTGGAGGAGACCTGCAAGACAGTTGAGGTAGGTACCACGTCTTTAAATGAAGTTATTTCAGTGTGACCTTGCATCTTTTGAACTTCTGGTAATGATCATTCTTTAACAGACCTCACTTTACCCAAATGCATTCCCACATCGTTTCACTAAACCATTCCTCATGGCTTTGTACATTATCAAGATGTACTGCCTAAATCAAAGGGTACATCCTGCTCAGCACCTCTGACATTTGTTATATGGTGGAGGATAAAGAGTAAGGATAACCCATATCAGCAAGTCTTGCTCAATATTCTTAGTGGAATAGGATCTCACTGAATTTAAAAGCAGATCTGCCAAAATGTCATCAATTCCCAACTCATTTAACATCTAAAATCAGATTCTAGAGCTGTAAAAGACCAGTTAGTCTGAAGTCTGACAGGTCTGGTGAACAGAGCCTTAGTCTCAGCCACAGGGTAGGCACAGCATGGTTCCCAGGTATGTCAGTGTATGTTCTGTATTTAATTGCTTTGCCTTCTGCACAAAAGTAGTGTTTTAATATGTTGTCCTTTAAGGAGTCTTGTTTTGTTGCTCATGGGAGATTAGAGTTTGAGTTCTTACTGGACTTTCTGGTGAAGGGCTTATGCTGGAAGAGTTGGAATTAGTTTTGTGTTATTCAATAGCAGAAGTGGCTTTCTCCTCCTCTGAGAGCTTTACATCAGCAAAGCAAATATAAACATCAGTTTTGACCAGTCTGAGCATCACAGAACAATAGGCTGAAAGGAGTTCATATGAATTGATTTTGTGATCAGAATTTGATGAAGCACCTAGTGAAGGAGTCACATCCTTCTCAGCCCAATTAGAATTATATTGACCCTTCAGAGCTGGAGCAGAAAGGAGAAATGGTAGGGAAAAAAAGTTAATCCAAGATGTACAGATTGTAATTAGTAAGAAAAAACAGTTACACAATCTATGTATGCAATTATGGGCAAGAAGGAACTGAAAATGCCTGAGTTTGCTTGAAAGAACACAAAACCATTGCCCCAAGTAAAAGAGAGAGCACATTAATGGCAGTCAGGACTTTGTAGTTGGGAAGCCTCCATGCCGCAAGGATAAAATTGGCTGCTATCAGGACATTGCAGACAGAAACAAGCCTTTCAAGTAGGTTAAGTGCAGAAATTTGAATGATACAAAAGCAGAAGCTTACAGTCATTTAACATTGAACTAGCTGAACCAGAAGCAAATCTTCAAACATCTAGTCTGAAGTATGGAGAAAACACTGTACTAAAAATAACTTAAAAAATACAACAGTTTCTGAAACTAGCTTCCTCGGGGTCAGCCACTCAGTTTAAAATCTAACCTTTAAAGTCAAAGCCCAAAGAAAATGCAGCCATTTTACCTTCAGATATTTTATCAGGCTTTTCACCTTTAAAGTCAAAGGTTGCAGGAAACAGAGTTTACCTTGGCCCTTCCGTGTTACATTTCAAGCAAATCACATTTCCTACTATGCAGGAG
This sequence comes from Pseudopodoces humilis, assembly GCF_049639895.1. NCBI lineage: Eukaryota > Metazoa > Chordata > Aves > Passeriformes > Paridae > Pseudopodoces > Pseudopodoces humilis. The sequence continues at coordinate 34,165,900 of NC_142200.1, read as the reverse complement.
CTTTGTCTGAATTGACATCAGTTTGTCCTTGAAGATGGAAAAACTACAGCTGGAACTCAGAAATGTTTACACGTGGAAATAACACAATCCAGGATTGTCTCTTCTTTCTGCTTAACACTTTGCAGAGAATAAGAAATATCTGCTTTAGCAGAAAATACATGATCATTTGACTTTTAGCTGGAGTAAGTAATAGCCTACAGCTCTGCATTTAGCCACTGCTCCTATCCAACCTTAAAAACCAGAAAAGCAAAAACATACTTGTACAGCTTTTAACTATTGAAAAGTAGACCTAATTCATATATTATACTGAAAATTGAGAAAGGAATATAAAATGCTAAATCCTGGAAAACTATAATAAATAATTAGGTTCTGTTTTGCTCTGTATGTGAGTCTAATAACAAAGGAAAAATTACAGTGTTTTTTCAAATGCTAAGAGCACAGGCCGGTCAATACAGGTCCTTTGGAACGAGCAGTGGGATTCATGCTCAGTAGCAAGGACTCCTTTCTTTTTGATGTAGCTGTGCTTTAAAAAACAAAAAGGCTGAGAACTTTTTAGAATGCAAAGTCATGTATTTGTTAACCTTTTTCATTACACAGAATATGATTAGAGTAATTCCGTCAGGCAGAGACTTCATATGGGAACTTTTTATACAGAAAGAGAATATTTCAGAAATATTTCAGCATTTGCAGTTAGAAAGTGAGAGTGCAGTTTTGCACTCTCACTCTTGAGATTCACAACTCTGTAGTATCTGCTGGCAGGAAATATTATCTATTAGTGCTTAAAGACAGGGAAGGATCTCTCAGGGCACCGTGCTATCATTTGTTTGTTCTTCCCCCCCTAATATTTGTCCTGTGTCAAATGACAAAGATAGCACACACCTGTCTTGAAATTAAGGTTGTTTTTCAAGTGATCTGAATGACATTTCACGGGGAAAAAGCTAGGAGAGGAGTGGGAGAAGATTATTTGAGGTTTGAACATAGAAGGACACGCAGAAACCACGACTCACTTGATTTGAAAACTTCCTTAACCCCATCTTATAATTGCACTGATCAAGAATTTCTGGGAAGTGACAAGGACTGCCAGAAGGGCAGGACAGGCCTGCACCCCAGCGAGGAGTGCTTGTTTAGCCTAGCCCTCCTCACTGAGAAGCAGAAGTGGACACTTGGGTCGATGCATCAAGATGTTTCAATCCCCTCTCAACCCTCATGTAGACAATGATTTTTAGCCAAATGTAGATCTCTGAAAGGCTTTCTCCTTTGAATGATACAGAGCAGACTATCACCACTCATAAGAATGAGGTCTGGCTGGAAGTCAAGAAAAAAATGGGATTCTCTCTCTCTAGCCAAGTGCTGTGAATAATAAGTCTTGTCACTACCAAAAATTCTGTGGGACTGTAAATACTCCTGTGCTGCCAGAATCTCAGCACTATGCCTCAAGGGACGAAGATGAGGAATCAATTCAGCCTCAGTTTCTAGGGAAGAGATTTAAACAATCACCACCATCCACAACCAGGTCTAACCACAATAAGGTTATGCCCTGGGGCACACAGGTGACTCAAGTACTTCCATTTGGTAGACCTCAGACATTATATATAATCTGTCCCTCCTTTCCTCCCCATAAATTCTCCTTTACAAGTGCAGTTTGTTCTTCTTAGAGAGCCACTCAATGCAGCAGTCATCAAACCCATCCTCCTAACTCAGTGAAAGATGCTGTTCTCTGGTTGGAGGGACAATAGAAGTGTCTCAAGAAACAATGTGAAAATCAGTGCCTGAACATACGGTTGGAATCTGATTCCTCCTTCTTGTCTTTGTGCTTCTGTCACACACCATTTTCTTTGCAGAACCTCTACCTCATTCAGTGCACAGTAAATGAAATATAATGGACACCTCTTGTCCAAATAGAGTCTAAGAGGGCGTATGTGAAAATCGAGCCAGGATTGTTCCAGGTACTCTGGCGGAAAAAGAAAATTCTCCAGAGCTGTTTGAGATGCTCACTCTTTTTAAAACCATTCTGTTCACGCAAATGGACCCAGCTGCTAATACGGTGGGAGCTTTTACTTTTTCTGCAGACTTTGATGTATCACTACAGACATCATAAATACCTTTTTGCTTTTTTTAGCAGACTCACAAGTTATACAATAACCTGTTTGGGGGCTTTCAGTGGCTTGAAACTCAGAGTTTGAGAAGAGTTTTTAAACTTTTGTTCCAACAGCTTGGACTTTGAAAATTACAAAAGTCTCCGGGGTCATTCAGAATCCTTTGCACTGTTCAGAAAGAGAAATTTCTTTTATGAAAATGCTTCCAAGTAACTGTAAAAATAGAAACCCTTTTAAGAACATAACATGTTTAACATAAACCAAATGATTCACAGGAATGCTGCAGACGACAGAAAGAACAGTTGTGTGAAAAATTTGATTATCTCTATTCTGTACTGGAAGAAAGAAAAAATGAGATGACACAAATAATCACTAGAACCCAAGAGGAGAAACTGGAACACATCCGCTCCCTGATGAAGAAGTACGCGGATCACTTGGAAGCAGTGTCAAAACTAGTTGAATCAGGAATCCAGTTCATGGAAGAACCAGAAATGGCTGTGTTTTTGCAGGTATAATGTCTATAAATAGAGATAGAAAAATAATGATGTGTTTATTGATATATAAGTATTTCTCAATTGTAGACCCATTCAGAGTTTGTTAATCTTCAAGTGAACATTTATACAAACTCATTTTTTAAACACCTGAATCAGCTCAGACAAATAACTACTCTTCTTGTGGGCAGTATCCAAATCAAGAACATGAGTATTTGCTATTTGCACCAAAATATACTATCCCGTGTATGAATTTCTGGTCCCCTTAGAAGAAATAGGAATTGAAACTTTTTCCAGCTAATGTTTATTTTCCCATCAATATCATCGGGGAACAGTATGCTTATGTGTATATGAACTTCTGAGAATTATAGGTTTCACTTGTAAATTGACAAAATTAACTTTTCAGTTATTTATGTGCTAAATTACATTTTTATGCTTTTAGTTTTTTTGGGGTTTTTTTCTTCTGTTTTCTTACTATAAACTTAAGCAAGATGAGTAGGAAATCATTAGCAGCCTGTCCAATGAATTCATTGGTGTAGAATTTCTGTCTTGCAAGTTTACAATTCCTCTGTAGTAAAGGCTGGAAGGGCATTTTCTACCAAATGGAACAAAACCAAAATAAAACAACCAACACTTACTTTCATCAAAGAATTGCCTTTGAATAGTACAATAGTATTCCAAGGCAAATAAACAGAATTTTGTTGTCTCCAAAAGGTTGCCCTCATGGATAATCAAAGATGTAATTACTGTGACTAAAGAGGGTAATGGTAACAGACCAAATTCTTTTCACCACAAACACAACCACAAAGGAAAAATATTTCTCTTTTTTTTTAACCAACTTTCATATTTCCCATCATATTCACATTTTAATTAAACTACCTTTGGAGAACTAAACGGTTTACTGAACTGTATACTAATTACCTTCCAAATTCCATCTCATTCCTAGATGTCATGGCTGTCAGTTATGAAATCCTTACTAGCTTTTAAAAGCTGCCAGTGTAAGAACTATTTCTCAGTGCATAAAATATCTGAAAAAATTGATTCATTTGAGAATCAGTTATTTCTTTTTTGTTTCCACAGAATGCCAAAACATTGCTACAAAAGTAAGTATTTAAACTTGAGACTCTTGTTTTTTATAATCACTTAAAATTTATAAATATCTCTTCAAATCCAATGCCAATAACCAGTCTCAATTTCAGAATTACTGAAGCTTCTAAAGGATTTCAAATGGAAAAAATAGAGGATGGGTATGAAAATATGAACCAATTCACAGTGAATCTTAGTAGAGAAGAAAAAATAATACGAGAAATTGATTTTGACAGAGGTATGTAATTTATTATTTATTATTATTATTCACCAAAATTTCTTTCTTAAATAGCAGCTGTGTTTGATTCACATGATGATACTGAGTAGGAAGCCTCGAATCAGATATTTCTCTCTATGCCAAAATGTAACCAGAGCATTATGTATCAATTATAATCAAATCTAGGTTTATTTCTTTGAAGTGCTAGGATGCCTCTGCATATTTTTTAGGATAACTGGTGTGATTATACTAAAGAAAAACCATTGCTAGAGACCTTCCTCTGGAAACAACCTGAGCCACAACTGCAGACCACAGGATATGTCAAATGGCACAAAAGCAACAGTCTGATCCAGTTTGAGCATCTGGTTTAGGCGTGTTGGTATCTCAAACCTCCAGTCATGCATTGCCAACCACTGGCCTGGTAAAAATTGTGAGGACAGCTTCAATGGCATTAAACATATACCTAGAATTGGAAGAAGGACATTTTTCATGACAGATTGTGCCAGATCCCAGGTAGCCTGTCCCCAAAACACGCAGGGCTGTGCTGCACATTCCTCATGAGGATAACTGCATTGACAGGAATTTCTGTCCTCCTTCCCATGGAAAGGGCCATCTTAAGATTTTAACCAGCATGTGTGTTCGGCCCCAAAGATCCTGCTGGCAGCTCCAGGGCAGTGCCCAGTCCAGGCTGGTGGGAGCAGGCTCCTCTCTGCCAGGCAGATTGTCAGTGACTTTGCTGTGCAATTGCAAATGGATTTTTAATTACCTAAAGACTGAAGCCACATGGTGCTCAACCTGTCCTTTTGCACATGTTTTATCAGAGGAGGAGGGAGAAGAAGAAGAGGAGGAGACAGAGGATGGCGAAGGCCTGGGTGAAGTCCACACAGAGTCATCAGGAGAGGAGGAAGAGGAGGAAGAGGTGGAAGAGGAAGGCATGGAGAGAGCACCACAGCCACCTCAGCAGGACTCCGAAGCACAGAGTGCAGGGGGAGAGCTGCTGGCTGAACCCACTCCAGCTGCCCCAGCTGGTCAGGTAAATGTCTCTGCTGTCCCACTGACCTGCCAGTTAAGCTGAGTGCACCTGGCAGAGCCAGAAAATGCTCCCCTGTGCCCTGTGGGCACCAAGTCAGGAGCAGGGCTAAGGGAGTTGATGCACTGGAGGGCAAAATTATTTACTGCCCTTGTACCCATATATGAAACTTTACTTCAACCTGTGCATGTATGACTTGATAAGCAAAAAATTAGCTGCTAGATAAATTAAGATATATATATGGGATACATAAGTTATAAATAAAAAGGACTCAGTTTGGGAGTTAAGTGCATTATAACAAATGTTCTGCTTGCTATGATTTAACTCAGACTAACTGTTATAAATCAGATTATTTTTAAAATATTTATACTAAGAGAATTTGGTATTCCCTCTGGATTTTGGAGGCTTTCCACCACCAGTTTTCAGATTATACTTCTAATCTGTTTTCTGTGAATGGTGCTTGCTGCCTTCTGCTCTGATCATTCTTGGGATATGTCTAGGTAGATGCAAGAATATCATACCAAACAGGAGAGGAAACTGCCTCTTACAACCTAACAGCAAACAGGTTCAGGGTGTGAATATTTTAAGCCAACACTTTTCTTAGGGAATTTGACTAGAATGAGACCATAATTACTGCATATTCTAAAAGATGTACATTTAAAAATATACTTCATGTGCTACTTTAGTTTGCTTTGCATACCATTGACTTAGTAAAGTCTCCTCTTACACAATTTACTCAGTGAAGTTGCTGAGGGGGTAAAGGCTACTGTGAATATATTTGAGGAGGCCTATGTGAAAGCAAGAAAGCACACAAAGGATCTTTGATTGTAGCAAGCTCCCCACATAAAACAAGTGAAAATAAATACTATAGATTCATTCTTTCTTTGATCTAAAAACTTTTGTGAGTTTTCACCAGTCATGTGAAGATCTTAAATTAGGCTTTACTGATTTAATCAAAATTTGAAGATTTGCAGTGACTTAACTAAACTTGTGTTCCCTAACTAATGCAAGGTTTTATTCAAACAAGAACTAGACATAAGCAATTCTGCCCACCAACATGAATTCTGTAATTTCTTAAGGCTAAATAGAGAAAGGTACAGCATGCTGCTCTAGACATTGTAAAATGCCATTAGGAGATAGTCAGGCATAAAGACAGACATGGTTTGTGAGTGCTGTGGTGTAGGGGATACCTGTATTTGAGTTTTTGCCTTCTGGTGTAAAAAGGCAAAGCAGAAATGCAGTGGTGATAGCAGACTGTGTGCAGAAACCCCAAGAGCTTGATGCAGGTAGAGAGGTGCAGTTCATCTGGCTGCTCTTCTTCCTAGCACAGCAACAGTGCTTGGCTTACAGCATTAATGGCAAGGCTCACGGTGGGCAAATGCTTCTCTCCAGTATTCCCTTTATTCTGACTGCTCATATCAACAGACTCACTGGCAAAAGTGTTACTCTTAACCTAAAACCCAACAAGCCATTTGAAGGTACCTACACCTCTTATTCGTGGCTGGTATGGGTTCATGAAGCTCTTACATAGAATTCCTTAAGATTTTAGAATTGAATTGATGGTTTATCTGAATTAAGGGACCCCTTGCTCATTTCTTTCTCAGTTAGCACCCCCTTCCCAGCTAGTTCTACAGTCCTGTTCTATTGTTGGGCTCATTTATCTTCTTTCTCTTGTTTATGTTATTCAAATGATAGTTACTTTTGCTTAGAATTTTGATTGCAATTCTTTCAGATCTTATTAGTAGAACAAACCTATGCCTTGCAGTTATATCTAACAAACACAACATGCAGAACAATGTGGCTACAGCAGGAAGGTAACGTGGTGCACTCTGCTTGTTCTTCTCTTTATCTGTCCTGATTAAGGATGTTGTTGTGACACCAAGTGGTTCTCAACAGACTCCTGAGTCTGACACTCAAGTGCCGGCCACAGCTGAAACCATCGATCCCTTGTTTTACCCTAGCTGGTATAAGTCCCAATCACGGCGACCAAGCAGTCCAAGCTCAACCCCGGTGAGTGGGCTGGGGAAAGTAGGGACTCCTGTTTCTCTGGAAACAAGTGCAAAGAAGGCAGAAGCCCCGACAGCAGCAACAATCGAGGAGAATGCACCAGGGAGTGGTAAGGAAAGTAATGCCACTGCAGCGATGTCCAAGGTCAGTGTTTCCGAAGTCACCCCAGAGGGCTGTGACGTGCAGCAAGGCGGGAACAGCAGTTGTTAAGGAAAATGTGACTTCATTTTCCTCTGCATGCTAAAGAATAAGAACAATTTCAAAAATATGAAAACAGCACAAATTGTTGTTTCAGCAAATCCACTGGATTTATAGATGGTTTCAATATGTGACAAGCTGACTGTAGCTTCAAAGCAGCATGCTGGTGGTTGCTTGTGCTTACCTGCCAGTGCACCTTGCTTGTGCCAGCTGTTATCCAAGTTACTCATGCACAGGAGCTATTGGAGAGGCCAGTGGTGTCTCTGCACATCAGATTCTTGCATGTGTTAGTGACAGAGAAATCCTGTGCAAGAGATTACTCTCATCACCTGCTGACAGTCTGTGTATGTGCTGTCCTACCATGACTGGCTGAGCAGCTATGGCTTGGCTTCGCCTTCTGCAGCTCTGTGGCTGCACCTGGAGTCCTCCCCCATGTGAGCACGAAGCTATGCAAACACCCAGAGCCTTCTTGTGCGTTTGATTGCCGCTCAGTAAGGAGTCTGATTTCCTGGGTTCAGATCTGTGGCAGAGGGATTGTTCCAAGGATTCTTGAGACTTGATTAAAAGAGAGCATGAAGATAATACATTTCAGCTCAGTGTTAGACACTCAGCAGCATGATAGGATAACAGATACTGATGTGTTGAGTACAGAGGATGTTTTCCTTAAAATGACAATATTAGAGTTGGTATAACCTGAATTTGAGCAATCCTCCTTCAGCACATGTTTATAAACTCCACATGGGCCAAAGATATAAGGAACAGAGCTGAGGGAGCTGTGCAAGGATTTGCACACTACAGCTCCAGTGTCTGGTGACCAGCCCATGAGCAGCACTCTGTAAATCAAACCATCATAATTTACAGGTTCTAGCCACATGTTTTAACAAAGCTCTTACCTGTATGTGTGCAATGAGGGGAGATTATGTTTATGTGAGAGAGAGAAAGCAAAAGTGGGTATTAAGTATCTTGTGCTGTTTCCTTTAAGTCTGGATATGACTATATAGCGTATATAAGCAGCTATATAGTCAACAATTACAGACTGTAAGACAATAGATAAACAATCATGTGCCAGGCAAAAAGTTAGGAGAAGGAGTTCACAGACATATGATAAAAGGGGCATTTATCTTCTGCTAGAGGTTTCAGTCAGTGACACTTGAATTTGGTGGCTGACTTCACTGACTTTCTTAACAAAAGCAACATTTTGCCACTAAATTTCAGTGGCTATTTTTCAAGTCAGGGTTTGATTTGGGAATATTTGAGTGGAATTAAAAACAAAAGTACTTTAAAATTATCAAACCTACTATGACATTATCTTCTTAATTATATTCAAAATGAGCTGGCAAAAAATAAATTCACAGTGAAATTTATTGGTGCTGTTTCTTCTTATCAGTTACATTGATGACCAGGCAGCTTAACCTCACCATAGGTAGGTAAATTCAGTACTAGGTTAATTTCCTGATTGATGTGGGCAGCTATCTGAAAAACAACAGCAGCCTGGTACCCAGCTTTCTTCATTGAGTACCAGGAGCAAAAACAGGCACATAGGAAAAATGTCAGTTCCTGTTGGTATGTGAGTTTTGCTGCATCTCAATATTTTCCCAGGTCACAGGTGACACTGGCATTTTGGAAGAAGGAGGAGGATGTTGAGAAGAGTAGCTCATGATTCTGGTGATGTGAGAGAAAGGAGCAGGGGAAACAGCTGAGGATGGGATTGCCATTGGGCTGGAGACAGAGCAAGAGATAGGAAAGCACAAGAAGCAGAAAAGTGCAGAAGAATAGAAAAAGCAGAGTGACCAAGTGAGGTGATGCCGTGAGATGATGCTGTGGTCAGATTTAAGGATCTAAGCTGAGCTCTGTCTATGTAACAAAGGAAATGACTGCTGTCATGTGGCAGCAATCATTTTCAAGTATGTGAACTTCAGCTCTGTATTTTTCCTGCATGTGGTTTTACACAACCCACTCTGAAATGCTATATTCCCTTATTTTTTATTTTATTTTTTTTTAACCCAGCTGATGTTCTTCACACCACTGTATTTAGTCCCTTCCTCTAATTAAAGTATATCATGGAAAAGTGCTGTGGAAACAGAGCTTTTTCACGGAACATAGTGATAATGACTAGTTCATGTGATGACAACACTGGTGAAGCACTCTTCTTATTTTCTCACAGGAGTTAGCATTCTGCACAACACTTTTGGCATTTCTTATCATACTACATCATCTTTGGAATCTGATTCAATACATGATTTGTACTTTCATGGGTAGGAAATATTTCATTTTACCATTAACTAACAGTTCAAATAGTGCATCTGGTGATGTTCCTACATAGCTTTAAAGGATTTTTTCCCTTTCTTCCTATCCAAAAACATCATGCTAGTTCACAATACGAGCTGCCTAAGTAATTTCTTCCTCCTCACAAATGCCACTCTTCAGCTTACTCCTGCATGGTTAAACATTGCATCTCCCTGGTTCAAAATGAAAAGAGACATTTACTGTTGCAGATATATGGGCTTGTATTTCAGTTGCTGTTCAGATGACCAGCAGCATGGAGAACCTGTTGGTTGACAGATGTGAAAAACACCAAGCTTGCTCAGTCCAACTAGTCGGGGAGGAAGAGTTGGAGAGTAATGATTGCCATCAGAGGGGTTAAGGTCAGGAAAACAAATCCACTGAGTAATCCTGCTGCCAGGATTAGCATGGCAAGCAAATCACTTGTACTCCCTTGGGTGGATGGCTCAAGCCCTACTCTTCAGAGGTCCCCATGGAAATAATGGAAAGGGTCCTTTCACACCCCAGCTCACACAGAACACCCCCACATTCCCTTCAAGTCCCACCGCAGATGGTCAGAGCTATCTCTCCCACATTCCCAGTGAACATGGAGTACCAATCATGACCCTGAAATGCAGCATTTGCAGGAATCCCACACAATTTAAACAAAGGCTTTTGTTCCTTAAGTCACATTAAGAGCTGAAATATCCACAGGATCAAGGACTAAGAACTTCACTACCAAGTGAAGTTGTCCCAAACACAAACTCTGTAATCTACACCTTAACTATTCCGTAACATCTCTTCTGGAGTAACCCCTTTTTGGTAGGCAATATCCATGACTTAGTTCTTCCAGCTCTAAATCTGTAGCACTCTTAGGTAAGACATATATGTGTGTTCAATTTTCAGTGTGATATGGCTGATCTACAGAGAGTTCTGTATTATGACTGGGATATTTAACGTTACTTACTGAAGACCAAAGCCTCTGACTCAAAAGACTTTAGTTGCATAAATTAGCCAAAAGGATTCACTGTGTGGTAGTAATTTGAATTTGAAGAGCATTGGACGATGTGAATCTCAATTAAGTTCATGGATCATCATTTAATCTTCATTTACTTGTGTTTGTTTTTGAAGATTTGTTGTATCATTAATAAAGGACATAGAGGTTGTTTTTACTCCTGGGAAATCAGGCATGTGAAGAGCACTATGCTTTCTTTCCCCTCTCTTTCTTTTTTAATTCAGAATACCTTTTGAAATTAAAAATAGACAAATGCAGAAAGTCTTATTTCTACCATTTGAGACCTCTTTCTATGTGGTCTCCAGTGACATCTTTATGATTTATTTAATAATGAAGTAGAAAGGAGGTGAAGGAAAAAGACATTTTGGTCTCAGATTCTATTTGCATAAAAATGGTTTTATTCTTCATGCATAGTGAAGTGGCTGGTTAGATAGTTTAAGTGTCTTTATCTTTCATATGAAAGATCAGGCCACTGCCCTTGTTCCTTTGTGTGATAAGCCCCTGAAAGTCAAATAACAAAATTACTTTGAATAACTGTATAATTATTTATAATAATAATATAAATCTGCATGACTGTCATCATTAGAGCAGCATATAATTTATCTTCAAGCTCTTTTAATAAAATGCACCAATAGGGTTTTCATCATATTTCAGCAGCAAAAAGAGTTCCACTATAAATTCCCAACATTTACTTTATTTAAGGGTCGTTTCACTCAAAGAAATTGTAATGATACATCTATGAATTTCCTCCAGAGTGTGGGAGGGTGTAGCAGCAGGGATAAGGAACAGGAGCTGCAGCCCACAGGTGTACCAATTGCTTGGTGTAAGAAGGGCCAAAAGAAGATTATTCAGCATGAGCAAAATAGATAACTCTGCACTAGACGGCTTCATCCTTCTTCAGGGAGTGGCTAAGTCAGCAGTGCGGTCACCACGGGCTGCTTCTGCCTCTGACAGAATGTCTTACATGTCCTGTAAGAGAGAGTTCAGCAGCAGCTGCTGCTTCTCACTTGGCACCTCTTCCACCTGCCTGCTGAGTGTGAGGTGACATTGCTCCCAACCCAGCTGCCTTTGTTCAGTGACTAAAGCTGGGGGGATCTGAGCCTCTGGAGATGACAACCAGCAGCAAATGATTACAACATGGAGAGCAGGAATAGCACTGTTGAACTGCCTTGCAACCATGAGAGGGATGTATTAGTGGCTGGTGACACAGACATTAGCAAGCAGCCCTTTCCAGTGCATGGGAGAAACAGATCTCAGAGTCCCACAACTTTCCCTCATCATATTTTGTCAGCAACATCTCTCATGCAGTGAAACTATATAGATTTGTGAGTGTTCATGAATGTCTTGGTTTGTCTGTGTCTGTGGTTGCAGTTTATTTCACCTAAGATGAAGTACTGAACCGTGCATTCCGTTGCTCAAATTCCCCATAAGAAAAGAGTCTGTCTGTGGCTCCAAAGGATTCCAGCATATACATTTAGTCTGAAAGGAAATGCAAGTTAATCGTCCACAAACAGTGGCCTGATCTAACTTCCCTTTGCAGCCAGCAAGTACAGTGCTTTAATTCCATGAGGATATAAAATATAATCGGGACTGAACTGTTTGGGAGGAGAAATACTAATGGAATGGCCTATGCTAATCTTGTTTCATTTGTTTTAAAATTTTCTATTACTTGCTTACCACCTTATGCCATCTGTCAGAATTACCATAAGGACAGTCCTCTCTGTATTCATGTACTGTAGTTCTCTTTGCCCTGCTGCTGAGTATTTCAATTTCAGCTGGTAATACTTCAATTTTTTTCCATGAGACAGCTTTAAATCACATCAGAGAGGTCAGTATTTAGCTAAGTTTTAGCTGATTGGATGTCATGTCAATATGCAGACAACATGGACAAAAGAAGATCATTGAAAACCAAAATAAGGCTAAGAGATTACACTGTGATCTTTTCCCACTTTCCCATCAGGGTATAAAAGGCGTGGTCCCACATTTTAGCACAGTGCTTCTCTGGAATGTTTGCACAAGCATGGCAGCAGAACACAAATAATAAACGTTCTCTTCACCAAATTGGAAACTCAGTCTTTCCAATCTGCTCAGGTAAAGAAGACAGATACCTACTTTAATCCAGCTGTTCCAAGCAGGATTTCTTGCTCAGGAGAAGGCAGCCTTGCAAGGCTGGATCTTGCAGAAATTGTGCTAAGGGTCTCCATTCCCTCTGGCCAGCCCAACACAGCCTTCCCACAGTTTTCCCCCAGAGCAGAACACCCGCAGGCATGGCCCAGGTAGCTCTCTTCCAAGACACCAGCTGCTGCTCCAAAGGCTCTCTGCTCCCTGCAACAAGTGTGTTTAGTGCTAATGAAAGATCCAGGAATGCATACAGCAAAAATGAACTTGAGATTTGCAATCTAGGTCTTGATATACCTGTATTTTACTTTTCCTTAGGTAGAAAATTGATGAGTTTATTCTTGTACCATTAAAAAATCTGCAAGGTTTGACTGAATGAAAATGAGTCATCTATTCTCCATGAAGCTGAGCTTTTTGTAGGAGACCCTTGAATCAGCTGGTATAGAAGCCCAAATCAAACTCTGTTTCAATCTTCTTCCTAAACATCTCTTAAATTTCATCCTGGGCAGGGGGTGGGAGTGGGGGGGAAAGTGTTCAGCCTGTACCTGAACTATAGGACAAACACTAGATGCAAGAAACTCAGTTAGCAGTCAAGAAATTCTGCCTTTGCCTCTCAGTAGTTTGACTCAGTGAGTTGGGGCTCAGTGATAGCAGCTATGTCTGTGGTCACTCTGACTGATGTTCAGTTGCTGGCAAATTTTGCCTGTAAATTTCCGTTTTGTATCTTGACTTTGTGCTTCAGGTGAATTTTTTCCCCCTTAGTTTGGCAATACATGCAGAGGAAATCAGGAAAGTGTTGATTGTTCCTCTTTTAACACCTCCCTCTCCCTTAATTTTGAGAATTACCTGGGTGATTCAGAGGCAGCAGTGATGAGTCGTGAGGGCAATGCATTAAGACCAGATTTCAGACAACAGTTTCTCATAATTAATATGAGTGGCAAATACTTCACCTGAAGTTTTCCTTCAAATAGTCTGCTCTGCTGTTTGACTGCTGAGTCATAGATACCATCTGATTTATGGATATTTCATTTTTCTCAGTCTATTACTCAGAAAAGGATCTCCACAATGAGAGTTTGGACAAAATTATTTTTTCTGTTGAAATTAATACAAAGCCAGGCTCACCTAGACATTGTCTTTCTGTGACTTGCTCATTTAAATACTGAATTCTACCTCCATTCAGCCTCCTCTTCCAAGCACCACTCGTTCTGTTCATTGTTAATGAGTTTGGAAAGGAAAATAGAATGTGAACAAAAAATATTTCTTAATCACAGATGAACTGTTTCTGGTTTGCATCACATTATGGTAGTTGTATGTCACAACCACACAAACCATCTGCTTGTGGAATATTTGGTTAGTTATCTTACTGCCTTGGGGCAGCCCAGGCTTTCAGTGCAGCCATTCACTCACCTCTGGAAAGCAGCACTGGTAGTCCTGAACCCACTGGAGATGGATCAATATTTAAATGCCAGCCTATTTGACTGAAAATCCCAGTGGTGGTAATTAGTTAACTGGGCCTGAGCCCCAGTGTTGGGGTCACTCCACTTGCAGGGTTTCCAAGCTTGTGAGCAGGCAGGGGCTGGACTGCAGCACCCTGCAGTGCCCACCTACCATGCATTTAAAATGGAGATAAAGACCAGGGGGCTGCATGTGCAGCCAAAATTAAATGGAAAATAGGGAGACAGACATATCAAACAGTGATGATTCAGCCTTGTATCTCTTTTCAGGTGATTTATCTCTTTTCAGGTGATATATATTCCTGGCATCTTTGCAATAATCTTCAGGTCATTAAGTAAGAGACCGGTGACTAATTAAAAAACCCTGTTATCCCTGGCTGTCAGCCAAGAGGTGGTGCGATGTTCAAACCGTGCTACAGATGTCAAACACAGACATCATGCCTTTGACTGAGCAGAAAATGAGGATCTCACGGTCCTGGAGGATAAGTGATCTGAATTTCTCATTGCTCTTTTCAATTTAGAGAGCACCCTATAAAATCTGCATGAGTCTATTTCAGCCACTGAAGGTGGTGATCGAAATACAGATCAGTCACTCAGAGCACTCCTGGTTCAGCACTTCTGTACACAGAAGTGGTTTTTGTTCATGATGAAACACTTGCTGTATGACTTATTCTATTACAAAATGCCTTACTGAGAAAACATAGCTGTCATTTCCCCCATTAGTGCTGATGAGCCTCTTCAACATCTGGCAAAAGATTTGTTTTTAAAATACATTCATTTTGATACTTATGCACAATTTCAAAGTTTAGTTTTATAAAATAAATAAATTTATTTTTTAAAAGAAATTGAGTCTGTGCCTGACCAACATGCAGGTCAGTTCCAAGCTTGCCTCTAGTGACAGTGACTGCAATCTGTACTCGATACCCTATCAATACCTGATCAATAATTGTGACTGAATCCAAAGCTCTAAGATCAGAATTTATCACCGCTTCCTTGGACTTCACCTGGGAACTGTGTGAGATGGACAGAAAGAAGCTTGATTTAATATCTTGCTCATCACTTGGCTGAGTGCTGTGCAAGCAGGCCAGCATTGCTAACGGGCAAGCAGAGATTGCAATGTGAGATTTGACGTGACAGACATCCATCTGGGCAATCACAGTGCTACTCACTGAGCAATTTTGGAGTTTTGGAGCGGAGTCATAGCTTGGATAACAGCTTCAGTTGCTGTGGTTGCAGTAAGGAGCAGATTCAGGCAACTGGAGACATGGAAAAATGAGCACACAAAGAAAATGTGGTAGCAGCAACAGCTGATGAGGGAAAAAAATATGGTAACTGTGGCCAAGACTCTTCTGTTATGTGGTGGCTTTGCGGAATGACAACAGGTTGCTTTAGCTGACAATCTGGCTTTTTGTCCTGCACCTCCACTGGTTTTATCCCTCAGAGAAGCTGTGCTGCGTCCACATCACATATACACCACTCTCACTGCCTGCATGCTTACAAGAGCCCAGGTCAGTCAGTCACTCGCAATGTGAGCAGCACAGGATGAGCCTCCAAGCATGGGATGTGTCTGTCTACACACCTCAAAGCTATGCTGCCTCTGTTATCTGATCCTATGAATGGAGCTCCAGGGTGAATCACAGTCTGAACTATCACTCTGTGTCAGTCATTGGATTTGCAAAGGTGCCATTTACAGAGGAAGAAAAAGCTTTGATATACAAAAGTCCATATTAGTCAAAGACTGCCTGACAGAAACAGACAAGACATTAAACCATTACTATGTTTGCTACTTCTCCCTGAAAGCTAACAGCGAAGTTTCTACAACATGGATTAGACTGATTACTGCTGTGGAGAAGTTCTTAGAAGGTCTTTACTTCACATTTAACTTGTTAATCTGAAGTCATATCTATTTGTGTGACAAAGCAGCAGTAAGAGGAAGAGGGAAGAACTGGTAATCATGAGTAGCTTCCTGGCACTGGTGACCAGTGTGTACTATGTGATCAGCACTTACTCCTGCAGCCTCTCAATAGGATCCTTCCTTTGCTATACAGCTCTCCAGCAGGGCTGGAAGTGAGCAGAAATGGTAAAAGGCTGATTGATCAGGAGGTCCCAAAAACCCTTCACTCCAAGAGGAACGAAGAATGATGTGGATAAATGCAGGACAGACTGTTCTGTTCATGCAGCCTTAATATTTGCGTATTTTTAAGACTCTCTTCTTGGGTTTACTTTATTTTCCTGGACAGTAGCAGGACTAGGTTTCCTGCAAATATGTAGTGGATTACTCTCAATAAAAAGTTGGATCAGTGAGGTGCTGCAATGGGTCAAACATCACACAAGTATGTTATTTCTGCCTTTTCTTCTTTGAGTCATGAAAAAAATAGGTGACTTATATAAGGTAACTGTATTTAATTTGTCCCAAGTAATGCTGAGAAAAAGGCTGCTCTCCCACACCATGCTCTAATGCAGTTTCCACCACAGGTTCAAGTGTCTGGACCTCCATGTCCTGTGGGAGATGTGTGGAACCTATACCAAAATAAGCCAGTTGTGCTGTTTTCCTCTGAAATATATTTTATCACTTTGAGATCATTAGGTAGGAGGATCTGCATTAGACATTATCCACATAATGTTAATTGTAATGCAGTGATGATCTATTGAAGCATCTCCTCCCAATGGACTTTTAAAATTCATTACTGACCACTATTAAGGAGTGATATGTCTAATTCTGTGTCTGATGGAGCTTGTCTGTGCATATAATTTTGTCTGCTACCTTATGTATTTCTGTGGCAGGTAATTGTAGCAAATATTTTGGAGAATGCTCTGTTGATTCCTACTGATAAAAAAAAATCCATGCAAAATAAGCAGCCTCTTAGCTTTGAAACAATATTGTTGTGACAGCTGCCAGGTGTTATGCTGAAGGAGCTAGACTGCATAAAAATCTGAAAACAAAATGCTTGAACTAAAGTTTAAACTATTTAAAAATAACCTGTTGTGCTCCCTTTGTTTCCGCTGCCTGGAAGTGTTGAGTGCCAGAAGTGTAACACTTGACATTTGAGGCAGACAAACATAGCCTACAGATTCTGTGATTGCTTTGCAACCAGCTAGCATTTTTTAATCATGCCTGTTCTTGTCAACACTGGGGGTTGTTTCTAAACAAGCCAGCTAAAAATGGGAATTAAATTTAATTTCTAGCTCATTTTCTGAGACTACAGAAACCCTGGAAGCAAGAAACCTGTATTTTCACTGTTTCTCTCTCCAAGACCCACACTTTCTAACAAATTCACACCCTTGCTCTCCTGCTGGATCAAGAGTAGGCATCAAAAGCACTGGGTAGTTAATGTGCCTCTAAGGGTGTGGATCCATTTTTTCCTCTGGCAGCAAAGGTGATTCAGGAGTTTTTTTGCCAAATGGCCGTGCCTCTTATTGCTGCCCAGATGCCACCACTTACAGGGTGCTGAGGCAGCTGTTTGTTGAGCTGTGCTGAAACCAAATTGTTCAAATGATCCAGGTTTAAAAATAGCTTCCTTCACCTCAAAAAAAACAACCAAAAATTGATGTTGTTCCAGTGACATTCCCATTCTTAGCACAGCCCTTCAAAGAGCTGCAGCAATGCAAATGGGCAGTGAACCATGGAACAAAAGCAGGAAGAGGTGAATGGGGACCCAAGGGACAAAACCTGCTTTGGTTAGCATTGTTGCTCCAGAAGACCTTCATATAGGTTGTAGCCAACCACCTCATCCTTCTGCGTTAAAGTAGATTATGAAGCCATTCAGCCCTTCGCCTTTCCTCCCCACTTCCTAAATTTAAGAGTATGTGATCTTGTAAAATAATACTGCAGTCAAAGTTCAGAATTCCTATCAAGGAGGTTTTTGATATTCTGAAATACTTGGCTGGAATCTTGTTTGTATAATTGCTTAAAAGGCAGATCTAGTCTAACCCAGTCATCCAGTGTCTGTAGAGTCAGTAGAAAGGAACAGGTACCTCCAAAGGGCAATCTACTTCTTTGAGGATGGGACAAATCACCTTCTGGTTGTGCCTTTCTCTAATCACTCCCATTACAGGGAATGGATAGAGTTTGCTTGAGTAGATATCTTGTTTCTGGATGACTAAAGTATGTCAGTGCAGATCCCAGCCTTTGTACCTAAAGGCTACAGAGGTAGTGCTGGTAAAGCAGAAAACAATGTGTAGACTTCATTGTATTTTAAATGTCTAAAAAGCCTAGTCTACATATTTTTCCCCAGCATAAATAGGATAACTGCTAGACCTAATAGATGAAAACGTTATGACAAACCATCTCACTGGCATCTTTCCTCTTCTCCACACCCTTTTACAAGAACCTTATACAGATTTAAGTAGAGCCCTGCTTAAGGAAGCAAATAGTAAAAGATGCTGAATATTTGCAACTTTGAAACGACTCATCAGGCTCAACTCTGAGATCCTTATACTGTTTATTCATGCAAATTCTAGCGTGCCAGATGCTGAGGAGTGCTGAATGGTTGCTCAGTGGGAGTTGTGGTTGCTCAGCACCTCCATAGAATTGGCATGTAAACTCCAGCCTGGACTTTGCTTATGGGAAAAACAAAACCAACCATCAGTCATGCATGGTTCTCTCCCCACTTCATGAGCTGGCCTGCTGAAAATTCCTGGTGCTTGTTGAAAGCACCATCTGATGTCACTCGACACCACAGGGGAAAACATAAATCAAAGTGTAAGTATTCAGCACTCTCTCAACATTGCCCTAATGTGATTAATGTAATCTGAGGTAAACTCTTTAGTTATTCCTTATTACTTTTAGGGATCCAAAGGGTTGGGACTTGTTATTCTAGGTAATGTGAAAAACAAGTCCTACCCATGAGATCTCCAAGGCAAAGATAAATCTCAGGTAGAAGTTTGACAAGTTATCTAATAGCAATGGACAGACACAATGAAGTGTTGAATCTGGACTGTCTTAAAGGCATGTGGCAAGGGCTGTGCCATGCTCAGCACTGAGCTTTCCTCTGGGAGCAGAGTAGGGTTGCAATAACAGGGAGAGCAAAATAATCCAGCATGAGATTACAAGGACCTACAGAGTGGTCAAATGCCTCAATCTCAGTGACCTGCTTCTGCATTCCATCTTTCACAATCACAGCCTGGTTCAAAATAGGCCTTTTTCTGTAAAATCTGCAGCTGAAATCCTTGTCTTGGACAATTTCAGCACACTATATAGCTCTGAGTTGTGTGGGCTGCTGTTGGAAGGGAAGAATGGGCTTAGTAACATGGACAAAGTTGCTGCTGGCACCATTTGATGGTTTCTTGTTTTACACGAAGAGAGCATACCTCAGTCACTGTATGATTCAGAGACAAGCATTGAAGTGTCACAGGTGTGAAAACACAAGCCTAAAAGCCAGGTAATGGCCCTACTGTCAGTTTTGTGCTTGCTTCACTCCTGGCTGGGTGTGATGGAAAATGATTGGTCTTGGAAAGGCGCATCGAGGTATTGCAGACTAGCAGCCTGCTGAGTCCAGCAAGGTGCAGGGAGCAAATGCTTCATCCAGCCAAACCCAGTGGGAATGTGTTGGAGTTCCAACATTGTTTTGCTGACACAGGAAGGTGTCATCGCAGCAAAATATGAAGGAGTTAACACATTATGAAATACAGTTTTGGCAGTGATACAGACAAAGATTGTTTTGCTTGAAATGCAGTACCAGCAGCAGTGGTTAGCAGGGTAATGCAGTTACCCTTGCCAGTCTAAGTCATTGGACTGTGCTTTTTCTTCTTATATAATAGGACCAAATCCTATGAAACACTCAATGTAACTTTAAACTTAAAGATAGTTCTTTGCTTCAAAGTTAATCTTGATTTAATGTAAATTTTGGGATGGTGGGTTAAAGTGGAAAAAAAAAAAAAAAAAAAAGCAGGAATTGTGTTTTAAACCACTTGCCAGTCCCATTCCTTTACAGAGTAAGAAGTGAGGAAGGTTGCCCCATGCCTGCTTACACATACTGCTGAGGGCTTGGCACACAAAATTATTCAACCAGTTTCAAAATTGCTCTTAGCTAGTCCAGGCACTCTGACTTGCCCTTCCAAAAATAAAGGCAAAAATTTTCACAAAAGACTAATAAACCACCTACGCTCCTGCATCTACCAAGATCAAGAGAGTGCCAAATGCCTTATAACTCAGAAAGTCTAGCTGTGTATTTACTGTAATCAGGTTGAAAGATTTGCAATCAGCACTTTCCAGGGCTGAGAGGCAGATCTTCTATTATCAGGCCTCAATTAGCTACCTGCCTTTCAGCTGAAGATCTGGCCCTCTGGGCCCAATTCCGTACCATATTTTTCCATGAGCCTGCGAGACAGCCCTTCTCATCAGCATTGTTGGAAATGGGATTTTCTATTCAAGTAGGCAGCTGGTTTTCTCATGTTTTCACCATGCTCATGGCCTCAATAAAACACATTATAAAGTTAGCAAGCAAAAGCTATTTTCATCTGCAAGATCCCTGTTTGGGTTTTGCAGTAAGTAGCAATGAGTGCCTTGCTTTGAAAATATGAATCTAAGTCAAAGATTGGTCCACATCTCAAATAGTAAAGCAGTTTTTCAGATAATGTTTAATTGAAATTAATAGGGCTGTTTCATTTAAATTTCCTTTAAATTCAATTTAAAGCAATCAAGTATCTTGTTGATAAAAATGTCACTGTGAACTCTAATTAGATATAAATAAAGAAACACGGGTCTGTTTCTTCTCATACCTTCATGCTGTCTTGTTTGTTGGTGATACCAGCTGGTAACTGGAATGAAGCCCATTAGCCAATTTATACTTCACACACCACTAGTTCTTACTTATTCTTGTGGTACACTTTAACAGTAAGTACACACAAAAATGCCCAGGAAAATCATCCATCCCGTGCTTCAGCTCCTCACAAGCATCCCCGCTTCGGTGTTTGTTGCTGGATGTGTCTATTAGCAACACTGCTTTAGTAGTTTTCTGTTTTAGGACAATTCTATAAATGATCAAGATGTTGGAATTCAGAGGATATTACTTTGTCATTTGCCCTCTATTGAGTAGTATGTTGGCATCAAATAGTTCACCTGAGATCATGCTGAGGCTTCCAAAGTGAGCTAAAACCCTGCACAAAGAAGACTGTCAGCATGACTGGTTTAACTTTAGGAATGTACAATAACGAATTTGTGCATCTAGAAATACAAAAGGCAAAAAAATCCTGTATATTGCAAGTTAAATTGTGGTTTTAATGATGAAGACACGAGGCTTTCCTTAGCTAGCAAACCACCCATTTTTATATCTTTTATCTTTATTAGGATTTCTGATACTATCACAGAGTAGTCTTCATTCTTTGCCAAAGAGATCTGGAACTAGTAAAATATTTCTGCCTATTAAACTGCTCTGTTAAATATTCAACTAATTTTAGAAATTTCTTTTATTAGCAGCTACAGTATACATGTCCAGATTACTTTTTCTACTGGAAGTGTAGGATACCTTTGCAAAAAAAGAGGGATATAAACTGAACTTTATATTTCTGTATTATTTTTTCCTGTTCCTCATCTGAGTTAAATTGAAGTGAAATAAATATTAGAAGACTTTAAAGAAAAATAAATAAATAAAACACTTCCAAAGCAGATTTCATAACAGCAGAACGAGTATCATTTTGAGTGGCAATGCACTGGCAATAACATTTGGCTCTGGTTCACATCAATCTGGAGGCCCAGCTACACAAGCCAAGCTGGCTCAGGATCACTTCTGAACAGGCATTTATCACCTTCAGTGCAATAATATTCCAGAGGTCCAAATCAGGACTAAGCCCTTAGAGCAGATGAGACGTGCTCACCCAGCATAATCCTTCCTCAGACACTGGTCATGGCAAAAGTCTTTCTGATTTATTTGGTGTTAGAAGTCTTGTCTTAGCTTCCCAAGTTTCCATGCTCCCTGCCTTTTCCCTTCTTTCCCACTTCATTCTGTTTCCCTGCATGTTGTGAAATCTTACTGATTTTAATGCAATTCATGTTTTCCTCTTCCATTTATCAACCTTTCCTTCCTTTGCAGACTGGTTCTGAACCATACCCTCAAGGACGAGTGGAGGAAGCTCCCGTGAGCAGTGAGAGGGGTGATGAGCCGGCTCGTCATGTCTTCTCCTTCTCCTGGTTGAACTCACTGAATGAATGATGACTCACTCTGGCTGGCTTCTGGTGTGCTTCTCCTCAGAAGGACCATGAGCACAGGCAGCCTGGCTGCAGTCAGCAAAGAAACTGGCCTGGGAAGGGACATCTGAGCAGGATTCATTCCTACGAACTCAGCTGACCTCCACGTCATGCCCTTGAATTGACAGACCTGAGAGGGAGGGGAGCATGGGGACAGGTTACGATATGTATTGTAGTCAGAGTGTTTTCCAGTAATTTCTTGCTTCCAAGAGGGAAGAAGCATCACTACAGCTTTAGGCTGAGCACTGCTTGTATTTTGTAACTCACTTGATGGCACATCCCCATGTAGGTGTAAACACTTCACCAATGTTCTTAGCTAAAATGCTGGTATGATATTCTCTAGTAGCATCCTTTGCCAAAACAGTGTTTCTTCTCAGTATCCTCCTGCATCCCCACTTGTCAGTGCTGGTGACTTCAGTGACACTATCATGTCCTTGGCAGCCCCAAGTCAGGGTTGTGTCTAACAGTACTGGTGCCTCCCAGGCTGCGGAGGCTGAACACGGCAGGGAAGAAAGAAGCTGCCATTTCTTCCTTTGCACTTGCTCTTCCTACTAAACCATAACAGATGACGCTCACAGAAACACATTATTTGTAAGGAAGATTCCCAGTGGCAGGAGAGAAGAAGATGCACATATCAAAAGCACTGGCCAAGACCCCCACACAGCTATGAGTGTATGGGGCAGTTGCTGAAGTGCTGCCCAGTCTGTCCAGCCATAACCTGTGTCTGTGTCTTCTCAGATATCAGTGTGTGTACAAAAGGGGACGTGTTCTTACACGAAACCAGAGTGAAATTAGGTAGTCACAGGTGCTCACTCAAGGTTTAATTCGAAGCCCCTGTGCTGTGCTGTAGAAAAGGCAGATGCTGACTGTCCTGTTCTGTGTGCCTTGCAGATGTTGAGCCACCAAATGAAATCAAATTTATGTCTTAAAAGAGGCTCTACAAGTTGTTCTGAAGGCAACACTCTGATTTTTGTCACTGGGAGTAGGGTGTCAACACTCAGTAGCGTTTGAGAGATTGTCAGGCTGCCGGGAGCACTTGGTGCCATAGGGGACCAGGTGTCAAGCTCTGCAATAGGGTTATGGGTGGATCTTTCCCAAATCCCTGAGCCAGGCCCGCAGTGCACTCTTTTGGCAGGGGCCTTGTGGGGCCATAAGGCTGCGCTGTGCCCCAGGAGGACTGGTGAGCTGGCAGTGCAGACTGGTTAGCAGGCTGTGGGGGGTGAGCCCCTGTCCTGGACACCTGTCGCTACCGGCCCGAGTGACATCAAACCTCGCTGGTATCTGTTTTCCGTGGAGAACGTTCCCTGGAAAACTCTCCTGCGAGTTTTGGAGGGCTGCGCAGGCGAGCTCCGCGCAAAGCTTTGGAGCTCGCGCAACCCAGAACGAGCGCCGCCCAGCACCGCCACCGCATCGCCTCCGGCTGCTGGAGCAGCTTTTCCCTGGGATTTGGTTCGGGGTGAAGGATTTACTATTTTCTCCTAGTCGTCCTGGAAATTTCCCCCAGTTCCTCGTGGGAAGTTTCTCCACACCCACGACCGCCTCCCTAGAAGCCGCTGGGAGGGACACCGCTTGGGCACCGCCGTCGGGACGGGGAAAGCCGAAGCAGGGAGGAACCTGCCCTTTTGGGGTGCGGGGAGGATGCAAAAACGCAAAAGAGATGCGGGAGCGCCTCAGCGCTTTCCCTTCGCTGCTCCCCGGCGGGAAGAGGCTGCCCGATCCCGGCCACAGCGGCAGGAGCCAGGGAGCCCCCTCGGGGGGCTGCAGAGGTGGGATTCGGCAGCTCTGGGGGGCACCGATTTGGCCTCGACACCCCGTTCCCGAGAGCAGCTTGCTCCGAGGGCGGCGGCGGGGCAGCCCCCGTCCGGGGCCGGCGTCGTCGGGGCGCGCCTGTGGGAGAGCCCGCGGAGACGGGGCTCCCGGGGCGGGGAGAAAACATCCCCGGGAGAGATGCAGGGCTCCCCCGGGCTCCGGGTGTCCACGGCAGGGGGTGCACCCCCGCCCCGGTAAGCGCTGAGGGAGGTGGAGCAACCCTCAGGCCTCTAGGCAAGAAAGTCTATCAAGTCATCTTTACTTTGCAGCTTTTATTAAAAATATAAATATTAAACATTCTCTTACACAACCAAATCGACCGAGCGCTGAAAAGATGTTTTATTGTGAAAATGTTTACAGGAAAAAAAAAGTGGATTGAAAGTAGCTTACAGAGATTCCCCCTCCCACCTCCCTGCCCCCAGCAGAAAAGTTTTCTGTCTTCTTGGCACCATTTCTTCCAATGCTCACACATCCCTACGTAGCGATGGCACTAGAATAACTGGGAAATGGAGAAATAAATAAAGGTAGGGGAGGTTACGAACGACACTCGTGTTTCTGCACTTGGTACACGGTTGTGCATGCTAGTCAAGGGACGGAGGCTGTTCGGAGTACACCCTTCTAGGTTTAAAGCTATATAAAAATAAAGAGATGACATCAGAGCAGCACTATGGTACATCGGACGGTGTAATTATTCTTGTGCTAACTGCGGAATCTCTTTGGCAAGGCGGGGAGGGGCCGTTTCACTTCCCGATTATCTCCATCAGTTTCCTGTTGCTGTGAGCTTGCTGCGCTAACTGCTCGGCTCGGGCCATCTCCAAGACTTCTCTCAGGAGGTGGAAAGTCAGATCCAGAGAAATAGGGGGCTCCTCGGATCGCTTCTCCCTCTCCACGGCCTCACCCTCGGCTTCGCCGTCCTCTCGGTTCCCCGGCGAGCGCTCGGGCAGCTGCTGCAGCTGTTGAAACGCCGCCCGGAAAAAGTTGCTGGCGGAGGCTTCGGGCTGTAGGTGGCTGGTGCTGCTGGAGGAGGCGGAGAAAGAGCCAACGGGTCTCTTGTGAAGGTTGCCCAGGCGCAGGAAATACTCTTCTCCCATGCGGAGCAGGACGGGCAGAGTTTGCTGCTGCTGCTGCTGCTGCTGCTGCTGTTGCTGCTGCTGCTGAAAGAAATCTGGCTGGTGCAGAGCCCCGGGGGCGGGTGCCGGGCTCTTGCTGAGAGCTCTGCACTCCTGGCAGGGCAGGAGGGTGACCAGCAGGATTCCCGTGGAGACCAGCAGCGGGATCTTCATGATCGGGGCCCAAACCTGCGGGGGCAGACGGGGGACGGGGGTTGGGTTAGAAAGCCGAGCCGCGGCGGCTGGGAGGGCAGCGGGCGGCCGGGGAGGGGGGGGGCCCCGCCGCCGCTGTCCCGGGGCTGGAACGCGCCCCTCCGCGCCGCCCCGCGCCCCCCCGCGCCCCACACACCGCCCCCGGCCGCACTCGCCCAGCCCGGCCGCGCCGTCGAGGCGGCCGCTCCCCGCAGAACAACCCCGCGGGGCGGCTCCGGACTGCGCCGGCAGCGGCTCCCGGGGACCAGGCTGGGCTGAACCCCTGCGGAGAATCCACCCGTGTTCGCGACCCGAGCCTCTTCACCCACGCGGGGAGAAGGGGAACGTGGGGTGCCTGTGGCGGGGCGGCTCTCCCCACGAGCTGTGGGGTTCCAGCGCCCATTCCCCACGTCCCCGCTCCCTGCCCGGCCAGAAGAGTTCCCCGTATCCCGCGGGACGCGGCGCTCAGCCCCGCTCAGGGCAGGGCAGCGCATCCGCTGCGCGCCCGGGTGCGGCCCCGCACCTACCTGGGGCGGCAGTGGCGGCGGTAGGGCAGGGCGGGCGGCGGCGGGACTCGGCGGTGCCCGGCGTCCCTTCCTCTCGCTCTCCCTCGGAGACGGCTTCTGGCGAACTTGGGATCAGATTTGGTACTAATCAGAGCCGGGGCGCGGGATTTTTATAGCTTAGACCCTCTCCTGAAATCACGCAGAACTTGCCTAATAAGCTGACGCTCTCCTGACAGCCCGATTGCGTGCCCCGATCTACTGCTGAATAAATCATGGGGGCCCGTCGGAGCGGCGATGGGCCGAGTTTCGCTATCGCAACCCCAAATCTCACGTCCAATTATATCAACAGATATTTATCGCCTCTGCAGTGACGTCAGCCGGGCTGGGGGCCGGGGAGCAGGATGCCCCCCCCCCCCACCCCCCACCCCATTGACAAAAATACTTGAATGAGATTTCCTAGCGGGCGCGTACTATGAGAGGTCACTCCGGGGAAACTTTCCACTCACGGGCCGGCCCGCGGGGAGGGATCCGACCCGAGCGGGGTTGGGGCTGCTATCCCGGGCAATCTCCTTCTCCGTCCCCGGTGTTTTCCGGCCCCCCGGCCTCCGCCGCCCCCGAGCCCGCCCGCACGGGGCGGCTGTGGAGGGTCGGCGCAGGAGGCTCCGCGGGGCGCGTGTTTTGCGTGGGTCCCGACTTTGCTCCGCTCCCGGGGTCTGCCCGGGCCGGGGCAGCGCCCGCCCTGCAAAGCGGGCAGGGGCTCAGCCGAGCCCGCGGGGAAGAGGCAGAGCAGGTGCCGGTGCCGGGAGGGACCCGCGGCAGCGCTGGCACCGGAGCTGTCCAAGACCCCGCCGGCGGGAGAGGGGGCGGAAAGAGAGGGGGTGTCAGGGAAGGCCGAGACAGCCGCCAGGGCCGCCTGGGAGCATCTGCCGAGGCAGGGAGCGTCGCCCGGGGGGCGCTCCGCTCCTTCTGCCCGGCCACCGCCGGCAGCGCCGCCTGCTCGCCCCGGCCCCGGCTCCGCGCTGCCGGCACCCGCTCCAGCGCTCCGGCCCGCGCTCCTCTCCATTGCTTTCCCACTGTTTGCGTGGAGGCAACAACTGCTCTTTTCTCCCCTTCTCGACTCCACTAGCTAATCTTCCCCACCTCTTGAACTCCATGGCCTTTCAACGTGCTTTCCCTGTTTGCCCTCCTCAGCTAAGGCCCTCCCCTCCAACCTGTCCTAATCCACGTGGAGCTTTTTACGAAGTATTCTCTCATGACCAGCATGCCTTCAGGCTCCAGCCCATATTACATCAATGCCTCCACCTCGGTTTCTTGCCCTCTGATCTCTTCAAGAGGAAGTGCTGCCGATAGAAATAACTTCTGCCCAACATCCATTCCATGTGTAATGTGTGCTCTTCCTTTTTTGCATCCCAGCATCTTTGTCAATGCTTCTCAGTCGTCCTTCTCTGCTGCCTCAGTTGAAACATGAATCATAACCTTCCCTTTAAACTGGAGAACTTTTCAGAAAACCTGCTGGTTTTATCTTGGTTAGACAATAAACTCCTGCGGTGACACACTTGAGTGTCTCCCATTGTAATGAGGAGTTGGGACAGAACAGCTGGTCTCATGCTATTGATGTGAAGTAAGTGATAAATCTGAACTCCATTTCCTTAATAAAATAACAAAGTTAAAACCACTTAATGTATGAGGTTGGCCACAGCCCAATTCTGAGCATCTCCTTAGAGATGCTCTACACTTCAATTTTAGTTATACCTAACTCCAGCCTCAGATGCTTTTGGTGAAGTGCCAAAGAATAAGATCTGTGCATCATGAAGAAACAAATGGAAAAACAAGTAGTAGTACCAGAGATTTAGCTCTTCATTACCACTTTTTCCTCAGGCATTCATGAACTGAAATGTGTATTACAGAGCAGAATATATTGTGTAGCAAGTCACAGTAGCAGTTATTTGTATGCTTTTAAAGCATGTCAGCACGGCTTTCAGTGAGAACAAGAGGTTCAAAGAAACAGGAGCTAAGTTCAATCAATTGATGGAAAATGGAAGAGGTACTTATTAAACTCAAACCCTTCAGATGTGCTCTGGGGTGGGTTCTATCACAGTGTCTCCAGTTTTAGGTTTAACGTACTCTTTAAAAACACAAAAACCTCTTAAAATAATGTGACCATAAATGTAAAGAAAGAAGAATTTTGATCCAAATAATATACTTTTTTGCTGTTAGGGGTGAGATCTGGGTAAGACAGAGTTGCATTTCTCCAAAAGATTGATTCCAGTGAGAAATGGCACAGGTTATATTATGTTTTTAATAATATACAATATTATTTAGGTCTCTTTAGGCAGACAGTTTTGTCCCTTGAAAAAATCCAGGTATAGCAAATGCAACACAGAAGCAGCCTGGCATCCTCAAGTTTCCACAAGAGCTGTACAACCTGCCAGTTTCTTCTCCTCCATTTTTTTCCTCTCCCCTGTCTCTGAGCATGGTCTGCAGTGTCTCACAAAAGCTTGTTTCTGAGCTAACATGGTCTTATTACCCCACTTTCCTCATAGATCCTGAGTGATGTGTGAGAGGGCTTGCAGCAATGCAGGGGACACTGTGAGACAGTCGGATATCTTGATAATGAGGAATATAAAATATCACAGATATATAAACCAAAAAGTACTTCTCTCAGCACTTCAAATGCAGAACTGGCTGCCTAGGATTATAAAAGTCCTTTGTCCAGAGTCACTAGTTTCTGAGTGAAATGTCAGGTGTCACTCCTGAAGGAGATTGCAACAGAAGAAATCTTGGCTTCTCCTCAGAGGGGTGAAAAAGGAAGACAAGGAGGACACCAGGTACATCTGGATTAGTGATTTTTGTTTAATGATATAGTTTGAGATTAGCATACCCTTCGTAAGTGTTCATATTTGACTCACTCTGCAAACATCAGGAGCAAACAGAAATTTTAGTGAATCACAAAATAACACTGTCTAGAAATAAAAAGCACTATTGAGGCACATTTCCTCTCCTCCGACTTGGTTTGAGTGATCTTGCCTTTTAGCCTTGGTGATCTTGCCCTTTAGCCTTGGTGATCTCAAACTCAGGCACCTACTGAAAAGCAATTACAGCTACTTTCAGGTAGCTGAGGGAAAGCAAAAGCATGCCCAGAGCATGATGCACCCCACCACAGCAGAGCACCTTCAGGTTTCTGGAGACCTTCACCTTGTTCCCTTGTCTATAAAGGGAGTGCAGACAACCACCTTTGCCTGGTCACTGAATTCTTAGACAGCAATGTGAGACGAGAAGAATCCCCTCCTCACTGGCTGACCATAGCAGAGAGATCACACAGATCTAAATATGGTAATACAGAGGGAATGGTGTTAAACTGAGGGTATGGCTCTTACCCCAGGTATTTTTGAAGAAGTCCAACTACAAACATGGAAGTACACACACCAGATGTAGATCAACTTTCCACCACAGTGCAATATTTCATTACCACTTTGTCAGAAGGCAGTAAGGAATTTTTTGCATTGCTAAGTTCAGCAAACATTTCCACATCTCACAGTACCCCTTCATGTGATCATTCTTGATCCCTATGATCAGACACGCTATCTTTCTGTCTATTTCAGGTGAACTCAGCTCATCTCACCCACTCTGAGATGCCAGCAATCATGCACTGACACATGTACATCACACTTCCATTTCACCTTTTGGTAGTCTTGATACAAAGAAATCTATATCTGATAGTTATAAATATGGATTCTAGGACAACTAAAAGAAGAAGAAAAGAAAAATTCAGGGTATCTTACTATGCCTGAAGGTGATAAGTCACTTTAAGAACAAAATACATCTGCCTGTTATTCCTCAGCAGACTGAATTTGCTAGAATAATGATAGAGAACTTCAATTAAAATGAGTTATAAAAATCAATCAAACGAAATCAATTAAATACAAAAAGGTATGTTGTAGATCAGGATGAAGAATGAAACTGATAAGGATTTCAGCTATCTGCCCTTGCTTCTGACCCAAGAAGTCTTCAAAATTCTGTCCTTCACTTTTAATTTCTCTTTCATTTTTCAATCACCTTGCTCCAGGAAGGAAGTCAAATGCTCCTGTCACAGAGATTTTCTGTGGTGCACCTCAATCTTATAGCAGAGCTCCACCTGTAACTTGTACCAGATTTTCCTACAGTCCTGTGAGAGAGAGTGGAAAGCACATTAATTTTCCAAACTTTCCAGTGGGGAAAACAGCATTAGAAGGTGAAGAAATGTATCAGATGTCTGTCCAGGAGTTGTGTAAGAAGCAGGAGTGAATCTTGCATTATCTGAGACCAAGTTCATTAGCTCAACCAGAGGACTATTTTGATTCACAACTTCATATTCATACTCTTGATCCTAGATGTCTGCTCACAAGACATAATTTTATGGGTTTGGTGGGTCCCAGCCGAAGGAAAAATTCCTCAGGAATATCCTCTTGGTTCCAGCATGTCTGGGAGGAACACACACGTGTGGATTTGAAGGGATGGCCTGGCCCCCGGTTGAGCAGGGGCAGTGTGCGCTGCTCAGGAATCCCCAGCATGGGCCTACTGCCCCAGCCAGAGCCTTCCCTTCCCAAAACCCTGCCTGTTCAGGGTGTTATTCCCACCAGCGAGGGTAACACGGGGAGGAGCTGCTCCCATACCCTCTTGGACAACACCAAAAAGCATTTCAGGAGTCCTCTCTTCTTCTGAGAAGGGAAAGGACTTGCAGAAGCTGTGAGAAGCACGCAGGCGGGAAAGTGCTGTGCCTCTCTCCTCCTGACAGCCCTCATCCAGGGAGGCAACAGCTGACCTTTATATTTACCTCACAAGACTTGTCAGCTGCTATTCTTGCTCTCAAATAAGGGCTGGAGAAGGCTGCACAGGCACGTGCGTGAGCCCTCTACGCTGCTAAT
This sequence comes from Pseudopodoces humilis, assembly GCF_049639895.1. Lineage (NCBI taxonomy): Eukaryota > Metazoa > Chordata > Aves > Passeriformes > Paridae > Pseudopodoces > Pseudopodoces humilis. The sequence goes on along the minus strand of NC_142200.1, from coordinate 34,135,221 downwards.
GATAATGCTGCGGGAACTAACCTCACAGTTATTGGTAGCAACAAGGAAATCCATCAAACAGGCGTGTCCCAGGAGTGTAGAGCAACTGGTATTCCTGGTTGTCTTGGTGTCTGGGTGTATTTGAAATAAATTTTTCTGGGTAGCTAGGTACCCAATTTGTCTGTCTGTCCTTGGCGCAGACTGAGCCAAGGACACGGATTTGGGTTTGCATCTGGCATGTATCTGGAACAAGCTGCTAAACCTGATGCCTTGAGAAGGCTAACCTAGAACAGAGGCTAGACAGAGTTAAGAATAAAGTAGGTATTTATTGAAAGGTCTTAAAGGATCCACCTTGGGCAGTACAGGAGCCTGGCCAGGGCTACACCCAAGATGGACCTAAAAATGGTCACAAAATGGATGACTGGTCACGAGGTCTCACATTTTTATAAGTTTTGGTCCATCTGCACATCAGGGTTAATTGTCCAATCACAGCTTCAGGTTATGAAGTCTCATCCCGCTCATTTTCTCTCTTCAGTCCACCGTTGTTTATGCTTTTGGGCCTAAAACTTGTAACGATTGTCCTTGGTATCAAGCTAGAAAACAAACTTTTTATCCACCTACTCTGTGAAGAGAGCTCACTAACACTTAATATGAAGTTTAAAACTACACACCTAGACACCACAGAATATGAAAAATATGAAAGCTAAAACTTAAGGCATCAAGACAGTCAGGTTCACTTCAGTTCAGAGTGGCAGAGATATGGACACACACAGAATATGGACAGCAGGGTATGGCTGCAGTGAGCAAAACAGGGTACTGGTACTGGCCACAGCCACTGGCCAAGGGGAAGTAGAGGAAACCAGGGTGGGTTGGGAAGGGCAGGGAGGGAATTCCACAGTGCCTCTCCCCAGCGGCATCTCTGTCCCGGAAGGTAAGAGCCCAGATCTGACCCTTAAATTGTGGCTGGGAGATGGGCACAGAGGGGAGCCCACAATGCTGTAATCATATTATGGATGGCTGTTGGCAGTCTTGTTCCAGGAAGTCAGTGAAGATCTGTGTAGAAAAGGCCAGGAGCAGAGGAGAGCCTATCTGCCCAGCTAGGATGTTCCTATGGGAAAAACCACTGGGCCAGCGATGGCTTCAGCCTTCAAACACACCACTGACACCAGGGACCCTGCCTTGATCTTCTCATGTGCACCACCAGGCCTGTCATCAGCCATCAGTGTCAGCAGCAAGGTTTAGTGTATTTTGCTGTGATGTTGTAGCCATGTCACGAGCATGGGGGAACCAGGCAGCCAGAATAACAGATCTGAGCACTACTAGAAAATTCAAGAGAAATATTTGAGCACAACTGAGCTGTTGTGGCATTTTCCAGCATCCAGGAAGAAGAGATTTGAGCAAACTTCTGAAACTATATCCTTTTCAATGGCCAACCCACTGTTCTCCTGTTGGAGAAGAAGGTAATGGAATAAATGCTGGAGTTTGAATTTTCAGGAAGTGAAGCCCTCATTCAGTCGCAAAACATCCACTGTGTGTGCTTGTTGTGAGCCAGGATTTCCTTCATAATCATAGAATCACAGAATAGTTTGGGTTGGAAGGGACCTTTAAAGGTCAACTATTCCAACCCCCTTGCAATAAGCAGGGACACCTTCCACTCAATCAGAGCTCCATCCAAACTGGTCTTGAAGGTTTCCAGGGAGGGAGCATCTATCGCCTCTCAGGGCAACCTGTTCCAGTTTTACCACCCTCCTAAAAAAAATTCTTCATTGTATCTAAATTAAATCAACCCTCTTTTAATTTAAAGCCATTACCCCTTGTCCTATTGCAACAGGCCCTGCTAAGAAGTTTTTCCCCATGTTTCTCATCAGCCTCCTTTAGGTACTGGAAAGTAGGGAAACCTTAGGATTTCCCCAGAACCTTCTCTTCTCCAGGCTGAACAGCCCCAACTCTCTCAGCTTTTCCTCATAGGAGGGGTGCTCCAGCTCTTTGATCATCTTAATGGCCTTCCTCTGGACTCACTCCAACAGGTCCATGTCTTTCTTGTGCTGAGAACCCCAGAGCTGGATGCAGTAATGTATAACACATGATATATTCACATGTAAGAGTATATACAACATAGGAATGAGACTGAAAAATGAAAACTGACTAGAAGGGAAAAATGATCAGTGAAATTAAAGGACATCTGTAATACCAAGGGCATCTCCTGCTCCTGGAATCTTGTTATGATTTCAACTGTTGCTAAAAAAAATAAAAAAAATTTAAAACAATTTCAAGCTTAAAGACATCACCCAGCTATATCATCAGGGCTGAGAATCCCCAAATAAGCCAGAAGAACTGAGAATTAATGTTCCTTAAAAATCTTATGATTTTGGAAACAGTCTCAATATCTGGGGTAACCATTTGGAGTACTTGAAATGTTGCAACTGCCTTCTCACTCCTTTAAAGTGAGGAAGTATGGAAAGAAATACAAACAGACTATCCATCTTGAATGGCTAGGAAACAAGCTATATATAGAACCTGCTCTGTCCTACTTAAGTTATGACTAATACTAAACAATTAGAAATTCAGATGTCTGAATATTTGAAGTAGCAAACATCTCTAATGCACCATTTGTTGTTCATTAAAAAATAGAAGAATCAAAGTCTCTCTAAGCTCCATCTAGGCTGCACTTAACAGGTGCATGTTGCTGGAAGCAGAGCCCCATGAGACTAATTGCAAGGGATAATGAACATGATGAGGCGTTTCTTGGAAAAAAAGATTGTTGTCTTTGTAATGACCATACTCATGCCAGAGACTGCAAATTCTTTAGGGAAGAGACTTTCTTTTTTGTACCATGCCTGCCTGGTGTCTAGCACAGCAGTGGCCTAGTCTGTGACTAGGAATCCTAAGTGCTACTGCAATTCAGGCAGTACATTATAGTAAATCATAGTATTAAATTAGCTGGGAACATGAAGTTGGTTTTCATCAGCATCTCTGGTGTACAGGATCAACAAACATTTCTCTAAGCCAGAGGCCAATGGTGTTTTATTTGAAAACACTTCATTTTTATGAGAGGACAATGCTAATACAAAACTACAGTTTACACATAGGATTTTGGCAGGACTTTTTGTCTGGTCTTCCTAATTCAGGGCTGCAGTGTCTGGAGTAGGTTTTGATACAGCCAAGATGAAAGACTGGATGAAGGAATCAAAGTACAGAATAAAACTGTGCATCTTGCCAGCCAATAAGTGAAGAAATTATGAGCCTCCACCAGACAAAATATCCATATTTCTCAGCCATTCCCCATATCACGGTGGGCTGCTGTAATTGCAAAGCATGCACTTAATGAATTTATTCACTGGATAGTTTTCTTCACCTCTCATCTGCTTTTTCATCATTACAGATGTTGTGACGGGGGCTATGGATGGCACTGCCACACACACATCACCATATATTATTTTGTCAGTATCTTAGGAAAATTTTAGTCTGAAGGGAAATACTGACTTTATTCTTAACTGCTGATACTGGAAGAGCAAAGGCATGTAGCAATGAGGTCTTGTAGTTGCCTCTTTACAACTAGGACTTTCCAAGAAGCTTAGAAGCAGGTACATCTTTGGCCTGAGGATGTCTTGAAGAACATTTCTGTTCTATCCTCATGGATATGAAAATCAGGTAAGATAGATTATTAATATTCCTAAGCACTAAGTTTTTTACTTCTTCTTCACCAGAATACAGTGGTGCCAGTAGCATGACCTCAGGCCTGATATCTGGCCACTTGATAAGAGGCAGGTCTCAAACTGCTTTGCAAACACTATGACTAAAGTTAATGAATAGCCTTAGTGCTGAAGTGCCTTCTGTACTGAAATAGTCCAACACTACCCAGAATCAAGGCCCACAGACTGGGCTAAAACTAGCATGAGGACACATTTAAATGCTGCATCCAAGCAAGACTGCAGGATGAGGGTGTTACAGGCAAGCCTAGCCGGGTAATGGGCAGAGAGATGCTTGGACTATCCAAGTTTGTTTCTGACACTGCCCTGACAATGCAGTTACATCTCATGTAAGGGTCTTGCTGAAGGCTGGTGGCTCCTCACATTTCTGTGCAAGAGCAAGTACATGGGTTTGGAGCAGCAGAGGCTCAGCACTCTGTCACTGTGTGCTGCTGCACGTGCCCTGGGATCACCAGTAAAACTGAAATTTGGCTAGAACAATCTGGGTAAATGCCAAGAACTCTTCAACACCCATCTCTGACATAACCTAGCTCATTGTAAAGGACAGAGAAAGGATGAAATCTTTGAGTTAGTTACTGGAGAGTCACAGTTGCCTCTTTACAACAGTTGGCCCCAAGTCCACAGCTCCTCCTAGGATGCTTTCAAATGGGAGAAGATAGCTGCTACCAGAGGAACCAAATCTTTTTTTAAACTTAAAAAATAACATCAGAAGTGTAATTGGTAAATAAATTGTCTAATTTTAGGCAATACTTGAGTTGATAGTGTATCTTTTGAGTCAGCCACATATATGGGCATACAAAGGTTGGGAATTGTCCCTGTAAGGCTTTTCCAGTTCCTTCAGTGAAAGCTGTGTGAAAAATAATTTTAGAGGAGCCACATTTAAGGTGTTAACAGTGAGTGCCATTGACCTTTGAGTGTTGCTGATGAATAATAATAATAAATTCCTTGAGGTTGTCTCTCTCCAGTCTTCTACAAGTATCTTGTCCCCAAGGAAGATTTAAAAAATGTGTGGCTCAACCAGACAGCTCATCTGAATCTCCAAGGGATACCACCCCAGGACGAGGGCTCAGCAATGTCTCTGCCATGAGACTTGGATTCCGAGGGACCTGGAAACACATCCAATAAAAGTGTTGTCACAAAAGCACTTGGAGCTTAGTCAGGATTGCTCTTAGGCTTGAGAGTGAGAAGGGTCTCTCTGCTGCTAGGGGGAGGAACAGGATCCCTGGGTATAGTGAAGGGAGTACATCTCAGTTCCTTGTTTGTCCTATCTGTATTAATGATCCTGAATGGGAAAAGGTACTGCTTTTGACTCAGAGGGGATGAAATTTTGCATCTTTAAATCTAGGGGTTGACACTGACTGTAATTAAACTTTTTTTGGCTTCAAAGTGAAAAGCACACGCTCTCCTCCTATTTGTCTTGGCAGAGCTTTTGGCAGAGCTGTATGATGGAGGCTGGCTGACTGTTGCAGAATAGCAATGGGAAGGAGATGCCAATAAGAAGAAACTGGTGAACTGGAAAATAAGGGCATCAGTAAATGAGCTGACTTCTAAATGGCAACAGGTGATTGAACTGTATCATCATGTCTTTATCATGTCAGCAGGAACATGCAGTAGGCACATATCTGTTACTCAAGATACCCTCCAATTTCACCACTACAGTGACTGTGCCTAAAAGGCAGGATTTCTATCTGGATCCTTTTGCTATTTCTATTAACAAATAAATCTCAAATTGAAGAAATTAAGAAGAAGAAATATTGAGAGATTCACAACCAACATTTCCAGAAGAGCTCTATTTAGACCCAAGAAACACTCAAGGAGGTCCTCCAGGGAGCAAGGAAAAAAGATATTTATCCACTCTGAGACAGTAGGAATTGTGCCACATGGGGGTTTTTTGGTGCTGTAACTGGGTACTATGTCTCTCGCTACAGACACATATCCTCCCTCCTTCAGCTGTTTAGTGACATATGAGGACAAACTTCTAATAAAAAACATGTCCTACATACCTAGCTAAGGGGTAGGTATCCCAGTTTTCATAGCAGGTCTTCATTTCAAAAAAATGAGCTACATGATAATCCCTTAATAAATCCATTGAAGTCAGCACCAAGCTGAGTCAAATCTACTGATGGAAAACAAGGCATTATCTGACTCTTCTTTTGCAGAGAATGAAAATGGAGTCCCAGTTTGGGATCAAGGCCAGATTTTAAATCTTGAACACCATCCTGAAGTGCAACCTTGTCTCTCTGCATGACTCTGCTTGAGATAACACATGGAGCTTGAGGCAGAGCTGCCTCATGCTCCAAAGAACAAATGCCATAGTTTAAATATCTTTACACACTACCTGTCATGACTGGAACCACAAGAAATAAGTTTCCCATCTCCATATACAGCATATACCACCACAGCATCCTAGAGGTCCTATCCACTTTGATTTCAGTCCTCCAGGATTTGGAATCAATGATGCCAACTGCAGAGGAGTTGCAGACAATAGTCTGGTGAATCTCTTCATGCCCATTGACACCTGCTGATAACCTCTCTCTGTTCAATAACAAAAACAAATTGTCTACTTACCCCTCAGCCTCCAGTTATGGCTAGCTTGAGACAGACTAAGATGTTTTCAAGAATCTAAACTGAAGTAAATCTTCCAGTGACTTCCCCCTTCTGACAGTAAATGCTGTGGTATCATGACATGTATAACTCCTAGTGGTTTTGGAGAAATAAAGAAATAATTTGATAGCACAGTTTCAGATGGGGCACATACATATTTTACACTCTAAATAACCTGGCCTTCTCCAATTTGCCAAGCACAGCATCAGTATCATGCCACTCACTACTGAGGAGATCAATCTCAGACTGTATCTCCCAAATGGATTTTCCCTCAGCAACTAATAGATGCTTCACCTACTAGCCGTAAACTAGAAGTGTCTTCAATTGTACCATGCTTCTGAGTGCTGAAGAAGTAACAGCTATTGCAGTGCTTACCATATCTCAAAAACACAGCACGGGTCTGTCAGAGCCTTCCATCAAACATCTCTCTCTACCTCCCAGTCCATGTCCTAGGGCCTGATCATGCAGCTCTGTGCTCAGGGGCTCTGATGGCGAGCAGTCTGTGGCTTAGGGACTTGGCAATCCAGAGACAAGTTTTTTGTTTAATACAATAGAATTTTAATAGGATAGTATAGAATTTTATTTTGTGAACCTGTCTGAACAAAGATTGATTGAGAAGTGCTCTGTCTGTGAAAGACATCTGCATTGAAAATAAACAAGTCCCATAACAGATCCTAACACGTACATGACTGTGATAGGAAAAAGAGAACTGCAGCTATACAACCCATATGTAAAACTGGCAAGATCCCTTTTCTCCTAGGAAAGATATCTTTGCATCTGACATTGCTGCCCTTACACTGAAAAAGGAAGAAATTGATTTTATAATTGACTGTAGAAGCCCTGATTCTTCCACAACATAAACAATAAAGGCAATCATCCACAGCTCAGATTTCCAATGGAAATACCAGAAATTTCAACAATGTTTTGTAGGGCTGGTAGGTTACTTGCTTTGTGCCTCTAGCTAAGGAACTAAAATCTCTCCAAAAAGAGAAGAATGAAATTATTTTTATTAAAAAAAAATATAAAATACTAGGATTTGTGATATGCCATTATTCATTTATTTGGCTGGAATCTTCCCATACCTACAGGTGGGAGCCAAGAGGTGGTGCTAGAACTCAGCTGTCTTGTACCCAGCAAATATCTATTCCATCTGGTTTTCAGGTAAAAGATGACTGGACTCCTTGTGCTTTAATCTCTCGCAGCTCTCTGTTCATTTAGGAAGACTATAACCTGTTTTGTAGTTTTAGGGGCTAGCTATTCTGCAAAGCAATCACCCTCAATTCTTCTTGCTAGTTTCTTAAAGTTCTTGAAACTGTACATCCAGAAGTACTCATTATGAATATAATGAGAAGAACTACCTCAGATGCAAATATTCATGAGTTCATCTCATCTCATGGTCCCTAAGCTGAGCACTAGAGCCACACACTACCAAATATGCATGTGTTAAATAATGCTTAAAATTAACACCAGGCCTTTCATCAGTGACAATGTCCTACTCCAGGGATGAGGTACCAGAAGCTCTTTCAGTGACAGTGAATTGCACTGTATTTCAGATTAAGGACCTTGAGTAAGACAGCAAGAACAATGCCTGAGTGAGTTACAGCATCACTGACATGAGCATCTGCCATAGCTGAGGCTTTTCTTGACCTGCTGGAGAATGGCTGAACTGAGAAATCGATCCTCTTGGAATTGTTCCCTCTATGCACCATCCTCAAAGGGAAACTTCCTTGCTGCACTGGAAATTTGAGCAATGATAAGAAGAGCAGGTACCTCTTGGCTGAGAGAAACCCAGAATGAGATTTCAGTGGCAGGTTTACAGCACAGACCTCTCCAAATCAAACAAAGAGACCACAAAAGCAAAGAATAGCCATTTTCATGATCAGCTAACAGAGCTTATAACTTGTTACCTGTACCACCCTTTAGCAATTGATTTTAAAAGGCCTCCAAAAGAACCCTCCTCTTGCAGCTCGTAGTGCATTTTCTGTATTAAACTCCATTAAAACCTTGGAAATTGTGCCTCCTTCATCAACTTTAATCTATGAAAATAGACCACAAAAGACTGTTAATTCTGAATCAACAAGAGGTAGCTAATAAAATGTAGTATCACGGTCAATGGTTAGGGAATTTCTTTAAGAGCTCCTAAACAATTAGCTGAACACTTGAAGTGAAATTTTCATAAGCTGCTCATGAATAAACCTGGTTTAATTTTGTCATAAAAAGAGTGTACTGAGATAAAAAAATTGAATGCTAGGACATTACATAGTTTGTCATTGTTATAGTCCTACATCATTTGTACAATATTGCATTGTTATGCATTAGACCCATTTTCTTTGGAACAAATGGCCACCTTCCATTTTGGGACAAATGTAAGCATCAATTTTAGTACTCTAGGGAATCAGACAATAAGCAATACTATTTTCTGTCCCCAAAATGCTCACCAATAATGCAAGTAGAACAAGCAGGGGAAATTTATTGGACATTGGTTTTGGAAGGCTATCCTTCTGAAAGAGGCTGAGAAGACTAAAGCTCATCAGAAAGAAAAGCAGAAAAGCTCATGCCATGATCAGAGCAAGTTCTGGGCACACAGCTCCAAGTACTGCCAATCTGACCTGGCGCCTGCCAGTATTGGATCAAAAGTGCTGCAGCCACCTGGTGCAAAGTGCTTCTGGATCAAAATTCTTCAAAAGCAAGTTAATTTTGTACCAGCGGGGTTTGTGCTGCTCTGGGTATCATCTGTTCCCCCAAAAGCTGGCACGGAAGATGGAGGCAGTATAAATACCAAGGCACGTGATGTGAGTAATTTGACAGAAATGGGAGCGTATATTCATGCTCCAGCTGGATCAGTGGGTGATCTGGTGGTGAGCAGTTCTACCAGCAATGAATGTGGCATCACCACCAAAAAAAGAGAGGGGGCTTTCAGACTGAGAACTGCCTGAAAAAGGAGTCCAAAGTACGAACAATTATCCTTTGTCACTTTATTCTTTCACCAAGGTTTTGACAAAGAAACACCATTTTGTCAGCTTTTATCTTTCATTTGCTATGGACACTTGTCCAAATGGGGAACAATAGTACATTTAGACTACAACAGAATATTGTGCTTAAAATAGCCCATTTGGCTACATATACCCAAGTTTCATAATAAAACAGCAATAGCATAGTTATTTAGTATTTTTAATTAACTGAGAAGACCAATGCATTTCAAATAAGACACAAAACACCAGATAAAGTGTTTTGAGCCCTCATGGTCCCTCCCTCTGCCAAAGAACACATGAATAAAACTAAGTCACAAGATTAGGAGATTATTTCTTTCCTTTTTCCCCCTAAATTAATTCTGTTACTGAGCTATGTCCAAAAAGCCATATACATATATTTATATATATATAAAATAGGTATTATTACAGTACAATGTCCTTCACCATTTAGGGTTTGCCCATGACTGAGTGGAGGGAACTGGTGGATGTGTTTATCAGAAATACCTGAGCTAGCATTTTCAGGTGAGTTCTTAACTAGCAATTGATGCATGCTTGCTAATGCAGGATCACAAGAATCACCAGCTCCAAAAAGGGCACTTGGGGTGATCTAGGGAAAATTTTGTAGTTCCTGGGCTTTCTGCTCACCATCATGTTTTTTGAGAAGTTTTATTTCCCACCTTATTGTGGACAGCCACTTCCACTCTTGTGTAAGGAAGAAGAACTAGATTAAGGCTAAGACTTAGACAACCCATTCCTCTCTGGACTCATTTCCTCTCTGGTCCTGTTGTCCTCAGTGACTGTGAGCAAGCCATGTACTGTTTCAGTGTCTGACTTATTTAAACCTGAAATATTCTTTCTGAAGAGGTTTACAGTGAAGAATAGAGGGTAAATTAATGTTCCTGTCCCAGAAACTCTCTGGCACTTTGTGAGATATATGTGGCACTGTCCCTTCCCAGGTCATCTCAGCCATGCCAGTCCAACAGTGCTGTGATCCCTCCTCACCTTCTACCAGGTTTTTCTGAGCTCACAGATGGATGTCTCAGTAGAATGCCTCTAATCAAGCACAATATTTTGCATGTAGTTAATCATTCATATGGGACTCTAATTTTCAAACAGTTCAGATTTTCCTAATTAATGTTTTGCATCATGATCGTATTTACAGTAATTGGGACTGATATTTGAAGTACAGTAAAAGCTGTCATCTCATTCCCTCCTAAAGAGCCCAATTACCTTCATTTGTTAGCAAATTCATACTAACATTTGGGTTTATTACACTTGACAACATAAAGCCAGCTCCTTCTCTCGCACAGCTCAGCAGAGTAACATCAGTCCAGACATAAAAGACGCTGCAGACCCAGTCTTGATGGGTACAGTGGGGAATGCCTTCCTGACTCAGATCCTGACAGCAAATCAGTCCAAAAGTGTATCCAGAACAAGAATTTCCCTCATGCCCATGCTAGTTGTCAGCCCATCACCACGAAGGAAGATGACAGCTTTTGTAATTAGACATTTCTCTGACATTCACATGCTGCAGGAGACAGCCCATGACCAGGTTCACTCAGCCCAGCTTCCATCTAATTCCTCCTGCCTGGTGTTTTCAATTAGCACCTCCGAAGGCCTACAGCCAGCCAAGAGGAAATATTAGGCACAGAATCTGGGTCAAAAGTCAGGCCATGTGAACCAAAGCATTAGTCTTTTCGGGTTTTCACATGTCTGGATTACGGTCCTAAAGGACAGCTGTGGTGTGGCACATGCAACTCATGTCACTGAAAGCCATAGCTGCTTCCGCATCCAAAAGTTAATTTTGTGATGGGGTATTAAAATTGCATCTGTGAATTAACCTGTGTCACTTAGCCATAGACACCTCAGCAAGGTGTTCACAGGAGTGTTGTGTGGGTGCTTAAGAGAGAGTCAGCCGTTCCACAGATGGGAAAGAAGATGGAAGAGTGCCATGTTGCTTTTCATTCTGGGAAGTCCTATTTCAGCTACTGATTATTACCTAATAACCTAATCAGCAGTAACAGCAATATTTGGCACTTATAAACACTTTATATTCAAAAAACTACAGAAGCAGATTAGGTGGAAAATTAATCCCTAACTAATTAGTGAAGGAAGCAAGGAATAACAATATTTTAGGATCAGAAAACAGAGCTACAGAATCAAGGTCAGATCACTAGAGCACAGCCATTCATTTGTTTTGGTGCTCTGTAGGGAAACAGGTGTTTTTCAGCAGGGAAATAAGGTAAGCTACGATTTTAACAGATGTTAGTGGGTCAAGGTCAGACCTAGGGAGATGCTTTGAGTTGCCTAATTAATAAACATTTAAACACCAAGGAAAAGAATCTGTAGATCATACTCACCCCAGCTACATCAAGAAGTTTAAAAAGGGCTTGTTACAGTGTGTTAGTGAGCATGAAAGACACTTTCCTGCCTGGGGTAAACAAGATGTGAATGAGAAACAGAAATCAGAAGGTCTCACCCTTCCCACCTACCTACTAAGAAAACCAAATTTGTCTCTGCATGAAATTTCAGCACAAAGTTTTCCGACTGAAGTCAGTTCCATGATTCAACAGTTCAATGAGCAGAAACCCCTCTCTCTCTCTTCTTGGTAATTTTCCCAAGAGTTTCCTCCAACTGTTTTAGCTCTTAATTTATCTCTCTCTCTCTCTTTTCTTCTCTTTTTTTTTTCCTACAAGCAACTTCTTCCCCAAGCACCTATCTACAATTGAATCCTACTCTAAATTCATGTCAAGATCAGCTTATGTATTCACTGCTGAATGAATTTCAAATATGTGCTCCTTGTGTTCTTTCCCTAACAGGATAGAGAGGCCTCTTGAGTTGCTTTAAATGTCTCATTACAAATGCTTCATTAGAAACTACGTCACAGATTGTGTCAATCTGGTCCACACTTTCATGCCAAAAAGTAAAGACTTTCAAGCTGTGCCTTTCTTACCATTAAGTTTCCAATCTGTTTTTAGAATCTCAATCAGTTCTTTAAGGAATGCAAATGTTACTTCTCCCTTTAGTGCTGAAACTAGCCATTGGGAAATGCACATGCATAATGCTTTCCTGTTCCTGCATGTACTGAAACAATAATCAATGCTGGAAGGGCAGGCTACTTCTATATATTTTCCAAAGGACATGCAGACCTTCTGCACTCACAGGGACAGATCGCCTCCTTCGTATTGTCTGAGCAAAAATAATTCAGTTGAAATCAATATTTTGTGTGGCAAGAGTTTAATCAATACCAGAGTGAGAAGCTGAAGACCACTGGAGCTGAAGTTGAAGTTGTGATAATGTGAGTCAAGTTTTTTTGAGCCTGTTTTTCCCCTCAGCCAGACCTGGCTTATACCACCATAAATGTACTTATCTCAAGGGACTGCGGCTGCTGCTAATTCAACCTCAGAAACTGAGTTTAAAACTCCTATTTGGTATGAAACCATAAAGAACTTATACAGAAAAGTGTTCTCAAACAGATTATTAACAGTTGAAATAGAGACAAGCACTGGAAGTGTGAGATGGAAAGCTCAGTACCTTGGATATTGGAAGCTCAAGTGAAAATGGAAGGTAGAATACATGAAATACACCACGAATTATTCCTTGTGGACTGTGGTGGAGCAGAAGGTGGGTAGGACACCTATGCTGCTGGCAGCTGTGCATCCACACAGTCTCACCTGTCTGATGGTCCTGGCTGAGAAACACCACACCATTGTCTTGCCTCAAGGAAGGATCAGAGTCCCTGCAGCCTCTCACATTAATCTTTCCCTACCATCACCAAGGTTTCCTAAGACCTAACCACAACATCAACACAGCCCATGAGTTTTCATCCTATCAAAACATTACCTGCAGACTGTGACTGTGTTTCCTTCAGTCTTCTTTGTATTAACCCCTCTAGGCTGCTTTCATCTACCCAAGACACTTTGTTTCCTAGGACTGCATCCCCCCATACCATTCTCCTCTAGACTCTACATCTCTCTCGCAGGATGGTAAACACGAGACTGGACACAAGATTGGACACAAAAGTGACACCTTACCATGAGTGAGTAAAACACACTGTCACACATCCCATTATCTGCTGGTTTTTGTGTCCAAAAATAATGTCACACAAGTTCCATACAGATCTGTTGCAATTCCTAGGCTTCTTTTGGTAGATATATATCTACTAAAGACTCCCATTTTAGGTTTGTGTCTTTTTCTTCCTAAAAATAAGATTTTGCTTATTGGGCTGTAGCTTTTTAGCCCAGTCGGGACTTTCGTTAAAATTTTGTTAAGAACACTTCAATCCTCTGTCGTTCATGCTGCCCCTCCCAGATAAGAGTCATATGCAGGTTTAACAGGTATATTCTCTATTCCATCATCCAAACCACTAATGAAATACTTAATATCAAGCCCAAGTTAAAAGTCCTTGAATGCATCTCCTCATTTGGAAAGGTAATCATAACATCTCTCTGAACAAGATTTTCAAAACCAGATTTGCACTGTCTGTGTTGCATCTTCATTTAGAGCAATCTTCTTCAAACTTATTTAACAAGAACCAGTCAGCCCTTCTGAAAAATAAAAATCCATGGACCATCTTGTGCAATGATACCATATGAGATTTAGGTGTGGTGAAAACTAGGTGAAAGCTTTTTTGTCCTCCTTCCTCATGTTGCATTCCCAACAAACAAGGAGTGTACACAGTTTCTCTTTAACTGTTGTTAGCATCCACTTTGCAGCTCACCTCTGGTAGGTTACAAAAGGCTAGAGGTCAGTCCACAGGCTACCAGAAAGAAACTTGTACTAGACCATGTTCCTCTACAATGTTTAAGACAAACAGCCCTGAGAGTATATTAAAAGTCTGTTGGACTCAAGTTTCATCTATTGTTTCTTGATTAACTCACTCTCTGTGCTCTGGACAAAAGGTAGATTTCATACATTTTGTGTCCCAACATCACAGTACTTTGGCTAAGAGGCAATAGGATCCTGACAACTATACACTTTCTTAAATTGCATGATTTCAGGGATTGTCAGGAAATAAACCACAATGGCTCAAGGAATGGTGTTATTTGCTAAGTGCTGGAAACTGTAAGAAAGCGGTGTTCCCAAAGACAGGCACACTGTCCTGCATTGGTCTCAAGACCAGTCTCCTATGACACCCAAAGCTGAGGCGTGCCTCACTCTACTGTGGCAGTGGCTGTCCATGCCCATCTCACTTTCAGGGATTAAGGTTATCACAGATTCTCAGAGCCTCAAGCCTTCAGCATCACCTTTTTTGGCTGGAAGAGTTAACCCCAGTCTTGTGACACAGATTACATATTATGTTATGCACCATTCTGTCACAGATGTTTTAACACTTCTGCGTGCCTGACAGGAGTAGGAGGATCCTCAAGGGAAGCTGTAACCACAAATTCATTACATTTAATCTTGAAGGAGAGGCCATGCAATGTCTAATTAGATTTTCCTCATTTCTTCCTCACATTTGGCCAGTTGGAATGTTATGAAGTTTCACAAGATCTTAACTGAAGGGAAGGACTGTTTTCTGTTGGTGTTGTTTGCTACCCAGCTGACTAAATGTCAATTAAGTAGTGGAAGAAATTTAATTGAGTTGTGCTGAGTTCTCCAGTGACTAACAAGTCTGCTCCTGAGGTTTGGAAGAAAACATTATATCACCTGCATTGTGTGTCATCCTGAGGATGAGGCAGCAGAGTTGAAGGAGCACTGGAACATGTGCAACCGAATTTCTTCTTTTCCAGATGAGGCCCAGGCAGTATAGTCCATGTATGCAATGCCTTAAAGAGAACAGGGTAGTAAAGTTCTCCACATCAGCACATCTGTATCTCATCACAGAGACAAGACTGCTGACATTTACTAGACCAAAAGCTTGGCAGGGTTTTGAACATACTGATTTAGACACTCTGTTGAGGTATGTAGCCCCCTGGGATGGTGTTTACTGAGCACGTTTGGGGAACCAGCAGCACTGCACAAACCATACCCACAGCTGCTCACCTTGCTGAGAGCTGGCACTGGAGGAAACATGGGCCACACAACTCCCAGTCAGAGCAGAGACTCTTTTTATCATGAAAACAGGCATGCGTTGTCCAAGACTGACTAGTCAGGATCAAGGCTCTCCAATTCTCAAGTGCTTTAAAACCAGGACTCGATGTATTTCTGGGAGGTCTTTCATTAAACATGCCGCTGAATTCAACTTAGAGGTGATGATGATCTGCATGTCCTGCACCTGCATGTGATGAAAAAGGGTTTCAGGCTAGATGATATAAAGATGTTTTCTGGCTTTAAATCTTCAAATCTATTTTCCTATCATCTTCATTAACCCATCTTCATTCTCCATTTTCACACCCATCTTCATAATTTTTTTGCCCTTGATGGTACCGAGTCAGCTCCAGCACAAATGTTTTCAACCAAATGCTCATAAGTGTGTGCCTACTTAGTCTTTTTGAACCCACTGCTATGGTTAATTCAGAATTTGTTTGTGTTTTAAAAGTAATGTATGGTTGCACTGAATTTTTGAATGACTCATCTAATTCTTTGAGTAGGTGGATTGTATGCCTTCACACAGTAAAAGTATACTTTAATCTCAGCCCCCCCAATTATTTTAATCTTCAAAGGAAGAACAACTTTGAAGATGTTTGAATTTATGAAGAAGAGTTCTAGTCCTGCACCTATGTCATAAAATGGACCTTCAATTACCCTAGAGGATACCAACATGCCTTCACACTTAATCAGTTTTACTCTGTCTCCAAGAAACTGGTTTAGGCCAGTGCACAATTCAATCCAATTTTGAATTCTGCAGGGCTCCATGTGCCTCTAGGGCTGCAGGAGCTGGTAAAGCCAATGGCTGTAGTACTGTTTCTTCACACTCCTCTTTTCCCTGGCTCAGACCCTTGTCTTCCCAGACAAGACTGGGAAGACATTGACTGGTTTGAATCTGATTCTATTTAATAGCATTCATTCAGAACAAGAGCTTGAGGTACATGTACACGTACTCTGGTCTTGGCATCACAAAGTTGGAGGCTGACATGCAGCAAATATTTATGGACAGTCAAGAGACCTAGAAGAAATCAAATGCAAGGTTTTCTGCTTCCTGTGTATGGCCATCAGATAGTTGAAACCTACTGGTAAAGAAAAATTCAATTAAGTCTCTTTTTTTAGAAAGGCAAATTATGAAGATGGATGTTTTCTCTTTGGTCCCACATGGTGCATAATGGTAGCCTCTGCTGTGTACTACTGAAGCCTTTCTACTACAATTGAATAAAATCCAGACTCAGAAAGAGGAGATGTTAACTCCTGTATTTAGGTTTCATTTGAGCTGCCTTGTCCAGCTAACCCACCAGCTCTTCCATATGCCAACATACACGCCTGGTTACAAAACCAAAAGTCTTCCATTACATTTGCAGACAAAACAGAATAGATGCAGTAGTTCCCAGCCTTTATTCCCAATTTGGCTGAGTGTCAGGCTGTCGAAGCACATTTCTTAAAGCAAGAATGAAGGTGTTGTCTGCATCAGATTTGCTGGAGAGAATCTTTAATAACTGTCCTTAATCTGGGGTAAATTAAACAAAATCAGCAACCCCAGCTTCAAAATATAAATCATAAAGAGTAAGAAAGTGGTATTAAATCAGATAAATCAGGGCAGCACAGGTAAATACAAGTCCTACATGCAGCTTTTGACTCATTTATAATTACTTAATTCCCTGAAATTAAAGAAAAATCAACTGCCTGATTGATTTTATAATCCAGGGGCCACAAATTGCCCCTGTTAATAGAAGACCTGCTGGTTTGGATAATAGAGATAATTGCTAATTTACTTGCTATTCACTATGCTATAATTTTTCCTCTGAACTGAATTGTTAAAAATAAACAATTTTTTTTCCTTCCCAAATAGGAAAAAAAGAGTGAATTTATTACCGAAAGTGTCTTGTGGCTTTAGGGGGAAAGTTAAATTTAGAACTTAGACTAGTTGCACAAAATGCTTTATAAATATTTTAAGGAGCTAGCTTCCCCTTTCTTCTGAATATAGACAGGAGTAGGGAACAAACAGAAATGAGGGTTTGGCATGGAGTGTTATTCACAAAGCCTGATGTGCTTATGAAAAGGAGTGAATGTATTCTGCTTGGGATTTAACCTTTCTTGACTCTGTAACCTGGCTTTATAAAACTACGAAGCCCATGGTAGCCAGACTGGTCAGACAGGAACCTGTTGGTGACTCAGTCTGTAGCCCCAAAACTCCCTGCCTCCTGGCCAGATGTGCCTGCACTGGTCCTTCCTCACCTATAAACTGGGGTACAGCTCTGGCTGCTGCTCCTTGGGCATGGGCCCAGGTGGTTTCCCACTGAGCCTGTGCTGCATGAACACATCTATTTGCTATCACATAAATAATTTTAATGCAGCACGCAATGCTTGCTGTGCACTGCCCAGTAAGCAGAGGACACCAGTCCTGCTCTCCTTCTCAGCCTTGCCACTAGCTGTGCCACAGCCTGCTGGCCCCTGTGCCCCTGCAGAGCCTGGGTTTCCAATTCTGCACCTTTTCTGATTGAGCTTCAGCAAACCTGGATGTCATAAGAGTGAAACAGAATTGAGAACCCTACCATCTCAGCAAACAGGCTGGGAGCCCAGTAAAGGCAGTCGCCTCCCATGGGAAACACGTGCCTGCTGGAGTTCAGCCTGGGACACACCAGAGGCAGGCTCATGCTGAGGTGGCTGACAGGCAGACAGGTTCTCCCATGAGCTACTCCTCCAAGTGGCTCCACTGAATGGGTATTAAGGACTCTGGGATATGTTTCTATACCTCCTTTGCACCAAACTCTCTGAACTAATGCGCCAGAATAGAAGCAAAGAACGTGCGTGGAATGTGTGCAATAAACCCCAAAAACTTGGCCAGACCAGAGGTTTGGATAAAAGCCTGGATCTGGGATCTGGGCACACTTTGCAGTGTATATACACTACATGTCAAGAGTGACATTTTAGAAGAGCTTAGGAGAAGAAGAAATGATGAGTTGCATCTCCCTGAACATCGCTCCAATGGCAGTACTAGAAAAGAGCAATCAGCCCCTTTTAACCACACTTGTTCTCACAGAAGAGTCAGGAAATTAAAGATTTTTTGGTCCCGCACTTCAAAAAACCTGGCAGTTTTACCAAACAATGGAGATTTTCAATAGGAAAGGACAATTAATTAATCCAAAGAGGCCGCTAAATGCTAATAAGCACAGAACTTAGAGATAATAATTTTCATCTGACAACTGTTCCCATTAAGAGTTGCTGTGTTAAGGAATATTTAGAAATCCTGAGTGAAATTTTTAAATATAAAGACAATAATGCTGTATTGTTGGATAGACTCACGACATAGGCACAGTACATAATTTTGTTGTCACAGTTCAAGTAAAGAGGAAAAAAATATTGCAACACAACTGAGAGTAAAAAGAGCTGCAATGGTTTATCTAGAAGAGTAATTAGAAATAGTTAATTACCACATACAGAAACTAATCTATAGCATGCATGCAATAGGGCAGGCCTGGACTGAAGCAAAGACAAATGTTGTCCAGAGTTTTGAGCAGATCTGGTCAAAGATTTATCAGAATGCAATACTGTAAAATGGATTCCTTTCTTTTGTAAGAAACTTTGGGATTAAATATTAACCATAAACTCTCATTGAGATGATGACAGCGACCACTTGCATAAGGCATATTATGGAGAGCTATGTGTTTATGCTTAGGAAAATAAAAGTAAATTTTTTATTAATTCATGAAATGCGTGTATGTACATGTGCTCATAGTTTCAGAGGGAGAATAATTTAAATATGCTTATTGCCAGTTATTTTAACCCAAATATTTTTCTTGTCAGTGGTGTTACTCTGTAGAAAATCAACATGCAAGTAGACAGACACATTGCTCAAAGTGCTTAGTAAAGCCACAGTAATAGGTATTTAATACCTGACCCAAGAATTGCACAGGTCTGGTGGTCATCAAAGAGAGTCTAAAGGTAAAAAAAAATTTCGAAGTGTCTTTAGCTGTAGATTCAGGGTATGTTTGTAGCTGTGGATCAATGTACTGCAGCTGATTTTGTGGAAGCAGAGAATGGTCGAGGCTGGAAGGGACCTCTGGAAGGCATTTGGTCCAGCCCCCCTGCTCAGGAGGGCAACTTAGAGTCAGTAGCCCAGCAATGTGTCCAGGCAACATTTTGAATATTTAGAACATCTTCAAGGAGAGAGATTTGTAGGTGGCACCTTCCTTTTTGTGTTATTACTGAAGCAAAACCTGGCACGACAGTACCACTTCAAGTGAAATGAAAACCATAAACGTAAGAGTCTCATAAGCTCATAAGTTTTTATGTTTTAGACTAAATCTACATAGGTCACTAAACAGAGATTCAATTTCACTCAATATTTCTTCAGGGAAAAGAATTCCTGTCATACCATGGCTAAACCAGAAAATTATTACTTTGTTCAGAGTTGGTCCCACTTCAGGATTAAAGGTTTTATAGAAAAGCGTAAGAATTAGTACTATTAACATCATGCGACAGCTTTGTCTAGCACTTTGCTGTTTGTCCCTAGATTTTAAGTGAATTTGAGAACTATTTCTGTCACATTTCAGGCACGACCCCTCATGTGCTCTGACACATCCCACTGGGCCACACATGTGACATCATGTTTTCCTTAAAGACAGGAGTCTGATGTGACCTATACGACTGCACACTGTGAGTCACAGCATGAGGCATTGAGCAGGAAATCTGAACATAATGCTTCTGCAAAATCCACTCTTAAGAGTTAATTTTTCATCTTGGGAAATAAAATGCTAAATAATAATAATAAAAATAAAAAAACTTCCAAAAATGCCGAATTCTTCTTCATGTATTATATAGCTTTAGATTGGTGGTTGCAATGTATGATTTTCTTTTAAAGACTTAAATTAACAGATAGTTAGATACAAAGCTATAGAAATGATCTTTTCAAATTGTTTTTCTTCATGCAAAAAGACATTCTCAGTATGTTTTTATTTCCTGGGCAAGATAAGGGTGAAATTTAGCAAACTCTTAAACATGCAATGAGGCAATGAATACATCTCCTTATCCTGAAATTGCAAAGAGAGCAGCTCTTTGCCAGGTCTTTTAAGCCATATTGTAATCACTTTCATAATGATAGTTGGTTGAATTTCAGCCTCACGTCACTTATTGAGTTGTTACCTTCATAGCAGTATTTTATCTCCTCTCTGAACTCAATTGGGTCACAGCAGAGCCTGAACAGCATCAAGTACATGGCTCTTTTTCCTAGCAGTTTGGTGTTGTAGAGGATCTCAGCATCTTTGAAGCAAAACTAGCTGGGTTTTGGTTCAGCTCAATGTCCGCTGAGCTCAGACTCATATGAGCCATGCGTCATTCTCTTACAAATAAGACTCTGAACTCTTCCAGCCTGCCATGAAGTATCATCAGAGAGCTGCAGCCCTTCTCTAACAGAAAGCACAGCATGTTTGTGTATGTGGGGATGCTGGAGCCAGAGACACAAAGCTCCTTGCAGCCTGTTACTGTGGGTACAGCTCACCATTTTCCATGACTGCCCAGCTTACAGAGACTGGGAGGTCACAGAGATGGCTTCTCTATTGCTGCCCACAGATCTGCTTGTGTTAGCCAAGTCAATTAAGAAAAAAAATTTAAACATCAGATTTGGATTTATTTTGCTCATTTTCAGTAAGGTGGGAGCACTTGCACAGGTAGCTGGGTAAGCAGATCAGAGCCGTAGTCCCCAAGAGTGGGCAGCACTGAAAACCTGGGGCAGTACATCTTGTACTGGCAGAGTCACATCCAGGACAAATTTCCCACAGGCTTTTTTACTGGGTGTCCTACTGCTGTACCTAAGCTTTTCTGGGAGTGGAAATGAGCTTTTCCAGCTCATTCAAAACTTTCTCAGGTCTCTCCAGGTTACAAAGCACTGTGAAGAGCACCTCCACAAAAAAAAAAAAAAAAAAATCCTCAGCATCCAGGAAGGTCATGGCTGCATTAGGTCTTAGATTGCCTTTGTCTTTGCCTTGTCAGCAGTGCAAGATAGTTTGATGCAAGAAAAAAAAAGTTAACACCAATCTGTAATGCTCATACATTGTGATGGAAGACGAGTGAGGGCCAAAGATGCCAGTTTAAAAACTTTGGTGTGAATTCAGGAGGTAGCAGATTGTGCATTGCTGGTCAGGGTCCAGTCCAATAAATGTCTTTTGGGGTAAGACTGAATAACCTTATCAGGTTAAGTTATTAAGGGGTTATTTAAGTAAAATTAAATTCTATGAATACTCACACCGTCCTCTGTGTTTCATCCTCCTGATTTTTGCTGGCACGATGGAATATTGTCCTGCATATTTATTTCCCTGGATTCCTTCCTCTCCTGCCCTGGTCAGTGATAAACAAGGAACAGTATCTCTCTCTCATCCACAAAGCTCTCACCCTGCTCCAACTCCTTGAGAGCTCAGTGGCAGTCAAAGATTATGCTTCGGGTAGAGACTCTCCTCTGATTCCCTGGGGAATCATCACTGCTAATTCACCTTTTCCTTGCCACTGCCTGCAACATTCCTCTCAGATCAGCCTGCTCCAGAAGGAACATGGTCAAGCAAACTGAATGTCAGCAGCAATTAAATTTGTGATGATCTCTAAGCAAATATCTCTGCTCAGTAATTTTGGTTTGTTTGTTTTTCTCAGGAAGCATCTGTAGTCAACTTCTGATGAAGTTTTTTGACTCAAGTGAGCCAGAGCTGTGAAAATAATACATTCTCTGAAGCACATTCAAATTCCAGTTATAAAAATACAACAGTTGCCGGGTGGGCAACTAAATTTAATGCATACGTGTTTGGGAACAATGAAATCTACATATGTATCTGTAATGCTGCCTCTATCAGCTTTGCACCTCACTTTTACAGTAGCAGTGATTTTCTGAAAAGGAATAAATTTGTCTGCTAATTAAATTTCAGCACAAGAAAGCTTTTTACCATCAAAATAAAGTAGTTCTGTAGATTTTATGTTCAAATGACAAATTTTTCTTCTACTGTGCAATTACACATCTGCATGTAGAATAGTGCGCTCTTCATTTAGCCACCTCCTGGTATTAACTGAAGGTTAGTCGTATCTTGTCATAAATTGTACTTCTCCATAAGGAATACACAAATTAGGTAGTAATTGAATGGCATTCCCGTTCATATTTACCTATTCTAAATCCACATTAAGCAAGTATTTCCTTGAATGCTAATTTTAAAATCAATTGAATGTTATGTTTGGAAATTTCATTGCATAATATAGCTGACTGGAGTCATTAACTTGTACATAAGATTAATGCAAAATCCATCTGGAATCTTCTGCTTGAGGCAAAGGGGAAAAGCAGTTTGTTTACAGCAACAGTGATAGAAGATAGTCTCTAAATGCACACAGGAGGTGTATATAATTTGAAGAAGGGAATTTGAATTTATCCAAAAACAAGCAGACTGGAAAAGAAAAACTTAAGGGAATATTTTTTTTATTTTTTTTTTTTATTTTTTGTTTTTTCCTGAGGCAACAGTGGGCAAAGGAGCCAGTTTCCACACCTCTGCTTTCAGGGCTGGATATGTGCCCTCTGTAATGACAGCAGGGAGAGAAACATTCAGGCGACAGCTTAGTGATTTATACCTCGTGGTGTCTAGAAAGACTGATCCAAACCTTGAGGACAAATGGAGTAACCCTCAGCTTTACACTGTTGTAACTTAGAGCAGCATTTGCTTGTGGGTAGTAGAGGAAATACAAGGCTTATAACTATGGCAAAAAAGTCCTTTGTTAGGTAGACTCGATGCGGTTTTTTTCAATAGGCGTAATGTAAGTACTTAGCAGAGTGTCTTTCTCTGGCCCCTTGACATTTAAACAGGAATCTATTAGTCAACTGATGTCATTAGCTAAAGTACATTCTTTCTAAGGATGACACTGATGATCTAATCGATCATCATTATTAAGCTAACATCAATCAACTGCAGGTAGACTACAGAAGCTGCCTGATAGATAAAGTTCCTCTACTAAAGTTGGAGGCAACAGACTTTTTTTCTATTCCTTGTTGTTTTTAAAACTCATAAAATGTTGACAGGCCAAATTCTGCCACTGGTTTCAACAGCAGTGTAATTTTAGATTTATCCTGGTGTAAGAAAATAGGAGGAATCTGTTTCCTTTTTTCAGCAATGGAAAGACCGTAAAAGTGTCATGGTTATGGCATAGCTCAGAGAATAAATAAGACAGTTGCCTGTTAGGTATCAAAGACAAAATTTATTGGCATTTCTCAGCTTTAGACATCAATCTAATAGAGTGAGATCAACTCTTAGAAATTCCTAGTCATTTTCACAGCAAATTTTAGCAAAAAATTAGAGGACATCCTAGAAATAAGATGAATGTTGCTCTGAACATTCATTCATCCACCCACCACTGACTGTATTCACTGTGCTCCCTTGGTTTGTTGAAGTTATTTTATAGACAATTTTATATGGATGTTGAGCAAAGTTAGAAACTCTTATAATATTATTAATTGTGTTCAGGGAACAGGATACCAGCAGCTTCTGGACTGATTCTTTTCTCTGTTTGCTGATGAGAATTGTGTGAATCATGAGAGTGGGTGTGGATGGACAATGACCTGCACCAAGGTGATACTTCAAACAGTAAACAAGTGTGAGGAAAGAGGTGGGCTTTGCCAGGAAAAGGGCAGGCAGATATTATCCTCTTCAAGGAAGGAAACAAGAAACAGAGTCTAAAACACTTCTTTAGTCACTATTCAGCTACTCTTCTCCTGTGATAATGTAGGACTGATTTTTTTAGTGCTAACCAGCTCAGAGATTGCATGTTCCTCATAGCAGAGATCTAGCACCAAACTTGGTCTGGAAGGATTATGGCATTCTTGAGCTGGTAAATACACCAGGCTGAAGCAATCTCCATTCCCAAGCCTGTGCTCAGAAAAAAATCCCCTACTGCTGAGTTCTTAAAGGGAAAACAGAGAAGTCCCTGACCATGAGTAAACAGAATGTGGGCAGAACTTGCCCATTTCAAAGACCCATGCCCTGATGGCTGCCATAAGAATAGCAGCAAGGTTGTGAAATAACCCCATAAAGGCACAATTCCCTCCAGTGGCAGTGAGACCGGGGCAAGCAGAGCCTGTGCCATGGGGAGGAGATGCCTGAAAGACAGGAATGAAAGAGAGAGGAGCAGTAAGCCAAGATGGGGGTGCCTGTCAGGTCTGCCTCATCCCTGTCAGATGTCAGCTGCCTCCACTGCTTCTAACTATAAATGTGACAGATAGGTGCCTCATGCCAATGAGTTCTTATAATCATGCATGATGGAAGGATCTGAGATTATGGTGCTGTCAGTGGATTCTGTGTCAAACTGGAAATTTATATTTAGTATTTACCTCACTTGAAATTACTTAAGTTATTACCACAATTCTTAGCCAATTCTGGGCTCCTCTCCCTCCACCCTTATATCTGACTGAGAAGTTATGGAAGTAATATTCAAAAAAGCCTGTGGGAGGCAGACGCCCAACCTCCAAAGAAATTCCGTAGGATCTGGGTATCTCAAAGCTGCTTCAGAACCTGTGCCTACTGATTGCCAAGTAAATTGATTGGATTAACCCAATCCCTCAGACAAACTGTAAGTGATGAAACAAGGTGCCAAAGACCTGGGGAAATGAAAGAGGCCAGCAGCAAATCCTGGGACACCCACAAAGCGATGTAAATGACCAGATACAGGCTGGCCTTATCAAGATACCTGGTCCAAGTGCCACCTACTCCTGTTCCAGATCCAGGACAACCTCTCCAGTTACTTGAACATGTCCATCAGCCCACCTGCAACTAGGCCAGGATCATCTCGTCACTGTAACCCTACCACAATGGCTCAAGACCTACAGTTTTTTAAGGTGGATGAGTTCTCACCAGAATAAATTTTGCACCCAAACAGCTGCCTTTGGGCAGGCTCTGATAGCACCTCTGGACACCATTCATTTCAAGAGTGTATTAGTCTGAAGCAAAAAGGAGGTGACAAAAGGGAAGGTCAGCTTTACTGAAATCAACTCCACTGAGACAAGAGATTGACCATCAAACAAACATGCTTGCATGGATTTCTTGCACTTTTTCTAGTTAAAAGTCATAACCACTCTAGTTCTTAAATAATTTTGACATAACCTGATCATCAGCAAATCATGGTCTTTATGGTCCATATTGCCAGAAACACTGAGTTTGAAAAACAAACAGAAGATGCTGGATTCTCTGTTTCAACAATCTAGTGAAAGCATGTTATTTTACTCCTTAATGGTGAATGGAGACTATTGGGCAGAATTTTCTGTTTATATTTATAGATACAGATATAAATATTCTGTTTGATGTAAATATCTGCAAAAGGTAAGCTGGAATCTTTCACCCTATTCCTGAAATTATTCTTGGATTTGCAATAGGCTCCACAGTTACCCAGCAAATGAAGTCAGATGTACTCAAAACTTACTGGTGTATGGCTGTAAATTATGTCCCTGAAAGATTCTAAATCTGCCCTTGGATATCATTTGTATTTAACATCGAAATCTAATTAACACCAGTTTACAATACTCAGTTCTGTATGCAGTGTACAAAATTTCTTAATCTATATAAAAAAACATTTATAGGTTGACAGATAGAC
Organism: Pseudopodoces humilis; assembly: GCF_049639895.1. Lineage (NCBI taxonomy): Eukaryota > Metazoa > Chordata > Aves > Passeriformes > Paridae > Pseudopodoces > Pseudopodoces humilis. The sequence continues at coordinate 34,109,321 of NC_142200.1, read as the reverse complement.
TTCTCTTGAACTGATTTCTGTACCTCTGAATCACATTCTCGTATTTTTTTTACAAGCTTATACTAAATTGTGGGCACATTTCCAGATTACCAATTTAATATCACTCATTACTTTTAATGTTGCAAAGTGGCAGTAGTGGAATCATGACTTTAAGTAAAGAGAGTAACCACTGACATAGAAAGTACTCCATACTTAATGAATTTCACCAATAAATATTTATTTAGTCTACAGCAGGACTAAAAAAACTCTTCCAGCTGCATCAAATTCACAATACCCTGAATTGTTAATTCTTAATTTTCATGGCTCCATGAACTAAAAAAATTTTAAAAATGTTTCACACTCATTTACTGGTGGAAAAATAAATGTAACTTTAGCAAGTAACACTATTAGGTTCTCATTTTAAAATGGTTTAGCTCTGGTCTATCTTTAGACAGCTGTTGTCTAACAGATTGGCTCACCATACCTAAGAACACCTGAAAGACAGAATTTTCCCATGAGGAAAACTTCCTGTTTACATCTGAACATACTCTGCTCAAATTCTAGTCAAAACTTAGCAGAACAAATTTTAATAGAAGCCTATTTCTTTCTTGATACCTTTCAGAAGAGGAACTGTTGCTTGCTCTGACCTTTCTCAGAATGATGCACTACACCTATACCTGAAAGGCTCAAGCTGAATTTTACAGTACCTACTTCTGAAAGGGAGGGCTCTCAGTCCCCAAAAGAAATAAATCAAATCAGTGACCTTTACTTTAAATATATCTGTAACATCCTCCTGTGGTTTAATGGTTCTCTCTTTCCCATCCAGGGTTAGAGGAGTGAAGAACTTACCTATCTGTTGCAGTCTGTGCAAATTTTGCTGTTTTTCTCCCAACCCAAACACAAAAGTTTCCAGATTCTTTGGGCACATTCAGCACTGATCTGCCTTTTAAGGTACTGGGAAGACTTTGTTCTCACAGAAATCAAACAGGTGACTCAGCATATCCTGAAGTTAATAAATCCTGTAGGACTCCCTCCCTAGATGACTCCTTATTCAGACCCAGTTTCCCATTTCTTCCTGACCCATCATCATCATGTTCAAGAATGCTTCCTGATGTTTGAAGAACATTATTGTATTTACAGACTTCCAGCACATAGCACTTTACAAAATATAGGTCTGCAACTTGTTCAGACTTGATGGGTCCCTGACCAGTATTAAGATATGTAATGTTTACGAAAGGCCTCACCAGCTTTTTTCAAAGTATACAAGGAAAAAAGCAAAGGTTTCAAAAATTTTTGCCTCATTGAACATCAGAGCCAAACACCTTTACTCACAGGGGACAGTTTCTGTTCATGTGTCAGATGTTGTTATTATGCTCAATTAAAATTACTCCAAACACCAGGATTGTTCAAAGCTTGCCAAAAAAATGTCCAGAAACTGGGTTTTGCAAAGAAGGATGGTACCCAAATTTCTATTACCACATAGAAACTGCAAGTCAATGAATGGCTCTTTAGATTTTATTTCATGTCTTCTCATCAGGAAGCCTAACTTACCTTGTGAGCTTTTCTGAGTCACATCAAGTTGAAGCTTCCTGAAATCCTCTTGCCCAGATCTTTTAGCATGCTTCCTCACTACTCACTCCTCACTACTCCCCTCCTTACATTTGTCCTTGATGACTATTATTGTTTTAATGCCTACAAAATTCAAACTAGGAGCCCCTGTTGCCCTGAGGTTAAGCTGACAGAATTCTGCTGGTGCTGCTGATCTGCCAATGTCAGTTCCAAGATACTGAATCTTAAAACAACTGTATCTTTTGGGTATCTCACTCTAGAAGAGTTCATCTGGGAATCACCATGGAGAAAAAAGATCAAATCTTGGTGTGAAAGCAAGGAGAAGGAAAACAAAGCCAGAGACCTTAAGTAATGAAAAGTAGACTTAGACCAGCACCATTTATACTGTTATACAAGCATTTCACTACTTCGTGCTTTAAAAAATGGACTTTACATTTTTGTTTGGCAAGACACTGAAATTTGCTGATAAATATTTATCATTCCTTTTTTATTTGAGCAACTGTAAGTGAAACGTTTTAGATTATGCCTTGTCTCTTCTGATGCTAATGAATATATGGTAGAAATATTTTTTTTAAAAGATAACCTGAAATAAGGTAGGATATGATAAAAAAGGAAATTAAATGGGTTTACCCTTAAAAGATAGCAGCAATATTTTTTATTTAAAGAAAATATACTAGCACCCTCTGTATTAAATGTTAATTGCCAGAAGATTTTATATCATCAAATGTTTATGCATCTAAGATATAGAAACAATAACAGATTTATTCAAATTTTCCTCTGGGGCTTCATCTGGTGAATGTTTGATTGCAAGTGACTTATTAATTAAAGATGAGGAGAACTTCTGCATCTGAACTGTTAAAATAAAGCATGCCAGTTTTGTCCTCAGCTAATATAAATCAGTCCATAAGTTTCATTCTTCATTCTTCTACATCAATGAGGTATGTGTATAGTACCAGTGATATCACTAGGCTGATAACCAGCAAGAATTTATGTTAAGAGAGAAGAAAATCGATGTGGTATACTCTTCATGCTGTATAACAGCCAGGGTTTAAGCATATTTATTTCAGGCATAAATCAAGTGGTGAAATGTTCATAAATGTGAAACATAAACATCGCTTACCATGAAGCTTTGTACAAAATCCATCGAAACAGAAGAAAATCCTTTCTTGATCTCAAGATCATTGGATTTCTTCCCTTTCATACAATGGTGTGGTGCTTCCTTTCAGCAGAAGTCTATGAGACCTCTCTGACAGCAGAAAATACAGTGAGGACTGGCACTTCTGAGAAGGAAAAGATCAGTCAGCTCAACTTTTTTAAAATTAAAATTATTAATAATTCTTGCACACTGGCCTATCATCAATTAGACTGGGATCTCCAAAGATTCTTCTTTGGATATGAAACACCCAACTTGCAGTTCTCTTCTTTGTCTGACAGGAGGTGAATCCAGAGACTGTCCTAAATATGAGGCTTCCCTTGAAAGGAATTGAGGATGGAGAAGGCAAGAAAAGTTCTACTATAACTTAACTGCTTAGTACTTAGTACTGCATACGTTTGCCCAGTGTCCTGCACTGCTCCCAACTGGGATTGTACTACCCAAGAGCAGTCTACTAGAGGCAGCTGGAGTGCCCACAGGGAATAGAGGAGTTTTTCTTGAAATTCCTACCCTTAATAAGGCCACCACTGGACATGAACTTCCTTCAGCTGCACCATTTCCAAATGGCCTAAAAAAGTAGGCAAGGGATATCCAGGCAGTTTTTCCTTTTCAGGTTGGTCTGTTTTGCAGGAAATGATTGGAGATACAGGGCCTGATTGGCAAAGTCTTCCATGGTGGGTAGCCAAGTGACAGGTTGTCCCGACAGTGTGACAGGGCATCTGGGTTTGTCTCCTGTTTGTGTTGGTATTTCATTATTTGTACACAAGGGGATAACAGGGACAAGAGTGACTGGGAAACTTTTCCCACCATCTCCCATCTGCCTCTCCACCTTAAAAAATCCACACATTACAACAATTTCTGAGACATTTAGAAATGTGGATATCAAAACTGCTTTGCAGAGGCTAAAGATGACCCAGCATGTCGCACCCTGTAGTAGGGAATGCCCTTGAGTTACTGGTCTAAACAGGAGCCACTGCCACTCACATGCTTAGGATTTACAGTTCCATGAAAAGCAAAGGAGGACAATTACACCTGAACACAATTTGTTCCCCATTTTGCCAGCCATCATGCAGCCCTAATTTTGAACATTAGCAAATGCCTCTATTTTTACAGCATCTTTATTCAAGAACTCTGACTTCACAGAAAATTACAAAGACATTTAGAAGCAAGAAAGGAGGAAAAATATTTATGCGGTGTCACTTTTGATATCACTTTATACAGTCTGCTAGAAACATTAACTATTAGGTTTACTTGTTCAAAGTGCTGTGTTTATATTAACTTAATAAAGCCTGTCATGGTTTATAACTACAGCAGCAGAATTCTGGTACAGAAAAAAGTACATAAAAAATTCAATGGATAAACTTACTGCCTCTTTGGTGTTCCAGAGAGGCCAATGCTAAGAGGATAAATCCTACAGTCAGAACAGAAGAAGATAAAATTTATGTATTTGCTGTGACCTTTGATACCTCGCTACTACCAGCTGCTAAACTGCATAAGTAAAGAATTGCCAAGAGGAAAAAGGCCATGGTGTCAACATAAGAAGGACTGAAGAAAAAAGGTAGTAGGCAGAATGATGTAAAGATTGTCCTTTGCCACTGCAGGAAAAACAAAGGAAGGACCCCAGGGAAGGCTCTCCTCCAAAAGCCACGTAATCCCTCTCAGGGGTACACTAAGCTTTGTCAAACACCCACCACAGAGCACCTGGTGGACAGTCCTGTTGAAGGCTCTGACCTTTTCCCTCAGCCAGTCAGAACTCCCCTCCCAGACCAGACATATCTACTAGCAGCTATGTTTACCTTGCTCCTGCAACTTGGCAAAAACTGTCCTGTCCACTGGTGTGGCTGGGCTTTATTTCTGCATCCGGACCCACAGATGGGGACTGGGTAGCTGATAGGCAGTCAACAGTAGAACTTGGAGCCACTGCTGGTAAAAAGTGTCTACTGAAAAGTTTGCCTTACTTTTTTTATTTATGTATTTTGATTTGATGTGCAAAAATGCCTGTAAGCACTCTGACAGTAATTAAATTTACAATGCCCATAGGATTGTGAACTATGCCAATGTAGGTATTGACAAGGTGCCCATAAAACCATACTGTTCCAGCACACAAAATGAACATATATGTCATGCTGAGGGAGTAGTGCTGTTGTTGGTGTACGCTCACCTCCCACATGAAATGCCATCATACCTGTTAAATGACACTTGAAAATGTGTTAGCACTTAACCAGAAATATTTTCAAAATAACACTTGAACATAAGAGTCCTTAACTGCTGGAAACTTTCCCCTAATTTCCTGCTAACATTTGCTTTCTGAAGAAGCTTACTTCCCAAACATATTGCAAGAAAAAATTAGACCTGCTGGTTGAGCTGAATGGCCAGACTATGAATGCTTTTTTATAAGATCTTGACATTTCTCATTCTGACCCCACTTAACACAATGCTTTTCAATTCTGCTTCCTGAAAATATTTTTATGGAAAAGAAAGAAACAAAAAGTATAAAAACCTCTTGCAAATATCCAGAACTCACCCACATCATGTTAAATAGAAACTGCTGAGAACATTAGTGTTGCACAGGCAAGCACTTAAGAAAGTTCTAGAATAAAAGTTTCCCATGGTAAAAATGGTATGTGACTCTGAAACTGAAGACAGTCATAGGGCAAACAAGAAGACTGTGATAATCCTCCACACAGGGATTGCATGGGCAGTTTAATAATATAATTTTGTATCCTTTGACCTTTGAATCTTCCAACCAGAACATTCTGCTCAGCTGTTTTATATGCAATTTTCTAGCTCTGCTAGAAATGCTGGAAATTCTCCAGGGCTGTTTCACAGTGACACTCACCATCAGCAGGACCGCAGTGTCCACAGACTCACCAGACAAGACAGGAACAAATATGATTTCTAGGAAGGCCATATTCAGACCCACTGTAGCTCCAGCTTCTGGTCAGGCTGTGACTTGGCCCTGCAGGATGAGGACAAGAGCTGAAGGTGAACTAGAACCTCAGTCCAGGCATTTCACAAGCAAATGCTGGTACGAAATTCTGCTGAGTTGGTCTGGGATAGAGCTAGCTTTCTTCATAGCATTTCACATGGTGCCATGGTTTGAATTTGTGACTAAAACAGTGTTGGTAACACACCAATCTTTTGGTTATTGCTGAGCAGTGCTTTCTCTGTTCCTGGCTCTGCCCCTCGGGGAGCAGGCTGGGAGTGGGCAAGAGGCTTGGTGGAGGAACAGCTGGAACAGCTGACTTGCATTACACAAAGGGATTTTCCACACCATATAACTTCATGCTCAGCAATAAAACCTGGAAAGACCAGTTTTCAAATGGCTAGTTTCCAAAGTAGCCATTGCTCAGAGACTGACTTGGCACCTTTGGGATGATTATCCTTCACACTATTTTTTTTTCCTCTCTATCTCTCTCATCCTTTCACTGACTAAAATGAAGATGTATCTATTTTAACCTAGCAGCTTTTTCACTTTTTCTCCTCTCCCCCATCCCACTACAGGGATGAAGGAAGGGAGAGAGTGAATGGCTGGGTGAGAACTTAATTGCTAATCAGGATCAACCAAACACAGAAGTTTCTAAGCTTGATTTTCCTTTTGTTGTCAGTGGTTAGCCAGTGCAAGAGCTGGATACAAGGTGGTCATTCATCATTGCACTACACCAACAACAGAATCAAAAAAAATGGCACGGTTGGTGCTGTAAAGCCTGTGGGGAGAATCCACCTTGCTGGCTTTTACTCAAACAAAACTTGCAGAATCTGATCAGGACACTCTGACCAGTACAGAAGAGAAAACATTCCTGTGCTACTGGAATCTAGGAGTTGAGTAACCAGAAAATGGTTTGTAGAAGAGATGGTAGTCACCAGCTAAAGAAAATCTTGCTCCTCTCTTCAAACCTATAACTTTGATTCAAGGTTTAAATGTCAGTGCTTGTCACATCCACTTTTGCCCACCTCAGGCTAGTCCTACGATAGAAATGCCTCCATATTGTTCTGTGTTTAGAAATTATTTTCAATGGACCTGACATTTTCCTGACCATAGACTGTGATGACTAATGTCATTTTCTAACTTGCAGTTTGACAACAGTCAAAAAATTCAAGAACTGTTGTGCTTCAAAATACAGGAAGTCCTGAGCCACGATACAAATTCTTAGTCACACCATTACCCTAGGACACAAGTTTCCAACAGGATTACAAGATTATTTTTTTGCTTCTAATAATGTTCTTAAAGCTTCGGATTTACTTGAAATAGCTCATAATTTGGTCTTTATTTGTTTTGAAATTTATCTTTCAAAAGAGTTAATTAAAGGATTCCATGAAGAGCTCCCACAGCCAAGTGCAATGGCCTATGGTGGTGACAAATCAACAAAAGAGTGTTTGTGATATCTATGCCATCACCAGCAAGTAGCAGGCATCACTCTCAGACTGTCTCCTGTATGATGACCTCATGACACAGGGATTGATACAAACCCTAACCAACATTGCTAGCTGCCTACAGCAATAAAACCTCTACCTATAGCAACAAAAATGAAGTAGCTGTAAAAGTTTACTGAAGTCATGCAGAATTCTGAATGATCTTAAAGTATGCTACTGGCTCTTCCTCATTCTTTGTAAGTGTGTCCTGGTCTGTCATATTCTGAAGTTGGGTAGATTTTTTTTATTAGTATCAATATGCACAAGAATTAGTTCTCTCTTAAATACACACCAAAAATACCTTTTAATATGCTGCCAAGATGTAGCCACCTTTTGAAGGTCTGAGGCATTTTGAATACGATTTAATGGCAAGTGTGAAAAACAAATGAGTGTCATAAGTAGTCCCCAGAGATTTCCAAATGCCATAAGCAGACAGAGAGTTATTGATTGTTGCTTAACATGCCTGTAGAAAATAAAGGGGTTACAGCATCTGTGCTGTAGCAAATAAAGTTATTCTGTCTGTTGTGCCAGCACCAATATCTGGACATGCCCAGAGCTGAAGACTCATCATTTGTAATGCCAGCTGCACTGTAACCAGAAGGGACAGCAACCAGACTCCCAAGCCCTTGTGCTTTTGCTGTCTCACACCAAAATCATGAAGCAGTTTGAGGAAGAAAAGGGAAATCAATAAGTAATTATTTTACAGCCCGCACCACTCTTTGCCCATGTCAACTAATTGAACTTATAAATAATTCATGAGTTTCTTGCCACCTTGCTGGAGACAGACAGCAGTTTCCTACAATGTGTCATTGCTGCTGATAAAGAGGTGACCGGGATGATCTTTCCCCATCTCCTTTCAGTCACAAGTGGACTCGTGAGTTTGACACTGGTAGTTCAGGGTCTCTCCCAAGCTCAGCAGGGGTGAGGAAGAGGAAGGTCCAGGGTGCTCAGGCAGCGTAACAACCAGCATTATGTATTGTATTCTGTCTGCTCCTAACAATGCAGGTGGGCCTGGAGGCTGATGTACATGGTCCCCACTCCTGTCTACAATGTAGCTCATAGAAAATTACAACTGGGGACTGCCAGGGTACTAAAAATCTGCGCTCTCCTTGGGAAACAGTGGGAGTCATCCAGCGCAGCAGGACAGACCCTGGCAGCCCATCCTGTCCAACCCCAGACAAGATCAGGGCAGTCAGGGGGCATTGTGGCAGCCTCAGCTCCAGGCATCAGGCACCTCCCTGGGGATGGGCCAATATCAGGACAGTATGTCAGCCCACAGGTGAAGGTCAAGATCAGATACAGTGAGTAAACAGGGTCAGACATTCCCAGAGTGGTTTGGTTCAGTTCTGGCCACATCACCTCCATGATCACAGGGATCACTAGGGACTGCCCTCAGGTGCACCAGCACTGAATCAGGGAATGTGCTCAGGGCCCTGGCAGGCAGGAAAGCTAAAACTCTCATGAGATGGGTTTTTGAGAGCTGGAGAAAGCAGGTAAACTGTTGGGACATCTTCACCCCCCCTCTATTTGGCAGGGCCGAGGCCACACCTCAAATCCTGTTTTCAGTTTTAGGCCTCTCACTACAGGGATTATGTGTGAGATGCTGGAGTGGGTCCAAAGAAGGGCAGCAGAGCTTGTGAAGGGTCTGGAACACAAGTCTCATGAGGAGCAGCTGAGGGAGCTGGGGATGTTTAGGCTGAAGCAAGAAAGGTTCAGAAGGGACCCTGTTGCTCTCTACAGCTACCTGAGAGGAGTCGGTAGCCAGGTGAGGGTCTCCTGTGTAACACATGATAGGACAACAATAAATATTGTCAAGCTGGAACAGGGAAGATTTAGATTAGGCATTAGGAATTTAATTTATTTATTTTAATTTTTTTTTTCACAGCAAAGGTTGTAAAACTTTGGAACAGACTGCCTGGGGAAGTGGTGGAATAAAACAGTTTATTTAGTAGATGCTGTGAAGTTGTTTAACATAGTCAGTGAGTCTCAAATTGGCATGAGGAAGCTACAGAAAGAGAAACTGGAGCCAACTGCACATGGAAGTGGAAATGGAACAAACAACTGGGAGGAGAGCAGCAGAACAATGACTGGCACCATTCAAACTGTAATTCAGTGATTAGGTCATGGGTGAAACCAACAGTGGTTTTGCCATTGACTCCACTCTAGAGCTCCAAATTTGTAGGTCCATCAGCACGAGCAGGGTGTAACTTCAGGGCTGTTACAAATGCATTTGAACTTTTAAATAACAAACTGCCTTTGGCCTCCACCAACAGCTCACTTCCCACTCTTTTCTCATGCTGTGCTTGTGACTGTAGCTGTAAGCTAACCATGGACAGCCACTCAGCAGGAATAAGCTGTCATTGATCTACTGGATTAAATAGCAGTTGCTTAGATTTATACCTACCTGAGATCCTACCCTGGAAATTTGTCAGTTAGATGAAGAAAGCGTTAATTCTGAAATATTTTGTATTTTAAAATGAAAATGTCTTCGTGTTCTAAATCTAAGCCAGTACCAGCTGTAGTTTACTAGCAAGGTAATAGGAAACATGAAGAACAGGATGTAATTCAGGTAAATCAGAAATCACTTCAGGTTTGATAATATTGAGGACTTTTACCTCCTGCAGTAGTATGTAATAGCAAGTTGGTTAATCAGCAGAGGAAATTCACAGGAGCCCTATAAATTATTTAATTCCAAAGTGACAGGAAAAGATTATTAATGAGTGACACTTTCATATAATGTCCTCATGGTGAGACCACCTGTAGTTTAATGAATTAACATTGTTACCAGAATCTTTGCTTCAGATTTATACATTTAATTTGATTGTGTTAAACATGCCACTTATTTATCTTTATTAATGGGATTTCTATTTTTAGATACAGGACTCAACATGAGAAATGGGACAATATAATCAAAAGTGGCTTCCATGATACATACTCTTTACGGGAAGAAGGCAGTTTTTCTCTGCATCCCTTTCATTCTTCAGTTTTCCATCTGGTCTTGCTGCAAATGCAGGTATAAGTTATGACAGAATCAGCATCTAAAGAGCAGAAGATTATAAAGACTAATTAGGTGATGCAGGAGGCTTGGTCCTATCTAAACTTTGGGCAATAATTTTTATTACTACCAGGGGAACATCATATTTAATTCTGAACCCTGCTCTGTGCAGTTATGTCTGTTTTTACCTACAGTTTATCCCTTGCTTATAGTCACACAGCAATATTGTCCTTTTCATTTCACTAGTCTAATTTATTCCTGGTCTGTTCCTTCTGCTTTCAAAAGCTTTGTCACTCTTTCAAAGAGATTACGATACACCTGCAAAACATACAGAAACCAAGGTGTGAAGGGGTCTCTGGAGATCCCCTGATCCTACTGCCCTTCAAAAGCAAGGCTTCAGATTAGGTTGCCAAAGTTTCCATCAAGTCAAGGCTTGAGGAACTCACTTGTAGTGAGGGGAATGCCACCACTTCTCCGTGTACCCTCTTCCAATGTTTAGCTGCTCTCATCATGATTTTTGTTTTCATGTATGCAAACAGAATTTCCCCTGAAATAATTTGTGTCTGTAGTGTCCCGCCCTGTCACAATGCAAGCCTTTATCCAGTTCATGGGGCACCAGATTATCTGTAAATCAGCACAGTTCTGCTAACCCTAACCACCTGCAAAGGCGACCCGGAGCATTAGGGATCTGTGCTTTCCTTATCCTGATGTGACATCCGAACAAGTATCCTTGGGAGTCTCAGCTTGAAAGCCCACAATCAGGGACCAGAGACTACTACAGGTATCAAACTGCCTGCCTCACTGACCTTCTGAGTATCTCTGCAGATGATGTATAGCAGGAGCACTTGGCCTAGAGTGTTTGGGTTAGAGCCAGCCAGCCTGAAGACTAATCCATCTTCTGCAAAAGACACAAAATGTTGGCAGGGTCAGATTGGAAGCCAGAGAAATTGTTCTAGCAGTCCGTGACCTGCTGCCTCCCTTTCCTAAAGTACTGAGGGCCCTTCCTGCTACATCCAATCTCATGACCTCTTGCACATACATGGTGCTCTCAGTTTTGTTCATGTGACAGAGCATGCTGGATTACATGGCAGAGAAACTGGCACTGCATGGCACAAGACCTTCCACACAGCACCTCTGTTCAAAGCCAATGTATATTTCACCTGGCCCCTACTTTATTCTAACCTTCCCCTAGCTTATGTGACTGTTTAAATACATTTCCTGGGTTTAGGGGGTTTAGAATTTGTGAGGATTTGAGTTTTTGGTTAGTGGTGTTTTTTGGTTGGGTTTGTTGGGGGGCTTTTGAGGGGGTAGGGCAGGCAGTTCTTAACTGAATATTAAAGCTTGGGTTAGGAATAAATACCTTGTTGATTATTGTTCAAATTCCAGCCAAACACAGCAAGACAACTAGGAAGGTCTTTTAGCAAAGGAAAAGAAGGGTTTTTCCACAGGCAAAGAATATAGAGAAGCAACCAGGAGGCAAAGGACCTGTCAGAGCAGGGAACAGTCACACTGTCAGCAGTGTCAGCAGTCCATCAAAGGTTGTGCTTGAACTGCAGAAGAAAACAGGAAATCAAGAAATGAAAATGAAAAATCTCATTTTCAAGACTCGCCCATAAGTAACACTGTCCTTCCACACCCTCCCTCTTACCCCAGACAAGTAATTACATGTGAGGCATAATAGACAACTGAATATAGATTGCTATTTCACTGAAGAGATGTGACATGGATCTGATTCCCTTCATCCAAGGGATGTGGAAACAAATGAGTTCAGCTTAGGCAACAGGAAGAGCAAACACATAAAACTATACTTAAGACTAGTTAGAGAAAATTCAATTTGAATTAAACCTAGGCAGCATGACTGAATATGACTGCTACATATCAGTGCCAAGCATGCCATGAAAATTAACTTTTTAAAAATGCAACCAATACCAACAAAGTAGAAACACCACATTTGGGAAGTGATAAATTCTCATTCACCTGAAATTGCAGGTAGCACTCTCAGGTCTCTCCAGACTTTCTGATACTAATAAATCTTCTAATTTTTTTTTTTAAATGTGAGTTCTCACTGTCTCACACCCCCCCAAAGTGGGAGATAGAACTGAGGTCACAACATCAGTTGGGGTCACTCCTTGTTCATAGGTTTCCTGGGGGTGCAGGGAAACACTGGCCAGAGGCCAGCTAAGTAACCTATGTTCTGATTTCTTCTACTCTTAGCTCATCCATGTGGCCATCATCCCAAAAGTCCAGGCATCTCCTTTTTTCCTTGATTCTAACACTTCATCATTTCACTTATTGCCATCTTGCAAATATTTTCATAAAACCTTGCACAAGAACTAATGGTAAATGTAAACCCAACCAAGCCTAAATAAAGACTTGCACCCAAACTGGAGAGAGTATCAACTTGAAAAATTACTATTTAAACTAGCAATTAAGAACAAAAATACATAAAATTAGCATCTTCCACAACTCCCCAGCAGAAAACATTTAATTTAGACCACTTTTGAAGACTAGTTATGATACAATTGGAATCAAAGTTCAAAAGATATTGCACCATTTTCAATATTAAAAAAAATGTAAAAACTGCTTAAAAATATGAAAATTCATAGCACCATTGAATCATTTACTCAAAACCTCCTGGGAAAAGAAAAGTTTTCACTGGGACAAGAAAAGTTAGCTAATTTTTATCACTTTTCCTGCTGACCTAAACCCACAAAAATTATCTCACTTGTCTTACAAAACTGGTTGTTACCAAAACTGCCCTATTCTGAAAAAGAGCTAAATGTCAGGTCTTCCAGCATTTATGTCTGGAAGGAAAAGGGAATGACACCATTTTACAAATACAGATTAAGGCTTATATACCTACATAAAATATTGAAATTATCTCCTGTCCAAATACCCAGATATTTTGATTCAATTGTCTTATTTCTTGAATTATGTTGAAGACTGCCTTTATTTTCCTTTCCAAGGAAGGATAGCAGGATCCTGAGGTAGAGTAAATGTTTTAATACAAAAGTAAAAGCAACATATTGTTCTATACACAAGGATGAGTAAGATGATACACTTGTGGTCAAGCAAGTGCCTTTGGTGGGTGTCCAGCCAATTTCCTCAGTGCCATTATCTTGTCTACAATATAAGAAACAAAAAAAAACCCAACCCTAAACATGGAAGATTTATCTTAAACATTTTTCAGAGTAGTTACATTATTTCAAATAACTAACAAAGGTCCCACTACACTAATTAGACATTCAAATCCACCTAATGTCTTTGTTGACACCTCCCACACATCTCCTGATGGAGCTGTGGATAAGATGCAGGATCCACACTGATGCTTTGAGAGGCTACCTAGAACAGAAGCTGGACAGAGTTAAAGGAATAAAGTAGGTATTTATTAAAAGGCCTTCTAAGGATACACCTTGGGCAGTACAAGAACCAGGCCATGGCTACACCCAAGATGGACCCCCAGCCACGAGTTTTCACACTTTTATAAGTTTGGGTCCATTTCCATATTGGGGTTAATGGTCCAATTACAGTCTCAGGTTATGAAGTCACATCCTCCCAGTTTGCTCTCCTCAATCTGCTGTTGTTTATACCTTTTTGGGCCTGAAGCTGCAATGGCGTCCTTGGTTCTCAGGGTGGAAAAGGATTGTTTTGTCTGACTACCCTGTGAAGAGAACTTGCTTACACGTTATATGAAGTTCAGAGTTATATACCAATGCAGTACAGAACCTGGAAAATATGAAAGCTAAAAGTTAATGCATCAATAGGGTTATCTTAAGAACATCTTCATAAGAGAACTGTTGCAAAATCTCACTAATGATGCAGAAATACACATCTGGAAATTATGCAAACTGATGGTGGCTTTTGCACTCCTTTTGCAAAAATCATCATGCAACAGAATTCAAATTTTATGCACTGCTCTACACACACAGCGCATCAAACAAGTACATGCCCTTATAACATACTGTCATTTATGTCAGTAACAACAAAATGTGTCTGAAGCAAGTTTATCATTTGAGACAAAAAATTCTACAATTTTGCTCTGATCTTCACTATGTTCAAAAGGAACAGTAGATGCATTTTTGAGGCAGAAACTTGCTGCTCAGATGCTATAAAGGGGGCAGGGGACACACACGGATGGTTGGGAAAGAAGCTGTGGAGCTGTAGAGCTACAAGGAACCGCAATGACAGCAGCAGGTCCCCTCTGAGGCATCCCCTGCTCTGGGTGCTTCCATCAGGGCAGCTCAGTGCCAGCACAGCTGACATGGGATCTCCCATGCCCATAGGACAACACGACCAGAACACAGCCTGGACGTCCTGGGCCGTGTGTACAGTTTCCCCACTGGGTCACATCCTGACCCCCCCTATGGACTAACACGCTGTCCCAGCCTCAGCCTATGCTCAGAAATGTGCCTGAAGCCCAGGGCTGTCCCATTGTCCCCCAGCTGATGGGCTCCTGGCTGGGGAAGTGAGTCCCCAGCTGGCTCCCCACTGCTTGGCCCCACACAGTTGTTCTGACTTTGACTCACAACAGCAGGTGCAAGGCATTTTGTGTCCAGTTTGCATGGAAGAACATATGAGTTTGAGGCTAAAGAACATCAAGCTTTCCATGAGAGATTCACCTCAACTGATTTTAAGGGCAGAAGCCATCTGCCTGAATGTGAGAACCTCGTCCCATGTGAGGTTCCTTAGACTCTGCCACCCAGCCTCCTGCACTGCTCCAGCAGGACACAGACTCCCCACAGCTTCTGTAGGATATCTCCAGCCCTTCCATGGAATGGGTCATCTCTCAACACCTATGCCATGAAACTACACTAAGCACTGATTGTCTATATGCTAAAAGTGAAATTCCTCTTTGGTTTCTGACACTTAAATTTAGCTGTGACAGATGTTGCCATGGGAGACAAGTGTCTGAGCCTCCCATCACTGCCAGCAGAGCTTTAATCAATATAGTCAGGGGAGGTAAAGATCTGCCCAGACAGAATTTGTTTACTTTTTGGTGGGCTAAATCACTACTAAATCCCAGTGTCAGGGAACAGCAAGAGTGGGTCTGCTTTGGAAGGGAGCTGGGATCCAAAGGTAGCAGCAGGATAGGCAGGGTAGGAAGGATAGGAAGCCTTGCTGACACTGGGCACTTTTTGGGAGCATCCAGGAAAGAGTAGCTGAGCAGGCATGGCAATGGAAACCAGCATTAGCCAAGAGCCCTGTGACCCCACAGGGATAAGCACATCTAAACTGGTCCTGAGCCCAGGCTGCCAAACCCCCAGGATTCAGAGGGATTTGCACAGATCCCTGAGAGTAAGCTACACGGTCTGCTCTGAGTAGGGGGTACCACAATTCCTCTGTCCAAGGATGGACGTTTGTTATGCTTTCAGGATGTCCTAGTGTACCCTTCCTGACCAGCTGCTGCTTCAGAAGGGTTCGTGTCTCCTGTAGGTCCTATCGCATACCTGCCAGCCCTGGGAAAATGCATTCGATTCTCCAAGGGATTTCAAGTAGCTATATACAGGAGTTAAGGCATCAGGCAACACCTCAGAGCGTCCTGCTCGTAGCACCCAGTCGTAACTGCACCTAAATCCCACTCCAGGTGACCTGCTCAGCTAACTGCCTGTATTCCCTCTGCCAGAAGTGGTGAGAGAGCTCCAGAGGCAGTTCAGCTCATTTTAGGTGAGTTGGACAAATGCTTCTGTAGAGATGTCTTCCATTTTTTGTAGAGGAACCTAGATAGAATCATAGAATCATTCAGGTTGGAAAAGCCCTCTGAAACCATTGAGTCCAGCAGTTAACCCAGCACTGCCATCTGATCCAAAGCTAAACCACATCTCCACATGCCATATCTAGACTTCCCCTGGCACAAATTGAAGATATTTCCTCTTGTCCTGTCACTTGTTACCTGGGAGAAGAGAACTACTCCTGCCTCACTACAAACTCCTTCCAGGTTGCTGAAGAGGATTATAAGGTCCCCTCAAGCCTTCTTTTATTCAGACTACACAATCCCAGTTCCCTCAACAGCTACTCATCGGATGTGCTTCAGAGCCTTTACCTGCTCCATTGCCCTTCTCTGGACATGCTCCAGCCCCTCAATGTCTTTCTTGTAGTGAGTGGCCCAGAACTGAACACAGGATTCAAGATGTGGCCACACCACACCACTGCTGATATAAGCCATGATGCAGTGGCCTTCTTGGCCCCCTGGGCATATGCTGGCTGACATGCAGCTGCTGTTGACCAGCACTTCCAGGTCCTTTTCCTCTAGGCAACCTTCCAGCCACTCTGTCCCAAACCTACAGCATTGCATGGCATTGTTGTGGTCCACATGCAGGACCTTGCAGTTTACCTTACTGAATCTTGTACGATTGGTCTCAGCCCCAAGATAGTTATCTAACAACCAGTTAAAGTGGGATGGGATTTGTCCCAACATTTGTTTTCAGAGATGTGGCTGTGGCAGAGATGACTAAAGACTACAGCACATGATCTTAGTACAAGTCCCTAGTGTAAGGACTAACTAACTAACACTGACATACACCTACAGTGTAAAAATCTGCCTCTGGGTCTTCTCAGAAGTCCCCCAGCCCTGGAAAAATTAATTCCCAGTTCCTTGGCTCCTGTTTGCATCTTCCTGGGACCTACAAACCAACAGCTCTCTGTTTTGTCTGCAGCACTTGAATCCTTCAAGAAGAAAATCTCTGTGTGACCTAACACATAAAGGGTCCCACAAAAACAGAAAAGATCAATTTCCTCATTTTTTCCCGGTAATTTAGATGAAGCAACAATCAGGAAGCAGGTGGGACACTTGGGCTCAGTGACCCAGTATCAGCTCTACACACCATTTCTCCTGAGCCCTTTCCGAAGGCAGAGAGAAGAAAGCATAGACAGAAAGAATACATGAGAGCATCTAATCAGATGTGTAGAGCACTCACTTGAGAGAGGAGAAATTAGCACTTCAGTTTCTGCATCAGCTATTATTTATTTCATCAAATGGCTGCCTGATATAAACCACAAACATTAATTGGCACAGAGAGTTGTGGTATCAAAATTCTTTGTTCTTGTTCTTATGCCCCAAGTAACTATGGATTCCAGTGAAAAATTAGTAGAAATTACATCATTCATTTGCCTCTTTATACATCAACTCATCAAAAGCCTATTGAAATATTTCTTCCTGCTCTCTGCATCACACACCCCCACTAATCAGGCCTGGAAGTTTGTTAAGGTGATTAATACAACAATACAATATCTTGGCATGAAGTGATGTAAAGGTGGAGGGTGTAACAATGACAGAGACACTCTTTTCAGTGGTGCCCAGTGCCACTGGCAATGGCCTCTGGTGAGGCAATGCCACAAACTGAAACACAGGAAAAACCTTTTCACTCTGAGAGTGACTACACCCTGGCACGGATTGCCCAGGAAGGTTCTGGAGTCTTCATCCTTGGAGATATTCAAAAGCCATCTGAACATGGTCCTGGGCAATATGGTGACCCTGCTTGAACAAGGGGTTGAACAGGTGTCCTCCAGGTCCCTTCCCACCTCAGCCATTCTGTGAGCCTGGGCTCATTTCATTCTCTGGGTCTGGAGGAGCACCAGTTGCATTGGGTCGGTAGGGTTATTGAAGTACTTCCAGGCTGCAACACAAGCTGTGACCAGCAGAACTCAGGTGCCAAAGTTTGGAGACTGCTGAAAATCCCCACAGAAGAGAGAACGTTGTAAAAAGAAAATAGATTAGTTGGGCGCATGACAAATTCTGCTTTGCCCCTGGGAAAACTACTGGAAAATGTCACTGATTCAATTTATTTTTGACCTACTTTAAACTTTGTAAAAAGGACGTGATTTTGTGAGCTCATTTACACTAGGCTGAAGAGCACAGTTAATATGCCTTGGGTGCTAATCATTTCAATTAACAAAAACAAATAATTTTGACTGAAAAATGTAAGCAGACTCATATTCTTCCTCACAGCCAAATGCACAGGGTCTCTATTAATTTCTGTCAACCCATGAAGTGCAGTTAGTTTTATCTCCTCTCTTTGAGGCCAAACTTGGTATTTGGCTGCAACCTGCCCTCTTCAAAGTCTCACCTGTCACTCAGCAGGAAATCCACAATCCTGGTAGTTGTTTCAGGACACAGTTCATCCTTCCAACAAAGGGCATCCTCTTCTGCTTCATGAGGCAGTCTTCCTTTCCTCAACAACAACGAAAGCCTTATATAATTAAAACTGTATCTCTGTTTTAAGGTGTTTTTAAAGACATGCTGAAGGAATGCATCAACAGCAAGGCACATAGCAATGGGAGTACAGAATTGTACACAGATTCTCCCTTAAACAGGGAGAACTGGTGAGAAACAAATTGCTGTGCTATGAAAGCTGACTGAAACAGAAGCAAATTAAAACAAGCATTTTTCTGGAAAAGTAGAAACATAATCAATGGCATAAGTGTTAGAAACAGTTAATAGCAGAACTCTGAAAGGTTTGCATTCTTATTTTTCTGTAGCTCCCTCTAGCTTGGTAGCTGGACAGAAATATTTCTAAGTTTAGACCCATGAAGATGAAAACTAAATATAGGATATAAAACAACACTTTATGAAAACAAAAATCTAAAATTTTTAACTGTGGGTGTCTCTGGTAAGATGTTCATTCTTAGGTGACTCGATGCAGATCTTAGTCATTTAAATGGGAGTTGTGGAACTAGGCATTTCTGAGCTCAAGGACACTTTTATCCAGCTGTGTCAGTGTATGTGAAGATGTTCTGAACCTGCTTTTCATTGTCCCAATCTCTCTCCCAATTTCTTTTATTCTTCCTTCTTTTCTCTGCTTCCTAATTTAAACCCTTTTCCCCCCTGCTCTTATCTAACAAAGGCAGACGTGACTTCCGAATTCCACACATCTCCCATCTGGAAATTGTCTCCTCTTGCTACCATCTTCCTATATTTGATGAGACCAGGAGGAATGATATTCTCCTCTAGAAACATTAGGAAATAACACAAGGTGTTGCTCAGTGAAGTATTCAGTTTTTTGTTTCATGTCATCTTCCAGTAGTACATGGAATGTAAATTCACATGTTGTAACAACAGAACAGAAGGGAGCACTGTAAACGAACTCCTTCAAAAACCTGAGGAAGTTATAACACAGCTCTGCCATCACAGGAGGCAGAAGGCCAGCCTAGCTATTACAAAGCTAGGTATGGCCTGAACATCTTTGAAGACTTCTCACTTTCCAGCTGCAGCAGTTAAGCACTTCCTTCATAATTTATGTTATTATTGGGGAGAGTCTGGTGGACATTATGTAGTAAGGAGAAGACACTTCATTATATGCACAAAGTACAAAACTCCCATAAAATTAATTGGGGTCATTCTACCATTATGGCCAAAGTCAACCTCAAGTGCAGAAAGTAACCGTAATCACAGAATAAACACCAGCCAACAATACTGTTTCTGTCTTAAATCAAGAAAGTTCATTTCAAAGTTGTAGTGGTCACACTTCCATCCCAACTGTAACACTTTTTCAATGAAGCTTGACTCACTGGAAGCACAGTAAGAGCTATCCCTCTTTAGGAAAACAATATGTGACTACTATTTCCTCCTATCTATGACTAACCCAAATCAGAATTTACTCTTTTTATAAATATTCTGGTATCATTTGACGCAATGTTGAAGGAAGATAAATCTGAAACCATTTCTGGATGAGGAAGAATCACAAAGATCATTCAAAGGAGGCAAATGCACTCATCTGTTAGAAATGGGAAGTGAAAGCTCTACAAGGATGGAACACTCTCAAACTATCTGAAGCACTTGATGGATCTTTTCCCACCCTCTGTGATTAATAGAATGCATAAGCTATTCAGTCGCCAAGCATTTTGCTTGAGGAAGCTTTGATTTGAAAAATGAGACAAGTGCTTCCAATGCTGTCATTGATAGGAAATTAGGTGATAGAAGAGAGCACATTTAAGCAGCTCTTAAATATTCATAATTAGAGCTGTCAAACTGCTATACAATCCCCTCTTTCTCTTGCATTTACCCAAATGTTCTGTCAGGAGTAATGCAAACAGCAAAGCAAGGGGGATGTGACAATACTGAAGTACTTCAGAAGTAATCATAGGAGAACAGAGTTAGGGTTTGGTTTTTTGGTCTAGACCACAGTACAGACATAACCATCAAGTCAGAAAGATGCACCTAAATAATTTGCTCTTGCAAGTTGCGAGGTTTTGAGTTGCCTTACCTTTGATGAATGCTGCCCTCATATTCCCCTCTGTTTGGTGCAGTAACACAGCATTTGACTTACCAGCTTCGGATTGTTTTTCTAGAAGTACATTCCAGGATGTTTTCTCTTGTGTCTCTGAAGTTAAAAAAATAAAATTTAAAAAAAAAGATAAAACTATCCAAAGAAAAATTATAATAATTATTTTTAATTATCCAATGAAAAAATATAATTATTATTTTCAAATAGATAATTTAATATTATGAAAATAATATATATTTATATAGATGTTTAGATTCTAAAGCCCCATACTGACAGAAGAGGTTCTCAAACCAGGATATCCCAAATACAAAAGTAGGTATACTCAAAAAAATGAAGGATTTAATTTGTTATGAACTTCTTTAACTTCTGTTCTATGACTCTGTTAATTTAGAAGAACTACAACTCAGCTCTGCTTTTTCAGTTAGTTCTGTGCAGAGTGTGGCAAGAAACTGCAGAACTTCAACAGCAAGCATGAGATGTGCTTGAGCAGGCAGAGGCACAAGCAAAGCAGTGTCCTGGAGTTCAGGCTGCCCCTGACTGCACCACCTCTCTGCCATGAACAGTCCCAGAAGAGCAGTATCTGCTCAGGGCGCAAAATCTCACCATTTGGTTCATCACTACAAAAACATCTTCTATGAGCACAGCTGCTCTTACAGAAGACAATCTTTGCTTCATTTATCTTTTTTTTTTCATACAGTTTGTAAAAGTATGAGTTCCTCCTGTGCTGAGAGGTCACACAAGCAAAGCTGCAGCTGCATGATCCCCGGGGCAGCCGAGGCCCTAACCTGATGTAAAGCACTCTGCAGTGGCTTCCAGCTGCCTTCAGGTCCATTAGGCTGGCCCTTAAGGAGCAGTGAGGACAGATTACCATTTGTCACCTCAAATGTGCAACCACTGCTGGGACAATTGCTAAATTGAAACAGAGTTATAAGGTCGACTTGAAACGTAGAGAGCAGTACAAGGCAGTAATTGGTACACAGTAACGCTGCCCTCCAGTTCTGGTACAGGAAATGAAGACAAATTGCTTTTGTAGTTGACACTTCAGGAGGATGTATGCATGAAGAATGGAATTACTTCCAGAGACTTTTGGATAAGTCCGCATCCCTACACTAAAGAAACGAGACTAGCTTGTATAAATTAAAGGGATTGGCATCTCAGTTCTGAGATTATATATTTAGGGCTAGGGGAAAATGACTGATTCACAAAACATATTGATATGGAAATTGATTTTGTAACAGGAAAGAATGAAAAATTTCAAATTTATGCAATTCTACTGAAATGGAACAGACTCAAGGACAGACTGTCCTGGTGGTAGATGCTGAATGCCCCAGTGTGTCCAACACTGACATCCCCAAAAGGCAGGCTGATTCACAGCTGCACATGACAGACGTGTGTAATGAAAAATCTGGCAGACTCAAAGAAATTAGCCCCTACTGGGGAACCAAGATCCAACCAGGTGGTTGGATCTTTATCCCAAAATATGTGCACCCAGATTATGTCAGAAACCGGGCAGACAGAGAGAAGATTTGTGGTGAAAACAGGATGTGCTGAATGCATAGATAATGTTCATCCACATCTGCAAGCAGGTTGATTGAATGTGAAATTTGCAGACAAGTATAATATAATTTTCTACATTTGTGATAGTCCATGTCTTCAAAGTTTTTGTGCTCAATCCACCATTCAAAAGCCTTCCTTTAGAGTCAGAGGGAGAAGAACTACAGTGTTTTCCCTTCAAACTGGACTGTCTTGTACCACCTTGCATCCTCCTTAACAAAAAACCAAGCATTTAGAGTAGCAAAACTGTAAAGGACTTTAAGGAGGACTGGACTTTACGGTTTGTTAGGCTGGATCATTATGACGATTTTTCTGAAACAAGCAAGGCACTATTCCCTATCCCTTTGTTCAAGTGGTGGGTGGGCACTGAAACATTTCTGCCGTCACTTTTTGATTTTATGTTATGTGGCTTCATGCTGAGCTTTAATTTGCCGGTTTTTATAGCTCAAGTGTAAGGAGTACAGCTGAACAAATGTTACTAACCCCCCCCGCCCCGCAAAAACCAAACCAAAACAAACAAACAAAGAAAAAAAAAAGGCAACCAAAACCCTGCTGTGACTATTGATTTGCATTTGTGAACAAATCCACTTGAATTAACTCATGATTTATCTTTGACAAGTAATCTGGTGAATTCGCTAATAAGAAGCAGCAGCAAATGTGAGCAGGGAACATTGTGCTTCAGGCATGGTACAGGCTCAGGTCTGCTGGGGAGAAGTGAAAGAAGTGCTTTGGCCAAGCACCTTAATACCAGCCACCCTTTACCATGTAACAGGACCTGGCTGAGGTTATGAGGACACCAACACAATCTGGCTTCCCTTTTGAAAAGCCCAGGACAGTACTTGCCCTCTCACATCAGCAGCACAATACTGTTCAGGCAAGTTACACTGAACTTCTGCCTCAAAGGATACAAGAGAAGAAAGCAAAAGTTACTGCATATCTTTTTTTCCCCCCACATTCCCTTCATGGCTGGATCCAAAGACCAGATCTACAGATGTTTTTGGAATCATCTGAAATCCCAGATTTCAGCAGTGTGAGCAGAAGCAGAGTGCAGCCTGGTGTTACAACACCTAAAGCATAGTTGTATAAGTGCTTTACAGCGCAGGGACACCCCCGGTTTTAGTGTTGTACTGAAATGTTTTACAGTTTCTTGGTCTTTGACCATGCAGACTAAGCAGGAGAATACTGAGAGCATTATAGAAACACAGCAGCAGGGAAACAGCACGAAATCCAGAGCCACTGAAGACAACAGGAATTTTCTGAAGAAGCTGACCTGGATCATTGTGTACTACCTCTTCACAGACATTTTCAAGATGTATATATTGCTTTAATACTGTCTCCCAGAGCACAGCAGTGCTGTACCTGAAAGCCCACAGCTTCAAAGAGAACAAAGAGCAGAAATCTCCTCTTTCCCTCAAAAGAAAAACTCATTCATTTTTAATGTGATCTGCTGGTCCATCCCCTGAGCTGATTCATTCTGAGGTCAGACAAGTGCCTCTGGCACATGGGAAGTGCAGGGTTCTACAGGTAGGCAGTCAGGGGCAGAAAACGTCACCACCACTTTCTTCCAGCAGCACCCAGCCCCCAAACCAGCAGAGGGGTTTAGCTCTGTTACCATTACACCCTGAAAGTCCCAGTGCATGAGTCCCCTGGCAGTGGATGAAATACATAAATCTGACATGAGAAATTCCAGGTAGGACAGGAGATCACTTGGAGGAGCCTCTGTGAGCACAGGGCATGCTGGATAAGACCAGTCTCACTGCTGTGGACAACCCCTTCTCCAGATCATAGGCTAGATGACTGGCTGCATGTGGAACCTTCAGGTCAAGGACTGAAAGTGGGTGACACACAGGTGGGGCAAGAGGGGAGCATTCAGCAAGGACAGTCAAATGAGTATGTCCAGTTTACTGGCCTGCTTTTTACCTTTAACCCTCAGGAGATACACAAATATTTTCAAGGAATTTCTTAAGTAACCTCATTGCCAAACCCATTTATATAGACTCACCATCATCTCAAAGTGCTAAAGTGTAGCAGAAAAATAGACTATGAATAAAAATTTTAAACAAGGAATGAAGAGAAACAGGAAAGGAGTATGGAGGAGAAAAAAAATAGCTTCTTCAGAAGAAATAAAGAGAAGGAAATGAGAAAAAAAAGAACTCTGGATAGGAAATATATACATCATACCTTGAATGGTCTCTACCTGTTGAGGTCCCACACAACAAAGATAGGATCATCTCACCTACCTGTGACACCTGCTAATGAGAGCTATACTTGGGTTACTCATATTGCCACTAAGATTGCTGAAGACAAACAAGCGCTTCTAGGGCAAGCTTTGTCTTGTCTCAGAGAAGCTACCCAGAGTATCTTGGTATTTCTTGTTTATCTCTACTGGCTCTACAAGAAGCCTGAACAACCAGCTCTGTGTGGCTCTCTAGAGTGTAGGCACCTAAAGCTGATTGAGGTTACTAACACAGTAGCATACCCCACACTCCTGTGTGGTCTCTTCTGATTCTTGATGTTACCAGGGACTCTTGAGCTCCATGTTTCCCACTTCCCAGAGAGAGGTGCCCACCAGAGAAAAAGATGTCATATTGCCAAGCTGAAGATAAGCCAAATGTTTTAGAAACCAGGACTTGGCACACCACAAAACACAAGACAGGCTTAGATGTCTCAGGGTATCACTGACACCTACTGCCAGTTTCTAACCATAAAGCCTGGCCAAGTAGAAACCAGTGTATTCCCTCCAGTGTGAAAATTTTGAAAAATCATGTAGAAATGGCAACTATGTCCACTTAAATTTGTAAAATACAGCTGCCTGTGGTAAACTGTCCTTCATGGGCTGGGTTCAGGTCTTGTGTAAATTCACCAAAGTTCAAGAGAAATTGTAACAGGAACAGAGCACAAGCCCTAGGAGAACAACAATAGCAGGCACATTAAGTAGCATCCTAATTCAGTTCACTAAATTGGGCACTATCCCACTTTATTTAAATAATTATAGTGAAAGAGGCATTTATAGAATGAAAAGTTTGGGACAAAGTTAGATTTAAACAAAACTGAATGAAATAAAAAGGTGCATTTTCAGTTGGCAGAAAGAAATAGACTATATTTGGATTTTGGTCAGAAATGCAAGGACTGTTTTTATCGCCTCTAAATATGGTAGCAGAATTCTGAGGTCCCCGGTACTGGAAGTGATTCTGGAGGCACATCCTCTTTGGAAGAAGATTAGGGTAATTTTCCACATATTTGTGTTTATTAATAGAGGGGAGGGGCGGGGCAGGGGAAGAAAGATTCAAATGTCTCAGAATTGATGGAACCTTATAAAAGCCTCAGAGACAGGAAAAGCTTCTCTTCAGAGCCTGTAGAGCAGGCATCTTGCATCAAAGCATTGCTGCCTTCAGCCATCCACCTCTTCATCCCAAGAGAAGTTGAAAAATCACCAAGAATCCCTAATCCATTTGAGAACATACTTTTGAATCTGTTTTCAGGCAGGTGATCAAGTAAAATGACATGAAGTTCTATTCACAACTATTAGTTAGGCAACAAACATGGATAGTCCCAGTTTCTATCCATGGTGGCCTTCCAAAAGGTGCCGGCAGAACCCAGATACCCTTGCTGAACAATTACATGGCTAAGCTTTTTTTTTTGGTGTGTGGGTTTTTGGGGTTTTTTTTTGGAGTTGACAGCCTGAGTAATTGCTGGGGTTTGGGATTTTTGGATGGATTTGGGCCAACAGCCAAGAGACCTTGAGCTCACCATGTTCTGCCAGCTGTTCCGTGATTCTGTCTGCCTACTTCTCACCTCTCTCCCCGTTCTCACCTGCAGAGTGCAGGGGTGTCAGCTCATCCCAGCAGGACAACTCCCCTTGCTCCCTTCTACTCTGCAGAGAAAGGTCTTTAGACAGACAAGGCCATGGTTTTCAAGCTTATTGACTTCAGTGGAATAACTTCAGCTTCTACCTGCACAGCAGACAGAGTGAGGATGTGCACTGAGCACCACTGACGTACTAGTGAGGAGCTCTGGGGTGACACAGCTCTTTTAACACTTTAGTGCAATTTGGTGCCCTCCACAACATCTATGACCTGAAGTTTCAGCAGGATGAGATACTTGCCAGGGCTGAAGAAACAGTGAAAATGGGAACATTGCCATGATCCAGAGGTGTGACTGCAGCTCATACTTGAGTCACCTTCAGCTGCCAGCTCTGGTGCTGACAGCAGTATTTCTGCACAGACTGTGCAAATCTGCCCAGGACCCTGGGTGAGCACTTGGCTGCAGATGTCCTCAACATCACAGATCCCTTGTTACTTGTACCCAATCCAGGAAACTTCAGGTACACTCAGGATGGAAAGGCAAGCCACAGTCCACCTCCTGAAATGCACAACAGCAAAGGTGTAAACCAAAATGCATGGAACCTCTCGGTACTTTGGAGATCCAAGTGCAGTTGTTAGCTTATGGGATGGAAGGGATGCAAACAGACTACACAGCCCTCCTGAAAGCATCCTGTATATCTACATGCACCAACCTCCCTGTGAAACAGCATCAGGTTAACTACATGTGTTCATAGAATTATTCAGAGGCTTTTAAACCTTGTGATCTTGCTGGCAGAGGAAAGCTGAAAGCAGGGCATTTATTTATAATGAAGGCATTTAGAGAAAACTCTTTTATCTGTTTACTGTGTGGTACCAAATAGAGGATTCTGTGAGCATGTGCATCAGATAACACTGAAAAATGTATCTACATTATTTTTGTTAGATATCTCACTAATGTGAAAGAAAGACTAAAGGTCATCTGTCAAATGTAGTTGTGAGGCAGGAAAAAAATCCTCTCATGTTGCATATCTTGAAACCTTTCAGCTCATGGTATTTTTGTTGAACAGAGAAAATGTGATCAATGAATCATTCAAAGTCCTGTGCCTAATAATGGAAATCAAGAGTGCCTTTTGACAATGAGTTTAAAATGCTTTTATTAACCTGTCTCAAGATGGTTGATTGCTTCCTAATGTGACGAGATCCTCTCCGGCACTTGAATTTTAAATATTTAGAGATCCTTATTTTCAAATGCTTTTCAATAATACTTCCCAATAAATGAATTATTGTGCAAATTAAGCTCAAGGTAGTTTCTAATAAAATTTCCGTATCCTGTAAAGACTAATGTTTTACAAAGTACTTACTAAAATAAAGGTAACTAACAAGAAGACACCTGGAAATTAATGAGGGACTAGGTGGATCTAATTTTCTTTTTTGACTAAGTCTCTGAGTATGTAAATACTCTAATTTCTAATTCTAACTGTCTCCAGGCCTCCAATTAAATTTTGGCTCACCATAACAGTGCATATGTGAGTAGAAATTAATTCATCTATGCTCAGGTCCTAAGGAGCAAAGCCATTTTCAGCCTTAATGCTTTCTGATACAAAATCTATTTTGCATCTCATTGACTATATAGATTACATTCACATTTGTTTCACAATTCTGTTACACAGTCAGAAAAGTTCAAAGTGATGTCTTACTGAATGAGAATCAGGCTGTTGCACATAAATTTTCACTCCTGTTTCAGGATGACAATTCCTATTTCATTTACATAAAAGTGAAAAACAAAGAAATCTATTTAGATCCACTGGACTGTACAAATGGGAAAACAGAGTAAGAAAATTTTAAATTAGATGGGATGAGCAGCAGTGTTCCACATTTAAATGGCTACATGCTTTGTAGCGTTAGAATAGATAGTATTTTGTTCATACACACTTTTCAAAACTCTGACAGCTTAGGCCTTCTTCTTGAAAGACACTTCCAGTACAAATTCTGAATTTATAAAAAGGAACAGAGCACAGTTTTTCATCAGGTTGTGCCAGCCCCAGCTATTCATGGTAGAGGAGTTTCCTGTGCCCTATTTTTACCTGGTGATATGTTAGAAGACAAATTATTACTCACAAATTAGGCTGCTATCTGGTCAAATTCATATTACTTTGCTTTACTGTACAGCTATATGACATAGTGCTCAATTGTCTCATCTGCCATCTGCTTTGGTGTCAAGATGTGCTTTTCCCCAAGTGACATTCTGTTGTCAATTGCAGCATTCTTGACATTTCAAAATGTCTTTGTTGAGAACTTTATGGTCTACTTCAGGTTTCCACAAAAAGTGTTTTTGATCACCACTATGGGACTTGCCGTTTGTGGCAGCCAAAGGGATTGTTCACCCTGCCTTTTCTAGGCAGCACCCTAGAAAATTCTGAAGCTTTTCAGTCCTTTCTCCCAAATCTCTGCCAGTTTCACAATTCCCTGCCAGTTTCACTTCTGAGTGAAGAATTCAGATGGGTTCACTCGGTCTGTTTGCTATTTTGCTCTTCACTTGATCTACATGTTCAATATTCTTCTATTAATCTGTACAATGCATGTATGATATCAGAAATCCATGTTGGTCCCATTCCATGAGGCTGTAGTCATCTCATATAGGTCAGGACTGCAAGAGTTAATATGTTATTGAGACACTTATCTAATTGTTTCAAATTTAATTTAATACGGACTATATTATACTGTGTGTTGTATTATATTCTAGAACTGGGAACCCCTCACTAGGCAGCAGTTGTGCACAAAATGATGTTACAGTCTCATGAGCTGAATAAGAATCAAGTGTATGATGCTGGGAAAAAAGAGACAAAAAAAAACAAACTTAAACCATTCTTATTCTTTGAGGTACTGAAAGGAAGGCAGGACATCCATTAGTCAGACTTGGGAGTTACGTTACTGATTTTCACTTAGGGTATCAAAGCCTAAGAAAGATGTAGGCACATTTGAGAGCTTTCAGGGGACAACACAAAGAATAAAAAGTCTGGAGAAGCAACCACAAATGAGGACGGCTTAGAGGCACATTTATCCTCACTGCAGCTTCCAGAGGTCCTTCCCTTTCACAGCGCTGCAAATGTGTGATTTTTGAATTCTTGACACAATCCTTCTAGCTCACAAACACCAATGTGTTCTCTCAGGAAAACTTAAAAAAATCTCAGGAAAGTGTAGGGAATAGGCGGGAAAAGCTGCCTTCCTGAAGTCTCATCCACAGTGCCTGTGTGAGTATGTAATGCAAATTACAAGGATGTTACTAATTGTCTGGAGTATCTGCATGATTTTTTTTCCCCTTCCACATCCTTTCAACAGCTTAGCTTAATTGTACTCTCTGAGAGTACCTACCTGTGTCTCGCAGACACTCAGACAATCAGTAACATCTTTGTACCTAACTGTGCCCTCAGAAACAAACAAAACAGAGCAGCTTTCTGTCTGGATGCTGTAAAGCTGTGTCCTTCTAATTAGTCTCACTGAGAGGCTGTGCACAAAAGCAGGCTCAGGTAGCTGGCAAAGCTGATGTAACTCAAAGCAACACCAACTTACACCTGTCAAGGTTCAGCCTGTAGACCTGTACAACAGCAATGGGAGAATTTGGTTTGTAAAAGCTTTCTGGATAAAAATCTCACATTAACTTTCATAATGAATTTAGATAACCTCTCAAAAAATAGTTTGTACCACACAGAAAAAGGTTACAAGAGCACTTCTGTTTCCAGAAGTGGTAATTAACATATTATTTGGCCTTGCATTTTTTAGTGCTTGTAAAGTGATGTCCGTGGCCAGCAGTTACTCAAGGACTCTGTTTTACTAATGTTAGCAGAGAACAATTTTACTGAGAAGCCCTAAAAGGTGCACAAGCGGACTCACACTGAGAACAAATACAGAGTGTACATGTGAGGCACTTGCCAAAAGTTGTGTATGTTGAAACGTATCATACATCCAACAATCCATGTTCTATTGGTACCCATGCTCCTTCATGATGATGTCATGGTGAGAATGCAGGGCTTTATGAATTTGTGCTCAGTGACACACTACTGGAGAATTTTGCTTTCAGAACAAGATGTTAACCACAAACCTCACTTCAAACCCTTAAATCACTAAGACTCTTCATGTGCCTGAGTACCTTCCTGAATGAGGCTGAAAATAAGAGGAGTTTCCCCACCTAGTTTAGCTAAAGATGAAGCTGAGAGATGAAGTCAGCGTATTTTGATTTGTCTGAACAGCTGTCATCTAGCGTTAGCTCTCATTATCTTGGCAAACCCCCACTCACTGCCCACAACATGTGGGAAACCTAGCTAAATTTTGCTCTTCTCTAACACAAGTGGTAACGTATTAGTTTACTTTTAACGCTACTACAGCAAAAGTTTGCTATGCATTTAATGTCAAAATGTGTTTTCTGGACCCTGAAAGCTCTATCATCCCCTCTGTTTTCAGACAGAAGCAAAATGTGATAGAAACTTTTCCTTGAAAATTGCTGTCACGCCACCACCCTGAAAGGCAGCAAAACAAAGTAATATTTCAAGTCACTTCGGGGGTTTGTTCATCTGGGCTTTTTGCAAAGAGCAAGTTGGCAACAATCTGCTGAATTTTCCAAATTTATAATGAAACCAACACAGAAATATAGCCTGTGTCCTGTTTGATCACATCTCAGCTAAACGGCATATAAAAAAATAGTGGGTTTCTAAAAGGAAGGAACTGAAGCTCCAGTTCATAAAGTTCTTAAATTTATATTAATACAGTCTTAATTCAGCTTAATACAGTCTGCTTGGGCTAACACCAGGGGCTAACTTGCAAAACAAAAGTAGCTAGCTGAAGGAAGGCAGGAAAAAAGGTTTGCAAGGACATATTCTTTTTATATGTATGTAATTTTAAACTGATGTAATTTACACAGAAAATGCAAATTTAAATGTGAAACCATAAAAGCAAGATTCATTTTCCCCCCCAGAGGACAGCAATCAATACTGCAGTCAAAGTGCATTTTCCCTATATGTAAAACAGATTTCACACCACCTTGAAAACCACTGCTAAATCCATTGAGATGATGATCACAAATCTTTGAATTTCCAATCTGGACCCAGCCTTTTTGTCTAATAAGATGTTTGATAGTATCCATCTACTCTTCTCATTGTTCAAATTGTTTGAGTTTGGAGGGTTTATTTGAAAGACAGGCTTAGTGTCAGATACTTCCTTCATAACAATCCATAGTCTGAACACAATCTGTGAATACTCTCCGTCCAGTCCTAAATCATATATTGGGTTGGTTTTTACTTTCTCTAATCAGCAAAAACCTCAGCATAATGAGAACATGCTTTATTCAGAGCTGTTTTGCACAGCTTGAGTAAATTGGAATGAAGTAAAAGCTGTGATCATTCAAACCATTTATTTAAAAAGATGTTGCTCACCTCCTTCTTCCCTACTGATCTTCTAAGAGGCACTTATGAAGTATTTTTCCATGTAGCTTTCCTCTTCTTTCATCTACTCTCTCTGATTGTAGATGCCTGTATTTTCATTGGTGTAGGCTGCAAAACCCAGGAAAGGCCTTACAAAGTGAGTGGAAAGCAATTTCTTTCCAACACATAACACTGCCCACAGCAAATGTACAGGTGGGATTTTCCATGATCCTGTAACTGACCAGGAACATCAATAAGGGTTGAGTCACAAGCTTAATTCACAACTCAATAATTTCTCAAACTTACCATCAGCTCTTTCTCAAACTTACCAACACCTGTTTCTCACACTTACCACACTTATCATGCATTTAAATCAGTGTATTATAGGAAAGTTCAGCCTGCCTTACTCACACAATTTAGTAGGTATGTTTGCCAGGTCCCTAAAAGTGCTCTGTAGACCTGCATCAGAAACTCATGCTCTGACACACCTAGACACTGAAAGTGGCTGCTCTGCCTATCAACAAAACAGTCCAGAGACAGGCTGCAGCAAGATTTCCTCACAGATCACGGGAATTCAAGCTTGGTGCATCACAGAAATAATTAGAAACACTAATGGGCATGATCAGGGTAGAGCACAGGCCATGAAGAGTAGCTTCAAATACAGGGGCAAGTAAGTAAATACAGTAGGATTAATGGATGTTGTAGATCAAATTCAAGAAGTCTCTGCTCACTGCAGGCAGGAAGGACTATGTGGGCTCTAAAGATCCCCTCCAGCCCAAACTATCCTATGATCCTGCATTTGCTGTATTGCAGTGAAGAAGGAACAACAGAAGGGAATGGAAGTGACGAGAGGAAAACAAAGATCCAGGTGATAGCTTTTGTAGAGAATTTCTGAGGCACTCCAGATAGAGTATTATGGATGTATCAAAGCAAGTATTTGAAAGCTCAGAGAGGAGGCAGGTGTAGCACCACCTTCAAGAGAAAAGGAAGGTGTCCTTTGTCAGAGCCAGGGATATTTGGACAGCTAGCAAATGTACATGCTTGGCCCTGTAAATGCGAAAGAAAAAGGGGCAACAAAGAGCAACAATGCAGCCCAGCAAATACTTGTATTTCCATATAGTACCTCACACTGACAGGCAGTCCAAGAAACAAAGACTGAACACAAGTTGTATGAGAAATCTGCAGGTTTTAAACCAAAAGTTAACAGTATTGGGGATTAAGTCATTCATGTACCCTTGGTTAAAGAAGCAAACCTTGTATTTTGCCCCTTCCGTTTATTATGTGAATATATTTAGTTATTTTCATTTTATTGCTCCTAACTACTTCTACACACAAAATTGCCCTGCCCTGCTTTAAAATTTCCTCAGCAACTCAGAAAAATCACAGACTGAGCAGTTCCCATAGTACCTGTAGAATTCTGGAAATTTAGAATCTATCTTGTTTTGTCCCTTATCATGTAGTGCAGTTGATGAGGAACAGAGGCACATTGCCAAAAACAAAAATAATAAAGATGCACTGTACAGAACAGCTGATTTGGGTTTTTGGCAGCATGAGGGAGGCTCTGAGCAGCTCGGAGAGTCTCATCCCCTCCAAGGACTCAAGAGCCCTGACTGCAGATTAAGACAGGGATTTCCTGCCCCAGCTCTGAGGGCTCTGATTCAGCAGCAGCAGCAGCAGCAGGGAGGTTACCCTGTGATGGCCAACGTCATTCCTGCATCCAGTTATTCCCACTCCACCCATGTGAGATGTTCCCAAACCTTTTGCAGGAATGACTGAGCAGTCTATGTAGCAACTTGTTTAGTTTACGGTATATTATAATAAGGTAACAGCAAATTGCTGCCATTCTCCCTTAATACAGCAAGCTGTGAGCTCTGGTTGCTACAGGAAGAGGTATGGGAGATCTCTTCAGCTACATGAGAAGTTAAGCCACCTTTACAAGACAGACTTCTTCAAGAAGAGGTTTGGTAGGTTGTATAGGTACAAACCATGATTGCTTCTCCAAGGAAAGCCATCCCTGATTGTGAGGCAACCTGTGGCTAATTACCTCAGGAAAAAAAAAATAACAGTTTGAAAGATTGCTGCTCCCTCTCAAATGCCTAGCCACAAATTCACACTCCTACCCCAGCCCAGAAGCTATGCTGATTCAGCTACCCTGTGAGCATGGCCTAAAATGTGTGAATTGACTATGTTAATCTCTAGGACTTCTTTTTCAGCATAAGAACTATTTTAACCAAATCTGTCGTCACTTGGTAATGATGTGGAGCCACAGCCCTAGGCTGTATGACATTCAAAATGAATACTTGTTTGACAGAATTTCTCCTAATTTACTCTAAGCCACAACATACATCCTAAGTAGAAGCTCACAGAAGTTTACAGATGATTCTTATCTTACAAAAGTCACCTGTGGTTACATGTGGTTGAAATCCTCCTTAATATCTTGGACTGGACTTTAAAAGTTCCCTATTTATGGGTACAAAAAGATCTAAACAAAGACTATTTTCCCATTTCATTAACAACTGTCAACTGGAAAAATATTAGCAAGACTTTGAAGTCTTTAATGTAGCTTTAAGAACAAAATGGTCTAAAAGCACACTGAGGACAAAATTTCATCCTGACAGATCAGCTTTGCTGCTGAATGGAAAAATGGAGGATAAAAGGTTACAAACTGTGTTTGGGAAGCCTTTTTCTTGCTGTCAAGTAGTGCTGAGGTTTGAAGACACCTTTGGCAAACTGGACTTCAGCAGGCATCTCCATGTCATCCAGCAAGGGTTGGGGGAAGATTCAGGCAGCGTGAAAAAGGAGTGTGAAATGGTTGTGCTGTGTGTATGAAATGATGTTTAGATCTATGTCTAGTCTCAGGTTCAAACATCCCCAAAAGGTTCCTGAAGATTCATGGTCCTTTATGCATTGCATTGTCTTGCTTTAAGATCAGGTCTCGTATTTTTTCCTTTACCAAAATCAATATTTATATCTCTTGCATATGTGAATGCTGTTATCTGCATAGGTTTAATCACATGCATGGAGTATCTGTACATGCACATAAAAGGATGAGATTTTATATTGAAAACACATCCCAAGAAGGCCACTGCTGGGATATGGATTATTTCTGACTCATAAAAGCAAGAGATTATAGGAACTGGCATGGTCATTGCCAGCAGACATACATTCACCTTTCTCTCAGATTCATGGTATTGAACCTCTTGCTCCACTTAATTTGTCTTGTGTCCTTCTGTCAACAAAAATCAGTAGTGGAACATCTTTTATGTCATGGATGAAGACTTACATGTTTCATCTCACTTCCAGTGTTGGAGATAATTCCAACCATAAACACAAACCAAGAACATAGGAACTTGTTTTGTTCCTCTGTTTACAAGTACAGACTTAATCAAGGACAAATCTCTGAGCATGACAGATTTGTTCTAAAAGAAGGAAATGTGTTCACTGGTTTTTTTTAACTTGTAGAAGCAATCTTATGCCAAAAAGTAGGTCTACTCTAGACAGATGATAAGAAGGACTGACCCTGGAACAGGAATGTGTTACTATGTTGCCATTCTTTCCATCACTGCCTGATAAAGTTCTCATTCTGCTCTTTAAATTATCCTAAAAAACACTCAACAAAACCAAGCCACACCATTGCTGGTATTTCTAATATTAAGACTGTTCTACAAGAAAACTTTCTCAAACAAAAATCAGGTCACAGTTAAGCTCATAAAAAAAGCAAACCACATCACAATCTGTTCTCAGTCTGATTCCCTAATGCATAGCAAGATAGGCATCAAGCACTTGGGAAGGCCTCAAATTAGCTTAGCTTTGTTTTGTTTACCCAAAATCAGTTCAGTGAAACCACACAGTCACAACCAGTCAAATGATGAAAATAGGTTCTGGTCTACCCATCACTTTCCACAGTGCCTGCAGTCATCCAAATCTTCCTGCTATCTCACCAGCTATCTGTGTTCTGGCTTCTGTACCAAAAATCAGGCTCTGCTTAGTTATCCACTTGTAACTGCATTCCAAACTACCTAGTCTTACGTTTTGGAACTAAAGCTACAGCCTCCTGAGTTTCACCTGTGCATTTTTTTTTTTTTTAATAAATACAGCATTCTGCTATAATCACAATAAATCTTTGGATGGGAAATTTAAACCAGCTCATTTACAAACCAAACAGAAATGTTTTGAAGCATGTAAGCACAGATAATATCATCACCATCAACACAACTTGCTTAGAATTAAGCATGTCCCCTATGAGGTTGCTAGTAAGACCTTATAGTCATTATTCAGAAAAGAAATGTCCCATCATCTGTAATGAGAAATATAATTCTTGTAATAGGAAAAGCTCTGACTACCAGATGTATTTTCTTACACTGCTGAAGTGAACTCTCACATTTTATAAAAGATGGTGCCTTAAATCTTTGTAGGTTTTTTTTTTATTTCTTACAGGCTTTTTTCACACTGAATGGACTAACAACTAGGAAAGAGTCTTTGTTTAGCCAAATTCGCATTCCTGTCCTTTGTTATTCGGACTGAAAAGGCACTTATATGTCCTAAGAAATAAGATACATGCTGAAATACATGGAATGTATCTTACAGGGGTAAAAAAATGTATCAGGAAGCAGAATTGGGTCCATAAATTGTTGTACTTAATATAGCTTCAGTGAGCAAACAACTTCTCCCTTATACGAAAAAAAAATCCTACAGTACAGATTTTTACTTCAAAATGTATTGAACAAAGTCAGTGGAAGGGTATGATTCGGAGATAGTGTGGATATTTTAAGGGCACTTTCTACTATTTTCCAAAATTATCAGCACTTTGAGTTTACCTGATAAAAGTGTTCTTCATAACAATCCTCACAGCAGGCTTATGAATTGATTGAATCATCTTGTAACTACATCTACTGCCATCCAGAGGTAATTGGCAAAAGTTTGAAGAGTAAATCTAAGTTAATGGTATCACTAACAGTGAGACATGAATCCCCTACATTAGAGCAGCTCCTATCAAACATGAACTTCAAGTTGCAGCCCAGCTGAATAGAAACTATAAAAATAAAATTTAAGTAGGATAATTCTTTATTCTTTCTCACAAGAAAAACAAACCTGACAGTATATCACGTTGATGTTGTAGTTCTTTTGGTGCATCACGTATATCCTGCATTATGCTTTCAAATAATCTTTTGGACAAGTGTTTCTGCAAATTATACTCTGCTATCTTATGTTTCTCATGCAGGTAAATTTTTCATGTGGTTAAAAAAAATAAAAATAAAAGACCCAAAACTCTACAGCCTTCTTTGCCCCAAAATAAAACTGCACTCTGCAAGAACATCCAAACTCTGTCTGATCACCTCCCAGTAAAGAAAGCAAGCAAACAGTACATCATTAAGCACATATACGCACATACTGTGACATGTATTGCCATTGTTCAAACTGAAGAGATAAAGTACCTCAGGGAAAGGGAGAGCAGTGATGAAATTGTTTAATTATCTATGGATTTTAAGTGCTCAGAGTTAGCTGTTGTCGAGCCCTATAGCTGAGCACAACCCACAGGCAGTCTGTGAAATGTGATATTCGATATGCCAAAAGGAAAACAGGAGCCCCAGAACAGAGATAATCAAAATTGATAAACACTTCTAAAAATTAATTATTTTTAAAATTGCTGGAAAAGTCTTTTTTAAAAAGCTGAATTAAACTTGAGATAATAAAAAACATTCGTTTCCTAAAAGCTGTTTCTATAACTGAACATTGGTATTACCTTTTCATCTTTTGGAAAGCCCAGATTTACAGTAGTACACACACAGCTATTCCCTTAACAGAAGCCATGTACCTGGCTATAATCCCCAGCCCTAAACTGGGAGTACAAGCTCAAAGCATGGCTATGATTACTACAGCAAGCTCAGAAGCCCCTCCTCAGAATGGGACAGTTTCCCAAAATATCCATTACTATATATATATATATATATAACTATTTCTAAATTTCTGTTTACAAATCTTTTCCAAAATTCTTCCAACTACTACCTTCCCAGCCACACTGTGCAATCACAAACTGCAAACACCAAAAGCAGGGTCATGCTCTGAGGTGCAGCTTCTTGGAATACACAAAAAGGCTGGAATTCAGATCAACATAGCTGTTTCCAGAAAGTAATTTTTACCTTCTGAGATTCTTCTACATGTTTTCAGGTAAAACAAGATCAATTTCTGGCATGCACTCCTTCTGCTATTCCAGTGTTGATCATTAACAGTACAAGCAACTTTGGAAGTGCAATTGATATTACCAATCATGTCCTCTCAGCCCAACCTGAAGCATTCTAGACTTTGTACAAATACAGACCAAAAGAACTCAGAGAGTTAGCTGCATAAGGATACAGGAGGGTACCTAGAGATCAGCGTAGAGGTATTAACCAGACTTCCAAAACAGTGGACCTTCCAGTTCAAAAGCTTAAATTTATGCCTAAATCTAGATAGCGCCTATGCACCTCTTCAAAGAACTGTCTTTAAAATTAATTTTATCTGCAATTCCAGATGAAAGTATGAGCTTTCAAGACAAGGTACAAAATATTATCCAATGCCATCTTGTGGTAAACAAGAAAATAGTCCATGCCAACCAGATTGGATTTAAATACACAGGGATTCTGTTGCTCCATAGTATACAAATAATGCTCAAAATGGTTCATTTGGGGAAAATAAATTTCCTGGTAAGACTGTGGGAAAGTTGTGTTATGCTAGTCATTAGAATTTGAGAATCAGCTATTTGTTCTATCTTACATACACAGCATTTTGTTTCATTTTGACAATACTGCTGTGGCATTACACTCAGAATAATTTCCATGACTCCAAAACTAATGTAAAGGCAAAGATGAGATAATAACTTACAAGAGAACTATACCTTATATAAAACTACCTATCAATTCCCTCCACTACAGCTAAGTGCTATCATGAGCTTGTTTTTTGGGCACCAGGGATCAGCTCAAAATATCATGGCCACATAAGCCAAATCACTGTATAGCTATAAAAGGATTCTTCTGTAGCCCATTTGTTTAAAAATAGCATGGAGGTATCTTTGACCCAGCTGACCTTTGGGAGCACACCATATCACCCCAATCACCTCACTTATAATTATGTCTGTTGAGACATCTGCCAGATGATACTGCTTCCCAAATGCTGCTCCTCCCCTCCCTTCTCTTCAGGGAGATTTACCCACAACACCTGTCTCAGACTCGGTGGAGTTGCAATACAGCACTTGAATTTTGATCCTGCAAGGAGCACTTAGTGGGACTATTCTACAGCAAGGTGCATCAGAAAGAATCATATGCTTAAAAACACACACACCAGAAAAAAAACTCAAACAAACCACCAAACATGGGAAAAGTATGTTCCTGTGTCACAGTCTCAGTGTTTGGATGCCATGGCAAGTCCCTAGTAAAGGCAAGGGAAGCTGCAGGGCCCCATTGACTCTACGATGGTTCTACCTCTCTGCTTTTGGCATTTGCCTCCCCTCATGTGCTGACTCTTCCCACAGAGTTTCCACCTCAGCACCACTCACGGTGGCAGCAAGAGGCAGATTTGGGGCCACCCTGAACCCCACACAAGCCCAGCCTGGGAGTCACTGGGGATTTCATCAGTATCACTGGTGATCATCAGTATCAGAGGTGAAGGGTCCAGAAGGTGTAATCCCATGAGGAATGACCAAGGGAGTTGTTTTGCCTGGAGAAGAGGCTCAAGGGTGATCTTATCCTTCTCTTCAACTAGGTGAAAAGAGATTGTAGCCAGGTGGGGTTTGGCCTCTTCCGCCAGGCAACTAGGGACAGGAGAAGAGGATATAACCTTAAACCCCACCCGAGGAGGTTCAGGTTGAGTATTAGAAAGACTTTCTCCACAGAAAGGGTGATTAAACACTGTAATGGGCTGCCAGGGGAGGTGGTGGAGTCACTGTCCCTAAAGGTTTTTAATGAAAGACTGGACATGGCTCTCAGTGCCCTGGTCTAGTCGACCAGTGATGTCTGGTCACAGCTTGGACTTGATGTCCTCAGAGGGTTTTCCGAGCCTAATTGATTCTGTGATTCTGGGACTGGAAGTGTATGCCCACAAGCCACGGCGGCAGGTCCGCTGGCAGAGGAGCTGAGGCGCGGTGACACCACAGCGGCGCCCCGGCGGGTCTCCGGGGAGCCACGGCTCCCTCTAGCGGGCGGGCAGGCGGGACTACATTACCCGGCGAGCATTGCGCCCGCCCCGCCACGAGGGCCCGGCGCTTCCGGGCGCGGCGCTTCCGGCGCGCTGACCCGGCGGAGGTTTGCCACACTCCCGGGGCAGCGGCGGCGCCGTTCGCACGTGGAGCCGCTGCCATGGCGGCCGTGCGGGTGGAGGCGGTGCTGGCGGCCGCCGAGGAGCAGGAGGCGGAGAAGCGGCGGAGCATCACGGTGGAAAAGGAGCTGGAGCTGGAGTACGATCTGGGCAATTTGCTGGCGGTGGACCGCAACCCCCCGCCGGCGGCGGCGCTTCGCGGGGCCGGCCCTCGGCGGGAGGCTCTGCTGCGGGCGCTGGCCCGCGACAACACGCAGCTGCTCGTGTCTCAGCTTTGGGAGCTGCCGGCCGAGCGCGCCGGCGGCGCCGGGGGCCCGCTGGTGGCGCAGCTGCCCGAGCCCACGTTCCGCCTGCCACGGGAGAAGCCGCCGCCGAAGCCGCGGCCGCCGACGCGCTGGGAGCAGTTCGCGCGGCTGAAGGGCATCCGCCGCAAGAAGAAAACCTCGCTGGTGTGGGACGAGCAGGCCAAGGAGTGGCGGCGGCGCTGGGGCTACCGGCGGGCGGGCGGAGACCCGTCCCGCGCCTGGCTGGCGGAGGTGCCTGCGGGCGCCGACCCCGAGGAGGACCAGTTCGCCCGGCTGCGGCGGGAGAAGCGGGAGCGGGTGGCGCGCAACGAGCTGAACCGGCTGCGCAACCTGGCCCGAGCCCACCGCGCCGGGAGCGCCGTGCCCGCCGCGCCCCTGCACCCCACCGGCCACCAGGACCGCGACGAGCTGCGCCGGGTCGCCCGCGTCGCCCGCACCTCCACCGCCTCGCTCGGCCGCTTCCAGCCGCGCCTGCCGAAGGAGCCGGCGGAGCCGCCCTCCCGCAGCGGCGGCAAGAAGCGCCGCTTCGAGCCGCTGCTGGGCAACCTGGCGGCCGAGCGCAGCCGGCAGCTGGAGCTGCTGCGGGACATGGGCAGCAAGAAGCCGGTGCTCGACATCACCCGCGCCGTCAACAAGCAGCTGCGGCAGGAGGAAGCCGAGGCGGCCGCTGCCAACAAGGGCAAGAAGCAGTCGAAGCGGGGCAAGCGCGGCCGGCGGCAGCAGCGGCCTGGGCGCAGCGGCAAGAAGAGCGGAGCCCGGCGGCAGCCACAGCAGAAGCCTGCGGGCGGTGGCACCGGCGGGGGCAGGAGGAAGAAGGCGTGAGGGACAGTGTGCAGCGCGGGCTGGGGATGCCCACCGAGGCGTGGGAAGGGACTGTCACTGCCAGCCTCCTGCCCGGCGCTCTATTCACACACGTATCTGTCAATAAATGCGTTCTGACCTTTCTAAAACATCCTGCGTTTGGCTCTTAGCTGGTAGAAAGAGGGCCGTGTTCTCCATCCAAGGGAAATTGATGTCCTGTTAAGGGGATCGGTAGCCCCAGTTCCCCCCACGGAGGGGGGTTTCACAGGAACTTGTTTCACAGGTAATGTTGCTTCTAAGCCTGCAGCATTTCTGCCAGGACAAAAGCTGAGTAAAGCTGTCCCGTTTTTAGGTAGCTGGGACTGGCACTGGATGTGACCTGGAGTTTTGATGGAGTAGCAGCCGCAGGTCCAGTTAAAGGATGTGGCTGCTGCTCTCTCCCTTAGGCAAGTGGCCTGACGATGGAGCTCTTGCTCTGTAAGTCAGCTAATGCCGTTCAGCTCTATGGTATTCAGGTTCAGTTGCAAAAGGAACGTGTAAACTCAGAGTAAGATTTACTGCAGGGCCTAAGAAATTGTACAGATTTTCTAGAGCATTTTTGATGAAAAAAGGAAGTCAAAAGTTGCTTACCAGCCATTGAGTTCAGCAGAAAAATGTTTGTATAGTACAGGTTAGAACCTATACAATAAATCTGTCCCTGTAGTAGCAGTAATGCATTGTTTTATAGAAATAATCTTACAGTGTTTACCTAGCAGTTTGAGAGCAGGTAGTAGAAATTCTCTCAGACTTCTTCCCGTTACTCTTTTGAACTTTGTAGTGTCACATGTACACTTGAAAGAGAAAATCTGCTGTCTCGGATGTGTGGCTTAGCTACAGGGAAGATGTTCCATGGTAAGAAAATTAGTAAAACAAGTTTCAGTAATCTCAATTAAATTAGGTTTTTAAACTCTGAGGTTTTTGAGTGGTTGATGATATTGTAATGCCTCGCTGCAAGTGAGTTTTTGAAAAAGCTGGGTGACTTTAGCAGTTCTCTTATCTCGTTCTGTAGTACTTCAGTTAGGATGGCAGCTTTGGTAAAAAGCATCAGAAAGCAAAAACTTTTGTGTAGGGGAGCTGCTGTGGGCAGAAGGGGTACGTACACCTTGGAGCTTGGGTGGCAATGATAGACTGACCACTGCCCAACCTATGGGCCTTGCATAAGGTGCATTCTTTGCCTCTCTAATGCTTCTTGCCCGTATGCTGAGCCATCTGCAGCGCTGCAGCTGCTTTGGACTTGTCAGTGGCTGGAATGATCTTGTGGGCACAACTCTCTGTTAGCAACCCTTGAGTGTAGCAAGGCAAAGCAGGGGCAACAGACATTTGGATAGGTGGAAAAGGTTGTTACAGAGACATTCCAGACCTCTGATCTTCCAGGCATTTCCATAGGGCACGTCTTGTATGTGCTCAGCCAGAGAGAAGGGCTCTTTTCCCATACATAACCACACCTGGTGAGAATTCTGTGCTGCTCACAAGGCTTCTGGTCAATTTTCTCCACCAAAATCCCATCAAGTGGGTTCATCTCCAGCAGCAAAGTAGTTACCTGAGCAGAGGTGCAGATGCTCCTGTGATGTTGCCACTTTCTGGCTCTCACAAGTGGATAAACATTTTGCGGCTTCATGTGGGGGCCTGAGCAGGCCACTAACCTGCTTTCCCAAGCTCAGTACCTTGCAAAATTTTGAGTTTTAGACTCATCTGATCTGCTTGTAGAGTCATTGAATGGTATGAGTTGGAAGGGACCTTAAAGATCATCCAGTAAGACATAAAGACT
The DNA here is from genome assembly GCF_049639895.1 of Pseudopodoces humilis. Lineage (NCBI taxonomy): Eukaryota > Metazoa > Chordata > Aves > Passeriformes > Paridae > Pseudopodoces > Pseudopodoces humilis. The sequence continues at coordinate 34,067,019 of NC_142200.1, read as the reverse complement.
ATGCAAAGGCAAAATACTTTTATCTGTTAAAATAGAAAAACAACACTTTTTTTGTCAGAATCCAGTGTTTCCTTTGCTTAATATTGATATACTACTCTGCTGGCAGCAAAGCAGCATATCTTACAGTTTAAAAATTTGGTTAGAAAATTTTGATCCATCCTGCACTGTGATTTACTGTGATTCCATAGAATTACAGAATTTTTATGGTTGGAAGAGACCTCTGGAGATCATCTCGTCCAAGGCCCCTGCTAAGGCAGGGTCGTCTAGAGCAGGTGACACAGGAACGTGTCTGAGTTGATTTTGAATGTCTCCAGAGAGGGAGACTCCACTGCCTCCCTGGGCAGCCTGTTCCAGTGCTCTGCTGCCCTCAGTGTGAAGAAATTCCTCATGCTGAAGTGAAGCTTCTTGTGTTTCAGTTTATGAACATTCCTCCTTGTCCTGTCACCGGGCACAACTGAAGAGTCAGAAAAGTATTTCACCAAATTTCAGGACCATGGGGATTTTTTTATTATTTTCACTTTGCGATTCCATTACTTCCAATATTTTTCTGCGCCAAATACACGACACGCGCTGGGTCCTGATTAGATTTTAGTCGCTTTTCATCGGCATTCTGTGCTTTATATTTCAGCAACCAGGTTTTGCTTGCCTTGAAACAGGCGTGAGTTGGGTTTTGACACGGCTGACCGTAGTACGGTGGGCTGAAGGCGGACCCCTCTGTTTGGGTCAGCCGTGTGCGGGGCCTGGCAGCGGCGCTGTCCCGGGAGGAGGCGCTGTCGCCAGCCCGGCCGCGGCCCGGGCCGTGCCCAGATCCGGGCCATGGCGGCGGGGCGGGCGCGGGTGTCCTGCCTGTTGCGGCAGCTGGAGCGGGCAGCGTGAGTGCGGCGGGAGGGGACATGGGGGTCCCTCCGGGTCCCTCCCGGGGCAGCCCGGGGGCCGCGGCTGGAAAGCGAAAGCGAAAAGCGGCGGCTGCTCCGCCCCTGCGAAGCCCCCGCCGTGCCCGCTCCCGCTGCACACCGCCCTTGGAATGGGTGCTTACAAGGAGACTTCAGTTTTTCTGCTTTAGTTTCCCCCTTTTAACCATACCTTTTTTTTTTTTTTTTTTAACATTTTAACTAGTTGTCGGTGCCCGAGCCATGGCCACACTTATTCCCAAGGTAAGACTTAATTTGTGTCTACAGAATAGTTCTGTAGGAGACCATGGCCCCGCAAAGGGCTGTATGTATCCATGTAACCTGGGCAGAGGGTGAAGGTAACAGGTGGGAAGGAACAATCTGAAGGAGAAGGTAAAGAGCCTGTTATTTTGCAGCTGTACGACGGTAGTGGTTGTTGTTGGAGTCACTGTTGCCACATAAAGCACAGTTACTGCCTCCTGTCCCCTCCCTCCCCATACCATGTTGATCTGAACTTTGCTCTGGCTGTCATCACCTGAACCATCTCAACTTTAGATCTGCTTTAGGATACACACCTGTTACATCAGAAAATAAACAGGGAGCTGTATGGATAAAAAGTAGCTTTTCACAAAGGTGTGTGTTGGCCTGGGAAATAAAATCTCCATAGGGTTTTTATACAGTCAGTCCCAGTAATGCAGCTCACTTGTGCCAGTTGTGGACTTTGATTAGGGGAGCTGCGCTGAGTAACCCGTCACCCTGGGAGGAGTTTCTGTTTGCTTGGTCTGTAGGGTGGCTAGGAGAATAACTATCTGTCAGCCTCTAGGTAGTTGGTAAGTCTCCAGATCCACTAAAAACTGATGTTTTGGACGATAATTTCAGTAATGTGTAACTCCAAGTATCATGGTTTCACATGCTTAGAACACTTATTAAAGAATTGGCGTTGTCATTTTACACGCAGAAAAGCTATTTATATGTTCAGATACTTGTTTTGCCCAAGACCATCGTACAGCAAGACAATAGTGCAGCTGAGAAATAGAATTTCATTATTTCACTTTTCTGCTTGATAACCTACTCAGTCAATTCAAGCTAAGCTCTTGCTAAACTGAAGCCTGAATTAAGTACCCTCTCTGAAAGTTTTAGGCAGCAATAGAGTCTATAGTGTAGCAAGATGATAGCAGTTCAGTAGATCTCTAAATAGTGGGAATTGATTGAACACTGACTATAGCTGGGGAAAAAAAAAAATGTTATTTGTGTTTCTTGGCAGTGTTCAAGGAAATAGTGGAATTTTTGAATTCAGTAAAATTTGCCCTGGAAGTTAAGTTTGGTTCGAGAATGCAACGGCAGGGCACCTATTATACTATCAGAAAGCAAGAGAGTGAATGGTTTGGACATGTCCTTAGCCTGACAAATTAATGACTGAAAATACAGCCGACTCCAGCTCCAGGAGAGGTCAAACATGTACAGCCTGGCAAGAGGTGGCAATGAAAGAGCTGATAGCAGCTGGCCTGTGTTTGAATAGAAAGTACGTAATGGGTTTTAATGTATCTATCTGTTACTGGTGTGGGTCAGTGCTTCAGTGCACCCCAGCATGTCTAAGACTCATTGTCATGGCTTCACTCGTTGGATTGGAATCCAAATTACATATTTTCAATTAATATAGCAAGGCATGACTTCAACAGGAAGAGCAGAATGCTTCACCTGATCTTTTCTTGGAGAATAATGGGCAATTTCAGTTGATGTTGTTTGCTTCACTCTGTGGAAAAATCAGAATATGCCAGAAATTGAGTTTTATGATAATTCATGCAAAAAATGACATGGCAGAGAGAAGCTGTGACTGAAATACTCTCCTTATAAATATATTCTAATTAAAGTTAAGAGTAACACATTGATTCTTATTTATCATTAGCAGTGCATGCGGTAATTTTCTAGCAAATAATTCAGTTTCACCTGCAAGTTCAGGACTAGGCAGAAGTAAAAAGAAGTGTAAACACCTTTTAGTATTGCTCCTATGCATGCACAAGGTGTTCTCTATTCAGGTGCATGAAGAAGATGTCTCACAATTTCTCTTAAACATTGTTTTGAAGGTTATCATGTAGCCCCTACACATTTCTAGCACCTCTTAGCTTGTAGGTAGCAGTTTGAGTGTTCTACACATGCTCAGGTCTACTTTTTATGGGCTGTTCTTGTCTTTCTAGACTGCAAACAAATTCTTATGCAACCTTCCTGCTAATTTATTCAGCTTTTATAAGAAATACTTAATTCTTGAAAGAACTTGAAAAAACACACTTGTTTTGTTGAATTATATGTGTGAGATCAAGTACTTGGATCATTTAATCTCATAAACAGCAAAGGATGAAATGGGTAACTGTTATCCAGACAAGATGAGATGAGCTGTGGAAATTAGTGATTCTAAAGTGTGTGAAGTGTGTGAAGATTAGTGATTCTAAAAGCAAAGGAATCTATCAACTCTAGAGCTAATAAACAAATTTAAATAACTTATTGTTCCCTAATTCTGCTGTTTTATTTCCATTACAGTCCCTGAACGGCCCACCCCGGGGAATACAGACTATGCATTTGAGGTAGATTTAATAATAAAATATATTTCATTTAAAATTTGTATAAGCAATACTTCTTGACCAATATGGCATTTAACAAATATTGACATTATTAAATATTTATGTTTCACTTTGGGCCAGTAGGGCCAGATGCCTTTTTTGTTGAGAAAAATAAATGTGGGTTTTTTTTTCTTTATAGATGGCCATTTCAAACATCCGATATGGAGAAGGAGTTACAAAAGAGATTGGCATGGTAAGCTGCTGTGGTGTAAGTCCATCACTAGTGAAAAGTTGTTTTCTAAAGGGCTGCCAGTGCTATCAATCCACTTAATAAAGGAAAGCTTATAAATGGTGTGGTCCTATGTATCAGTGTGAAAAGGCTGGAGCATAATTTTTGGTTGAAGAACAGAGGCATGGTGCATCAGTGCTGCTGTGGTATATGAAATACAGCTCAGGGGACAATTTGGTTATTGATAACTTGCTAGAATTACACAACAATGTTTTTTCTCTGGCAGGGAATTTAATTCAGAAAGTTTTGAATCCTGGTGACTCACCAGGATTTTCTCAAGGTCACTTTCATCTTTCTAGCACTCATTAAAATGAATCAGAGACTTTCTTTAAATTATCTAGATATTAATTCAGCTCTCAGTTTGCCCTGTGTAAGTCCAGAGTTTCTGTTTCAGCAGTATGAGATGGTTCACCTGAATATATTGTTCCAGTATGCTTTTATCACTGGCTTTTTTCATGTATAATTTTTCCTCCATTTTGGCATTACTGGCATTAATAAATCTCTTTTTTATTTGAAAATTTGTGAAGTAAGATTATATAGTAAATTAAATTAGACAGAACCTATCTTTAAACAGCACTAGAATAATTTATATGTACTGTATAGCTATAGTGACAATTCAATTAGCAAAGGTTAGGATGTAGCATTATTTTTTTTTCCTTTTGCCACCTCATTTTGATTTTTCATCAGTAAATTAATATTCAGTATTACATTTTCATGATTTTAATTCTGTGCTTTGGTAGGCAGTTAGTGTAGACAACCTCTGAAAAAGCTTTTTTCATTCTCACAGGAACTGAGGAAAAATATTTTAAACAATGTTTTATATTTTACTATAGTTGAACATGTGGTTCAACAACTTTAGTTTTCTGCTGTCATAAGATTTCAACTACATAAATTTGGCAGCCTTAAACTTAATTCTGCTTTCTGTATTCTACATGTGTGTGGTTAATGCTCTTTTTCTTCAACTGGTTTTAAATTTAATGTTTTTAAAAATTTTACAATAACCAACTAGTTTTAAGTCAGGGTTTTATTATTATCAAATGGTTCTGTTTATTTGGATTAGTGTTAAACAGTGAAGTGTATGATTTTATACCAGTTGTTTGGTTTTTTGATTTGTTACTGTAGGACCTGCAGAATCTTGGTGCTAGAAGAGTTTGTTTGATGACAGATAAAAACCTCTCCAAACTGCCTCCTGTAAATGCAGTATTGAATTCCTTGGCAAAATATGGTATAAACTTTCAAATATATGATAATGTCCGTGTGGAGCCAACAGACCAAAGGTACAATTTCTTTCTGACAGTGCACTTCTCCAGGTAATGCCTAGGCCTTTACAGGGTTCCACATGGCTTTTTAAACACCTCCTTGTGGCCTGTATGCTGGTCTTAATACTTAGTTTCCCTGTGTACTGGTTTTATCCTGACTAATTGGAAAATCTTGCTTGTGTTCTAAGTTTCCTGGATGCCATTCAATTTGCTAAAAAGGGAGAGTTTGATGCCTACGTTGCTGTTGGAGGTGGGTCTGTAATAGACACCTGTAAAGCTGCCAACCTGTATGCAGCGAGCCCTTCATCAGAATTCCTGGATTATGTCAATGCTCCTATTGGGAAAGGGAAGCCTGTCACTGTGCCCCTCAAGCCACTTATTGCAGGTAAAGCATGAGGAGAGTGTGTGAAGAGTTTGGGCAAAGGGAAGGTGGGTCATTCTACTCTCTCTGATATTTCTCCTGAAATCAGTTTACTGTGACTGTTTCAGCTTTCTTTGGGTTTACTTCTCCTCTAGTTGTATTCAGCAGTCATTTTGCTGTTTAATTCAGTGGAGGTAAAATCAGAGGTTTTATCATTACTTTGTTTTGTTTAGCTCAGTTAGACTCCTTGATTGAGAGAAGAGATCAAAGTAGAAGTTTCCCTTTGATCTGGTGGCTTTTGATCAGGGATACCCCCAAGATTTCCTGGGTCCTGTATTTTGGATGGTGTTACTATTGTGGTTTTATTTTTTGTTTTGAAGTATTATATATTTATTATTTGTTGTTATACCCATTCTTCCCTTTCAGTTCCTACGACATCTGGCACTGGAAGTGAAACTACTGGTGTTGCCATTTTTGACTTCAAAGAACTAAAAGTTAAAACCGGTGAGGTTTTGGTGCTTTTTTGGGGGGTTTTGTTTGTTTTGTGGGGTTTTTTGTGTATTATTCAAGACAATTGCTTTTCCGATGTCTTTGTTATTTCCCTGCCTTGAAAGGAAAGGATACTGCATGTCGTTTCAGGTGTCATTTTGTTTGATTCAACTGCCACAGGCAAATTTTAAAAGCTTAAAGGTTTCCTCCTTGAATTAAATTTATAACATATTAACATAATGAAATACCTATGTAATACAGTGGATTATAGTTTGAAGGCAAAACAGGAAACTAAAATCTTTCAAGTCCTTAAATGGCAGAAAATGTTAATTTGCAAAGGAAATTTCTACTTATATTCAAGGTCAACCAACTGTTCCTTATTTCCTCTGTATTTTTCTTTCTACTTTTAAGATTTCTGCTTCTTTGTTGTGTAATTGCAGCCAAATGTTCCTTTTCCTGACTTTAGAAACCTCAGGCCTGGGATGCTTTGCAAGTGAGGGACAATATCTTCCTTTGGCCTTTTCATCCCTGGCAAATAGAGATTAAGGCTAAAATGTCATCTTGAGCTTCATAACTGTTTTAAGGTTTTTCTTCTCAACATGTGGATTTTATATGCCACACAGTCTGCAGAACTTGTGACCCAGATGGGTGTGCTAAAGAGGTTTAACAATAGCTCAGGAGTTTTCTAGTCTATATGTAGTCAATCTGTCTGTCTCAAAGCTACATCTTTGCACCCTTAACCAAAATACAAGGACATCTGGTTATTACAGATGCTGAAGATGGCAATTGGTAGTAGCAATTGATAGTAGATACAAACCAGTTTTTCCATCTTACATCCACAGAAGATGCAAATCTAAGAATACTGCAGATGCCACAGATGTTTTACAAGGTTGCAAACAGAGAGAGAGAACATTGTCTGGTATAATTCACTTCAGGCAAAAGTCTCAAATCATATAACTCTTTTAGAGAGACTCATCATCAGTCTTACATTCATAAATCCTCTCTACCCTCCCTTCTCTCTCTTTGCGTTCATGTTCATGGTTTCAAATATTTTTTCCCTTCTCATTGTCATTTTTTGATCATTAAGCTTATCTTGTCCTATTTTGTTCCAAACCATCTTTGACTGATTTTCCTCCCTTTACACATTGCAGGTATTGCTTCAAGAGCCATTAAGCCAACATTAGGCATCATTGATCCTTTACACACGCTGTCTATGCCTGAACGAATAGTGGCCAACAGTGGCTTTGATGTGCTTTGGTGAGTTTTCTGCATAGGCTGCTACTTGATGTTATTTTCGCTATAATGATTGTAGTAAAAATGTATTTTGAGAGCACTAGAGGATGATCTTTTTTTCTCTGTTTGCTGTTCTTGTTAAGGTGAGCTCTGTCAGACTTTCCTCATCGTTAGTTTCACTGCCTCCCTCAGAAAGTACAGAAACGAATCCTGCATTTGCAGAAATGTTAATTTTTTTGCAGTGCACTGGAGAAACTGTTTGCTTCCAGAATAGCCGTTATCAGGAAAGAGTCCAAATGTCCCTTTTTAAGGGATCATGGAGATAGATGATTAATCACAACTGTAATAGCATTTATCATGAATTACAGACATGGCAGGAAATAGAGAACAAGAATTTTCTAACAAAAGCCATGATGTGTCAATAAAAATTTGTAAAACTTGTGAGATACTAGCAGAACTTCACCCAGATATGGTCACCTTTGGAACCAATCTCATACTTTGCTTTTCACTTGGCACAAAATTTTGTCTTAAACCAGCAGCTTAACTGCACTAAATGTGTTGGCATTTCTATTTGGAGAGCCAGAGCTTACTTTGCTTCTGGGTGCTATGTATATTAAAGTAATAGATACGTAATGAAACTGTGACTTCTCAACTGTGGTGAAGGACCCTGCAATGTCTGTAATGAAAAAAAGGCATTTGTTCATCAATGAAAATGATTTGTCTGTATTTTTGTTCATCTTAATGGAGCCATGTAGGCAGTGCCCTTTTAAGTGGTCAGGCTCATGAGTATCTGGGAGATGAGACTACTGGCAGTTCCACTTAGCTTAAATATTATACCCATAATTTTTTCAGTACTTCTAAAAGAAAAGTACCTTATGAAGTTTCCAGTGCTTTAAAGCTTTTTAAAGCTTCTTATGATTCCTGTCCTACAGAAAGGAAATGCACTCATTGCACACATACAGCCCTCTTCAGTAGAAAACTCTACGAGTGCTGGTGCATCCAACCAGGCTTTTAGCATGGTGTTAACTGATAGAACGGGACTGAGTTTAGATTGCCTTCTGTGTGTTTGTTGGAGAGGAAGTGCTCTGGAGGTGCTGGCCCAGCATTCTTCCAGTTGTCTGTGAGGTTGTATTTCTTGTTTCAGCAGCTCTTAGACACCAGAAATAAATAAGAACCTACAGTCAAAGGGCAGCAGGGTGGTAAAATGGAGCTCTCCCCCTTAAATAATTAATTTTTTAATCTTTCTGTTAGCCATGCCCTGGAATCATACACTGCTCTCCCTTACAACAAGCGCAGTCCCTGCCCTTCCAATCCCATCAACCGCCCAGCCTACCAAGGCAGCAACCCCGTCAGCGATGTCTGGGCTCTGCACGCTCTGCGTATTGTCGCTAAATATCTGAAAAGGTAACACATTTAACAGCCATCTCCTATGCAGTGTGCTCAGTCACCAGTGCCCTAAAAGACATGCTTGCAAGAATGTAAATTTTGGGCTAGAATGAGGCAAGCTGCAAGATTAAGCTTTTGTTTTCTACCCTGGGTTTTTTGTAAATAAAGGAAAATATTTTTCAAATAAAATTCAAAATAAACTTGGGATTTCTAGTTTGTCATAAGGAGGCAGCTTTTTAATGCCTCTGTGAATCTATTTTAGAAGTCCTCACTTAAAGGTATTTCAAGCTGTTCAGTTAATATGGGAGCAGCATTTGCCTATTTTTTTCAAGAAACTCCTTTCTATGACAGTATAAGGTGACTATGTAACAAACAGAATAAAATACTGCTAGTGTTATTTCTGTGGCCTCCAGTGTAAATCAAGATACCTGCACATCCATCAAGAAGGTAATGACATGCACTTATGGATGTGCAAAATTATGCATTTATTGCAAACCTGCTCATTCTTAGGAGACCTTCAGTTTAGAATAGGTATTGACTTAGCTGGGAGTTGGTTTTGCCCTGTCAATACAGTTTTGGCCTCTTTACCGCTTTTGTGAACTTCTATTAAAGATCAGTGTGGGGGCTTTAAGTAAAATCTTTTCACAGTACCTAGTGAGTCAAAGTAGTTGGCTTTTGTTCCTTTGGAGTCTATTCATGAGATGTTTTCTTCTTACAGTCAAACTACACAAGGATCACAAGGCACAGGGAGGCAGGGAATCCTGTCTTCTTCCCACACTGGTGCTGGGGTCTAGAGCACCACCTAATGAGGTGGTGAGAAAGCTGAAGTGATACTGGAGCCGTGCATGGAAATACCAGAGATTCTAAGTAGAATGTTTTAATTCACCACTGAATTGAATATGGTTAAAGTCACTCTTTTTTTGAAAAATGAAAGGAAGCTTGCCCTTCACTGAACCAGTATGATCTACTTAAGTGATCCAGATGCAAGATTGTTCTTTCACCGAAGTGTGACTTGATTCTGTTTCCATCATTTTTATCTCAGCTTATTTTTTAGATTTTTTGTATATCTGTCCATAAAGATGCCTTCTCTCCCTTCTCCCTCCTGAATCACCTATCTGTCTGTGAATTCATTGGTACCATTTGCCTCCATGGTGCACAGAGCCATTAGAAACCCTGAAGACCGTGAAGCAAGAGCCAACATGCACCTGGCAAGTGCTTTTGCTGGTATTGGCTTTGGCAATGCTGGCGTTCATCTCTGGTGAGTACAGAGAAATAGCAACCCCATGTGAGGTTAGCTTATAGCTAGTTTGTTTCAGATTGTCAAAGATGTTGCTGCCCTTGTTGCTGAATGTAGGGTAAGTGATTGTAGCCTGGCCTGTGATGCTGAAGGACCTGTGTGTTGTGACAAATAGATGGGCTCTTGTGATTTATGTGTATAAGGATTATGTATTCTGGGTTGTGATACTCAAAACCAATCGCATGAAAATTACAAAACACAGTCTTCTTTACCTTCCTTGGTAGTAAAAACAAGAGTAAAAAGGACAACAACATTTAAAGTGTTAGGTTTCATGCCAGCCGTTCCACAGTGAGACAGTAGTCTTTAGTTTTACCTGAACTGATGCAATTATCTGTAAGTTTGTCTGTGGGATAGGCAATCAGCAGTCTGAAATGAGCTGTAATTAATATTGCAAGGCAATATAGTTTCATTTGGATGAAAATCTCCATGAAGCAAAGCCTCAAAGTGAATTGTGTGCAGAAGTTATTAGCAGTCATTCTCTTCAGAGACCTTCCTTTCATTCCTTTTCTTTGAGCAAGTCTACTCTTCTAATTATATCTTAAAATTAAAGTTTATTTTTCTCAGAGAGTGTGAACACATAGGTATGCAGAGTATGATATTTTTGGCATATCTACATTACTTTAGGAACTGAACATCTTTCAGTCCAGTCAGTGAAGTAATAAAACTTCACACTCACAAAGTAAGGAGGTACTGTTTCTTACAGCTAGGTTCCTGAGGTGCAGAGGGATGAGGGTTGTCTGTACCTAGTATCCACACCATACCTGTCAATACCTTCTGAGTATCTGTACTGAAGAGACTTACATACTGAAAACTGACCACGAAAGGGACTGAACACAAATTTTCCAAATACCGGGAGAGCTGCCCTAACCACTCTCTCTCTGCTCTCTGTTCCAGCCATGGAATGTCTTACCCTATTTCTGGTTTGGTGAAAACTTATAAACCAAAGGATTATAATGTGGATCACTCTTTAGTGGTAAAACTTGTTTATTTTTGGGTTTTTATTATACATTTCAAATATCTGTTGTCTGTCATTAATGAGTATTAAAGTCCATTGAAGTTAAAAGTACATGTCCTGTTGACATGTTTTATTATTTTTTTTCTTTTTTTTTCCCCCCAGCCACATGGCCTTTCTGTGGTGCTGACATCCCCAGCAGTGTTTGCTTTCACAGCACAGATACATCCTGAGCGGCATTTAGAAGCTGCAGAGATTCTAGGTAGGAATATCTGTGGGTACAGTTCTCATGTACAAATGGAATTCTTTCCAAAATGACATTTTGGGATTGAAAAAAAATTGTGTGCAATAAATTGTCATTGATTGTTGTGGGGGGGTTAAGTTTAAAAGAACAAGATTCTGGAATTAGATGTAATGCAAATTAGATAGAATAATGCTGTTTTTTGATACTGAATTATGTGATTAGAGGAGCAAGCTGGAGAAATCTGATTCCTGGCCAGAAAAGTGGACGGCAGAAATTAATCTGTTGCAAATCAAACAAGAGTAGCTGTGATTGGCAGAACTCTTGGTGCTGTATGAAGAGTAGTTACCATAAAGTGAACCACTACTCAGGGGCATTTGTTAGCTAAAAAGAAGGATTTTGCTTACCAAATTCCCTGCTGTGACAGTAAATTAGAACAGTGATATTCTGAATCACTCCTGCTCTTTTTTCCATGGCACACACCTGTGGGTTTTGGTCTTTCTAAGGTAGGCCTAAGCTTGTTTGTAGGTGTTGGAATTTCTCAGTGGCTGATGTCAAGGGAAAGCTTTTCCTGGAGTAGCTCTTCTGTGGACACATATATAATGACTATGAAGAGATTAATGAACAAAATGTCCCTTTGCTTTTTAGCAGAAAAAAAAAAAGTGAATGCTGCAAGCTGACAGCTCATTTAAAGGTTATTTTCTCATACAGTGCCTTTTTATGTGTGCAGCCCATCACCAAAGGGTATCCTGAGAGAAAGGATAGCTCTTTATTACACCTCCAGCGTGACTATGTGTAATAAAGCAGCTTCCAGTGATGTAATCTCAGAGCTGTTAGCAGTCTAGCTGTGACAGCATGGCTCTGCACTGAGCTAATTTATATCTAACATCAGGGTCTTTGCCTGCACTAGGTTTTGTGTCGTGGCTACACTGCTGCTAATAGCCATGCTGGCTAAGGAGCAGTCATAGCCACATGCACAGAAGTGCAGGGAATGGAGAAAAAGTGGTTAGGCCACCTCTCCTGGTATTGGGAAAATTTGTGTTCAGTCCCTTGTATGGTCAGCCTTTTGTATGCAAGTCACAGCAATCCAGTCATGTATACGACTTGCTTGTGTAAGTAATCTCAAAGCACTGGGCTTCTCAAGGAAGAATGGGACTTTTATATAGACAATGAAAATACCACCATATTTTATAGAGGGTGTAAAACAACATGGTCAGAAAACTAACTGCATTGGGTGAAAGTTCTGTGTATTTCATAAATGTCCTGTAAGGTTGTTCAGGCTTCCTCTAATGTATGCTGTCCTGCCTATTGTCAAAACCAAAACACAAACCTAGCTGGAATCATATACTAAGCAATATCTGTGTTCCTACAGCAATAGCTTACAACTAAAAATAGATGAAGAAAATGTGCCTGGATAACTGGTCAGCACATCATATCAGAAAATTTCAGCTCTGGCTCTTGATTTTAAAACAAATGACTGAAAAGCAGTTCCTTTAGGTTTTGTGGTATTAACTTTGCCATAAATTCTGTCTCTAAAAGTTCTGTTAATTTTCTCAGTAGAAATTTTAACTACGTCATTGTGTGCCTTGCTGGAAAGGGATCCTGCCAAAAACATGTCACATGTAATTGAATTTACTAGTTCCCATCTGGGGTGTTTACTTCTGAGTCCACTCCAGAGTCCAACTGACTACAGCAGCTGATTCAAATCTGTCATGTTGCCAAATGCAGTGACTAAAAAGGTATTTTATGACATGAAGCAGATTACTAAATAGTTATGTTGTGTGTATGTACAGCTGTGTATTTGGGTACAACCAGAAAAAGCTTGATACCTCCCTGGGTGTATTCTTAAACAGTTGAAATAGGTGTGCACATGGCCAGAAATTTTCTAAGTGCAGTCAAAGACTGATGAATCTTTTAGGTTGAGCAAAAAGAAAGTACTAGAACTGTAGCAATATTTTAAAACTGCCAATCACATTTACTGTCATGTTTTATCCTCCTCCCTTTCCCTTTTACTTCACTATCTGAAGATAGTACGTTTATGTTCTAGTTACCCCTCCACAGCAAAACCCAGGATGAACGCAGACTTCATGGCATAGCCCAAATAGCACAAGATTTCCTACAAGACTGTCATATCTTATTGATCAGTTTTTCCCAGACATTATTTGCTAGATTACTGCCAGTCTTACTACCTGACTATCTGAACTTTTCAAGTGGGCTTGTAGGTCTCCTGTTCACTTAACTCCCTTTGAATGTTACACTGAGCTGCGTGAGTATCACAGAAGATGTTTCTCCTGTAGCTATGTATTGCTCTTTCTCATCTCACAGTATGGCACTTGGACCTAACATAGTTCTGGTGTAACATCACTGAGGTTACACCAGAACCAATTGAGCTCGGGTTACTTTGAAATAAGTCATATGGAGGAGCTTGGGTCTCCTGTCTGAACATACTTTTATTATTAGTTTTATCTGAGTCCTGAACATTCATTGAAGAAGGGAACGCAAGCTATTCTGTAAGAAATATTTGTAATCTTTCCTTTTATATTGGTGTTTTCATTACTGTTCAATAGATGTTTCAAAGAGAGCAGTTCCTCCTCTCTGGTTCTACAGTACCCTACACAAGTCAGCACATATTCAAACAGCAATAAATTTAGAATTTACTCAACCCGCTGAACACTGCCCTGCTGTCTCCTGCCTTTTTCAGACTGCATGCTGTAGTCCTCTCTGTGATGTGTAATTGAAGGGAGCAGTCCTCTAGATGTCAGCAAACTCAAGGCCTTAAAATGAAGTTAGCATTTGGCACACTGTCCATACAAATAAATACCAGTGACGTTCATGCACTAGCTTCTTTCCACCCAGCAGTTAGTCAGGCTGAAAAGTGCTTCTCCCTGTAAGCACAGAGGGAAAGGAAGTTAACCTCATGTGGCAGTTAGTCTTTTTGGCAGTAGTTAACCTGCTTCTGATCTTGTTTTATTTCACCTTTCACAAACTGTTCCATCTGTAAAATGAGGACTGATTCTTCTTTTTACTTCATGTTGCTTTTAGGGCAGTGGCTGTTATGTATGGATATGTATTCAGCTGATATTATGATTAAATTAAGTCCAGGACAGGCTTCCTCTGCTCTCTCCACCCTACAGTTAAGGCATTATGTCTTATTTTAGGAGCTGACATCCGCACTGCCAGAATCAAAGATGCAGGGCTTATTTTGGCAGACACACTCCGGAAATTCCTATTTGATCTGAATGTTGATGATGGCTTGGCTGCAATTGGTTATTCCAAAGCAGACATCCCTGCATTAGTCAAAGGCACTCTGCCTCAGGTAAGACACAGAGCAAAACAGTTTTTCTTGTCAAATGAAATACAACAGATTTTGGCAAAAACAGAAGTGCTTCTTTTCCAGCAAGTTTTATTTCTGTTCCTACATGAAGACTATTTAAATGGAGAAAATTATGGGTAGTCAACTGTATTTTGTTTCACTCCACAGCTTAGGTTTTTCTTTTCAGTGGGATGGAGTGCATGCTGCAGTTTTCACATGGATTCAGAAAAAAGGGCTAAGTGTTTGGGTTTGGGGTTTTAATGTTATAGTTTTTTAAAAGAGGATGTTTTTCATAGGCCTGTGATCTTTGTAGTAGATACTGCTTTTTCATAACTACCTCTCTTAATAATGTGTGCAGGTGGTCTATAGATAAAGCCTTAATACCAAGTGCTATCTGGTAAGAATGACCAAACTCACTTTGCATTAAACTTCCCATATTGAGAAGTTGCATTTTTCTTCGCAGATGGCTTTTTTGTTCCATTGACCCCCATCAGAATTTGAAATAAGGTCCCCTGGGATGATATAGATTAAACTTGTAATACCCTTTATTGTTTCAGTGCCCACAAAGACACTGCAAAAAGCAACACACCACTCTTAAAGCAAAATCCAGAGTCTTCCTTGTAAAAAGAGAGTTTGATTCATATGCTATGGACCCAGTTTTTGTTTCCACCAAGTTTCAAGGGAAATACATACTTTGGAGAAAGTGAAAATTTTTTAGGTAAAACGTTCACTTTTTACAGCAGATCCTGTATAGTTCTTCTCACTCATAAATCTCAGAGCACCTTAGAACAGTTACATTAACAGTAAATATTAATGTTTCTGTTTTATACCTGAGAAAGTGACACAAAGGTGCAACTACTTAGGATCACATACAACAGAGCAGTGGCAAAGCCAGGAAGAAAACTAAGGTCTCTGAGCACCCCTTAGGTAGGTTATGCATGTACATTGTTATGAGGCATTTGGAGAGTTTGTTTTGATAAACATGTTTCTTTAAAACAATCATTGAATGCAAGTTTTGCATATCTGGGGGGGAGTTCTTCACCAAAAGATGTTGAAAGGTTCTTCTGTGTTCTTATGGCATCAATGATTAATTGTACTGTGTAAAATGAGATGACTTAACAGTTTCTCAGCCCTTATTTTTTCATATGAGATGTAATATGATGTAAACATGTGTTCCTTAACAGTCTGTTAGTAACCGTGGGTTAATCCATACTTTCATTTTTTGGTATAATTTTTTTCCTTTTCATCTTGCAGTGGGTTTGCTTTGTAATACAGCAGTGGCCCATTCACATCAGGAAACTAATGTGGTGTAGTGGTGATAGCACTAAAAATTTTGCCAAGTATATTCCGTGCACTGAAGTGTAGTCTGCAGGGAAAAACTTAGACTGCTGGGATTTGGAGTGGGACCTCTGTTGGGACAGACATCAGTGCTTGAAGTTAAAACAGAATTTTATTTCCCTTCCTAAGTGAGTCTATTGAAATTGATCTTATTTACAGATAGCAGTTACTCTAGTGAAGAAGATGCTGTCTCAAAGTTCAAGGTGGCTGGGTGGTGGTGTTTGAGAGGAGATGAGGGCACTGGAAATCAGAGATTGTGGAAAGGCTATTCTCTGTCCACCCACCCCCTGCAGACATCCTGGAGGCAGCCACAATGGGGCTGAGCCAGTGATGAGTCCAGAGCTGCTTGGTTTGGCACGAGACCAGAGTGCATTGAGTCCGACTGAGGGAGCCAGGGCCTTGCTGTCTGGGCACCAGCAAATATCAGCAAGCTTGTGCAGAGGTAATGATGGTGCCTCTGTGTTGAGCATACGGGAGGAGCACCCGTTTGCAGCCTTCTGTTGACAGAGCTGGGAAATGCTCCAGTCTGTCAGGCTGTCAGGCTGGCTGTCTCCTGTCACCCAGTGTGATTTTACAGATAACTTTGGACATCTCAGTGCACAGAGCTGCAATACTGGCTTTGGCCCAGATGGTCCTAATATGATGAATTTATGAATACTTGAGCACTGTGTTGTTATATTTTGCATATTATGAGTCTGAAAAAAACAACACACTGTTGCCCTAGTGCTATTTGAATTTTCCATTTGGTTTCAAAACTACACAGAAGAATCTTAGTCTTCTCTTTGGCTGGATCTCTGTGTAGCAGCACCAGTGTCAGGAATGGGGAAAGAGGTACCATTTGATTTCTACTTATGCACAAGTAAAGCTTCTGTAGGTAAAATTACAGACGCAGAGCTGCACTTCTCAGGCTTCTCACAAACCATGCTAACCATGATTATGAGCTGTGAATACCTCACAGGTGACTTCTCACCATGCTAGACCACTGTTTCACGTTGATTTGGCAGTGCCGTGGCCTCACATGCTGTGTAACCACATCCAGCCTGCCCACAAGTGGCATCTGTGCAGCCTTGTGCTGTGGCATCGCCCTGGGCAGTGGGGTGTGCTCTGCTCCCAGGGGCTCAGCTGAGCCTCCTGTCCATGCAGGGCACTGGGGGAGCCCCTTCCCCTGCATCCCACTGAGGCAAGGACCTCAGCAAATCTACATATGTCTCATATGTGAAAAAAAGGAGGGGAACTTTAAAGCTGGAGGGCAACATCTTCCACAAGGGAGATGTTGCAACAGGTTGCAGCAGAAGAAACTCTTGCCAAAACACACCTCATCTGAAAATAATGTGTTCCTAGTGTAGGCCTGTCTTTGCAGACATCTCTAACTCTCCCCAGCATTTCAATAAATGTAAAATCATTGGTTGTTGAGAACATGAAAGTTCTAATCATAACCAGTATGAGTACACTGATGTTAGGCCCTTTCAGCTGAATGTTTCTGCAGTAACTGGGTACCTACAGTAATGCAACTCCTTATTCTCAGCAGCACAGGGCTTTTCTGAATTTCAGCCCCTGCCCTTGTGGTTATTTTGTCAAGCAGAGCACTAAAGCACATACCTGAGTTTCATTTCAGTCAATGGGACTATAGCACCTGAACATTCTGTTGAATCAGTGTACAAATGAAGACTTTGTACAGCTCCTTTGTATTCTGACTCCAAGGTGTGGGGCTGTTTATTAAGCAGTTTCATACTGTCCCTTGCTGTGTCTCTTTTTTGGAGTCTAACTTGCAAGTGCTGTTTATTCTCCCCATTTACAGCAGCTCCTGGGCCTTGAGAGATGTAGTATTTTGAAAGTCCTGGTCCCTAAAACTCTTAACTCCTAGTTCAGGACTGGCAAATTAATTTTAAAATGAACTATATTCTCAGGATAATGTCCTCAGTGTACTGACATCTGTGATGGAGAAGGCCCGTGTTTGCTGTGCCTGACTCTGAGGATGAACAGCATTCTGATCTTGCTTCTGTGTATTTAATAACATTAAATTTAATTTTAGCTTATGTATTCTTGAAAGTACTGTACAGTTTAATTATTTGATTACTTATTTTGCAAAACCTTGTTATTCAGTATGAAGGATGTTGGTACAGAGACACATAGTTCACCTACTGGTAGGTAGGTAGGTATTACAAATAATTTTGTTGGTCTCCATTTATAATCCAGTTTTTCTTTCATCTTGCAGGAGAGAGTCACTAAACTATCACCACGTCCCCAAACAGAAGAAGATTTATCTGCTCTCTTTGAGGCTTCCATGAAACTTTATTAGCTTAAACATGTTGTTCTGGAAAGTGTGGTCTATTCTAAACAGAGGTAGTTTCTCATAGATATGGGACTGAACTTGTTTAGCGCATGGAAGAATTTGGGTACCTTTGACTTCTGTTCCATTGTACACTGCCAAAAGGTCATGTAATTCATCTTTAACTAAATGGTGCTTTGAAGTATGGACTTGACTGTGGTTTCTTTCTTGCTCACTTGTCAGTGGCATTGACTTGCATAAAAGTTAGAGCAGATTTCTTGCATTACTGAAGGGTTTTTTTGTGCTTTAGAGGTGGTCAAAGGTGAAAAATTTGTTCGAAGGGATATTTCAAACCATTTTGCAAATTCTGCTTCTATTTAAATTATCCATAATTTTGTTATAAAAAGTCATGCTAGTTAAGAAATAATGAAGGTAATTTTTAATTAGGGAGAGGAAGTCCCTGCAGAAAATGTCAGCTTACTGTATTCTATTCTGCTTTATCATCTTTTTACCATCTGGCTTTGCTAAGAAGGCTATTGAACTGGGGTGCTTTTTCATTGTTTGGTTAAGAAAAATATACACACTTCATAGCTGCTTGAAAATTTGGTTTGATTTAAAATTCTGACATATATTGTCATATATTTATCTTTCCTCTTGTAATCTCTACAATTGTTATATGTTTGTCCTTCCTTTTATGCTGTATGTGAGGTGTTCATCAGAGGAGCAAAACCAGGGTAAAACACGGTCACATACTCAACAGGAACCATGTAACAGCAAGACAGCATCCATCGTGGTCATTCTGTCTCTCTGAAGGCAACATCTCGCTTTTCCTGC
This sequence comes from Pseudopodoces humilis, assembly GCF_049639895.1. Taxonomy (NCBI): domain Eukaryota; kingdom Metazoa; phylum Chordata; class Aves; order Passeriformes; family Paridae; genus Pseudopodoces; species Pseudopodoces humilis. Next base: position 34,048,313 of record NC_142200.1, on the reverse strand, counting down.
TGTGTTCTGTGGAAGGAAGCTCTCAACTGTATCTTGCTTTGCTGTAAATCAATTGCTTCTGCTGAGCTCCTGCAGGTGCTGTCCCTCAGAGTGCAGCCACCAGCCTGAGGAAGTGGCTGTGTGCTGTGGTTCAATATTAAAAAGTGGTGGTGAAGCATTTGGCTGCACGGTGCCCCACGGGGAGCACTGGTTAAATGTGGGAACGAGCGTACACCTTCCGAGCAGTTAACCAGCTGGTTGACTGTCAGCTGAGAAAGGGAAGTGAGGAAAGGAGAAAGGAAGCTAAAATTTTAATATTATTTTCCTTTATTTAAAAAGTTCGCGTGGTTGTGTATACAGTTTGTTTAAATCAGATTCTGCTTCATGTTGGACTCTTGGAGCATCTGATTCATGCTGCAGCATGACAGCACAAGACAAATGAGAGAAGAACCTCGTGACTTCTGGTGTGTGTATTTCTTTCTGCTGGGGAGGGAGCACTTTTCAGTCACCCTTTTGAAGGCTCTATGCTTACACCTTTTCATTTGTGTGTTTGTCTGATCAAACTAGTGCTGCCCTAGAACCTGAGGACAGATGTGTACTGGATATTGGCACTGCATGTGTTTCTGTGCTGTTAAAACAGCTGGATGGATACTGGTTGAGGACTGGTTTTTAGAATCAGAACGGGTTTGGCAGCCACAGGACTGCACTGCCACTGTGTAATACACATGAGATTTCCACGTCCTTCTGAACCTTCCCCTCACTGAAATTGCCTACAAGTACCTCTGTCATGCAGGGTGATGTAATAGCAGGGGACTCACTTCATTATATTGTGCAAAGATGACATGTTTGGAAAAAAACCACCTTTTTGTCAAAACCTTTTGTCCAGCCCTGTCGTTCAAAGTCAGGCTGGATGAGGCTCTGAGCCCCGTCTAGTGAAAGGTGTTCCTGCCCATGGCAGGGAGGCTAGAACTGGATCTTTAAGATCCCTTCCAGCCAAACCACTCTGTGGTTCTTTATAAACTTTTGGCCTGTTTTGTCTTTCCACTTCTGTCTTTCTGCAGTCTGTGGTTGCAGTACAGATTCATGGAGACAATCTTTTTGTCCAGAGCCTAATTCATGGCAGTCATGCTGTGCAGAGGGGGAATATACTCTCTGGGGAACTGAGCAGCATGTGATTTCATCACTGCAGCAGAGCACTTTGATGGGCTGCTTAGGAAGGTAGCATTACTTCTTCCAGCACACTTTTTATCTGCCTTTTATGCCAGTATGGCTGTTATTGGCAGGCTGCATTTTCAACTGACAGAACCTCACACTTATACCAGGTAACCTGCAGCTTCTAATGATTCATAAAATAAACCTCATATCTCCTTTGATACTCTTATTTTACAGATGAGACAAAGGGGTTTATGTAATACCTAACTTAGCATAAGCAGATGGTGCTGTAAGAAAGGACATTTCAGTTTTTCACACCTCTTTGGCTGCATCAAGGTCTTCAGCTGGCTTAAATTGGTTGTGGAATCTCCCACAGACGTCAGCTAGTGAAAAGCTCTCTCACGGACTTCAGTCCCCACTGCCAATTATTAGTTACTGGTTGAGATTTTCTGAGGAAAAATCCAGGGAGCTCGAGTTGTCCCAGAATGCTGTCTTTCAAATAATGATGTGACAGGGTGTCACATCCTGGCTCCTGGGCAGTGGTAGTTTTATTCTCAACTGAAGAGCTATGTGGGGTTTTTCATGTATTATCTCACTAAATGACTCTGTCCTGGTATTTCTGTGGGGAGCTGGGATAACACTGTAATTGTGAGTGCCCAGTGGTGGCTGGGCATGTGTGTGAAATATGGGAGGCTTGTTCTTGTGGCTCCTTTTACTGCTGTGTTATTCAAACCCCCTGTGATAGATCTGTTTTAAATTATACTGAAATGCAAATAACAAAAATAAACTTAAGCTTGTTTGAGAGTGTTTGAGAGCAGCATCTAATTCTGTATTCTCTGAGCTCTGTGCAGGTAAACACAACCCAAAACCTGGCCCATGTGATCACTCTGTCCATTTACATTGATTAGATTAGCTGTGGGGAGCAAGTGCTATGTAGTGCTGGTGAAAATACCAGCAGGTATAGTTTTATATGGAGTACCAAATGAAAAACTCACTTCACAAGGTAGAGCCTGCAGGATTGCTGCTTGGGATTTACAGATACGAGAGCAGCTGGTACAGTAGTTTGTCCATCCTCTAATTTCCCTTGCCTCTTTCCATTCCAGTACTGATTTTTCTCAGCAGTTAGGAAGAGAATGAAGCAAAAAATGTGTACCTAACATACCTAAGTCTTCAAAAAATCTCACCCTCATCCTGTCTGAATAAACTTGGAAGAAACTACACCTAGTTTAGTGTATATGCTCATTCCTGTTGAACTGTCTTGAGCTGTGACTGTTACCTTCTGTCTCGTGGTTGGCTTTCCATCTCCCTGAGATCTGAAAAAATGGATGAGAAAGAGCAGTGGTTAAGGGACATAGCCAAGCTCTGTCTAGGCCCTTTCTGTAACCCCTGAGTAAATCTGCTTAAGCATTGCTGTGCTTCGGGACATGTGCAGTGTGCCTTGGAGTCAACAGCTCCAACCAAATAAACCCATCACTGCATTAAGTGTGTCTGTGCAGAGGGGACAAGGGCAGCCTGATGCAAAGCAGCAGAAGGCCCAGAGGTAGGGTCTCCATTTTTCTTCAGACCATCCCTGTGTCCTTCCTGAATAAAAATGAACTTAATTTAAATCCAAGCACCAGCTAGTGAATGCAGAAAGTGATGCCACCATTTTCCTGATGTCTGCAGCAGCCATAGCTCACGCAGCGTCACACAAGCTGCTTGTCTGCTGCAGTGTCAGCCCTGAGCAGTGAGAAGAGAGTCTTCCACACCTATCCATCTCTGCTAATCCTGCCTCTAGGTCTGATTTACTCTTTGACATACCACCTGGCCACCTGTAGAAGAAATTCCTCTGAGCAGTGGTGTCGCGAGACTGTGAGTGACCAAATTTGCAGAGGTCTCAGCTCTCTTTGCACGTGCATATTTTTCAACCTTTCTGTTTACCTGCAGTGTATGTATGAGAAATCACACAGGGTCAGTTTGTCATAAAATGTTTAGTGCATAATTTTTAGGTGAGAATAAGCAGAAGCTTCTACTGTTTGCTCTGATTTTCTCAAAGAAAGTGAGACCAAAAAAAAAGCCCCATGATAACCTGGGTTATCATTAGGAAGGCTACAGTTCCCTTAGATGCAATATTCCTGAATGCAGTTTTATGCTTGACCTGTTCTAGTCTTCCATTAACCCACTAAAATGCCATTCAGTTTCTTTTTTTCCCCCCATAATACTAAAACAGCTGCCATGAGTGAGTTGGTAGAAAATGTTGTCCAGCCAAAAAATAAGAGGAAGAACCATTTGACACAGCTCAATGGAGTGTTAATCAGGTTCTTAAATTAACTGCTTTCCTAGTAATAGGAGAGGAAGGTGAAAAAAATACTTTTAGTCTTTGGTTTCTATTGAAAAATTACATGTACCCCATTTTCAGAGAATGCTAAGTACAACAAATGACAGCAGATATTTTCATTATTTCTCTGAACATGGGAAAAAGGGGAAAATTAATTTACATCCATGTGGTGGCACAGTTAAGTGAAGGCAGAGGAAGTGGGACTTGTGTCCTTTGGAGATAATTAATGTGTTAATTTGTGTCACCCTGTAGAGCCACACAGCTAGGTTCCTCAGCCACAAACACGGGCAGCACATACACCCTCAAAGTCAACTGAGCAGCAAAGGAATATTGGTTGTGCTGACACTGTAGTCTGAGCTCTCATTAAATATTTAATTTAATCTGGTATTACCTTATAATGAAATATATCTCTCATAGCCCAAAATGGTTTATTGATGGGGAACTTTTCCTCTGTGTTACCTGACTTGCAGTGACTTTGACCTACTTTAGCAGTGCGCTTGTCCTTTTCCTGGGTGTTTGACCATACAGCCTTAAATTAGCAAGTTGACATTGAAATGCTGATTTACACCTGCAGTCAAATGGATAACACATGTAAAAGACTGATTGTCAGCAGCTCCAATACGTTATCGCTTCATTCTCTGGCATTGTTTCTTGCCTTTATGGGATTTAAGGACAACATTGTGTGGCATTGTTGTTATGGCTATGGACACAGCTGTGGGGGACTGACACTGTGTATGGTCGTTGTCATTTATCTAAAAGCTGACATCACTTTCAAAAAATGACTGTGAAAGTTTGGGTGTTTGTGTCTTGCTGTATGTTTTAAGACAGCGTTGGGAATAAAAAAGCTTTTTTTGCTGGCATAAAAAACCCAAAACTGTTAACATTGAATAACTTGCTCTTCTGACCTTTTCACCTTAAGGAAGATTAATGGTGGTTTAGATCAGAACATCCCCCCTGATCAGGGTCTGAATGCCTCAGGGATTCAGACAGACAAAGAAAGTCATTTCACCCCTAGGTCACCAGCACAGACCTGTGGTGTCTCACTAGTGACCACTGGATGATTGCTCAGTAGTTTATGTGCAAGAGTTGGTGGTCATAATCCATTTTCCAATGGACAGGTCTCTGCCTCGTGAAAGCTGTCACCATGTTCTTATCCAAGCAGTGAGAAATGGGAATTAACATGAACAGCCTGCATTGCATTTGCCTTGCACTGCTAAAATCTCAGAGCCTCTGTGTTTCAGTGGATCAGTCTCTCCACAGGAAGGGTTGAAGCTGTGCTGGTGCTGTTCTGTGAGCAGTGGGACCTCGGTGTTCCCTTCTGGAGGGCTGCAGCCTCTGCCCCCGCCTCTGGAGCACACAGGTCTCATTCAGGCACACTCAGAGTGTCACCACCTGCATTTAGGACATCCTGGAATGTCATGTCCCACAGCTTTCATGTAGCCATCTCCCAGGTTTAGTTCTTGGTGTGGTCAAGCTGGCATACTTCATACCTACTGTACTTGCATTTTAAATGGGAGACCTAAAGTTAGGTCTCTCAGTTGGTAAAACTGAGCAGAGAGGCTGGCGGGCAGGTTTTGATTGTAAAGTAACTCTTTGTGACTTCTCGTGTCAAAAATTATAATGTCACCAACCATAAAGCCCAATTGGGGACCCAACAGAGCTGAGCTAAAAACACCGGGGTGCCCAAAAAGGGCAGCCCAGGGTTGGCTGACAGGCACTAAAGGTCTGAGCATGTCCTTCACCAGGGACATCTGCATGCACACAGCAAGCCAGGCTTTGGGAAAAACTGGCAGACATGTGAGTATAGCTGTTCACAGCTGTTGAGCCTGAGTATATAACATGGTTACATACATGGCTACAGAGAGAAAACGTTGGAGTGCCAGGATCTAGGAGGCTAAGAGTCGAGAGGATCAGAGTTCAGGGGGACATCTAAGATGAGAATATGCATTTTAAAAATAGTGTAAAAACCTGGAGGATGAGGAATCTAGACTTAAATAGTTATTAGGTTCAATGTCCATAGCAAGGCTACAAAAACTCTTTCCTATTCCCTTTTGGGTTTTTTTCTCCCAGGGTTAGCTCTGTAAAGTACTTTCCTAGTAGTGGACAGAGCAATGGAACAGATTACAGGTAGAACTGAAGTAATAAAGGCAAATACTTAAGTGTAAAGGCTAACAGGATAAAGGAAAAGGACAAGTAAAGATCATGAGTTCTGTGAAAATCAGAGATCTCAGAGGCTGCTGCGTGACTTTAAAAGTACTGACCTCTATGTAGCTTATAAGCTTGAAAATCCTCTCCTATGTATTTGCAGCATTAATTCCTCTTGTTATCTGAGGTGATCTACTTTAATCAGATTCCTACAAACAAGTCAAGTGCTTACAGCAGGAGATCTTTGACACCCCTACTAGCAGCATCAGTGGAGAGGACAGACCAAACCAGCAGGAAGATAAGATACATCGCCTCATCTCAGCAAAAACTGTTTTAGGATAATTTGCATCAGAGTTTCCCCACTCCAGGCTCTTACCTGTATGCTCTATGGTTATTTGATGTACTGTTTGCACACAAGATACCTCAAAACAATCACATTTCAAAGACACAGCAATCCTGAAGCCTGCTCTGTCATAGTGCCAGCTCCTGTGCTACCTTGCTTCTTCACATAGGCCGCGTAACCTGAGTCTGGATCAAAAGAGGACTCATAAATTTGATCCTGCTTTTGTGCCTTTAGTGCAGCTTCTACTTCCTGTGTTCTAAGTTGCTAGCCCCATGGTCTCTGAGTCCAAATAATGATGGTCCCTGTTTTAAATTTAATCTCATTTTCACACAGAGCTTAAGCCAGAGGAGGCAATGCCATCTGATACCCTCCAAAGACCTTTCATCCCCATTGGAGCACATGTATTGCATGTGGCAAAAGGAGCTTGATGGCTATGTGAGGACACACAAGATATATGAGGTGACAGTTCAGGTTGCCTTACTCTTTAGACTTATCCATTGGAGAAATCCTAAGTATTTTGTGCCTGGTTACCCAAGAGTAGATTTTACTGCATATGGTGCGAGACTCAGGATGCAGTTGCAGCAAGAGGGTTACCACTGCCTAAATCCAGGAACCACAGGACAAGCTTTAATGTGCTTGTTTTCCCAAAAATGGTTATGTTTCTAGCAGGAGCCAATAGTTTAAATAATCTTAAAATGTTGTAAAGGAAAAAATTGGGTATGAAAAAACCCTATCTAAAAAATCGTCGTGGTTTATCAGGGGAATTAAAGACCTTACTGACCAATTAGCTTGAAAAATTAAGAAATCAGGACAAATTAGTTGAAGATTAGCATCTTAATGAACTATTGTTGTCTCAGCCCAGTTTGGACATATCACTCCTTTGTTGACATTTTTAATGCTTTCTGTGGATTACCAGTACATGACCAGTATATGAAAGCTTGTTAAGCCTCCACGTGCTCAACCTGGCCCTAGCTTTAATACTGGCTTAGTGCAATCCCTGCTGTTGGCACAAGCTCTGTGGGACTGGAACCTTGTGGTGCTGGGCATTGTGTTTCTACCTAATCATCATATGGACCTACTCAAGTGTGTTTTACAAGCTTAGGGCAAATTTGTGAATGCCCAATTATCTATATGTAACTTTTATAAGAGAAGCCAGCCAGGGTTTGGGGGGTTTTTTTACTTTTTTTTTCTTTTTCTTCTTCTTTTCAGAATTCTGCAGTATCTTTCTGTAATTAGTGGGGAGATGCTTTCAGCCTGGCTTCCAGGTCTGCCTGGTATTTCCTTTCCTGATTAGCAGAGAAGCCTGTGCACTTGTCTTTTCAAACTACACTGCTCTTGCATCTCTCTCTCCTGGTTCCCTGTAGAAAATTTAAAGTCCAAAATGTTTTTGAATGCCTCAATCTTAGTCCCATTCAGGAAAAAGATGTTACAGCAGCTTCTAGGCAGATGCAAATTCACATTTACTTTTGAAAATTCTTCACTTATTTACAGACCTTTCAGCCATGCAGTGCTACTTCAGTTTTAAACTAGTTTTGCTGTCTGCTACAAGTGTGAGGTGAAGTTACTGATGGTGTATCTGTCTCTCCATTCCTTTCTTTCAGAGAAAAACAACAGATGATGTATAAGAAACTCACTTTATAATTTGGTTTTTTGGTGTGTTTTCCTTTTCATTTGTTTGCAGTTGCAATTCTTTGGCCCTAAACTGAAACAAAGTGATTTTCCTTCCACAAAAAAAATGCTGCTGTCATTGCATCAGGCAGAAGTGGTTTAGAGTAGATGCCTGCAGTATGCATGTGCAGTTTTATCCCATCTTATTTTTAAACGGTCATCTGTGCATCCCTCTGGTTCACAATCCTTTTCCAAAAATACCTGGGGTTTATCCTTATCATATTGCCCAGCTAACTGTAAGAAATAGGCTCAAGTGGCTCAGTACAGATTAGATTTGCCTGTTATGCAACAAGGTACAAGATCCAGGGAGAAGCCAGGGATCTGCCTTGGGAAGAGCTTTGTCCTTCGTGGGCCAGGGAATCCCTTGGCAATACCCCTTGCACATGTTGAGAGTATCAGGTTGCTTCCCAGCAACTTCACTGGAAGAATACTGCACTGAAAGGGGATTCATTTGTTCACAGAGGCCAGGATAAACATGGTCCAGAGGTTTCTGATTCTTACCTTAAATAACTCTAAGTTTTAATTACAGTTTTTGTAGCCACATTTTTTTTAAAATTTGATTCCTTTCAAGTTTACCAGCTCTGGCATACTTGGTAAAGAGGACAAGCATCTACATTTGTTTCTTCAAAATAGGTGCTAACAGATTCAGGCTTTGGAAAAAACACCCTTGCCAACTCCCCAGAGGGAAATTTCACCACCAGTTTATGTGATTTTTCTGCCATTTTTACAAGGTTTGCTGAGACTTCTGCTGTTTTCAATTTTATTTTTTTCCTTTCAGCCTTAGCAAACATTTCTTCTCTGCCTTTCCCTCCTTTCTACCCACATTCCCAAGAATCGAATACTTTCCCTGTCCCAGACCTGCAGATAAGGTTAGATGTGTGTTTTTGTCAGACAGCATGTGTCTGTTCTCATGTCCTGAGCTCTCCTCCTCTTCCTCCACCTCCTCTTCCTTCTCAGTTGTCCCCATTCACCTTTGGTAACCTTGTTCTGGCACCAGGAAATGTTTTGATCCTTTTGCTATCAACACCAAGAGTGGGTATTTGGTGAACTTCATTTTCACAGCATACACAGGGAGGAATTTGGATTCAACATGTTCACTTGGGAGTCTTAGGTCAAAGATGCAACCCAGGGCAAAAACTTCTTAAGGTCTTCTCATGGCTGCAGTGGCACCGTGTGAGTTAAGTTCATAGCTTATTCTTCACCCGGTTTCTAGGCATTTTATGTACTTTGGGGATCAAAAAAAAAAGATTCATAGAGTCAAAAACTGTTTGGTTTTCTCCTCCCACCACAGACTGGACTCTTGTTAGTGAGTAGGGAGCTGGAGGGAGATACCATGTGAGATTGTCTGATGTGCCTCTGCAATTCCTAGGTTGCACGTTGTGGAGAGTTTCTTCTCCAAATCAAAAATTGCTGCCTATACTTTATCAGGTAGCATGCTATAGAGCTTTTGCAGTACACTTTCTGCAGATATAATTACACCAATTTCATAACTAAACCCGACATTGGACATTTGCCCAAAATATCTCCCACATGGGTAGAAAAAAGTAGCCCACAATATGTGCAGTTCTTCTCTTCAAGCCACATTAAGATTTCATGCAAAACCCTGAGCATTCATAGTGCTCAACTACTCTGCAAGACCTGGACAAAATGAAGATGCAAACTCCTTTTCATGGACAGGGGAGAACTCATTCACAAATGAGGAACTCAGATGAGTTATATTATATCTGTCCTCCTGAGCCCTATTTTTCTGTCTGAAAGTGATGTGAGTGCCTTTCATCAGCTCTCTGCACAGTGATTTGTCCCCAGAGCATCCTGTGCCTTGTAAAGATGTGTCCAAAGCCTATCTGCCTTGTAACGGAGTGAATGCCAGCTGGTGACCAGCTCTAGAGTCTCACTTCAGTTTCCACATCCCACCAACCCTCAAAGAATGAAGAATCCAATACTTGTTCTAATGTAAAACTCCACCTATAATTTGAAAATATCTGTAGGTCATACCTAAAATTAGGAAAACAATGACTTAGGTCCAAAAGTGCCCCTCTTCTCATAGGACTCTGAATATCTGAAGCTTAAATTAAGGGTGGGTTAGATTTGTTATAGCTTTTTTTTTTTTTTTAATCGACTATTCAGTGTTGGTCTTCATTATTTTTTTTTTATCCTTTTGAAAGCTTTTAGAGCCTCCTGCATAACCGCCTCTGCCCCATTCAGTGCTGAATGGACAGTGCGCTGATCTTTTTCTCGGTGGGTAATGGATTTGGGTTGATTGCTTGACACAGGGACAATAGGGGGGTAAACAATTGCCTTCGCACCCGTGCAGCTCCCCATCTGTTGAGTGCGTGCGCCTTCAGAGGCAGCCGGGCAGGGACAGATGAATGCGCCAGCCGAGCCTGATGTTAATGACATCAGTCATACAAGCAGAACATGTGGCGCAATAAATCAAAAACTAATTGAACTTTTGGTTGATTATATTGCCGTCCCACTGCCTGCTCCAAGCACGGCGCTGTTCCCTGGGACAATGCCCCCCGCCCGCAAAGGCTTTGCTGCCCCTGGACAGCAGGAGCCTGCCCTGGGAGGTGACAAGTGACAACAGCTTCTCTTTGCTCACTGCTTTCCTGAAACAGCGACACCTTCCACTTGACCAAAATGCTTCCAGGCTCAGGACGTCTATTTGACCAATATTTATTATTTCAAATAAGAAACGTTCATCAATATGACAGTGACAGCCCATGTTCAGTGGCACTTTCCATCTGGGACTGTTGGTGGCAGACATCTATAGGAGAGGACAGCACTTGTTTTTGTGTTAATTAGACACACACGTGGTAGTAATGAAGGCTATTCATTAGATTGATATAATTTAATATCATTATTCACACTTGAAAGTGCTCCAACTGCATCAGTTGTTGGAGCCTGCAAGCCAGAATTTTCTGTCTTGGGTGTCCATGGCAGCATTAAGTCATCAAAAGTTGAGGGGGCTGATATTTGTAGAGATGCAAAGGAACAATTTCTGATGGGAGTATTAAGAAATGAAAAGCTTTGGCAAGAAGACCCTTTATTGAAGTCCCTAAATGTGGAATTAGGCCCCAGAGCCATCAAGTCAGGAACCCATCTATGACTGAGCCACCTTTCCTCCCCTTGCAACCACAGACAGGTAGGGGGCATGGAGAATCTATGCACATCTGCCCTTCTTAGACATTTGCATTTGTAATTTTATGCTTTTTGAATTTTACTTTGAAAAATCCAGGATTCCAGTGTTTGTTTATGAAATGAAAAGGTAAAGCACAAAATGCTTTTCTTAACACACCTAGAATCATCTCCTCATTATATGTAAGGAGCAAATCTTTATGGTAAATGTGTTAAAGTACACACTTAACCAAATTTATTTAAAATATCTTTGCAGTACTTCTGTAAACATTTGCCAATAGATTAGGCTTTAATTATTAGCTATTAATTGCAGAGGACTTTCCACACTGGTAAAAGGAAATGTAAAATAAAATGCTCCTATCTTAGTAGAGGCTTAAGTAAGAGCTAAATTAAATCTTTGTGTTAATATTATTCATAGAAAGGCAGATGGGAGCAGAAAATGTTGCAATGAAGAATATGGAATGAGATGAGATCACAGCATCAGTCTGTCCTTTGTAGATCTGGACAATGATCACAGAGCCAGATTGGATTAGTGAAACCTATTTACCAGAAGTTCAGAGCGGTTGCATGAAGCTGAAAGGCAGTCAGTAGGGAGAGGCGGAAAATGCACCAGATTTACAGCTGCAGCGATGAAAATTTAGAAGTTTTCACCACTGTGATTTCTTCCAAATGTGAGTACATCAAAATCTAACAACAGCTACGGTGTTGTCTGTTTGAGGGATGGGATGTTTAGCAGCGGGGAAATACTTGAGGAGAGCAGCTCATCTGTTCTGCTGTGCCGTGCTCTGCCTGCAGCCCAGCCCTCGCTGCTGCTTTCTCGACCTAATCCGTGCAGGTGCTTCAATATTGTGGCTCTGTAAAATCTTTGCTTTGGCAAAATTGGGAGATCTGGAAGCGGTGTTGCTGTACCTATGAGGTAACTGCTAAAGTGACAGCTTGCAACTGTGTGGCTTTTCTGTGTAATAGAAAAGAGAATGAAGTTCTGCGAGCAGTTAGAAGTGGGTGAAGTGCATGAATGTTGAATTTAAGTCTGCTGGCTCAATAAGTGGAACATTTCCAAAGCCATGCCCTGGAAATGAATGCATGATTAACATTAATTGCTTCTAATGAAGAGTAAGAACCGGACAAAGCCCAGCCTGCATTTGATTGAACAAATTAGTTTAAACTCAATGGCTGCATATTTCAGCAACAAGAAAGCAGGGAAAAGCAGGGAAAACAAATTGTGGGGCCAGATCAGATCTTTACGTGCAAGCTGCGAGCATGAGCTCTCAGCTGCTTAATTTTGGAATATAAGTGGAAATGACAAAGTGAACCATCACTGTAATTGTATTTGTTGACCAAAATCTGGGCTGTGCATACAAACATCCTTTTGCAGGCAAATCCACATACATCATCTGCAAGGATTTGTTCTTCTCTTCCTTCTCTAGCGCTCTGCAGAAGTTTGTGTTTGCAGGGACAGCCTGGCAGCCCCAGTGTTTGCATTGCTGCCATTGTATTCCCACGCAAGTGGGTCACTTCTGGCTACCTCTGTGATTCACCCTTCTTTCAATGCCTATTCAAGTAATTGCATGTTTGCTGGTGCTGTGACTTCCCTTTCATGCCTTGCCTTTCTTCAGCCCCTGTAAGCCTTTTGCCACTCATTCTGGCAGACAACAGGGGCTGAGGGATCATAGTTATTACTGTTAGGCACGTTTATGTGTTGTTCCTTTTGCACTAGCCTGGGTAGCAGCTATGACAGCACAAGGGCACTTGCTTCTGGTAGAAATCTCTAAAAAACTGTACTACTTACACTGTGTGGTAAAATACCTAAAACACCAGAGAGAAGAAGGTAATTCCTTGCATCACTAAACTTTTCTGCAGTTGAGGGTTTTGCTTATGAGCAATTAGTTTAGTCCTCCCACAGTGAAATTCCAGAAGTAAAGGTGATGGAAGCAGATTCAAAAACAACTTACAGTTTATTCCTAGGTTTAAAAAAAAAACAAACCACCTTCATTATGTTTGTCTGGTTTTCATCCCCCACTCACCATGGTTTAAAATATAAAATGTGTCCTGCAGGAGAAGACAGTAAGGATCCCTGAGGATATCACACTGTGCAGAACAAACTGTAATCACACTGACAGCTTAGCACACTCTAGGCAGGCAGATAACTTACTTGTGACAAGCTCAGTGTGGAAGTGCCCTGTGCTGCAACAGGATGCTCACAAGGACCTTCCTATTTTCCTGTCCTGTTGCACAGGCCAGAATTTCCTCTCCAGTGGGCTCCTAATGCTCAGGACTTATATCCTCACTGGGGTGTGGAGGGATGGCTGTTAGACACACACAAGCTGTCTACGAAGAGTGACTTTGGTCTCGCTGCCAGCTCTGCTTGCACCAGAGCCCTGGAAAGCCCAGTCACTTGTTATTCCTGCCATCTGAGGAGTTTGGCTGCAGTAACGAGCAGCCTTGAATGACCTCCAGCTGCTTCCACAGCTCCAAAACTCTGCAAGCAGTAATATACAGCAGCTATAAGCACTGCAAGCTAAATGTGTGCTAACAAGGTAAAGGAAAGATTACCTGGGAAGTAGAAGTCACCCATCATCCTGTAACAAACCTTCCTGGCTCTTCAAAGCCTTTGGATTATACATGGAGCCTGAATAGGAAGCCCTCATTCAAGTGCCTTGCCCCCAGGGTCAGCCTTTAGAATTGGAGTTAATTCTCCACATTTGGCAGCTTTCTGCAAGCCTGTTTCTGTCACTGGTGTATAAATCCTGTAGTTCTGGTAGCCTGCAGGGTAAGTAAGATATGAAGAGAGGGAGAGCTGGGAGTATCACAGAGTCTTGCAGGCCAGTTTTAAGTCTAAGTCAAACAACAACAGTTTAAAAATCCTTCACTCAGTCCAGTAAAACCATCACCCAAAACCAATTGCTTCAGTCCAGACAAAAGCTTGGCTTTTGGCCCTGGCATCCTGTGTGTCTATTGGCCAGTGGTTCTATGATTTTGGTGTCTTCGTGGGTCTAAGAAATAAAAGTGAGAAACAGACTTTAAGCAAAATGTCCCAAGCTAAAGAACTGAACAGGTCATTTTGAGGACTGAAAAAGAAAAGATTAGGCTTAGTGCAAACATTGTGCTTTGGACATCATGCAGTAAAAGTGAAATAATGTCATGAGGGAGTTTGAGCTTATTGATAAAGGCCCTAGAATTTATCTAGTTAAAATTGATAAATTTTAACTAGATAAAATCATAATAGTCTCCAAGTTAATGTATACACTACTGATTTCCTACTGAAATGCTGTCAGGTGGGAGGCCAGGTCAAAACTGAGAAAGGAGAAGGAGTGTTCCTCCTGGAAGGCAATGGGAGAGGTGCAGAAACTTGGTAAAGGCTGTGGCCCAGTGGCCACAGATTTCTGTATTGTACAGCTAGAGCATGGTCTCTGAGATCACATCAAAAGGGACTTTCTTTTGGATTGTTTCAGCTGGAATCTTCCTCAAACCCTTTATTCTTCCCCCTCTTCCCACCATGCCCCCAGTGAATTCTTACAGAGGCATATGTCTGCCTCCACAGCATCCTGACCACGTTCCTGTTCTTTTTGCAGCATGTAGTCCTGCCCGAAGACGAGCCAAAGCTACGCAGCACATCCTAACAAAGAGTGTAAGAAAAATCTCCTTTCCTTTCCCTATTTTTTTTTTTATTTTTTTACATTCCAGTTGGTTATGCATACCCTCAAAAGGGCTGTGGGTAAATGGGAAGCAGATCTTCCAGGGTAAAGCAGAGCGTCTGTGTCTGATGCAGGGAGCAGGGTGGGAAACAGGAGGGGGAGTTTCTGTAAAGTTGCAGTTTCTTTACAGAAGTGCTTTGAAACAAAAAAACAAAATATGGTCCTGCCATGCAGAGCCAGTCAAAATGAACATAGTGGCTTATCGACACTGTCCATCTGAGGGAATCACAGACTTATTTATTGTCCATAGAGCCTTCACAATAAGTCCAGAGAGACGTGGAGGAATGGAAAGTCAGCAAATCATACCAAATCATGTCAGTGTTAATCAAGTAATAATAATAATAATCATGTTAATCAAGCAGCCAGTATCCTAGGGAATTTGGGCTAAAAATACCAAGCAATGGACTGTAACTTTGACCCTAAAAGTTGGCACTGAGAAGCCCAGGGAGAATGTTTGTCCCCTGATCCCAGCAATGCTTACCTGTCCTTGCCTCAGCCTTGGTTCAGAGGGCACAGAGGAAGCTTTACCCACTCCCTGTAGACGAGGTACCCCCCAAATGAAAATAACTGAACATTTTTCATGCTCTGAGTAAATGTCTTGCAAGTTCAGGTGCTTTCACACATGGGTGTGAGGTTTCTTGTCTTCAGAGACAGTTTTCCCTCCTTAAATCCACTTGACCCATTCACAACCCCTTCCACAATCCTTTTAGCTGATTTGCAGGAATGAGTCTCCTCTGCACATCAAAACACTTCTTACAAGTTTGAGACTCTTCTGCTGAAGCATTTCTTCTCACCACAGACCTGTCACTTCTCTAGCACTTTGCTGAAGTATTTTGCTCCCTTTTTCAATGCCCCTTCCTACTTCCCAGATCCATCCTCATTTTCAGAGAACCTTTTCTTTGTATTCCTGATTCCCTGATCTCCACACAGAGCTGTAGGTCCTCCTGTTTACCACACTTACCTGTGCACTGGGAAGGAACCTCATCACATTCACTCCCACCCACTCTTTTGGTTATTAAAGCAGATCACAGGATCCCAAAATGTCACAGGACACCTGAAGTGGTCCCCAGGAAGAGCCAGTAACATGTCTGTCATTTTTTGGGTAGAAACTATGCATTTAAATATTTTCCCAAATTGTGACAGTCTCGGTTTGGTTGGTTTTGTCCCATAGCTCAGGCTGAGATTTCAAAATTACTCTTCATTCCAAAGGAAGATGAGTCAGACTGCTGAAGTGTTATTCAAACTTGTTGAATGTTACACAGTGGGATATTTTGAGATACCCCACTTTTATTTGTTAAACCTTTGATATAATTTTTTTTTCCATGCAATATAAAAAACAGCAGAAAAGTCCAAACCAAAAGTCAACTATTCTGACTTGATGAAACAAAATGCTCAGATAATTTATCTCCCTTTTTTTTTTTTTTTTTTGACAATATTTCTTATAGAACTATTCAGCTGAAAAATTTCAGCTGGGCTACATCAAAATCAAGGGGAACTCTGTTATCTTGTTCCAAATCTCAGTAGATAGTTGTTTCTACTAAATGGAAGCATCTAATATTTAATTTGGATTGCATCAGCTGCTGTGACACCACTGTACTCATAAAGGCCTAAGAAAATAAGATAAGAAAGTCCCTGTTTTGTTGCTGTATTTTAAGAGGATTGGGGTTTATTTTCCTTTGGGGCTTTCCTGACCCCAATTAAGGATGTCCTTTGATTGGCTCTTAGTCATGATGCAGGCAGCATCATATTAGCAGTGGGAGCACCAAGCCTGAGGAATGGTCTGCAGCTCCAGCTACAAAAACAAGGATGGCTCTCAAACCAAAATGACTGGCACAGTCAGCTCTTAGACATTCCCCTTCTTCAGTGGGATGCAGCTGCTCACAGCTCGTAAGCAAGCATTGAACTAATTGCACATACTGAAATAAACATGCCTGTGAGGAAGCTGTGATTGTCAATTTCTAGACCCACAGAGGAGTCGCAGAATGATTGTTTATTTTTCACTTTTACATCTGCACCTGCAGTCAGAGCTGTAAAAATGCCTCAGCCAACATAAAATCTTCTGCTCTGGTGATTGCAGTGGATGCACAACTTTCATCCTCAGCAAGGACAAAAATAGCAACCAACGTGGACATCTGCCAGACCTTTATTTTCACAGCAGAAATACTCAAGCAGTGTAGCATTAAGTGATTTAACATTCAAATTACTGACTGTGGGGGGTAACTTCCATCACATACAAGAACTCATCCCAAAAGCGTGATAATGACTGTGGAAGGGTGACAGAAAGGAGGAAGCACCTTTTTTTTTTCAGCTGAGCGTTCCACCAATATGTATATTTGCAGTTCCTATTGCCCTGTTATTTCCAGTGATAGTAGATCCTTCCCTTTTCTTCTTCTAGCCCCAAAATCCCCTGGGTAGAACTGTCTGGACACCAGTACCTGTCTACTTTGCAATAAAGTGGAAAATACCCCTGTGCATGCTTGAGCTGCCACATTAAAAATTAGCTCAGCATTAAGACATCAAAATAACTTAACTCTACAGATATGGAATTTTCTCCAATAACAGGCACATTGTTGTTCAGACTCTAACTTTCAGAGTTTTATCCAAAGCCAGATATTTAATTGCCACCTTTTCTGGAAAGCTCTTGGTTGGCAGTAGGATTTTAAGCCCAGGATGGTAGGAACAGCCTCTGTGACCATCCTGTGTCCTCTTAACACAGCTAATTCCATCAGTGGGTATGCCAGGCCTCAGTGCTCTCATGTGCATGGCAAAGTCCATAAAAAGAGAGTTTGCTGAGCTCTGATTTCAGAGTTGGTGTCCTGCAAACAGACTGGGCTGGTCAAAGCATTTACAGGTTCTAAAAACAGTAAGTTTTTAGAGAGCAGTTTGCTAATTCTGCATAGTTTAGCTGACTCTTCCATCTGCACAGATTTAAATTTCCTGGTGTGTCTAGAAAAGAAAAGTGACTCCCAGTTGATCCTTCTGCCTTACCCTAGGTACCCTAGAGAAATGTCAGCTCCACTTTAGATCAAAACCCAGCTACAGCAGGTTTAGTTTCCTGACCTAGATAAGTCTTTACATATTACAGTAACGGGTGAGGTAGCCAAAGTCACTGTGAAATCTTGAATTAGGAGATAAGGAGCTCCCAAAGTGTGCACAATCAAAAGCTGCAAAGATGTTCACTGAAAATATATTATAGAGATTGCACTGTTGTCTCCAGCTGTAATGGAAAATGGCACTGCAACTTATTTATACAGGTTCTGCTGCTTGAAGACATTTTGGCACTACTGACATCATATGTAACAAGGAATCTCAAAAACATATACAATGTGCCTATATAATTGTTGCTATTAATCAAGATAAAAATCCTCTTCTTTTCCCCAAACTGTATTTCATCCTGTGAGACACGTAGGCAGAATGTTAAGTTTCAAGCCCATGGTGGTTTACACTAATCAAATAAGCCACTTTCAGGATTAGAGGAGACTGCAGCCAGCATCCTACTTACCAAAAATGCTCTTTTCATGACAATGCAAAATAAGTGACCTCAGGTGTCTCAGTAGCAGAGTGTTGATGACATTTTCTGTCACACACCAGCAAAGACTGAGTGTGACCAAGGGTACAGGACGTTTTTTCCAGAGATGGCAGGAAAAGCTGAGCTTTGTGTCCTTGCAAGCTGGAAGAGCTCAGTTCACACGAGGCAGGCTCCAAGGGCTGTCATTAGGGACC
Source organism: Pseudopodoces humilis (assembly GCF_049639895.1). Classification (NCBI taxonomy): domain Eukaryota; kingdom Metazoa; phylum Chordata; class Aves; order Passeriformes; family Paridae; genus Pseudopodoces; species Pseudopodoces humilis. The sequence goes on along the minus strand of NC_142200.1, from coordinate 34,030,153 downwards.
CCTGCCAGCCACAGTCTGGTCACACTAGTCCTGAAGACAGGTGTGGTCACTGGTGTCACCGTGGTGAAGTGGGTGCTGCCCTGGTGAGCAACTTGTAAGGCACATGTGGACACAGGAGCCTGCAGCCTGCAAGGAGCTGCTGCAGAGGGATGTGGAGGTGCTGGAACTGCTCCAGGGGCAGCAGGGAGGGAGCCAATGCCAACAGCTTAAGTAGCAACAGGAGGCCTCTCATAACCAGCATCACTCTCCTTCTGAAACATCAGAGCAATGCTGAGGCTCAGCTCCTTTGGCAGCTCCAAATTTGTGATCAGCAGAGCTGGGACCCAGCTGCAGCCTCCTTTAGCATCTGCTTGTCTTCAAGGACACCAGCAGTCCCTTTAAGTGAACATTGGGCATGTCTTTAAGTAGTTTACAGCACATGGAGTGTGTTAGGCTGTGTGTCAAAACCCATAGAAATAGGGGAAAACCCCTACTCAGCCTTGGATTAGGCTTTGGTTGCCTTACCTGCCTTTTCCAGAAGTATTTTTGCCTGTTGTTGGGCAGTTTCCTGCTCCTCATCCTGCTAGTCAGTAGGATTTAGGTAATGTGGCCTTGTCCAGACTCCTGAGGGTACATGGAGACAAAAGAATTAGAAGTGGTTAGGTTGGGATTTTTCTTCTTTCCTGTTTTGGAAAACACGGGTTTGCATGTGTTGTTATGCCTGTGTAAAAAAATCATATACACAGAATATTGTGGATTAACGGCAAACTGAATTAAAACTTAATTAGAGGAAATGGACAATTTGGTGTGAGGGGACATGTTTGAATAGGGTCTTGTTTTTATCTTGAGTGTGTGTTAGAAGGCAGAACAATAGACCGAATTAAGGCTTTTTCTATGCCAATAGCTGGCTGGCCAGTTGTTGAGACAAAATAACTATATTTATATTTAAAACATGTAGACAGCAACTACCAGCCATCAGTTAGATGCAACTAGCTGCTTTTCTCATAATCTTCCAACATAAGTAAGTCTAATAGGAAATAGTCTGAATAGTTGCCACATGTCTTGTTTCCTTGCTGGTTTGGATCTTTACCCTGTTTAAGTGGTTCTCTGTATGACAGCAGCAAGTCTTTAGGGAAGAATGAAAAAACCCCAACAAAGTATGAAACACTCTGTCCCTGCTGTTGGAACTTTGATCTTCATGAGAAAACTCTTTCCAGACCATCCTGGATAACAGTCCTGATGAATTCATTTCTTTGAGGTGTATCCCTGTTTTTCCAAACTCACATTAGCTCTGGCCTTCCCAGTTGCCTGTGGCAGTACAGTGAGTGCCATGGCTTAGTCATAATTGATTAGAAAATAACTTGATTTTGTTCATGCTTGTTTTCAGGGACTGTTGGAGATACCAGGGGGGCTGATGCTCAAAGTTGCAGCTGTCACTGAGTTTGTCCGTGTGAGCTAATGTTTGTAAAAATTAATCTCTAGGAGCACAATTCCTCTCTGCCTCATATTCTCTGTAGTCATTTATGAGGTACAATATGTAATTAAGTACAAAAGACAGGAGAGACTATAAGGAAACAGCATTCGTAATTCGCACTGCATGAGTTTGGCTGATTGCCCAAGACGTGATGCAGTAAGAAAATAAATCTGAGCTGTCTCAGAGGCATATCCTATTCAGAGAGCTTGGAAAGGAGCACATTTCAGTCTCCTGAGTCAGAATACAGAAAGGTGCAACTAAGTAGCTGGGTCCCAGAAAGGCCCAGCAGGATTTTCCCCTACTTCCATACACCGCACAGAAGCTGGAGCCAAACAAAATCCCACAAATCCCACAGTCCTCACCTGACAAAATCCTCTTTGGATGACAGCAAAGCAGTAGGAAGAACAAGCAGCCTTTCAGCTCCCCCGTGACCTCGACAGACCACCTAATCCCCCGGGCCGGGTGTAACGGGGTGGTTTGCCTTTCTCTGTAGGTGGTTGCCATATCAGACCGCCGGCCCCACCAGGGTGACCTCCTGCACGTGCTGTATGAGGCCAGGGGCGAGGAGGAGGCACGAGGAGTGGGCTGCCTGCAGGGCGGCCAGCGCGGAGCCTGCCCCGCCAAGGGCGCTGCCCAGCATGGTAAGTCCGGAATTAAAGCCCCTGATTCCTCCGTGGTAGTGATGCCTTGAGAGGGCTGACCTAGAATGGAGACTAGACAGTTAAAGGATAAAGTAGGTATTTATTGAAAGGCCTTAATGGATCCACCTTGGGCAGTGCAAGAGCCTGGCCAGGGCTACACCCAAGATGGACCCAAAATGGTCACAAAATGGATGACCGGTCGCGAGGTCTCACATTTTTATGAGCTTTGGTCCATTTGCATATTTGGGTTAATTGTCCAATTATAGCCTCAGGTTATGAAGTTACATCCTCCTTGTTTTCCCTTTTCCACTGTTTATACTTTGGGGGCCTGGAGCTTATAATCGTTGTCCTTGATCTCAAGCTGGAAAAGGATTGTTTTGTCTTCCTACCCTGTGAAGAGAACACGCAAATACCTAATATGAAGCTCAGAGTTACACACCAAAGCAGCACAGAATCTGGAAAATATGAAAGCTAAAACTTAGGCATCATTCCCCAACATTTTTAGATATTGTAGTCTTCCAGTTTGCAGCAAAGCAGGCACTTTATTATGTTCCTGGAGGATAATTCCATGCTTAAAATATCCAGTGGAATTAATGAGATAATGATCGTGGCATTGCTCAATTTATTCAGTCATAAACACTCCCTGACAATATTTTAGAGATGATAAATTTTAAGTTACTGAGTTTGCCTGAGTCATCTTCTTATATAAGATCCCTGTTCAATTGCTTAGAATTAGCCAGAAAATAAACACTTGGGACGAATTTTCAGGTTCTGGACAACAGCCACAGACCTGATTTTTTGGCAGCTAAAGCTTGTTCAGCATATTTGCGAGAAACCGTGAAGGAAAAATAGAGCTTGCCAATACAAAACCAAGGAGATGAGTAAACATAAACAGAGTGGCCATTCAGCTCCTCTAGCACTGGTGTGTTATGTTTGGAAGACTGAAGCTGGAGCAGGGTTGTGCAGTTTCACATGGGATGGCCTTTTAATCAAAAGTACATCTTTTGCACTCCTATGAAGAATCACCCAGATGCAGTCAAGTCATATGCCTTTAAAGAAATCCCACATGGCATGTTTATCCAAGAGGAATTGGACATTTGAATGTTCAAAGGTGCAAAATCTCTAGAGCAGGTCCATGAAGGTGTATATTCCTCACATCACCAATCTGCAACCACACTGCACATAAGCCATCCCATCAAGAACACAAACCAGACAAGAGCAGGGCCTGGGAAACTGGAAAGGAAGAAACTGAGCCTGGGACCATAGGAAAGATCTCAAAAAAATCTCAAGACTAGAGCCAAGATGTGGCTGAAAAAAAGAACTGGAGCTCCAGGACCGGAGCAGGGACAGGAAGAGGAGTGGCTGGGACTGGCTACAGGGTAAAGGATGGCAGAGAGCCAGAGTGTTGCACTCCTTCTCCCCAATGGGACCCCTCTGTCCCACCCCCCGTGGTGAGAGCCTGCTCATCTCAAGGCACAGGTGGCCGAGGGGGTCCTGGAGTGGATACAACACGGACTCAAAGTATCTAGACACAGGAGGCTCAAACTTGCTGGAGTAATCCCGGGTTTATTGTCTGTAGTCCATCCGGGGCAAGAGAGAGCCCGAAATGCTCTGGGTCTCATCTCTTATACCAGGGGGCAGGGGTGATTAGGGGATGCAGGGAGGTCACAGCCAATGGGAAGGGGGAAGGGAAAGAAGGTTTTCAGGTAGGAATTCACATTACACAAACCAGAGGTGAGTTTTACCCTTGGGAGGTACCAAGATTTTTAGATGCACTACAACACCAGAGAAGCAGAAAGGAGGGACTGCTGGTCTCTGCTGTTAGGGGAGATGAGAGGTGAACCATGACAGATAGGTACAAACAAGAGACAAGCTGTAGGAATCTGAAAAGAAGAGCAGAAAAAGGGTGAACAGGTCTCACAGGGGGAGAAAGGGAAATGAGTATTCAGAACTTGGAAATTAAGTTTATATTAGAACAAAAACCAAACAAGCAAACAAAAGAACACAGATGAGGCTGTTAGCATGTTTGTTGCTACCATCACAAATCCTGCAAAAATAGCAAAGCTGAAGGACAGTCCACTCCAGCATGTGAGAAGGCACTACTGGAATTCACACTGCATCCAGCCACCATTGCCCTAAGGGGAGCAACTACAAACCTGAAGCCATGAGGACTTCCTTTTGCTTAGATGTTTTGCTAAAAGTTTGCAAGAGCATTTTCTGTATCGAATAAGAGGGACAGGCTGAAGAGAAGAATCAGACAAAATCAGAGAAAACAAAACCAAATAAAAAGAAAAAATACAGGCATTAGCTGAAGCAGAGATGATCCACTTGCTGAATACTGTTAGTATCCAATATGCAAGATGAGAGGAGGTAATTGCATTAACTTTGACGTGAGGGATACAGTAAGGTACCTAATGGAATTACTGGAGGGGGGTGGAGCGGGAAGCTGGTTAGGATATTTATCGTAGTCAAATATTGCCCCCAGAAGGAGGAGACAGTTCCAACTGCTAAGTCATGCTGGAGACAGCTCTGTAAGCAGCACCCTGGCTATTTCTGTATTCACTGTCATTATTTATATTCCACTGGTCACAGCAGTAGAGAGGTCCACATTCCCACAGCCAAATAGGAGGATTTGGCCTCATGAAAAAGTCTGGCATCCCTCACTCATTTATTTTCTTGGCACAGTGAGCAGGAATGTCAATGAGCATTTATCCATGGATAAGTTATCGGATGAGCAATTACCTGAAACTGAAGAGTAGCTTTCAGTGTTGAGGACAGCAGAGAGAGAGATGTCACTCAGCCAGAGGCAGAAAGGTGGAAATCCCTCCCTGTGACAGGGTAGACACAGCATACATCTCTGCCCAGGTTAAAATAACTCTCCAGAGCAATAGAAAGTAGAGAATGATCTCCTAGGCAGGACAAACCTGCAGTGGGGGCTGAGGAGCAACATTTGGGCTCTTTTCATGTGGAGATATGTAAGTGTTTACAGAGTGGCCAAGGTCTGCTAAGCTTGGTCTGCTAAGGGCAGCTCATCATCTTATTTGAAAAGTCCAGGAGCAAGCTGAGAGACTTTCCAGAGTGACTTAAGCAGTTCCACAATCACTTATTTTGACATCACAATAGATGATCACTCTGCTCTTTTGGCTATAATCAAATCTGGTGGGACTATAACCTGTATTTTGGCTCTGTCCATATCTGGGTTTTACTGCACAGAAGGAAGTTTTTCATTACAAGCTGTGCCAATGGGATAATTGCTCCTAATATCATGCTTCTTATGCTTTGCAGCAGGAATTACTGAACAAGAGTCATCCAAGTCCCATAATCATCTGTTGGATGGAAAATCTTTGGTAAGCAAATAGAGCCAGACCAACTACCAATGTGTCTTAAAACCTTGTGCCTGTCAACATGTCCCACAGTAACATCATGTCAGTCTGTTGCAGCACCTGCAGATTTCACAGCCTTTGTTAAAGCCTGAAACATAATTCATGCCATAGGATCCCTTAGCTGGGAGCAGAAACTGGCATAGGACAGAAAACAGCCCCACAGGAGCCAGGAAGAGTGGTGGGACAGAAACAGGCAGGCTCCTGTTCTGGATGCTCAGGCACCTGCAAGAGCTGGAAGAAATTAGCCTCTTGTCTCTCAGGAAATTTCACAAATTGGGAAAAAAAAATAATTTCTTAAGGGGAACAAGCATCAAGTAATTTGTTTTCTGCAGAATGCCAACCTGACACAATAATCTCCAAAGTCAAAAACATCAATAAAGAGTTGATGGGAAAATTATCATACAACCCCCCAAATGCGCTCTCTAATAGACAGAAAAAATATTTTGGTTAAAAATTACTCACCTTTACTAAAATATTCTCCCTCCCTTTGTCTTATGATGCCCCCCTAATTTTCAAAGCCCCTACATTTAATAAAAACTAACTTTTTCTAAGAGAAAAAAAAATAAATTTAATAGTTTCTGGCCAGCACCAGACCATGCTGTTGAAACTTTATGGTTTCAGAGGCTGTTTTGGATGGCTGAAGCATGTTTTCTAGCTGTTAGCTCGGCTACACTTAAGAAAAATGACAGTACAATATTAAGGATGGTTAAAATGTTATTCAGTGTAATGAATCTAATTGAACCTACCAATAATTAACATAGTTAAATTTCAAAGGATGCTTGCAAAAGTGATTTCAAACATCTCTAAGTCCTAGGATACTTGAAAAACACACCTACATGTACCCAGTCTCAGATTAATCCTAGGAGAAATAGAAAGTTTAAGACCAGTTATGCTAGTGTCAATAATATGAACGTTTTTTTCAGGATTGCCAGTAAAATCAATAAGTGTGTTTATTGCCTGAAATAATGAGATCACCTCATACCATTTGACATTTTTTTTCTCTTTCTGGGCAACTCACACTTTAACTTACCATCTTGGAGGATGTGCTATTCTCAGAGACCTGTTTATGGGAAAGCATGACTCAGTTCTGACAGGCAATTTATGATCAAATAAGACAAGGAGGAAGTGGATGATCAGGCACTTGTGGAGCCATGGCAGAACTGGAGCATAACCAGGGTGCCCCCACACCACAGAGCAGCATAAAACAAAACAGGGAAACATCTCTGAATGCTCAAGGAGCTGTGCTGGCTGAGACAGCTGCTTCCCAGGCAGCTGCAGAGGTGGTGAGCTGCAAGAGGCAGGCTGCTCACTCTGCACAAAACCTCACTGCCTCAGGAAACTAAATGCAAAAACCAGGGAATAAAAAGTTCTGCAAGTGTCCCTTCTTTGATGAAAGGTGTAACTCTTGCTCCTACAAGCCCTGTGCTGAGCTCAGTGAGAATATTCACGTGAGCAGCTGGTAATTGTGTGGGTGAGAGTTGGGCAGTCAAATCCTTAACCTGCTTTCTCTTGTTAAGAGATTTGCAGCATTTATTTGTTTTCTTAAAACAGCCTCTTTCCTCAGATGAACCGGTGTCCCCACTCATCAGTGGCATTTCCTAATGATGTGCTTTATCCTCCCACAGATTCCTCCATCTCCAGTTGCCCATATCACAGTGAAAGCTGTGGCTGTCACGGGCTCGCCCACACGCAACCGCACTTCTACGGAAGAGTAAGTCCCTTCCCAGCCTCCAGCCGTGCCTCTTGTTTCCCAAAGGCAGGAAGAGATTGGTAAAGGTTATGCTGAATTTATTATCAGCCATGGCCATTTATACAGCTACCCCAGTGCCCATTACAGCTCTACTTTATCACTAGAAAAAAATCATCATAATTTAAAATAAAAGTATTTTCCCCTAATAAGTCTGTAATATTTGCCCTGAAGTGTAATTAGAAAAGCTAATTAATTGAAGAAAAAAAATGTATGTATTAAAGTCTAATTAAGGAACAGTCTGAGTGCAGTACAAATGCACTCATCACCAGGCAGTTAACCCAGACACAGATCTGGGTGGGATTTGAGGTGCCACCATTGTCACCTGAGGGTAACTCATTGTCACAGTGTCCTCCACACTCCATACACAGAGAGGTAAGTTCCCCTCAGCCAGTGGAGCTCACTGCTGCTTGGTCCCTGGGGCTTTGGTGGGAGGGCCCAGCTCTCTCCTTGGGCAATCCCCCCGCTCCTTGCTGGGTGGCAATGGCTTGAGAGGATGCACTTAGAGTGGTCCCACCTGCAGCCCAACCCTTTGTGTGAGTGTCCCCTCTGACAGGGAGGGATCAAGAGCACCAAGCTGAGTGGTGGCAGCTGCAGCATCCCAGCCCCTGACCCACAGAGCCCTTGCTCATTCCAGACTTGCTGATCCCAGGGCTGGGCCAGGCATGGGCACACCTTTTCAGCCAGGCAGCTCTTGATTCTGAGTAAGGAAGCAGGGAAGGAGGGCCAGGGAGAAGCATTCTGTACACACCTTCTGTTTTATTTTTTAGCCACAGGCAGCGCTGGAGGAAGACAACAGAGTATGACCTGGCCCTGCCACCAGCAGCAGAAGCTTCCCTACCACTGACAGGAGGCAACCTGTGTGGGACACCCAGCCTCCTGAGGAAGATGTGGATGAAGCACAAGAAGAAGTCAGAGTACCTAGGGGCAACAAACAGTGCCTTTGAGGCAGACTGATAAGGCTCAGCATCCCTTGGAAAGGCAGAAGGTCCTTTAGCAAGACAAGGTGCTTTAGGATCAATGAGGGAACAGACACAGCACAGCTCATCCAGGAAAATTCTATCTTTTTTATTACTTGATGCCATTTCCTCAGAACAGTGGGAGAAAGGCTAACAAAGGTAAAAACAGTGAATATGATGCAATTCCATGGCATTTCCTTGTTGCATTACACTAAAATCCCAACTATCCCACTAGATTTGCATCTTGACTCAATGCTGAGACTACTGCTGACCCATTCACCATTTTCTATGTCCTGTTTGAATGAGCTCGGACTTGCAACAAGAGAAGCCTATGAAGAGGTTTGTGTATTCCTGCAAGGCAACAGATTGATTACAGAGTGCCATTAAATCCCAGGGACTTACTTGTTGTGCACCACTGCTTGTCATCTTTCCCCGCTCATATCATGAGATAAAAATCTCATCTTGCGATATGCTTGGCTGAATGACACATGCAAAACAACTCTTTTCCTTCAGTTTTGGTGAAAAGGGAGGAGTAAAAGAAGCAAAAATTCTAAAACAGTGGGCCAGAACTGAGCAAGTTTGCAAACATATGTACCAAACGTTGCTATGTGAAAAGTGATGTGTGTTTTAAGGTGTCCTGCCAGATCAAACTACGAGCAACAGGGTAACCTGGAGGGATACTTTCTGCCATAGAACCTGCTTATAAGTGAAATGGTAGTCAGCAATTTACCCTCTACCCATATGGTAGAGGATATTACATTAAGTGCACAAAATACTAGGAGGAAGGGAAGTATGTAAATGGTGCAACTGGGTGACTAAGTATGAGATATTTGCATGTAAGAGACCTGTGCTTATGAACAGATGGATTTAATGGAATTTGCTTTAAATTTTTTTTCTTTTTTTTCTTTTTTCTTATTTTTTTTTCAATTTAGAAATTGCTGGTCAGGTTCCCTTTGGTTTTTCTCTCAAAAAAGAACAAATAAGTTTTATAAAAAAAGTTTTCACCACTGTTATAGACCATATTATATTAGTCATGAGCAGTACTTGCCTTCTGTGAGTGCTCTCCTAGTTACTATAAAAAAACACTGGTTTCCCTAAATACAGAACTTTAAATATAAAGTTGTAGGAGGCATATCTCCTGTTGTTTATAGTAATGATGACCTCTAATCTAACCGCCAGTGCACCAAAGCGTAAATTAAAAATAAAGGTCTGACTCTGACAGCAGCAGAGGGAAGGAGCTCCCATCTGAAACTTGCTTGCCTGCAGCCAGTGCAGTGAAATGCACTGAGATGCCATCACAGACAGTGCCATGGTAGTGAGGGGCAGCTGGCCCTGGTCAGGGGTCACCAGCTTAGGAGTACCAAGGGATCACCTGGATGGGAGGGAAAGACAGCCAGGACTTCTGGCTTTGAGTGGAGCAGGGTGGAGCAGCACACAGGAGAGGTTTTGCAGCTTCACAGCCTGAGCAACCAAAGTTCATGGGATGGGAAAACAAATGGAGCAAGCCAGTAGCTTTACAGAGCCTATGGTCCTGATGGCTGCAAGAAGGGCAACAGGGAAAACCTATTTGGGGCTGGACATGGTGGAAATGGTAGTAGGGAGAGGATGGAAGTTCTTACTTTAAAAGGTACTGTGGCTTTTTGTGCTGCTAGAGACAAGTCAGTCCAGAGTCTACCAAGGAGAGAGAGGCACTACAACTTCATGAAAGATCTCTGTCAGCCCTCCTGTTCAGCTGTTCATCATTGCTTCAGTCACAGGCTCCTCCTTCAGAGGTGCTCAGCTGGTCAGAGGACAACTTTGCACCTCAAAACCACACAGACTCTCCCTCCTCATTACCAAAGGTAAAAGTCCTTCTCTGGCCCAGCAGCCTGACAGGGATGATCTGCTCTCCAGTTTTTGTTTCTTGCTTCTGGGGAAGAAGGAGAATACAGTTCCTTATGAACAATGTGCTGGCACTGGTGACCCAGTATCGACCATGTGTTCTCTGCCCTGGCATGAGAGCAATGCTAACACCCAGTGAAGGCTGCACACCTGAACAGTTCCCTGTGAGAGGCTTCTTACAGGGGTCCAGCCCACCTTTAAAGTAGAGCCTGGCACACTGATCCTGCGCAATAGTCTGAGCACCCTCACCCTGCCAACATCAGGTCCTCTATGACTGAACCAAGCTGGAGTCAAGAGTTTCCTGAAACACTTTCTACAAATATCACTAACCACACTTCAGCCCCCTCCTCAGCCTATAGAACTCCTGCTAGAAACCCATGCATGTATTTTTACACATGTAGGTAAACCTAGTGAATTCAGTGGGACTGCTCCCTTGCATAGCAATACATACATTTAAAGAGCAAGGAGAAGAACAACCACTGCTTCTCTTCTTTGGTCTCATTTCCTAAACAAAGGAAAAATAATTATGAGGGACAGACACTGGGAAAAGTCCATTTACTGAATTAGGTGTAATTAAGAGTGTGAAAATTTGTGGTACCTGCCCTTGTAGTTAATATGGCCCAAGTACTGAAACACAGTCCAGGGCAACAAGAGTTTCGCTTGTTGAGGAAGTTGCATTGTAGTAGTAGTAGTATTTAATTTGTTAATTAATAGCTTTGAGCAGTATGAGGATGGAGGCAGAGATGATTAATATTTCTTCTTAATAATTGCTGTATCTTGACATATGTATTTATGCTTTTCTTATTTATTTATTTATAATTTGGATCTACAAGAGAAGGAACTATTTACAAGAAGCATATTTAATTCCCTTGTATTCCAGGAACTTCTGTGGACATTTTTGTATTGTAGTAGATATTTATTTTATTGATCTAAAAGTATGTTCTATTCTTAAAAAAAAAAAACAAACAACAGAATAAACAAGTAGCATGTGGTTACATACGGGTCTCAGAGACTCAAGAGTTTTTGGGAAGCATTTAGCAGTGAGTAAAGGAGGATGTATGGTACTGAAAAAAGGTGAACCCCTGCTAGCAATGAACATGGACTTTATTCTCCACAGCCTGAAAGTGTATTTGTGAGCAGCTCCAGTATTGCACAGGTGATAGAACCGTTTTGATATCAGATGTGCAGAGAAAAACCCTGATACTGTCAGCGGTCAGAAATCAGATACACCTATACACACCTGACCTCAAGCACATCCCAGACACAACATTTGCATCATCTCTCTCCCATCAAACAAGTCCCAAGACAGAGACTCCTGAATGGGATTTAAGGCTCTGGTAGAGAACAAAGCCAACTGAGTTGTCAGCAAAGTTACTGAACTTACCTTGAGCACAATCCTGACTTTGGAGAGCCTCTGCTGAACCACAGCCCAGCCTGAGGTGGATGGCACAGGACCGAAGGAACCCAGCCTAGGGAAGGTGACTCAGGACTGCAAGTGGAAAGAATTCAGGATACAAGGAAAAAAGGCATATGGTGTGGGCATGGTTCACTAACCCAGACTTCATAGCTCTCCACTAGAGGATGACTTACTCCCTGCCTGCCACACTGCCCATAGTCACATAGCTCTGGTGAAAAGTTGGCACATTTCTGGCTCTTCCATTACAGACACCATCTACGTTTAGTATGAGCAGCCAGGGAGTGTCCTCTTGGTGAGTGTCCACACCACAGGAGCTGGCACAGGTTTTTTCCAGGACCTCTGCTGGGAACTCATCTGTCAGTACCTGAACTTTAGCTGTGCATTAAAAATACCAGCATGAGTATGGAAGAGGATGTGGATGTGCACTGTGTTTTCCAGATGAAGTTGTACGGAAAGCTGCATTAGGTTGACTTCAGCACACCCTCAGAAAAATGTGAAATAGTGATTATAAAAATAAGTGAACTTTACCATTTTTCCACCAAAGACAGAAGTTGTTAACCGTGCATTCAAAAGTATTGACTCTGGCACTACCAGACACAAGCCTGTTGTCATAATTTATAACATCTCTGAGAAGATGCATTTCTCAGATATGTTTCATGTCAATTTATAATTTGATGTTCCCCAGAACTAGAGACTGACTAGGGCACTGACAGAAGGAGAGTGCATGATGACAGTCCATCCCACTTACAGTAATTTATAATTAATTTCCCCCAAAAAGAGTTTTCCGATTTCTGCTCACCATTTCAAAACCATCTTTGTGACAGAGCTACTCACTAAAATATGCATAGTTATTTTGCATACCACTTTATTTAAATAAACTGTCGTGAATTTAGGCTAGGCTAATATATAAAATAATTCCTACTGATGCATGAAAAAAAACACCTCAGATATGCCTTGCCTATCTTTCTTCCCCTTTTGCTCTCACTTTACAGGTCCTGTAGCAAACAGGGTTGCCAGAAGAGTTAATCACAGACACATCACTATTTGAGGGAATATCACACACTTTATACAGAAAATATTTAAACTCAAACATTGACATCAGCAGAATAATTTTACTTCTGTAAATTACGCAGCCAGAAAAGTTGCAGTGTCAGAAATGGCACACACTAAAATTGAAACAAGCCGGATTTCTCAGATGAGACCCCTGATAAGAAATTCTACAAACAATACAGATGTCAAATAGACACAATTATCTATGCAAAATTTTTAGAATCTCAGCATTAACTCTAGAGAGGATTCACAAGTGAGCAGCTAAACCCTAAACCTTCAAGGTGTGTAATGATATTACTCTGGGTAGTCCTAATCTCCCTCTTATGATTACCTCCTGTGAGTATATCATCAATGTACTGGTAAACTTTCACTCCCTATTCCACTGGTATCTTTTCCAATTATTTTGCCAACACACGGTGAGCTAAGGTGGGTAAATGCTTGTACCCCTGAGGAAGCCCTGTAAAGGTATATGGTTGCCCCCATACACAAAGGCAAACTGATGCTGATCCCTGCAATGGCACCATACTAAACATGTTTTTAATATCAGTAGTGGTCATGACCCTGCATGCCTGCTCCTGGATGGTGGCTGTGAGCTCAGTGATGTTTGGTACAGCTGCTGTTGAGGGGTCTGTGTCAGCACTGAGGCAGCTGTAGTCTACAGCTAATCTCCACTTACCATTTGGTTTTCACACTGGCCATACTGGGGAACTGGAAGCTGAGTGAGTGAGGATAACAATTTCCCATTTTTTCAAGTCCTCTAGTCTGGGGGGGTCCAGTCCTCCCAGGCCTCCAAGGGCAGTGGATAGGGTTTGGCATTTTTTAAGTTAGAAGGGAGAAGATCTGGGGCCATCTGCAACAGCCTAACTTGGTGGTTGGTGGTTCCAAAGGACCACTGGCACCCCAGATCGTCATGCCAAGTTCTCCCTTTCAAAACATCCAGTCCCAGTAAACTTAAAGGTTTAAACTTAAAGGTTGCCATGGTAACAGTTATGGTAGCTTCCTCTCCCAGCAACATAAGCCTAATTGTGGTGGTAGTTACTGGTTCTGGCACATTCACTACAAGCAAGAGCCTTTGGGATGGGACAGCCCCTCAAGCAGTGGCATCTTGTTTAATCAGGGCTGACATCTGAGCCCCAGTGTCCACTAAAAATGTTAGTAATTTCTTCTTGGGTCCGGGAGCTCCCATCAGTAGATGTCTCCATTTCCATTATCAGTGAGCTGTCCAACATAAATCAAGCTGCTCCTCCCCTTCACACCTAAAGGGAATGGAGCTTTCAGTTTCCCTGCTTTGTTTAGCATGGTTTCTCCCCCACCTATGTCGATTAAAGGAGGTGTGCTCAGGCTCTTCTACACTTCTCTGTCCTTGGTTTCTCAGACATTTTGTCCAGCCACGCTAATACCACCTCTTCTAACTTGTCCAGGGGAAAACATCCATTAGTTTTCAGAGATTCTCTTCTGCCAACCTTGTCACCAAAGTGCCTCTTGTGAGTGGGAAGGCGGTCCCTCCACACCTGACTGGCACAGGGAAGAATCCTGTGTGAAATCCTCAGAATAAATCAGGTGGTCCAGATTAGAAAGACAGAGCAGCAATTTTGAGGTACTGCTGTGGTCACCTTGGCATGCCTTTTCCAGCCCCAGCTCCTGGAGCTGTAGGCTCCTTCACTCTCTCAACCCTAACCCTAACCCTAACTTTGATGGCAATTTGACACTAGGCCAGAGGTCCTCATTGCCATAGTTGGCACTGACTAAAGTGTGGAGCTGGCAATGGTGGCACCCTGCTTTGATGCCCTTGTAACACTTTTTTGAGTGTCAATGTGCCTGTAGATCTCTGAAGCCTAAACCTAACCCTCTGGGCACCAGGGCTGAGGTCCCCATCCCCACGGGTGGTCCAGATTAGAAAGGTGTAGGAGCAACAATATTGGGGCCCTGCTGTGATCACCTTGACATGCCCCTTCCAGCCCCAGTGTTCCTGGAGCTGTAGGCTCTTTGACTCTCTCAACTCTAATCTTAAGCTACATGTTACTCAAAACTTCTTTTAAGTGGCAGAACTCTTATTTAAATATATGGGCACAAAAATCACTAATATAAAAACTGAAGTATTTAGCAGGAAAAAAAGGGAGTTGAATATTTAATTCAGTGAGATGAAAGCCCAGAAAACCTCAGGAGTTTAGATCAAAGGGGACAATTCAGGATGATATGGAAGCAGTGTGAATGCCATCAGGTTGGGGTCCCCACTAAAAGAGACATCATATTTAACGGCCTTTAATTAATAAGCCCTTTATTAATTATTATTATTATTTATTATTTATTAATAAGTAGTGTAGTACAGGACCTCAGAGCTGGCCCAAAGGTGGCAGATCAATTCAGATACTCACTGGCAGCCCCCAGTCCCAGCCAGGTGTTTCACCACATCAGACCTCCTGTCCTGTAGATTCACCTGCCTAACATTTGACTCTGCTTTATTTTAGACTGACATTTCCCTACTGAGCCGTCACGTTTTGCATAGCAGTGAAACAGCAAGAGGTAGCCCACAATCTATTTGTCTGATGCTCCCTTTTTTGGGGAGGATGGGGTTCATTAGACCATAAAGCAGAAGAGACATGCAAAGGCCCCTGCAGCATACAGAGTTCTTCACCCCTGTGTCTGACGAGGCACTTTTGGGTGAAGTGAGCCCTGGGCACCGCCACATCAGGAGATGATGCTGTGAAACCAGACACTCTGCCTGTGATGTGCCAGCACAAGCAAAGGTGGGGCTCAGGAAACAACAGTCTCTTCATCAAAGGTGTTGTCTTAGTAACAAGGACCACAGTACACATAGCAAAAACTTCAGAAGTTACAGCCCACTTTGGCAGAAACCTTAAAGATCATCTAGTCTCAATCCCCTTTCATGGCCAGGGGCTTCCACGAGACCAGCTTGCTAAAAACCAGCCTGACTGAACTCTTCCAGGGATGGGATATCCACATCCTCTCTGGGCAACCTGTTCAGTGCCTCACTACCCCCACAGTAAATAATTTCTTCCAAATATCTAACCTAAAGCTACTCTATCTCAGTTTAAAGTCATTCCCCATTGTCCTATCTGTACATGCCCTTGCCCAAAGCCCATCTCCAGCTCTCCTGTAGCTCCCTTTAGGCACTGGAATGCTGCTCTAAGTTTTCCCAGGAGCCTTTGTTTCTCCAGGCTGAGCAGCCCCAACTCTCTCAGCCTCTTTCCATAGGAGAGGTGCTCCAGCCTTCTGAGTATCTTCATGACCCTCCTCTAGACTTGCTCCAGCATATCCAAATCTTTCTTACCTTGCAGGGCCTCAGAACTGGACACTATAGCCTGGATCAGGTTTCACATTACTTATCTATAATGAACTCTTATAAATGGTGTTCATAAACATTCAGACTCCTATCATGTCTATTCATTTAGTCTCAATTACAATATATAAAAATCCAGGCCTGGCCAACAATTTTTTAAAATAATTTACAAATAGAAATATCAAGTTATTTAGCTGACAACAGCATGTGGGTCATCCCATTAGCTGAAGAGACACAGATATTCTAGGGGAAAAAAAAAAACAAACAAATAAGAAACAAGCCTCAAATAATTTTCCTCCATGGACAAACCCTTTGACATGGACAAAGCTGACATGCTGGGCTTCTGTGCCTCAGGGCACCAGCCACATGCAGCAAAGACAAAGGTCTGTACAAAGCTGATGTGGGACGGGCAAGGCTGTGAATGAAGGTTGCTGTCATCCATCCTGTGGGGTTGCAGGGGGATCCTTTTTTTGTGACTGTTGCACACACCTCAGCTGACACCTGATGCACTCTGGCTGTCAGGCTGTTTTGGAGCCAGGCACAAAGATCTCACCAGACACAGGGTCTCCATGTGGAAAGCAGAGATGCTCAGTGGCTGTGCAGTGCCTCAGGTAATGCCCTCCCTTCCCTGATCTTCACCACCTAAAGAAATGAGACAGTGTGACAGAGGAGTTACCCCAGCTGTGCAAAACAGCTAGTCTGGTTGCCACCACTCCAGGGCCTGTCTTGCCCACATCAGTCCTCTCTGTGGGTAAGGAATGGGAAACAGCCATGCAGTCCCTTCCTCAGGGACCCTGTGGAGCAGAAGGACTCAGCCCATTCTGCCTTCCTCTGTGGTTCATGACATTCCCAGCCATGCCACAGCCAGCCCCCCACATCTCCTCATGCAAGGGAAGGCAGGTCAATGCCATGCTTGCACATCTGTTGTAGCAAACCTATGGAACAGGGTCTAACCCCATTTGCAGACCAGCCACAGCAGCTGGACACATCGAGGGCCTCTCTGCAGCCCATGCCCTCAGCTTGAGCTGCCAGGGCTAAAAATACCTTCCTACTGCTGGGCTGGAGACATGCATGTAATGAAAACTTAACCAGCATGATCAATAGCGGTGGAAACACTGTGAACCCAAGCATTGTGGGGGTCAGCAGCCTCAGACCCTTCAATAAAGGGTCAGATAAACCATTCCTCACCCAGTCCAGTCACTAAAGCTGGCACCAGAAGCTCCGTGCAGATAGCAGGGTAAAGAGGAAGACTGCACATTCCAGCTGATAACAGCCTTTGTGTAAAAGCAAGAGAAACATCTTATTGACACAACTCTTGTTTTTAGCCATGAACAGCTGGCTTACAGCACAGCCTTGCCACCACACAGCAGCCCCCAGCAGGCATCTGGAGTATTGTCTGAATTACCAGGGCACACATCACACACCAGCATCATCTGGTGCACCAGCACAGCTCTGACACTAAGTCAGCTTCACAGATTTTCTCAGCCTTCAGGTCATCCCACTGAACACTGGGTTGCCCAAGTCCATAACCAGGTTTTGGGGGTGCATCACCCTTCAGAAACCCTGCAGAGATGTGGGAGGGTGGTACATGCTCTTCCCAGAGGGTGGGAAATCCTTGCATTTCCTTTCTGGGTATCCTCTAATGGAGAAGAGAGGCAGGCAGGCAACCACCCAGCTGTGCAGAGGTAAATGCTGCTTTTTTCAGGCACAGGTTCCATCTTCACATCTCTCCCTATGTCACCAGCTAAGCTGGCTGGCACCGTTATCTTCTGACTCCTAGGTGCCTGCATTTCTCTCAGGAGAGTGTTAGTATTAAAAAGCTTGCAAATTGCTGTTCTGCAAGACATTTAAAGGCTCGGTAAAAGCAGACATCAACAAAATAAAAATCGACTCCAGTTAATCCAAGTGCCTAAAAGTAGGGTACAAAATTGCTCTGCTGTGATTAACCTAACCATGTGTCTATAAAGTCACAGAATTGTATCACAGCCACCGAGCTGAAAACTTCAACAATGACTGTAATATAAGATGGGGAAAAGTAAGTTTAAAATTTCAGACAGAAGAGGCATAAAATTAACACACAGTTCCTGACAGCCCATGGACTGCTCAGTTTTCAGTAGCTCACCTGAAATACAAAGCCAGCACATGATGCAGTCATCAGAATGCTGAAGGAGGCTCTGACCAGTCCTAACCTCTGGGACTGTGCCCTGCTGCCATGGAAGCCCTCTCCACAGGCTCCAGAGGAGGGGGCTCGCTTCATAGCAGAGGAATGCCTTCACAAAAGGGACCCAGCAGTGCAAACTTCAGCACAGTCTGTGTTTAGTTGCTCACAGTTCTGGCCCTGATGCTCCATGAGGAGCAATAGTTTTGGAAAGAACTCAAGGCAACTTGAACACTTCCTTTTTCCAGGATCTGACAAATGCTAAAAATCACTCTGCCCTCTAATCTCTTTTTATATGCACCATAATAGACTATATAACAGATGTTTGGTGTGAAGTTAGAGATAAATGTGATTATGGAGCTAGTTTTATGCAATAGTCAGGTCACCCAGTTACAGCAATAACTTTTGCCCGTAGAAATCATGAGGTCAGCACCAAAACCCCTTTAGTAGTTCTGCCACAGAACCCACAACAGAAGGAGAAGTCAAAAGTCACCTCCTCAGCATCTAGTTTTGCTGGCAGCTGGAGGGCTGTTAGTTTAAGCAGATTATTTCAGAGAGAAAGTAGCACATGCATGAGTCCTGCAACAGCCCACTGCGACACAGGACACAACAGCTGCCGCGCCGAGAAACACATGATCAAGGAGATCTCACACTATGCAGCCTCACACTTGCTGCATAGAGGGTAGGTGCTGTACAAAACCACCCACTGACACACACACTTTCCCCTGTGGCTCAACACCCGCTCCCAAATAACAGTGCAGCGGTGTCCTGCTGGGGTGCCGAGCCAGGGGACATCCAGCTTCACCCTCTCCCAGCCAGCAACCTCTACCACAAACCACTGCAAAAGCAGCTGCTTTATTTCATTTCCCATGAGGAAATAGCACAAAGTCAATCAGGGCAAATGCACACAGCTATTATCCAAGTTCCTGCATCTTGATAACCACAGAGTCCTGGCTGATGTCACACACTGGGAAACAAAAGGACTTCCATCAAATGTTGGACACAGTTATGCAAAGTTATTCTATTGCTGTTCCATAAACATCCAGGATAGCTGGACATGTGTCACCTTAGGCTGCACACAGCTGAACAAGAGGCGGCCTGTCACCAAGGCCCCAGCCTGGTTGTGCGCTGTGACCCATGGGCAGCACTGCACCTCAGGATACTGGGGGTTGTTGTGTAACACATGTTGCAGGGCAGGGACAGCACACCAAAAACAGCCCTTGTGTCGGCACCCTTGTGTACAGCCAGCTCTGAGTCTCTGACTATGTTTTATTTAGGTGGCACAAACCCCAGCTGGTTCTGGTGCATGGTCTGGTTATGAAAATTCCTCACAGAAAACATTTCACACAGCACAGTACAATAAGAAAAATATTCCCACAAATGGTTCAACATCTTCCAGTGCTATGAGGCATCCAGGTGTGGATTTAAACCACTTTTAAAAGTAAAAATTAAATATTTTTGTGTTTCCTTGTTCACATGGGAAGGGGAAAACTCGAAAATATGGCTTCACATGGCTCCAGGCCATGTCTGTCAGAGCAGCTGTGTGCCCCTGAGCACTGCAAGGACAGACCGAGCAACACAGTCAGGGCAGTGCCTGCATCCCTCACCTCCCCTGTTCATTTCAAACCTTTACCAGACTTTGAGAATCAAACCCCTCCTTTTTCACTCAAACCCAAACAGAGTTTTTAGCATCACCAGCTGACTGCTGCTGGGTATGAGGTCACGGCAAGGAAATAAGTCCGGCAACTAACCCAGCAAATGAAGGTCACTGCTATAGAGTAAAGCTATTGAGGTGTCTGAAGTTCTTTCTTCCTCCAAGATCTGTGTTCCGCCTGCTTTGCAGCTGTTATACTGCTTAAGTAAATCAATAGCCAATAGCTTCATTCATGTTCTGTAAATAGCCAGAAAGACTTTTGTTCAGGATTATGCACAGAAGAAAAACTGTGGTCCATAACTATGATGTTACAATGTAGCTACTTCTATCCTGCCAACACAGTCTTTGTGAGGCAAAGAATTGCAAAAAAATCTGCTTGAAAATATTTTGTACCCAGTCATTATACATAAAAACATCTTCCAAATGATCTCTCAGGTTTTGAACTAAACATGAAATAAAATTTAAAAAATTAAATTGAAAAGACAAAAGTAAATTCTAATGGGAAAAAAAGTTACCAGGGTACAATGAAAAGTGCCCAGCCACCACCTGAACTTCAGGGGTGTGTGCATGTGGGTTCAGCTCCAAACTTCACGACATCTAATATCAACACTCAGTAGACACACAGATATGCTGGCACTCTAGGTGGTCCTGCTCACTTAGCTCTACAGATTTTAACTAAATCAGCATTACCTTTTTCCCCTATCCCGCCATAGTCCGTCCTTGCACAGTCATGGTGAATTTTTTCAACATTTTTAATTATTTGCATTTTTGGCTGTTTAAGCAGAGCAGGCACCGTGCACCTTTGCAGAGCATGCCTTTGCTATGAATGCAAGCAGTCTCTAGCAATAGAGTTTAAAGGACATAGAAGGATGAGGTAGACAAGGACTGATACTGACAGCCAGATCCAGTGCCTGCCCACCTGCAGAGCTGAGCTGCTATGGGGCAGGGAGCTGGGCTGGAACTGGGGTGGCTCACACCTCCCCTATCCCAGAGCCCAGCACCAAACCTTGGGAAAGATGAACAGGAATAGAGGCTGGGGGGGGTTCTTCCCTGAAATTGCACTTGCAACCACCAATTCTCTTCAAGGAGACATTTCTCATCTTGCTGTTACCTGTTCATTTGAACCTGGAGAGAAGCATGCATGCCTTCCCCTCCCTTCCCCAAGGGCAAGGAACACAATGCAAACCCATACAGGGCCAGGCTGGGTTATCAACACAGACCCTGATGACTCCTGGGCAACTGTTTATCAGCAGGAAACATTACAGAGCTGCTACAGAATATGCTGAGTTTAAAGGGTCCCACAGGGATCTTTGATTCCGACTTTCAGCCCTACACAGGACTATCCATAAAACTGACAGTGACAGTGTCTGTCATGAACTGAACTGAGGCACTGGGCCTAAAAGCTATACTGAACATGATTTCCAGAGGATTCAAATTCTGCAGCTATTTACAGACTCATGGAAGAGGGCCACTCACTGTATGTGTGAGATGGGAGCACTTCAGGTGAAGAGAAATTCCCCCTGATACGTTGTTAATAGCCATGTTTGCTCCTGAACCATTGCTGAGGGAGGGAGTCAGATGCCACACGTTGTCACCAAGCTCCTCAGGAGCTCTGCAGAGAGAGAGGCATCTGCCACCAGCCAGCCACAGCTCTTCTCTCTGGGGCCAGGACCAACGGAGCCCCCGTGCCTGCTCAGACTTTTGCCGTCTCCATTGCGCCCTGAAAAGGGTGACCTCGGGTGACCCAAGCCATGTTTGCCATTTTCCCCCAGCCACCCAGACAAAAGCAATGGAAGATGTAATATGTTTTGCACATTTGCCCAATGCAATTAGCAACAGGCTCTTAGCCGAGGGGCTGCATTGTCACACTCAGCTGGAGCCAGCTAAGCTGATTTGTCCATGTTCGCAAAACTCCCCTTTCACAGGCCAGTGACTATGGTCAAAGGACAAACCAATGAGGTCCCATGTTGGCCCCAGCTGCCAAAAGGTCCAGCCCCTCCACCTGGCCCTACAGGGAGATTGGAAATTCCTCTCTTACTGTTGGACAGCCAGGTCCATGCTGCAGGAACTTCCAGGCTCCCTCATTCTCCTGTTCTGCACTGGAACTCTTCTGCCCCAGCTTGGCTGGCCGAGTGGCTAAAACACCCGTGCCAGCACTGCAGGCCAGTATTTGCAAACCACACAATGTACAAACACAAGCATAACCATCGCTTACTTGGCCCAGGGGAAAATGCTTGCACTCCAGAGTGCTCACCACAAGGCACAAAAGGAACGTCAGCTCAGCAAGCACAGGATGCTCCATACCCAGTCACTGAAAGTTTCCTAAAGGAGATGCTGTATTAATAACCAAAAAAAAAAAACCCAAAACCCAGCCAAACAAAAAGAATAAAAAAACCCCCAAAAACTAAAAAACCCACAACAACAACAAGAAGGCGGGGGGGGGGGGGGGGGGGGGCGGGCGGGGAAGGAAAAAAACCTCTCCTCTTCCCGCCAAAAATTATGCAGCAGCAGGTCCACAGAGAGTCTGCCAGATGACCCGCTTGTCACACTCATAATTGCTTCCCATCTGGTGTCTGGAGCACACAAAGCCTGGCCGTTTGCCAGCGCAGGACGACGCACAAACTGGCCTACTTCTGGTGACACGGGCCCTCCAGACACCGCTGATCCCCTGTTTCCGTATGGCTGAGGAGAACGTGGCATTCATTTGTAAATTGCCGGCGGCTGATTTATCCGGCTATTCGCCCCGCTCAGCCCAGCTCACGCTTCCCCTTCGCTGCGCAGCCCCAGCCCCGGCGGCGGGGCGAGTCCTCTCGGACAGCGAGTTGCCACACTCGCTTGGCAGCGTGAGAAGCGGGCGAGCAAGAACGCTGTCTGCCCGCGCACCGCTCAGCTTTGAGATGAGCGCAAGCCAACTCATCCCTGCATACACATGGAAGCACAAATTCAGCCACTCGGGTGTACAAAGCTGATTCCTTTTCCAAACTCGTTCTTTCCACTAATGTGTAGGCATAGGTCGTGCTGCTCAGACACTTCCTTCAAAGGTTTTTGAGATACTTTGTATCACTGCGTAAGAGCATCTGCAATAAGCACTTTTCTCTGACTTTTCTTTGTCTGCTCTACTGGTATGTCCTACTGGTATTTTTGTAATTTTTTTTTTTTTTTTTTTTTATTTAATGCCTGCTGGTGTAAGAACCTGACAGCCTTAGAAAGCTAAGCAAATATTCCTCAAACTATGGGACAAATCACTTTGAAGCACAGTGCACAACACTATAAGGGGTACTGTGAAGCTCTGATGGTTGTACAACCACCAAACATCACTTTAACAAGGAGTGACTATGACCAAGTAACTGGTCAATGGTGAGCAAGGAAGTAAATGCTGAGTAAGCAGAATTCTCCCTCCCCCAAAAGAGAAAAGCACCCCTCAAACAATGACACAGGACAGTCACACGTGTCCATCACTGCCAGCCAATACACAGCCCATTCCCATCTTCCTTGCACTAAAGCCATTAACATCTATGCTCTCTCTAATCAGAGGGTGTGATAACACAGGAAATCAGAGGTCAGGTAAATAATCCAGAGGACTCTAAAAATAAACCCAAATTGGAACCCAAAATTTCCATAAAATGTAGTAGAAGGTAGACAGAACTCCCATTGCAATAGCAACTGCATCACTGGGGTGATACAGTCCAACAGTGGGCACTGTCAGAGGGCTCCTTTCAGTTCTGTACCTCACAAAAAACACACACAGCAATGAAGCAGAAGAGAAAATTAAATTAGGAAAGGAAACCACACCACCAACAGAAGCTGCAACTGAAGAATGCCATATTGCACATCTCTTACTGTAGATGCAAACAGAAGCTGCACAACTACAGTTTCTTCATTAAGGTGATATAGAGACTATGAGCATTTGGATTTTTGTTTCATACAAAAATGTAATACTGTGTATGAATGTCCAAAGCTTACCTGTTCTTCCAACACATCACGCTAGTGGAACTACAAGGATCCCATTGTTCCCTTCAGCTGCAGGGCAAGAATCCAACCCACTTGAGGGATAAGCTGGCTGTCTCCAGGAGAAGCCACACACACCAATATGCTGCAGCTTCAAGAGGACCAATCTTTTGGCTCTGCTGGCTCAGAAATAGTAATCCATAGCTTCCTTATGAAAGTAAGCATTTAAGCCTGTAAAGCTTCAGCTTATCCAATGTCAAGGAAACTTACGAAAAAAATTAAATGAGGTCTAGCATTAGAAGGCATTAGTGTATTTTCTACCTAGGTACTGAACCTTTATCAGAATATTTGTCACAAAACCAAATGTAAAAATCAATTTCAGCTTCAAAATTTTTGCTGTTGGCATTATGTGTCTTGGTCACACATATGGTGCCACATTGGTCCATTAATATTTAGTGTTAAAACCCTTATTTCACAAAGCTTGATTCACTCACAGCATTGGATTGGTTTTAGTTTGATGCATAGTAAAATGACTCTAGTAGAGTCATTCAACAGCAGTAGGAACTGGGATTATTCTCACCAACCAATTCTTTAAAGACCATTTCTTCCAAGTAAAAGTCAGACCCATAAGAAAAGCTTCCAGTTTTCATATAATAAAACTTGGGATTGTAGTTCCTGCCAAACTGGCTGTCCATCTGCTCTACTTTGTTTCACTGAGGAAAGTCAATACAAAAAAAGGAACTTGCAACATCATTAGACTTTGCTTTCCTCTACCTACACTTTGCTCCCATTTCAGACATCAGAAGCCAACCACAAGACAAACAAAAGCTCTAGTCAGCCCACCTCACTTGTCCCAAGCGATGGAAAACTTCACAGTTGCAAACAAACATAAGCATGTCTGCAGGTTGCTCATACGGTGGTCTGGCTATGACAGCCAAATCCCCAGCAAAGACCCTGTAATAGCCAAGAGTTTGCTTATGCAGATTAAAGCTAGATGATACAAATTACCAGGACCTATTTCCGAAGAACTGGCTCGTCTAAGTCCCTCTAGTCCTTTTCCTTCAAGAGATTACCTTAATTGTAATTTATATTGCCACAAAACTGGGAAAGGAAATGGAAATTTTGCATTCTATCAAAATAAGAGAATTTAAGCTTGACACTAACTCAGATTTGTACATGTTTGTCCCAAAGATCCTAGCAAAACTTTGAAGGAAATCTGACACAACCTAAAACTTATCCAGGCAATATAGAGAAACATGATGGAATTCGCTCCTTACTACCTGAAGAACTCCTTATTCGACATTAGTTTTAGCAGTTCTTCATGCAGAGACACAGAGAGGTGACATCTAGCCTATACATGTTTGTGAGAACTACTTAGGGGAGGAAAAAAATAAAATCGTACTGCACCGCTTACACTTGCATTTACCTCCCAAGACTCAGGTACACATACTAAAATACTTCTACCCTACAAATGAAAGGAATGCTTTACACTATCAGTGTTCATTCTTCAAATTGTCTTCTATACATAAAAATTTTGTTAAAGTTTTGAGAGAGAAATACAAACTGATAATCAGATACTGTTGTAATCCTTCTCCCCGAAGTAGGCTTACATGCACGTAAGGATTGAAGCAGGTACTGCCAAGGGACTCCATCCTTCTGTGTAACCCACTGATTTCCACATCTGCTGTGTGCCCAGTCCAGAAAACACAGGTCTCTTGCAGTTCCACAGGCACTCATGTTGCTTTAACAAGCACTAAGTGTTACAGTTTTCAAACAAAAGACACTTACAATAACCTGGTACATAGATGCTTTATTTCTGACATTAACGCGGTCTGTATTGTGAGATTCTCTTACATAAAAGAAACGTTTGTAGTACAACAAAGACTAAGTTAAACAAGGCATTTGTTGCATGTTATGTCAAACCTTAGAACAAAAATATGGTAATATGTATTTAGGTTTCATGCAAGTTTGGCTGCTGCATGTACAATTGACCTATAAACTGAAAGAAATGCCAATGCACACAACATTCAAAAAGTAGTAAGATGCCTGACATATGAAAGATTAAAACCTTCCTGCTAAAGCAACAAAGTAGGAGTTAACTAAACGATCCAACCAATACCAACACAAATTATTACTACTTACCATAAATCTATGTTTAAACTTGGTATAGGTAGCTTTGATGATACCATTTCTACTTCAATATACCATCCAGATTCTAGATAGTCATTCTGTCTTAATGTTTGACTTCATTTTTTGTGAATTAAATGCTGTCTCCAGCATTACATGTTGCTGTTAAATCCATTCAGGTAATGCACACCTAAATCTAGTGCTGCCAAGAATTCCTCTGAATTTTACTAGCCCACAGGTAATCCTGGCATGATGGGCATTTTCTGATCCCTTGCTTTATAATAGGATTCCCGCCCCCCTTAAAATTTTGATGTGAATTAAAAACTGCTAAAAATGTTTGTGCCTATTACTATCAGAGCCAATATCAAAAAGCTCGTAGGAACAAGGATTGTATAAGCTTTGAGATGCTTTAAAAAAGTTGAAGAACCCATTACCTTCCTTGTGCCACTCATCCCATGTTAAAATTCTCCATTAATTAATTCTTCTCTACCATCTTTGATATTAAAGTGTTAGGAACACTTTCCACGCCCTGCATAGTACTGGTTGATCTCATAAAGTTAACTAGAGAACCTGACATCATGTAATTTTACATACAGTGCATATGATGCTCGCTCTTTCCATCTCTCATAGCAGCAAGCCGATTCTGCCACGATCTGTAGCAGCACACCCGGGAGTGGAGAGGAAGAGTGTTTGAATTATAAATAACTAAAACTACAGTGTACAATTCTATTTACCTGTCAGTATCTGTTGAGAGCACTCCATTATAACTTGCTCGAAATTAACTACATAAAAATCTCTACAACAAAAGCAAACCAAAACATTCCTTCAAAACCAAAAATAAAGACATAAAATAAGTGCAAATACCTAAAATAGGCAACTAAAGCAAGTGTTGTGACCTGTATACCTTTAAATAAGGACAAAGATTTTTCATAAATAAAAGAATGTTCTCTTTGCTCTTCAAACATTTAGTCATATAATGGTCAAAGTTAAGTGCAGATACAATTGTTTTGAGATCCAAGGTGCCAAGTTTCTTTAAAAAAAAAAAAAGAATAAAATATATATATTGAAAATGCATTAGTTTTTAGTTCCTATGCAGGACAAAGTACTCCTCGGTCATGTATAAGACTCCACCATTTTTTTCTAAATATATTTAAACAAGGTACAGGAACAGTTGCTGTATAATACAGGAATACCTTGCAATTATGTTGTAGACCAACATGATTTTAGGGCTATAGTGCAATCTTCATGTAGATGTAACATACAGTATAGATATTTTACACTTCACCACTGTAATTCTTCTGCTATTTCATATATTTTGAACTTGTCCTTTTTTCATTTTAGCTGTTTTAACAGGAAACAACATTGGCCTCTAGACAACCTGCATACATATAAATATCTACATTTAAGCTCTGAAATGGAAATAAATTATAAAAACAGACTCCTTTCCAATTTACAAAATTTTGCTTGTTCCTACATACTGTACAATACATTCAACAATCATCTCATTTTGAGATTTATGAAGAAAATACTGATGCTTTACACTAAACTTAATTCACCCCCCTCTGCCTACTTCTAGTACCATTTGCAAATAAATATATTTAACACTGTAGTTAATTTCATTGTTTTGCAGCATACCAAAAAAAATTAGTAGTGCAACTTTCTATCCTTCCTTTGTACTCCTTTCCATTGTGTTTCTTTATATACTAGAAAAATGCTACATAAGCAAAAGCACATTCAGTCATGTATGTTGCTCATTTGGAAACCAGTAACAACCTATAAACCTACTCTATATTGAAAATGCTCTAACAGATAAAAAAGTGATGCAAGTCAAAAGAATAAATATGAAAAATAGACCTAAAACTGTATGTTGTCAGTACTGCAATGTATTTTACCCTTCTTTATATTTTATGGGGTTACTCTTTTAATATCTAAAAGATTCATTGCAGAACTGTTTGCAGTATCCCTTTGTAAAGAATGCAAGAGCTTCGTATCTGTTCGTTGCCAGTCAAAAGAAGAAAGGAAGCTTTAAGGTAGCTTTAAGGTTTCCCTTGGTAGACTCTCAAAGACTTAATTCCCAAGTATCACACCAGAATAGCCTTCAACACTGTTTCAGTTTCAATGGCAAGAGATGGTTGTCAGCTGCAGTGACCATCACAGTATCAGAGACCTTGAACTGCTGTTGGTAGCTGTATATGTGCTCAGATACCTTCTTGCTTGTTCTGTCATGATAAGCTGGTCTTCTGTTTTTCCATAAACAACTGCCTCCCAGTCACGATTTGGCTGCATAAAATAAGATTCTGTTATAAAGGTTCTTTTAACTAAAATACTTGAGCAATTGTCATACAATGTTTCAGAGTAATAATAAATTATTAAAGCCTAGCAATAGTATATTTTATTGAGAAGGATCCAGTTATACAGTATAATACCTAAAACTTGTGCCAAAGCTCCCTCTCCACCCCTTAATCTAGTTCCCCAGCAGTGCATCTGGGTTATGCATCAAGTTCTAACACCTAAAGTCAAAACACTTTTCAATAGAGTCTAACAAGTTCAACAACTAATACATAAAAGGGAAGCTAATTAAGTTCTCTTCTCTTTGAATATCTTCCTCTTTAAATGTGCTAAGTTCAACAGGCAGAAAAACACATTATTGACAGCTGTCTGGAGACACCAAGGAAGGTAAAATGATTTGGGAGCTGAAAAAGAAGATTGTGAAGAACTTTACTGAATCAAGTGTCAGCCTGTGGAAGAACACTCAGATTTTAGGGGAATACATTAGAAATGGCAAAGGAATTGGGAATAACAATGATGAATGGTAGAATAATTTAGCTACTAGTCCTGCTTTTTTCCATGAAGCAAAGCCTACATCTTCACATGATGTACTGAACCTCAAGCTAATTAATTTCAGCTCCAAATTGGACCTGACACTGGCTGATTGTAGCATGATGAAGAATGCAAGATCCTCTCCCTCCCACGTCGAGCTAGAAACTGATCCAAAGGATCAGTTCTGCATATTGATTCACAAAGAAAATTAGCTGTTTGAGTTTCTCTGTAAATTTAGCAAAACTTGATTAATGGAGGGAACCTGGGGTTAGAGAGGCCACAAAACTGAGAGGGAATTTCTCTGGGGAAAAAGGAAAAAAGATAGTTCAATGAAAATATTTGTGAGTATGCTATGACTAAGTTCCCCTTTTAAAGTATTGTAAAGACCATACTTCTGGGCCAGATAGATGCATTCACCTTTGCTGCAATTCACAGCAAAAGGTATTTTTCTTTCTTTTTTTTTTTTTATTTTAATATCACAATTACATGAACTTTGTTCTTCCTCAAAAGAAAAGATCAGAAAGTAATACTGTTGTCTCTCTACTTAAAAACATCATCATTAAAGCAATTAAGTAGAATATAGAAGATCAGGCTCAAGATATCCTGTCTTTTGGGTTTTTTAAAAAAAATTAATTAATACAGAGCTGTAGATATTCTGAGAAGACAAAAATACTTTATACATTAACTCCCTATGGGACAAATTTGAATTGGTACAAAGTCAGGTCAAAGAATCTCTTCTTAAAGCTTGTGATCAGGACAGAAGGAAAACTAGGTGCCATGTTTTTTACCAGTATGGAAAATATATGGATGTAAAAGAACAGGCATGTTACAAGAACAATTACCAAACAGAACCTCTGTTAAGCAGATAAACTCTGCTTAATGAACGCCACTGGGCTAATTACGAAGAGCAAGGACCAGACAAATTTGAGAAACTGAAGAACTAAAGAAGTTTAGTTTGCACCAGGTCAAGTTTTTTAACTCCTAGTCTTGGGCACCCAAACCTGTTTTGTAGGTCTCACCTACCCTGCTTCCCCCCTCCCCCATAATCTAAATCTTACTGAAACACCAGTTTGTTTCACTGAAACAAGGCATGAAACATCAGGGTTTTATTTAAAGAACTTAGCGATGAATAAACACTTTGCAGAAAAATGACCAACTTACAAGAAATAAGAATCATGGAAACACTGAAACTGGATTACTGGTTTCAACAATTCTAGACAGAAAAGTTAGTTCAAGACAGAAAAAAAAACAATACAAAATTTCTTTGTTAACCCACTAACAGAACTAACAGAATTCTTTGCATCCAGACCTGAAGAGCTTTCTCCATTTTGACATTTTTTGTAGCACATGCATTCAGTTTCTTCTTAATTACTGCATTTGCTTTGTTTGCTGGATCTGTATCCTGCTTTTCTGATGACAGGTTACATCTGTTGTCCTGTATTTCCAACAATGGTGTCATTAATAAAGATGTGGTATATGCATTTTTTGACTATTGACAAAAAAGAGAGTAGGGAACAGGAATAATAATTAGTAATTAATACAAAAAGACTTCAACTGCTGTGTTCAGAGAAGCCAAAATGTAAATAAAGCAAATACTATCAGAAAGACCCTAGGAAAGAATCTGAAAAGAAAATGTAATGAACAGTATATGAAGAACTAGCCTGGTCCATAGTGGGATCCACAGTCAATACTAAGCATAGTACAACAAGAAGCTGCTAGCATGGGCTAGGTATCACTGAGTAGACAGTTTCTTTACTCTAAAGCCACACTACTCTCATAACATATTGTTGAGAACAAGATTTGATAAACTGGTAACTACAGAACATTTTTAAAGAAAAAAGCTTGTAATTCACTTCTAGGACAATCCCTGTGAAAGTAAGGTCAAGGAGACTAGAGTCAAAAAAGTAGTATCACATCAGTTTGAGGGGGAGGAACAGCTTTAAGAACTGAAATTCGCACTAGATAGATCATTCCAGAAGAATTTTATATATTGGTCTATGGAAATAAAAAGAAATTAATCCAGCTTCAGTATACAAAAGTGGAAGACTGATATATTTCAATTTTAAAGACGAAAAATTAGATGACAACAACAGTGGCATAAGTAGTTGCTTACATAAACACCCCATTTAGCTGCATTAAACCATCTTTAAGTATTTATTCTACCTCAGACCTTATTCCTAAATTATCATCACATGGACACACAATTTCTACTTAAAGATTGGTATACTTTTCATTTTTAAGTAAGATGCTACCACAATCTCTCTTGCTAGGACTGAACATTCTTGTTGCACCAGCATTCCTCATGAAAATGAAGGAAAATCAACTTTTCCCTAATCCTCTGCCTTTAACAGACCACAACATCATCGTGTTATCTTAATAGCATTGACTCGGTGATATACAATAATGTGTCATAACAAGACATCACTAAGAGAACAGCAGGCATTTTGGTCATGACTGGAATGGCTGCAGCACTGCTGCTCCTCCCAAGAGATGTTCCTGGGGAAGCTGGCAATTCCCACTAGGTGGCACAGCACCCAATACCCTGCAGGAAGGTACCAACGCTTGGCACAGAGTGTAAGAGGCACTTTAGAAGGGAATTCAGAAAAACAGCTAGAAAGAAGTATGACCTAAGCACCTTACACAGCCTTTTTAAGGACCTTGGCTCCTACATCCTGTATATAGCATTAAACCTAATCAAGAATCACAGATATTTACTCTTTAAGAATTAAACACATACATGCATTAAGAACTCATTAGAACGAAGTTTTCCTACACGACTAAAGAATAAGATATTCAATTACTCAACTGAAAAAAAACATTAAGCTTCTTTTTAAAAGAAAGAGGCACAAAAATAGCCCCATATGTGATTTCTTCACGTCTTGGTTGTTGAGGTAGAAGTATTGAAATTCTTTTAGGCAGAGGAAGCACACAAACTTCATCTTTTACTTGCTTGATATTTCTGAAAGTATTCCCCTAGTATGAGAAGCAGGAAAAACATGCTGCCTAATGTGCAATTAGGTATTTTCAGAACACATTTGCCAGACTGTCAAGCATGCACAGCACAGGAGCAAATGTCATCTTCCTGATACATTACAGAAAGCTTCAGCATGCTGTGTATGCTAAAGTTTATAGGTAACCAGCATGGAAACAGCTTTGCTACAAACCTGTAAAGCATTCACATTATTTCACCTACTCTGGAAGACTGAAAGGAAAAATTAATGCATGAATTCAAGCCCAATGCTCACCTATTTCTTAAGTACTTAAAACAGTATTTAAAACTGAAGGTATTTTTCCCTTTCTAGACGTATTAATCTAGCAATTTCAATCCAAAAATTTATTTTAGTGGACAGAACAAAAGATACACAGTTCCACATTAATATTGCTGCCAGTGATGTTCTTCAGTTAGTTTACTTTAATTCTTACCTGTACATCTAAACTATTATCTTCTGTCAAGCGCTGGGCCCCAACCTCTTCTTTTTCCTGTGAATCTAGGACCAGTGATTTTCTGACTTTTTTAGAAAAGTTGTGCTGAAATAAAAATTTTGCAGATAAAAAATGTAAGGTATTATTTAAAAGCAGTTATTCCCTATTTGAAATTACTGTTGTCATGTTACCTCCTGCTTGCAGTTTTTATACAAAGTGTCATCTTCCTCCTTGGGAAATATATCTGTTCCAGTTTCCTCTTTCAAAACTTCCCTAATGTCTTCCTCCGAGAATGCAAGTGGTTGTGACTAAACATTAATTAAAATTGAAGAAGAAAACACAGGAAGTCTATTAGTGGCCAGTTCTTATAACATTCTACTTTCAGCTAATGTGGCCAGAGAAGAGTCTTGCAAAATATAGCAAGAAAGGACCTAAGCCACTGTAGTTAAAAACCACAGGGCTACATTTCAAGGCTATGAAGATCATTTTAAATTCATTTTACTCCCCATTATTTTTAGTCAGGTAAAATATATATATGCAGACAATGCCCCAAAAAATGCAAGGTAGCATTGAAAAAGATGAGCTACTTGTTTGCAAATGGCTATCCACTGATAAAAGGGATAAAAATAATTTATATATTAATAAATATAATATTTTATAATATTAATATAATTTAAATATAATAAATACTTACATAAACACATATAAGTATATATACACGCATAAAAACGTACTAAAAAACTGTACTAGAAATGTGTAACTTATTGTGAAAAGAATTTATACCAATTTTAACACAAATCTTTGAATAAGACATTGATAGTCCTAAGTACAGTACAGAATTTCACAGAAGCCATACAGATGGCTCCTTTGTATACCAACAGGAGAAGAATTCCCTTAAGCCCTCAAAACTTGATTTTGAACAGGAGGTTAATAGTGGACAGAAACAGGAATGCCAAACCACTCCATTTGCATAGTGAGGGACTGCGAATCTATAGGGTAACACAGATGGTGCCAAGCCCTGTGGCAAAGTCTGAGCTACCTTCTGTGTTTGCAGAAAAAAGGCAGTCAATATATATTGGCTGGAATCTTTTCAGAATTTGAAAAGCATATGTCTCCTGAATTCCAAAAGTTATTATGCATTAACATACCTTAGCTAGGCTATGAAGAGAACAAAAATTGAATTCATTTGGAACAAACTAACAAAAAAAGGTAACATTGTCCATAGTCAACAAAACCAAAAAAAGTGTGTGACAGCCAGCAGAATCAGAGGATCATGAACTGCTATACTAAAATTTTGGGATTTAGGATGAAGAAAACTGCAAACATCACTCAAGATTATCACACTGTGGTAAACACCTAGTTTCAGTCCTAGTGCTGTAGAAGAACCAAAACCAAAGAACAACTCAGCTCTTACATAGTCCAGCGGATTCAAAGATAATACAGTTTTTCAAGTGAAATATGAAAGTTGTTTAAAATAATGAGGTCATACTCATCTACAGCAGCTTGCTCTTACAAGATTACCCAGCTGGAGAACCTACACCCATTCATTCTCTGACTTACAATTTTTCATTTGAAAAAACAGAATACTAAAGTATTAAAATTAAAATTTCAGGCAATTATGCAACCACTTTGTAAGAGATATAGTGTTAGCAAGGACCGGCAAATTTAAAACAACTCACAAACATGAAACTGATGCATTTAAGATTAGTGTGGATCAAATTATTATATATACCAAATTACTACTCATGACAATGTCACCATACTACACTGAAGGACACAAGTCTAACAACCAGATCCAAAGCAGTTTTGATTCACATTCTAGCTGTTCTCTAGGATAAGAAAATGCTTTCCAAGATCACACTGAGGCTTACAATACCTCAAAATCAAGAGGGCATTTAGATTTCAACAAAGAAAAGAAACAGTATCATCACATACCATGAGTCTGAGGGGACCATATTTTTTTTCCTGAGCAGCCAAAGCATTTTTAAAAGGAGTTGGTGTCCTTGGTGTTGAACCCAAAAGAGATCTTCTCATTGTGGGAGTTCTAAAACTATTCAAGCATAGAAAAGTGTTCATACATGCATTTTAACATTTTAATATTTTATCATTTAATCATTAGCAATGTAATAAAATTAATCTGAGAAACATTTTAAAATACCTTCATTTACACAACAGATATCACCACCATGAATCTGGAAGTACTGAGATCACCACAGCATTACCCCATGTGCATTAAATCTTAATTTAGTAACACCACCAGATGTTTGACATAATAAACCTACCCCACATTTTCCTTTTGATCTTGTGGTGTCATTTCCTTGTGTAGAGGAGTCGTAATAAGAACTTTCTGCCCACAGATTGGAGTCGATGTAAATGCAGGATTTTCAAAGTTATATTGTTCATTTCCAGAGCAAGTGTTGAAAAACTAAGCACAAGAAGGGGTAAAAAAAATAAAAAAAGCAACCTTACAGGACAAAATTTCATCATTGTGCTGAACAGCAAAAACCCCCAAATTATATACCTTTATCTGAAAGACTTTTACTGACAAATCCCAATATTCTAGACTTAGACTTATTGTCAAAACCTTGATTTTCTTCTTAAAATCCTTACTACTTATTTAGGTCACAGAGACAAAAGGTCTCTATCAACAATTATTTGCATGAGAAAGTGTGAGCTCAGACACAGGTTGCCACTTGCTGTTGCCACCCTCCCCATCACTCTTCAAAACAGAGGTTGTTTAACAATATATTTTTAATATATTTACCCTTATGCAAATGTTTTAAGAAGTTTGTCAACGTATTTATTTAGGCTACAATGTACTATTAGGGAAGAACTTACTTACAATTTATAACCCACCCATCAGTCTTCATGTTTAGCCACACTTAAAAATACACTCACCTGTGATGGAGAAAATGGTAGTGTTTTCACTGGCGTCCGCTTTAGTGCAACATTGACGGCATCGTTACACAAGCCATCACTCAGATCAGCAACCGGGGACTGCCCAACACGTAACCTCTTTTTCTTCCTCAGGATAGCAGGTGGATTGCTGAACCTAGTTAAGTTTGAGGTTGTTGAAAAAACTGTTTCCTCATCCCCACTGATGTTACTGTGGTTTTTGCCATCAAGCATAACGCCGACATTATACTGGCACTCAGCAGCCCCCTCACTGTGTTGAAGCCGCATTAATTTTACTGGAGCTGGCTTGACAGGGGATACAACTGCCTCAGACAGCTCAAAACAGGTATCACTCCATGCTACCGGATCCTATGGGGCAAGATGCAAAACACAAGCAGGTTTATCCAATGTTACTTCAGAATGTCCAAGCCAGTCTATCAGCCCTCTACCTCCACAAGCCATATACTGCATTATTCTCCCTGTGTCTTTCATACAATCATAAAACACTGGCTATTTTAAAACACAATTCTTTTAAAACAGGCAATAAAACACTTGATAAGGCAGAAATTACAGGCAAATACAATATAAGGCAATTTTAAGAGTATTTTACACGTATTGTTTAATTTGACATTCCTAATTGGACACTTCTTTTTAACAAGGAATACAAACTTACAATTTCCATAAGATCTAGTGTCTCTGCAAATTCTGGAATGGTTTGTAGAGGTGTTAACATTCTATTTGCTTCTACACCCAAATACTTAGGTGGTGAATTCTGCTGAACAGGTGTGATGCGTGTCTCATCCATGCTGTAGAAATCACTTGTTTGTTCCTCAAGGCTACTTAGTGTATTAGGCATACAATCCTCCATGATAAAATTTCCAGACCAACAAGACAAGCTTCCAGCTTGCTAAAAAGTTATGAAGAAACATGTTAATCTTATTCAACTTAGAGGCTGAAAAGAGTAAATTATGTGACTGCAGAGTGGAAAAAAAATAGTAGTGTGTGGAAAGACTAAGCATAACTATTAATTTTGGCATTTTCAAATACTAATTATCGGCTTCAATTAAAGAAGTTAGTCTTCTCTTTACATTAACATGCTCAACATTCTCAAATTGTATAAGATTTTTGTCTTACCTCACATTCATATCTTATTCACACTCACAGCTTAGGTAATTATGGGCTGTATTGAAAGCCATCTCTGATGCAACTTTCCTGAGTACCTGAACATCAGTGTATTATGAAGTCATCTTCAGTACAAAACACTGAACTTCTAATTTTAAGATTAGAAAATGTTTCTAGAGTGTGAAACACTACGTATTTGATCTGGGCTTTCTTAATACAGATTTTGCATTAATAGTTAAGTAAACCTCTAAAAGGGTATCCCATTTCAGTAGGCTGTTTAGTACGCAGGAAAAAAATTTTAATTTTCACTGGAAATCCAGAAGCAAACCAGATTCTACTAGACAAGTAGAACTACACTGTTCCAAAAGAATGCCAAGAATAACTCCACCACATAAAATCTGAAGTTTACCTGTAACCTAAACTAGTGAGCAATATCGTTGGGTTACTTAGGTGTCTGAAATGCACAGCCCCCTAAAGGAATCAGTGACTGTCATCTGCATGTCACCCTAATTTTACAGAATTAGTGAAATTCTACTGACTTTCACACAGATTATGTACAGTGCATATTTATTTAATGTTTGCCATGTCCAAATGTGGATATTAAGTATTGCAAGCACTCACTGAAGTTTATGGAAAATATCATCTGCAGGACATTTCGACATCAAATGGGGCAAAACCCAAATATTTTTCACCTTTCTCTGAAGCACATGATCAACACTGCTGGTCCATAAAATGAATGGCAATGATATCAAATGTGTCACCTCCCAAAGAGGATTAAAATATTGGGTCTTAGGAACAGTCAAATTGCTGGTCATATTTCTGCTGTCTTCACAGTTTAGAAAACTGCGTTAAAAATAAGTTGTCTCAGTTCTAATACACAGATTTTTGTTTTTCAATGCGAAACAGGTTTGATTTTAGAGGGCCAGGTGATAAAAACACCACATTAAACCACACAACCATAACTGAATTTATGAGGATTAACCCCAGTAATGCATATTCAAATATTTAGAGAAATTTACAGTCCTTACAGAAGACACTTGTTTTCTTCTGATTTCATTCTCTGCTGACATAAGTAGCAATTCAAGTTCCTTTATTTTCTTTTCCTTATCAGGATCATCATCAATAAATGGCTGCTGAAAAATTTAAGAAAGAAGCCATTACTATTTTTCACTTTCACCACCCCTTCACAGTAAAGATTCTGTATTATAACACAGCTGTATTTTTAACAGGAATCCACTCAGAGAGGGAACAGAACTGTTCAAGATGTACCACATTTTCTAGTACAGAAGTCACTCACAAGTGAAACAACTCCAATTACCAGGAAATGGATCTGATGTTGAAGTGATATATAAGGTGGTACCTTAATTGGATTCTAATATGGCCTGTAAGTTACCAGTGTCCTAAAGTACTTTCTGAACTGAAGTCACTACATTCTATCTTTAATAGAACCAAGTGCTGGCACACTGATTTATGTGCCTGTGTTTTCACATGCCTTCTGCAATTTTGTGTTATTTATCCTCACTAAGTATGCAAGAAAGTGTTTCAAATCAACATTTGCTGACACAGGTATTTATACAAGCAATCCCACCACTACTATCAGAAAAGAATATCAACTAATTGGTTTTGATTGGGTTGTTTGTTCTTGACCTCCTTAACATTTTCTATTATTGCTATAAATATAGGTGAGGATATATGCCATCACCAGTTTAGAGAGTACTTCAAGGAGCAGAATGCATCTTACACTTTTCTGTTTAAGGCAATCCAAACTGTCAAAAGGTATTTGAGGCTTTGTTGTGACTTGTATTCTTATACCATTACCAGGGAAGAAAATGCAACCTGAAACAGATGATCTGCATGGGGAAACTTCAGGTTAGGTAAAGAGGTCTACAGAACTCCTCTATCCAACACAAACAAAACATATATTATTCCCTGTATCAAAATACTTCTTTCACTAATTCC
Organism: Pseudopodoces humilis; assembly: GCF_049639895.1. Classification (NCBI taxonomy): domain Eukaryota; kingdom Metazoa; phylum Chordata; class Aves; order Passeriformes; family Paridae; genus Pseudopodoces; species Pseudopodoces humilis. The sequence goes on along the minus strand of NC_142200.1, from coordinate 33,992,215 downwards.
AAGTTCACAAGAATTCTTCCAAGGTGTCATATTAGAAACCAAGATCTATATTCATTCTGCACCATATGAGGAATTTCAGATATATTCCAAGTGAGCCAAAAAAGCAAAAGGAAATAATATATCCAATTTCTAGTTGTTTTAAAATTTCTTAATTCTTCAGCATTTAGAATGCTGCAAAAGCGCATCTTCAACTGATTGAATGATGTTTATCAGTGGGAAAGAAATAAAACCTAATGAGAACAAAAAAGCACAGCCAGAAGTGTAAGTCACAGTAAGTTGTTTTTCAGATAGGGTTGTATATATTACATATATGTAAAGTCTTGTCTTTAATTCTCTCATAAGCTAGGTAGTACTAATCACAATTTAGCCTCAAAGATTTAACAAGTCGACTACATTTTAAGCCATATTTCTGTCAGAAATAAGCACAAACATCGTGTTTCTGGGATACAGAGAGCTTCATTTTTTTTTTCACTTACCAACTACACTAGCAAGCTTACTTACAGAGGAACCTATATAAATTTAGGTGAATGATAAAGACTAAAAGACATTTTGAAGAGACATCTTTTAATTTTACTGAATAATATTATGCAGTAAATTTTCTTTAATTTATGAAGGCTGTTAACAATTTACCTGAACTATGTTGGAAGAAGATGGAGCATGTTCTAGACAGCTGCCTTCTGGTGAGGCATACTGATATGCTGGAATCTAAAAAGATATAAACACTTTACAAACCCTCAAGAAAAGGAAGCTATAAAATTATCTCTAGCTTATTATACATAAAACATTTATGGTTTACAAATCCTGAGTTGCCATAAAAATCACAAAAATACTCAATAGATCCTCAGACTTTCAGATTTGTTTCTTGTTTCAAACCAAATCAATTATTTGAAACTGGGAGATACTTACTATTCTAAATTTTGAACTTACATGTGTCTGAACAGGCACATAAAACTGATTCTGAGTGTGCAAGTGCTCCATAGTCAGACAAGGCTGGGGCTGAAGTTCAGCAGAACTAGCACTTTCAGACTTTATAACACTTTGTAAATATCCTTCCTGTTCCACCTTTCTTCGCATTGTTGAATTCCAGTGATTTTTAATTGAATTATCAGTCCTAAAATGAAATATAAAACAGTGACTGGTTTCCAGGTCTTAAAAATTAATACACGACACAGTTTACAGCATTTGTAGAGTAGGTTAATCTGAAGCCACAAATCTAGAAAGCTACTGCAGCTTAGACTAATAGTTATCTACTATCAGTAGGGTTTTGGCATAATGACTAGAAAGCCATTTTTTTAGAACTTCCTTCTACTAAACTTCAAGTGTGCCAGAAATTCAAAGCAGAAAAGGAGAAAGTTTTGCTTCTGACTGTAATCATAAGGGGGAAACTTTTTTCTCAGACATTTGTAATAATGTAGTGAACACATAGTTATTTACCCCTCTGCTATAAATCTGCAGTACATGTAGCTAAGCAAATTACCCCACTGTCCCACAACATAATAAAGGCACTTTGGCTGGTGTTTGCCACTGGAACACATCTCTTCTAAAATTGACAACCTGCAACCCTCACTCTGCATTTTATGTGCAGCTTTGTGGAAGAACATCCTACTACCTCCTCATGCCCTTGATTGTGGATAGGCTAAAACAGGCATGGCATTTTGATAAGCAGGCTGAAATCACTTTTAACACTAAAACATTAAGGCAAGAGTAGACTATAACTGCATTACTGTCTAAAATACTAGCATCATTATTCCTAGCCTTAGGTAAAGGTACACAGAAACAACAATTGGTTAAAGCCCCGTTCTTTGTTTAAGGTTGACTCCAAGAATTATTCCCTTTTTTCATCCCACTAGTGTTGGACTCTACAAATCTTCTAGATCTATGATCTTTAGCAGTCTTTAGCCAAGAGTGTCAGATTTATTGACAACAAACAAGCTACTAAATAGGAATTCTTCTGTCAAACCCATCTTCACTCCTCAAAATTCTATTTAGATGCAATCCATTCTCTTCTCATTCCTCCAAAGGATTTACTGTGAGCCACAGATTGTGCACTTAATCAAAACAAAATTTTTAAGCACACATCCCTCATTACACCAAGATAACAAATGCTGACATTCCTTAGGCACACCTAGACAGTCACCTCTTGAACACACAAATTGAATTCAGAAAAGGACAGCTTAACACTGAATTTCAATTAACAGTACAAAAGAATTATTTTATTAAACACTTCACACGCTAAAATTTTGTTTTCCACAACCACAAACTGTCAGTGAAACTTGAAAGAAATATAAGGCAAACAACACATACAATTCATTCTAAACTTAGAGACTTCATGATAACCAGCTTTGCAATGCATGACTCCTAAGCCTGGACTTTTGAAGGTTACCAAGATTTTCTTTTACAAGTGTCTAGCTCAAAAAGCTCTACACAAAAAAATCAGATCTTAAACCAGGAAAGTCAACCTCAAATGCATAATATGAAGGCACCTATCAAGTTTGATATCCATCATTTTTCTACTACTACTTGCAGTTAATTCAGTTCAGCTCCATTGTAGAGGTTTTTAAGTCATCAGGAGGAATTTGAAGATGCCTTCAAACCTTTAGAGCTCTTTCTATGAGTTTTACATCTATTTTAAGAATACAGATCACATGTGAAAGATTTTTAGCATCTATCAAGATAACTACATTTTGGTGTAAGTCTAGGGAGATGGTCTCTGACTAACAAGTTCAGATTTGAAAGGGTACTGAGATGAGCATATTCCAACATCTAACGCAAACAGAGTTGAAAAGCACCTTCCAGGAAGAAGTTTTGCTATTTCAGCCCATCGGTTTCCCAAACGCTTGTGAGCTTCATAGATTATTCTGTCTTCTTCTTCTGTCCACGAAGACTTTTTTACCTCAGGATTGAGGTGGTTATGCCATCTTTCTCTGCATTGCTTGCCTATTCTTCCTTTCAGGTGTTTTGCAATTAGAGACCAGCGCTTTGGACCATACTTCTGAACTAATTCAATAACCTGGAATACAGATGAAAGCACATTATAATTTCAAAACCTAATTGACCAAATCAAAGGCTGAAAACACTGATAATCTCACATTTTAGAATAGCATTATAATAGTCAATTGATATTAGGCCTAAGGAGGCAGTGACTTGGGGGTTTAAAATGATTTTTCAAGAAATCAAAAAATTACTAACTCCAAAATCCCTGAGTTTAGAATATAAGTATATACTGATGAAAAGATTCACTTAGAAGTTTCCTTTCTATCACCCACTTCTTAAGCTGACATTAGAAAAGGCCAAAAAATAAACTGGTGAAGACATTTCATTTGACTGTTTTCAACAACATTCATATGAGGAAAGACCCACCCCTCTACACCTAGAAATGGAATGGAGGTCGGGAGTTTTTACAAAGTAGGAGCTTTTTCTTAAAAAACTAATGAGAACTGTAAAAAATAGATTAGGAAGACCATATTCATAAATTGACAAGCAGTAGTTTAAAACATCTTAGAGCAGTTATTAAACAGTAGGAAGAAGAAACCAATTTGAAATACCACAGTAAAGCTGTATTTGCATCTCCCTACCATGCAGTCCAGGTTGTACAGGCGAAAGGCTACAGTATGGATTAATAACAGCAAGGTGAAAAAGGAGCCTAAAGCATTGATAGCTCCTTTACACAAAGAAAGACTTCCCAGAATATTCTCAGCTGAAAAGAAACCAGAAGGATCATCAAGTCCAATGGCCCATGCAGGGATCACTCTCACAACTTTGGCATTATTAGCACTATGCTCTAACCAAGTAACCTGATCTCAGGGTTGTTGCAGTAGGTTATGAAATAATTCCCCTCATTCCCAATCACTTCAAGTCTGGTGGGTTGTAACCAAGACCTCTGTAAACAAGGCCTTTGATCTTGTCTGCTACAAAGAGACACCCCTCTACTTGGTAAGCTAGAGCAATTCAACCAGCAGTCTCCCTAATGGGAAATTAAATGCTTGAGCAGACCTGGCATTCCATCTACTTAAAAGAGAATTTTTTTCTTCTCATACATCACAATGCAACAAAAGTATCCATGTCACAAGATGCATCAGACATCAACTACTTGGCAATGGAACATAAAAAAAAAAGTACACATTCTTAGCAGTCATTTGCCAATTTTATTAAAGAGCAGAGTATCAATTAGTTTTTGTTACCCTCTGATCTTCTTCTTTAGTCCAGGGACCTTTAATCAACTCTGGGTTTAGTACCTTCTGCCATCGATGCTGGCACTGAAAATCTGAACGATTCTGAAACAGTTTTAGAAGACCAGTGGAGCTGTTAAACTCTTGAATACATAATGGTGTAAATACATCCTAGCATGAATTATTAGCTTATTTTAAATTAAAATACTTATTTAGAAATTTGTTACAGTATAATAGTTAAATTCTCCCTTATTATTTCTTATTCCATTTGCTTATAAAAAACTCTTCTCTAGAAAAAAAACAACCTTGCATGAAGCTCTAACCTAATTATTTCAATGTACTAACTTGATAATCAATTCAGAACTTACTCTTCTTTAAAGAAAAAATTATATTTATTTTTGTCCTCATTACTCCACAGTTTCTCTGAACTTTGTGGTTGATCTATTTTTGACATTAACTATAACTTAAATATGGAAAGAAATTTTTTAAGGAAATACTTTTTCTTCCAAATAAAAGAATACACTTTTTGCTAAATCCCAAATGAATGTATTTTCAGCTCTTTACTAGAATGTTAAGGAAAACAGATTTAGATCAAATTTAGTTAACATGTACTAATTAAACAACATTGCTTTTGCTGGTCAGGACAGATGGTGCTTTTCTGTAGCTTCACTAAGGATCTTTTGAAATATTGTTCCCAGTTATGAAAGAGAAGTAACCTTCACTTAGCATCCCAGAAACTGTCTATATGAAAGGGTTGGTTCAATGCTTAGAAATGTGCAGGTAAGAGCCTGCCCCAGGACAGCACACTTTTTTAACACTGGGACATGATTATTTACTTGCTTCAGTGAAAGCTGTTGGATAGCAAATACCAGTTGCAAGGTTTTGCTGGTCTTGTCTACCAAGTAAAGGTGTTACAACGCTAAAATGAAGTTAACGAAGTAGCAGTCTGCAAGACCAGAGAAAACACCTGGAACACTAATAACTGAAATTACACTGTTCACAGTACCTTCAAGCTAATCATAAGCAGTAACTGTATGATTAAAAACACACTACATTTTTTACAAAATTTTATCATTTCCTGTTGAAGACAAGTTGTAAAATACTCAATATAGAATAGCCGTTACCATTTTGACAAAGAACATTTTAAATTGTGGCCTTTTAGTGCTTTTATCTCCCAGACATTTCTGAAATCGTAACAGGATTTGGAGAGAAGACCAAAACAAATGATGGAATTAAACAATATAATCGTTTCAGTCTGCCTTAGCCACAGAAAAAATCAAAAGCGATTACAAACTACACTCCCTCTCTTGAGAGTGACCTGGAAGCCATCTTCACTTTTTGGGGGCAGAATAGAGGGAAAGTTTACCCGTGCCCATGTCCAGGAAAGAAATGAGGGTTTCAAAGCACAGCAGCTTGCGGGCCTTTACAATTCAAGGTATCTTTGGTTTTCTTAGCAAAAGACCATCAGTAACAAGTGTGAATTACGCAGCCTCTATTATTTGGTTGTTGCAATAGGTCGCCTAAAAAGGCTGTGCAGGCTCCATCCGTGGAGATAATCAAACCCAAACACTGCCCTGGGCAACCTGCTCCAGCTGATCTTGCTGAGCAGAAGCTGTGAACCAGATAACCTGCAGAAATGCCTTCCAACATCAGTGAATCTGCAGAAGGCATCTGATTATGCACATTTCCTATGATGACTGAGTAATGTTTTTTCAGCCTCACTTGGGCCCAGCTGAATAACAGTTCTTTTGTCTCCAGGAGTATTTCTTTTCAGCTGGAGAATTTTTTACTAAACTGTTAGATCTGTTAAATGCAACTCCATACTACACCTGAATATCAGTATCACCAAATGTATTTTCAAACACCTTAATATAAAAGTTTTTTGATTCTCCTCTGTCATCCACTAATTTCACTCATTTTTATAAAAGAATAATGTACATGTAAGGAATATGCATGACTTAAATTTAGAAGCTTTGAGTTTATTACCTGATATCTATATTTTGCCACTTGGAAAAAAAAATCAGAAGCATCACAGTTGCACAAAAAATATAATGAGAACAATGCAAAGTTATAGCTGTTCAGCATTTAGAATTCAAGTCCTTTTTTACCTTACAATGGAATTTCATACAACCACATCATCCCACACAATATCCTAAGAACCTCAAAGATCAGAGGAGGTGTAATTTTTTGATTTCTAATATTTCAACATTTAATACCACTTCTAGGAAGTGATTTCAGCCTTATATTCTACCATATTTTTACAGTAGGCATTTGATAACATTTGTTCAAAAGAGAAACAAACACCATCAGTTCTAGTTGTAGGTACTTTCTACCATTACCTCAGGGAAGCACCCCTCACTGTCAAAAAAAAATCATCACCCAAACAAACAAAAAACCCAACAAACACACATAAATAAATAAATAAATAACCACGTGACCCTTGCCTATGGTGGTTAAGAAATTCATCCCTCTCCTTTCAAGCAGTCTTTCAGACACAACCCACTCTCCTAACTGCTTCAGAAGCAACCTGTGAGCTGTGGATATAGCCACCATGAGTAATGGAAACAGTAAGACACAGGCATATATTCCATCATGAAAACAAATAGCACATATGAATAGAAGGTATTTTTGATCATTCCAGACTACCACTGAAGACTGAGCCAATAAGGTTCTTCAAGGTCTGAGCTAGATTTCAAGTCTGTTTTAGAAACATCCTCTAAAATGGCTTTTATTATGTGCTTCTGATTCTATTTCACTTCACTTCCAAACTAGACATATGTCTAAAGTAAATAAATATTAAGAGAACTTAACTGAAACAGAGATTGAACTTACTTGTAGATGACTAGCAATGAAAGCCCAATCATCTGTACCATTTTGTTCCACCAGCTTCTTTAGCCTTTCATCCTGTTAAGACATAACCTCAACCAATAAATTTTACATGCTCCCCCAATACAATACTAAATAATAACATATTCCAGGAGCTAAGAAGATCAGGTAGGGATCAAACTAAAGCAAAAAAAAAAAAAAATTACCTCTTCACGGGTCCATTTCACCTTGCTACATATCTTCTTCAAACCTTTTTGCTGTGGTACTTCATAGTCATGATCCATATATTGAAAGTCATCATCTTCCTCACTGCAAAGTACAACAGAAGAATGAAGAAGATCAAAATAGAGTTTAAAATACCTCTGAATAACTTTTTCTAATTACTTGTAGCTTTTTTACAACGTGTACATGTTGTTCTAAAATGACATATGGGTTTTGCATGATCAGAAGGCCTGCCTCCAACAGATCACCATGTCAAAGTACCAAATTAATTTTAATTTCAAGGCCACACACTGAACAGATAACTCATTCAAGTCAAGATTTAAATTTGAACTAAAAACTACTTTTTAAGATTCATATATTTCCAATGCATTTTTTTAATCTTTATTTTACACAAATAAGCTTATAGAGTGGTTTGTTAGACTCCAAAATACATTCACCACCATAACAGAAACAACAAACACAACAAAAATATCAAATAAGTAAATCTCAACTTCAGATTTTAAGTGGGCTCCTGACTTGACTAAACGCATTGCCTCGGTGTTACAGGAATTAGATACAAATCTTTGAAAATAGGTATGTTCCAGAAGAAATAACTGGTTTCAGTGCTGAGCCTCAAAGCTTAGACCCAGAGGGGCAGGGCAGCCAGGTACCTCTGCGACTCCGCGTAGATCACGCTCCATCTACTGGAGAAATGCCGAACTCCACAGCCTGGATAAACAAAGCCTTCCAAGCAGGCGGCATAGGGAAGTGTTTCATGGAATCATCGCTTAAACTTCTGCGTCAGTGACTCATGTTAGAATAAATTCAAACACATGCGGAAACCTAGGTCTAACAACGAGAGCTGCAGTGCCCCTGCATTAATTATACCAAAGACACAAAGAAGGAACTCCCATCTAAATATACCACTTAAATTAAAAGCAGTTCCACAGTGCAATTTTTTCTCCGTTTTATTATTGGCACAAAGCACGATAAAAAATATCATATTCAGATTCAAAACAAAAATTATTTCTGCTCATCCTTGACAATTACTTCAATTTTTCAAAAGTATAAAAAAAACCTTACCCAGTAATGCAATTAATCTGTGCTAGATGTATCCCAAGAACAGATTTGATGGGCAATCTCTCCATTATTTTCCAGAACATGCAATGATCAGCACAGGATGCTGCTTAACCACTTACACATTATTTGTTACTTCCCATTAAGTCTGTTCCTGTTAGCTACCAAGAACATACTTTATTTAAAAGCATTACCATAGGATAATAAGTGCCCAACTCCTGCAGACTTGCTTCTACATCCTACATCACATTTGCATTTTCCCTACTTAGCTTCATGATGCAGCAGGAAAACATAAACAAATTAAAACTTTGCTGAGTTGCTGAAAGACAAGGGAGCAGACTTGTGGGAAGGTCAACAGCAAGTTCTTCACCACACTTTAAAAAAAAAAAAAAAGGGGGGGTGCAAATGCAGTGATTTTAAGAGGTTTGCATTAAGTGGCTTAAGACTTAGAAAAAGAGAACTTAAACTCAGAAGTAACAGATTCTTCTGTCTCCCTACCAACTCCTCTTTTGGCCACAGGTATTTGACAAACTTCACGGATCTATCTTAGGATTGTAATACCAAATTACTCTTCTCATAATACCATTTCATACCAAGCAGGCCGTACAGCTCACTTATAACTAAAATCAGGCCTTCTTGTAAAGCCCTTTGTCAACACGACCTCCTTACCTATTGCACAGCAAACTAGCTCATGAGCAGTCTCCAGCTACATGAAAAGTCACGGGGATTCAAAAGAAGAGAAGGGGTTCCATGTACACAGCAGTGATGTTGATGAGAGCACCAGTGCCAGACAAGGTGGGGGCCTTACTCAGCTGCTGTTCAGAGTCCTGCACGGGGAATTCTCCAATTGCACGCATGTCCCACAGACACACCGGTGCCACTGTCAGCCAAGCAGGCATTAACCTTTCTTGCACCTCAAATCCACCTGAACAACCACCTAGTCCTAAGTCTTGTTTAGATTAGTGCTATGATAGACTATAAACCAAATCCAGATTAATGACTGGGACCCCTACTTTAAGTTTTCAATTAAAAAGACAAGATTTTTAAACACGTGGGGTTGTTACAGCTCATTTGACAATTCTTTTGCAGCTATGAAACTGCTAAAATACTGCACCAAAATGGAAGGCAGACACCAAGCTTCATCAAATAAGACACCTGACACAATAAAGTATGTATTTTGAGAGATCTGTGCTAGCTGTCCTTGCAATTCAGAGTTGAGGACTATTAAAAGAAAAAAAATCAAGCTTGCAAATGCAACAACCAAGAACAGTTTAACATTAAATGAACATAAGATTAAACTTAATACCATTTGGTGCAAAACAATTACACTTTCTCCTTGCTCCACACCTAGATTAAAAATCTTGAAGTCACTTTTATGTAAACTCATAGCTTCAATGACTTGGTTTTGGAGATACCATCATCAGACACTGACACAACATCCACCTTGGGCTACCAGTCTCTAACCAAACCTTCCTCTGCTATCCACAATCCGCTGTACTTTCAATCATGAAATCAAAGCACTCCACAGCCATGGGAGATAATACAAGCTAAAGTTTGACAAAAATGAAACCACTGTGTGTAATACCACAGGTGAAAGTCCCTTAAACTACCAAATGCCGATTAGGAGTGCCAAGAAACATGCTGTCTCTGAGCTATTCTTGGAGACAGCCAAGCACAGACAGCTTCAGCAGTCAGCCTCTGCAAGCAAAGCCCTTTGTGGCTTACACAACTAGAACACCAAAGCATTGCTTTCTAGAGATTGGTAGATTTTTGCAGAAAAATATTCTCTTATGATTTTTTTCCACATCAGAGGAAATAGCAGAAGCAGTTTTAATACGTGTAACTTTGAAACCACCCCCAATTCCATGAAAAATATGCATTCGCAACAAACCCCAGATACCACAGATAACTCACCGAGTATCCTTTCCTTTCTCAACCCTAATCCTTCTCTTATATCTCTTTGTAACTTTCCAGAAACTAATTTAAGACAAGAATAACCATAGCGACAAAACAGTTCTTCAAGACCCACCTTCTGAATACAAAGCAAAGACACACCCATTTTCATATCAATATAACAAAAGATGTGTGAAAGACATCTAGGGCAGCTGCTGGAGCTGTTGTGCAAAATATTATCTCTCAGGAACATTTCAGGCTAGATTGTGATATCTTCAGTCAAAGAATATGTCAGATGAGAAAAAGTGCATTGAACATACTGGAAGAATCAACAGCCCCAAACCTTACATCAAGGCTGTGCCAAAGCCACTTGGGAGGTGAAAAGGAAAAGGTGTTACTCCATCAGAAGGAAAATAACCAGCACGGAAAGCTACTGCGGAGACAACGTAGTTGTTACTGACAAGATCAGTTGCCCAGGTAAGCTACAACAAAGACGACCTGAGCGAAAGCACAGAAGTGAGAGCAGCTGCCAGGGGAAAGGCGGGATTCGCACCCGAGAGGTGGTTCCCAGAAGTCCGGGAGAAGAGATACCTGCGAGGGTGCCGGAGAGGGGAGGGAGGTGGGCAGTGACAGCCGAGGCCGGGGCGGTGGCAGGAGGCCGAGAGCAGCGATGAGGGGCGGGGCGGCACCTGGCTGGGATCCCGGGGCGCGGGGGGAGCACCTGGCCGGGATCCCGGAGCGCGGGGGGGCACCTGGGCTCGTGGCAGCGGCGTGGAAAGCAGCACTGCCCGGGAGGGGATGGGGGGCAGAAAGCGCAGAGCGCCCCGATCCCGCACTCACCTGCGCCGTCTCTCCGCCATCCTCGGCGCGCACCATAGGGGGGGCCGCCACGGCCGCGGGACGCAGCACGGAGCCCCCGAGCCGCCCGGCCCCCCCCTCCCCCAGCAGGACAGGACCGTAGCGGGGCACCGGCGGACCAGAATGCCTCCAGCCGGGCGGGGATCTTCCCAGGGCCCGCTGCTCCCCGCGGTGCCCGCAGCGCCCCGGTGGCCGCCCTCAGCCCCGGCCTGGCCCCGGCGCGTCAGGCATGGCTCGGCCTGGCCGCTGCCCGCAAGGACGGGGCGCGCAGCGGCCCCTTTCTCGCCCCTACTGTGCCTCGCTCTCCGATGCTGTCAGAGCCGCCGCGGGCTCCGGCGGCGCCCGCCGCCCTCCTTCCCTCCGTTCCCCGGCCGCACTGCTCCCCTGCCCTGCCCTGTGTCGCCCGGCCCCCCCCGCGCACCGGCCGCCGCCACCGCCGCTCGGGCTCAGCCGCCGGCGCTCGCGGCGCGCTCGGCGGGTCCCGCCCGAATCTCGCGCGCAGCCTCCCCCCCGCGAGCCGCCGTTTGAATCTGCGCAGGCGGACTGACGCCCCATTGGCCGCCGCCGACCGCACGCGGCTCCGCGCGCCGGGCGGGAGGGGGCGGGGCCTCGCGCCGGCGGGCGGGCGGTGTGACGGGGCCGGGGCGGGGGGGGGGGGGCGGCCCCGCAACGCCCCGCCGCGAGCGCCCGCGGGCCACCCCCGAGCCGGCCGCAACGGCGGCGGCTCCCGACGGCAAAAGAATGAAAGAGTAACGGTGAGGCCGTCCCCGCGCGGCAAAATCGAGTCTCTCCTTCGAGCCGGAATCGAACCAGCGACCTAAGGATTCCCGCGGGCCGCGCCTCTACAGTCCTCCGCTCTACCAGCTGAGCTATCGAAGGGAGCTGGATGAGTTTTTCTCTCCACAGCATAAAGTCTTTCATCCGTGTGCCATTGATGATGTGCGTCGTAACTAGAGCCGAAATTCCGTCCCCGAGAGCAGCTGGAGCATAGCGGCGCGCTCGGGACGGAGACCTGGAACTGCGAGCGGCCCAAAGGCCCAGCGGCGGCTCCCGCACCCTGGGCCCTGCAGCCGGCGGCTCGGTCAGCGCAGGGGGCGCGGCGCTCTCGGCTTCTCACGCTCCCGCGCCGGGGGCGAGCCATCCCAGCGTAGGAGGGAAGCGCTTCCCGCTTCCCTCTCTTGCCGAAAAGTCCATACTCTAAAGTTGCTCGCGTACTTGAGGAGCGGGAAGCGCGGATCTCATCCACCAGCCAGCCAGCGCTCTTACGGGGCTCCTGCCCCAGCCACGGCACGGGTCTGTTGGGAAGAGGCCACCCCCAAACAGAATCGGTTGGAAAAGACCTCTCAGATCACCGAGTCCAACGTATGACAGCACCGCCGTCAACTGCATCATGGCACTGAGAGCCAAATCCAGTCCTTCCTTGCATACCTCCACGGGCGGTGACTACACCACCTCCCTGGGCAGCCCATTCCAATGTTTAGTCACTCTTTCCGTGGAGAAATTCCTAATGTCTAACTTAAACTTCCCCTGGCACAGCTTAAGACTATGTATTCTCATCTTGTCACTAGTTGCCTGGGAGAAGCTGAACCCCACCTGGCTACAACTTCCTTTTTGGTAGAAACATGGAATTTTGCATCCTCGTGTGGCTATGCTGATGGACACGTGGACTTCACAGAGCTCCTAGGAGAAAAAGGTCGGAGCACCTGCTTTAAAGACAGGTGTTGGCAGCTGCACAGTAAAAAAAAACCAAAAACGGAAGGGTAGGGACAGCATTTAAAGGTGATCAGTCATGTTGTTCACTCGATACTGGAGTGCTCACATCTAGTGAGGAGTCACAAGGCCAAACCATCACTTTTTATTCATTGCAATGTGTTTTTTACTTTAGTGGTCAAAACAAATCATCAAAACAGCAGATGGTTTCTTATCCATCATCTTTTTTCCAAATACATTTTTTTCAATGGTTTACATTGCCACAGAGGCAATGCATTCCTGAAGCTATCACCATTGTGAAGTAAAAGCTGCACTCCAGCAGAACCTCTGTGTGTTCCAGGTATTTCCCTACATGAGTCTTGAGCTGGAACTATAGAATGATTTGTGTTGGAAGGGGCTTTAGAGATCATCTGGTTCTAGCCCCCATGCAATGGGCACCTTCCACTTGACCTGGTTCCTCAAAGCCCCATCCAACTTGGAACACTTTCAGGGGCGGGGCATCCACAACTTCTCCAGGCACCCTGTTCCAGTACCTTACCACCCTTAGCAAAGGGTGATAATTTTTTCTTAAATTCCTAATTGACACCTACTGTATTTTATTTTGAATCCATTCCCCTATATCCTGTCCCTACATGAGATGCTCCAGTTATGCTTTAAACTGTATTTAAAGAGAGGTGCTCCACTCCCTTGATCATCTTTGCAGCCCTCCACTGGACCTGCTGCAGAAGCTCCTTGTTTTGCTTGTTGTGAAGAGCCCAGAACTGCACACAGCACTCCAGATGTGGTCTCACCAGAAAAGGGGCAGCATCATATCCCTCGACCTGCTGGCAGTGCTCTTCCTATTGTTCCCCAGGGTACCACTGGCCTTCTTGTCCACCGGGCACACCGCTGACTCATGGGCAGTCTGTTTTCCACCAGGATGGAATGCACAGAAGTTAACTGAATAAACGAAGCCGTGTGTGGAGTCTGTATATCCCCACAGTATTGTGTTCTCGGTGCACCCCCACGTCCCTGGGGCTGTTCCCGGTGCATCCCCACAGCACCGTGGATGTTCCCGGTGCATCCCCACAGCACCGTGATGTTCCCGGCGCCTGCAGGAGGGAACGCCGGGCTCGCAGCGCCCCCTGCTCGGACACGCCGGAACTGCAGGCGGTGGCACAGCCCCTGCGGCACGGCTGGGCAAAAACGCACCCCAAACCCACCAAACACCTACCGAAACCTCAACTTCACCAGCACCACTGTTCGAAGACGAACTTGTACCGTTTCATCTTTCACGAAGAAAATTAATTCCTTGAGGGGTTTATTTGTAGTCTTTGTTAATAGGTATTCAGCACCAACCTACATTCCCCATGATGCACTTTTAGTATCCAGAGATAACAACACAGCAGGTTTCCCCACATCAAAGCTCTGACAGGAGTCTTTGAACTACAAAAGCTGTAATGAAAAAGTAATAAAAAGCACCCTGAGACAGGATTTGTGTCATCAGCCTCATACAGTAAGAAATGGCATCTTTTAGCACTCATTTATATTTAATTCAAAATGAAAGGAGCCTGAAATAAAAATATTATTGTCTAAATAGGTACCTTCTTGTATATTCCCATAGTAACACGTGTGTTCCTAATTTGCAGGAAGTAGATCCTGAAAACATTAGCTGAAGCAAATTGTTAAAATAATAAGTACTGATGGTCCTGTTGTTAAAGATAACAATAGCCTGAAGATGTAGTTTGTTATGACATCCAGTAAACATTGTCCTTGGAGTTCACCAGTAAGGACATACACACCTCACTTTTTTTTTAATCCTGTTACTGTCCTATGTGACAAGGTCTAATGTTTGGAGTTTCTTTGCTCCTACGTGATAAAAAAAAGAAAGTATGGAGATGCATCCCTCTCTCTTTCTCTTCTCACCTTCTAGTAACTTCGCAAAACCAAGCCAGAGGTCTACCACTCTCTGCAGAGACGTTATAAGAAAGAAGGCACAGACACTATCTCTGTAGCAGGATATGGACTGTCCCCTCCCATCCCATCCAAGCTGTCATGGCCCACAAGCCACCAGGATGTTTGACAGGCTTCTGATAGGACACTCACCAGCCAGCAATATCTGAGTCGCATTGTGCAAGAACCACTTTCTGCCTTTGTTTGCCCTTCCCAACTCTCCCTTGACAAAGGAGAGCCCAGTTCCAGCCTAGACCCAAATAATATGACCAGGTGGAAAGACATTGTGGCAGGTTCAAGGTGTCAGGAGGAGGAAAATCCTAGCTCATAGACCTTGAGTCACAGTGGACATACTTCAGTGCCGTTTTTTGCCACTTTCTCATTACCTTAGAACTGTTTAGCTGGATCTGCTGACAATTCTCCAAACAACACTTGAATCATCTGTTGGCATTTGGATCTTGCTTGGGTTTTATAGTGTTGGCCAAGTACTAATAGCAGTGGACAACACATTTCCAAATACAGGGACACTTGTTCTTACCTAGATGATTCAAAGAGCAAAGTGCCCTGGGAGAGAGTGATGGCCCTATCATTTGTTCCATTATTTATTCCTTCTTGTTTAGTTTCCTGCTGATCTGCAGGGAATAAACTTCTATTAGGCATTCATTATGACCTTAACTAACAGCAGATTGCTCCTGCTGGGCAACAGGTCCCTTCCTATGCAACACTGATGCTTCAAAAAATGTGACCAAGATGAAGTGGTTATGAAGGCACCACACTATAAGGCCATATATTAAGTCCATATGTATACTATTTTTTACTGCTCTAATTTGGTGAGAGTTCCATCTATTTCCTAATAAAGCCTTCAGTGAATAAAAAATACCAGTCATGATCCCACTGCCTATTGTCACAAGGAAATGATAGAAAAACTCTGAAGTCACATGCAGAAGTTTGTTATTCTTTGCCGTTATGCATCGAGATCTCATTGTGAATTCAGGCAGCTAATTTAATATTTCTCTAGAAAATAAACCAGTACATGTATGCTCCTCCAGAGGCACAGGGTTTAACATCACTTACTTGAAGTTAGGAATAATCAGTCTGTCCTAAATGTTCTCTCTGTAGTTTGTTTGGAAACCATACAACAGAGGAACCCAGAGTCTTTGTGAAGATGATTCTCAGCAAAAATAATCGACAAGGCAGGCAACTGACTGTTTTAGTATGAGAGAAGAATCTAGAAAAAATCTGACACAGTAAACTCAAGAATCAGTCTTTTGAATTGTGGAAAACAAGAGGATTATTTCCTTAGCAAACAGTTTCCCAACCAATTGCTGCCGGTCTCACAGAACTAAGATCTATAAAGTAAAAACACTTGCATGATTGCAAAATAAAGAAAAAGCTCAGTGTAGGTGACTTTACAGGTCTTTTACCAGGTACTTTCCTTTTAGTAGTCTTCAATACTTTATCACCAGTTGCTTCAATGACTGCAGTCTTCAGAGCTCAGCACTGCCTGAAACACCAAATATGTCAATCAAACCACATGTATCCATCAAGTCTTCAGCCCAGCTGCTTGACTTGGTCTCCATTCAATGTCACAGCACCACTCATTCAGCACCCAAGGTGTTCTTGCTTGCATCATCCTGGTGGGGTTGAGCTTCCTCCTCATGTTTGGAGAAATTCCCAGTGAAGAGCACAAGGATACACACCAGATACTCTCTTAAATTAAAATAGTTTTTCATATGACAGCACCTTATTACCTGCATCTGTTCTATGTCTCAGTACTGAAGATTCCAGCTTGACATCTGCACTCCAGTAATGTCACAGTCAGTTAAGGGAAGCTGCTGTTCAGAACAATTTCAACTTGCTATGTGTCTTCAGAGTCATACTGAGTCGTATTTTATTCTTTTCTGTTTTTCCATCTGCTTGGTATCAAAGATTCTGAAGGACAATATTCTGTTCATGACTGATCTGATTTTGCTGGAATTCTCTCTAAATGCTTCTCATAACATTTTCCTAAAATGTTGAGTCTTAAAGGATCAGCCCCTTCACTCAGAAGAGTTAGGAAGTTCTGGGCACTTTGACTCAACCTATTTATACAGCCTCTTGCAGAGGGGAAGAAGTACTGTTACCTCTGCCTAATTGAATTAGCCTGTGTTCAGACACAGAATGATTGCATGTACTTTGTGATTTCATGAATTTTACTTTACTGTATTGACAGTATTCATGCTAGAGTAAGAGGCTACCATACCACAAAAATACCAAAATATAATAATCTAGTGTTATCTGGATGGGCTCAGAATTTATTCTAGTGCATTAACCTCCCAGACAATCATGTATACAAAACATCTTGCATGTTTCCAAAGCAGTCAGTATCAGCTTATCAAGGAGGCTGTACAATTATTGAACGAATTCTGAGGTGGCCTTGAAATCAAGCCTTGGAGTGAGAAAAACAACCACAGTTCCCAGGCTCAGAAGACCAATAAAGCAGCTCCAGGGATATAGCCCTGCCAGAGACCAACACGAGGATCCTCTTGCAGAGAGTGAAGGAAATGGTGTCATTGCACAGCTCAGATGCATGCTGTCACTTTGAAACCAAGCTCTAAGCCTCACCTCATCTGCTGTGCAAAGTACAGCAGCAGCCAGACTAACAGCATTTCTTTGAAGAGACAAATTTCATCTGGCAACCACATCTCCTATGCTTTCAATGGCATAAGAATTCACTTAAATGAGGCACTATACAGGCAAATATTGCTTTTTAGAGGCTGAAAGTTGAACAGTCTTGAATCAATGAAAGAGGGAAAAACATTCCTAAGTTTATACCCAGACATTACCTATCATCTTGCTATCAGCTCTCACAATAATTAGTAACGACACCACTGCAAGATTAGATTATATTATTAATCTCAGTTAACAACCTTTCTAATTTCTCAAATGCCACTTGTTTATTTTGGAAAAAATTATGGAGAAATAATTTTACTAGTTCTGGTCAAGTATGCAAATGCTTTTTAAAAAGTATTTCACCAACATATTCACAACTTTGGAAACCAAAGGGGACATTTGCAAGTTACCTGTTAATCAGGTACCAGCATTACCCCATGGTTTTAGAATTATATCCTAGCAAGTCATCACTAGAAATGCAAGAGAAGTCAGCTTAATTCTTGGGTTTTTGTCCACTCCAGGAGTAAACAATTACTCTTAAAGAAAGGGACCGAAGCTATCAGAGCCAGACTGAGCCAATCTGACAGGCAGGCAGGCAGCAGTAACAGCAACTGCCTGAGCTAGATTCAGGCAAGCCAGATTCAGCCTAAATTCAATAGTATCCTGGTGATAGATGGAAAGCACTGGCTTGACTTTCTACCCAAAAATCAAAACCAATTTATAAAAACAACAGTGTTTTGATCCTCAGCTTTCCAAACTAGCAACAAGACTCCCAACATTAATTACAAAAATAGGAACCACACAGACAAATCGGCCAGTATCACAACCAACACTCCCAGAGGTGCTGGCCCCTGCTGCTTTCTTTCATAACAGTAGTTTGCCTCTTTATCCAAAACAGTGCTGCTCCCGTGCCCTGCAGAATTCCAGCAGGAGCGGAGAAGAGAGATCAGAGAGTGCTTACAGATGCAAAAGACTGCATACCTTTATCCTGGCCCTACTTCTCCAGGCAGAACAGGTGTACATGGAAGGTCTTCAGTTACTGCAAATGTATTTTGTATTTGAGTTTGTGAAAGGATGTGATTTTATGAGAGTTTACAGTGTAGAACCTCAAGGTTAGGGTTGGAAAGAAACAAAATGTTAAATAAAGATTATTTTCACAGTGGCAATAGATAACTGGGAAATTTTGGATTTCTGGCTTAATAAGAGACCTGAGAGTTCAAAATTTCCAGACTAATGAGGGAATAGGCTAGTTCAGCTGACCTCAAATGCAGGGAAAAAAAACAAACCAAAAAAATATGCTGGTGAA
Source organism: Pseudopodoces humilis (assembly GCF_049639895.1). Lineage (NCBI taxonomy): Eukaryota > Metazoa > Chordata > Aves > Passeriformes > Paridae > Pseudopodoces > Pseudopodoces humilis. The sequence continues at coordinate 33,973,591 of NC_142200.1, read as the reverse complement.
TGTGGCAGGGTAAAGAAGTAGTTACAGCTAGGGAAAACAGAGGGAACAAAGAAACAAATAGTGACATTTAGTTTTTTCCATTGTACTGTGCCTTTACTTTTCTTATTTTGAAAGCAAAAAGAAGCAGGTACTCTTGACCTTTATTTTCTGCATCCCTCTTTGCTGCCCGCAAAAATAATTGCTATTTCCAGCATCTGTCTTAGGAAGCCAGGAAGGGCCTTATTCTATCTCTTATTCTAAGAAAGACACAGTGGAGAAAGAAGTAGTGTTTTGTATGTGCAGTGTTCAGATGTAGAATTTGGTTATGTACTGAGCAATGCTTGGGCAGATTGGAGCATACAAATAGTTAGAAATTAAGAGTTATCTCATTCCCCTAATTTTGATTAGGCTCTTGCCTTTTCAGTGTGCTTTGGCTTTTTTCTCACTGCCACAAAACCTACACTGTCATGGAGCAATGTGTGGTAAGGTCTCACCCCTTCTCTCCCACCGGGTTGAAATGTATATATTTGGCAGCTTCTGCTCCTGGGAGAAAAGAAATGTGGATTTCAGGGAAATCCCCAGATTTGGAGTGAGCCACTGCAGCTTCTTAAGTTCCACCATGGATATGGAACAACATAAAACATGTTTGCCCTAGAACTACAAGGTAAATTTTTAGAAACACTGATAATTCCTTATGCATCTTCCTTTCTCCTGAATACACAGGTAAGTACTCCCTTCTCCCAGGAATCTCCCTTTGCACCTTTCTGTGCCATATAAGGTTTCTGTGCTTGTAATAAGGTTTTCTTATACATCAGTCTAATTTGTGTGAAATTCGATCATTAGTTGCCTCTTTCTGTCTGTAAGAGGTGCAGTAGAAACAGAGGACGATAAATATGCAAAAACATCCATGGTAAAAAAGGATATAGAATAAAAGTTCAAGAGACAGATGAAAGCAAACAGGAAAGGCAGCCCAGCATCAGAGGAGACCTCTTGATGATTTGCAAAGGCAGCACAAACACACGTGGGAAAGGAGAATTTAGGATCAGGAGGTAGCGTCTGGCAAGCTTTGCTCTACATTTACACAACAATGTGACAATCTAAAAGAAACTTCATTTTAAAGAAAATCTTATACACTGACTTGACAAAGTAGCCTATAAAATCAAGTTTTCTTATTCTGAAAGAGGTTGCTTGAGGCATGCCTTATGGGTGTTTTAGAAGTGACTATGCATTTCATGCAGGCAGACTCCACAGACTGTTGGCTAATAAGAACCACAGCACCATTTAAACCTTCTTATAATTTCTGGTAACTTCCTTCCATCTGCCATCTCTCTTTTAATTTTTCACTTATTGAATACAAGTTTCCAAACAGCACAGACCCCGTCCAGACCTACAGGATCACTTTAGAAGTCAAATTAGATTTACTACCAGCAAGACAAGCCACTAGAAGTATTATTTCCAGTGGAAAACAAAATTAGGTAGTCTTTTAAAAACAGAGGTGGATAAAGTCCAAATAGAAATCTCTGCAGCTATCTCATAATCAATGTTTTTCAGTAATAGAACAAAGAATAATAGTCTTTCTGAAACCTCTTAAAGTGCCTGCAAGTTACTACAACAGAGGTCTTGTTTATACTGAAGCCTAATCCCTCTGACTGTTAATAAATGTTCAGAATAACCCAGTATACATCAATTTAAGTAATCAAAAATAATCCATTTCAAACCAGCTGCAGCAACAGGGTTTCTGTGATGTCAGCTTGGCATCTGTGAATCCAAACACCTACTTTTCTTTATCCATTTCTGAGTAATAAATACTCAAAACTACACAAACCAGTAGAAGCCAACATATACCAAAGCCTCTGCATCAAGCAAAGCAACATGATTTCAATTAACTTCTGCAGTCAGTATAAAGTGTCTGAATTGACTCTGTAATACCAAAAGCACCTTCCATAACTCACTACACATGCTGATGAATGTCCAAGGTTCACTCTCACCCTGGCCCCTAGGGATAAGATTATATTTTGAGGAGTTTTATGGTGACAAGGAGCTGGGGTTTTACAGTGATGCTACAACAGATTTGCTGTGGACATGCATAAGAAAAAAAAACAAGACAAACCAACAAAACAACAAATAACAACCCAAAACCAACAACTCCAATCCAAAATAAAAATTTATACAGATATAAACACTGTACAATTAATTGCAGAAGTAAAATGAAAATGCTTTGAAAGCACACTTAACTTTGTTGCTTCATACACTCAGTACTGGTTTTGGCTCAGATTATAAGCACTGTGCTAATAAAGATGAGCAAATTTCTAGCTTAGCATTAAGCATTAAAGCTTTTGAAATACAAATCTTCTGAAGGATAATTTTCAATTCTTCCTGATATGATATGCAATCAAAATTAACTCTGTGTATTTACACCCATCATTTTAAAGAATGCTTTAATGCTAGCACACTTGGAATTAAAACCTTTCAGTAAATACAGGAAGAAGTAACACAAGAGTTTTGCAGATGGGTTTTCTGGCTTGTTTCTAGGCTCAGAAGTTTTGATTAAAGCCAATTTGTGAAACAAAGTACCACATGTAGCTGGTGGGAAAAGCATAGAGATAATTTAAATAGTTGTCAATATGTTCATCTTTGAGTATTGCCAAATTTTCAAAAGCCTAGTTCTTCCAAATTGTACTATTCATACTTGAATATTACATGCATGCACTAAAATTCTGCTTTGAAATACATTTTGACCAATATTTCAAATCACAGATTGCAAGGTATCTTAAATGCTGACTTGGTCAGCATTTTTCTACATCTTTGTGACAACTTTGAAGATTCAGGTCTTGAATTTTGGTCTCAAATATATATGGTTTAGAAATCTCTCAAATTCAAAGGTCCTATGTGTTCAATGAAATATTTAGAATTGGCATGAGGTCAAAAAAACCAACTTTTTCCTTAAAGAACTTTTCCTCTCAAAAAATTCTTTTTAAAAAGAACGATTCCTACAGGAAAATGAATAACATCAGATTTTACTTTTCTAAGAATTGTATCAGATTTTCAACTTCTGTACTAGTATTCATATATGCAAGTATAATGTAATTTATATGCAAAATGCAGAAAATAATATATTTTCAACTGACTCATTTTGTAGGCATATCAGCATTAATTAAACAAACTAATGTGTGAAAAGCTAGATAAAAATTACACCTTATAAAACCAAAGCAGATGTTTTAACTTATAGTTTTAATATAGCAATCAAAGAAAATTCCAAATACTGTACAGTGAAGTGTAGTATAGTACACTATATACTGTTATAATACACTATTGTTACATTACAGATAAAAAAAATCAAATATAATTAGTACAGCAATCACAAATAAAACAAAACAAACCTTGCTGGATAACAGCCAGTACTGTGGAGATGGTATAGTTTCTATGCTAATTTGTTTTTAATTCAACATGTAAAGCACTTACTTTTTAAAAAGATTTTTTTCTAAATATATACACTATTTTAATTCCTATTTATACATTTTAAATAGCATTCCCTCCTAAAAGTGCACTCTTTCACTTCTTGGCAATAATCCTCATCAAACGTAAAATAACTCTGAAAATACCACTCTTGTGTCAACCTTTTATTGCTCAACCACAGGCGTAAGGGCTCAGAGGGAATCCTGCATTCTAAAGATCTTAAGCAACTTCTTCATGAAGCTAAACTGATATCCACAAGCAAAACAAAGAAACCACTCTCTGTTGTGGCTTTTTTTAACAGAAGGATTAACTTCATATTCTTATTATTTTACAAAAGCATGTAGATTCTGATATTTAAAAATAGGAGCCAAACGAATACAGAGATTAACAGTGGCATCTTCTTATATCATTCATTTTCCATACAACTCAGATTGAGCATCACTCTCCCAACTGTAAACATACCAAGAATTTTGTTTCCTGGCATTTTTAGCGCATTGAAAAAGTAGCAAGCAACTCCACTAACCCCATGACAGTGAAAACAGATTCTACTTTATGAAAGATTGTAAATCAAGTATTTTGGCCTTGCAGGGCTGTTAGCACACAGCCCTGTGGCACTGTGCCCCTGTAACACTGCTAGAGCACTCTGTCAGAGGCAACGTCTAGCTTGTATTTTGTAGCCAGCACAAGACTAGTAAACTATATGGGATTCACAAAGCCAATAATGCACACAGCTGTTTTGTGACTACAACAGGGAAGACAACCCAAATACATTTGATTTCATTTGAAAATCTGCTATTTCTTTTCCCTCTCTGAAATGCAAACAATTCAGAGAGAAAAAGTGCTATCAAAAAGTCAATCTTACTAAGTAGCCAGCCATTTGTAGTAAAAGTCTTGCATTTCCTGGAAAACTGGTCTGTTTTCCCAAGGCTTCCCATATGCTCATCAGCAATCTAGTTCATTCCCCTTCTTATTTTTATACTAGGTCTGTATTTTTAGTAATCATCTTTTCTTTGGGTTATACATACTAAGCCATAGTAACATTCAAGGTTTTCTAATAATGTGTCTTCTTTGCCATGAGATGCAGTGTAGCATATCTTTGGCCTTCAGACAAGAAAGTAATCAAGGTGGGTACTCAAAACCACAACTTCTTTCCACAGGCAATTTGGTAGCAAGAATTTGGGTTGGTTGCCTTTACTTTTCAAGAAAAGGGCACCACTCTTGACATTTGAGAAGTCCTACTGACACATCTTCTCATCCACAATGAGCCGAAGTCTTCCCTGCCCTTGTACCCCACCAGCATTTTCCTGACTCTAACAGGGAATTCTAACAAGCACACTGGTGCTCCTTAGGCACACAGATTTGTGTCAACTTATATTTGCACCCAGCGCCAGCAACCAAATGAAACATCTGTTCCAACTTACACTTCAGTGTTCTTTATTTCACTTCTTCTGCACAGTCACACATCTCACTGGCACATAGATGAAGTTTAGCTTCACTTGAGTGTATCAAAAGCAATCTATCTTTCTCAAAACTACTGATATTGAATGCATGAAAAAGCTACGTGAAATAAGAACACTGCAAAGAAATATGCACAATCCTGCCTTCCAGAATTCACACCAGTGGATCTTGTGATTGACACCATTTTACCAGTCCTGTGAGACCATCTTCTTTTAGGAACTGGAGGTTTCTGATCTACATGACTTGAGTGGGCCCAAGATGACACTAATGGTGAGTCAAACAGAGCTATTATCTGTTTCTATGTCTATTTAGATAAGAAGCAAAATGTCAAATTACTGCTGAAATGGGAAGTGTGTCAAAACTAAACCAAGCCTTCCTCTTTACACAGTAAAAGGCACATGAACTTCTGCAGTCTTACCAGAAAGGCATGAAAGACGCAAGCATTTTTCCTTGAAATAAGAATGATGTGCAATAAATATTTCAATTTATTTCAAACTTGAAATTCTCTCATATACACTGCTCACTCATTATTTTTCCAGCCAAGGAAGACTTTTTTTTTTCCTAAAGAAAAGGTTAAAACTGTCAAAGCATTGGTTACCTGGTTTAAAATACAAGAGATCCAGGAGATTCCTCCCGCTCAGCCTCTCCCAATTGAAATTCTTTCCCAGGAACAAGTCACTGCTATACTTTTCTAACATTGTGATAAAGCACAAGCCTCTACTCAACATTTTCTATATAGATGTAGCCTTCAGCGAGCTAGACTGATTCATGGGAGACTAAATGTTTTCAGAAGTCATGGCAGGCTTCCAGGTGCTGCATGTGCATCCTGCTTCTCATTGAATAAGCCCTGCCAGTTAATCAGTGCATCAGCAAGGTCAGTTCTGGCAAGCCAATTACTTCATACATTCCAAGTTTCCAAACTGCTAACTTACCAGACAGCAATTTGAGATCTTAACATTTTTCATTTATTTGTGAAAATGTGATTTTTATATTTTACCTCTAAGTAGTGTACAAAATCATAAAATATTTGTACCATCTACATAAAAAGTTAACCAACAGAGGCATTTTAATTTACTTTGACAAAAGAGAAGGGCTATTCTTTAAGTGACTCGCTTCATTTCAGTTCTACATACAAAAATAAATCCTTCCTCGTGGGACATTTTATCATACTAACACACTTAGAACTGTTTAAGTGATTAGAAATGTAAAATGTGAGGAGACTTTTCTGAATACAAACATATACAACACAAACCACATTTGTGAACTGGTAAAAACCTACATGTGCACAAACACAGACTTCAGTATTTAAATGTTCTTAATTCCTTTGAAGCTGTATTAACATCTTTTCATCCATTCAATGTTATTTTACCATGAGAAGAAGCAACAATAGTGCATTTAAATGACTATGAAGATAGGAAGCAAAGTGCAGTATCAGAAACACATTCCATCCTTAGGGAGCAAGCACAATGGCTGCTTCTTGAAAACTAGCATTACAGGTCTGATGAACACACTACTTAAGTGGATATCAGCTCTATTATCACTGATGCAAGGAAATCTGCATCACAATCTGAAGTGAGGCTGAGAGAGGTGGGTAGTCTTTATAGACACTGAAACAGCATGTATTCCTTGTTTCCACAGAGTAAACAGCAAGCTTCTAAAAGCTCAATTATCACCAAACACTTTAGGATAATGTGTGTTAGAGAGTCATTTCCTTCCAATAAATTGTTAATTTGCTCTTAAGAGGACAGCTGTTATTTCATTTTTGCCATTTCTAACCAAAGCTAGCAATCTAATTCTTCTAAAAGAAATGTATTTGGCATTGAAGATTTGCTCTTACTTGAAATTGCCAACTTCTCTCCTGTAATTGTCTCAAAAGTTGAGCAACCACCTGACCAGTTTGGTATTTGGGAGGAAATAAAGACATGCTACCAAGAGAGCACCAAAATGGTTGTGTTGGCTCAGACAGCCATGCATAACCACACCACATTCAGTGTATCTTCATCATATGCTATGTGGCCTTTTTTCTAACTTGTTTTATAACTGACAATAGGAGAACTAAGACTTCAGTTTACTAAAGTTACACGTATTCCAAAATTTCTGAGAGGAGGATATGAATGAAAACGTTATTAAATTGGAGAAGTGCCAGCAAAATGTAATTAAAAGTACTGTATATTCTGCATTATCAAATTGAGCAGAAGTTTAGTTTCAGTTACTTTTTGAAATTTATGTCTAATTTATTATAACAGTGTATTATTATTGGAATTAAGTACCTGGGACAGAATTAACTTTGCCATGTTTCTAGTTTTGCCTGTTCTAGCCCTTCCAGTAACCTTAAGCTAGCATGGTAAGAACCTTGCATGGGCTTAAATTTTAAGACTTTTAAGAAATTAAAAATTACAAAGAATTTTCAAGAACCCACATGTACAGCAGATATTCATCTCAGTGCATTTCCTAATAACTAATTTACAGGTAACAGAGCCAGCCTGGGCAGCAGTATGGTAATATTGAAAGCTATTGCCAATCACATGCTTATCATGCACTGAATAAGATGATATAATCTTTGACATACATACAAGATTTAGTAACTAATCACTTTGTGTGGCCCAGCCAATAAACATTACATTTGAACAGTAATTTCTTCTACCCTTATTAGATTTTAACCTATCAAGAGTGATCCATTGGCTCAGTTGCATTAGTGATTCCTGCATCTTGACTATCCATCTCCTCAAGCTCCTCAACAGAATTTCCCTTTTGTGCTTTAGACCTTGCAGGGAATGTTGTTCCCACAGAATTCACCATGTTACCATCAGTTGATTCAGTATTCAAGTGTTCAGTACCACCTGGTGCAGAGAATGATTCAGGTAAGGCAGCCTGAAAGCTCCCAGTTTTAGCAGCTGAACTCACTGCCTCTACTTTTCTTTGAGATACATCAACTGATGCTGACTGCTCTGTATTCTGATCCCGCAAATGTCTATCCATTGAAGCCTGAATAGAAGACACCATTTCCTGCAACTTTTTTCTCTGTGCCTCAATCAAAGTGGGGTCAAGCTGCCTGCTGTCTCTCATTGTCACAACTCCCGGAGCAATTCGAATAAGCTCACTGTTACCAGAAGCAGCTGTGAATACAGAAGGCTCAATTTTAGCAGAAGGACTGAAGTCCGTTTCTGTGCTATGCTTTCTTAAAAGTGGTGTTTCCCTGGCTCTGTGATCATGTTGTTGACTACTAGATGCAGTTCCTAGGGAATGACCCTTTCCTTGAAATGCAGTTATGTTATGTAGTTGTTCAGATTTCTTTTTCACTACTCCACCACTTCCCAACTTCAGCATTCCATGTGAAGGACTTGCTTCCCTGCTTCTTGAAGTAGCTTCTGCTCGCACTTGACTTAAGGCCTCTTTAACCAGCTCTTCAACGTCAGGACCGATTGGGAAGTGCCCAGCAGCATCCACACACAGCTCTAATCTGTCTTCTGCTGCATTGTACACAAAGTTTTTACCAGGTAGATGTGGAAAAGTGCAGTGCTTGCCATCAGCCAAACCTATAAAGATAGGAAATGTTATTCAAAGTGCTAACATATTTCAAGGCATGTTCTGAACACACAGTAATTACTGTATTTAAATTTACTGAATCAAGTAAGTAAAATCAAACACTGAAAGTTACTACTGTGGGAGAAAAAACTTAGCTCTTATGCCATATAACAACCACAGTATGCTGCCAAGATACTACTGCCTTTATGATGACTCTGATGAAGAGACAAAACTGTACTATAACAAGATAAAATAACTACAACTCACAGTTCTATGCTTGCAGTAATGTAAAAAAAACATCCAAACCTCATCACTACCATCACCCCACACCCCCAAAACCACACAAAACCAAACCATCAAAAATCAAAACCAGAAAACTGACAAGGAGAACACTCCAAAACACTATCTGGAGAAATACTATTTAAGACTACTTCCATACTAGTTAGAACTGTAGTAGGATTACTGGTTGCCTAACTGCTACTAAGCCTGAGGTATTTCAAATTTGCTGTTTTGTCTTCTCCTATGAGAGGAAGTGTTGCTAGATTTACAGAAGTGTTTCAAGCTTACTGTATTTAGTAGTCCTGGAGATAATAACTATTAACCTTTACAAAACAAACATAAGGCATAATATCTTTGATCTGCTGTTTGTTTAATTGTCCCACTTACAATTTGACCAATCTGTTAAAACTGAGAGTTCACTAGATAATTTAAAGTTCTGAAGTTTCTGTGTGCCAAAAATGGACAACATTAATTTTTTACAGTTTATCATCATAAAACACAAAATAACTCTTTCAACTCTGTTCCATGCAGGCTGTGGTAAAAGCAGTAATGTATCAATTCAGTGATGGTGGCTTTCTGTGAGTTAAAAGCTAACTGCAGATGAAAACTGGGCTGCAACCATTCTCTTCACTTAAGTTCCATCAGCTATGCATGAAGAGCTACAATAAAAACAACACAGTTTAAAAGGTGCCAGGAACAGGTAAATTATTGGGATTTTTCCTCTCATTCTCAAAATTCTTGAAGAAAACCACCAGAAATTATTCAGAAGGGTAGAAACACAACAAGCAAATTCTATTTCTGTGTTGCCAAATACAATGCTTTCAAAATGAGTATTCTGAGCAACAATGGAAAAGGCCATTCAACAACTGGAAAAGTTATTGTTTGTATACTAATGAACCAACTGATCAATCTTACTTATCCTCCACAGCTTCTGATCCACATGTTCACAATTGCAGAGGACCTACAAATAAGGTTTTACTTTGAGAGCTTCAGACATGTAGCTCCTTCCTTTATATATCCAGGGGAACCAACAACCAAACAGCCAAAATGCAGAACACCTACCTAAGCCTGAAGAACATATTTTAAGTACATAATTTAGCAGCTCAACTTTCATTTGCAAAAGAGGGTACTGTAACAATTCCTATGACTGACCAAAACTTCCTCTGAAAGTGCAATCCTGAAATCTCAAAGTAAGATCTTAAAACAAGATCTATTAAATCAAGTTTCAATTGATTAACAGTACCTACACTTCACAGACAGCTTTGTTCCAAAGGTCCACTATGATAGGTGCATTATTACATTACCTAAAAGATTACAAATAGGTAAGTAGCTTCTTAGAGTGGAAAGATTGTGCACACTGGAATTATTAAAGTGTGCTAATGCTGAAATAGGAATTGTACCTACCAAGACGGTCTATATTTGAGAGTATTGCACTTCTTTGTATGCAGGCATTTTGCACTATTATATCCTACAGCCTTATTTCTTACACAGTAAGCTGGGAAAAATGGCTTTTAAGTCAGACATTTTCTGCAAGTTGGGTTAAAATTCCTTGGATTCGTTTCAGGCTTTCAAATCTGGCTAGACATTAATTGGTCAAAAATACTCTTTCCGTCAGGCACTGGTTAAACTGATTCACTTTCCACAAACAATATACCACTCGTTACTGTACAAGCATAGTAAAAGAAGGAAATCTAAAAGGAAACATATCTAAGACACTTGCATATCAACTCTATTATCTAGGCTAATAATTCAGTGAGAGGTAGTGGGCACTGAGTACATCACACATTTTAATTTATTTCCAGAAATAAGTAAGATAAGGTTGATAAAACTGCCTAAGAAAAAAATCAAACAACAAGAAAGCAGCAAAGGAACCATTATAATAGCTGAAACCACAAGATGTAAACTGTGAATGGGAACATTTCATCAAGAAAATAAACTTTGAGAGAAAATAACTCCTTAGTACTTTCTTCTCTAAAGAAACAGTTGCTATTTGTTATAGGAAGTATCTGTAAAGCTACCTAAAAATCAAATATATTCTACTTGCTTGGTTATTCTGCACAGAGCCCAAGATGCAACATTCAGCAATTCAAGAAGCAGATGGATAGTTTAGCTTTTGAACAATAATCTTAGGAATATGAAAATCAAATTTAACTGACCATTTAAATTTAAAACATGCAGTACTCCATATAAAACATCTACTGGAAGCACATAAGAAAAGTAAACTCCTTATCCAGTAAGTGCCTAAAGTAACAGGAATAAGTCCTCTGATTTTCTTATTGTTTGATCTTTACAGGAGAAAAAATCAAGAAAACAAAGTCATTTGACTTCTTTTGGCCATATAGTCACTAAAAAAAATAAAAAACCATGTTTGTACAATTCAGGAAGTGGAAATTTCAGAAAATAACAGGTTGAAGTTCAACTAAATAGGTTTAGGCAGATTGCCTAGTCTTAGTCCATCTAAGGTAGCATTAGGAGTTCTCCAATATTACAAGAATGAACATTTTCCACAGTAATAGAATAAAAAAATACATAGCATATTTATGCTTACAAGTGCTTACAAGTGACTCAATACCAATTTACAATTTTGAGGATTTGGAAACAGAGGAAGGAAGGAAGGAATAAAAACAAAACCAAAAAAATACCTGTTGTTTTCTTCATTATGCTGTAGAATACTCCACCCTGCTGAAACAACTGAGGAAGCCCCTTTGCGTAAGACCAAACATCTTCTCCTGTAAAAATCAAACACGAACTGTAAAATTAAACAGTTGCATTTTCATACTATAGACAATGGGTGAAAATATAACTCCTTTAATCAAAAGTTGAGTCCTTGCTCTCTCCTATGCAATTAAGAATTTGAATTTTTATTGCAAAAGCACAGAACAGGAGCCTGGGACATTGAAAGACTTTCAGAAAAACATACCACTGTCTGCAGTCAAATATCCTACATGTTCTAGTACTAAGGTTCCCAAATTTGATTTGATCCAAAGTGCAGCTCCTGGTTCTTTGCCAGGCCCTAAACATGAGTCTCCATTCCCTTTCTACCTCTTCTTTCATCATTAAACTAGGAAATTACTTACACGCTTCCAGAATTGAAGCACATATCCGCACTCATTAAAACTTGAATTCTATATCCCTACACCTTCTCAAAAATTAGAGTTCAATTTCACAGCTGCCACACAGCAGACTTAATACTGCAGCTGAGACACAAACATCCACCCAGGCAGCTGCATAGAAGCTGTCTGTACCTTGCTTCTCTTTAGAGTTAGAAACAAAATACCAACTGACCATGAGGCCCCAGCAGTCCTGTATAACCAGTGTTTCTCAACAATGCCAAAAATGGCATTGAAATGTGACAACTTTAAATGCCATGGAGAGAAAAAAAAACAAACCAGGACTACATAAGGAAAGGAATATAAGGAATAGAAAAATTGGGTTACAGTGATGGAATATCAGTGACCTAACAGCACCTGCTCAATAAGTTCAATTCTGCATTTTGCCTATACCCTGTTCCTTATTTTGCTAACCACTTACCTGCTTCAGAGAAGTGGCATGAGCTGTAGCTGTCTAAGCAGTACAAACAAAAATTCTATTCTGATAAATTCTATTCTCCTGATGCAGAAACAACTACTGTACATACACATTTTCAGGAAAAAAAAAAGGTTTTCCCACTTTCCATCAAATATTCAGGGAACATATCAAGATATTTTAGATAGAAATTGCCTCCTTCTGTAGAGATTGAAATCTCAATAACCACATCTCTCAAATTTCTATTAAGATTGGAAAATGTAAATCTTCAACTATAGTTAACAGGTTGTACTACTTGGACAGAGGTAGCTGGAATGTGTGAGACTGTAAAATACAACCCACCAATGTCTTTGCTTGCTGTAGTAAGGAAAATAAACTAAAAGAGCACAGGACGCACAGGACTCTGTATGCTCGCCTGCTCCCCCACAACTGTCACTCACCTCTCCACTTCAGGCATTACTAAAGCCCCCATTCTTTTTACCAAGGTACAGTGCACATTCACCACATTCTGTCTTTAGATGTTTTAAAGGAGACCTATATAATCTGATTATTTTTGAAAGCATTCCTTCAAACCATATATGCTCAAGCTCACTGCATTCATTTGCACATCAAACTCATAAATTTGGCCTTCACTTCCAAGATGAACATCTGAGTAATAAAACAACTGCTCTTCTTTCTTATTTTCTGTGACCTAAGGAAGAAAGTCTTCTGTCACTGCTACCTGTGTCCTTACTCTCACTGACAATTTGAAATGTACTTCCCTATGCACAGTGTCTCCGGAGCATTGCTGCTGTACCTTTCCAAGTCTTCCTGATGGTTTAAACACTGCCCACAGGAATCAAAATAACCACTGCACTGAGAAGTAACAGAATAATACAGCTGTCAGCCCACTGAAGCCAGAAGAGGCCACAGCCAGCAGGACTCCATCCTAAGGACTCCTTTACTGCTGCATCGAGCAAGCCATTACTATTTGAAGGACTCCTTTTCATTCTACAAGACAACTACCGGGCTTAAAGAAGAAGCCCAGTTTTAGAATTACTGACATTTTCCAATGAAAGATTCCCTATTTGCTGTGAGCATGATTTTTCACAATTTTTCAGCTTTGCACAAGGGAAGCATCACTGTTTAGATAGCCTTTTATGCAATACTAACAAGTACTACATGCAGGAAAGCAGGGAGAGCAGGGCTCACAATACAAAAGCATTGGCCACTGAAAGAAATACAAACCAATGACACTGTTTTGATAGACAAAACACTGGAAGATCAAAAAAGCCCACAGCTGCAACTGGACTTTCCCAGATCAGAGGAACTTAGTGTGTGTGACTCAACTAAACTACATTTGAGGTTTGCACATTTTCTTGTTAGTTGAGTTTTACAGTTTGTTTGGGATTTGTTTGCCATGGTAGCAAGATGCTTATAGGTCACAAGTTAATTTGGGTGATCATTCAGTTAGATTAAAAAGTCCCTCAAGACACTACATTTATCAAAGAGATTATACTGTTCCTACTCCAGTACACACTTCCTCAGACCAGACCCCAATCCCAGAACATTAAGGTATGGGAACAAATCCAGACTGTCCTACCCACAAACAGGCCTTGTTCACTGGTATAAGCTAGCCTGCAGCTGCTGCAAGGCCAGGACTGTCACTTCAGACAGCAGAGAGAACACACAAAGTGCAACACAAATAAAAAACTTAATTGATAAATATATGTTATAGGGAAGTACAGCTGGCTTCAAAGCAAACTGTCTAATTCCAAGAAAATTCTGGCATCAAATAATACATTAAATTTAAACCTGGCTATTTTGATTCCCATGATGAATTAATCAGTGAAAAACAAACCAATCAAAATAAATTCATATCTGGCTTGCACATATTCAGAGTGCCTCTCCATGGGTGTAATTAAATCTGCTTTAAATTATAATGTTTTAAATATGTTAATGCAAAATTCCAATTCCTTTAGTAACTTCCCTATAGAATTCTATATTTTGAGCTAAACAAAAAAAAAAAAGAGAAAGCTTTACAAAAAATCATGCATAATATGTTAATTGGTCCAGAAACTACAGTATTTAATTTCCCAGGGCTTTTTTTAAAATTCTATACAGAAAAGTTAAAGAACATGACCTAAAATTCTAATAAGTAGCTGAGATCAGAAGAATTCTAGTAGCTGAAATAAAAAATATTTCAGCCTATATGAGACTCTGTATGAAAGAAAATGTTTTAAGCACATAGAATAAATAATCATGGATGTTTGAAGACACACTTCCACTATGGACATTGGGAAAAGAAAAGTGTGTCTGGCCCAATGAGCTATCTCAACAGCATCTCCCCTCTACACATGCTAATCTTACTGTATTACAGGAACGTTTTTAGCAGAACAAAGTTAAAGCTGGCTTTCAGACCTTTGCAGCAGTTCTTAGCAGTACAGAAATGTTGTTGAGAAAAACTAAGGCTTCTTGTCCCAAAAAGGCTGAATATGCCACCTTGAGGAATTGCCACCCTTAAGAAAGTCCTAAGCAAGGACTTAGGAAGTTTATTCATCTGTTGAAAAATCACAGTTGTTGAAAAATCACAGTCTATTAACTGGATTTCTCCTACAAGTATTTTTAAAGGAAAATGAAGACCCAATTAGAAAAGTGATGATATAATAATAGCATCTTATTCAGTAATCACGTAAGGTTTTATAACTGGTTGGTTTATCACTTGCTGTTGCTTTTACCTCTATTAGTAATGCACAATTACTGAATGCAGCCAGAGGAGGGTGAGATAAATTCTATTCTAACCAGTGCTCTTAAAGCAGAATCTAACAGTAGTGATGGCAGAAACAAAAAGTCATTCTTGCATACAAGATCAGCTCACAGTTTATGGATAAGCACCTGTAAAATAATGAGACACACCTTAATGCTAAAGTAACCAAGATATTTTTAAAGCATGCCAGTTTTTTGAAGTCAGTAATTATACTTCCAGCAGTATTTCCTGCAGACAGGAAAGCACTCTTTTAAGCTTAATCGCAAAATTAAGACAACATTTAAACCTAACTTTTTCCTGCACTTTGGAACTGGGGTGTAAATGTCGGTGTGATGAGGTGAGGTAGTGATTCAGCACACTGTCTTGTAAAAGACACAGGAGTAAACAATCACACTTGGAAAAGAATCAAAGTTCTGCTTGATGAACTTCTGACATACCACTCTATGATTACGTAATTGTTTCGTTTCTGAAACATCACATGCTTTAGCCACACCAAATCCCTCCAGCAAAAGAGAAGGCTCTCACAAAAAAAACCTGTAAACATGACTATTCAACTGGTTCGTAGAGCTGAATGCATGTTAATTACAGTTCTACTTCCTGCCAGAAAGCAGCAAGAACTGAGAAAGAAAGGTGAAAGAATGGGGGTCCAAGTCTCCTGAGTTCTAAAGGGAAAATAAAAACCACAGGCACCTGAGAAAAGTCCTTTTGTCTTGAATTATTCACAATCACATTTACATAACTGATAATTTAGAAATATAGCTTTGCAACCCTATGTCCAGCCTCTGGAACTCAGACCCACGTTTAGATTCTTTCAGTTTTTTCTGTTTATATTCTGAAATAATACTTTTCTTAGCTCTTTAAAAAGACCAGATCTTCATTTAAAACTATTACCTAATGAGAAAATGTCAAGTTGATTTGCTTAAACCAAGACAACTCCCTGTGGGGCCAAATGTCAGGACTTCATCCTATTACCAAAGTGAAAATTTGTTCCTCAAACTTCCAATGAGCAGACACTGAGCATCCCCCTTCTCACCCCTGCTCTTAACTTATTTCCTGAAACCTGAGGGAGATGAGGGGAAAAAAAAGTCTGTAGCTTTCACACATACACTTCAAATGTGTGCTTAATGAGAGGAAAGAAAAATAAGTGAGACAGGACAGCAGAGGCAATGCAACCACCTCTAAACAGCAATTTTTAAGAGTACTTTATAGCAAAGAAAGAACAAGTATCTCATATACCTCATATATACATTTCTAAAAGTCACTAACAGCACATTAAATGTTCTTCTAATAAAGGAATAAGGGAATTAACCTGAATAACCATGATTTAAGAAAAAGGGAAATGTGTATGTAACTACAGTTTGCAACATGTTACCTTCTACTTCAAAGCACAATTTTGAACAATAACACGAAGTCATCCTTACCCATGAGCGTTGCCAGAAGACAGAGTGAATACATCTCCTTGTCAACTTGCTCTTGCAGATCCTTTGAGGAGATCTTACTGGTCACAGCAACATCTTCATGCTTCACAGCATGGGCTGAGTGTGCTGAGGCAGCCTGCCTGCCTTCCTCCTTGCCCTTCAGGATTTCTATGGCAATCCTGTCACCGTGTTGCAAAGGAACAGGCTCGTTTTCCATGCCTTCTTTGGGAGGCAGAAGCTCTTTTGGAGGAAAGCCATAGCGAATACATTGCAAATACGGGGGAATATTAAATTCTTTTGCTATGCCTTCCTGGAGTTCCAAGAAGGTGGTAGTGCACTTCAAGGTAAGCATTGACTGCCTCCCGTCATTGGTGGTTATTCGAATTTTCTTTTCTTTTGCAGATGTTGGAGAATACGGGGTTTTAGTTGGTGTAGCAGGTGCGGACGAGGGCCCCTCACGAACAACCCCAGGAGAAGCAGTCCTGGGTTGCCCTTTATGCTCTTGTTTCAATTTTTCACTTTTCCGTTTCTGCATTACAGAAGCCTGGTCCGTAATGTTCTGCTGAATAGTTCTTTCAGCTTTGCTCATATTCAGCTCCTCCTTGTGCAAAGTTTTAGTCTTCTGTCCAGTCAAAATTATTTTGGTTGGAAGCTGGGACTCTAACTCTTGTCCTTGCTGTACATCATCAGCTCTTTGGGCATGAGCACCATCGATATTTACAGGGGTATAATCATCAGGGTTCCTTTTGGCTGTTTGATGCAGTATTGTGTTGACAACTTTCTGCACAAGAATCTCACTACCAAATTCACCAGGGAAGTGCTTGGTAACAAGTTTCATGGCGACATCATACACGTTGCTGTTCAAAGAGGTGTCACTTTCATACTGGAACCAGTAGACAGTCTCTCTCACCACTCTTCCACCCCACTCTAGAGTTATAGGAAAAGCTTCAGGCAGATTGTCATATTCTTTACCTTCCCAGTAATGCTTGAATCCACAGCCACATTTGCCACCTGAAGACCTAGTATTAGTTCTGTCTCCATCAATATATAAAACAGACCCATCTTCTCTGACACGACGCATTAAGTTACCGTGGCACCAGTTACAAACAGTTAAATTACTCAGGCCATAGTCTGGTACCAGCACATCCTTCACAGGATTGTAAGAACACACCAAACTGTTCAGGGGGAAACTGTAATTTTTGTCAGGCCTTAGCTGGCCGTGAGTACTTTTTGCCAGATTGTACAGCTTCCCTCCAGGAGCCAGCCACTCTGGGGGAACATGATGCTCTGAAAGAGCCCCACAGATGAGGCACCTGTGAAGACGGTTGTCCATCACTGCTTTTTTGGCAGCTGCAGTGACCTCTTCGGGCTGGACCCCTATTACACCAGTCCTTCTGTAGAAATATTGATGCACATCAGCTACAAGACTGGGGTGGATACCGTGTTTACTCATGAAAACCTCCTCCATTGCAGCAACAAGCCTCATCAAGTACTTATCCTGCAAACTTCTGTCTCCTCCAATTATACAACCACCATCCTCCTCTAACATGATGTACTTTTTGATAAGGTCTTGAGGAACTCCCCAGGCTTTAGGAAGTAGCTTCCTAGGCAGCTTAGGTAAAGAAGCACCTTTTATTCCAACCAGAGGAATATAATGGTTACGTCCTGAGCTACTCCACGCAATACAGATTGGCTTGTTCAACATGCCATCTTTCCCCATGCATTTTTCCAGAGGTATGAGACCAGGGAGGAATGTTGCTGAATAATCTCCAGAGCTTCGCATTCCACTCAAGGAGTCTAACAGAATAATAGGCCGGTGAAGCACGTTGGCCAGACCAAAGATGTGAATATTCCTAAGGCCCATTGGCACACCTTCTGGAGGAACAAACAAAGGGTCACATTCATTGATAATGTCCTCCCACTCTGCAGCATCAATAAAGTCATGGAAAAGTGCCTTGTAGTGGCTTAGATTCTCCTCAAAATGCTTCTTTAGATTCTCTCGGAGAGCATGCCAGAACAGTTCCCTGCCAACAAGCGCTCGTGAGACTGCATGAACAAGGCAGTGGCCATCTCCATCCACGTGGACAGGAATGAGGCACTCTTGACTGTTATTTGCCTTCTTGATGTCCTCCAGGGTGTCGTGCAGGTAGATGAGGCTGCCTGAGCGGTCCTTCCCGTAACCCATGGTTTCGACGTGCTCTGGCTCAATGAGGAAGGCGCGGTCACCCAGGAGAGAGCAGTCAAAGATATCTCCCTGGTTCATCTCCGTGAGGAGCTTGGCTTTCCCAGTCTGCTTGTCCATCCCATAGCGGGCCAGGATGGGGGCCAGAAGCTTGCAATGGTAGTTGGACAGGCCATTGACTTTGACGAGCTCAGTGTTCCTGCGGGGCGGGCCGGCGCCGCTGACGCCCAGCAGCGCATTCCGCAGCAGGTTGTGCAGCACCAGGTCGGGGTCCGTCACCTCCTCCACGGCCAGCAGCTGCCGCTGCTCGTGGCGCCGCCCGCAGTCCGTGCACTCGATGCTGCCGCTGCCCTGCGGCCCGTGCGCCGGGAAGAACAGTCGCGCCTGGCATTTGGGATCGGGGCAGGTGCCCGAGAAGATGCGCCGGTCTCGCTTCTTGGAGGCGGACGGAGGCGGCGGCTGCTGCGGAGGGGACGGCGGCGGCGGCTGCTGGGGCTGGGACATCGCTCCGCTCCGCTCCGCCCGGGCTTCACCCGCACCCGCTCCTCCTCCGCCCTCACAGGCGCATTCCCTGCGCGCCGGACAACGACCGCCGCCTCTCAGACGCCGCCGGTGCCGGTGCCGCCCGTGCGGTACCGAGCGCCGCCCGCCGCCCGCCGCCCCCCGCACGACGCGGAAGCCGCCGCCGCTCTCACCGCCCCTCGGCCGCCTCAGTGCCCGCAGCGCCGCGGCCTCGCGCACTTCCACGCCGGCGGCGCACGCGCGGAGCCGCAGGGGCGGATGGGAGCGATAGTTTCGTTCACCGCCAAAGCCCGGCGTAAGAAAGGGACCTACGTGCCATGGAGAGACTACAGAGACCGTGATGCCATGCGGCGGAGAGGGGGAGGGCGGGGGAGGGGCGAGCCTCCGCGGGTTGCTGGGAAGCGTAGTCCGCGGGCGGGTGGGCCGGGAGGGACGCACAGGGCGCTCGGCGGCGCTTGTTGCGCTTCCTGCCGGAGCGCTGGGGGTGGGAGTAGGGTCTGAGGTGACACCCCATATGTATATTCCTGCTCTGTCTCGCTCGGGTGTTGGTCTGAGGTGACACCCCACGTGTTAACTCCCCCTCTGTATCCCTGGGGTGCTGGTCTGAGGCGACACTTTACGTATATCCCTCCTCTGCCCCCCCCCGGGGGCTGGTCCGAAGCGACCACCCCGCGTCTACAT
Source organism: Pseudopodoces humilis (assembly GCF_049639895.1). NCBI lineage: Eukaryota > Metazoa > Chordata > Aves > Passeriformes > Paridae > Pseudopodoces > Pseudopodoces humilis. The sequence goes on along the minus strand of NC_142200.1, from coordinate 33,953,820 downwards.
CTCTCCTCTGGCCCCTCGCCCCCCGCTTGCTCACGCCCCGCAGGAGCACCGGGGTGAGGCTCCCTCCCGTGTCCCTGTCCTCCCGGACAGGCTGCCCAGCTCCAACAGACTGCTGCCGGCAATGGGCTGACAGGAAGAGACAGAGCGGGGGCCGGCCCCAGCCTTCCCCTCAACAGTGCTGCTGACGGGGAATCTGAGGGCTTCCGAGGGCTCCCCGGGCACGGTGGTTTCTAAAAGCACAGGAAGCAGCGTGTCCTGCCAGGCAGAGTCCCCTGGCAGGCAGCACTGCCTGCAGGCATGGGCACACGGGCTCTGACCTCAGCCTCTGCCCCGACAGCCACCGCAGCCAGGCCCGGGCGGCGGCGGCTGGGCTGTGCCTGTCCTTTGAGCTCCAGGTGTGCTGGAGCACACTCGGGGTGTCTGGAGCTCAGCACACCCTCGCCGAGGTTTCGATTCCCGAGAAGCCGGGCCGCCTGTCCGGGGGGTGTGCTATCTGAGCGGAGGTGTTCCCCGGCTGCCGGCTGCTGATAGCGACAAAACAAGGCTCAAGGAGACGCGAGAGCAAGCTGTTAACACGAGTGATCCCTCCAGCTGGTGTCACGTAAAGAGATAATGGGGGAACGGAGCTGGCGCTTACGTTATCTCCAGCGGCCGTCTGAAACGATGCTTTTGCCAAAATGAAATGGAATAATGTTCACAACTTCCAACCTAATTACAGTCGGCTGGCAGCATATTCATGTGGAGAGCTCAAGGAGGGATACTGTCAGCAAACAGACGAGTTAAGCTCTCTGAAAGCTATTCCAGATAGAGATTTCTCCTTAAATTAAGGAAAACAAAAGCTGAATGTTGGAGGACAAGGTGGAACCTCACAGGGTATTTCCAAATACCAGTGACCTGTCCCTATGAACACAAGGGAAAAAAAAAAAGAAAGAGCACTTCCCCCCTCCTCCATCACCCTTATTCTACCAAACAAACACCTGGAATTTACATCCCAAGGCCTCACCTATTCTATAGTCACTCAAATGATCTAAAATTAGAAGAAAAATCATAGAGATTGTATCAGAGAGATAGTATTGTGCTTGTACTTTCCAATACAAAGGCTTTGTTTCATTTTCATTAATCCATGAAAATTTATGCATCTGACATTTAAATTATAAAGATTCAGATGATTAATACACACAGAAAAAAAATCTGTTTCTGTGCTTTATCACAGGCTTAAGGGAAAAAATGGCTCCAGGCCTGGCCTTGTGACAGACTGAGCACTGCCACCTTCCAGTGACAGCAGCTGAGCTGTGCATGTTCATTCCCTTTCACTTTCAGTAATTTGTCAAGCACAGAAAATACGTGTGTGTGTGTGTGTGTGTGTGTGTAAATGTATGCATTCCACAGTGTAATTTTTTATCTGATCCTTTAAAATATGTGGCAGGTTTGAAGAAGAGAACATGAAAATTACAAGACAGATTTTCATTCTTGCCTGCTACTAATACTTTTTAATGTGTATGACAGTAAGGTAGCAGCATCACCAGCTCCACAATCCTGCCAATGTGCCTTGTACTTGGGGATAAATCAGCAGTCTGTGCCCATTCATCCCTTAGTCTCCCCTTCATAAGTAGCAGGAACGCAGTAAAAATGCAAATAGGGAAGCCTCTGTCCTCTGTGAAACTGTGTGGCAGCTACTGAGAATGGGCACCATTCAGGGCATCGGCCGGTGACAAGCCTGTGCTAACCCGGCCTGCATTTTGAAGAAATGTCTAAGAATTTTTCCGTAACATCACTGGCCTCTGGAGCAATCCAATTTTTCACATAAGGGAAAGAAACGCTTCTGTTACTGTTTAATAGTACTTTGTAGTCAATTATAGGGGGCACCCTGGTGAAATAATTCACTTGTACTGTCAAAGCCAATAGAATTTAGGATGTTTTGTTTACTTCTGCAAACAGATGTTTTTATGAAAGCACTCTGACTATAAAGTCAAAAACATTTCTCCTTTCTATTCCTTACATTAATTTCAGTGATAAATTATATTCAGTAGAGGAATCTATCTTTTATAGTGGTTTGACCCTAATTAACATGGATGTTTTTGATGAATGACATTTATAAGTTTTCCAGCTATATGCAGACTTCTGATCATGATTGATTGCCCAAGCAATTTCTGCAACAATAAACTTTCATTACAGAATCTTTGATAAAAATCACAATTCTCTGGCAAACGAATAATTTATGCAAATTAAATGCATGTTTATTTACAAGCTTTATACACTGTATCTGACAAACAGGATAAGGAAGTTCTGTGTTGTATCACTGAATACAGATTACACAAGTAGCTAAATCTTTAAGCAGTCTTAAAGGAAAATTCAGGAAATACAGTGTCTGCCTTGTTAGTAACTACCCTGCAGAGTGTAGCAATGAGTCCTACCAGAGATCACGGCAAGAGACATGCTATTTTCACAGGCAAACAACAACATCACAGTCAAGAAAGTAGGATGGAAGATCACACTGATTACAAAGTTAAATCTATTTGTAATGGGTCAGAAGAGTGATTAATTGTCAGCAACAGGACATACCTGAACTCGTGCCACTTCGTTGATGAGAACCAAGCACTGACAGTCAAAATACCAGGCATTCATTTCAGGCCCAGGATGGAAGATGTAAAAATTTCAGTTTGATCTTCACCCAGTGCTATTCCATCTCTTCTTTGTCATTTACCCTCAGGAAATGGGTCATTCCCAGGTCAAAGCAATTATTTTTCAGAGGCACTTGTTTCTTCAGAAGAGCAATGACAGAAGTTTCCAGCTAAATAGAAACAAAAGGCTTGTGCAGCACGCCAAAGAACAGATCATGATAAACTAGAAGATGGTCTGTGTTGTCAAGAAATGAATGTTATTATCAGCCTTTAGCTACACCTCAGCATGCTCTTCAGAAAGGATAGCTAAAATCTGGTGTTTTCTTCATGGAAACCTTGCACAGCTGATCCTGCCTAGTCTGCAAGTCTAGCAGTTTAGCCTGACCTGGCTCTGAAAGCTCTCTACATGTGCACTCAAAAAAAGAGGAGAGAGAAAACAAAAGTGTGAGCTAGAGGAAAGATGGCAATATCACCACATCCTACAATGAATGCAACATTTTTTTTATTTAGATGTGACAACCCAGCATCTAAAAAGCACGTGTAGACCCACAACTGGAGAATACTTATGATACCATAAGTACTATTAGTAGTACCAGCTACAAGGAGAGAACAGCATGTGTTCCACTGTACAGAGAAGCTTCAAGTGTTGTGTGGCCTCTCTATTTCTTGCTCCTGTTAAGCCAGTTTGGCACTCACTTCCCCACTGCTGCTGAACCACATATCTTGTTTTGCCCATCACTTAAGCAGGCGTTGTTAAAAACCCAAGCGCTCACCACCATGCTACCCGCGGTATTCAGGTGTTGGTCACAGGTCTCCTCATCTCCTGGTCCTCAGAGGCAGCGTAGCCCAGCAGCATTCTGGAAGGACAGGAATGACCACTGAGCAACTTTGGCTTTCATGAACCTTTGGGTTAATTAATAGTTAGTCAATGGCAGTTAGAAAACAGCACCTGACTTATCCTGGGGACCTGGGCAGGTAACTCTTGTCCTGGATACATCCAACTGAACAGCTTCCCTCTTCTACTGCCTTCCAATGACCTCCAAAGTTAAAAAATGTTTTCCTTCAGTGCTTTCACAGAGTGAGAGCTTGAACTGCTGCCATTGCACCAGGTTCAGCAATTCACACCACTGTTAGATGCTCCCTGTTAACACTGATGTCATTCCTACATGAGACCAAATTTGGGCTGCTCAAAGTGTGGAATGTGTATTAGCAAAACATGAATGCATTAGGAAAACAACATGAAAAGTGAAATACTGGGCAGAGGTTCCAGTACTAATTACAACCATCCAAATAACCTCAAAGCTCAAAGGCTTTACTGCAGCAAAATCAATGTTTCCAATGGCGGTTCAAGTACAACCTAGTCCAGTAAGAGCAGCTCTACAGCTGACTCTCATGCTGGGTTAATCTCAGCATCCAAGACAAGCTGCTCAACACTGGTTTGGGTTTGTTTACCTATGCTTTCCTTTTATTTCTTGGCTCAAAATATGGTTCTGAGGCCCTGTCTTGAAAACATTTCAAATTGATTTCACATGCAAACTCCTCTGAAAAGTTAAGGCTCCACATTTTTTTACTGTGAATATTGCTTTTCAAATTGATGTCAGCACAACTGGCAAACAAAATGGATTCATCAGGACTGTCAGTGTTCAGGGACTGTCAATAGAAAATCAATCTTTGGGGCAGTAGACCATTATAAAAAAAGAGAATGTAAGTGTTATTAGCTTAGATGTGTAACCTGATTATATGGGAGCCTCAGTGGCAATTGCTGTGAATGTTTATCTGCTTTCCATAGTGCTCTGTCAAATACAAATTGAATGAATGGTACAATCTCATTACACTAAAAGATAAATGCCTCAAAATAAAACAGTTTGAGCAACTAACACACTCGCTGCCCTATTGATTTGTATGTTCACAGTGTATGCAGTCACAGATCTCATCAGCTGTTAAAGGTTTACTTAAATCTGTATAACAATCCCATGTATTTAAACATCCCAATTAACTGTCTGGTCCTAAGTGAAATTCTCTCTGCAAATACCCAGTTTAAAGAATGAACAGCATTTCCAGTACAGAAGAATTGCCAAGTCAAGGATATAAATGGGGAAGAAAGACACCAAATGCTTCTTACAGAGAGCACATAGCAGTGATGCCTGGCTTGCGATTATGCTTCAAATTTAGAAGCATTTCACAGGTTGAGAGCATGTATTTTTCAGAGTTGAAGACAGAGGAGAGAACCTGATACACAAATACAAAATGGTGGGAGCGGATCAACAAGCTGAAAAAAAAGAAAAACAAAGAAAGCCACTCTATCCTTAAAATTTCTCCTGAGGGTTTTTAAACTAGATGTTATAACACTTCAAATTGAAACCAGATGAACCCTTCCAACTGGTTTGCTGCCCTGTCCTTTGGCAGCTGAGCTGAGCATAATACCCCACCTTCCAACATGCACAAACAGCCTTATCACCAATAGCCAAATATTCTAATACTTTCTAGTTTTCTGATAGTTCAGAAGCTTCTTGGTGCTTTATACACCTATAAAGGTTTAAACTAAAGCTCTTGTGTTCATTAATTCATTGCAGTTCGCTAATAACCTTCCAGAAACTGGCATTCTCTACCACACTTCCTTGTCTTGGATGTGATTTCTAAGTATTGAAATAAGTGAAAAAAAGGTTTGAAAAACCAAAGAAACAGGTGCCTACTACTGGGAAGGAATTCCTTTGTTTTTCTTGCATCTGATGTAAAACCACTCACAGTAACAGTGAAAATGTATCATCTATTTTAAATAAATAAATAAATAAATAAATAAATAAATAAATAAATAAATAAATAAAGTAAAACCTTTTTTTTGTCTTTGAGAAATATTTTCCCGTTACAAACTCATTGGCTTTTATCATGGAAAATTAATAAAATTACTTTCAATTAACTCTTGTCCTCCACTAATTTTATCAGGAAAAAAAAAAAATTAAAATCCCAACATATTGCTCCTGGGGCCTTTTCCATTTCTGGTCTATATAACTTATCTCCATGAAACAATGGATGTTATTTACCACTTTCCATCCAACACTGGTAGTCCGAACCCAAAGCTCCACGCCAAGAATCCCGTGGGAGGGCCGGTGCCTTCCCCTGCGCTGTTGCGCTGCGCCCGGCTCTGGCAGTAGGTGTCAGCAGCAGCTCTCCGAGAGAACCTTCCCATCATCCCGGGAGGTGCCGTGCTACACGGATCAGACCTTAGTGCTGCAAGGCACCACTACTTTGTCACTCTGCTGCCTGTTTTCTGACTAACCCAACAGCGAAAAGCAGCGGGTCCAGCTGCTGAGCGTCCTACATGATTGTACACCACAGCAAATAAGCAGGACGAGCTTTGCTTGTGCACTGATAATTCATCTGCATAGCAAGTGTGGTGTTTCAAAAGACAGAGGCTGGTCTCGAAAAACATTTTGTGCTGGAGAAAGACAGGACACCGTGATTTGCACATAGTGCCTCTTCTGAGGTCCGGAACTCATCAGCCCAAATTTGGTCTCATGTAGGAATGACATCAGTGTCAACAGGGAGCATCAAGTAACTGCAGAGGAAAGATCCTCCTTACAGTATGACTTTACTGTAGAACACTGCATAAGGATGATTCAAGGGATAAAATTTTAAGGAGAGGTTTTCAAATAAAATCATATTAAGGTCAAGCTCAAACTAAGCTATCTGTAGATACAGCTGGAGAAAGCTCATTCACAGGAGGAAAGTTTAGGAGAGATTCTGTCAATATGTCAATGTCAGGCATCCTATGGGGAAGGCTTTCTAGATTTGAATTTCAGCAAATCTAGATGAGTAAAATAAAGCATCAAATAAGTTCCACAACATGATGGAATAACAAGAGAGTGAAAGAAAGACAACTTCAACACAGCATCTTTGGAACTTTCCACATTTCTAGATAATTCTGCATGTGAAGAAAGTAAAAATCAAAAATCATTCAGAAAAATCTGAGGTTACATGTGTCCGAGCCACTTTGATCCAAGACATAGTAAAGTGAAGAAAAATCACTTCAGTCAAAGACTGACCTTGACCCCAAAACAAAAAAAACACACATGGTAAAAAAAGGTCCACTAAATCAAATTAGCAAACAGAAAGCAGGATGGGTAAAAAAAAAAAATAAAAAAATCCAATGATGCCAAAGCAGAAACTAAGATGTAATTAAGGGGATATAAGGAGAACACTCAAGCACATTATTTCTCTTAGGAATGTTTGACAATGCCAGCTCAATATAGTCACCTATTTTCTCTCAGTGAGGGCAGAGCACATACAGGAGAAAAAGCGGTAGCTGTCTGATCTTGGCATTCATGGGTTTTGGTATCCTCTCACACTGCACTTTGCTATCAAGCTGGCAGAAAATGTACTGATCTGGTACTGCTGTGCTAGATAGAAAAGCCATGATTATAGCAAACTTACGTAACCACAGCATATGCAGAGCAGCTGGTCACTACCAAACTGTAAAACCATATCAAAATGAGGTTACGTAGGCATCTGTCCTCAGTCTGTTCATTAATTACGTGCAAGATTATACTTATTAAACTTGTGGGAAACACCAAGCTGGAAAGACTTGCAAGCACTTTGAGAGAGAAATGTATAGTTTAAAATTCTCTTGACAAGTTAGTGAAATAAATAAGATTAGAAATCAGCACATACAGTATTTTATTCTCACTTATAATCACAAGCTAAAGGACTAGATTTATTTGAAACATTTTTCAGAAAGGATCAGGGCATACAGTGAATCACGAACTGATTGTGAGTCAGCCACGTCATATTGTTACGAAAAAGCAAAGCCTTTTAAAGGATTCAGTGAATGAGTATCACAGGGATACAAAAGGATCAACATGGCAACTTGCAGCAGGCACAGTGAGTATTAGTACCTCGTTTCAAGAAACATGAGAACCAACAGGGAAAGGTCCAAGCTAAATGAACAATAAAACAAACATGATTCAGAAAAAAATAAAGTTGAGAGAAAGAATGGATGTCCTTATGTCAGCATGCAAGAGCAAGGTAACTGAAGCAGGTAACACACAAACTCTGAGTCAAGATCTCAGTGAAGAATCATGACACAGAAATAGAGAAAATCAGAAAATATGTTAGAGATAATATGGCTTCATGAAAAATAATCTGCTATACTTACAACCCTTTCCTAGCTTTCTGTTTGTGAATATGATTGATAAATCCACTCCTCTGATGGTTAAGCTTTGTTCACCTCCTATTTGCACCACAAGTAGTGAGCCCAGTTCTTCAGGTGAAATTTGGGGGAGTGCTCCTGACGAAGACAAAAACATGCTACATGGAAAAATAGAAAAAAAGGAAAATGAGAGTTTGAGTTAAAGACGCTGAAAGATTGCCTTCTTATATGTGGGTTAGCAGAGCTGAAAGATTTAGCTAGTGTTATAGTAACCTACAGATCAAAGAATATTTGACTGAAGCTGTTACCCCTCCAAGAGCATTATTCCCAAATAAGCTCTTCCAGAGCACTTCACTGGCTCTCTGCAGTGCAGGGAGAAAGAAATGCATGTGGAACCTCTGATACAGGGGCAGTCTGATCTCTGATATCTAAGCAGTCTGTGGCAGAGTGGGAAACACCAGCTCCTGAGAAAGGGAATCCCAACAATCCCTCTTCCTTGTTGCACAATACCAGACCCCTAGAAGAAGGCCTTCTGCAGGTAAACCTACTACTAGTTGTCAGAATAAGACACAGAAGAAAGCAGAGGATATATAACTATGCCCAAAACATTGTCTTTCAAGTCTAGGTGTAGGAAAGACAAATAAATCTTTAGGACCAGATAGGATCTGAAAATTCTCGGAAGTGGAGGACATGGCATTTTTACCACTGGTTTAATATTGATTTAGGTTTATCTAATCCCTACTTTAATTATTGTACCTCAGTCACTCCCTAGACTCCAGACTCTTCCAAAGAGACTTTTTGTATGCAGCCATATCCTATTGTGTGCCAAAGGATTTCTCATAAACTTCCAGCAGTTGCCACCAACAAATAAGCTGCCTCAGATGCAGAAAGCTACTGGTGCTTGAAATATGCTCTACTGACAGCAGATCCATGGACTGTTGGTCTTTCCTGCTGGAGCTCTGCAAGAATTGATTACAAAATGGATGCTTTTACAGCACGCTGAAGACCCCAGGGTTTAGTAGATATCTCTTTACTCACTTCCCCAGTTTAACTGTCCTTTCACCCTATGCCCACTAAATTTCACTATTTTCACAGACATTATGTCTGTGTGCAAGGCTTAAAAAAAAAAAAAGTTACCTCAGTCCTTTCCCATTTTGCCCTACAATAGAGATGTCATCCATTTCCTTATTCTGGTTGCACTTGAATTTCATTACAGGGTAGAAAAGTTCATAGAACAGAAGACAGTAAAGATGAAAAAGCAGAACAACAAAACTGAAGAAAAACAAAAATTTTATTTCATTTTTAAGTTGTACTCTTGCTATCAGCAGAGCTGGAAAGACTGCCTGTTATGATGAGTAAGCATTAAGCAGCAACACTTCCAGTTGACACATATATAAAAGAATTCACATATACAAACTTCAGTAACCTCTCCACTTCACTTAGAAATTAATTACAGCTTCCTTAGTCTTGTAATCTTGCCCACTCACAGGGCTTATTCTCTTATTTTAAAAGTTTTAGACCCTATCTCCTATATTAATATAGATAAGAGCACCTCCATGAATTTGTGCTAGGTTTTGACATTTTGTGTCTGTGCAAGCTGTTGACTCATGGCTGCTATTTCCTGATAACTCATGGGAAATATATGAGGCAGGGGTTTTCATGTTCCCCAAAATGGCAACCACAGCTAGGATGGAAAGGAAAAATGAGAAGAAACAAAAAAACATTTCATTAAATGAATCTGTTTTCTAAGCAGGATATTTTCTTGAACTGAAACTTTGGTAAGTTAATTCAATTTCATCTTCTTGGATACTTACATTGTTATCTCACATGACACTTTTTTTTCCCTATAAGATTTAATCTTAATTCCCTTTCCTACAACTGTGTTAAGAAGCAAAAGTAGACTTAGGGTTTGACTTAGGGTCTCTAATTTATCATCTACCTAATTTTTACAGTTTGCATTGATTAAGATGATTATATGTTCTCTTGAATTTTGTTTGCTATATTCTTTGGATTTCTATTTGGAGGTATCTTGATATAACAATTAGTTTCACTCTTGCAATACGTACCATACAGCCCTTTTTTCTTCTATCTTTTTGTAGAGAAATAGTTTCTAATTCTTGACTGAATTTAGAATTGTTAATTAATATATTTAAAATAATAGTTTCACATTTTAAAACTATTTTAAATTTTAAAATAATTTTAAAGAGCTTTTTACAGATTTGAAGAATACGCTGTCTTCCATTATTTCAGCTAATTGTGCTTGCAGAGGTTGACTCTTAGATGCTGTAGCCAACATCACCAATATTTCATATGATAAATAGTTTACAGCAGCATGGATCCTGAATGCAAAAAATGTGCTCTGCTTTGTATGCAAAAATTTAACAGCCTTGTGATGTGAATGGGGTGGGTCTTACAGTGCATCCAGTAACAAAAGCTGAAGACCAGCTAACCTTCTGGTCTAATTAACTTTGAACTTTACAGAGAACACACTAAAGCATGAAATAGCAACACAATATGTCACAACAGTTGAATAAGAGGATATGACTGAGGAATAACAAATTTTGGTTTTGGAAGAAGAGAAAGAAAATAAAGTGTGATTACTACCTACCTAGACAGGATATGATGCTTAATTGCATACCTCTCACTATTCCAGGGAAAGAACTGTACTTCTTCACTTGAAAGCTGCCCCTTGTTAGGGGCAAAGCAACAGTGCTTACATGTCCTGAAATATCACCCACAAACCTGGAAACATCTTGCACCAGTGTTCATCATGTCTCAGGATCAAACTGTAAATGACCATTATTTAATAACAACTAAGAAACATGTCTCTACACTCACCTGAATATCTGTCCATGAACTCCAATTCTGTAAAAAATCTGATCTAGATTTACTCATGACACCGACAAGTACAAAATAAAGTATGAAACTCAAAGCATGCAACAGTGTAAGAAATATAACCAACCTGAAAAGGTGGCTATGAGAAGAGTGACCTCTGCTGCTCTGTACCAGTTGTGACTTGGATGTTGATGTAAAGGGCTAATGGCAATGCTTTGGAGAAGATGATTTTTCCTTGAAGGCACAATGACAGGTAGGGATCCCCAGATGTGATTTGGTAACTAAGTTCCTGGAACTCAATAAAGCACTTAAGTTTCCTTTTATTTGACATTTATGTTAAACTTCCATCTTAATTGCTGTGGTCCATGTTTCATATATTCAATAAAATGTATTATACTACCTTATTGAAGGAAAGAATTTTCAATACTACACCTTGTAAATCTCTATGCTAATTAGAAATATGAACTGTTAGCTAGCCTCCTGAAGATGAACTTTATCATTCCTTCAGGAACTTGTTCTGAAAAGATGGGAATTTACATGCCTGAAGATAGGGGCCTCTTCATGAACATGGATTCAGTGGCAGATGAATCCATGTCACAACAAGCCTTTTTCATGATACGTAATCACTGATTTATTTCTTGGTTAGTATGTGGTTGTGGGGGATCTAACCAGCCTGAGCGTGTCCTGTCAGGTCTGCTGAACAAAACACGTAGGTAAAAGGTCACCTTATATAACTCTGCTCTCTACTTTAAAACTTCTAAAACTTATTTTATTCCACTTGTCCTTAGTCTATCTCTATTTCTTTCATCCCTACTTTGGCTCATGGCCCATAATGCTAGAGAGCCTGCTACAAGTCAACATCAGCTAATGACCATTTGTCTTCGCAATTTCCCCTCTGAAGTTCAGCCTGTGCTATTACGTGGCTTCTTCATGTGGGAGGAGGCAGAAGTAGGATGTATGAAGGCAGAGTTGCTATGGGGAAAGAAGTGCAAAGGGATGAAAGGCGGAGACATGCAAATAGGTGAAACAAGAAAGAGAATTAAATAAAGTATAGCAGGAAGGCAGAATTCCTGATGACCTCACAAAAGATGTTTCTCCCTTTTGTCTGGCCTCTCATAGTAAGATGACAATGCATCATCTCCACAACTACTGAGTTACTACACAAAGGACTTACTCTGACCTCAGTCTGAGTAACTGACCAAACTGTTGATACAGACAGTTGTTCTGTTATGCCTTAAAAGCAGAATGTCATCATCATCATCTGTTTTTCCTCTGTTTTCTCTTTCTGTATTGCTGGTGCTTTTAGGTGTGCTGTTCGGACATTGACCTCCATGTAGTTAAACAAATCAACCTGTCTGCAAGGATGTGCATAAGAGAAGAAAACAAACAATGGAGCAGACATGGGAAAACAAATGAGGCACATCTATTAGCTTTATTTGCTCAGCAGCCGGCCTGAGACTGACCTAAGTTTAGTGCTTCCTAGCGGAGAGCACATAGTATTAGGGACCTTGAGGGTGTACTTGTGTCCTCACAGTGGAATACCAGAGCAAGAGGAAAACTCCATTCTTACAGGAAAACTAAGATGGGAGAAAAGGCTGGCTGCAGTGGCAAGTCACTTTTTCCCTTGTTTCCTTTTTTTTAAAGAGGCTTTTACTGTAGGTGAACTCTGCTTACGTTGAAGTGGAGCTGGTTAAGATTCTCTTTGATATTTAGGTTTTCTGCTGTGTCTGTACAGGAGTGCAATAGCCTGACTAGCAACAGAAAAGTCTCTGATGGAGAGAAATAAACTTGGAAAGACCATGAACTTGCAGTTCCTCAGGAGCTCCATCACTATGGCTACATCTGCACATTGTGGTCTAGACTGGAAACTTTTCCCTAGGCTGTCAACGTGGCAACCCATCACCTGCAAGAGGACCATGTCTTTCTCAAGCTCCCAAGTTTGTGCCAAAGTGTATGTGAAGCAGAAAAAAAATGAATTATATCAGGTCAAAGAAGGATTTGTAGTATTTTTACACACACATGCACATAAAAGGGACTAGAAGAGACTTCAATCACTTCAGACCCTTCAACTGATAAAATATGCTATTTACAGCTGACCATTTGTGCTCCTTTGTGCCATCTCTGTGTTCTTTTAAGTGGCAGGAAAACTCTTTCTAGAGTTTCTTGTTATTGTTAGTTAACTAAAGTGGATTTCACTTAAGATGGATGCTTTTTACAATTTTTAATTTCTGATAAGGAATAAACAATACAAGTATACTTGATTAGAGCTTTGGAAATAGGGATTCTGTAGGCACTCTATGCAGTGTTTAAGAAGCTCAAGAATGTTGAGATGATATATCAGGCTATTTGCTGCTTTGGGGTGGAACAGATTTTTCCTTCTTAGGAAGGGGAAAGAACATTTTTTGTTCTTAGTTTTGTCCTGATATGGGAAAAGACCTTTCAAAACTTTTTCCTCAGTCAGGTTCTTTGGGAAAGAAGGGAAAGTAAGGAATAGTTACATCTATTACTCAGTCCTGTCTCTGCTAATTTAATCCAATGCAGAAATACGGTTCTGATACTTCTGATACTGACAGATTAATTCCTGGAAATCTAGGCCTTACAGGAAATGTTTAGTTGTGTTAATCAAAGCCTTTCTTCCAACTAATAATATATCTAGAATCACTCATCACTTTTTAGCATTACTTCTGCATAACAGGGGTGGGTCTCTTGAATGGGTCAAACTGCATAAACTTTTTGTCTGGAGATTTGCCTTTTGGAAGTTGTCCTGAAAATAATTTTCTGTGTGACTGTATTCAAAATATTTACACATGCAAGATGGATCACAGACACCCACGCGTGCATAATGTTAAATGAGTGCAAGCTGTATGAGAAACATAAGGTTAGGATGATCACAGAAACACAGAATCATAGTTCAGGTTGGAAGGGACCTCTAAAGGCCATCTAGTCCAACCTGCCTGCAATGAGCAGGGACATCTTCAGCTCAATCAGGTTGCTTAAAGCCCCATCCAACATGAACTTATTATCTGTACAGATGGAAAATCTACCACTCACAGACAGGCAGACTGTTCCAGTGTTTCACCACCCGCATTGTAAATTTCCTTTTATCTAATCTAAACCTACCCTCTGTCAGTTTAAAGCCATTATCCCTGTCCAATCGCTTCCTGCCCTTGTAAAAAGTCCCTGTTCAGCTCCCTTGGAGGTCCCCTTTAGGTACTGGAAGATGCTATAAGGCCTCCCCAGAGCCTTCTCCAGGTTGAACAATCCCAACTCTCAGCCTGTATCATGGGGTGACTTTACCTTTAAGGTGGTTGTGAGAGCTAAGGAAGTTGAAGTTGCTGGGGACTGAAAGGAGTCTCTTCTCCTGACCAATTATTGGTCATTACTGGGAATTGATAGCAGTTTTAACCATTGAAAAGGGAGATCAACTTGTGAACCCTACCTTAAGATGTAAAGTCAAGGCACTCTGGTTCTCTTTGTTTCCTGGCTGTGAAAAGTAACAGAGCTCCGGCCTCCCGCTCTCTGCCCGGCCATGCGGCCGGGCGGGGGCTGGGCTGGGCCCAGCGGCTCCCGGCCGGGAGATGGGACCTGCGGGGCTTGCCCTGAGCTCTGGCTGGGTCGGGCCGGTTCCTGGCTCGGCTGCAGTGATGGAGTTCACCGGGGACTGCTGAGTAAAGAAGGAGAAAAAGCTCTGGACCTGCGTCGGGCTAAAGCGGCGACTACACTTTCCAGAGCAGCCATGAGGAATCTTCTATCGAAGACAGCTCCAGCTCCTGCACTGGCAGAGGTCACAGAACCATCTACAAAGCCTGGGCAAGATTTTAAACTTTTCATTACCCAGATGAGACTTGCAGATTAATCCTTTTATCCAGAGAGAGAAAAAGAGAGTGATCAACATGTAAAGAGACTTTATAAAACTATCAGAAACAGTAAAGAAAATAATTAAGTTTCAGAAAAAGTAGAGAATAAGATGCGTTTATGAGCTGAAATACCTTTCTGTTGAAGCTATAGAAATGGACAATAAAGTCTTGAAAAAACTCCTTTAATTCATGACAGTATATAGGGAGGAATAGAGTGTTCAAAGTGTAAATTTTGAGTAAAAAGAGTGATTGTGATACAGTGAAGTGCTAGAAACAGTGAAGCGAAAATTTGAAGCCTTGGGGGGCAGTGAGAAAAACTGTTTTCTAGTGAAGCTCACAGAGACAGATGAAGAAGACTTTTGCCTTTGAATAACTCATCCTTAAAATGCCATCCCTAGACTCATGGCCCATACACACCTCAGAGTGATGTGAAATGGGAGGAGTGAGCTCTGATAACAGCAGTTCTGGGCAGCTGACATCAGGGCAATAGAAAACTATAACAAAAATAGTTTTCTTGTGAGAAACTCCATAAATTAACAGAAAGAGACTTCTGTTTCTCTACAAAGACTGGTGAAAAGACTGTAGCAGGAATTAGGACTGTTTTAACCATCAAAGTTCCAAAGTTTTTGTCTCTGTTGTCATGTAAGCAAAGGAATAGTGAGTAGTAGAGGATAAAAAGGGGTTTTCTGGAAGTTTATTCTGGTGTTCTTATTATTGTAGTTTGTTAATAAACTTTCTTTATTCCTTTTAAGTTTTATGCCTGTTTTGCTCTTGTTCTAATCCATATCTCACAGCAAGAAATAAGTAATTTTTTTTTAGCTACTGGTTTAAAACCATGACAGTCTGTCTTCATAGGGGAGGTGCTCTGGCCCTCTGAGGATCTTTAAGGACCTCCTTTGTCTGGACAAAGACTTGCTGCAATAGGTCCATGTCTTTCCAGTGTTGCGGACCCCAGAGCTGGGTGCAGCACTCCAAGTGGGATCTCATCACAGCAAAGAAAGGGTCAGAATTCCCTCCCTCAACCTGCTGGCCTCGACCGCTGCTTTTGTTTGATGCAGCCCAGGATACAGTCAGCTTTCTGAACTGCAAGCACATATTGCTGGGTCACATCCAGCTTTCCATGCACCCCAAGTCCTTCTCCACAGGTCCACTCTCCATCCATTCATCCCACAACTTGTATTGCTCCTGAGGGTTGTCCTGGGTGTAGTGTCTTGCACTTGGCCTTGTTGAACCTCATGAGATCCCCATGGGCCCACTTCTGAAACATGTCCAGGTCCCTCTGGATGGCATCCTGTCCTTCAAGCCTGTCAACAGAACCACTTGGCTTGAAGTCATCTGCAAATTTGCTGAGAGTTCCCTCAATCTCTTTGCCTATGTCATTGGTGAAGACATTGAAGAGTACTGGTCCCAGTATGGAACCCTAAGGGACATAATTTGCCCCAGCCTTCACCTGGACATTGAGCTGCTGACCACTACCCTCAGGATGCAATGAATTATTAGGTGCAGTCAGGTGACTGGGCATACTGATGGGTTAAAACAGTATTCCCACTAAAACATGTTAGCCAGATGAAGAGAGGAAGTTTGCATGAAAAAAACATCTTGGCAAGAACTGCTTTTATCTGCTTTCTTGAAAGATGTGGCTTTTAACTGTACTTTTTCATCTCACTCTTTTGCTTAATTGAAAGCTGGGAAGGAAGGAACTATCCAAACTGTATTGAAGGGGCATTATAATTTAGGGATCATTCTTTTAAGATGTACTATGATAACAGGTTATCTATACTAGGCTATCATATTGAGCTCATTCTCTGGGATTCACTTTTGCCCATACTATAGTCTCTGTCTTCTTTCCAGCACCTCAGGATGCAAGTTGCTGTCCTCAGGAGTCTCTTCCCTTCCTCTAATTACTACTCAAAATAATTTACCTGTGCCCTGGTTGTGCTTGGAGAAACCTTCCTCATCTCACATCCTCTCACTGAGGCCTTCCTGGAAACTCTCATGATTTTGTGAAGTGTCTGAGCCCGTACCATCTCCTAAGGTGTGCCATGTGGGAACCTCAGTTGGCTGTACCCAGAACCATGAATCTGATAGAACTGTTTTGAGGCTGGATTGCACAAATTAAGGGCGAGGTGAGTTTTGCTGTGCTGCATCCTGTGGTAATTTGTGGATAAGAACGTGTGCCAGGAAGCATAGAAAAGCAGCAAAAGAGAGATAACAAATGTTTCCTGAAACAAACTGATAACTATTTTTACCATATCCTGCTGTGAGAAATGAGCACTGAAGGTAATTATTGAGAAAAAAGGCAAAATAATCTCTACAGGACAGAGTGGGGAGGATGCTTCTGTTCCCTAGCTTATGTCTCCTGTGTCCCTCTCCTCCATCCAGCCCGACTGATCTACTTTTGATGTCCAGGGGAATAAAATATCGGCATCGAAAACCACCGTCGCTTTCTGTGCCAGGATGGGAGAGCTCTCAGCGGACGGAGCGGCCCGGCCGTGGGCAGGGCCCGTGTATGTCGGGACGGGGCACGGTCCCTGCCAGCGGCCTGGCAGCACCGTCCGCTCTCGGAGCCCGCTCCCGAGGCAGCCTGCGCGCCCGCTGGGTGCCGCATGTGGGGAGGACGGCGTCGCCCTGGATTATCTGCCGGTTTAGCGGGAGGATCGCGGTAATCCGTCCCTGGATCGCACAACCCGCTCTAGCCGGCAGCCGCAGGCTCTGCGGTCATTCGGGCAGCTGCAGCGGCGGGGCCCCGGGCGGGAGCGGGGCCGGCTGCGCGTCCCCGCCTGACCCCGGCTGCCGCCGGCCGGGGGGTGCTGGCCGGGGCGGCCCGGCGGCGGGAGCGGCACCGACAGCGACAGCGGCCCCGCCTGCACCGGCGGGAGCGGCGGTGGCCCGTGGCCGCCCCGGGGTGGGCGCAGTCCCGCGAGGGGAGCCCGTCATCCCGCGGCCGCGGCGGGAGGAGCGCGGCTGACGCGGCGGGGAGGAGGAAGCGGCAACTCGAGCGAGCGGACGGACGGACGGACGGACAGACAGACAGACATCCCCGGCCCGCCCCGGCCGGCGGAGGGTCGGAGGGAGGCAGGTACGTGGGGTACAGCCATCCAGGGGCCCGTGCCCCCTCCCACGGGCGGGGCAGAGAGGGCCCGTCCGGAGCCGCGGAGGTTCCGCGGCCGCGGGGACACGGGACTCACCCGCGGACAAGGGACTGGGGGCGGTTTCGCTTCCCTTTTGTTGCAGCCCGAAAACGGCTGCGTGCTTTGCCCACACCGCCGGCGTTCCCGAGGAGCGTGTTCGGTGCGGCCCTCGCCAGGCTCCTGCGGAGGGGCCGGGGGGCTGACAGGACTTTCCCTGGAGGAAGGCGCTGCTCCGCGTGGGCGTGTGGCTCCGGCGGCTGGGATCCGCTTACGGACCGGGGGCAAAGTGCTGCGGGCGAATAAACAAACATGGAGAAACTTCTGCTCCCCCTGCCCCCGCCGCTATAATTTTAGATATTGTATTTGCAAAGAAGTTTTAAAGTCATTTAGTGTTTCACATTCTCCTCTCTCTTTTTTTCCCCCCCTTAAATTCCTACCCTTCTCCAGCAGTGTTACCGGCTCCTGCTAGTGCTCTTGCCCTAATGTTTTTACTGCGTGTATATGCCGTTTTGCATACTACGCTTTATTTTGCATGGCTGGCTCGGTGTGGGAGGGTTTACTTTCTGGGTTGCAACTACGGACACCATCAAACTCCATTTCAGTCCTACTGCTGAACTCCATAAAGACAGTAAGGCTATGCTGGAATCAGACATTTAGGAGGTGAAGAATGGCTGGGCGTTTACTTTTAGAGCAGGTGAAAGAGCCCTTTTCCAGTGTCCTTTACCTCTGTCCCAGCAGGATGAGGAGACCCTGGCTTGCTTTGCTTTGTGCCTTGCAGAGGCAAAGCAGTCGGTGAACGCGGTTTGGATCTGCAGTCCCTCTTTCTGGTGGTCTCTGTGCCAGAGAAGCAAGGGTTGGAATTCTCTCTTTACTCGTTTAAGCACCTTCAGCATGAGAGAAGGTTGGAGGCAGGGAGAGAATTAAAATAATGCTTTCTCCTCCTGTGCTGAAGAAGTTGCAAAGTATTGGTGCTTCTTGCACAGATCTTTTATGGGAAGGTAAAATTCTGATGCAGACTTGAAGGATTTGAATTAAGGGGAGAAGTGGTTGAAAGAGTATCCAGTAACATTCAACTGCTTGACTTTGTTAACTTGCAGGATGTCTGCCCCAGTACTTTTGTGAGCATTGGTCAGAGCTCCTTGGCTTCCCTTTGCTGAGACTTACATGCTCCTGCAGAGCTTTTTTTTAAAATCTGAATTCTGTCAGGCTCTTTCCCTTAATTTTTGAGATTGTATAAAGAGCAGAAATATACACTAGTTGGCAGCAAAAACCAGTTAGTGATCTCTGTATTTCTCTGCAGTAAGTGCTACAGCCTCTTTATTACATGCTCTAAGCCTTGAAATAGCATTGACATTTATACTGGACACTCAAAATAGATGTTGACAGCCCTTGCATTTAATTTCTTTCATGCTAATCTAATAAATTCAGTATCTATTGTAATCTTCAAAGAGGATTAAACATTTCCTGAGGGAAAGGAAAGTTATGCAGACTGGTGAATACATGGGCTGCATCCAGAGTGCTGCAAGACTTGTAATTCATTTGTTATGTTGTTCTGAGGGGATCTTCATCCAGATAATCAACAACCCATAAGAATTGCTGCTTTTTATTATCAGTGTGTGCATTCTTCTTCTCTAAGGACAGCTATTTTTCTAAGAAGCCTGGCAAAGCTGGATGTTCAAGTCTCATTGAACAGAAGTCTTCAAAGGACTTATGGGGGAACAGTAGTTGGGTGGCTCCTAGTCCACTCTGCTTATAAAATAATGTATTGCAGGGAGCTTATAGTTCAAGTTTTAAGATGTGAGCACTTTAAAATCACTACTCTGTTCATTTTTTGACTTGTTTAAAGTCAATCCACAAGTAGGTGGATAATTTGAGTGTAATGGCATGTGTTTAAAATAGTGATTGGTGGTTTTTAATATGCAGAATTGCTTCAGCCTAGCTAGCTGAATATCTGCAAGCCTCCAAAGCTGACTTGACCCAGGAACGAAATATTTCAGTAGGATATGCTGAAGGCCAAAAATAAAGTTATTAAAGAAAATTACCTAGGTATTAGAAAATAAAACTAGATGCAAAGCATCTCTTGTTTCTCTTGGGGATCTAGGGTTTATGATGGAAATCATCTGTCAATCTAAAATGCCATGCATGCTAATTGCAGGTTCATGTTAATCATCACAGTATAAGAGGGTATGTCAAATCTTATTTTCCATCCCATCCATACAGGATAAGCTACTAATAAGCTGTGATCCTTCAGCCACATCCACACATCAGTTCTGTCCTGGGTTATCCGCCCTATATCCCAGATCATTTTCCAGATGGTTTCAGTTTTACAATTTGCATGCAAGTAACTAGGGCTTTTTAACTGTCCCATGGCTACAAGCCATTTTATACACAAATGCCCTGCAGATCTCAGATTACACATATTTGCAGTTCCAAATTATGTTTTTGTTTTGGCTGTCTAAGTTGTCATTAAGAAGAATGTTATTTTGAAGGAATGTGTGCTTCCCAAAAGGAAAGTCACTACTGGTTGGTTTTTTGACTTCATTTTTGGACATCCCTAAATCATTGAAGAGTTATTCTGCTATGATTTTTTTTTTCCCTGTAAACCAAGGAACTAAAAACAACTGTAAATAATGTATGTATTTATATAGACTGAGCGTAGTAAAGCAATATGTTGTTTTTATTTAAGTTAGCTCTTTGAGTGTTTGTATTGAAGGACTCATTTTGTTCTAGTTTAAGTAGTATCCATATGCCAAAATGTCCTACAGAGAAAACACACTTTCCAAAGTAGAACTGAAGGGCTTCCACATGCTGTAAGAACATTTTAAAATATGCTAATCAGGTTCCTGCTTGCATTCTTAATTCTCAAACAGAATTTTTTCCCTGAAGTCTTCCAAATCACCTAACACTGTGTCTGCCTGACTCTGAAAGTGTCTTAAACATATTGGATCTCCCTCTTTGTGCAGAAAGTTCTTAAGCGCCTTATCTAGAGCTGCTGTAGTTGAGCATCAAAGCCCTTAGGAGATGAAGAAAGTAGGGCACCTGGCAAGTGCATTGTAAACACACGCGCTGATGGCATCGCTTGTGCCTCAAAATGCAGTGGTGTGTTTCCTTTTGGGAGCACTGCTGGAAGAGGAGCCCATGTGCACCTTTCCCTGAGAGCTGCTGGTGGCGGGATTTGTCTAAACAGCAGACTGTCTTTTGGTAGTTGAAACCTGGGCTTCTGCTCCCTGTGCACGAGGGGTTCAAACCCACATCTTCTGTCACCTCTGCAGCTGTGGAATAGGCTGAAGGAGGCAAGCAGAAGGGCACACTTCATGCCTTGTGTTCAGCCTGGGCCATCTCGTGGAAGATGCAGCAGTTTGCCCAAGGCTGGCATGAGGGAGTGCCAGAATTTTGACTCTGTCACACCATTTTGTGTCCTACTGGGAGGAGGGCTGGGATATGGTGGTTGCTTGCTGGTGATGATTATCAGAGGTGAGCATTTCCATGACGTCTTTGTTTCAAGAGAGGATCAACACTTACTAATTTCTCTAGGAGAGAACTAGGCCCAGGAGAAAAGGCTCAGAGATCTGGAGTGGGTGGTGACAGCTGTTTGTTTAGAAGTTTAGAACCAGTTTAGAAGTTCAAGCCTGCAAGCTGAAGTGGGGAAAGTGTCTGGTGTCTCCTTCCAGAAAGCCCCGTTTCAAATGCAGGAATGTCCATCCTGGGCCACCACTTTCACACGGTGTATCTGTTTGGCAACAGGTGTCACCGTGCCAGTTTTATATTATGCAGGTTTATAGGTGGTTTTATGTGTTCCATGCCACAGATTTGTGTGTTTGTGTCCTGACCTGTAACTCCATTCCCTTGCCCAATGCTGTGTTAGCATTCTTTCTCTCTATCCTTTAGCAAAGGAAGAATTAAGGTTGTATCTTCATGTGACCTTTTCCCTCCAGTTTCTCAGTCAGTCTGTGAGCATCATCTGACGGCGAGAGAAAACTTCCATATTCCCTGGTATTTGAAATGCTTTACTTTGCATCCACAGTTTTTCTGTGGTTTAGGGCAGGAAAGCACCTGGGGGTTGGGGGAGTGTGGGTAAGCAAGATTGATGTCTAAATTTATTCCTCAGCTCCTTTATTCAAAGAGATGTCACATTTTACTTCTTGGCAGTCTTGTTTGAAACTATGAGGGCAACTGGCAAGCTGCTAGTCCTGAGTGTCTTGCCAGATACTATTGCAAAACACTGCCAGTGCAGAAGATGCATAGCTTTACAGACTGTTACGTTTCTCTGTGAGTAAACCAAGGGGATACCAGCTTCTGATCCTTTGCCTCTGATGAGAAGGCTGACATGTTTCCATTGCCTTATGAGGCATCATCATGCTGCTTTGCTGCTGCTGTCTCTTCCAGCCCTTGGGATTAGTTTTCCTTAATGGTACTTCTTAATTTCTTGCTCACGGTTGTGAAATAACTGAGGAAACAGAACTATTTCAAACATCTTCACTATACTGTTAATTGCAAAATATTTTGGCACAGACATCGGACCAGGGAAAGCTTTGCCTCCGATCCTGGACTCAATGTTGCTAATGCAGCAGGTGCATCAGAATAGATTTGCTGTGCCCCAAGGAATTATAACCCATATTTATTGAGTGTTTATTGAAGAGCCATGCAACTGAGGTCAATCCCAGCTATTTATCAGTATAATATAGGATAAAAAATGTGATATCTGAATACATGCAAACTGTGTGCCAATAATTGAGACCTTGCAATTTTGCTGTTAAAACAAGGCATGAATTGGAAACACAGTTCTATTTTTCTTTTAACTATCTTGATAGCTATTTCAGAGGTTTGCATCATTAATCTGTGCCCAGATTGGTATTTTAATGAGAAAATGGGCACTTGTGAAGATTATTGTCCCATGGTGTTGTATCTAATATTATATAATATGGCATTACAATGACATTTCTGAATTCAGTTAGGAAGATAAGCTGAAGGAGTGAGTGCTGCTCATGGCTAAACAACTTAAATCATGCTCTTATTCTGGTTAGAAAGAACCTTGGAAAGTGGTGAGTTAACTCACCAGCTTGAGTTAACGCCTCACCCTGAGTGTTCAGACAGGGCTGCTCGGGGCTGTGTTTGCCTGGGTTTTGGAAACCTCCAAAGACAGAGACTCCACAACCCCCCTGGACACCCTGTTCTAGTGGTCAGTTACCCTTGTGGGGATTTTCCTTCTCATGCAATGAACCAGTTGAGTCTGCCTTGGTAACGTTCTTGAAGACATTGGGACACTGCTGTTCGGTGCCCCTCAAGCCTTCTCTCAAGGCTAACTCAATAAGTCCAGTTGCCTCCAACTGACCTAGAGAATGTAATGCAGTCCATGACTGTCTGTGTTTTGGCCTCTTCCCTACCCTGTGTAGCTATAGCATAAGTGGAAGAATGTTGGATGCATGTGTTAGGTTGCCAAGTGTACTTGTTCTGCATGACTCTGAACTACTGTGTGTTTATATTATAACAGTTTAGGTTTAGACTTCTCTTTTTTTTTGCAAATTCCCAGTGTTAGATATTTATGAACTGGGATCACTATCAAACCATAAAATATGTTTTATACTAAGTTTAGTAAATAAATAAGGACTGAGCATTCAGAAAATGAATGCTTTTCCTCAATCATGGTAGAATTTCCAGTTTATGGTGTATGTTTTCCTTTAATGCTGGAAAGAGCAAAGAAGATGGACAGGAGGTAATTAAAGAAGAAAATAACTCCTTTACTCCCTTTAGATGGGACTTAATGATACCTTGCAAAAACAAGATGCATTAAGTCTACAAGTTTGGAATGCTGCCAAAAACTACAAAACAGAGAAAACTTAGGACAATTCAAAAATAAAAACTACATGGCAATGGTACCCAAATGCCTTGAAGACAAATGCATCAAAGAACCAGGAGACTTCTGCTTCCTCTGCTGCCGTAGTAGTGGTGCATCTTGAATATATTAAAGATGAGGGGGTGTGGGAGGAGAAAGAAAAAAAGCTGTTTTCATAAAGAAGGTAAGTAAAAACAGCATGTAGCATTAAGGAGTATATAACAATGTTTTATGAGAGGTAAGAAGTGAAACAGAAGGGGGATATTTGGAGTCATAGTGGATGCTGATAGCCTAGAATCCAATTAATCAATTAGCCTCCTGATGTTTTTTTCTTTTTTTCAAATACTAGGCCCTCCTGTTTCATTTGTTTCATTTAAGGGATAAGTGTAATACTGTTAATTTACTCTCCCAGTACTCATGGTTAATATGTTGTAAATAACTAACTTGCTTTCATCAATTGCTCTTTAAGAGGGGTCACGGTATTTTCAGACTAATGTGGAAATGGTTAAGCAGCATTCTGATACCTAAATTTCACCCTCCCAAGTCAGCCTTTGGTAAGAAATTATCTGTTGTCTTTGGAATTTTTGAGGACTAACAATTCTTTCCTGCCATCCTTTGGTTTTCAGAGCCCTGACAGAAAACAGATGAGGTTTCTCTGTTAGGGAACCCTTAGTTGTATCCCTTGAAAATAATGTGACACTTGTAGCAGTGACAGAAAACCAAACAATTACTGTCCTCTGGTGAGAGAATGTGGCCAGTGTGCTACAAAATTTTCAACACTCTTGGTGTAAAGTGTTAGTATCAAGAGTGAACTGTGCTGTTTGCAGTGAGGTTTTACATCTTGTGTATGTGCCCACACACATTATAGGTAACTCTAAAGGCATATACCAGATAGATTGGTTTAACTTCACTTTTCTTCAGAATTTTTTGGAGGTTGGCTGCCTCTTTAGTGCTCTTTTCATGTTAACTAATAGGTTATGTGATGGATGAATAGGATTCTTTATAGAATTATCTAAAACCAGGCACTGATTTATTTGAAAACAAAGGGTTTCTTTAGAGCTAAGTTTAAGCTGGCATTGCCATGAATCCTAGAATTATTCTACATTTAAATGAGAGAACAGTGATGCACTTGTACTTGAGCTTTGAACAGCAGAGAGCTGTTGACCAGAGACTCAGAGACTGCTGAGCAAATCTGTTTAGGTTCCTTTGCCGAAGTTTCCAAGCCTACTCTTCTCTCCTTACAGATGATGAGAAGCAAAGCTAAAAAGACACTATAAGTTGCGTTGATCAGTTTGTTTGGAGGAAGGCAAGTTGTTTGCAAGTTGTGTGATTCAAAAAATGTATAAAATCTTGCTCTGTAGCAATCTGAGCACATACTTTTTCTGTTTTGCTTTGGGGTGTGTGGGGTCTGGAGCATAGCAGCTAAACAATACCTCACTTGTTTATAAAAAACCTTGGGAAGAAGGGGTGAGAAAGAAGAAAATATTTACAGTAGCTTTCTACCCAATTAAAATCAGAAGGCAGACTGAAAAGGAAAGAGTTCATCTGTGGTCCAAGCCAATTAAAAGTAGATTTTGCTGCTTGGATGTGAACTTACACATCCGAGACAATGCAAATTTAAACTAGAAGCTTGACTTAACCTCACCAGTTCAGATGAACTTCAGATTTATGACTCATTTAGTTTTGGTCATAGCATCTGGGTGTTTAAGCACATTTTATGTGAATTGACATTAGAAATTCATAAACTGCCTTAAAATGTTACATCTTTGGAGTACTTCACCAGAATGTGTAAATAATGCCTGTCTTGCAAACACAGCTCTGCAACATGAGCTGGCTCAGATCCTCGTTAAGATATTCTTATGTTTTATGCCCTTAGACATTTATCCCCTTGTTTAATTATCTGGGAATAAAACCAAATTTGTGTAGCTTCTCTCCTGTATTAGAAGGTATCTTGAATTTCTGTGCAAATGCTTTAATTGTATTTGTTGATATTAGTTGAGATTGTTTGTGGGGCTTTACACATAAGATGTGGGTCTATTTATAAAGAATTGAAATAGAGGTAGAAGGAGGAATCTTATCACTTAGGGTTTTACTCAGAAATTAAACTTGTCAATGCGTGTAAAAATCAGTTCACTGTTTTACATAGGAGCATCACTTGAAATGACCTGAAAGAAATTTTATCATCAACCACTCAGTCAAATCCTGGATAATTATTCAGGGAACCATGTTGGATGCATGATGTGTACAGAGTAAGAAACAAAACAGTCCTTGAGAAGGAATCTGAAGGGGCTGAATATTTCAGAAGCTACAGAGCATAAGGAACAGAGAACAGCCTTGCAGCTCAGAATCTAAACAGGGACACACACAGACATGTGCACAGTTTGACACTTCTTCAGGAAAAGGAAGTTCATTGAATGAAAATATGTTGATATTAGGAACTGTCAAGGAGAAACTGGAATATTCTTTGTCTTGGTTACTGCTCTATGACTTGGTAGCTGTAAAAGATTGATGACTTGGGTGCTTGGCCCTTTGTTTTGGTTTTGCTGTTTTGATTCATGAGTTAGAAAGTCTTAGACATAGGTCCTCATTTAAAGAAAAGAAAGAAAAATTATTATTAGAAAAAAGAATAAAGAAAAAAGATTATTAGCAATGTTATTTTAAAGCAAATGCAGTCGCTAAGTTAAAATATTGTGACAGTTGTTCCAGTGTATTTACAGATCTGCCAAAGATGTCCATATGTCATATCAGATGTCAGTTAAATGGTCAATATGTTGTCTCAAATCAGTCAGTGCCTGGTTTCTAGACACTGAACACTGTCTCTCCAGTCATGCTTGTTGCTGCAAAACATTTAGATCAATCTAACAGTGGAGGAAGGCAGTGTTGTTCTGGTCCTCCTTTGGTCTCTGCCACATGGATGCCACGGTTAGTCCCTGGATTCCTCTGGTTTGGCTTAAGGTGAGTCTCTGTTACAGTATTAGTTCAGTTCAGGAGCTTGCTTTTGGAGTTCATCCCTTGTGGTTCGCTCTGCTGGGGGATCTTGAGCTGGATTCCTTTCAGATGAAGTAAGATTGGAAGATGTTCTTCAGGAGTGCTTTTAGCACTGAACCAGGTACAGGTGTCCTGCCCACAGGACCAGACTAAAGCTGACTTGAAGCAAAACATACAACCTGCCATGCCAACATGGGTCATGTGGGTGCTGCATCTTCAGCATCAACTGTTTTCCTCTCTGTGGATATGCTTTTCTTGTGCTGCATTACTTGCTAAGGTAGACATTGAAACAAAAACCGCAGCAAGAGTAGATCCAAGCACCTGGAGCCTGCCTTTTCTCTTGACTTCAGGTGCAGCCTCGTAAGTCATTGCTCATGAAAGTGTAATGCACCTCTGAAATGACTCTCCCTGCAAATGGCAGTCTCATTTTTCATCTTTGTTCTTCCCAGTTTCCTGCCTGTCACCTGACTTCCCTCAGTGCTTCTCTCTGTGTTTCTAAACCACGTTTTCTTCCCCTCACTTCTGGTTTACCACCATGGCATTCCCCAATCATTGCTCCCAGCCATAAGGTGCCAGTCTCAAGTGGTCTCTGCCCCATAAAGATGCAGTCTGTGTTTCATGAGGAAGTCTTTGCTTCAGCTGTTTTTAAAGCTCTTTCCTGGTGAAATCTCTTCCATTGCTTCCCTACCCTTCCAATATTTTTTTTCATGTTCTTGTCTCCCCTGCCCCAGTACTTACTAACCTGAACCTTTTCTGTGCTTATTTTAAGCTCATTTAGGACTTGTCCTGAAGAGACAATTCCCTTCTCTTTGAAGTAGTCTTCCAAGATAACAGCCACCCCTCAAGTGGGTTCCCCCCACCTCACACTAGCTTGTCCATCCCACTTCCCCGTAAGTCACATTTTCTAGACCAGTTTTCATTCTTATTTCTGTTCCCTACACGTTCACAGACAGGACCACATCTTTCCTATTTATTCAGACACAAACAGAATGAAGTAGAAGGACTTTTTTGAGTTCAGCAGATTATGCTCAGGCTTTCCATTCTACTTTATATCTCATAGCAATATTTGTCTTAGAACAGCACGGCATTTGTCTTTGTGACCTGCTGTAGTGAGGCCTTGTTTCCCATCCTGTATTTCCATATGAGACATTTCCTGCCTGTGGGCAGTATCTTGCATATAACCTGCTACATTTCACTCCATTCTTCCAGATCACTACTCTGCCCTGATGATGATATATTTAACCTTTGTTTCTTATATCCAGAGCTAATATTTATTCTTCCTGCATCTGTAGCCTGGTTGATAAAATACCTCAATGCAGTTTCAAAGCTTTTCTAAAGGGAAGGTGTGACATCTGTGATTTCTCTCCTACCTCTCTGGAAGGTTGTCAGAGGAAGTTAGCAATGTGATTGAACAAATCTCTTTTGGCTGTTACTTAGGATTATCTTCCAGGTGCTGCTAATTGATCTGTTTTGGATTGTTTTCCCCAGGAATTTGAAGCTAAACTGACTCACTGGGTGTTTAATATTCTTACCTGTTGTTTTTTGTTGCTTTGGTTTGTTTACTTGGGTTGTTTTCCATTGTGCACTTCCATTCACATTCTCTGTTTCTCTCCCGTTCCTCCTGAAATTTTACCTGTCATCTCTATTATTTATGCCAATCACTGCTTGCATTTGACCCCCTAGGTGAAGACTGATGTCCTAGACATGATAGTCTGCTGGGTGTCATCTCTCATCAGCTTTTCTCTGTGTTGACTAGGGCCAGAAGGTTCTCCTTGCTCTTAAGCTACAGTCATATTGATAATAAGGATTTCTTTTTGTTGCTAGTATTTTTTTTTTCATTATAATTCTACCTTAACCATGCTGATTCTCATATGTACTCCTCCAGATTTTATATTTATTGCTAGCAATTTGACTATGTTTTCACATATTGTGCCTGTCTTGACAAATAAATCTTATGCTACTTTTGTTTATTTTTACAGGGCACAAGCAGATTATCCTCTTGTATTGTTTTGTAGAGGAATTACTTCTTTTTTTTTCCCCTCTTAATGTCTCTTGTGTTCACATTCTGTTTGCTACTTTCTTGGACTCCCCCACCTCCCATTTAATGACGTTTAGTCAACTTTTCTTCTGAACTGGTTGCTTTCCATTTGTTTAGAAACAAAAATCTAAGGGATACGCTGCCTTTTTTTAATGTTAAAAAAAAAAACAAACTGATTTTGAAATAAAAGAAGTTCAAACTAAAATAAAGTGCTGTCAATTCACAGGCCTTTGCTCCTTGTACCGTGTGACTGTTGAGATACCACGTGGTAGTAGATTCCCCATTCAGGCTCTTTGATTTTACTTCTGAGTTGCTAGCTGTTCGATATGTACATTTGAGATATCAAACAAATAACCCTGGTGCTGGTAGGTGATTTTTAATGGCTTTGTTTTTGTTTAAACTGACTAGCCCTTTGAGTGCAAATAGCTTGTTCTTGCAAGGCTGTCATTGTGCTTGTTATCTGTCATTGTGCACAGTGACAATGGGTATACCATAGTGGGAAACACCAATTTAAAACCTTAGGAGAATGTATCCTTTCAGATTTACAGAATAACAGGATGGTTTGGATTGGAAGGGACCTTAAAGATAATCTAGTCTACATTTCTGGTCTGTAACCTCAGCCCATTTGTGGGATGGTCTGGATTTTGTTTCAGAAGTTGTTGATACTGTACAAAGGTCAGATGCTGGATCCAGATTCTTCCAACCATGGATTTATTTCCTTGGCTCACTACAGCAATGACAGTAGAACATTTTAACTGAACCACTCCGTCAGAATGAACGACTGATTGACATGGGTGACCTCAGCAACTAACTGAAATGCCTTCTCTTGCTGTTTTGAATGAAGAAAGCTGTACTGCATTCCGCTCCCAAGAGAGAACTGACTCTGGATGTTCACCCTTGGTGACACCAGTGATGCTAAAGGCTTACCACTGACTTGCTTCACATCCAGGGTGAGTGAAAAAGGCACCTACCCTGCTGTGAGAAGCCCCTCACTTCAGCACTTCCTCTGAATTAAAGCTGTGACATGTGCTGAAACACTTTGAAAAGAAAAGGATCTGGTTAAAATGGAAGACAAATTCCACAATTTATTTGTTCAGGAGATACTGACAATTATTCTCTGACATAGTTTTTTGTTAGTATCCGATTTACTTACTTTCATGGTAAATTTGTCCCCTTCCCCCAATATATGTTTGGGGTTTTTTGTTGGGTGGTTTCTTTCCTTACAAAACAAAATCTCAAAATAGTTATTATTATTTTAGTTATAAAGGATTGTGAGTTCTGCATGTTTTCCTCTCTCCTTCCAGACACTACAGGAAGTCATGATGGTCTTTCCTCTCAACTTTCCTGGACACACAATAAAACGAAAGTGAATATAATCCCATCTAAATTAAATAAGAAATCACAGCATCTTGTTTTTATACTCACACAATTCTAGCATTCATAGAGGTGTAGTCTGGCTCTACCTGTCCACCATGGTAGGCATATTAATGCTTTCAAATTTTCTTTTATGTGAACTGTCCAAAATGTCTTTTTCTTTGGTGTTTGTTTGATGTTTTGTTTGTTTACTTTTTGTCTCACTCAACCACTGGTCCTTTTGTTAGCTGATAGAAGTTCTGTGGCTTCTTGTTTATCCCATAAATTGCTCTGGCTTGTGTGACTTGGGACATCCTTCCCATAAACCAGATTTGAAAACGTGGTACAAGTTTAACTGTTCAGGTTCATGTTATGGTTTAACCCCAGGTGCCAACCAGCTTCTCGCTCACTCCCCCTGTCCTGGTGGGATGCAGGGGACAGTTAGAGAAAGGTACAACCCGTGGGTTGAGGTAAGAAAAGTTCAAGAATTGATATAAAGTAAAATACAATAACAAAAACAATAATAATAATAACAACAACAACAGCAAATGAGAACATGGAAGGAGAGGAATAAAACCCAAGAGAATGAAATGATGGACAATACAATTGCTCACCATGCCCTGACGCCTAGCCCATCTCTGAGCAGGGATTGGTGGCTCCAGACCAATTCTACCAGTTTATATGCAGAGTATGATGTTTTAAGGTATGGAATATCCCTTTGGCCAGTTCAGGTCAGCTGTCCCAGCTGTGATCCCTCCCAGATTTTTGTGCATCTGCTTGGTGGCAGAGGATGGGAACCTGAAAAGCCCTTGACTTAGGGTAAACACTGCTTAGCAACAACTAAAACATCAATGTGTTATCAACACTGTTCTCATACTGCATCCAAAACACTGTACCAATTAATAGAAAGAAAATGAACTCTATCCCAGGTGAAACCAGAACACCATACAATGCATGCAATGAAGTGAATATGAAAAACTTAATTTAGCAACTATGCATATAGGAATGCTGGAAATAGGAGTCAGCAGTAGAAACAGCCAACTTCCTTACTGTGACTTTAAAAGAATCCTGATTACTTCTGCATTTCTCTTCTCAAAATTAGTCATCATTCCTGTAAGAGTGAGAAATAAACAGTGGTTGTATTTTCTGACTTTGGACACGCTTCTAAATCAATCAGGGGAGGTAGATGGGTGAAGGATGAAAATGTCCACAATTACCCCAACTTTGTTTTAACAGAGGTGTGTGGTGAGGACCTTTGGCTGGACATTACCCCAGACTCCCTAGGGGAGGTGACCGCAGCAGCAGGCAGGTGTCCCCCAGGTTCTGGTGTGGCAACAGTTGCTTTTGGGAAGGCATAAATTGGTGACAAACAAATAAAAAAAAAAAGAGCAGCGTAGGCCTGGGAGAACCACAGTTATATAAAGGTGAACAATGAAACACTATTTCTCAAGTGGGTATTTTGAAGGGCTGTTACCACAACACTTTTTAAATAAATGCAAGGTACATTTGAATCGGAAGCAATTTGGCATAGCAAACTGCGACTGACTCATCCCAGACCTGAAACAGAGCTGCTCTGACACAGAGAGGTCTTTGAGTGCTTGCACGGGATGTGCTTCAGAGACCCAGGAGTGAGAGATATTAGTATCCTCCTCCAACACTGCTCCTATTAGCATCCACTAGCATGGTGCACATTCCAGTTAGAAGATCCTCATTGCCATTTGCATCCAAACAGAGATTGATCATTGCAAGCTTCTTGAATCTTACAGAGATTCTATACATATCCCTGTTTTTATACCAAGGCAGTGACAACATATTTATTAAGAACTTCAGTGCAGGAGATGTACGTCTTGAGTTCTCATGGCTTTACAAAATCTTTTATCTTCTTTCTACAACAAAATTTTTTCTTTAATTCAAAGATTTATAAAAATGTTTAATGAACCAGGTTGACACAAAGATTGCCATGTAATTAGAAAACTGTGACATTTTGCTCTTTTGTGTTCTTTTGCAAACTTCAAATTGTGCTGTCATCTACAAAAACTACTTTAATTTTGTACAGTGTTGTTGGAGAAAACTGTAGTTGGAATAAGACTTGCTTTTGATACATCCAAGAGCGGCTTGGATTGTGTGCAGGAACATTTTCTTAGGAAACATTTGAGTAATTTGAACAATGACTTCAAGAAAATACCATGTCTTTTAAATAATCTGGTTCCTACCACCCCTTTTAAAATGGCTGTATGTACATCAAAGCTTAATTTCAATAAATAAAATTTTGTGATAATTTCTACTACCTCATAGTCCTGCTCCATGCTGTATCCTACAATATCTTGCCTCGTTCCATGTGGTCCCTACCCTGCAACACCACAACACCTAACATCAAAAAACTGTTGACCTCAGATACTAAATACTGCCATGTTCTTTTTTAAAGCTGCATAATGGAACAGTGGTCTTGAATTAGTATTGAGATTAGATGGATTTATGTAATTGTTGCTTATGCTCCATACTTAGACTAAAAATATTCCATTAACTGGCTTCTGCTAGATTTCCATATTATAAAAAGAAAAATAAGTTAAAGAGAAAATTAGTGTAGTGGAGTCCAGAAGTTGATCATCTGTACTTGCTTCTTGTTGTATTGGTTTTACCTGGTATAAGAGGACCATATGCATCTTTATGTAAAATATTGCTGATGTATCTTCATATAAATCCTTCTGAAACTCACTTAAAAGTTCAGACCCACATGTACCCTTCAAACACTGTCCCATAGTTCCCAGGATAGAAAATGTGAAAATGAAAATGTTCTTGGAGAATAAAAATCAGACCCTCTGGCTAGTAGATGAATGTACTTCTTTTGTGTGGGTCAGGAATAGGGTTGGAAATCTGGCACACCTGGGAAATTCACTAGATAGACAGTAAGCAAAGTAAGGTCAGCAAATAATAAACTTTTGAAACAGTCTTAAATTTGTGTCCTTTTTAGATTATAAAATACATCTTCCTGCTTTGGTAGGTTGGGATTTTTTTCATTGTTGCTACTTTTTTTTCTCCTCTGAGTTGGTGTATAACAATACTTCGGTGGAATACATGTGTCTCTTGCCATAAACAGTTTGTTGGAATTATTACTAGGATTGCAAAAACAAATGTGGCCTATTCTGTAGATCCTAGGCTGCCTTTAAAATGCTTTTATTTTGGAAAAATACTGTGAACCTTTTGTGAGGATACATACACATCCCAAGTCAAAGCCCTTGTTCAGTTTCTTTTGACTAGAATACCAGTAAATAGCTTGAAAATGCAAACGGGGTCCTTGTGTTCTTGCTCATCTCCACAATTTGAAGAAGAACTCTTGACATTCTGGGTAGACCCCACCTACATAACATTGTGTGCCAGAGAACTTGTTTACCAAAGCATGTTTGTTCACCCCAGCCTGTATTTGCAATTCTAGTAGAACGTGCTGTAGCTGGGATTCAGGAGGCTGAAATAAGAAACATCCATACAGAATTACCACTTAGAGAGATTTTTTCTTTTATACTTAGCTTTGGTATACCTTCCTGCACAAATTGCTCAGATCTCCTGGAAACTCAGAGACTTGACCTATTTTATAGAACTGTATTTATAAATGGAATTCCAAAGACTCTTTGTGGAGAGCAAAATGCAGGTCATACAGTGCTGTCAGTTGGGAGGGGTTTTTGGCAATTTATACTTTATGGGCTGTATTTGATAACTTCAGTTGCACAGTGTTTACCAGTCCAGTAATTTATTACTGTGTTTTATGCATGTCTGCTGAAACTAGTCCCAGAACATGTCAGCATGTACCAATAAGATGTCTGTGTGACATGTCAAACACATGTGTTGCTATATGCCTATAAAGCAGCTGGGTATCTTTGTCCTTTTGTTATCTATATATTCCCTTTCATTATCTGTGTATTTATCCTTGTAGGACTTGGTAGTAAGCCAGGTCCAATGTGCTTCTTTTTTCCTTGTATTTTTGGAACCCATGTAAATCTTTTGTGCTTCCATATGAGCAGATGGAGGTGGCTTGAGGCAGTATCCACACTGTGGGTCTCTGAGATAACTGGTGACTAAGGTAAACTAGGCTATCAGGAGTTCAGCATTGACACTGTTCTTCTTCTGGTAGCTGAACTAGTTTGTGGAGGTTTCACTTGGGTACCTGCTCCAGACTGCACACTTGCAGTGAGTGAGGGCAGCTGTATGGCAAAAAGAGATGCTGGCCCTGTGCCCTCTGATAGCGGTGCTTCTCCTAAGGACACAGCTATGGCTGTATGATGTCTCCTGGTGGAACCCTGCCAGCTAATGGAGTGATAAGTGAACAGGATGTAAACAGCAGGGCTTGGGTCAGACAGTTCATGCGCACTGAATACACCGTTCACTTTAAATACCTTGCATGCTAAGTAATTTTTAGAAACTAACCTGAGAAAAAGTAATCGATATATGGTAACAATAGTACATTTTGGTGTGTGCATGAGGGAAGTAAAGAACTTGAAGAGGATGAAGTCAGGAAAAGAGAGATACATGTATTGAAATTGCAGATATGGTATTTCACTGCCTGATACTGCTTTTTTACTTCGAAATTTCAGCGTTCATTTATGTCTTGCTTGTGTACTAGTGCTCCTTTTTAGTATATGCTTCAGTTGATTTAAACCAGTTTTCTTTGAGCTTCTGTGAAGAATTGCTTTGATGTGGTGCTGCTGTCATTTTTCTGGTTCATGTTATACACACTCTGTGACGTTCATGAAATGATGCAGTTCATTACGGTTTTTCTATAGTTTTTCATCATTTTGATTTGTGGTGTTTGCTATGCTACGGGAGAGTCCATGTAGTGTTGTTGCAGATCGTGGTTTTGATATTCATTAACCTCTGTGCTTCAGGACATTCTTCTTGTAATATGTGGATCATCATCTTTGTGTCTGGAGTGCTGGAAAACTGGCAGTTCACTTTGTCGCTATGAATGAAGCCTCCTTTTACTTGCCAAGTTCTTACGCTTTGTCAAAAGATAATACTAAATCTTTCAGCCGTGTTTAGGTGGCTTGTGGTAGTTTCTGGTGGGTTGGTTAGTTTGCTTGGGAGAAGGGGTTGAAGTATATGTTTGCAGTGAATCAGTCTTTTAAGTATTCATTTCATTCCTTCAGATTGAAAGACTGTCATATGAAGACATTCTGTAGCTGATCTAGCATACAAAAAGAAAGTAGGGAAAAAACCATTTCCTCTGTGCAGCTCATGTAAAACTGAACCATTACTCAGACTCCTCTAATAAGCACAGGCATGCAACTATGAAAATGAGTTAAATGAAATCTATTAATATGCCTATATTCATTAAGTGTTACAAAACCAGCTTTGGTAAAGAACAGTTAGCTGGTGATACTGTTGCTTGCACCTGCATTGTGAGCTTTAAATCTTGCCCAGCTGGCATTTCTTCCACAGTTCTCTCAGGCTTTCAGTTAGTTCACCTTCTCACTGAACATCTTCTCTTTCTTGATGTTGTCCATGGCAGCCTGTGTTTTCTGGTAATCTCATGAGTCCAGGGAGTCTAACAGGACACTGTTTTCTCCAGTACACAACTCTGGGGTGCCACACTGCAGTGCTGAATGCCTTGTCCCAACTGGCCCATGCCCAAGCCTCTTCCTAATCAGACGGTGGGGTATGAACATAGCCTAATCAGCTGCCAAACAAGAGGCTAGAAAGCAGTGTGAGAGCAACTCATAGAAGAGGGCAGGTGTATATCTGTCTTCACATGTTTATGAGGTCTTTGTGGCAGCCAGAATCCCTGGTGTCAGACAGTATTTGCCCAGAGTTGCTGTGCCTGTGTCACTGTGAGGCCCATCCATTGCAGCCTGAGGCCTTGCCAAAAGGGCAGTGTCCTCAGACTGCTCAATGCTGTGCAGTGGGTACAGCCTGCTGAGGGCTGGTTTCTTTGGTTAAAACAATTGGCACATACAGGGTTAACTACAGTGGCCATGAATTGTTTCCAAAATGAAGTCTTAAGTTCAGGGCTTGATGGGCTAAAGGCTAACAATAATTATTTTAAAAATTGCTTCATATTTATTACCGTATCATGTTTGGACAGTTTTAAATAGACACATTTGGTTTAATTGGAGTTAACTTTTGGCAAGATACTGCCACAGAAGAAGATTTAATTCCAAACACCATCTCATCTTAATGTGCAAACCTCTTGACTATTAACAGTCTGTTCTGGGGCAAGGAGCTTGTGTTTTCCTTAGTGTGAGGAGTAGGATACAAAGCTTGGTGTTAACAGAGATAGGCTAAGATATTCCTTTGAAGATGCAAGGACTGAAATGGAAAGCTGTGGTGTTAATGTTTGAAGCTGACAGTGCAGTAATGATTTTGTTGCTCAATGACCTGCTGTGTTTTAGAAGTAACTCAAATTTTTGGACCATGCTTGTTGAGTGGTTTGAGCTGTGCTTTTTGTGCGAATATTTGAATATATACAAAAGATCCACAGTGTATTTATATGGAACAGTATCCACTAGCAAAACTCCTGGCTGCATTTAAACAAGTCATCTGTATTTCTGCTTATCTTTGTCTTACAATGTTTTTTTATGCTCTGTTTTTTCTGTATAGCTCTCTTGATGTTATAAAATGAGATTTTTGATCTTTGGTCAGGGACAAAGTTTTCGTACTAATTTAAGGACATTTTCAGTAAAAGCAGAACTGAATAGTTCATGTTGTTGCTACCTGCTCTTCCTGGGCTTGGAGAAATATGTTAAAGGTACTCTGCATTTCTGTGATCTCTTGTATTTGCAATGGTTTGAGTTGGGTCCTTCATTTCTCCTCCCTTTTCTCATATTTTCCACCCCCACCACCCAATCATTGATATTCCTTGAGCAAAGGCTTAAAATAGTTGGGATGGCAGCACAGTACATGGATTTGTAACATTCCTTAGAAGCAAAGTACTGCAAAGCAGTGGAAATTAGATTCTCTATGTGTATTACTGCTCAGAAAACATAAATGGGGAATGCAAGGGAGTTCCTGGGGACAAAAATGTCAGAGTGAATGCTGACCTTTAACTTCACTAAAAGGCAAGTTGAGTTCCATGCATTTCTCTGCGGGCTATGCAGTTAACCACCAGGTATCCACCTTAACATTAGAATATTAGCCTTTAAAAGTTCATCAAGCAAATCTGTAAATTACATTTTATTTAAATTTTAGGACCTTAACAGTGTTTTGCATAGTATGATGCAGTAGACAGATGAATGTGCTATGGAATCCATTCAGGCAAATTACAATTTAAGGGTATGTACCATGTTGTTAATCTCTAATTACCTATGCCAGAATAGGGAGAGGAACTGCATAAAATTAACTGCTCAACAGCCTAGTCTTCAGAGGGATTTTTAGTGTGAGGAAGGGAAAATAGCTGCTCTTCAGTCAAAGGTTTAGGGCTTAGACTGTGTGGACAGGGAAACAGAGTTACATTATCTCGAAGTCAGGGTCATATTCTCACCTTTCCTGGGTTAAGGCTGTACTGTAAATCAGTCCAATAGCTCCATGTAACTGATCTGCTGACAAGTGAATGATTAACTGAAAACTATCAACCAGACAGAAGTGGAACACTGTTCAACAACTGCAAAGTAAAATAGCTCTTGTATACAATTACCTGACTAAATTATTTGCCAATGAGTTATTCTGACTGAAGCTCAGAAGCATTCTGGTCTGGGGCTCACCACAAGAAGTCCTAACAAAGGTTCTTTAAAACTTCTCCATGAATGCAGAAGCAGATCTTTAAGCAGATCTGAATGAGCAAGAGAAGGCTGTTGCTACAATGCCAAGTCTCAGTATCTGGCACTACCTATCCAAAACCACAAAACTCCAAAATCAGGAAAGGGCAGGTTAGGATGGGAACATTCCTCATTTCTTCCTGCATGTACTCTACTGAAATGGAAGCTTGTGATCCAGTTGACTTGTAGCTTGTGTGTACACAGTTACAACACATTAATCCAAACACTGACGTATTTTAAAAACTGCCAGACTGCTTCTCTGATTTGTTTTTGGAGAGTGCTTGGATGACTGTCAGTGCCTGACACATGACTGTAGTATTATGCAGGAGTACTTCTGCAGCAGGACTGTTCAGAAACAGGATCTCTTGAATTGCTCCTTGCCAGATACTTGCCAATACCTGTGACTGTTGAAATGAGCACTGTCATGTCCCGTCAGGCCCAAATACAAATCTTGTGAAGACAGGCCTGTAGAAC
Source organism: Pseudopodoces humilis (assembly GCF_049639895.1). Lineage (NCBI taxonomy): Eukaryota > Metazoa > Chordata > Aves > Passeriformes > Paridae > Pseudopodoces > Pseudopodoces humilis. Next base: position 33,915,802 of record NC_142200.1, on the reverse strand, counting down.
ATGTGGCTTCTCCATAATCAATAGAACAGTTCCTGATGACAGCTTGTGGGTTTTGGGGGATACCCTTGTGTTAAATCGGTAATACACTGGGGTGGGCTGCAGTATTTTCACACTTGCTCATTCTTTACATGGCTGTTGAAATCCTAAGAAACATTTCAGGTATTTATAGGGAGGAAGCTAAAATGGCATAGCCTTTAACTCATCCTGAGTGTTACATTTGCATTAGATATTCCCTGCCTCTTAAGCCTTCTCTGAATGTTTGAAATCATAGAAGATGCTCAGTAAACATGAGGGTTTAACTTAATGGGTGTGGTGGTCTTTCTGTTAAACAGAATCCATGCTAACTCCTGTTTGTCCCACACTTTTAGATCTCTTTAACAAAATAAAGTGAGGAGTGATATTGTCATTAAAGCAGCTTTTTTTTTTTCTCTAGAATTTGTTGTTTGTTTGGTTTTTTTTAATAAATGTTTTATGGCCTCAATTTGCCCAGGAAAACTTACCAAGTTACACGTCATTTTAAGAAGTCAGTTCAGTTTTAACGGGAGTATTGAAACTTACTCGTGAAATTTCAGAGGTTGCAGAAATAGTTCCCTAAATGGTGTTAGGTATCATACAAACCTATGTCAAGTCTGTGTTATTGCCCCTGCCCATACAGAACGAGAGATGCTGCTGGTTGGTTTAATGACGGCCTTGCCGGTGGATTGTGGGCACCCCTGGACACACTGAAGAGTTAAACTGAAACCCCTCGTGGGCGCAGGGGTGTTCTTAAGTTATTTTTACCAGAGCGTTGCTGTTTTTCCAGACTTTCTGTGGGGAGCCGCCCAGCAGAAGCGGGAGCATCCCCCTAGGGGCTGGGGAGGGGAGAAGGGACTGAAAGCTTGTGATTAGGGGAAGTGGAAGCTTGCCCCTAAAACACAAAAACGTTTTTTAAAAGATTGTATTTTAGTGTAGTTATATAGATATATAGATATATATATAGGGCGGGAGGAGGACAGGATCTCACCTCCCGGCCCCGTCCTACAGCCCGTGGCGAGCCGGGGTCTGGGTTCCGCGGAGGGCTGCGCGGGCGGGCGGGCAGCCTGGCGCCGCGGGCGGGTAGGGGCGGGAGGCAGGCAAAGAGACAGGGAGGGAAGGAGGGAGGGAATAAGAGAAGGAGGGGGGGGGAGAGAGAGAGAGAGAGAGGGCGGCCGCAGCCTCCGCGCCCAGGCGGAGCCGCCTTTCCCTTTCCCCGGGCGCCGAGCCCCGGGCGCGTTATCCTGCGGGGGCGGGCGATGGCCGCGCGGGGCAGCGGCGGCGGGCTCTGGGCCGCGGACGGGAGGAACGCCTTAACTTCCTAGAAGTCCAGGAGCCGAGAAATAGTTGCTGGGGTGAAGGCGAGAGAAGCTTGGTTTCGTCCCCGAGGTCCTCGCGGTGCGGTGAAGCCGCTGGCTGCGCCGGTGAGGAGGAAGGGGAAGAGCGGCAGCAGGAGGAGGAGGAGGAGGAGGTAGGTGCGGGTCCGTGGTACCCAGGGAGGGGAACCGGGACGGCTTCTACGCGGTCGTTCTCGTCCTTCCTCGAGTGCTTCGCAGCCAGGACGTGCAGCTGTTTCTGGAGAGAAGCACTGAAGCGTGTTAGGCAACGCTACTTTGTCGGGATTCAGGTACCCTTGAGGAATTTAATTTTGTGGAGGTTAATTAAAAGGCTGTTGTAAAATACTACGGTTAAAGCTCTTTTGACAGCTCGTCCATTTGTTTTCTGTGTGTGTGTTTATGTGAGTTTTTCTCCTCCAGCAGCTCATAAAGGTGTAACTGCTGCTTCTAAACGTGCAGTAGTTTTGCAGGATGAAATGTGCCTTTCTTATTCCCCCATTAAACTTAGAATACGTTGTCATGCGGGTAGTGCGTTTCATCACAGCACAGCGGTGTCACCTGAATGCCCTTATGGTTCTTCCTGCACTGAAGATTTCTGTGAATATCACTTGCTGCAGTGTCCTTGTAGCTCAGATTTGTTTATAACTTCTTTCAGACATTTCAGGTGGTTTTAGAGACACACACAGAATGAGACTGTCTTTTTAAGGGTTGATGTTACTCTGTTTTGGATTCTTCTAACAGTAGTGTTTCAGTCTCAGTGTCTAAATATAGTTCTGGCTTTTTTTTTTTTTTTTTTTCTCCTTCACCTGCACATCAGTCTCTTCAATGACTGTAATATGAACTAATGGTAAAAACAGAAGCTGCATATGGAGGAGTATTTTCCTGAAGGCTTTAAGATACTTTAGATTTCAGGAAAAATTGTTACTAGGTTTTGGAAAGCATTTTGGAAAGTTCAGTGTTATTAAGGTAGTCTCCATACATGGTATTTCTTAAAGCTAGAAAACTGACCTATTTCTTAAGATATACTTTGAGATCCTCGTTTAGATCAGAAATGCAGCACAGTTGACGTGCCCATGTCAGTGAGAAGTACTGGTTGTTTTAAAAACCTTGTCAAAGCTGAAGAAGTAGGTACTAATGGTTACATGATAATGTAACATAATAATAATAATAACAGCAAAATGTTTTAAAATTGCTTTCGAATTCCCACCTGTGATGTAAATTGCAGCCTCACCACATCTGATGTTGTTGCACCAAATTTTGTTTTATGTGCATAAGCCACTAATCTGTGAATCCTTACAAAGTGCACCTTCTCATTCTCTGTGGAGCACACAAATATGTAGGAGTTCAGTGTATGCTCTTACCTGTGGGAGTCTGTAAACTGAAGAATGGACATAGAATACTTGCTGTGGTTGCACTGATGTAACATGATGAATCCACTAACTGGTGGTGGGTGAACTGGACATGCAGTTTGTATATTGCTAAAGGGTCTTTCTCTTGCTTGCCTTTTATATTCCAGTGTTTAAGTTGTTATCTTTTCTTTATCCAACAGCCTCATGGTTCTAGGCAGCCATCAATTTTGTAAGGCACAGATTTCAAAAGTGTGATTTCTGGATTGTGGCCTGTAGCTTGGATTTACATATTTCATTATGTTATTATCCAGCTATATTCTGTTATATGGATTTTACCCTTTTGCTGATTACAGTACATAAAATCCCAGAACTCTCTACATAGTCAATGCGTTAGCAGTAACATCCATCTTAAACAGATTGGAATTCTGTATTTATGTAGTGAAACCAAGGGAGAGCAGTTGGTGATTTCTATTGAAGGTCATGTAGAACATGTCCAGCATATCTGGAACTGAAATGCGATGTTCTCTTGTTTAATTTTTATCCAGAGGGGTGAAATGAGGCTGGATTATTTGCTTGGTGTTCACTGAAGTCTGACTGCCCTCTTATGTAGAATTGACTATGTTGCAGGTGGCTGCTGTCAGCTGTCTGTAAGACCTCTTCAAAGTAGCTTATGGTGCTGCTGCTGCAGTTCTTGAGCTGTGCTATCCTTAGGCATCTACATTTAAAATTTAATTGGACCTTGCGTAGGCAGACTGAGAAAGCACACCAAGAAATGTGCAGGTATCAAATGTAATACAAACTGGATTTTTTAATATACTCTGTTGTTTGTGTAGATTGAACCATCTGAGGCACATAGTGGTCCTTGTGGATACTGTGGACACAGGCTAAAGTGGAAATTATTGCAGAGATGTGTTCAGGATTAAAAGACAGCTGCCTCTTACTGGCAATATTTGTTCTTAAATATTTGTTCTTTTATTACTCAGGGTTTGCTTACCACAGCAGAGAACCTGTGTTCCATCATGTAATAAATATGAATGCAAATAGGTCTAATCCAGGCCATGAATCTTGTTACATGCCAGTTTAAGAGTAATTTATTGGGGCTTCTTTTGGGAGGTGGGGCTGAAGGGATGTTCTTGGGTGCAGTACAGCTGTGGGAAGTTAATGTTTGCCTGACTTCTCCAAAGTAAATTTGATAGAGACAAAAAGAGGGTAATTACCTATTTCATTCTTGTGGTAGCATTTTCACTTTACTTGCACTCCTTTCCTCTAAATAGAAAGATTCAGTTGAATTGGACTTTGCCCATGTTGCTGCAGAGGAGTGGTGCTACTAGAAATTTTAAAACTGCTAGGTAGTGGGTGGATGTGTAAACAGGGAGCAGGCTTTTTTCTTTATACCAGTGGCTGAATTCTCAACTCCCTCAAATTGTTCTTAGAAGGGAGTGTGGAGATAAGCCAAGGATTGGCTAGAGTATTTTGGTTAGTGCTCTCTTTTTTTCATTCAGGTGAAGTCTCACTAGAGGTCTACCCTGGTGTCTAGTGTTACTGTATTAAAAATTGTGTGTAATGTGATATTTAAAAGGATGTCTTTTGTGAATGAAACCTGTTTTCTCCAGAACCTTGTTACTGAACAGCTTCTGGCCATCCCTGTCTCTTCAGATTAGCAGTCTGTGTTCTGCTTTTGACTTTTTCTGAAGCATTTGATTTCACATACAGGCCGTCATCCTGTATTTCTGTTGCACTGAATATCTTGTCTCCTGTTTCCTGTGTGTCAGCTGCCTGTCTGGTAACAAGACGGGGATACTATTTCTCCATAGAGAGGTTGAGAAAAAGTTGACTTTCTGGGTTTTCTCCAAGATTGTGTAAGGTGCAGTGATATGTTGAGCCATTTTCTGTGTATCTGTGGAGAACACTGAGGAAGTGATGAAAAGTATGCCAAAGTTGATACTTTCTCTAAAGTTAGAAGTGTTAAGGTAGTGTTTATAATGAATAATAGGACTGCCTCCTGTACCTTGCTTTCAGTTTCTTTATATGCAAGTTGTTTCTGTAACTGGTATCACAGGTGAGGTTTTCAGCAGCTGGTTTAATGATGACTCAGCCCCAAACTAAGTCCTTCAGGGTAGATGATTAGTGTATAGGGAAGTGCCTATACACTGTTCCAGTGGATATGGATCCTGGTGATTCGTCCAAACGTGCTTGCTGGGAGAGTCTTTTGGGAGTTTTGTCTGTTCTTGTCTCAGCTTCCCTTGTGTTACTCGAAGAGTGAGTGTGATTTGCCCTGGCCTTAGAGGTATTTACGGCAATGTGGCAGCAGCTGGAGAGGTGCCAGGTGAGTACACAGCTACCTAATCTAGACTTGGACATTCTAGGCAGAGGCTGAAGCATAAACACCCAGAAAAAGATCTTCTGATTATACAGTGATAGGCCATTACCATTTTAAAAAGAATAGAAAATGTTTCAGTCCAGAATAAAATAGTCTAATTAAACTTCAGAAACCTTTTCTAATACAGTTTACTTATGTAGAAGAGAGTAAAAGGAGGATGGCACATGCTGCTAAACTATGTCTTATTTGCCTGTTGTATGCAGGTATTAGGCTACACAGAAGATTTTATAGTCGTTTGTGGGTGTAGTAGATTTGTGTATGCTCTCATGGTGTCAGGGTTCTGCTATTGCTACGCTCTTGCTTCACTGCAGGTAAGGGTCAGCCTGAGGATTGATGTTGTTGTGGCTTCCTGCAGGAAACAGTGAAAATACTGCTGGCTTTTTGACAGCCCCCATGGAGAGGATGGACAGTGTAACTGTTGATAGGCTTGAAACTGTGCCAGGAGAACTGGTGACTTCTGATCTACTCTAACTTTTTCTGTGTTTTCTCCTGTTCCGGGTCTCCATACTGTAGCAGCTTAAGTTTTAGCTGTTTCTGGACAGCACTGGTCTCAGCATTTATCTGTCTTGCAGGTTGTCTACATTATCTTCATCTTTCACTGGTGGTCAAGTTTGATTTGAGGGGACTTACTTTGATATGTGCTTTTCTGAAGTTCCCTTCCCTTTTGGTGTGTTACCAAAGCTGAGCCGAGGGGCTGCTTGTTGTTAGTTCCAGGAAATGCTGTAACCAGAGGTAAAGATGTCTCTGCTGACAGTGTCTGTTAAACTCACTTGTACCTGGAATCCTTCAAAATGCTGCAGCTTCCACTTTTGCAGCTGTGGATAAAAACGTCTCTACTGTTTTCTCTGCATTATTACTTAATGTAGTTATCACAGCATTAGTGGTTTTACATGCTATTTAAACTACAGCTGTGTTCCTGACCTGTAGCATGGTAAAGATTAAGGCAAGTCTGTCCCTATTTCTTTAGTCAGACCTACAGTTCAGATGTAAGAAGCTCTCAGGAGCTGATATGCTCGAGGCAAATAGAAATTGAAAGAAAGCTCTGATCTGCTGGAGCTTAGTGGCAAAGTGAAAATGCAGTTCTTCCAAGTTTGTCAGTTCAGCTTAACGTTGGTGACCCAGGCACGGTTCAGAGGAGATGCCTCAGGGAAAGAAAATAATCACAGCCAGTGATCTTCCAGGCAGCTTACAGAAAGAAATGTGAACATTACAGTTTTAGCTTCTCAGATGATTTATTCTTCTTCTCCCCAGTAAGATGAACTCTTCCTGAATTAATCTGGTTGACACTTCCTCCTTTTGTTTTTTAGAGATCTTTCAACTTCAGATCTGAAATAAAGCTCAGTCTTCCAAGACTACAGCTTTTAATCTGTACGGCTCCTGTACTGGCATTTAAAACTCTAACACTAAAAATAAGAAACTGAAGGGATGAGAGAAATACAGCCTGTGTTGTGAAAATGAGTGTGGGCATCTTGGAAACCTTTGTAACGAATGTTGGTTTGCAAAAGGAGAAGGACAGTGAGTGACATTAATCAGGGAACACCTAATCCATTTTAAAGCTTTACTTGTTTTTCTGTGATGAGCAGTAAGACAGATAAAACACAGGGGCTTATGCTCAGTTCCTGATACTGGACCTGAAGTGGCTAAAGATTGACACAAGTGCTTAGTAAAGCACTAAGTAAAGTAAAGCTGAGACTTAGTGAAGTCTAAACTTAGTGAAACACTTACTGGAAGTGGTGTTAGTGGAGCTCTTATGATGGAGAGGAGCTCAGTTAACCTTTACATCTCAATTTTAGTATGTGGCAATGGGAAAGGAACACTCTTAATCTCATGCTGATATAAAGTTGTGGAAGGTGTGCCTTGTAATAAAGCTTTTAACAGTAGCTTTCCAAAGGAAAATAGAAACCAATTTGAAACTCAAGGTCTGTGTAACTGGCTTGAATGAACTGTGTTCTAATCAAAAAAATAAAGGTGGGGGAGAAGCTTACTGCTTAACACTATAATTACCTAATTGGTGAAGAAGGGAACAATCAAATTAAGGTAAATGCAGTTGTAGCTAAAAATAATTTTCTGAATATCTTGCAGTATGGATGATCTATCACTTGGCTGTGATTGTAAACATTCCTTTAGTGGTTGTAAACATTCCTTTTTGTTAAAGTCATCAGCTAGATCTTTGAAAATTAACTGAATTTTAAATGGCAAGATGAGAAATAACAACATGAAGTTTGATGATCTGGCTCTTGAGAGCAAGAAAAATAGTCAGTTGACTGACTGAGACTAGTTGGGTACCAAGAACAAATCTTTTCACTGGATTCCAGGGGCTTTGGCCTTTGTGCCAACATAAATATGGGTGTCTCTCTAATAGCAGAATTGCATGGGATTAGTTTGTGCTTTTTTGGAAATTTATGATATGAAATACAGAGTTCACTTTTATACTTCCCTGTTATAAGAAAATAGGGAGTTAATGTTGAACTGTGTGCTCCTATTTCCTCTGGCTATTTCAAAGAGAACTGAGGTCCCCCTCTTTCTGAAACACTCTTCTCATGTTTGTAAGTTGATCAGACACATCTTGTTCTAAGCACATCTTGTGCTGCATTTCAGCAGAGCAGTTCAGATGGATGTGCTGTGCAGGCCCAAACAGAGGGTTGTAGCTATGCAGCATTAATTTTGGCTGCTCCTAAGCATTGCTGAAGTTCCTGTTATCAGTGGGGTCCAGTGAATAATGTGCTTGTGCTCAGGGCAGGTGTGGAGAATACTGTCCTTCCATGAGTGAAGAGGCACCTGGTTTACACTAAGCTTTCTGCCTTTTTGATGGCTTTATTCTCAGTCTCTTGTGTTGTGCCCTTCTCACATTCTGCAAGGAAACTTAACTTTTCCACTGAAGGGAAGGGGTGACCTTACACCCTGTGTTCTGCCAAACACAAAGCATGCACAGGAAGGGGAAAGAGGGGCAGAAAAGGTAAATATTCAGACAGACACATGATGCTGCCTGTGTCCCTCTCTAAATTCACATGAAAATTCAGTTTTTCTCATGTCATCTTTAATCTCTGATGTGATATTTAAATGAACTCAGCATGTTCTGACAAATCTGAAGTGCCCTCTGGTACAGACTCATAGAGTTGAAAACCTTTGGTATTGAAATAAATTGTTCTGAATGTACAAGTCAGTGGCATTTCTCAGATGTCTGATACCAGGTTGTCATCTTCAATTATTTCTTCATGCCCTTTGTTGCTACAGAGTATTCTCTGCAGTGGGCCCAAATCTGTTTCCAGTATGTCTACACAGCTCAGTGATTTTTTGGATGCACTTGTGTCCTTGGAGAATGTGAGTGATTTCAGTGAAACAACAAAGGACTACAAGCATGAAAGTTTACAAAATAGGCATGATTGTGGTTTTATATGTGCATATTAATGTGCATTTCCTGCCAGCAAAAGTTCTTGTCACACAGGTTTTTAGCACTGTGAGTTAAGAGCTCCTGTACTTAAATTGTCCTTCTATGTTCATTTTAAGATGACATGATGGAGTTCATGTTTTCTCAAGAAAAGCTGCGGATCTTGGATCAGTACCATTGACGATACCTCCTGATTGCAACACCCAAAGCAGGGTCCTGTAACGAATTTGTCACAAGAAACATAAAATGGATCTCAAAGAGAGCTGCCCAAGTGTTAGCATTCCCAGCTCTGATGAACACAGAGAGAAGAAAAAGAGATTTACTGTAAGTATGTAAGAGAGTAAGTGTTGTGGGCAAAGTCATAGGCTGTTGGTGCCTAGCAGTGCTGCTTGCTTTTCTTCTGAGTTTCATATTATTCTCAGTAGTATTATGGGAATCAGTTTCCTTGCTCTTGTGAGTACTGGCCATAGTCCAGTGTGAAAAGTTGTGAGTATTTTACAGTGTTGACCTGTGTTGCTTTCTGCAAAAAGAACTTGCCTTTACAAATTTCTGCTATTTTTACCCCGAAATAGCTGCATTTTCTTGTTTAAAATATTTACATATCCAAGTACAAGGAAAACATTTTGGTACCATTTTGGGCATTGATACATGATTTTTCATGAAGACATTTATTTTGTAAAGGGATAAAGTGTGGATTTGGTTCTTTGTGGGGGTTTGTTTGTTTTAACATCCATTCTTTCACAGATATCCTATTCTACTATTGTAATTTTTTAGTGAAAAATGAGAAAAAAAAATCATCAAATTTTTTCAAAACCTTTTTTCTCTCTTCCTGTTTCTGACTCTAATGCTTATGAGTTTCTTCCTATCCTGTTCCCATTTCCACTTCTTGTCATTTCTCTCTCTCTTCCTTTCTTTGCCTCCCAGTTTGACTTTCTGGTTGTGAAGTCTTCCTATGGTACGGGAAATTCTTTGCATTGGTCATTGAAAAAAAAAAAGGTAGTGTGGTATGGATTTTTGTTTGGCATCTGTATAACCCTAAATGACAAGATCAAAAAACTTCCTTTAGAAGGCTCAAACTATTTCATTGCTCTTGTGCAACTTCCTCTAAGATTTTTTTTTTTCATTGAGTGAGTTAGTCACTCTTCAGATGAGGAATGCAAGCACCCTCATATGGAGTTGCTGTCTGAAGAATACAACAAAGCAGTGGTTTGCTATGAGTTATGTTGTCTCCTTTTCCTCTTCACCTCCCTTCCTTGGAGAAGAACAGTGCTGTTTTATTCTACAAGTGCGTCAAGATGTAGCTTGGGGAAGGAGTGTGCTGGTAAGGGGAATAAACAAAAGAGAACTTTACTAATTCCTTAAACCTCTGCATTCATGTGAAACTCAGGTGAGCGGGCAAACTTTCGTGACAGTCTAAACTTGAGCAGAACAGGTTTGTTTTGTTGCCTCAGTGTTGGCAGTTCTGCAGTTAAAATATGCCAGTGTGGTACACCGAGCGTGTAATAATGTTGTGATTCCCAGGTCATTTTACCTACAGGTGTGTGAGACAACCTGGGCAGTGTAAAGGCACTTTCTTGTATGTGCCCTTTAGAAAGCTGTACGAAACATCAGAAATGGGGGCCTGAGAGAAGAGGGGGGAAAGAATCCAGCCCAGCTTACACTGTGCAGAGGTACACTTCGTCTTGCTGGCTTCTGCTTTCTTTGCCAGGGAGTAATTAGCAGCTTGACAAGAAGTGCTTTCACAACCAAGCTTTCGGATATTATCACATATATTTTAGGATTTGATAACAGAAGCGAGGGTCATACTAAACTTCATGGTAGGAACTGTGAATTCCAGCATGTGTCAGTGCTGTTACTGTGTCCCCTCTTCCGTAGCTGTGTGTAATGACAGGATCCCGTCAGTACTTTGACAGGGAGTGAGAAAGGGATGCAGGGGGGAAACAGTTCTTAACAAATTTGTGGTAGGTATAACTGTCTCCTTGATGGCTACACTGGTGCTATTTCTATAAAGAGCAGTAAGAAGGGTTTTCAGTTGGGCTGAAAAGGAAGGTCAGAGTGATAAAGGCTAGGAGAGATTTCAGGTGACGGTACAGCCTTCACCTTACCATTGCTCGCAGTATGTCTCACTGCTGCTTCTGAGACACTTCTAGAATCTTACTGGTCTGAATAGAAACTGAATTTCAGCTCAAACCTTTTGATGGCTCACTTAATGCTGGCATGGAAACAAGACAAGTATGTACAGCTTAGCTTTCGCTAGCTCTAGTTCTTCCCTTCACATTTACTCTGATAAAGCATTTTTGAAAACAATCATGTCTCTGGGCAGTCGTCATTCTGATAATTAAATGAGCTTTTTAGTTTTTTCTCTGGAAGCAAACTTCTCATTCCTCCTGAGCATTTTCGTGACCTTTTAATGGACATTTGATTTGCTTTTGTTAAATACTGCATATTTTTTATATATTTACTATCAATTTTTTTTTTTTTTCCCAAATAATTACGTGTTTGCGCTTTTTAGGTGTTCTGGCAGGGAACCTCTTTTGCTTTCACTCAATTTGCTTTCAATTCATGGCAACCAGCTTCTATGTAAATCCACACTAGTTTGCTGTCCTGCATTTTCCTGAAGATTCAGCATTCACTTTCTCCATAAAATGAGTAAAGTATTTCCTTGTTTTGGACTATACCTAGCCTATATTAATTGCTTTCTGTCCTTGCTGCATATTAGGTCATTCTTTGGCTTGTTTTGACAAATAGCTTTGTTTTGGGTTTCTCACTTTTATCCCTGTGCTGTTTGATGTCTGAGGCCTAATTTTCTCTTCTGACCTGTTCTCATCTCCCTTTACACACAGATCATATACACGCTTATTAAAAAATCTCTTTCAAGGGTGCTGTTGGTCTGATTAAATCTGAAAACTTTGTCTCAGACCTGTGATGTATAATATTAATCCTCAGCCGCATGGAGATTGGAGTTCTCTTTGGTTTTGTTTTTTTGTTTTTTTATTTGTTGACAAGAAACAGTTTCCTTACTTTGTTAATGATTGCTCTGTCAAAATTGGAAAACAGCCTACCTTTTTATTTTCCTTTGTTTAGTAAAAGTCAAGTGTTTAATCCAGGAGCACGAGCTACCACAAATGGATTTGAAGGCTTTTCATTTCAATGATTTCTTTTGTGAAGAAATCCTACTACATCCAGAAATAGCTAGATCCTGTCCTGTCTGTATCTGGGAGTTTCAGGAATTCTGTTTATTTTTCTTCCTTTATTATTTTTATTAAAGCTTTGTGGTTTTTACCCACATACTATGAGTTATGGATGCATCATATCTATGTTTAAGGTGTTTTCTATGGCCAAATTTGGATTAGGAATAATTAAGACTTAAAAAGGTTATTATCTAACTAAGTCTAGATTCCTCCCCCCCACCTTTCCAGAAATAAGCATTGCACATCTCTCTAATCATTACATAGGTGTAGCTGAGAGTAGTAATACAGCCCAGACATGGAATGGTTTTAGGTTTTACCAGATTCTTTGTAGATATTGTGTGTTTTCTTACCGCTCAATTTGTCTATAACTGTTGCACTTGCAGCTGTTCCTTTGTTGGGGTATGCAAGAGCTTTGTTAGTGGTGTGAATTGAATGACCTCATACAGGTTTTTTTATGCTCTCTTGTGTAAAAAATGTTGATTGTGTCGTTGTTCCACAGCTACTCTGAGAACAAAACTGTTTTAATTTAGCGGTTGCCAAGGAGGTGAATATCATCTCGTATCCTTAGTTATACTTCCCTGTGCACTCTGCTGTCTGTGCATTCTGCCCAGCTACCTTGGCTCTCTGCTCAAGTGTGTTGGCATTGATTTGCAGAGGTGTTTTGTGTTTGAACGTTGCTCGCAGGATTTGGTTGCTGTATGAGAGACCCAGTTCAGGAGGACAATGCTTAAGTTTTGCAGCTGAAGCTTTTGCTGTCTGCAGTGTAGGGAGGCTCTAGAAGGGGAGGGGGTAGGTTTTATGCTAACACTTGTTTAGCAGTATGAAGCAAAGTGGGTTTTCTTAGAATGTCTCATCAGCATTCTGCTGGATGCTTCTATCCAGCTTCCTGTGTTCCCCAGGGCCTGGGACTGAGAACAGCTTATGTGAGCAATTGACACAGTGTGACTGCAGCCCTCAGGCTGAGGAACTGATGGTGGTGGCTGCTACTTCCACTGTGGAGTTAGAGAGAGAGCAGAAAAGAGACTGGGGCATTCGTCCAGTTGTCTGTGTTGGGAATTAGCAGTGCTCTGCGCTCATTTCCTTACTGTGCCCTTCCTTGCCCCTGAAGGAATAGCTGAGCTACTTCTGGAAGTACAAGAAAGTAGAGAAGCGAAGACAGCTTCTCCTGAGAGACAGGAGAAGCCTGCTGGACACACAGCTGCCAACCAGATTTGTGAATCCAGGGACTGACAATCTGTCTAGTTACTGAAGTCCTCTGTGACATGGCATTTGAAAGGCCAGAAGTGTGCAGCAGATTCCAGCTACACTTCCCTTCATCACGGTGCTGTGTATTATGTTATATGGGCTGTATTTCAGCCACAGCAGCATTTTTGACTCCCTGAACAATTTGCCATCAGCCAGGATTCTTCTGTATTCAAGGTGTTCAAATGAACAGTTATCTTTGTACTTTCCATATGTACTTTCTCTTTAGGTTTTGGCGAAGGCAATCTTCAGTACTTTTAAATACTTTTCTTCTTTATTATTAGTCTTTATTATGGATTATAGAGTTGCTAAAAAAATTTCATATTAAATTTTAATAGACTGCTATCTGATGGCCAGGTGTTCTTTTTTGGATATTAACTAATTTATGAAACTCCACTAAATCAATTTTTGTGTTTTTGCTTACCTGGTGTTTAAAAGAACAAGAAAGAGATTCTGGTACTTTACAGAAATTTTTTTAATCATTTCTGTTGATGTCTGTGTGACTTAGCTGTAAGAAGTAGTACATGGTTCGATAAGTGCATTTACACAATAAATTTAGCAAGCTGCCCTTACTTCCACCACAAGATTAAACCTGGGAGGTTTTACTGAGCTTTGTGGGAAATAACACTTCTTCTTCCTACAGGTTTACAAAGTGTTGGTCTCTGTTGGCAGAAATGAGTGGTTTGTCTTTCGACGGTATGCAGAGTTTGATAAACTCTACAATACGGTAAGCAAAAAGCAAGCTATGAAATCATGCCAGAATAGCAGAGTAATGCTTGCAATGTTGTGGTTTGAGTTAATTCTCTCTTGAGGAGTTTGGGTCAACATTTAATAACCATAGGAACCTAATTAAAGAAAATGATGGAGTGGGTTTTTTAAACTTCAGTTTGTTTGAATTTCAGACTCAAAATACATTTCTTTGTCAGGTTTTTAATAGTTCCTTGGGATCGTAGCTTAATGAAACTTCCAGTTTAGTTGTTGTCAAAACATATAAAACGTGCTTTTGTTCATGATAAAAAACCGACAAAACATTTAGATAGATACGTTTCTCCTAAAATAAGTGTTTTTCTTTGAAGTACTGAAAGCAATGAACAAATCCTTGTTTCTTTATAGAAATTTTCTAGTCGTTGATGGAAATTCATATCCGCAGTTTTGTAGCACAAAAAAAAATGTGATCAGTGTTCAAAAAAAAACCAGGCCCTTTGAGCAACTAAGTATGGATTTCTTGGGATTGTTGCTAGAAGTGGGTTTTGCCCTTTTTACATAGTGGGCAAGTGGAGTAAATTTGTTCAGATATGAGTCTGAGTTATATGTGCTGTGTCCATGCATTCCTCCAGTTCTTCATGCTTAGAGACCACAATTTTTGTTTTAACAAAAATGGAAGTAATTCTCCTCTGATTCCCATACTAAAATATTACCAGCTGCTTATTTGTGCCTTCCCTTCCACTGTTTCTCTGGGAAGTAGTCAGGCCTTCTCTCTTCTGCCTCCCTGTGCATGGATTTACGTATAGCAGTGGTCTCCAAACACAGGCTGTGAGCTTGGAAGTATTCTTGGAAATATTTGAGCTGAAATGCCCCTGGATACCGCACACTATGCTTTGCCTGCATCTTGCAGGGATAAACCTGTAAGGGATGTGAAAACAAAAAATCCTTCTTTCAGAGGGAGAGTTGGTGGTCTTGTTCCTTTGCCATGTTCTCTTGCCATTTGGGTTGGCCTTGCTGTGCTGAAGTTTGTTCAGCCCTGGTCTCTTTAACATGGCCAGAGGTGAGGTCCTGGGGAAGCATAACCAGGAGACGTTTAGTCCAGTTTCTCTTCAGTGTAATTCATACAATATATACACCAAAAAGAACTTGTGCTGCTAACTGAAAGAAATACTGGTGTTGCTAAGGGAGGAGGAATTGCCAGCTACTGTATTTGAAAACTACTCTATAAAAGTGTATGAGAGTAAGATTGCTTTTGTGGAGCACTTGAAGGTGAAGTAAATGTCAAAGCATGATTAGTGTCAGGTTTGGGGATTTTTTTTTAATATATAATTTGTTGTTGTTGTATACTATCTTCTGGTCAGTTTGTCAAGTATAATAATAATTGAATTATCAAGTGAAGGATCCTAAAATAAACTGTTCATCTTTTTGCAGTTTTGTCGTAGGGGTAGACCACATGTGATTTCTAAAGCTTTGTAATTTGGACAAAACCCAGATGCCTGTATCCCCAGCCCATCCTAAACCACATGCATACAGCCCTGTGCAAGCAGGCAAGCAAGTAAGAGAAAAAAAAAATCCCAAAAGAGATAGAGGCTTGATGGAGGAAGGAAGAAAAAGGAAAATAAGAACAACACTGAAATTTGTTTTGTTCACCTGGGGCAAATAATTTAGCACTCTAGCTCTAGTAGTCCGTAAGATGAAGATGTGATGGCCTTTGAATTTAAAATGGTATGTCTATTGCAAACAAGCTGAGTACAGATTGTTCTGAGTTTGTTTTTTTCCCCCGTGTGTATAAGAAGAGGAAATGGCACAGTGGAGCAGAATTACTAATAATCAGGTGTTCAAACTCTTCTTCAGAAAACAAACAAAATGCAATTATTTCTAGGTACTTTAATGTCTAAGCACAATCCAATTTTATGTGTTTTGTTTTCAGCTAAAGAAGCAATTTCCCACCATGAACCTGAAGATTCCAGCTAAAAGAATATTTGGAGATAATTTTGATCCTGGTATGTCATCATCTTGTTATTCATTTTGTCAGTTTCTTTATATGAAAATTGATCTATTCCAGCCTACAAGAAGCTATCTTAGATGAGTTTTGCAACGGTCCTCAAAACAGTGACTAAAGCAAAGTTTAGTCATGCTTCAGTCAAGAGCAGGAACTAGTGTGGGTAGGTGTTTTACCTTGTGACAGTGAACAAAGCATTGCTTGGTCGCCCAGTGCCTCTCTTGCACTGAAGGCTATAGCTCCTCCCAGCCCTCCTGTGTTCTGATTCTGATTCTGAACTGTCAGGTGTGATCTCCCTCCTATAAAAGCAAAAGCCAAACCCCAGACTCTTCCTAAGCCTTACGCGTAGTCCATTTTAAACTTTCTTTGTGTGACTTCCCCCACCACCTCCTCTGAGAAATTAAATAACTCAAGGAATTATCTTTGAGGACTTTTGAACTCTCTGTATCTAAATGTGCTTCCTTGTACAGTTTAGGTGAAAATGGACTTCTTCTGTAAGTGGAACAACAACAGGAAGCATGTGCAATGTGAACGTGTTGTGCTCCAGTTACCAGTGATAGGTCCCCGTTTAGCTTGCTCTGTACACAGCAAAATACTAATGAAAGTCACTTGTAAAGTGCCTTGAAGTAACCTGGGTGGCACCACAGGTGAATAACTAAAAAGGCAAATAGGAAGGCCAGGCCATTGCTCTGTGTGTTTGTACTATTCATTCAAGCCATTTTTACTTCAGGCTATTCCTGATGCTTTTTGACTCCTCACAACCTTCCCTGGCTTGCTGATGTGGTCAGACTGTTTGTAGTTTCATCTCCTACACCTGTTTCAGTCATTTAATATTCTCCTTTTCTGAGGAGCAAATGGATCCAAAGCTGTTGAACTCTAAGGTTCTACTCTAGGTTTGGGTTTTTAAAGTTTCGACAAATGAACCTAATTTTTGGCAGTTGCAGTTAATTATCTGGATCCTGATGTGAAATTCCATTTTATTTTTTATTAGAGTAATCAAACACAAGTATTCAAGCTCTGATGTTCTCTTCTGATAAAGATGTAAATGATTGCCAGAAGTTCTACGTGTATTTTGTCTACAGGGATTTCTTGTTTAATTCTGGTTCCTTTTCTCTGACCTTGGGATTTTTAGAGCTGGCTGAAGACCAGAGAATGCCATGCAGTCTGGTTTGCTGTTCAGGCAAATATGCAGGTGGATTTCTTCAAGCCAAATTTAGGAAACTGGAGTTTTAATGGAGGGAAAAAACCTCAACTAAAACTTTATTTAAATTATATATGTAAAACAAAGTCCTCAAACTTGTTTTAAATTTCCGTGAACTACGCTGAAATCATTGAAGCATGAGAAACTAAATAGTTCTCAAGATGTTTCTTGCTGGGAGGCAGGGTGGAGATGGAGCCATGATGCTTATGTAAATAATTCTTTTTCTTAACACTGGTTTATTGAAGCTTTGATGTAATGTTTCTGCTGGCTCCTGAAACAAGTTAACATATTTTACAAATATCGAAAAGGTATTTTATTTCTGTAATCCATCCATGGGTATGCAGCATTGTACTACTGCATTGAAATGCAGCAGAGTGAGATCTTTATATCCCTTTACCCAAATCTACCAAAAATACTGTCATTTAAATCGCCATTTAAATGCTCCAATTTTATTGGTACATAGGTTATTTTAAAATTAATCTTGTTTTAACTTGAAAAAATGGAACAGAAACCAGTCAGAACACAGAACCTGAAAATGTCAGATGTTACAGGTGTTTTATCTTCACGCATGGAGAGTCCTGTAGCTTACAGTGACTGATGACACTGTACATCTGCCACCCTGAAACTGCTGATGTTGTTCGCTCCCTTAACATCATATCTGTATGCAAATGTACTTTTTTGTTAGATGTCAGTAATTTGGGATTATTAAATACCTTAGGGAAGGGTCAGGGATTATATCCCTCGAACAATATGGACATTTTTCTTAATATTTTAAATACAGTTGTTAATTAAAACATAAATTTTAATTTACAATTTTAATAATTGTCAATAATCTGGATATAACAATCATTGGAATGCCTTAAAAGTAAGTGCATGAGTTAAACATTCTTTTTCCATACAAATTATTGTCGATATGAGTAATGAAAGATAAGATTATTCCATTTTACACTTTATGTTAGAACTCGCTTTCTATTCTAAATCCGTTGTGTATCTTTCCATGTTGCTACGGAACAGTTACGTGTCTTAAGCTTTAGATAAGGGAAGGGATTCTGAAGATTACCTTTTTTTTAATGTTGGAGCTGATGTCCAAAATCTAAAGGAAAGCATTTCATTCTGTTATCTTTGATGGCTCTGTCTGGGTGCCTGCTGGCAGGATGAATTGTGCAATTTCCCCCCTGCCATACATATATTTTGGAAATATGCTGCTTGGTGGGACTGTTCATGTAAAAACTTGACTTGCTCAACTGATGTCAGGTTTTGCCTGTGGGTTCTTGGGGTTTTCATTCCTGTGGAATCAGATGCCGAAGGGCTCACCCGTGCAACGAAGATTGCGCAGGTTAGTCTGCTATGGTTAAACACTGTTCTTGAAGCACAAGGTGGCACTTCTAATCCACCTGGCTTTCAAGGTTTTTAAGTAGTGTTGCAGAAAAAACTGAAATTTCTTCTTTCAGCTCAATGTTTCAAGCTTGTAGTTTTCATATGTAGAACCAATCCTGTTCTAAATCAGTCATGGGCCAGTTTCCTTTTAATTGCTGTTTTAAATCCTAAAAAACCTGAATAAGAAAATAAGTCTTTTTCACAAGCTGACTGATGATTCTAATAAATCTATTTTTTTCAGATTTTATTAAACAGAGAAGAGCAGGACTGAATGAATTCATTCAAAATTTAGTTAGACAGCCAGAGCTATGCAACCAGTAAGTAGTTTCATTTCTGTTTTATAAGGGCTGTTGAAAAGACATGAGATGAAAAGATGTATTAAATACAAAATTGAAAATTAGTTATTTAACCATAAAGTGTATTTTACCTGTTCAGAGCTCTTCAGTATAAAAAAAACAAACTTTATATTTTGAAGAAAATTTTTTGAAGAAAAATCTGCAGACTGAAGAGTACAAAAAGTTTTTTTGTTTCCTGAAAACCAACCTACAAATCAATTTGCAGTCAATTAACTGATCTTAATTCCAGGTGTGCAGATTCCACTGTAAACTGTTGCTGTAGGGCAGGTGTTTGTTTTGCCAGTGGCTGTACTGTTTGAGGGCCCAGCTGTCACTTGCTGCTTTGTTGCTGGCAGTCAGTGACTGTCTGCATCCTTTTTTCTAAGAGCAGTTCATGTGTGCTCCAGAATGTGTTTAAAGCACAGTAACCACGTGGCTTAATTAGCTTGGTGAGATGGTTTGGGATAACCAAGCCTAAAGGAAATGATGAATAAAATTGTGCCTAAGGTGTTCCCAGCAGAAGAACTGCAGGAGTGTTCACCTCCACCAGTGGTGAATGGGAGGTGGTTTTAGGATAAAGCTCCAGTTAAATCTGGAGAACAGCACTTTGTGTATGAACTCATTTTGGGGCAAACTGGCACCTTCTTTCAGTTGAAAGCTGTAATCAGTTTCGGCTAAATCCATGCAGTCTTCTATGTTGCTTGAACTGGTAAAATGGTAAAGCTCTATGCTTGGCTTTAGTGTTGAGTAAATGTCTTTAATACATATGCTTTGTTTAATTAGCCTATTTGTACAACCTGTGAAATTGCCCATTTCCCACAGGAAAAAAGTAACAGAATATCACTGCAGTTCACAGCATGCAGTCACATTTTCTTCTTTCACAGCAAATGAACTATTTAATGTCCTGTCAACCTGAAATGTGTTTCCTTTCTAGATAAAAAAAAAAAAAGGAGCATTTTATATATACTTCTTTTGATTAGTGGAAAAAAATGAGTAACAAAGTCCTTATGGAAGGATACCTTTCCACCAGAACAAATACTATGAGGGTACTGTTCTTTGGGAAGTAATAGAAAGCATTTTAATTTAA
This sequence comes from Pseudopodoces humilis, assembly GCF_049639895.1. Lineage (NCBI taxonomy): Eukaryota > Metazoa > Chordata > Aves > Passeriformes > Paridae > Pseudopodoces > Pseudopodoces humilis. Next base: position 33,896,196 of record NC_142200.1, on the reverse strand, counting down.
CAAATTACTGAAAACCAATCTGTTTTGTTTCATTGGGAAAGGATACTGGTTTATTTAGGCTAATCTCCTCCTCTGGTTGTCAGTATATCCAATTACCAAATATTTTTGCTTCAAAACATACTATATTTGTTCTCCAAAGGTAAAATAGTGCTTTTTTGTTATAGAAGCACAGAATGGTGTCCTAAAAAAAAAAAAAAAAGCATCAAACCTCAAATCTACCTGCCTCCTTAAATTTTTGTGAGCTTTTCAAATTGTTTTATTCTTGAACGTAACTGTACAAGAATCAGTGTTCTATAGTATGGCACTTAGCTTGCCTGATCCATTAAACTGACTTAAACCAGGGTTAAGACATAGGTCTGATAGTGTTTGGTGCTGATGAAAGTGTGTTCAGTAATAAACTTATTAAACAGAGTTTTACAATAAAAACTACCCCAAAATTTGTCTTGTACTGTTCTCTTCCACCTCACCCTTAAAGAAATAGTGAATTAAGAGGGAGAAAAAGCCTTTAATCCAGAGTTTAGTGCAAAAGCATTTAATTTTATAGTAATTTCTGTATTGTTTCTCTTTCAATCTCTGCAAGGTGACTGTTTTTCTGAAATTGGCATTTACTTTTTTGCAGTGTTGCGTTGCAGCAAATTATATTAATAATTGTGTAATCTATCACCTTTTCTGTGGGCTACTGAATGTTGTTATAGAAGAAATACCAAATCTTTGATCTTGGTGCTTGGGATTTTTCATAAAATCTGATAGAAGCTACTCAGGGGGTATGTGATGACTGAGTCTTCACAGATAGTCCATCCTTGTTTTCTTTGTTTTGCTTTAATGTGCTAATTAAATTTGGTACTAGGTCAAATAACTTAAGTAGTTAGTGATGTACAAGGAAGACTTAGTGGGTTGTGCATTCTCACAGAACCATTAGGAAATCCACCTGCACCTCAGCATCTTTTAAACATTAAAACCAGTATCCTCATATAATATATTTTAAGTCCTGCTTAGGAAAATTGTTTCATTAAAAGCTTAAGGATGATTCAAGGTGTTCTCATTTCTCAGTGGGAAGGCACCTGAACATCTGAAGTGAAAAGCACAAATATCAGATTCAGTGTGCCCAAGATGGTAATATTTACATTCCATCAGTGGACTTTCTTTCTTCGGTCTGGCGCATTTCTTGAATATTGTATCAAAGCCAAACCTTTTTGTTCAATTAAAAAATCCAAGAAGAACCTAAGGTGTATTGGAGTGCTTAGACCACATGACTGTTGATAAGGATTTTTCTGCAGTCACTGTCAGGTGGAATACAGGGTGAGATGACTGGCTTAGTCCATATTGGGAATTAAGTGGACCAGCTTCAACCTGCATTTCCTCAGCAAGCATACTGTGATAGACAGCTTTCTCTCATGGGTAGAATGCAGGTGTTCCAAGAAAAGGTAGGGATAGAGATCTGATGATGTGTCCCCCTTGCTGACTGATGTTAATAGGAGCTGGGAGTTTGTTCCTAGTGAGCACTGTGAGCCTCCCTAAAACACTACACAGCTCCTGAAAGTGGGCTGCTCGCCCCCTCAAATGTAGGCCTTCACTGAAGTATTAATGCCTTTAATTGCTGTCTATCAGAACATGTCCAAAGAAAACCTGTTTGAAAAACAGGTATCATAGAGGATGCATTAAAGATGTAATGCAGTTATTTTTAAATAGTCCAAAGTAGCTCCTTAATGAGAATGAGAACATTTGCATAACTCTTGAAGAACTCAAAGATGACAATACTCTGCAACCTGTGTGGAAATGAGTTATCAGCAGGGTTTGAATGTGTTTCTTAGAAGAAAATCAATCACAATTTTTTTCTGATTTCATGATCTGATTAATATAAAAGTGAATGGGAAACCCCTGAATTGTAGGATCTTGCAGTCCATGCTGGGGAAAGCAAACCTTGCATTATAGTATTGTCCTTTTTCAACATGTTATTGTGCTTTACTGTATTAGGGCTTTTTGAACCTTTGTTTTCTGTAAGAAGTGTATCAGTGGTTTACTTTTTAAGAAAATGTGACGAGGAGAGGGAGGAGCTGGGCACCGTTATTTAAATAAAATGTGTTTTAAATGTTAAGTTACTGTCACTGGCTATTAATTCTAACATTTTGCTTTAAAATCTGTGTGACTTCTTGGGTTTGCTCATGTTTCTGTGTGTCCAACATTTCTTGTGCAGTATGACATTGTTTTTGCAGGAAGACTTATGCAGAATAAGTATTACATAAGCAACTGTATTTAAGCAGAGCTTGACACCCTTTTGTGTATTTCAGAGATAATCCGTAAAACAAATTTATTCTGTCAATCATAAAAATCCAGACAAAACCAACTTTTGCTGGTAGTGTACGTACAATGTATATTGAAGTATCCCTTTTGAAATGGTTTTCTCAATCCTTTTAATTTCATAGGTGAGGTTATTTTAGGAGTCATTTCTATGTATCCTAAATTACATTGATTTAATCCATGTGAGCTAATATAGCATAGAAGTCCTATCAATCTGTGTAGCATTTTGCCTAGCATGCTGCAATCTTGCCTAAGAAATTGGTATACTAAACTTTTTATTTTTAATCAGTAGTTCTTTGCAGTGTTTTTAGAATTGCAAATGTAAACAGTGTGAAATCAACCAGTTGTGGTTCTGGCTATTGTGGATTGTGAACATTATGGAATACCTGCAACTGTACAGCAGCCTTTTCCTGTGAATTGATACTTTTATGTTTTTCCTGCTGTGCATTCAGTCATGAACAAAGTTACTATAGTAACTATTTGAGAGGTATTACAACATGCTCTGTTTAATCAGCCAGTTGTCCAGAATAATTAATGCTGAAAGGTAAGCAAGGTCTGTTTCTGTTGTTCTGTCTAGTGAAAAGCATTAACCTTAACTTTTTATTCTTGATTTTATGATATCAAAACATTCTGAAACTTAAATTGTTGCATCAAGACCCAGTATTACCACAATGTTCAAACCACTGTGATTTTTGTCTTCCTGGCCTCAGGATACAGGACAAGAAGTAGATCAGAATTTGGAGTTTATATGAAATAGGAAGTATTAAACTGAAATGATGGTGGAAAATTATGTGAACAGTCTCGTTGCTGTGCTTTAAACCTGAAAGGTAACTGAAACATGTTTCAAATAGGACATAGGTATACAGAATGTAAGTGATGAAGACTGGGAACCTCATAGCCTAGGATATGAGGTAGGTTCAGTAGCACAGACAGGAAATTACAGGAGCTGGGGAAGTGTCTGAAACAGCTCATCTCTTACTCCTGTTCCTCACTGATCAGAGATGGGGAAGGTGAATGTATTGAAAATAGTGAGTACATCTGTTTCTTACATAAATCTACCCTATTTTATATATTCTAGGGACTAAAAGAGCAGTTGCATAGTAAGATAGTGCTTTTCTTGTACTGAATGACTCATGTGGAGTTTCGTATCAGTGACTGCCCTGAGTCCTTCTCAAACAACTTTGTCTCTCAAATGTAGGTAAGATTTCTTCCTCGGTAAGAAGGTTGCATTTTAGTGAACTGAAGGAGCTTGAAAGATTCAAATAATCTCTTGAAGTGGTTTATACAGGCTACACACAATACCCATTTTTTTAGGAATTAACTTTTCCTTAGTTGTATTACATGATTCTTTACTTGCACTGTGCTGTGGTTCAGAAAGATGTTACATTATTTTGATCTGTTGGACAAGCCTGTCTTCCTGGAAGAAGAAATTAATGTTCTTAGAATTCTCTTACTTCCTCTCAGTCCTTGTTCACCCAGCCCCATCAAGACAGAGCTTGAAAGCTGCTGAATATAAAATACATCTGCTTAGGTACTGTGGGAAGCCTGTCACTAATTCCTGAAGCATTTGTGTCCTGCAGCTGACTGGAAGCATTTCTTAACCCTGTTTTGACAGTGGCCAGTCAGAAAGAATTCTGAATACAAGATCACCATCTTCTGCTTTAAAGCAAATGAGAAGAGGAACGTTACTGCTGTGTATCTCTTGGAACATGTGTCTTTCCTTAGGATACAGATGATGTATTTCATTCCCTATTGCATTGGACAATTCAATTAATTTTAGAAAACAAAAATTTCAACTCTTCAGTTTTTTGGAAGGGTGGCTGCTGGCCAATTAGAACTCATGTTTTCTTCTGAAAATTATCTTTGAATGCGGTTCTGCAGTGTTTCCTTCTGAAGTCTTCACATACATATCTTTTACTAAGGTTTTTGCAAGTGAAAAGGTTTGTGCTGTATAACACACTTGGCAGTTGAATTATGTTGTTTTAAAAGAAAGTATTGCTTGTACACAGTCCTTAATTACCAGAACTTAAATATAAAAGTTTGTTATGAGTAACTCCTCTGTATGCTGCTGTTCAATTCTATGCCCTGTGTTTCTGGCTGAAAATCATGCAGATTATTGGTGTGCTAATAAAGTTAACTGTGTTTCTAGCCCAGATGTAAGAGCATTTCTTCAGATGGACAACCCAAAGCACCAGTCGGATCCATCTGAAGATGAAGATGAAAGGAGCAGTCGGAAGGTAATAAAAGAGAAGTAGAATAGTCTTATAAATTTTAGGTACTTGAGGACAATCTTCTTAGGTATATTATTTACTGAAAACTACTACTAGGTTTTGCAATAAATCCCCTTCCTGTTCTTTTAAACAACTCAGTTCCACTGTGGGCTGTAAGCTGTTTTTCTGTCAGATGTGAACTGCAGGGAGGAGTAAAAGTGATTGCTGGCTTTGTCTTGCTTATTCCCCCCTTGCTATATGGGTTAAAGAAACACGACTTTAGTCATAGCTTTGCTGTCAGAGATTCTGCAGTCTGTTTAAAGGCTCTTGCTAAGAACATCTGGCAAGGAGCAGGGGAGATTGAATGTTTAATTGTCTTTTTGTTTGCCTGTGTGTTCTTCTTTTTTAAAGATGGGGAGAAGCAGAATTCTCTCAGGGGAAAAAATGCAGTCTTTCTAAAAGTCACTTAGGAGCAAGGATGGATTTGATTTCATTCCACATATAACACTGTGTGAGGTCTGAAGTTTCTTTCATCAAAGAAGCCACTATATAGCTGGATGGATTCTGTGATAATTAGTTTACAGCCTCCAGAAGCAGTGCTGTTTGAAAAAAAGGAGTATTTCTAGGAAGGCAGAAGTGCCATATTTAAGCTTCTCTATTCTTCTATGTCTTCTCTGTTATTACTTGGCATAAAGATGTGATATTAATGCTTCTCTTCTTATTCAGCCCCTGTTAAAGATGTAAGAGTTGTTTCAGTTTGTGTCTGATCCATGGGAGATTTAGTGTGTTCTGGAAGATTCATTTCCAAAGTCACTAGTTTAAAATACCAGTTTCCTCCTCCTTTGAAAGGTATTTTAAGCAATGGGGAATGATATAAACTGTCTGTGGAAAATTAATGATGTGTCATACCACAACAAATTCCAGAAGGAGAGCTACTGCATAATGGCCTGGACCCCATATTTTTGGTGGAAAATTCACCTTATGGTTACTGTAATGATGAAGCCAAACAATAAGGAACAAAAAAAAAAAAGCTTTCAATAAAAAAAAGTATTTTTTATAGTAGCTCTTTCAAAGCTGTCCAGTACCACTGGCTCATTTCAGTGAGTAGTGGCATCCTGTGCCGCTGTCAGGCCATTTTCCACTTCAGGAGTACGGGTTTGTGCTGCCTGGCAGCCTGTCCCTAGGTAACTTATATTTGAGTGCAGTTTATTCTTCTCTGATAAATTCCAGAACCACAATGAGAGTACTAATACTGCTTTTCTAAATCAGAAACAAAATGGAGAAAATCACATAAATGACAGTGGTTTCCTCTGCTCCCTGTAATTTACAAATTCTGCCTGGGTGTGTACCAGTAGGATTCATGGAATTCCAGGAATTGAATTATTTAACCTTTAATGTCAGGATAGAAAAGGTTGGTAATGTTTTTCTTGGGATTGGAAGAATGTTCATTTCCATGTTTTTAAAAGCACTGTGTCTTTCATTAATTACTCTTACATAAAGAGGGTTTAGAATTATTGTATTAATAAGAACTTGGAGAATTTGGAATGAAAAGGTAGAAAATATGTTCATGAAGCAAGTACAGAAAGGGTTAAGTTCTGAATGAGGAACAAGTTGTTTATTGAAATAATCTTCAATTTTTATTTCTGATCTTTTCCTCTCTGAATGAACACGGATATTTTATTACCTTCATCCTTGAACAGGATGTGTGTACAAAAAATTTGTGACAAGGTGATGATGGCCGGGTATTTCAGTTCCCAATCTAGATGTTAGATCTCTTTAAAATTCTAGTGTAACAAGTGTAAAAGTATGGATTGAGCAGATTAGTAGAGTATTTTAAAATTAGCATTGGTTGAAAGATAAGAGAGAAGAAAAGGTATTACAAGTAAACCTCTTTGTTTCTCCCAACAGTTAAACTCTACCTCACAGAATATCAACCTGGGACCATCTGGAAATCCTCAGTAGGTTTCAATTAAATTGAATTTTATGTAATCCAATTTAATGTAAATCTAAAACTTAATTAAATGGGATTAAAATTAATTTTAAAACCTGAAAAGTTAGAATGACCTTGGGAGTGGTCCCATAGCTTCTGAAAACAAGTTTGGTTTACTGCATGCCAGAGGAGCAACTTGCCTTGTTGGTGCTACAGTTACTGCAGTGGTAACTTGTGTCTCTCTTCTGTGTCTTCTGCAGAGTTTCTGTTCTCAGTTCTGCGTGAATCTGCTTTTCTCCTCAAGGAGATGACTGCTAATTTGGTTTTGCTTTCCTCACAGATTTGTTCTGGGCTAGCAGGAGGAAGTGGTTAATAGATTGCAGTAAGAAATGAAATACAAGAGTCCTTCCCTTCAGGGGCAATAAATAGAGAGGTGTATGGTGATGTAACTTGTTTTGCAGTTTGAAAACACGGATAATTGTTTTGCTGACAGAATTGTATTCAGGAAAGAGTAAGGGAATCCTGGGAAAAACTGAAAGGAGTGGTGATGTGGGAAATGGAAAAACTGAGAGTGAATTTATACAAACACCAAGAAGAGGCAGGTGTTAAGACCTCCCTCCTCTTACTGAAATTTAAAACAAGGGAGGATTGGATGGAGGGAAAAAAGGAAAAAATAAAAGGGAATAGATAACAAATTTGGTCCTTTCTTTCCTCATGTAAGTTTAGAATCCATTTGGACCTCTGGAAGTAAGCTCCAGGAGACATCATGGGGAAATAGAGACTTAAAAATTACAAGTAGCTAGACCATGGAGAATGAAAGAATGGTTATGCTTCTCCTTTACATCATAAGTTTAAACTCAGTAAATAAAGTGAACTCAGAGGATACAACTTGAACACTTCCCCTAGAGGAAAATGGAATTGCAAAATGAAGAGGAGTTGTTGTGTCTGAGGACAGGTCTGCAGAAGCAGTGCTGGGTGGAACAAAAAAAAGGAGAGTGCTTACGGGCCGTTGTGCTACACTACACTGCTGTACAGCTATAAGGCTTATAATTTCTACCCAGATGACCTGTCTCCTTCCTAAATATCTTTCAGTGCTAAACCAACAGACTTTGATTTCCTGAAAGTTATTGGGAAAGGCAGCTTTGGCAAGGTGAGCTTTTATTCCTGTGTCTTATGGTGGTACAAGGATGCTCGCTGGTTTCTCATGCACAGTGACTGGAGACTTGGCCAGAGGTTCCAGAAGTGGTGTTGCTCTAGGGTGGCCCATAAACTGTTCTGTTGGACCCCTGTTGCTGCTGCTTTGTGGCTCTGCCATTTTTTCCCTGGTGCAGCTGTTGGCTGCCTCAGCCACTTGTTAGGACTAATAAAAAGGAGATTTTCCCTTTCTCATTAAGAGCAGTTGGGATCCTCTGTTTCCCCCGGGGAGGAAGGGAGGTACCCCTATGCTTATGCAGCAGCTGGAGTACAAATCGTCCTTTTCCTCTTGTTGTCATGGACTATTTTGTGAAACCTCTGATACTATGGAGCAGTGTGAGCAACAACACATTGAAAAGTGAATTAACTATTGATATTTTACACAAATGCCAAAGAGAATCCCTCTTGAAATCTCCATTTCCAAGTTACTTTTTGTGTTGTCAATTTTCATTCAGTTATCTTTAAAATTTATGCCCCAAAAGTTACAATTCAGTCTTTCATGATACCACTGCCAGGATAAGTTTTTACTGAACTGTAAGCTCTCTCTATTGGCAGTTACATTGTTGATTGAATGTATTAGAAGCAAAGAAACTGTATTGTGAAAAAATTGCATGAACACTTTCCAATTATGCTGAAATGATAAAATATTACTAATAGTATGCGAACTGCAACAATCACATTTCTTCCTTTTTTTGAATTTCACAGGTTCTTCTTGCAAAACGAAAACTGGATGGAAAATACTATGCTGTCAAAGTGTTGCAGAAAAAAATTGTTCTCAACAGGAAAGAGGTTAAGAGAAACAGTCTTTTTTCCACCCACCTCCCTTGTTTTTTCCCTTAATTACAAAATCATTCCTGTTTACTTATTGATCTCTTACTTCTTGCAGCAAAAACATATTATGGCTGAACGTAATGTGCTTTTGAAAAATGTGAAACATCCATTTTTGGTTGGATTACATTACTCATTCCAAACAACAGAAAAGCTTTACTTTGTCTTGGATTTTGTTAATGGAGGAGAGGTATGTGGTGGTTCTGTTTGCTTTTCAGTCTCTCTATTCTGCTAATTCTAGGTGGGAGGAGCAAAATGATCCTTTACAATGGGCTGTGATCAGCAGTCTCCCAATTTTGAAAATCCTGTTACTACCTGCTTTTGCTGGAGACTTCTGCAGCTATTTGGACCCTGTTCCTGTTCTTACTGGCAACTTCAATCCAAATTTATTAATGCTTGTCAGATACAAATACTGTATTTTACAGTTACATAAATTTACCTTTATTACAAATTAATCTTATGATTACATTTTTCACCATGTAACACTGTCTTCCTCTTGCATTCCTCTATATTAACTGAGATGTTGATACTTCAGAAGGGGAAGAAAGGAAACTGACAGCTGAATTTATTATATTGTGTCAGAGTTGGGACAAGATTTGCATTTCTCTCATCGAATGCATTGTCACCTTGCTTAGACTGTATTAGCAAAATCCTGGTTTGCTCTACTCTGAATTGTGGCCAGACTTTAGTTTTGTATTGTTTCAGGCAAAATAAAGTACAGTTCAAAACAGCTTTCAAATTTGAATAGAAAGCTGGGGTGGATTTTTATTTTTCTTGAAGTTTGAAGGCAGAAAGCAGAAAACTTAATTTTTCTTAAAATCTTTACAAGTTGAATGTGCAGTGTAATTGTATCTGTGTGTTTATGATTTAATCTTTGTCTAGATTTTTGTATGTGCTCGAATTATTTGCAGACAGACAATTCTCTAGTAGAACTGATGGATCAGCTTGGAATATACATCTCACACAGTGATCTACATCTAGATTATTTCAGAATACAGTTCTATAAATAATTATGCAAATCTTTGAATATAAGCATTTACAGAACTGAAAGATGACTTATTTGACACCAGGTTATATTCTGCTTGGAGGCAATCCTGCATGATTGAGTCTTGCCAACTTCTGTTCACAGCTTAGTGATTTACTCTAGTTCCTTTTGACTAGTCCTGATTTTAAGGGAATGTGTTTAAGTTACCTATACATCTGAGCTACAAAAGAGAAGCAGGGAAGAGTGTAAAGTAATGACTAAGTCATGCAGTAAAACCAATTGTATTTCATTGAATTCTCTTTCATTGAATCTGTTTCATCTTAAAAAAAAAACCAAAAACAAAAGCAGACAACAAAATAAATTACTCTTCACTGTAAAATTATGTGTTATTAACCTGATTTGTTTTGTCTGTGTAATATTCTTATTTCCTATTTGCATATTTACAGCTGTTCTTTCACTTACAAAGAGAACGTTCCTTTCCTGAGCACAGAGCCAGATTTTATGCTGCTGAAATAGCCAGTGCACTGGGCTACTTACACTCCATAAATATAGTGTACAGGTAAGTTTCTGAAATGTATTCTTGTCCTGAAGAAATTCAAAATGGGAAAAAATACCAAACAAAAAACTCTACAAGAAATCATCTTACCAGAAACCTGAACATAACAATTTCACCAAAACTTCAAGCTTTCAGCTGAAGAATAATAAAACCCCTTGCCTCTGAAGCACTTTTGACTGCTGTTTTGATTTACTTTTACAATTTCTTTTTTATTAGGGATTTAAAACCAGAAAACATTCTCCTAGATTCACTAGTAAGTATGCAAGATTATTTCTGTCTTCTGTGTTCTCTCTCAAAATTGACACTTCTGTGTATTCACATGTTGAGCATGTTCTCTTTTTAACATATCACTCTTTATTAAACAGGGTCATGTTGTGTTGACAGACTTTGGACTTTGTAAAGAAGGGATTGCAACTTCTGATACCACTGCAACTTTCTGTGGGACCCCAGAAGTATGTTGACAACTTTCATGGGGTTTTTTTATCAGTAATAAATGACTGTTGACTATTATTACTGTTTGTGTAACTGGAAGGTCAAATATTGTGTTTTGTACTGCTGGGCGGTTTGCATTCTTTTAACAAGCTGAAACCAAACTAAAGACACACTCCCTACAGATCTGTTCTTTGTTCTTATTAATACAGTGTACACTGCTTGCTACCCACATGGCCATGCCTCATCTCTTCCGTACTGAGTTTCTCCAGCCCTTTTCAAGTACTGTTTTCTCCCATGTCTCCTAACAGCTGGGTATAACAGCTTCTACAGATTTGTCAATATGAATCTACTTACCATATCCTGCCATTGATTCTTAGTAGGTTTATAGGGAATTAATATCTGTGCCTCAGGAAATTATTGCATGTTCATGAAACTTTGAACTTGCTGACTGAGTTATTGAACTCTGTTGTCTTTTTACTGGGAAAACTACACTGGAAAACTTAGAATGTGGAAGGCTTGAACATGTATGATGGATTCACTGAACAGAGAATTGGAAATTTTGGTAATTTGATAAACATACTTTAAATTACAGGAAAGACTTTTGAAGGCAGTGAAAAATGAGTGAGATGTAGTATTTAGCTGAAACACTTGATTGTTATGAAGCAACTTTTCTTGGAAGTGTAGTCACTGTGAAGTGACTACACCCTAGGTTTTATCCATGGTAGCCTAATTCTCTAAACTACTTTTTTTTTTTTTTATTCATTTTAGTATCTTGCACCAGAAGTCATTAAAAAGCAGCCCTATGACAACACAGTAGACTGGTGGTGCCTTGGTGCAGTTCTTTATGAAATGCTTTATGGACTGGTATGTACCTTATATGTAAAGGTTGCTTTCTTCTCCTCTCCCTTTTTATTTGAAGTAACCTTTGTGTGTTGTTAGAGATGCTAACTTGTTCCTAATATTGGAATACTCCATTTAAGCAGATTAACAAATTGTTTTGTACTTAACACAGCACTTATTTTTCTCTTTTGGATTTTACTTTGCCTCTTGGTGTCTGACAGTTCATGGAAAAGCAAAATCGTAGACATCAGCAGAATCAGTAGTCATCAGCAAAATCAGTAGTCATCACTTTGAGGGACTGAGAGTAAATTGAATCAACAGTGATAATAGACAATAAAAAAAACCAAACAGCTTATAAGTAAAATTTTGTCAAATACTGGAATAAATAAAATTAAAAGGCATTTATTTTATTTACGTATCCCAGGTTTTCTCCTAGCTTTTGACAGCATTAGAACAAAGGAATCTTGCTATGTTTCTAGTCATATGTAATTACTCCATTAATAATCTGTTCTAGTTTTCTCAAGTTGTCTCCTCCCTTAGGACTTTAAATAGGGAGATGGATTTGTTTTCCCGTTCTCAGGTTCTTTTCAGGCAAGTTCAGTGGGAGCTTTGAAGCTGGATGGCATCTATGGCTACTTAGGAGTGTGAGAACACATTAGGAGTAAAGGAGGCAGTTAGTGGGAAGTTAACAAGTGTAAAGTTCTGGCAGTGGCCATGACTGAATTACAAGTTAGCAGTGCATAAAAAGGAGATTTCTGCTTCACTGCTAGGAGCTTGTATGTCTTACAGAATCATTTACTGATCATACTTAACATACAAAACAACATTGCATGTGGCTTCAAATTCATGTAGAACTTGTATTTTTTTAGCCTCCTTTTTACTGCCGTGATGTTGCTGAGATGTACGATAATATTCTTCATAAACCCCTGGTTTTGCGCCCAGGAATCAGTCTTACAGCCTGGTCTATCCTGGAAGAACTTTTGGAGAAAGATCGGCAAAGCAGACTTGGAGCAAGGGAAGACTTTGTAAGCAATGTTTACCAAACCCTATTTCATTTAAAGGGACTCACCAAATTAATGTGCACAGCACGGGATTAATAGTTGGAGATAGAAATTGCATTGCTGCATCTGTCTCTATTTTCCTCCTTTTTATTTCTTCAGTAAAGGCGCCAGTGGGGTCTATCACTGGAAGTTGCTGGGGGTAAGAGCAATGATTGGAGTATTTTGAGCTTGGTTGCTGCTGTACTGGCCAGCAAAGGAAAAACACTCACTAAGGTGCACAGAAGTAGGTTTCACTGTTCATAGTGAAACTGGGAAATAATCAAAAGAAAAGACTGTCATGTGGTAATACTAATGATTTGGAAACCAGTTTTCAGGTAAAGTTTTCAGCTGCAAACAGCAGCTTTTTTTTAGCCTTAAAATCATGGCAGACATTTTCCTGGTAAAGCAACAAAACCTTTGTTGGCAGAAAGTTGATGTGAGAAAATTTCTGGTGTCTTCAGAACTGTGTGATGAAGAAGGATCTAGAGTATGTACTCTATCCATTAGTGGTGGGATCTTTGTAGTCTTTGTTTTGCAGTCCTTATGTAATTGGACCTTGTAACTGAGCAATATGAAAGGATTTAGGATAGCTGTTTGCTGCTTCTTAAGTATTAAGTATATTGCAGAGTTGTTGAGGCAGCTACTTCTCAGACAGAGATGTGCTTTACAAAAACTAACAAAACTTTAAGACAGGAACACATACTAACAGAAAAAAAATTCTTGCTCTGTGGTAGACTTCAAGGTTGTTGATTTTAGAGTTTAAAAGCAGAAAGTATGATCTTGGAAGGAAAACTGTTTACAGAGGCAGTCTTACAAATTTGTAATTGCTGTTTTTTCCGACTACAACTTTTATTGTGAAGTAAATTGTGAATAAACAAACTGATAAGGACATGCACATAAGAACTTCCCTATGTGCATGTAATATGAAGTAATGTTTACTACAGTGCATAGGATGGAATTATGAATTATCTAAAATCTTTGTTCGCTGCAGCTTGAAATTCAGAAGCACCCATTCTTTGAATCTCTCAGCTGGACTGATCTTCTTCAGAAGAAGATTCCACCACCATTTAATCCTAATGTGGTAGGTGCCTGGGGGTCGGCAATGGTGTTAGTGATTGCATCTCAGATCACAGAATATTCTGAGTTGAAAGGGACCCACAAGGATCGTCAAGTCCAGATTTTAACTGAATGCTCCATATGGGGACTGAACCCATAAACTTGGTGTTCCTAACACCATGCTCTAAGTAACTGAGCTAATCTCACTAAGAGAGACTTTTCATATTTTTTAAGTTTATCAGATCATTCAGAAAATAGGATTTGGTGAAATCTAACCTAAATGAAAAAATCCTAGCCTTGTAAAGCTTGTGCTTCCTTAAATTTCTTTTACTTAAATAGAATATAACAACAAAATAGACAGCCTTAAGAGTTAAATTTGGAATCTGAAGGATAGGCACAAGTTTAAAACACTGTATTAATTTGATGACTGACAGATCCTTCTGTTTCCTAGGTTGGACCTGATGATATTGGGAATTTTGATGCAGTGTTCACAGAAGAAATGGTCCCATACTCAGTTTGTGTTTCTTCTGACTACAGCATTGTTAATGCCAGTGTCCTAGAGGCAGATGATGCATTTGTTGGATTTTCTTATGCACCACCTTCTGAAGATGGGTTTTCCTAGGAACTTAGAAGCAAAGAGTGGTTTGGAAGTTTTGGGTTGAACTGAAATGTTAGGATTATGGACACATTCTGAAATAGCGTAAATAGTGCCTCGTCTTGTATGTAGGTTTGAAACCTATGAACAAACTTTCTCTGCTGTATAGGAGGAATTTGGGCATTTTGGATGGCTTTCTTTGGGGTTTGAACTGTTTGTTCCTGCTGCAGAAAATATTTTTTAAAACCTTTAAAAAGCATTCTCTACATATTTTTTAAGCAAAAACACTGACTGTTCTCCTCAATCCCTTTGAGTTTACATTCATACCTATGTAATTTGGCTGGCACAAACAGCAGCAAATTTAGTAAATTTATAAATGCTTTTGTACTTATTTACAGTGACTTTGTGCTTGAATTGTAACTATGCAAATTGTCTTTTGTATATCCTGGTTTAAAAAAAGGTAAATGTTTTCCCTGTTACCAGTTTGGAGTATGTGTTAATTTACCTGTCAGCACTTAAACGATATAAGTTAAGGACCAAGAATCTTAAGGACTTCTGCAGAATGAAGACTTGGTTACATAAAACTGGATTGTTGCTCTTGCACTTGCTGAAGTACCCATTGACTCAACTGGATTGTCTGAGGTATGGGGGGTTACTCAAAGCAAGGACAGAACAAATTAACTGGATTGATTTGATAACATTACTTATTACGTGTTCTACTTTTCTTTCTTCCCTAAGTATGTCTATATTTCAACTACATTAAAAGTATTTTTGGTTAAAGCTCTGCTTCTCCAAAGATCTGATATGCAATAATCATGGTTACTTTAAAAGTAAGTCAATTAGCTTTGACATTTTGGGGGTGGGTGGTGAGATGATCATGCCAAATATTAGGGATTTTTCTCACAGACTGGTAGTTTAAAACACTCTTATGTTCCAAATTGATTGTATTTCGGCATTCATAGCTACTTGTCTTAGTGTTCCAGTTTGCACCATTTTTAAATCTTCACTTGATATTGGGGGGGGAAATGTAAATTACACTGATAATTTTAGAAATGTGAAAAGCTATTGTCTTTCTCATACACATGTATGGACAAACATAATTCTGAACAATTTCTGTTTAAGGAAATTTTTTTTAAACAATGCAAAAATTGACTGCAGTTACAGTGTATAAAAGGCATATAATGGTAGTAGTTTATTATATATATTACTTGTAAATAACAACTTATTTTTGTCTGTTACTCCAAAAATGTTCAGTGTTTTTTTATTCATAAATATATTCAGTTAAATGCCTTGATTTTAGAGAAGTATGGTAAGATACCGATACATCATAATGATACGTAAATTAAATGAATGTTACATAAATTTCAGTATCTAAGTCAACTTGGTTTTGGCAAAATAAGCAGCTAAAATAAATACTCCTTATACGTCAAGATCAGATAAGAATTGAGAACCATGGGGTGAAAGTGTATCAAATCATAATTCTTTTGAAGTAAATGTTCTATCAATACACTGATAATGTAGAAGAGTGGTAAGTAAAACAGGATTCCTTGCTTACCTCAAGGGTTATCTTCTGTGGCATAGTTTTCTGCATAGTGGTGATGCTTAGCAGTTGCTACATGAGGTTTTGGAAGAAGTGTTTGGGTAAAAAGTAAGAATCTACATTGGCAGGGGAGGGAGGAAGGAACTGTATCATTTGTGGGAGCAGAATGGTGCCTTAGCACTCATTTTCCATAGTTCTCTTCTGCAAGGGTTGAAAAAAGCTGTTCAGGACAACCAAGAACTATGTGAATCTTTTCCTTGACATTAAAATAATTTGGAAGTAACAGCCCTGGGTTTTTTTTGGGTTGGGGGGGTGGGGAGGTGTTTGGTTGTTTTGTTTTGGGGATTTTGTGTTGTTTTGTTCTTTTTATTTATTTAAATTTTTTTAACATGGCTTTCTGATGGACTGGGAAACAAATTTATGGTATGAAAGGAAGTATTCATTCTCATACTTAATTTTTAGTCTGTATGCTCCTGAAATTGTTGTGAAATTATGTGGCTACTGTAACTACCTTCTCTTTATGGCAAGGAGGTACAGTGCTGTATAGGGATGTGAAGGAGAGGGAATATTTCAGAAATTGTTGTTGTGGGAACTGGCACCCTTTTTAATTTTTGTCTTGTATTCCAAAATGTTCATACCTAGCTGCCTGAATGTATGAAGGGTTTTGGATTTTTTTCTTTTTTGTCAGAATTCAGGGGATCATTCCTTTAAAAAAGAAAAGAAAAAAGGTGGCAATTGAAGTTGCTCCTTGGAGAGCATCTTAATATTTGCTTATTAAGCTTTTTCCTTCAGCAGACTCTCCCTTTTGGCAAAGTGTGAATGTGTTCAGCATATCACTTGAAGTACTTAAGTTCTTTGAACTAAAGGTTAACAGACTGTATAACATCAGGCAATAAAACCTCACAGTATTTCTTGTTCCACATCTCTGTGCATCCCATGAGGATGGTTTCCAAAGACGTGCATTTGGAGGGTTGTAGCTGACTCACCCAGGGCTGAGCTGAAAAAGCGACATCTGAAACACTTGGTAAAGCCTAGAGAGGAGAGTGGATCTGCACAGGAACCGACTGTGCTACTCTTTTCCTGTTTTGGCTGATAGGTAATAAAGGAAGGCAAAATGTGCCTTTTTGTGACTAGTGCAGGGGGTTTTGTTCTGCCTGTCTGGAGTGGAAGGGGATTTGTTCCTCCCCTTGCGGAGAGGGGGAACCCAAGCACCCCGTGAGGAGCAGGCCTTTCTCTAGTGCTGTGGAGGCCGGGAGCGGCGCTGCTGGTGTGGTCTGTGATCTCCTGGCGGGGCGGGGGGAACGAGAGACCACACGAAAGGTGGACTGACTGAAATGCACAATGGTTGTAAAAATGTGAACTGAAATACGACACAGATAGAGCTCAGAGTTTCCCTCCCGTAGAGGTAAGTTTGGGAGTGGCTGGCATGCTAAAGGCAAGTTAAAACAGCCATGTCCCGTGCCCAGCGGCCTGCCCGTGGCTGAAGGCAATGGCTGTGTGAGGCCGAGTCGCCAGTCCCGGTGGTGGCCGCAGGGCTGGGGTAGCTGTGGCTGTGGGGTGGGTTGGGAATTGCCTTCCCTGAGGACTTGCACCGAGCACGGGCACTTCCCGGGCGCGGCCGAGCCCTGCGGGCCGTCGCTCTCACCGCGCCGCTGGCCGAGGGCCTGAGGGGGCGGCGCCGGGAGCGGCATCCCGCGGCTGCCGAGCCCCCGCTGCCGCCTCGGACCGGGCCGCCTTCGCCTCCCCCGCGGGCACAGGGAGCAGCGTGGCGGCGCTGGAGCTGAGGGGCAGCCCGGCCCCCGCTGCTGCCGCCCCAGCAGGGCCGGGGGAGGACGGGGCGTAGGAAGTCTGGTAAATAACTGGTGGAGAGGTCTGTGAGGCAGGGGTGCCGATGGCAGGGAACTGAAGCCACGAGGGAGATGCTGGGTGTCTGTGCCGAGTCACACCTGGCGGTGTGGGGACACCTAGCTGGCTGTGGGGACACTGGTGAGCACCATCACCTTGGTCAGGCTTTATTTTCCAAAGCTTAGGCGACGGCTACTCAGTGCACAGTGAGCGGGACCACAGCTCAGTCCTTCCTGTCATATGTGGTGTCCCGCATGTCCAGCCCTGGTGACACAGGACCCAGGAAGGTACAGTGGATCTGTGTGTGTACATTTCTTTAAGCCCATCTTGCTGAATATTTCAAGGGATGGAGCAGTAATTGTGCAAGTGTAATCCCAAAGACACTGGGGGAAGGAATCCCTATTATAAATTATCTTTTAACTTTTTACTTCAGGCACTAAACACATTCCAGCCCACAGTGTACAGTTCTCAGGCCACAGGGTTTACGCTGCTGCCATACTGAAGTTGAGCTGGAATCCAGTTACTCCTCTTGGATGTTGATTTGTTTGTCCTCTCAATGTAATTTCTCTGAACTCCTGCAGGGAATATATCATATGCTGTGAGCTTTGACTCCTCATCAGCTCAGTAAGTCCATGTCCTACCCATTACCAGGAAGCTAAGTTTTATTTTTGAAGATTCAAGTGTTGGTTCATATTGGTTGACTACAGAGAGGACTAAGGACATTTTTCAGAAGAAAATATGAAAGACATTAGAACAGATGCATATATACAAAACACCATATTTTGGCCTTAGTAATTCTCCTAAATTCTGCAAAGTAGTGCTTCATGGTACAAGACTCTACTCTTAAAAAAAATAGAAAGTTACGTAGGTAATATGCAATGAAAACCATACTAAAGAGCACAGTTAGCCTCCAAACCAAAATTGTAGTTGTGAAAGCTTTGCCAGTGGGAATCAGAATTGTTTGTCTGTGTAAATGCATGGAAATAAGTGCAAGATCAGCACCTTAGGTGTGCGCTACATGAGATCACAGCAGGGTAGGAAAGTCAGATTTTAAGAAAAGAGATGTTTCCCAGTTTCACATTTTTAACAGCTATGACAGACTTCTCAAATAATGGAGATAAAATTTTAAGTCTTACTTTTAATAGACTGATTATAAAATCTACAGGGGATGTGAAATTAAATGGAAACTTTAATTTCATGGATTAGGGAATT
The DNA here is from genome assembly GCF_049639895.1 of Pseudopodoces humilis. Classification (NCBI taxonomy): domain Eukaryota; kingdom Metazoa; phylum Chordata; class Aves; order Passeriformes; family Paridae; genus Pseudopodoces; species Pseudopodoces humilis. Next base: position 33,877,635 of record NC_142200.1, on the reverse strand, counting down.
AGAAGAGTGAAATAATTCACTGAGGAAAACACTAGAGCATTTTTCAGAAATTTACTCTAGAAATAGGGTACAGTTCAGTCATTGGAAAGAGCTTTGAACTGAATTTTAAAAATCCTTCAAGTGTTGCAGTTTGAAGAAGACACTATTTTAATTTTGCATGGCTTTGTTAATACATACCTTTATTATTACTATTATAGCATGGCCAGTGCTGCCATAATTTCTTCACAGTTTATTCCCACAGTTGGATAAAGAGCACAAAGATCTTGGAAGATGGATCCTGAAATACAGAAAATGAAGGAAGTTGTCCTTGTCTACCTTGACAGAAGTGGTGGCCTTCAGAAATTTGTGCATGATTGCAAAAAATATAATGGTATTACTGAACAGATAGTCTGTGAAATTGATACATAGTGTTACACAAATCTCTGTTACTTTAAGATACTTTTTGCTCCTACAGACTCAAAACAAAGTTATGCTGTTTATCGTTTCATTATTTCAATTAATCCTTCTGACATTGCTGAATTGGATGCAACTCTTGGAAACTATATTCTTCATAATCCCCTACAAGCTGCACAGATTTTTCAGTCAGTAAGTGTATAATAGATATGTAGACAAAAGTGCATCATCTAAATTTTAAAAATATTTTCCTTTCTAAAATGAAATTATTTTTCCATCACAGGTATGCTTTGTAGCTATTAAGACATTATCATTAATTGAACAACTGCAGACAGAAGCCCAGGTGAGTCTGCATTGGTTTTCTCTATTTAGATCTTGAATTTTCTAAGTATAGTGAAATATTAACAAATATTTTTGCATTAAGTTTTCATTTTCCCTTTGGTTGCAGTATTATTTATAATTAAAAACAGCTGGAAGACTCACCCAACCATATTGCAATTGTGACATTAATTAATATGAAACCTAGTTACTCATGTGTTTCTGAAATTTTTAGTTATGTATGTTGTTTGTCCGTGAAAAATAAAGCAGTTTTAAATAAAAATGTTTTTATGATATTAATGCAATTGTATCTCTTCCTAGATAAGTATATTGCTGAAACCAACACATTTGCCACCTTTACCAAGTTATGTTCTGAGTCTTTCTGCATATCCCTTTAATTACACATCTCAAAGATTCTATATGTCTGAAGGGATAGTGATTGCAATGGGAACTATAACAAAATACACACAAGGAGCAAGATTTCTTTGTACTGAGGAAACCTGTCCATTCTCTGAAGGTAGTAAAAAATACAAAAATTAATCAGTACTATTTCAAAAGCTTTTTAATAAATTTGGTAGTAAGATTAAAAACCTAGCCTAACAAAGGTATTTTCCTATATAGTTTTATTATGCATACAATTTTGTAATGAGCACAGCAAGATTTCTGTTAATTGAAAGGAGTGGACTTTCTCAGCACTATTAAATGTTTTGGAAGAATAGATATGCCAGCAATCCCTTTTCCTAATGCTGAAGATAGTTTATAGGAGAAAACATAAGTCACCTGTAAAACCTGAATATATTGAATATCTTAAATATCTTCAGTAGCAATAAAATATCTCAAAAGTAAATAAGCTAAACTAGTAAAATCCCTTTTTCCTTGGAAACTGTTTCTGTCTGTAAAAAAAAAAACATAGAACAATATGCTTAAGTGGCTGGCAAAAGCTACTAGCATAGAACAAGTGATGCTTTGATGAGTTGTTAACTTCTGTGGAACTCCTACTTTGAGTACTATTCCTGAACTGCTTGTACCATTGCTGAGAGAGGCCCTAAGTACTTTTAAGCCTGCTTTTTTTGTTGTTTCTTCTCTAAGAGAGACCATACAGTTATAAAAGAGATGCAAAATCCCAAAGTTTGGAGTGTGCAGATTAAGTCATACAGACATCTTTACGAGGACACGTATCTCTAACGGTGACCATCCATATTCCACATCATTCCCATGCCAGGCAGAAGCCGCAGTGGCTCACTCCTCAAAAAAGCCCAGCCAAGCTGCTCAGCTTGGGAATGTGCAGTAGGAAACCCTGCCATCTCGTGGCCAAACACAAACAATTAGATGCATTCTTTTAGTGGAATATATACTGGAGTATATATTTATATACTATACTATATATAGTGGAATATAAAGGAGGCTCCTCTAAAGAAGCATATAATAAATTTAGAATTTCACTGTCCAGTATTTCAATTGCTTCTGTTTTTCATGGGGAATTTAAAACTAAAGCTATGTCCTCCTTTTAAATGGTTGGTAAATTATTACTTTTTTTTAGGGTTTAGGTGCATCAGAGTGCATTGTCCTGGAGCTACAGAGTCTGCTACAGTGAGAACTGATTTTGTGTGTAGCTTGTGTTCTTCACCACTGCAGGAAGACATGAAATTTAGAGTACTTGGTGGTAGGATCTATGCAATCTTACTTTTAGATCTGGTAGTTTCCTATTTCTGTTTCACAATAAGTAAAATATTTAAGTGGAAAAAGCCCACTTAAAATACACCAGTCTTTTAAAAAAAATATGTTTTCAAGACAATTAACCTTTTCCTTTGCCTTTGTTTTGAAAGATAAACAAGTAGTTGAAATGATTGATGCTAAAATTCTGAATGCTTTGAAAGGATATTCCACTGATAAATCACATTTTAGGATTCAGGCATTTACATTGTTCTTGAGAGGTAAGCTGAACTTTGGAGTTCTGTCAAAAATGTTTTAGAACTGATCTATAATAATCTCTTGCAATTGTAGCTGCTTTTTTTTTTTTTTTTCTAAAATGGTGAAAGTCATAATTTTTATTGCAGTTATTTCTGTATTCCCCTTCCCCCCCAAATTTTATAGAAAGCAGCCAGGTGACAAAGCAGTGTGCACGTATGATTGCAGAGTGTAGACAGCAAAATTATTGTGTCACTTTTACAGCCCCATTTAATTAAAATACCCTGGTCAGCCCAGTAGTGTCTTCTTTTTATCTCCTTTCTACTTCCTTTGGTCATGCTGTTCTGAACTAACTTCGTGTATATTTAATGTCCTTCCTCAATCTAGCTGATTTCACATTCCATCAGGATTTTTGACTACCACTGCTGTCCACTGCAAACATTAAATGATTTCTAATGTTAATAGCTAACTAAAACCACAACTTGGCAACATACTTCCATCAATTCTTAAAAAGACCCCAAATAAACACTAAGACAAGCAACAAAGAAATCCTTTTCCATTCCAAAACTCTATGGAATTATATGGTTCATTTATTGAAAACTAAATAGAAAGAACTAATAGTACTAAAATTATAATAAAAATTTATAGAATAATCTATGGTCAAGATACTGAGAGTTGCATGCATTAAATTTCTCCTGGCTCTAGAGATCAGTGTGGTTACAGTGTTTCTCAGGCTGAGATTGAGATCTGGTTGCATCTAATTTTCATTTTCAAAAAATATATGAGATTTGGTTTTCTAAAGTGCACAGAAATATAAAGGTTCACAAAGCTATTTGTGTGTCTTTTTGAAATCTGTGTAGTTTGTTATCTCCTCTTTATTGTGTTGGATTTTTTCTCTGACATTTTATAAGACACTGACTGATAACAGTCGTTCCGCAAGTTTCAGAGTAGGAAATACACTGGCAAAAAAATATCCATTTTTCTTTTCAATGCAGGACTAAATGCATTGTCCCTTTTCTTTATCATGAAATCTACTTTCCCCTCACCTGGTGTGCCTTCCTTTCCTTTTGCACTAAATGATTAAAATTGTATGTTTCATTTCATTCTAGTCCATCATCAATCTGGCATCCAGCTGTTTTCTGCCAATGTTAATTCACAAAATCAATTGTTCAGAATGTGTAAAAAATTTCTGACCATGTCTTTAAAACTATTTTTATGCCCTAACATATCTGTAGCTTTGGCCCCCTGCACTTAGTTTTTTATTATTTGCAGATGAACTGGCCAATAAAATGACAATAGGAAACCACTACAGAATTATAGGAATTCCAGCTTGTGTACAAAATGGCCTACAAGCAACTGCATGTATAGAAGTCAATAGTGTAAAGCTCTATAAACCAAATGGTAAGAAAGTTCCATTAAAAACTGACTTAAAAAATACCCTGGAAAACCTAGAAAAACATCTTGAGAACTGGTAAAGTTTTTTATTATCTAGAGGTCCAGATCACAAAACCACTTGGGGACCTTCCTCTTAGTCTCAAATGTGTACTTGCTGTTATTTGAGAATATCTACTGTTGCCCGCTTTCCATGCATTGGGAAACTCCCCAGTTATTTACTGTAGTTCTTCAACTTCTCTTTCCATTTCCTTCTATCCATTGGAAAGTACTTTGAAATCATATAAAATGAACCTGATATTTCAGTGTGTTTTTCTTTCTTATTCCATCAGTTCAAGCAGATCATGTCTGCCACCTTTTTAACAGTAAGATTAACAGTGTCAGAAGCTTACATTCTGAATTTGTGCTTAATACAGAGATGTATTTGTTTTTGGGAAGTTTTTGTATCAAGACTCCAATGGTGATTTGTTCTAACATACCTGCATAAGTCTCTTTAATATGATTGTTTCCATTAGGTCCTTCTTTTGTAAGTGAGAATTTTAACTATCTTCTCTCACTGACTTCAAGTTCACGCTGGAGGTTTACTGCTGTTCTGGCCAACATCTTTGCTTCTCAAGTTGTTCCACCAGGCACTTACAATACTCTTAAACTTGCAATATTGCTGAGTCTGGTACAGACATGTGAAAAAGAAAATGCTGATTATCTGGATCTCTTGATTATGACAAGTGACACGCTAGTAACTGACAGGTAAAGAGATTCCTTTTTTTCCATTTAAATTAGAATTTAAAATCTAGTCTTAAAGATAATAGGATTGGTCTTACATGAAAAGCTAGATACTTTGTTTGAAAAGAATATACAAGGCTCTAACTTAGTTAAATATTCAGTTTTTATCCCTGGGACATTTTTGTTTCTTTCAAATGATAAATCTAGATTAGAACTTCATTAATTATAAAACCTCCTAAAATTCTCATACAATTATGGTGAGAATTTAACACTAGCGCTGTTTTGCAGAGCTCATATAAAACATTCTTCTAAAATCAAAACTGAAGGCTGTCCTAGAACAGCCTTTTTTTTGGTAACAAATAAAAGGGCTCAACTTTTCAGACCTCGTGTTAATTTAAGACCTCTTACCACTGACTCCCAGCTATCAGCCTTTTGAAAAAATAAGCAGTGTATGAATAGATACTTACATTTTTATAATTTTCATAAAAACCACTTGAATGAGGTATCAGCTTTACACACAGATTATAAATCTGGCTGTTGTTGCCTTTAAGTATTTTTCACTATGCATTTTATGCATTTACCTATTCATGTAACACAATTTTACATACACTGCAGAAAAACACATGCTACTTTCTCCTTCCATAACTTAAGATCTCTGAAAGGGGCATGAATTTTATTTTAATTTGCAAATTATTCAACCAATTCACTAGTAATTTTTGTTGTGAAAAAAATCCCAAAATTTTGACCACTTCAAAATTTAGCGGTAGAAATTAGTTCAAATTTTCAAAAACATGAACTGCAAGATTTTTTTCCCACGTCAAGACTTCCTAAGAGAAACAGGAGTTCAGTGTTTTAAGAATCAAAACATCTGGTTAATATTAAAATGGTTGCACACTGTAAATCATGATCAATATTGTAATTTGTACTATCTTGCATGTACACAGTATTTACTGTCAGCAGCCTGTCAAAGTAGGCATTTCCTACGTATTTCCATTGGTGCAATACCCTATTTACTAATTCTTACTAATTTTACTTAGTAATTTTCTCTCAGGTCCCAATAGTATGACAAACCTAGCTCTGATGTCTTAAAATTGTTAAGAGCCGTTGATTGTGGAACCAGGCACAATTTGCAACCTCTCTGTGCCAAAGAACATAGTACAGGAGATGAAAAAAATATTTTATACCTTCTTTCTCCAAAAGAATTGGAGGGGAGTGTGTAACTGAGGAAGGCAGAGCTTACAAATTCCAGCCTTTCCATTTTTCCCAGAAGTCTAGAATTATTAATCCTCTAAACTTTTAAATCACTGGAAAAGTTTCTGCAGAACAGGAGTTAATGTGGGGTTAAATTACGAGAAGTCTTTGATTTCCTAGGAATTACTTCTGCAACCCATGATTTGCCTCATGTTTAATCCATGAGAAATGTAGTCTTGATGACAGCTGTTGGGAGAGCAGGCTTGAACCTCTACTTTTGTATTCAAAGTTAAACAATTAGTTTTGATGCTGGCTTCATGTTAAGCGTTTTTTGTTGTTGTTTCTAAGTGAGTCTTAATACTTACTAAGGTTTTTTAGAAGTGAGTAATTTTAATAATTTATGACTGACAATATTTATTTAACCCTCCAGGCTTCTGAATTACAGCTTATGTCTTCTGCCTCGTGGCATACGACACCCACCTTCCAGTGACATTTTTCCTTCTGTGTCCAAAGATAAACATGGAACTGGAAGTGCCAGTATTCAAGCCTGCAGTGCTGTGCTAGCCAAGGGTGGCATCTGTTACATAGGAGACTTAAGTTCATATAAAAAGGATAAACTTGAACTTCTACAGTCTGGTAATCTCCCACCTCCTAACAAATGAGGGGACAGAACTGAATAAATATGCAAATTCAAGGCTAGGTTTGTTCCCCAACAAATTATGGCCCTCAAAATGCTGCAAAAATCTGTACAGTTTTTAATGGGTCTGTGTAAGACACAAAGACAAAAAAGCCATGGTCCTGTAAACTTAAATCTGCTACACCACAGACATTCATTAATCATAAAAATTCAGCAAAATCATAATTGTGACTGATTTCAGATGTGTATCAGACTAGAATTTATATCTAAACTATATATCTCACATAACTGATGAATTTTGTCTTATCCTAGTGCTAGAGAGCAGAACAACAACAGTATTTATTCCTGGGAAGAAGTATGGAGAAGAGGCTGACCAGCAAGTTACTATTTCAGTTCAGACCAACTTTTGGTCCTTTGTAGATATGGACTCTTCCTCAAAGAAACATATACAAAAAGAGAATTTTCTAATTGGACAGATGGTAAAGTACATGTGTTATTATCAGAGGAACTGTGCTAAAGCTGTAATTTGTGTTTATTTCCACCTATAATGAAAACAATAAAACTTGTTAGTATTTCCAAGAAAGTCACAACTTAAGCAACTTTAAATCAAGTATCTTCTAAAATGAGATAGTTTTCCCAAAACAGTAGGTTTCATTCAAACAAAACTTTACCAAGTATTACAGGTATAATTCATTAGATAATCTTGCAGTGTAAGTGGATATAGGATATTTCAGTTATAAAACACCATGATGCTTCTACAAGTCAAAAGCCCAAAATAAAGTAGATGTTTTCTTTCTATGGGTCTTTTCTTTAGGATGTGAGTTTGATTCCAGTTAACCTTGTAGATGGTTTTGGGCTCCTGATCTACAATGAGTTTCCTTCCTGTCGCCTGTCTTCTCCTGTTGTACATCAAATCTTGAAAAAAGCCATTAATCCTGAAGCCATGCTGTACAAAGTATCACATCAGTTCAGAACACAGGATTATGAGGAGGTAACAGATTATACGCAGTAACTTAGAAATGCATTCTATTTGTGAATATCATACTGGGTTTGGTATCAGAAGGTTCTCTCTGCTGTCTGCTTACTTTTAATACTCACTTTCTACCCTTTCCCCCACCATATTTCCACTTGCACTATTAGGATCATTGACAAAAGCAGCTTCAGTTTTTGAAAAGGGTCAGTGTATAAATACAGTTTAAGCATGTTTCTGGAAAATGTACCAAGTTAACATTCATATGAGAACAGACCTTAAGTATTTTTGACCAAAAAGTTTACAATCAGTAGTAGAAGTTAATATTCCATTCTAATTCAGTTGTCAGTATCTGTAGCATAACAGATGATTCCCCCCAGAAGTGTTCAAGGCCAGGCTGGATAGGGCTCTGAGCAACCAGGTCTAGTGGAAACTGTCCTTGCCCACTGCAGAAGTTGGAACTGGATAATCTTTAAGGTCCCTTCCAACCCAAATCATTCTATAATTCTGTTTACTATCAAAGACCTGTCCTTATTATTATCCTTTATATTTTCCTTATTCGGCATAGCCAAATGGTGACAGCTGTTTTTACTATTAAAACTATTGGCAGAATGTATTGTCCAGCTTGTATTACTATACCACTGGTATATTAAATGGTGTGTAAATAGGTCAATTCCTTATTTTCCAGTTACATATTTAAAATGTATGCCCTCTCTCTAGTTTATTTTGTTTGCTAGGAATCTTCATGTTGAACTGAGTTCAGAAGCAGAAAGTCTCATTCAGGGCTATTATCTTGGAAGTCGCAGGGTGAGAAGAGATTCCATTCATGGATCTACATTATCAGCCTCTGCACTAAAAATTCTGTATGTCCTACTTTCCATTTTTAAAGAGAAATTGTGCTTATCTGTTCAGGAGCTTGTTTAATAAAAATCTACATAAGACTCATGTTTTGAAAAGTTCAAGCATAAATAATCTTATTTCCTATTTATTAATGCCATTTATTTCATATATTGACACTGCTACAAGAAACCCACATTCAACTTTGCCAGGCAAAAAAAAACAAACCCTAAACCCAGCTATTTACAGAACTTGTATCATTATTAAAGCTATCTAGAAAAAAAAAAAAGGGATTTAAATATGTACAGTTTTATTACGGGAGCAAAAAAAGAATTAATGGATAACATGCCCAGTTCCACTTTTCAGCACAAGAAGTTAATGTATAATATATATTTAGTCAGTGGTAAGTGTAACTGCAGAGCTGAAATACTAAAGAAAACACACCAGTGTTAACTTTTAGTTTACACAAGTGCTTGACACAAGGCAATAATACACATTGCATTCATGCCTGCAGTATGTTTTATTTCTGACATGCTTATATTAATCTCTTAGGATTTCACTGGCTAAGGCTCATGCCAAGCTCAGTTTAAGACAGAGAGTACTTGAGGAAGATGCAGTGATTGCCATCTTGTTACTTGAGTCATCGCTGACCCTAAAACATGGTAAATAATGCACAACAGTGCCTTAGTCTTGGGTGCATCACTGTCACATTTTGTCAGTCTGAAAGAAGTCTACATCCATTGACTGCAATAGCAGGTAATATCAAATCAGAATCCAGAACTTCCACTGTTGAAGACTGGTATTGGAGAACTCTGTCAGTTTGTCTCAGTGCTATATGTAACAAGGCCACAGGCCAGCAACAAGTCTGTCCTTCATGCTGGTTTACTTAAGGCACTGCTCCTCCAACACTGGCTAAGGTTAAACCAAGGACAGATTTTCCTTCCTGGGGAAACCAAAAACAAGGGTTGGATATTTTTTTGTTTATTAAGCATCAGTCATTTGTTCACACACCGATTTGGATGCAAGGTAAGAATTATGATCTAGGATTGCATTACTCCAACTAATTTGCATCACAGCTCTTTTTTTCCCCTCAAAATTCTGGCAAATATCAAGTCTTACAGCTTAATTTCTTCTTTGCCTAGGCACATCTGCATTATGTGTAGCACCAAATCCTGTATTTCCATTTGACCTCAGTGATGAAAGCTCCCTGCAACAGAGAGATATTTACCTCATGCAGTGTCACCATCAATTGCTGAAGTTTATTGCTGCCTATAGCCCAGGAATTCACATTAACACTAATGAAGAGTAAAATCTCCACTGTAAGTAAAGCCTGAGGCTCTGGCTTTTTGAGAGGCTACAGTTAGAAATACAAAATTACTAAAAACTTAGAAGACAGTTCAGTGATGTTTTACCAAGGAATAAAGCATAGCAGACAGGACCTGAATTACAAGTTTTTTGACTTATTTGAAGGGAGGAGGGATGTCTTCATCCTGGAAAACCATGGCTTCAGAATACAGTCCTAACCAGAACTTGTCTTCCTGGCTACCACTCTCCATTCACAGTTATGCAAGAAGTAATTTAGGGTTTGGGATTTTTAATAAGACTACAACTAAAAATTAAACCACCAGTTCAGAATCTAATGTTTTATTTCAGCTACCTCAATTCTGCGTTTTTTCTTGTTACTTCCTTTCAAATGTATCAGTCAAAAGGTTAAGGAATTTTAAGAACATTAAAACTCTTCTTTTAATAGTTTAAGTCGACAGTCTTTACTTATGGTATATAGATTTTGAAATGTATAAAATATTATCATAGTGCTTCATGTTCTGTCTTTTTTTTTACGTTACCATGAGATTAAACAAGGATGCCAGACGTTCCTGCAACCAAAACAAAAAAGCCTGCAAAACAAACGAACTACAAAAAGAAACCCACCAAACCACCTCAACCTGCAAAACCCAGTGTTTCCACATTACTTTATATGGACTGCAGGGGACAGTAGAGTGCTACAGTTAGGTAAAAAAATATTAGACAACTTTTTAGGCAGACAGCTCAATGAGTTCAACTCTACCTCACTGTAAAAACAAATGAAGAATGCAAAGTAGGAGATGAGGTGTTTGGAACACAGTATGCTTCACCAGCTATGGGCTTTCCTGTGTTTCATCTTCCTAGTAAGGATGTAGCACTAGACATAATCCTCAGCAAGACTTGTATCCAAGACATACACATTAAATAAAAAAGCTGCAGTAGAATTGTACAGATTTCCTGTCAAATCTGGACAAGCTGAACACTTAAGGCTTGTTTTACTCCTACCCAGGACATCATCCAGCAGGATCAGAGTGCTAGTGCTCCCATAGCCTCAAATAAGTTACTGAAAACAGAAATCCAAGATTTTATTCATACCCACTGCTAACATCGTAAACACTCATTTAGGCAACAAGAATTTCCCCACATTTTAATCTTTACCTTATTCACTTTTGATCCATTTATTTGATACACTCAAATTCATACTAAGTTCTGAGACTGGCCATAAGGCTACTCTTCTTTCTAGAGTGACACTATACCCTGAACTTCATTCCAGGATTACAATTTTCAGTGAACAGTTACTCCCCTGCCATACTATGGAACCAAGCAGTATTTCTGATGAGCAAGAACGGCAATGGAAGCATTTCCAAGTGCATTAGAACTCCACATTCCAGACTGCTGTTTTCAAGCTAGGAACATTAACAAGTTAATTTCCTGTACACTTAATCTTACACAAAGGCATTACCCTCACTGGCACTTCAGATCTCAAGATACACATCAAAAAACATTCAGATGGGTAAACGGCAAAAGTCTCATCATTATGCCAGAAAAATTACTCTTTAAGGGTAGACTGAAATCCTTTATAAATCGCTATCTTTGAGAAGCAATATTAATGGCTTTTCTGCAAAAAGAGCACATTTTATCCTTGCTTTTCCCCAGTTTCTCCCATGAGCTCTTAAAAACAGGAAGACTTGTAGCAGTACTACAAGGAACTGATGTGGTTGCCAACATGGCCAGTACAGGCTTTCCCCAGATGGCAGTACAGCCTGCAGGAGCCTGGGTACTCTGACAATAAAAAAGCAACTGACCTCCTTAAACACCCACACTTCGACAAGTGGGTGAACTCTCCTGTTGGCCCTGTGTGCATACACAAGGCTGGAAGACGGTGGAGGTGGTCATCTGATGTCACAGAGCCTTAAAAAAAAAAATAAATAAAATCAGAAATGACAGGAGCAAATCAAAGTGGAAAACCCCTACAGATTAGCTGGCACATCAGATATACAACACTGCTCATCACAGCCTTCAGATGGGTAAACGGCAAAGGGTCATCATCACTATGCCAGCAGTTTCCTGCCTACGTAAAACTGCTTTTTCCAGATACTAAATACAAGGGAATTGTTTAAGTTTGTCTCAAGACTTGTACTTCCACAAGCTGAAGCAGATCCTTCGTTTTAACTCTTAAGCATAGAACAGATTAAGCACAGCCAAGAACAAGAGAAAAACTGCTCTGTTTGGGCACAAAAATGCAGCTCCCTCTCTTACACTCAAACCCCAGATGCCAAGTATCTTTCTAGAGGTAAAGCTCACTACCAGTCACCTTTCCCTTTGGAATATGTTCCAAAACTGACACAGTTGAAGTGCCAGCACGGACTGTGAGCGTACTGTTTTTCACTTAATTCTCTCCCTTTCAACTAGCATCCATGAAGTCTTCAAATGAGAAGTCATGTTTTTCCAGTTAAAAACTAGGTTCTCTGATACGTTCAGCGTCAGAAGCCTCTCCCTTCTGACTCCTTTGGGATTCTTGGATTGCACCTGCTTTGTTCTGGGAAGCAAGCCTTAGGAGATTTTATAGCTGCCATAATACCTCCTGTTAGGATTTCAATCTCTTAACCCTACATACAATCTTATGTCTCCTTTTTCCATCTGTAAGGGACTTTCCAAGCCATTAAACAGCTTCAGAACTCTTGATCTGCATTTCATGATGCTTCCCTCAACAACTTTAAGTACAGTAAGAAATACTTGCTTTTGTAGCTCCAGAATTCATGTGGCATCTTTCTGCTTGCAAGGCATGGCAGAGTCCAGACTGAGGATTCCCAAAGCCAGTAACAAACTCATCTTGAGCTTCACTTTCTGCCTAAAAAAAATGAAAATATGTTTGATTCAGAGAGCTCCATTGCTGAGCCAGTAACAGAAAGCACTAACACTTCTTTGGGAACAGAAAGCCAGTCCAAGAAACACCAACCCCACACTCTCTTTCTAATTACCTGGGATAGACAGCGCATCAGCTGAGATCAATGTTAAGCAGAGGCACGACCATTTTCCTTAAACAGTGTGAGGAATGACTGATTGCAGGACAAGCACAGTGCTTCTAATGACCAGCCAGGCTGGGGAGAGGAGCACCCTGGCAAGGAACAGCCTTTAACTTAACCCCAGTTCACGTGTGACACCCTGGGGAACTCACTGACGTTTTACCACCAGTTGAATTGAGGTCAACACTCACACTGCAGTCTGTAATGCAGGAGAGCATTACCCCAGAGGCTGCTGATACTCTTGGGGCCCTGTCCCTGCCCAACCCCACCAGTTAGGATCTGTGCCTATAACCCAAAAAAGGGCATAGTCTGGGTCACCTCACAGCCCTTGCCCAATTCCCTAAAGGAAAAAGAAGGTCATTTATCTTTTGGATTATGACAGACATTTGCTGATGAAAACGATCTGTCAGCAAAACCAAGTGTATTTGAGTGTCCAATCTGTCATTCCTTTCAAGACTTGATGTGCCAAGAGACAGCTCGAGGTAAGCACCACGTGGCACACAGTAATTAGGTCCATCGCGGACTCCCACGGCACCCGCTCTCCTGGGCAGCCTGTGTGGCTGCAGTGTCAGCCTGAACTACTCCACCCTAGCGCCCAGGGGAAACACAGGCACAGTTACGGCAGCATGACAATCACTGCTCTTCCAAGTGACAGCTCTGGCTGTTTAGAAAAGCACCTGCAAGCTGTCCCTGCAATTCCTGAGATAATGGCCACTGCTTTGGCCTGCCATGTCGGGATTTCTCACATTAACCACATGGGAGCATTTCTAATTCCTCTGAGAAGGCCAGAAATCACCCCACTGTTCAGACGAGCATTTGCATGGACTGCTGAGCTAGTTCCAAGGGGCACGGTGGAGGTCGGGCGGCTGAGGAATCACACGGATGGCTGCGGATCCACACGGCAGGATCACGGAATCACAGAATGTTAAAGGTCCGGAAACGAACCTTAGCGACCATCCAGTGCCAACCCCTTTCTTGCCACGGGCAGGGACACCGCCCACTAGACCAGGTTGCTCAAGGCCTTATCCAACCCGGCTTTACACACCACCATGGGCTGGGGCACTCAAAACCTTCCTGTTCCAAAGGCCTCACCACCCTCACAGGAAAGAATTTCCTTCCAATAGCTAACCTCAACTTCCCCTCTTTCAATTTGTACCTATCAGGCTCGGCAGCCGCTGCTGCCGCTCCCACGCCCGAGGCCGGGGCACGGCGGGACGGTTCCCAAGCCACGGATCAGCACGGGCACGTCCCACGCCCGGGCATTCCCTCCCTTCCTCCCAAACACCGCTCGGGGCGCCGCTCGCCAGCCCTGGATCCGCCGCCGAAGGGGCCCCCGCAGACACGGGCCGGCTCCCGCCACATCCATCCACGCACCCAGCGAGGCACGCACCCCGACCAGAGGCGGCAGCTCCGGTTCTCCCCTCGGAAAGGGCGAATCCCGGCCGACATCCCGCTAAATACGCGGCGCTCCGGGGCGGGGCGGGCGCGGCGCCTTCCGGCTGCGCGCGCACAGGGACGCGGGGAAAGCGGCGAGGGGCGGGATTGGGAAATTGAGGGAAAGCGATTCGTGACCGCGGGCGCTGTTGGAGCTGCGAGCGGCCGGGAGAGCAGCGCCTCTGCTGTGGCCGCGGGAAGTTCGCCTGTCCCAGCCCTCCGAGGGAAAAGCTGTGATGACAATGACCGAGGTTTGCGAGATCTTTTAGGTCTTTCCTCCTTGAAGAATGCCACCTTTTGATAACAGTGTATAGAGTTTACAAGTGTGTTCCTAGGCAGGTGCATATTGCTAGTGTTAAATGCCAAACTCTCGTGTTTCAGTATATGAGGATATGAACTGTTCCTAGGAAATGTAGCACTGGCACCAAACATCAGATTTCAAGCAAACTGGTTCAGAGGATCTGTTGTTATCCTGCTGTGTAAATTTCTGAAAGATAAAAGCTCTTGCCCTAGTCGAAGAAAGTGTTAGTTGCCTAAGCTGGTGTCTTCGTTCTGGAAGGAAAGGCATAATTCTGATGCAGAATAATCTGTCTCAAGAAAAAAACCAAACAAACCCTACTCATCAATATGGGTAACTCAACTGAAAAACTGCAGTTGTAATTCTGCATGTTCTTACAAGCCCATAATAATTCCATAAAATGCTGGAAAAGTCTTAGGGATATGGCTAGAGCAAGTAGTTACAGTGCTTGCTGCTCCAATTCTCTGGCTGCCTGCAGAGCATTGTAAATATTTAGTTATAAATACTACAGGGGTTGTAGAGAGCTCCAGATTTGACCATACTTTTTTACAAAAGTTGCTCTTGGTAGTATTTTTTGTTCTCATTTTTTCCTAAATGTCATTTTAAAATTTAAAGTCTTCGGAAGGAAGACAACATCGATAAGTTCAGAATATTATTATGTACAATGAAAAAGTGATACAGGTCTTGCAGCTCAGTGATAAAGAGTCTGAGATGTATTCTCTGTGCCATCCATTCATGACTTTCCACCTTTTTTAACCCTTATTGTTAAAGCATTTTTCATGCTTGCAGAATCAACTAGGTTGGAAAAGACTATTGATCACCTCTGACTGATCACCACCTTGTCAATTTGATCACAGTGGCACAAGTGACACATCCTGACTTCTCTTGAACACCTCCAGGCATGGTGACTCCACCACCTGCAACTCCACCACCTCCCTGGGCAGCCCATTCCAATGCTTAACAGCCCTTTCTGTGAAGAAATTCTTCCTGAGGTCCAACCAAACCTCTGCTTCTTGAATAAGCAGTCAGAATCTTTCAATGATGTTTAAAGGAATAAGCCTTTAAAAACACTGCGGATTCTTTGTTGTTTAGGGTTTTTTTTTTTTCCTCGTTCTTGAATACTGTCCCTTCCAAGTATGTTATTTTGTTAAACACTCAGAATGCTGCAGGAGCAGTTGAGAGCTCCAGATTTTATTCTGGCTAATATTTCTGTTTTCCTAAATATCATTTTTAAATTTAAACCCTGAAGCTTTCAGAAAGAAGACAGCACCTATAGATTATTATCATGTACAATGAGAAACTGATAACAGATTTGGCAACTCAAACTGATCTTCATTGAATAATATTTAATAGAACATTTACCTCAGCAATAACAAACTATATGAGAAGTACAGCGTTTTACAGAACAGGTACAACAGATGACGTTTTGCATTTGGTTTCAACTTTTCTTGCCTAAATACAGATGTTTAAGTGAATAAATGTGCTACGAACAAGCCAACACCTTGGGCTCACCTGCCCCAACATGTGAACCCCTGAAGTGAAATGAGCCGTGCTGTGGTGAGCAGACACATGGTTGTGCCGGGGTAGCAAACACAGGCTGAGCCCCTAACATGCAGCACAGTCCTGTGGTGGATACAAGCAGGATACTTCCCAAATTACAACACTCTGTGCAGGAGGGACAGGTCTCCCAGCACATTTTTACTCTGTGAACATGCCTCCACATTCCCAGCAATAGCTACAAACATGTAGGACTATCTGATGGCTGGAGCCCTGACCTGACAGCTTCAGTCAGGGGATTTCTGCCATCGGCTTTAAGCAGTGGAGAAAGCATACGTGGGATTACATTTCCTATTTTTAGCCTTGCCCTTCTCTTTTTACCCAAGCCTATTTTGTCCTGCACTTGGCCATTAGCACATCACTCCTCCTCTCTCTTCTCACAGCACTTGTCCCAGAGAGGACAGGGATACTTAACTCTGCTGCCAGCTCTTTGCTGCTGCTGCTCGGATTGGAGCTGGCTGCAGTCAGCACCTCCCACTCCCCCTCATTCAGATCGCAGCAATGATAGAAAAACATTAACTTAATGAGGTATTAATTAAATTTAAGAATCAATTCCTTCTCCTCTACAAACAGCATTTCAGGAATTATAGTTTGTCTGTAGATACTGTTTTTTAACTTAAATATATATATATATAAGGTGTAATAAATAACCATTTTTTTAATAGCAAGAGGGGAGGTTAGATCTGTGAAGATGTTGATGTTTCCCCATGATTTGCGCTGTCTCCTTGTGCTGAGTGAGTCAGAAACTGTCCCGTGGCTCCAATGTACAACCTGGAACGCATGGGCCACTTCTGCAAGAGAGGAGAAGAGCACAGCACTGAGACACACAGGATAGTTGCACTCCAACTGCAGTTCTCAGCAAAGATTTGATGGAATCACAGTAAAAGAAAATAGGTAACTTGCTATCACCAAACAGTTCCTGTTTTGTCATTTGCTGGAAAACGTTTGGAGCTTGATAAGGGAGCTTCAGCCTGGATATGTGCTGTGGTAATTAATTGTGAGGCACAGCTCCCAGCCCACAGGAGCAGGTCATACTGGCCAGTCAGCCTAGCTCAGTTTGTGTCATACATGTTCTGTTAGAATGAACCAAAGAATTCGTTCTCAAGGCACCAGGGATGCTACAGGGATACATCTTCACCTGCAGGGATTGCAGCCCCGTGTGCACACCCGTCCCTGTTGGCTGGGCCCCACAACACTACAGGGGCTGCTGCTGAAGGCTGTGAGTCCAAAGGAATTTAATGTAATTGCACCTTAGCAGTCTTCAGTGCTCTCAGCTTCTTGTCCTTGTCAGCTCCAGCTATTTCAGATGACATCTTTACACCTGCTGATTTTTGGAATCATCAGTTACTCTTGGTGTTAAATACTTATTCTGACAGCTGGAGTTTCTTAACCCCAGCAGGTTACTCACTGCAAACAGCCCTGTGGTGCAGGTGGCCACAGCTGGGCACCCAGAACTTGGGAGGGAGCATCCTGCTCTGTTTGCTGTGCCAGGTTCTGTATTAGAGAGGCAGATGCTTGAAGAGGTAACTTGTTGCACACACTGGATGCAAAAATACCTGAAATGCAGCCAGCGCATTGTTCCAAAAGAATGAAGTTTTTTAAAGACTCTTTTGGCACCTTTCCTTTGGGTAAGGGGCACTTAATAATACTGCAGATGAATCTCAGCTCTTCTGTTCAAAGACCTAAAGCAGCAGCATATTCTTACTTAGAAAAACTGTACTATCTCATTCAGTAATTTCATTCAAGTGTGATGTTAAGAGTTTGTCACCAATAAACCATCCATGTTTAAAGTCATTAACTGTAGTATTCATTCAGTGTACACACAACTTGGATATTTAACTTTCCTCACTATTTGCATTTACTATGCTTAATCTATCAGTTTAGTTAAAGACTTTAAAGGTTGTCTCATATCCTGTGTTTTGGGGTTTTTGAAGCATGTACTAGGATTTGACTGTGACACATTCATCAAATATATTTATAAAAAAATAATTGCTTACATGAATCCAGTATTGCTCTCTTCCAGTAGCCTGAGAAATGGGCATCTGGATTATTTAACTGCTTTAATAACTATTCTACTAAGGGTATTTTTCTGCCAGTAGTAGTTGGCAGCTGATAAAAAGTACCATAAGAGACCTGTGTCCTTTCACTCTGACGGAGGGAACTAACAGAAACTATTTTGAATTTATTTTGAAATACATCACAGTACTTTTTTACTTAAATTATAGCCATCTTCTAATTGATATAGAGGTTTTGCTTTCTTTATGAGTCTGCTAGTCATTTAAATGGCCTCAGAAGCCTACGTTCACAGCATGCTGTAAAATACAGCAACCAACATTGTGAACAAGGAACTCTCTGTGAATTGGGCACTTTTTAGAAGTTAGAGATTACTTCACAAATTAATCTTAATTAAATAATTCTGAATTTAGACTCTTAAAATAAAAAAAAATAATAAAAAAAAAATAAAAAGAAAGGAAAACACCCCAGTGCTCTAACTCATTCCCTGTGAGCAGAGCCAAAGAAAACACCCTGCAGTGTCTGAGCCCCATCAGTCAGTGAGCACTGCATTTGGAAACAGTTTCCAGCCCGGTCGTCTCCAAGAGCAGTTCCTCTTTCTCATCCCTTCTGCATTGGTGTGATTTTTTTTTTTTTAAATAAGGGGAAGAGTGTATACCAACCAGAGAAATGGTTCAGAAAAGCACTTTCGTGGAAGTAATTAACACATGGCTGGTTATTAACGCCTCTGTCTGCACTGGGCTGCCTGGGCAGCAGAACCAAAGCCCAGCTGTGGCTGGATCTCTGCTGTGGGAGAGTGTCACCTCACCACACAGACCCCTCACAGCAGGATCCAGTGGGTCTATGTGGATCACCGAGGTTTCCACACAGGGACCAAGAAGATGCAAATACTCCTGTGGTGCTGACCTTCACTTCCAAAAACCAAGTCCCACCAGGTTTTGATCTACATTAGATTTGATATTTTGGTGCAAAGTCCCTGAAGCTGGAGGAACAAAGCTCCAAGATATTTCCATCAGAACCCTAACACCTAGGTACAGCAGTTAGTCCAGGCAGAATTTCCATGTAATACCTCTAGGCAAGGTACAGGAACTTGAAATCTTTCATTTCAATTACATATCTAAGGCCAGTGTACTCGCTCACTGGCAGAAGGTGGTCGCTGCTCCTCAGCTCTCCTACCTTGACAGGGTGGAGGTATCCATCCCCACGCAGGGTGCCCAAGCCCTCTCCCGGTGACTCCTCCTCATCCTGAAGGCTGCGGGTTAGGTGTGCGATGTAGGTGGTGGCCAGGAGGAGCACATCCAGCTTGGAGAGCTTGGTGTCGGGCGGCACCGAGGGCAGAGTCTTCTGCAGCTCGAGGAAGGCGTGGCGCAGGGTCTGGACCCGGCTGCGCTCCCGGGCCGCGTTGGCGGCGGCGGGGCGGCCCGGAGCGGCTCCAGCCCGCGGCCCGCCCGCCAAGGGCAGGCAGGAATTGCTGCCGGCTGAGGAAGGCAGCAGGGAATCGGGCTCTGCGCCCGGGCTGGAGATCTCCTCGCTGCTCTCTGCTAAGTGTCCACAGTCCATCGGTGACGTCCCCGGCAGGGAGGGTCCTGCAAGCAACAAGAGCATCTCTAAAGATGCTGCGGTGAGCTGGAGCCAGCACGTTCTGAAAACAAGGATGGTCAGAAATGCAGGCACAGCCTGTACTAGGAAAAGCTGGGATGCAGCTCTGTGAGACGCTTTTCCATCCGCTGCTTACAAATTCAGCATCACACAAAGGTACAGAACAGAGGTTAAACTCTTGGCAATGATCAGTATTTGATTTTTCTGGCAGTATTACATGGAGCAAATTTTTTGAGTCACTCATAGCCCAGGAGATGACTTCTGAGAAAACTCAACAGGCACCACCCACGGTGGTTTCCATTTACAACCAACTAAAAATTAGGCTAAAGGCAATTTTTAAAATATATTCTCTCTATGATTTGGGATGTGGAACTGTTAGTATATTTTCTATTTTAGTTGAAATCATTTTATGAACAATCTTATAGGTGATCAGTGTTCCATGAACTATGGTAAGAAAAATATAATTTTCAAATGCATCAGTTAAGTGAAGCCACAGAGCCTGGACTCAGATTTTGAAGGGCAAAACTTGGCCCATAATTTTAAAGGATCAGGAACTGACTTCTCCTGTCTTCCCACCCATAACCTTTCTAAAAAATTGCATGCTTATCCTTTCTCATATACATTTTCAAACTTCAAAAGAATTTTGTTGGATGTATTTTGGCCATTGCAGGGCAAAAGAACCTTTTGAATACATCAAAAAAATTATTTTGGGAAAAGCTGAAAACAGTGACCACAAAGTCTTTTCCCAGCTTTTTGTAAACCTGGTTTACAGCTCTGCCTGTAATACAACTCACAGTCCTTTAATTCATTAAGGATTCCACAGAAAAATGCAATTCAATCAATATTCCCCAAAGCACAGCACTTCTTAGCTGGGCTAATACCTGATCCTGTTGTCCTCAGCCAAGCAGCCCTCGTGGATGTCCCAGATCCCGGCTTTCACGCGTTAGGAGTGTCTGTTCCTGTGACAGCCTGGCTAGACAAGGGCAAGAACAAGTTACTAAACCTTTTAATTTCACCCAAATATTGCATAATTAAAAATTTAAATAAAATTGATGCCCATAAATTACTGAATATCTACATTTACAAGAATTAGCTCTTGATTTTGCAAAGCATTTCAAGCACACACTGAAGTCAAAGATTTCTACCAAAGACAAGGAAAGGTTTCTAAATAATCCTTTTTATTTAGAAGATATTTTATTATTATAATTTTGGGTGATTAATTGTGATTCATTTGCTATTAATGTGGCTCACAGAGTGTTATCATGTAATGTTCTCTTCAGCAGCAGTACAGGTTAGACTGAAATTATATGTGAAATATTCTGTGCACATTATAGCTCTAAACCAAAGGGGAAAAAAATCTCACTCTTCTTTTTCTTGTGGTATTTATGATCAATATAAAATAAAGCTTACATTAAGACTTCATGAGCTTGTCTTGAGTGAGGGCTGAAAAATGGTCCTTACATTGGCTATTGCCTCTAACTTCAAATAAAAAAAATTCCTATGTGCTTTTTTCTTGGTGTTTGCTTCTTGTGTTAAGGCATAGCCAGATCTGGATGCATTTTAGTTTTAAAAAAATCATCATTGCTGTGATGACATCAAGACCATCATTTAAGATAATAATGAAAACTGGCAGAAGAATCTAACAATTTATGTTTAGCGGCAGGATTTCTCTTTGTCATCCCATCAAGATCCCACTGGTAGGAGGAAGCCTTCCCCAGTTGCTGGAGAAGTCTGGATTTTCCAAGGATATGGACAGACTGGGTTAGTAAAAATACCTGCTTCTCTACTGAAATACAGGACTAGGGCTGGTTTACAGAGTTTTGATTTTGGTGTGTAACTACATTTAGAACTGGAATGGCTTTGACTGACATACAGTACATAGGAATGCACGTACCTGAAAACTTCATCTCCTCGGGTGCCCTTGGAAACAGGAGTTTCTGGTTTAGGAGCTTCACATCTATGAGATAAAACCCTGGGCCTGTGGGGAAAAAAACTACAGAATTTCAGCTGTGGAAATGCAAGATTTCACTCTGAATTAAATTTATCCACTCTCAGACTTCCCATCAAACACAAACAGCAAATGGCCTGGGAAAATCTGCTACACAAAACAAAGGATCTGCTGTAGGTATGTAGTGTGTGTAGCCAAACCATGGTGGTTCCTGGATCCACAGCCAGTATCACTTCTGTTGCACACTGGGAACAGGCAGCATCACTCTTCTCCCCGGAGTAATCAGGAAACCCATTCTAGGTATTAGAATGTACCATTCACATCCAGGCATTGCCCAAACCTCATGGTCAAAAAAATGCTGCTAAAAACTTAAGTAAATAAAAAGCCCCCAGTCAACAGTAATTTCCCTTTTAAATTTTTTCGAGAAAGAGATTTAGTTTTTAAAATAATCACAGTAATTTTTGCAAGCACCCACTTGCCACCTGGTTTGCTGAAAGAGTTGGGAACAGGGCTGTGAAAGTAAGTTATTTATGTTGTTTCTAAAGCACTTCTAGTGGAGTATTTCTAATGCATGCAGATACATTTGTGTTTTCACACGACGCTACAAAGACACGATTGGTTTGACATCTTTTACCAAAAAAACCCAGCACAATATTCATTTTAGTCTTATATTCTGTGTGAATGAAACGGCGATGAAGGCAACGTGCCCACACAGACAAGGAAAAGATGGAAAACGCCAGAGCAGAGCATACAAACTGAAAACAAACAGGTGGAAACCTTAGATAAACTTATCCGTTGCTCCTTAGGAGGAAAAATACAGTGAATCTGAATTATTTTGCATCGGTTTTAAAAAGACCTTGCCCTGTGCGTAACTCCGGTAACAGGTAACGAACCTGGCTGTCGGCGTGCGGGGCAGCACCAGTGCTCACGGCCCCGCGGGGCTGCTGCGTCCCGATCCCGCATCCCGGCTGCCCGGGCCCTGGCAGGACCCCGCGGTGCCCGGCCGGGGATGAACTTACCGCTCCCGCCCGGTGCGGAGGTTCCAGCCCGGAGCCTCCGTCCCGTCCCGTCGCGTCGCGCTCCGTCCTGTCCCGGTGTTTATAAGCCGTCGCGGCCGGTGGGGGCGGCGGGGCTGTGTCGCACCTGGCCTCCGGACTCCCCCCTCCAGCCTGGGCGATAGCGACCGCCCCTTCCCGGGCGGGTGGCTCATCAATCACGGAGCTGTCGGGGCGGCATCGCCTCACGCTCCCCTCGACCCCCGTCGTCCCCCGCTCCCGGCCCCGGGTCCGTGCGGGTCCCGCCGCCCCGGCCGCCGCTCGCCCCGCTCGCGCTGTTTTTCTTAGGATAAAGTAACGGTTTTGCTGGAGGAGAGAAATTTAATCGCTGGGCTGGGAGCTCAGGCGATGCCCCGTTAAAAGCGAGCCCTTTCTCTTCGCTCCGCCGCCGCATCTCCGGCTCGCGGATGTTCCCGGGAGAAGCGGGTTCCCTCGGGCGAGGCTCCGTCCGCAGCCGCGGGGGGAGCGCGCCGTGGCTGCCCGGGCACCGCTCCGGGGGACCGACCCACACGGGATGGAAACACGGACGGGATGAGGCGAGCCCGCGCGGGCAGAGAGGGAACGGGGAGCGATTAAAAATCAGTAACGCTAATGAGAAGGGACAGTCAAAATAAATACCGGGGTATGGAATTAGCCCAGAATAACATTTTGAACGAAGCCCGATTGTGCGATAAGAGAGACACAATAAATCAAGCCTCGGGAGCAGTGGAAAAACAAAGTCTGAGCGATTCGTTACCGGGTTTGCAGCCAAGAAAATTAAGGACTTAAACTTTAGCGATAATTGGAAGTCCCGGGAAGAGACGAGCGCGGTGAGGGCCCGGTGAGGACCCGGCGGGGCGGGAGCGGCGCAGAAGAAGCCGGACACCTGCCTTCAGCCCCGGCCCGGCCCGGCAGCACCCGCAGAGCGCCCGCCGCAGCCGCCGGCGCGTCCCAGCCAAACTCTCCGGCCCGAGAATTCCACCAGCGCCGCTCTGGGGGGGGCGGGGAGGATCCTGCCCGCTTTCTGCCCTCGGGCCGGCATCCATAGCCCCGAGGAGCCGCCTCCCCCGGGCCGGAGGGCTGGATGGCAAGGAATGCTGTCGGGCTGCTCTACAGGTTCTGAATTTAAGCACTAAATTATAAGTTAAGTACTTAAATTAATCTGTAAATTTAAGTACTGAAACTGTGCCTCAACGTTTACCTTTGCCTGGTGCTGGCAGCCTCGGTGGGGGTTTCCCTTCAGCCATCAGAAGCTACTCTGACAAAAGCTACTCTTTTCAGTATGTACACGGCTGCAATGATGGACTTCACCAGCACCACAAATCATCCTTTGGCCTCCAGGACGCAAAAGAATGAAGACACTGCTTCTCTGGAGGACGGTGGAGGAGCCTCCAAGCAGCCCTGTTAAGCCATGTTTGCCCCAAGGTTTCCAGGGCTGCCTCCAGCCCAAGTGAATATTGCTGAATCCTTTCTGCAGTCAAAACCTCTTTGAAAATGCACTCGACAGACATCACTCCGATCAGTCAGCTTCTGGGGCTCAAACAAGCAGTTGTTGAACATATTCTTTAGCTTGTACTGAAAACACTCTGTGGTACGATGTGGAAGAACTGATCCCAGACTCCCTGGGGAGTAGGGATACTTGCCTTCCAGCCTCAGTTCCACTGGGGCTTCTCTGTCATCTTGTAAGTGCCAAACACACACTGACTGAGACCAGCACACAAATCTGGGGTTCAGCTCTCCCACACCCCAGGAAGTTTCTAGGTCTGCTGCCCACCTCAAAAATGCATACTCAGGGAGGACTTCTCACTAAGCCATGGGACACTCAACTATGTCACTGACAGAGAACTTAACAGCAGGTGTCCCAACACCCTGAGACTTCCCAGGCACCCTAAACTAGGAGATTGTGAGTGCTGTGCTCTTTTCTGCTCTGACTAGATTAATGACACAGTATTTGTTTTGAGTTTCCCAAAGTACACAGAGTTCTGCCTCAGTGCAGGAAATCCAATGGAAGGAATTGGAAGAGAAGTGGTAGTGGAACTCCCATTACCATCTTTAGACAATGCCACATCCACCTTATTTTGGTGGCTTGCATGGTAAGAAATTGAGCAGTATTTGGAGACACTGCTCTGGCTGCTAGCCTTGTTACCAAAAAAGGGGTGCTTTAAACATATTTTAAAAGCCCAAAGAGATAGAAAAGTAGAAATAGTTGTTCTTTGCATCATCAAGACTTTCTCCCACCAGATGACACCTCCTCAATTATAAACACAAAGACATCCAGTGATTATTTTCTTGTATCAACCCACTATTTAAATCTAAAGTGGTAACAAATGGCTGCAGCTGTTTCTTCTTTTTCTTCTTTCCCAGATAAATGACTGAGAATTACTTTTCCTGACTTACCTTCCACAGTATATCTCAAATCTGAGAAATGCCAGAGTCACAGAAGAGCCAGATTTCCAGTGTGATTTAGGTAAGAAGTTCTACCAGAGACAGAATGATGTTTTTCCAGGTACACTCTGCTCCCTTTACGTCAAATTAGTTTCTGGTTTTATGGCTACAATTCAGCACAAACATTCAGGGTACCTCTTTCCAATTTGTTAATTTTCTCCCATTGCCATTTCTGTATAAGGATTTCTCAAGTGTGCTTGCCTGCTGGTATGGTGCAGCAGTTATTGGTGTTTCTGACAGAAACTAGCAGAAGCATTGCTTGTCTGAGTAAAACAGCTCCGGCAGGAAGCCACACACAGATTGTATCTGGGTAGGTCCCACAGATTCCAGCTGTAGCCTGGGATCAAATGAAAGGCAGGACACAGCCACAGGAGAATAAAAATAAGTTGCATTTCACAACTTTTGCTTCTTGGGGAAAACTCAGCATAATGGATTCCAAATCCAAACAATACTCCCCCCTTGTTTCAAATGCCACATTGATAATGTACTGTAGAACCATAGCACATTCCACAGTTACGTTAAATATGCCAAATTACAGTGTATCAATGCACTTTTTATAGCATTTTCTCAGTAGTAATTACTTAAAAAAATATATTTAAAATATGTATCATAAGGGCTCCATTCTGTGTGTGTGTGTGTGTGTATGTAAGTGTTAGAGCAGGGTATCAAGACTTTGTTAGGGTTTGCTTTAGCTAGACATGAGTTGCTTGGCTGTGGGATTCTGTGTGAAACCCCATGGCACATGTTGCATTGGGAATAATTAATTCAGATCTTCAATGTTTTATTTATCGTACAAGAAATTAAAATCTTTAATCCAGAAATACTCAGAACCTATGAAAAAGAAACCAAGCACTAGGTGGTTTATGCAATAACCCACATTGAGAAATACTAACAATATTAAAAAAATATTTTAAAAAAAAGCCCATTAAATAGTTTTAAATAGGTGTGTGTAAGGCAGAGGGAAGTGTAAGATGCAAAGATAACAGCATGACATAGAGATTAGGAGGTGACTCCCTAACGTGCTGCTGCATTGAGTCAGCAATCAGCAGCTGACACTGTGAACATGCTCACCAAGACTATTGACATTCTTCTTTGGAAATTACCTAAAGAATGAACTTTTTTATTATTATTATTATTTATGCTTTTCTGGCTTTTGTGACCTGAACATCATCGATGACTGCAGCTAGAACAAGAAGTATCGTGCTCGGTTAGTACTGATGTCAGTAAGGGACTAACAGCTACACATCTGAGCTTTATTTTGTGTTTGGAATGTTCTGATTTTCAAAGCAAATAACTCACCAGCCTTATATGCTGCTTTGGGCTGGGCTAAGAGTTAATTTTCTTCACAGTGGCTGGTATGGGGCTGTATTTAGGATTAGTACTGAACACAAGGTTGATAATATTGAGATGTTTTTGTTATTGCTGAGCAATAACACAGAGATGAGACCTTTTCTGCTTCTCATACTGCCATGCTGGCAAGGAGACTGGGGACATGGGAACTCACAATGTGGGAAGTTGGGACAGGCAACCCCAACTGACCAAAGGAATATTCTATACCATATGACATCATGCTCAGTATCTGAAGTAGGGGAAGAAGGAGGAAGCAGGGGGATGTTTGGATGTTTGGCATTTGCCTTCCTAAGTAGCCATAGCATGTAATGAGTCCCTGGTTTCCTGGCAATGGCTGAACACCTGCCTGCCCACAGGAAGTGGTGACTAAATTCCTTGATTTGCTCTGCTTGCATGTGTGGCTTTTGCTTTCCCTATTAAACCATCCTTGTATCAACCCATGAGTTTTCCAGCTTGTACCCTTCCAATTCTTTTCCCAATCCCAATTTGGGGAGTAAGCAAGCAGCTGCATGGGGCTTGGCAGCTTGGTTAACCACAACAGTTTACCAGAAGCAATGGCACCTGAGCATTACAGTACCACTCATTTACTACCTTAGCTTTGGAAATCTTGTTCTTTATGATGAAGATCTTATTATTCAAGGGGAGAATGCATGCAGGAGTTAAATGTATTTTAATAATGTGTACCAAATTATCTTTATAAATAATAACAAAATATACAAAACATTCCATGCAAAAAGATATTTCCTTATTCAGGAAAAATTCCTTCCTTATTTCAGAGAGAGCTGCAAGCACAAGATGCTGAGCTGCCATTCACACAGAGAAACTGCATTAGGAAAGGTTTTTTCCAGGGGCAATTTGTAATCTGGGCTTTCCTTTCCTTATTTGTAGGAATGGAATTTTCCTATATTAGAATTCTTGAGCATTTATTTAATTACTCAAACTAGTGCAAAGCAGCCAAACAAATAGAATTTGAAGTTAAATTAATGAATGACACTCCCAATCAAAAAATTAATCAGCACAGTCATCATTAATCTTCTCATGCCTCCTCTGCTAACTGTTCCACATAATTCACCAGAAGGTGGAGAAATCCAAATGATGGAAATTATTTTTAGGACTACAGATCTTTTAAAAAATCATGTGCTAATAGCTTCTTTCTGCTTGAAAGGAGGTTGTAAACAGGTGGGGGCTGGTTTTTTCTCTGAAGCAACAAGTGACAGGGCAAGAGGAAACAGCCTGAAGTTGCACCAGGGGAGGTCTGGATTGCGTGTTGAGAAAAAATTCTTTGCTGGAAGGGTGGTCAAACACAGGAATAGGCTGCACAGGGAAATGGTGGAATCACCATCCCTGGAAGTGTTAAAAAAAATGTGTAGATGTAGTGTTTGAGGACATGGTTTAGTGGTGAATATGGGAGTGCTAGGTTTACAGTTGGACTGCATGATCTTAGAGGTCTTTTTCAACCCTAATGACTCCAGGACCCTACTGTGAACACACCTCTGCACAATTACTGAGTATCACATAGGGAAAGAAGCAACTGCTAGGTAAGGTACTGGCTGAAACCAGTTCATTTCTTGGGGAAGTTTAAGAATTAGGCAGTTTAGTTAGCATGTGCCAATGTTTTTACATGCTTTTGAGACAAAGCATTGCTTGTAAATAAACAGGCAGTTCCCTTACTTTTCTGAATGTTCATAATAGCATTAAGTTCAACATACTTAATTTTGTCTGGTTTCAAGATTAAAAAGACACAGATAACATATCCAAACACCAGTATCTTTGTAAGACTTGAGGGAGGAAAAAAAAAATCAATAATGGCCAAATCTTCACATCCTGTAACTTCTGGCCTTTAGAATTCAAACTACTTCTGCATTACTTCAGATTCCTCCTCGACCTATATGAGAGACATCAGAGGAGACAGGTGAGATCTTGATGTCACAACCACACCAAAGCACTTATTGCTCCCATGGTCATTAACACTTCCCAGGAGCACTCAACATTTCTACAAAAATTATAAGCAGTGTTATCAAATGCTGCTGATGAGAAAAAAAAATCTTTAACTATTGTAAGGTTATTGGCTGTTGCAGTGAAAGCCCTTTTGTTTTTCTTCAGTGCCAAACCTGGAACCAGAATATTCTGAATTGACAGAATCTGTCTATTTGGGGTAGTGAACATCCCTTCATTACAAAAATTACTTTTCCATGGACAAAAATGGTATTAACATTTTTTTCCCACATAAATGTGTATCAAATACTTTTGAAGTCCCATAAGGAAAAAAAATCTTATTATTAATCAAAGCAATTTCTCATAGAAATGAAATCAGATAAGATTCAGTTTTTTATTCCAAAACATTTTCCAACAAACTATGTGTAACTGATTATACCCAACTTTACTGGACATGTAATCACTGGTTACTATGGCAGTCTAACATATTAACTCTCCAAAATAGGAAGAGCTTATTGATTCAAAAATCTTTTTGATTTGAAGTCTTAGTCTGTCACATGGATCAGTTTGCAGTTGGCTTGGATTTATCTTGGTTTTGATGCAGCAATTAATTCTGCTCAGAATTAAGAGAACAGAAAGATGTAGTCAGTCATTTCTCTAGTCTCTGGTTACAGTATTGTTTGCTTGAAGAGGTAAGATTCAAATACAACTTTCCTAACAGTGAATTCCTAGACTTCTTCAAGGCCAAATGACTTAAATTTTCACTGTTTGGGTTTTTTTTTTTCCCTAGCAAAGTAAAAAGTATTGTTTCCAGTTACAATAGGTAGCACTTATAATTTTGTGACTGTAAATAATCAGGTTCACATAATTAATTATTTTGCCTCAGAGCTCTGTTAGGATAGCTACTTTGCACAAACTGAGATGAAAAATCACAGATAAAACAGGGGAGAGAGCCTTTCAGTTGCACTTATTTTTACCAGTTACACTCTGAATACAATCACATACTATCCCATATAAACAGATCATGTCTGAATCCTGATCCTGAAAAATCAATGGGCACATCTTGAAAACTGATAGCTTTCTGACTATCTCAGAACTTTTCAACTGTATGGCTTTTAAAGCTGCATCACAGGCAGTGCTGTGTACTGTTTTATACCTGTATATATAAAGAAATAATACAGCATTAAACAAACTTACACCTTGCAGTGGTTATAAAGTGATATTTAAGAGAAAATAGGATTCTTTCATTTGCTATGGATTGAAAGTTCATATTTTAACTTAGATCCATAACTCAAACACTGTGTTTACATGTAGTCTGACTATGGTAAGAGCATTACCAAGGGGAGGTATTTGGCCAGTGATGTCTAAATTTTTTTTTTCCTTTTGGTACTTCTAACACACCAACAGTAGTGTGGAAACCCTAAAAGTATTGAAATCTTTACTGGTGAGGCCTGGTCTCACATCTCGGAGGACCTAGGAACAGTTTTTGATGGGGAGAAATTCTACCAACAGTAGATGATGACCAATTTAGGAACCACTAAGGTAAATCTGACAAATCCAAGTCTTTGCAACTGGATGGGATACATCCCAAGGTGCTGGAAGTGAGTTTGAGGAGGTATGGCTGCTACTAAGGAATCAGTGGTTGCAGTGCTGTCCTCCAAAATGTAGTAGCTCATCTTGCTAGATGAGGGCACAGTGACTCTTTTCACCTCAGACTTTTTAAAGCAGCTGCTTTCAGCTTTTCAGAGAGAGGGGTGTGTCTACACAATGTGTGACCGGATACAGGAAGACAAATATTGAAAGAGTGTTTATATCATTGCAGTAAATTAGATTATTGGAACTGACTTCAACAGAATTATACTGAAATTACAGAATTTATTTATATATTCCTATTCAAGCAGCAGTCTTTAACCTCAAATTAACCTCAAATTTAACCTCAAACTTTTTCAAACTCCCATGCAGTTATGTATTTTAAAAACCTAAAAACACAGTATTATTTCTTTAACAGTTTGCTAATAAGATTAATATTTGTGTTATTAAAGTGATATTTGTAATTTTGTCAGTTACACAATGAAAAATGTGCAATGGTTGAGATTTTATCTCAACAGTACTCTAAAAGTACTGATAACAAAGATCTATGAATAGGAAACAAATAAATACTGCATACCGAATGTTTCATTTATCTAGTAACTATTAGAGTGAACATGTAACACCTGAAAAATAAATAGGCAAAGATCTGAGTTTGCTTTTTGTTTACCATCCTAAAATAGTATTTCATTCCTGGCACAGTTTGATGGACCCAGTTACAAGTTGCAACTCACACTATAATCACTACATAGTCCCCCCTCATTCTGCATTCTGTTTAAGATGTTACTGACTTCCGGTTGGACTCAAGTTGGACTTCCAACCTAAAGCATTCTAAATATTCATGTATTTTATGTAGAAAGTTTCAGACAGTCTGGGTTTCAATGTTCTTGAGAGCATCTGACAGCCTGCAGACCCAGATGTGCCCTGGTAAGTTGCTGATCACCTACTGGCTGACAAGCCATACGTGCCATTTGGTCTTCTAAATGTCTGGGAAACAGCCCCTGTCTCCTGGAAGAGGGAGCAGACTATTGCAAGCAAATGTGCTGCCACCAGATTACCCATCAAGAATGTGTCTATGCTCTATCTGGTCAGCCAGACATGTAGGAGTATGCATACTCCTATGCATAGTCTAGCTGGCAATCTGCTCATCAGCAGATGTGCTCGCTGCCCACGGTTTGCAAAGAATTTACTCTTTTCAAGGGCACAGGAGGTCTATGAGTGCATGTGTTCTGCCAGTGTTGTTTGGATCTTTACTCCTTCTCAGCTTTGGGCACAGGCAGCAGCACAGGGAACTGGAGTGGGGAGGCAGGGCACAGGGAAAAAGGGATGCCTTTTATCACTGCCTTTAGAACACTAGATGACATGGCAGTGTTAAGTACTACAGATTTGGTATATAGTAGACCTACTTCTTTCTTTTTTATTATTTTTTTTTTTAATAACCACTACTGAAATAAGACAATGACATTGTTTGTCTTGTATGTTTGTGATGACAGTTACTCTGTTCCTTCTGAACAGAGTATGAATGATCATGGGGAGAATCATCCAGCACCACATTCAGCAAGGCTGTAAACATGGATACTAAAAATACCACTGGTTTTTTTACTGTAATATTAATTATGTCTCTGCAAAAGTACTTACGATCACCTTTACAGGTAGTGCATATTCTCAAAGAAAAAAGAAAAAGGGAACTAAACACTAAAACTCGCTGAATTGCCTGCTGAGACCTTACATGGTAAGACCTTACCCACAGTAACCAGAAACTGCTAATATCTGACCTTCATTCAAATGGCTCTGTTTCAGCAACCCTATTTAATTCAGAACTTCACTTTATCTCTTTATCCTTACACTTTATCTAGCATTGTGGTGACTCCTTTCATATCCTATGTCATGGCTCAACAATTCAACAGCAAGTAAATTCCTTACATTTCTCTTCCACAGCCTTCAGCACTAAATGCTGATTGATACTTTCTAGGCCTCACTAAGAAGATGTTTACATTTTTCCTTCAACACCATCACCAAGGAAAGGTAGTGAGACAGATTGCTGGATAAGGTACTCCATGTCTGTTACAAGCATGCTCTCAGCCCTGGCAAAGTGCTCCAGCTGGTATCTCTAAGTATTTAATGCACCTAATTCTGAATACATTTGGAGTGCTTGCAAGCTCTTCAGCTGCTAAAACCAACTCAAAGGTGTGCAGCTAAAACTGCACTGGTTTAGATCTTAAATCTGCTTTTCTCCTTCTCCTGCAGCTAAGACTGAGGATATTTTTTATTTTTGAATTTTCAGATGTTTGCTGAAATTGATATTCAGTAAGTGAACAAGAATTAGGTCACCCAGAGGTTATGTATTTCCCTGTCCCTCTCAAATGAGAGAGCTATATTCTGTAATGTGGAGTGTATGATTGCAAAGCTTATGTTTTGGGTATATATCATTACAGTCTCAGTATCATTTCTCCCCAAAAACCTTTCATATAATATGCCTTAATAATTCTATTTATTATAATGCTAGTTAGATTCATATAAACAAAAGCCCAGTATACAAGCAGAACAGGCACATTCCTACCTGTTACCAAATATACATTATCCTGTGTAGATTTCAGACCACACAAGTCACCACAACAGAGGGCATTTATAAATATTTAACTAATTAAACACAATGTTCATATAAGCATCTGCCTAGGAGGAAAAACTAACATTCACTAGAAGTTCCTTCCTTTTGGACTAGAATTTGAAATGTTCATGCTGTGCATGTGGCAGAAAAGTGGCTTGTGATTAGTTGGCACAATCCAGAGTATTTATTACATGCTGATTGTATAATTTAAAGATATTTCCATATTGCTAATCACATAACATACAATGGAGAAACAAAAGGTGACTTTCCCAGCACATTCTGAACTGCTACGAATACCTACCAAAATATTCAATTCCATGAGTAAGGCAATGTGGGCAGAAACTGCTGGTTACAGATTAAGTTTACAACATCAAAATTTCAACAACTTCTCTGCTCATGGAGCATTAATAATGGTGTATCCCATTGGAAGGTATTAGGTATCTTTAAAATAGTTAAGTGATTTGGTTTCTTTTAATTACTTCCTGCCAATATCCATAATTTTCTCTGAATGTCCAAAACTAACTTAAAATTCAATATAAATTTTCTATTGTTTTTATATCATCAAAAAGGAAAGATTAATGACATATTTCAGTAATCTAGTAATAAGTGGCTTTTTTTATTGTTCAAGCTGCATGCAATCCTCAGTGGATCTCAGATGTAGGTTAAAAAGGTATTTAATGCCTGTTTTTCGGTTGCCAAGGTCAAACATCACCTAATATGTATAGGGAAAGAGGAAACATCTGTTGGAATAATTCATTTGACTAACACAGAGGTTAGGATTAAAACCCACTAATTTCTTTGGTCCAATACTGAATTTCAATTAAACAATACAGGTATTTGTTCGGTTTGAAAAAATTTCCTTCCTTTACTTGTGGGCACACTCATATATATCCCTAATTAGTGGATCTGGCAAGGGAATACTATGATTTGCCATTTTTTCATATCTGCATAAGATCTGAGAATGAGTATTTCTATTTTTTGAGGTTCTGGGGTTTTTTTCCAATAGAAGTTCTAAAGTATTCACAAACCTTTAACTCCCCAGACTCTTCGGTTTCTATGGAATTCCTCTACTAGAAAGATTAGAATACATCTCAGGATCAGTGATTACACATGAAATTGTAAGGTAACCTTACAATGCTGAACCTTCAGCATCTAAGATAAAAGTCCCACTTACAAGATTTTAGAAAATATTAAATGCATGTCACCTGACTGCAGTTTCTTCTAACCTTCCTGTGAAATCAGACAAAAATCTTCTAGAATAAGAGTAAAAAAAAAATCACTTAAATTATTTAATTTACAAATGTAAATTAATAAAAATATAGCCATTTTATTTCAATCAAGTATGGAAGATGTTCTCTTTACCTTTCTAGGGTCAAAAGGGATTTCAACAGAGCTGTGATTGTAGTCCAGATTTTTAATAGGGAGAAAATATTTGCCAAGCAAAGAAGCTCAACAATTGGACAGCTTTTTACCACTGTAAAACAGAATCAGAATGCTTTGTCTCAAAGGGACTAGCAGAAGGTCTTACAGGAGAAAAGATGTTGTACACGCATGTTCCATCCTATTTTAGGACTAAGGGGAATACAAAATGGAAAGCACAGTTTTACTCAGCCTGGCCTTAAAGACAGGATGCTAACAGAGATGACATGCAAGCTGACATAACACTGAGCACGTGGACAAACCCATCTTACAGTAGAATTTAAAAAAACCCCAAACGTATTTATATGGCATGAGTATCTGTATCTCATGAGTATCTGTATCTCATGAGTATCTGTAATCTGTATCTCTCTAAATTTCAGAAGCCTCTACTATTCACTGGAAAATAATAGTATACTACTACACTAGGTACTAGCAGTATTACTTTTTATAATAACAAGTACATTGTTCCTGTAGTTCTTAACTGCTCCACTGTTTTGTGCTTTCTGAGAAAGAAAAAAGTACAATAACAGGCACATATATGACAAATTCAGTTTCTTTTTTAGGCCAGAATATATCCATTGTCATGTGATGAACTAAAATTATTACTTGAAAAAGAGCACCTTTGTGATTTGCAATTCTTCCCTTCTCAATGGAAAGGCAGCTATTTTTAATCAGAACAAATAATCAAAAGAAACAAAACTCATGGAATGGAAAGTGGTAAGTTGTCAAGAATAAAATAGCATTAAATGTTGCTCAGTGATATTGTCAAACATACTAATAAATTCTAACTTGAATGTAAAATAGAACACTACATTTACTAATTTAATTACAAAAGAATACCCATGTCAGTTGCATGTATTTATTTAATCTACAGCATTATATAAATGATGATTTTTTTGTTGTTGTTGGCTCGTTCAGCTGATAAATAATAAAACTGTTAGGTTAAAAATAGCATTAAAAATCTGGAAGGAGTGATATTAGGTCCCAAATATCTAACTATACTATTGCCACAGGTGAAACTGGAGCATGGCTGTTAGAAGTAAGCTGTAATGATGAAAACTGATTGTTTCTCATTATCCAGTTGATTCCGTCCACAGCATCACATTTCACCAATGGTCTTCACACCTTAACTTACTTCAGAGAATTAACTTCAATATTATTTTACCTTTGTGGAAAATGATTACAGTTAAATGCATAAGACAGAAACTAGTAACATTAAAGTTAGCTAGTTCACTGATTTGTAACCAAAAACTGAAATCTATTAACTTGTCTTTCAAAGAAATAAAGACAATATATATAACATGGTTAAAAAAAAAAATTTCCAATTAAATTCTATCTTCCTGTACTCACTTTCCAATTGATTCAGCAAGAGCTGTACAAGCAACAACCAACATAACTAGAAGGAAGATGTTTGAGAAACACACCTGAGTTTTCATCTGACTTCTTCTTTCACGGATTCTTGGTGCAGGTTTTCTTTCAACTTTCTGCTTGTGAGCCAAATCTAAAAAATCTGCTTTTTCTTTCACAGAGTGACTGTGGTTAAAAGGAAGAGCAAGATGAGGTGTTTCAGAGTCAGCTGTAGAAAACAAAAAGAAAAAAGGATTAATTCAATATCCCAAGTCAAACCATGTGTTTAATATTCAGTGTGATTGATCACAAGTTCCAATATCTCTTGTTAGAGAAAACAGGGTAATGAACCTTAAGGTGAAATACTCAAATTTGATAACTGAGAAAAGAAAAGTTTGAATGGAATTATGGAAGGTGCTGCTAACACTGATGAAGGTGAATATTAAAACAGATATTCCCATTCAGGAAGAGTTATTTGAAAGGGAGTAAATCCAATTGCATAGCACCTCCTTATAACAGAAGTTATTCAGAAGACCATGTCCAAACCATTGCCATTTACATATGGCTTCCAAACAATGAGCAGACTCCAACTATTTTAGGGCTGGTGCTGGCAGGCAGAGCACCAGCCCTTATGTCTTCAAAAATAATATTTTAATTTATCTTCTGAAAGCAACAGTGTAAGTGCCAACAATTTTATTTTATAAATATGGTAATTCAAACAATTTTGAATAATTTCAAGTTAAATGTCCGTTTCCAAGTCCTGCAACATGGAAAGACATGCTTTTAAGTCATTGATGTTTTCACCTTCAGTCAACTCTGTAACAACCACCACCTCCCCATAATTTTAAAAAGCCTCAGAGTTTATTTCAGGTTTTGCTTGAGTTTCAAAACTTATCTGTTTTCCCACTTGAAGAACAGGTTGCCTTTAAACCTCAAAAAGGGTTAAAGGCTTTTTTACCTCCCAGACATTTTTTTTCCTTTCCAAGTTTAAAACTTGGACTTCTGCTAGACATGTATCTTTCAAAGGCCTTTAAAGGGACTGACAATATACAGAGATAAAATTAGTATCAAAAAATAGATTTTAAAAGTCTGATATATTTCATGCATATTTATCCTAGAATGCACAACATTTTTAAAATATGGAAGTAAATGTGAATATTTACACACTCAAAATATACTAGCTACCCCTTTCCATAATTCTGGGAGACTGAGATGTGAGGAAAAAAACCCAATACATGAACTAGTGCTAAAATTAAATTTTGTATTGGAAAAGCTCAATTTCTACTCATGTCTTTTGGACCCATCACTGGTACAAATGTCTTATAAACAATTCTAAGTATATTTATTTTTAGCTGTAATTTTATGATTTCTGTAAGTTTTAAATAAGCATGAAGTAATTGATTAGTTTGCTTACAAAATTGTACATAGGCTGCATGTTCATCTGTCATTCTTTCATTTTTTTTTTTCCTGGCAGCTCTGGAGGCTTTCCAATTTATTAAGAAACGTCTTTCCATTTCTTGAATTTCTTTCCCGTCGAGGGATTCTGCAAAAGAGAACATTTTCTGTGATACCAAGTGAACTAAGGGGCTGTGCAAAGTTGTATGTAATGTGTATTGGCTCTATATTAATTCTCTTCAAGTATTTCTTTCTTTTTCTAGTATTTTTTGTAAAGAAAAAAATACACAATAAAGATTGATATTCATATTCAAGCTGCAAGAGTGAGTTAACGTCTTAATTACAAAAAAAAAATCTGCAGTTTTTATAAATTTCAAGGGAAATACACATATTTCACATTTGTTTAACATGCAAGACTTTCTATAAAGTTCTGCAGAAAAGTTATGCTCTTACAGAGGGTATAGATAGATGCAGAAATCCAGGTTGAGAGGGAAACTGCATGTCTTTGCAATCAAGGAATTCTACTGATCATGAAGACCGTCACACAGATTTGCCTCTCTAAGGTTAACTTTACTCACTTAGGTGCCATAAACCTTATGCTCTATGATTCATTGGCTGCATCTGCATTTTTGAGTCAGCCTAAATGAAATACCTAATGTGGCCACAAATTTAGGTTGCATTAGAACTGTCCTAAGGCACTATTATTTTTATTATACAGACAGGCTTTTGCTTTTTCTTAATGGCCAGTATTTTGTGCTCTAAGAAAAACCAAGTTTCGTAATTATAACTTTAAAAATAATTGCCCCCTTTATCCAAAAAAAGTAAAAAATTAGCAGATTTTTTTTTTTACTTATTTCTACTGTATAAATAATTAGCTATAGAAGAATCAGTTTCTGCCTTTCATGCTAAAATTTTATGCAAAATAATAATAATATAAACTTTAATATAAATCTTAACTCTAATATAAACTCTATATTTTATATATATAATTAAACATATATATATAATTATATATATATAATTAAACTCTAATATAAATCTTAACCATAAGGGTTAAGATTCACAAATGCAATCACAACATATGTGTGAATTGCTTTTAAGGATGAATGTTATATGACAAATTCAAACACAGTAAGGTGGGATCTGCATAACCAGAACTGTTCAATGAAAATACTTTAGCAACTATTACAGATTGATAGGGAATAGATGAAACTGATCTTTGAAAATAATTTTCACAACATTTGGAATATGAACACAAAAAATTCTCTTGTCACAATCTCACCAATCATCTATTATAAAACAAATCATTACAACTACTAATGACAAAAGCTAAACAAGATGGCTTGTGAAGCTAATTACATAAGCAGTTTTAGCTTTCTACATAAATTAAGAATTCATTATTTGACATAAATATCTATAGCAGTAACTGTTTAGACGATAGTGCTACTCAACAACAATTAATTTTTCAGTTGTTTCCTAAAAAAGTGGGGGTTATAGGTGGGCTATTGATCTAATTTTTTACCTAAAGTCGGTGACTGTACTATAATCCTATCCTTGTACTTCGGTTTTTGACAGATGGGGTTTCCTGTAAGATCCATTCTGCGTAGCTTTGTCCATTTTTTTAATGCAACCTCCAAATCCTGCAATTGAAACAACAACAGAACATTGTGATTATGTTTCCCCCTCCAGAGTGAAATTCGACAGTAATGTGATTTGTTCAACCAGGCCCAAATCCTGCACACAGAAATAACTTCAATGAGACTATTCACATGTATTAATATGCACATTAAGAATGTGCATTTTCAAACAGAGTGGTCCACAGCATTCCCTGAATATATTAAAATTGTACAGAAGAAACACTGATGTTGGAAGATGCTGCATTTTTAAGGATACAGTAATGCCACCTATGGGAATATCACCATTTCAATCCCTCTGATAAGCACCCAAAGCCTAGGAACTACCAATGAAAAAATTTGTGTAATATGCAAAGTCTGTTAATGCATCTCCAAGGTCTTACAGAGCTCTTAGAGTATCAGCCTGTGGAAGAATAAGTAATTTATACAGATAAAGAAGACTAAAAAAAAAGAAAAACTAAAAATCATGCAATCCATAGTGCACTGCCTCTCTCTTTATATATATGTAGAACTGTATTTTACAGGAGAAACAGTAATCCTTCCCTACCTGTGGGTGGTCAGTTACAGTATTGGCCTACACAGTGAAATTAGTGAAATATACTTTTCTCCATCTGTGTTTCTGTCTGGTTACCCAGGGGCAGTATGACCTAGATGAAACTACTTTGTCTTTTAAACACAATAAATTCAAGTTAAAAACATGCAGTGTTTAGCAGATTGGTCCTTTCTACTCAGACATCTTACTTTCTGAAACACTGAAACACCTTCTTTCCAAAATCTCATTTAACTCCCATTCTTGACAGGCTTTCCTTGTATGTGTGAAAAGCTTAAGGAGGGATTTAAGACAATAGGTATAAATAGGAGAGAGGATTTATGTTCTACTGCTGTAATAATTTGGAAAAATCTACTAATCATGTTGTGATGGATCCTAAGCCACAGAGTGTGTAAAACTTTGTAGTTTGATGCCAATAATGAAGTCTCTAGCAATGTAGATATCTCTTACTCCTTCAAATTTAGAAAATTGCTTGGGTAACATAAGCAGGGAGAATTCTGCTTTTGCTGTCTCATCTCTCTTGGTAGAAAATCCTCTTGGAAATACACTATGGATTATATAATATATGTTTAGAAAAATCACATGGAAAAGAAAGTGGCAGCACAGCCTCATACCTCCAAACCATATAATTTTTGGTCTATAATCTATAATGATGGTGTCCATATAGTGACATAATCTGTTGTTTTTCAGTGATAAAAATGTATATTTTAGAAAACTAGACAGCAAAAATCTGGTTCTGTGAGGATCAAGACTCATAAAACAATGCTAGAAACTCTGAGGATTAGTCCACAGGAAGAAATGTTAGTAATTCTCTCATAATGTTATTCAGCAAAGCTTAATTAGCATGTATCAGGATAGCAACGTGATAACCCCCATAGTTTAGGTGCTAACACTTCATCACAAAAAAAAATTTAGGGGCAAAATATTTTAGGCTAGACTTACTAAAAAAGAAAAATAATTTAGCAAGTATATTTATTTATCCTTACCTAAGCATTCAGAGACTATCATTGAAGTTTGTAATGTGTTCTAGATTTCATTAGAAAGAATCTTTCCAAGTAATAGTTTGGCAACACAAAGTTGTCTGTTACTGAAATTAAATGTATACAGTTTAACTTTGATGAATGTATACCATGTCCTGTAGATTTTTGTTAGCTGTTACTTACTTGATAAATGACCCAGAACATGCTTACTCCAGTGTATGTTTATCTAAGAGCACACTAATCCTGTGCTGAAATATGATTACCCTTTCGATACGCTCTAGTTGTTCATTGCCTTCCTGTCTCTAATAAAGTGCTTTCACTTCCCAGCCTTTCAATAAGCTGTACTAAAGGGACCAGACACTCTTCTGGGCAGGCTCCGTTTGATAAATGATCATGTCATGCTATCACTTTGAGGTCTGCTACAAAATACTGACGAGCAAATTATATTCCATTGGGGAGGGGGAAGGGCAAGTGCCTGAGTCGGCAGCTGTAGTGCTGGCAATAACTTTCTTACCAATTAACGGTGGCCATTTAAGAATTGGTATTTGAACAGTATGCTCCAGTTTTTATTGGAAATGTCTAATCCAACTGCCCCAGCTACATCTACAGACAGCAATTTGTCACCAGTTTGATTACCTGTCATAATCTATTTGAGAAAATCTATAATTTTTCTCTTGTTCCTGACTCAATTCTAAAGTGAATGAATTCATCTTTTGTGATATCCTCTTGTCATAATCAATACTGGGCAGAGGTTGAATAAATTAAAGACTTGGGAAATAAAGATTTTTCCAGGTATTTCTAACTATATTTTTTCTATCTATCCAAATACTCACATAATTCATAATCTTTCCAAAACTAATGAACTTAATAAATAAATTATATTCTGTCTTTTTGTAAAAAGGAATAATTGTGGGGTTTTTTTTAATTGACATAGTGTTTTAACAAATTTTCTTAATTCCAACCCAAATACACTGCAGTCTAGAAGACCTTGTGATCCTGACTAAAGCAAACCAGAATCTAAATACAATGAATAAATGAAGTAGCAAGCAATAGAAAACAAAGAGAAGCCAATTCTATTAAAATCAATTATATTCTTGATAACTGACCTAAGACATACCTTTTGCATGTGGTAGCTAGTCACAGTTATTTTGCACAAATTCAGAAAAATTACTTAATTTTCTTCCATCTACTGTTCAGACTGAATTATATAAACTTCAGTCAATTGAAACAAGGTCATATGCCTTGATGTCTGTTAATTATGCTAACAAAGCCCTGTATTAGCCACGACCTTAAGTGCTTGAATTAATTAGTCCTAGTTTTCAACTATGCTGAAATCAAAGTGGCATAGTTGAAAAGCGAAGACATATGGGTTTTCAAAATAAAGTGAAAAAACTGAGAGAAATGCTTAAATATAATTATACTAAATACACCAAAGTGAGAAAAATCTACATAAGATTGTATTTAATGCATTTCTTATGCCCTTCATATTTTCCTCTTTCACAAAGATTCCACGTTATTCCTGCAGTTCACCAGAGCTGCTCAGACACAGGTAGCTCCCCTACAGCTTCTCTTCCCACTAGGTGAAGCACAACTGGGTACAGAGGTCTCCAACACTTCCCTGTCATGCAGCACTGCCACGATCTCTGATCAATGCCAGACATTCCTGGGAAAGTTCTTGATGGCAGTGATGGGAAAGCAAGAATAGAAAAACAGGCCACATAGTGCTTTTGGCATGAAAAAGAGGTATACATTAGAGTTTTGATAACACAGGGGCAAGAGAGAGGAGAATGGACGCAGCTCATGTGGGAATGAAAGAACATTTGCTGTATGTAACAAGTTCAGCCACCAGAACCAATTAAGTGTATAGAACTGTATACCCCTAACATCCTTGCAGCTTTCATAGTTGTAGAACAATGTATGCTGTGCAATCATGAAATTCAGGGATGCAAAAAAAAAAAATGAAAATATACTCAAAACTTTCCTCAGCTATTTTTTTGAACAATCAGTGGCTGTATAAGGTTGTTCTCCTGCAAGACGTCCACTGTGAGCTAAAGCCTCTTACACAGAGCTAAAACTGACTTTTTAAAAAATACTTTTCATTGCTTACAGCTTCTTTCAACAGTTTGGTTTTTATTTATTTAAGAATTTAGGTTAGTGATAAGTAGAGCCTACCAAAATGTAATCCCTTAAAACTCAGTAATTGTAGTTGGAAAGTTGCATATCCACCTGCATTACACTGTATATTAAACACATTTGATATGTTCATTAATTTTACAGGTCTGCAAAAACATGAATAGAAACTCCTTCCTTCAAAATTTGGAGATTGTTTAGAAAACACACAGAACAGTCACTTTCAAAATATACTGGAGCTTAATCCAAGTGTAATGGATAGCAAGCTCAAATGCTAATTTTATAATTTTTCAACAGTTGTGACCATGTAACATAGAAATCTACAGGTCTAACTGATTTGGGTAAATATGATTCTGTTTTTTCTGATGATTAAATAATAAAAATTAATAAATAATAAATAATATGTACACAGATACTGAATAACGCAGTCATTTTGTCCTCTCCTTATTATGTTTCAGAGAATACTGGTTTTTCCTCTGAGATGCTGAAAATGCTGCCTCTGAATTGGCATCCTCATTCTTAAAACTAATTGGTTCT
Source organism: Pseudopodoces humilis (assembly GCF_049639895.1). Classification (NCBI taxonomy): domain Eukaryota; kingdom Metazoa; phylum Chordata; class Aves; order Passeriformes; family Paridae; genus Pseudopodoces; species Pseudopodoces humilis. The sequence goes on along the minus strand of NC_142200.1, from coordinate 33,835,138 downwards.
TTGGCTATGATAATTTTCTTTTAAGATCATCACAACAGAAGTATATTTTATTTAAAAGAAAGAAAGAGTCAGTGTAAAAATCTCTGTAATATGTTTTATTTAGAAATGGATTCATTTATAAAGGGAAGCTTCGGTGAGACTGCCTATTTGGAAAAAACTTTTTGCTATTTTGATGTAACCAACATATTCAATGTGATTTTAATTATTCAGCAAAAGCCTACATGAACTGTATTTTGATGTAAATTCAATCACCGCTTCCAGCCAGGACTTGAAATACAAAGCATTAATAGTTCTGTATTAAAAAAGAAGGGCATTATTCAACATTTTTTAATATTAAAGTGTAAAAAAATGAAGAGTCCAAGTAGAGTAAATTCATCTAGATAACTGACAGGTTATGCACACAAAATACTGCAATCTCCTCACTAGTAAAGAGAATTGGCAAATTCTCTCAACAATCTGTTAAAAATAAGTTGTGTTCTCAGAAGTAATAAGAATAGTTATTTTAATAATTACTAATTAATAATAACTAACGAAAGTTAAGTTTACTAAGGAAATAAAATGTTTATGCAAACCAGAAATTAAAGATTTTCTTTCAATCAAGACTTTGTCTTGCTGATTTGGGTTACTATTTAAACCAATTCATTATAGTATTAATTAACAAAAATATAGATTTTGACATCCTGGGTAAACGCTTCTCCATTTTTAGTCTCAGTAAGATTTTTATATGAGAAAAGACAGCATGCTTGACATGCCAGATTTAGTAACTGCAGAAATAAAATTTATTTTTACTTATATATTTAGCAATAAAGATGAATGTGACTAATTTCTTAACACCCATACTTAATAAAACAAAGATTTACTTTAATACCTTCATATGTTTAAGTCGATTGTCGACTGCTTTAAGGTAAGAAAGATTTTCCAAAACTGCCAGTTCTTCTAATTCATCAATGTTGTTATTGCTGATATTCAATACAGACAAAGATTTCTGAAGGAAGAAAAGCAGAAAAATAAGTTTTTTCATGCCATGCATGAGTCAAGTTGTAAATTATTACAGAAAATTATCTGAAAAGATGAACAAACATATGAAGAAGAAACATGAAAACACCACCTCCATATACCATACAGATTGTTTTATGTTGGCGTTGCACCTTGTCCTAAAATGTAATTTATTCTGGTTTAGAAGTGAAACCAAAGTAAGATTGTTTCTTGTTTATTTCAGAAATTCTTAGTAAATATAGAATTTTTGGTTGTTTTTTTTTAAAATACATTCAAATTCTTTACAGAGTTCTGCAAGTGCTACAACTCTACTTTTGAAGTGTGAAACATACATTGAAACTGACTGCCTTTTTATAGAATCACAGAATGATTTGGGTTGAAAGGGGCCTTAAAGATCACCTAGTTCCAGCCCCCTGCCATGAGCAGGGACACCTTCTACTAAACCAGGCTGTTCAGAGATCCATCCAACCTGGCCTTCAACACTTCCATGGATAGAGCATCCACAGCTCCTCTGGGCAATCTGTTCCAGTGTCTCACCACTCTCACAAGCAGAGAATTTCCCCCTAAAAGTTAATCTAAAGCTGACCTTGATCAGTTTCCGGCCATTACCCCATGTCCTATCACAACACACCCTTTTAAAAAGTGCCTCTCCAGCTTTCTTGTAGTCCCCCCCTTTAGGTACTGGACTGCTGATACAAGCTGTCCTTGGAACCTTCTCTCCTCCAGGCTCAACAACCCCAACTCTCTCAGCCTGTCTTCATAGGAGAGGTGCTCCAGCCCTCTGATCCTCTCTCTGTGGCCCTCTCTGGACTAGCTGCAGCAGGTCCATTTTCTTCTTATACTGTGGACCCCAAGATTGCATCTGAACTGCAGAGCTGAAGCCCATATATGCAACCGGCATAATCTCATTTAACAGCTGGACTACACTACTTTTCTTTCAGGCTTGATGCCACAAACCTCTTGGTATCCATACCTCTGATCCTTACCCCTTCTCTGGAACAGTACTGAGTCACATATTGCACTTTGCCATTTGTAACAGACAATAGTTACAGAGATCTTTATATTTTAGATAAAAATCTAAACATGTTTCGGGTGTTTATCTTGGGAAATACTAATGCAGTTTCATATAAAAGGAAAAAGCTTTTATCTCTAGAAAATGAAAAGGGACGCCTAATCTAGTGAGTTTAGAATTATACAAAGTATAATATTTACTATTAGTTGGAAAATCTCTATTTCAGCAGTTTATACAGGAAAACTAATCCCTTTCAAAAATTTGACCAATATCTACATTGCAGATGGAAATTACCAGTATCATCCTGATAAACACAGTTCATAAACTTAATCTTCTCAGTTAGATTCATAACATTGTCATCATCAAAACATTTGCCTGTGGTACACACAGAGCTATATGACCTCATGCTTTTTTATCTCTGATACCATTAAAAGAGCCAGAAACAGATGAAGTAGTAAAAAGCCATGCCTTAAAAAGGCTCCAAATACTTAGCACTTGAAGGATAAAATACAGGATTTTTACATTTAGCCTCCACAAAGATGTTACATTGTCAAGAATGCAAAGTTGTTTCATAGAAAAAATACAAACCCCACATCAAAAAGACCTTAAATAAAAGCCACAAAACCCAAAATCTAGACCAGGCTGCTGAAAAACATGGAAGAGTTTATTAAATGTTATTATCCTGAGAAGATTATAGCTATAAAACTTCCATTTACTTTGATAATTTCTCCAATATAGAAGGAGCAAAGTACAAATGCTCTCACAATAATGACACATTTCTATTAAAGAAAAACAGTAATATATGTCTTGGATTATATAATCTCAAAACAGGAAAAAATAGAGCTAGGTCAAATATTTATGATATAAATGTGAACAAAAGAGCTCATTTTTTAGTGAGTTTTTCATCTTCTCAAAAAAAAGACTCATCAAGCCCTGACTATGCTATCAGAGATACAGCAAGAGGAATTTTTATAGTACAGAACTACATCCATTAGCAAATAAAGCCTACTTTTTAACCTCTTCAACTATATGTTTTATGTTTTCTGAGCAATTAACATGTTGAAAGACAACTTCAAAAAGATTTCCTGAACTTTTGACATAATACCACATAGAAGAACCGCAGAACTAAAACGGAATGTTTTTGATTATGTTGTTCGTAATATCCAGGGAAAAAAAACTGTTTGTGCATTTTTTTTCCACTCCATTTTTTGACAGAAATACAAAAGGCAATAAATAAACAAGTATACCAATCAAATCACTGAAATATCAACAAACTAATTCAGTACAAATGAAACAGACTAAGAAAACTAAGAGTGATAAATTCCAACCCCTTTTTTTAGTTTATTCATATTCTGTTGGTATAGGGCATGCACACACTTCGTTAATTCTTCTCTCTCTTTATCCTCATTTTCATCCTTCATAATGAAAAAAAGATAGAATTTGCTGGACTCCTTATAAGAGGATTAGGGTGTCCCTTGGTAGAACTTGAAATAATGACACCAATTTGCAAAAGAGGAAAACACAGCGTGATCAACTTCTAATAATTTCTCCTAAAATACTTATCTCCTGATTATTGGCTCGTTGAAATTCTCAAAATGTACTTACTGCCAGGGAGTTAAGAGATACTGGATCAAACAGAAGCTTTTCACCAAGAGGGAGATGTTGACTTTCAATATGTAGCTCCCTTAGTTCTCCTATTTTATCCAAACCCTCCACTATAGTGATATAGTTGCCTCCTAAATACCTAGAGAACACAAAACAGATTTAATATCCTTTGAAAGTAAGAGCAAACACAAGGCTTCAATATATAAAGAAAAAAAATTTTCAAGCATTATTGAATAATACTTGGAAATTATGATAGGAAAAGTAAATAACCTAGCACATAAGTAGAATTCACACTTAACTAACTCAAGCAGGTTTTTGCTGTTTTATCTACTGCTGCTATTATTATTATTATTATTATTATTATTATTATTATTATTACAACAAGACTGAAAAAATAAAATTATTTAAATGCAAATATATATGTTAAAATTATATGTCATTACATTTATCACAGATCATCTCATCAAAAAATAATAAGCAATTACTTCTATTTGAAAAGCAAAATTTAAGAGCTGAAAGAACCTTAATGGCTACATAATTCAAAAAATTTCTTAAGTGTCATAACTATACTTTTGACTAGTTAAATAAATACATTATTTTCAACTTACAGTTTTTCAAGTTTTTTCAGCAATGAGAGATTTTCTATACTTGAAATACGATTGTTCTGAAGGTAAAGGTGCGTTATATTTGAAGCAAAGTCCAAGTTCTGTATTTGGTTGATTTGGTTATCATATAAATATAGAACTCTCAGATTTTTACAGAAAGAGAGGTCATCCTGAAATAAACAATGACATGCTACTTAATGTTCACTCACTGCCTGCTTCTGGAAGCTATTGATTGTTATTTATTGTTATTATTGTTATTTATTTTATATTTATGTTCTGATGCATGATTTATAAATTTTCACCTTTAATAAACATTTCTTAAAACTATTTTTCCTAGAAAAACAGAGTTATTATACATTGTCAGTTACCTACAGAATAAAGACTGAAATCTGTTGTTACTATTTTGCCATACAGAATCTGAGGACAACAGGCATCACCAGCAAATACACGACATCCAGTGTGACTTCATTCCCTTCCCTGTCTTCATCAGGTGGATTTCAGAAAAGCAAAGTTTTTAGTGTAGTTGTATCCATTAAACTGCACTGATGTAACTGGAAACCAGTTCTTGGCAAAGAATTACTGGTTTTACACAAAACCTTGCACTTCAATCTATTTTAATATATTTCTGAACTCGAGTTTATGTTGATTTTTTTTAACATATTCCTATGAAACAACTAAAAGACCACTCCTCATGAAGCTTTCTGTAAAACTTTGCTGTGACAGCTGATGAACCAGAGCTCATCAAATGGACAATTAGTAACTCACTATGGCGGTGCACATTGCTAGGAGTGGGCTGAATAAACCCATTTGCTTGCAGGGATCTGTTCACACAGAACAAGTGATTTCTTCTTGACTGAAGTCATGCTTTTAGAGCAGAAATTCATCACATTCAACAGTGCAGTTGTTCAGGGCTCAGCAGTTTCAAAATTTACTCAGTATCTTGAGGGGATCTGAATTAACTGAAAACTTATTGAAACCTGTATACATTTCCTATTATTAAACTCAGAGGAAGGAGGACTGGGCCAAGTTTGCAGGTTTAGTCTTTGAAAATGAAAAGCTCATGGATTATTTTTTAAATGAGCAGGCCCCAGGGAGTAATTAAAAAAAAAAAAAGTATATTTTTAACCTGGCTAGTTTGAAAAAGCAACTACACTAGTCCAAATTTGTTAAGCTCATTCGGGTTATTTCCTGTTCCTGACCTCTCCTTTCCTTTCTCAGACTTCCTCTGAAATTTAAGGAATAAATCACAGATAGATTGAAAAGATTGTGCTGTGAGTTAACAAATCTGTAAAACGTGGCTTTCCTTGTTTGTCTCTCCAACAATGAACAACTCATCATAACAGCAACTCCATTAGAGTAGCCAGTTTAAAAGGAATAATAAAAAATAAATCTTACAATTGAATCTATATTTTTATCTGACAAATTCAGATGAGTTATTTTTTGCAGATATTGTTCAAAGTCTTCTTCACTACGATTCTTGTGACCAGCATTTTTAGCAATTAGGTCCATTGTTAGCCGAACCATGGTTCTGAAATAGGTCAAGCTGCTCTACTGCTTCTTTTAATAATCTTTTATTCCACGTGCTCTTCTAAGTTGTATGATAGAATGCCTTAAAAAAAAAAGGAAAATGTTATACTGCTTGTAGCCCAGATCTTCAACAAAGCTTACATGTGTACTTCAAATCTGACATATCCTCACCAATGTCCTTTTCATTTACAGTGATACTATGTTACTTATAAAAACCTATCCCTTTTTACTACTGACATTTTATCAAGTTTTTGGTGTATTAATAAACATTTAAAATAATTTTTCTGTTTGATGTGTTGATTTGGTTTGCTTAAGAATATTATATTCTAGTTTTTGCCTTTTCCATCCAGAAATATGAGCTCAACGCTTCATAGCAGGCATAATTCTTACACATAGTAGCTAGTTAATGGAAGCTCATAATCTGATTATAAATTAGAAAATACAGGACACTCCATAACAGGTTTTACAGGCTGTGAGAGGTGGTATTAAGCTACAGGGTTCATTATATATCTGCATGGCACTTTTGTCATGCACACAAGTGCATGTTCTGCACAGTCAAAAACTGAGTTTTTCACACTAAGGCACATTATAGAGGCTCTCACAACAATACCAACTTTTTTTTCCCAAACTCTGGCTTATATAAATGAGCTTATAAATGACTGAATCGGAGAGGGAAGAAGGCAAGTGGCTAATACTGAACGGGATGCATAAACAATCTGGGTATAAAGATACCCTAACAGATATAACTTAATGACTCAGAATAGAAAGGCCACCTATTTAGCCAGTACATATACCAATGTATATTATGTATTATAGCTTATACACAAAAGCCCTACATTAGTGTATCAGAACCGAGGAGACAGCAAAAAGCATCCCAGCGCTAAACCTCGCACAGAGAATTCTCCCTGCCAGAATTACAATTAAGACAAACTGAAGAAAAGCCAAGATCGAGGCTGTGAAGGCAGAAAAAACTTCCTTTCTTAGTAAACAAATCTGAAGCTCAGTAGCTCTCCTTTATCCATACGGGATTTTATTTTAACTTTTATTTTAGAAGGTGGGTGTGAAGGAGAGCTGAAAGGACATTGTGGGTTGTCCTTTCTCTCTCCTACAGTGAGTTTCTTGCTTTTTATACAAAAACACCCTTCAGAGCCCCTTCTCAGATCTTTTTCCAAACCCAATAGAATAAATGAGGGAAAGCCGGGCAGATCTCCCTCCCTCGGTCCCCCAGCTCCTTCCTACCTACACAGCCGTGCGATTTCACACCGCCCTCCCGTCCCGTGGCCCCGCCACCAACCGCCTCCCAGCACGGCCGGTGGGAAGGCGGCTCTGATGGCGGGCACGGGCCGGGATCCGCTCCAGGCGCCCTCCCGGGAGGAAGCGCCCCCGGCCCGGCCCCGCTCTCCCCTCAGCTCCCTACCCCCGCGCGCTGCCTGCCCCTCGTTGCCACGGCAACCTCACGCCTACAGCCGAGGGGCGGGGCGTTCCCGCTCCCGGCTGCGGCGCGCGCCCCTCAGACCAATCAGCGGCAAGGGAAGAGATAAGGGGCGGGGGTTTATCTTGCGCACGCGCAGCAAAGATCCCCACGCGGCTTGGCGCGGGCTGAAGCGTTGGTGGCCGTGTCGAGACACGGAGGTAATATCCCGAGTCGGAAGGGGCCCGCCAGGGTCATCGGGTCCAGCTCTTGCACGAAGCACCTCAAAAGTTACACCATGTGCCTGAGTCCATTGTTCTAATGCTTCTCCAACTCTCGTTAGGCTTAGTGTTGTGACCACTTCCGGGGAGAGCTCGTTCCAGTGCCTAACCACCTTCTGGTTGGAAAGCCTTTTCCTAATAGCCAACTTAAACCTCTTCTGACACCACTTCAGGCCGTTCCCTCCAGTCCTGTCACTGGACGCTGTAGAGAAGAGATCAGTGCGTGACCTTGCACTTTCTCTCATGAGGAAATTGTGAACTGCAAGGAGGTCTCTCCTCAGTGTCCTCCAAGATGAAAAGGTGACCTCAGGCACTCCTCATACAGCTTCCTCTCCAGTCCCTTCACTATCTTCCCTGCCCTCCTTTGGACCCTCTATAATAGATTAATGCCATTTTTATATTGTAGTGCCCAAAACTGCACACAGGATTGCTGTAAAATGCGGATTATGTAAAAAAAAAAAAAAATTAAGGATGTTCTTTCATGTTTGATCTTTGTGTACTTTCAAGTCCAATCAACTAGGGAGGTTTAACTTGTGAAATGGCAGCTAACAAGCAAACTCTAAGTGATCTCTATGATATCTAAAAGAACAAATTACTTGTTTGTAGAATTACCTTGTGAAAGTTTAGGGCTTGACATGCTTCAATGATCTGAGACCGAGGGGGAGGTTAACAAAGCTTGGGAAAAAGAATGCCGACTGATACTGGACATAAAGAATGCAGAATTTATAACCTACAAAGACATCTGGTAGAACCCTCAAGATAAGGGAAAAACTAATATAAGCCAGCTCAACAGTTGAGCTGAAATCGGCTCCAAATGACTGAAAGGTAATTCCAGCAGGGGGAGATCTGCAACCTCCAACTCGGAGATCACTGACCCAAAACGAGAAAGATTGGGCACGTGGACTATTTAGCATAAGAAGCAAGGGATTGTTACCCAGTAGTAGAATATGAATTCATAAGAAAACTATGTAACTATTAGCCAATGAACACTAATTCCTTTATTTGCTAAAACATATAAATTGTAAAAAGTTTTGGTAGTTTGTGTGCTTGATTTGTGGAATTCCACCAGGCACCCAGGCTTATGCAATTTTGAAATAAATAATCAATGTCTCTCTCAAGTGTGTAATTATTGGCGTGTTGCACACCAGGTAATAAATACAATTTTTGTGGAAAAAAGTACTCAAGGTGAGGCAGCACAAGGGCAGAGCAGAGCGGAACAATCCCCTCCCTTGCCCGGCTGGCGATGCTGTACCTGATGCAGCCCCAGACACAGTTGGCCTTCCTGGCTACCAGGGCTCTGCTGACTCATGTTCATCTTTCTGTCGACAGGATCCCTAGGTCCCTTTCTGTGGCATTGCTTTCTGGCCTCTCATTCCCAGTCCGTATGTACAACACACAGCATAACTCCATCCCAGGTGTAGAATCCAGAACTTGTTCTTGTTAAACTCCCTGCTGTTAGCTATTGCCCAACTCTCTATTCCAGAAGAAATCTTTGGAACTTGCTAATGCAAATGGACTTTGAACAACATCCCCCATGCTGCCCACCCCTACAAAGAGCTCTTTGTCTTATTAATGTCTTAATATGAGTTTGAATATGTCTTTATACGTGTTTTCAAATCTTGTTAACCAGCAGTTTTTCTGTTTGGTGTTGCCTCTTCTTCCTCCATGCCAGGCTTTTTTTTGTGAGCATAGACTACTAGCAAAACTTCATTCTTGAATTGGAGAAGTTAATAGTTTTGTAAATGGAGTGGTTACTGTATTTAACAGCAAAGTTCTACAAGAAACTGTGTTAGCAAATGTTAAATGATTTTTTTTATGGTGAAACATTATTCCAATTTGGTGGTTGTTTGTATGTTTTGTTTTGTTTAATGAATTATATCACACCTTTTAGAGCCTTAACAAAAGCCAGCTAATTAGTTGCTGATGACACAAAAGTGGAGGAGTGGCTGATACTACAGTGGGTCTTGCTGCCATGAAGAAAGGCTTCAACAGGCTGGAGAAATGAGCCAAGGAGAGCCCAGAAAAGTTCACCAAGGGAAATTGTTCCAATTAATTTCAGTTTGTGTTTTATGTTTTCAAAGGTAGCGAATATAAGATTCTCAAAAACATGGAGCAGAGAAAATAGGGAATAGGCTTGTGGGGAATGTCACTCCTTCCTGCTTAGGGGAAGACTCTTTACACTCTTGCCTGTTGCAGGATGGGCTTCCACCAGAGTCAAAAGCCTTCTTCAGGCACATCCACAGGCTGCAGGTGTGTGTCTGTTCCACCACAGACTTCCATGGGCTGCAGGGGCACATCTTGACTCACCATAGTCTTCGCTATGGACTGCAGGGGAATCTCTGCCCTGGTGTCTGAAGCCCCTCCCCCTCCCCCTCCTTCTTCTCTGACCTGGGGGTATGCAGAGTTGTTTCTCTTCCATATTCTCACTTCTGTTTCCTAACTGCTGGTGTTGCACAAGTTTCTTCCCCCCTTCTTCAATATGTTATCCTGAGGTGCTACTACCATCACTGATGGGTTTGGCTTTGGCCAGTGGTGGGTCTCTCTTGGAGCTGGCTGGCATTGGCTCTATCAGACAATAGAGGAGGGAACTTCTAGCATCTTCTTACCTATTATGAAGAAGCCACCCTTGTATCCTACCCCTATTACCTGTCCTGCCAGGTGGGTCTGTCCTTTGAGGCTATCAAGGCTCTGGCTGCCAGGGACAGCTGTCAGCTGCAGAGCCAGGGTAGAGCTGGGAGTGTCTGCGATGGGCTTTGGCCTTATGACATCCTAGGGGATGGGTCACAGTGAGGCTGGTTTTCAGGGCCTGGGCCAAGGTAAGCACATGAGGGGAGGCTGGGTTGGGCAAGAGCTGGAACAGAAATGTGGATTCTCACCCCTTTCCCTACCTGCTCCCAGCTCCGTGCAGCTTCCATACCTTGCTTCCCGCTCCTTCCAGACCCACCTGACCCGTTATCTCCCTCCTTATCCAGGCCATGGCTGCCCGACTGTTCTTCAGTGTGGTGCGAAACATCATCATCCAGTACCCGCAGATGGTCAATAGGGAGCTGGATGAGGCCACACGTGAGCGCATGCGGCAGCATGAGGAAATGCTGAGACAGGAGATGACTCGACTGCTGCAGGAACTGGAGCAGAATGACATGGCCCAGAGACACCCGCTTTTCACTGCCATGCTGCAGTGGGAGAGATGGGCTGTAGCCCTTGTTGCGCTCTTGGGGCTGTGGTGGTGGCTCCAATATTTGAGAATTCATCATAGAACTGTATAATCCTAGAATGGTTTGGTTGAAGGAACCTTAAAGATCCATTTAATGATCATCTCATTCCAACTTCCCTTCCATGGACAGGGACACCTTCCAGTAGACCTAGTTAATGCCCCATCCAATCTGGCCTTGAACACTTTTAGGGATGAGGCATCCATAACTTCTCTGGGCAATCATTAACCCTATTCCAGTGCCTCACCACCATCACAAAGAATTTCTTCTTAATGTCTAATCAAAACCTACCCTCCTTCAGCTTAAAGTCATTCCCCTTGTTCTATCACAGCATGCCCTTGTAAAAAGTCCATCTCTGTTCTTCTTGTAGGCCTGTTCAGGTGGTGAGAAGGTGCTCTAAGGTCTCTCTGGAGCCTCTCCATGTTGAACTACCCCAGATCTCTCAGCCTGACTTCATAGGAGAGGTGCTCCAGCCCTGTAAAACTTAGTGGCCCTCCTCTGGACTCATTCCAACAGATCCATGCCTTTCTTGTGTTAGGGGCCCCAGACCTGGACATAAGTACTCCAGGTGGGGGTTGCCACAGTGGTGTTGATGGCAGGGTGCCACGACTACCCTGAAGAAGCTGTCATGAAAAGGACTGCCCAGGGGCACTGGCACGTCCCTTGCCCAGCGAGTGATCTCAGCTCAGCAGCAGCTCGCAGGCAATGTGGAGAGAGAGACTAAAGTGCTGTGTGGCATTCCACAGAGAAACAGCTTTCATTAAAGCAGGGCCCTCTGTGACAGGACCCAGTGACACCTCTACTCCAAACTGGGGAAAAAACCTGGGGTCTATATAGGGGAGGAGAGGGTAGGAGGAAACATGGATACATGTATCAGGGTGGATTGATGGGCAGGAAAACCAATGGGGTGCAAGAAATTAACATGTTAAACTCAAGGGCCTCTGGGAGTGACGCTTTTCTCTCTGTGAGAGTGAAGTGCCTCACTTAGGGAGAAGCTCTCCAAGGGAGAACCAAGGTCTCCTAGTTGGCCGACACTTCGGCCCCCACAGGGGTCTCATGAGAGTGGAGTAGAGGGAAAGAATCGCCTCCCTTGACCTGCTGGCAACACATTTTTTGATGGAGCCCAAGACACAGCTGGGCTTTCTGGGCTGTGAGTGCACACTGCTGAGACATGTCAGGCTTTTTGTCCTGTCTCAGCCCAGCCCATACTTGTGCTTGGGATTGCTCTTACCTGGGTGCAGGACCTTGCACTTGGCCTTGTTGAACTTCAGGAAGTTTGCATGGGCCCACCTTTCAAGCCTATCAAGGTCCTTCTGGGTGGTATCCCTCCTGTCCAGCATGTTACCACACCACATAGCTTGGTGCTGTCAGTAAACTCGCTGAGGATACACTCGATCCTACTATCCATGTCACCAACCAAGATGTTAAACTGACTGGTCCCAATACTGGTATCTGTGGCTATGTAAAGCCCATTCAGCCCTAACACTAATAAACAGAATAAAGTAATGTTTCATGAATGTTTGGCTGCTATATATTCTATTCCTTAGCTAGCACACTATTTTTAGACAAAGAAATCTAACATAAAATAAGAAGTTTAATACTGATGCTCAAGACTTTCGTGTTTTATTTTCATGCAAGATGTCATTGACCACAATATCTTTTTCCTAAATCCAAGAACACTTGCACATCACCCTGCTTTCCCTATTTTCCATGCACAGTACAGTGATTTACATGCTACATTTAGTTAGCAACAATACTGTGCCTTCTGCAAAGGTTTGCTGTAAGTTCAGAATAGGAAAAAAGTCTGCATTTCATGTTGCCTTCCTTTTGCAAGATTAATTTACATCCTTAGACCTCCTTTTAGAAAGCTATTCATGTTAGAAGAAAAAAGTCTTTAATGGAGAAGTATTGCATTTAAAAGAACATACAGCGTTGACAGAGGCCACAGTTCAATTCTTTGGCTCATTTTCTGTAGCAGCACAGACAAGAGATCTACATGTCTTTTTCCTGTTAGAAGCAAAACCTGGTGCTCTACACAGCTGGACAACTTTGTCAAAGGATCTCAGAGATAAATGAAAGGCTTTAATGTTTATGAGGGAGTAAACAAATTTCTTGAAATTATTATAATTTAAAAAAACCCAAAAACACAACAACCAAACATAAGGGAGGAAACAGAAAGTACACCAGCCTTTAAAGAGACTGTCTTTCAATAGAGCAGGTTCAGACTAAAGTTAAGATCTGTATTTGTATCATTTGATTCTTTTAAGACTTCATATAAAAGTTTTTATCTATGAAATGACAATTGCCTGTTTACAACTACTATAACCTCACAAGTTAAGTTTCTTGAGTCTGTTTTGTGCAGGCCAAACAGTATGCAGGCTGGGGCAAGCTAAATGCTTAACTTAAAACAAGTAAGGGGAAGCTTTAGAGAGCTGCTTCTATTTATGCAATGTACTGCTACAGCTAATTTCACACTGAGATGGATAGACCTCTTCAAATCATCTGCACTACACACTTGCATGATCAGAACAATTAAGCAACTGGGATTGGAGCACCTCAGTCAACAAAGACAATGAAGTGGCATCTCAGATCTGCAGCATTAAAATCTGTTGGAGCCTGGAAACAAAGATGAAGTTATTAGAAAACTTTGTTAAAAATCTAAAACTTTGTATTAGAAAAATTTGTTAGGACATACATTTTATCTTTGTAGTGTGTATTTTTTTTTTTTCCATGAACATTGTATCTTACCTCCAGCAGAGATGACTATGTAGATTTGGGAAATGGAAAATTCAGTCTCCAAAGATGAATGATAGGCAATAATTCAAAACATCAAGTTTTCACCATGGAGGAAATAACAGCTTGGCAAATATTGTAATGAAGTTTGACAGATTAATCAAGAATACAAAGTAAAAATTATGATATGCCACTATGATTCAGAAACAGCCCAAAGATGTACTGGTATCTCAGTATTATTTTGTTAAACATTGTATAGATATCTGAGTACTCACATAGTCATTCTTCATTCTTAAATAGGTGTAAGATGTTATTTATGCGTTATTTGTCCCCAGCTGATGATTTACATATATATTAGTGTTAAACCACTTTTGCTTCTCTCAGAGTTTTGCCTAGATGTCCTAAGAAGATTTTTTAAAGTGGAAAAGGAAGAACTTCCACACAAACTTGGAATAACGAAGAGCTAGTTTGGAGCTTGTATTGCCATATAAAATACATACACCTTGTTTAAGTTGAAACAGTATCTGCCATTTTCTCTAGTTAGATCTCCAGCTTTGTAGAACTCAGACTGAAAATGCCTCCCTTAGAAACAGATTTAAAATATAAGCTTAATTCTAACCTCAAATGATGTGAATGCAACTTGTCTTCAGCTGGAGAAGAAAGTTCAGATGGTTGTAATTACTAAAGATTGCATGCCATTAGATGAAGGCACATAAATTAATTTCCTTTTATAATAAAGTAATGCCACTGCAGTTGCACATAAGCCCTAAGGTAATCTGGGCTAGAGCAAACAGAAATTCACACAGGAAATGATGGACAAATTTACATAGGAGTTGAATACATGTTTCAGTTGAAAATGAAGAGTTCTGAAAACAATACATTTATAATCCCCTCAAAGGGCTTAGCCATTTCCTATCTGTGATGACCTAAAGAGAAAAATCTGTGCAAAACAGAGTAAACATTCTTTGCTAATAGCATTATTACAAATTGTTATTAAAGGTGGTAACATCTGACAAACTAGAGATGTATGACCTTTAGTGCATAAACCCAATAATACTTACGTATGCTTTATTATCTATATTTTTAAAAGGCTAATAATTAATCTTCTTATTTCACAGAAGGAAACAGACACTAGCTCTGGCAAAAATACCTTGCTGAAGTTTGTGCACTCCTGATTTTTGAAAAGCCAGGAAGAAAACCCCATTCTCCTGAGATGCAGTCCTGTGACCTATCCACTGGACCATGCTACTTCCCAGCATACTGTAGTTTTCAGAAAGCCCTGTATGAAGCAATTTTTCATAATTAAAAACAAACCAAACGTCACAGTAAATATTTCATATGTTAGAGGTTTCATCTGAGGGTCAAAATTAACTTTCCTAAATTACTTATTTCCTTGTGGATATTATTCTGAGGCTCTGAAAAGTAAAACTACTCATAAAAATACACCCTGAGGAACAAGATACTTCATTAATTCCTTAAAGGTTTAGCATAATTGTTTTTAACTCAAGAAAAAACCTTTCAACAAACTGGATACTCTCTGATGTCAGTTCTTCAAGATTTGACACATGAAAAAAGTTCTATGTGCATGCAATTAATCTTATATTTTATCACCCCGTATTTTAATAATTTTCAACTCTTAGGGACTTGCACCCTAAAATGATGCTATCTCAGCTGTATAGTGTTTACATTTTTTCTGGCTTTTTACTTTCTAAAGTATTTGTTTTTATTATTTTATCTTAACTAGTTTATGGTATGATATACAAAATACTTTATATTGGGATTTCAATAAATAAATATATAGTATCATGAAGGTTGGAAAGACCATTGCCCTAGGACTACCAAGTCCACAACTGAACCATGTCCCTAAGTGACACACATACATATCTTTTAAATACCTCCAGTGGTGGTGACTAAACCACTTCCCTGGGAAGTCTGTTCCAGTGCTTGATACCTCTCAGTGCGAAATTTTAGTGATATAATGGAAATCCAATTCTGATTTGGAATTTCTGGGGCACAGCCATAAAAATACATAAAATAAATAGCATATTTATCAAAGAGAAAGTAACACACCAAACTTATTTTACAACACTGATATGAAAAAACCCCCAAAAAGCAAAACGGAGAAAATAAGATGATTAATGCTTAATTATATTTACTGTATTTTTAACCTTATAAACAAAAAAATGCTAACATGTCAGCAGTTAGCTTTACAGTATTGTATTCTTCCATTTTCATATTAAATATTCAACTGGCATTGCAGCTCATAATAAATGGAGGACTACTGTAGAAACACTGCATGTCTTGGGGCAATGTACTATGCTGTGCAAGAGTGATCCTGTACCCAGGTTCATGGCAACTTTATACTTTCTAAAGCTAATGTATCTGCCACACTGAAGTTTCATGGAACACTGGACAAGTTAAGGTAAAATCAAAACATCCAAAACCAGCTGCAGTCAAAACTTCATAAAGGCACAAGTGATAGAAATGTGAGAACATTATGCTTCATTTACTAAATATCAAGTTTAAGAGAGCTCATTCTATTTAATTTGAGCACATGTGCACACACTGCCACCAAAGGCAAGGAAACCGAGAGTCCCTTGTCAAATAGGGTCTGAACAGGGGTGAGTTTTTCAAGGCATGCCAAAGATAGACGGTGAACAGAGCTCTTGTAACCAGGTCACAGTTGCTTGTTATTCTAGTACTAGAATCTAAGATAATTTATGAATAGCGCAAGGAGTATTTCTTCTGACCTGGCATAAATGTGAGGTAAGGAACAACTAAAAGACTTGTGATGCTGATCAAAATCAAATGCTTAAGGTCAGCCTTTTTATTAGCTTTTTCTGAAGCAAAACTATTTCTTGACTTCAGTGAGGCTGCTTGTAGAGTAAAGATTACAGAGTTTGTGACAAAAGCCTGTGGCTAATGGTGCCAGTTTTTGGGACTGAAACATTTTCTAAAATTTGTATTTTTTCAGTGAAATATTTCAGTATTTCAATATTACACTGAGCTTACTATTTAAAATTCCCATTTAGCAGAAGCCTTCAGAAAGGCTCAGTCTCCAGTAGATACCTAATGTAAGAGATCTAGGAAAACATTTAACATTTACTAACTCCCATTTTCCCTCAGAGTAAGGGCTGAGGTTTTGAAAATCTGTGTGCTTCAGGGTACAAATGGGAGCTGCTGGATGCAGACATATTTAGAAAAAAATCAACCTCAATAAATGATCCCCTAATTAGCTTTTTACAAGTGAGACAAGGGAAGGAGGGAGTACTATTTTGCCTCTCTCTAAAACTTTGGTACACCCAAATCTTGAGTGCAGTACAGGTCTGAGCTCTGTGTGTCAAGGTCAAAGTAGGATGTGGGAGGTATGGAGGGCAAATAAAATTATCGAGTGGGTAACGTGGCAGCTTTATAACAACAACAAGATAAAAAAGATGAAGCTTGTAAATTTAGAGAAGACTGAGGTGATGATATGATGAAAGCTAATTAAGGTGGAGGGTAAAGCAAACAAAATTGTTAATCACCCCATGCCATGCTATTAGAACTAAAAAATACTCTAGAAAGCTACTAGATCAATTCAAAACAGGTAAAAAAGGGGCCAGGTTTAGGTGCTCTCCCTTTGCAGCACTCCTACAGCTGCCTTTGGAGATGGTCCATCAGCAGGGCATTTCCCATACCCCCTCACCTTCTCTTGCCTCCTTTTGTTTTATGTAGGCCAGAGGACAGGACAACATGGAAACAAACAGAAGGCAGTCTCTCACAGCTGCATTACTCCATGCAGTAGATTTAAAAAGGAAAACAGCAAGAAACATCATTATGTCTTTTTTCTTGTTTGGGTTGCAACAGAAGCCAAGCCATTCCATCTTCAGGCAATAAAATTAATTTATTTGAGTTGTCATTCTGTTCCTTACCTAACATTTGAAGGGAACTTCAAAGAAGCAGCAGATCTGGTAGGATAATTAAGCATCTTTGTCCTGGTAGTCACAGAATAAATCTGAATGTCTCTTCTACCCACTCACAATAAGGCAAACCAGTATTCTATCATGAATTACAGCTTATTCCTTCGTATTTGATTGTCACAAATACGAATGTATTTCTTTGGATTTTGGTGGTATTAGTATGTATAAATTATTTTAAAATGTAATTTGCATACATGAGAAAGGTGAGCATACAGGTATGATTCAAAAAAGAAACAGAACAGGATAGGGAAGAAATTCAAACACAATTCAGCATTTTCGGCATTCTGTAATTTTAGTATGTTGGCAAATACTGTTAGATGAAGAAATTACTTGTGTTAAGATTTTTATTTATTGAAAAAGGCACTCAGTATTTCGGAACGCATGCCTGTCTTAAAAAATCTTACCAAAGAGAACTGACATTTATATGTTCTTTAGTACTTACTGCATTACTTCAGCTGTCAGCTACCTGATATGTGGCACTCATTTGTGTAAACTTATTTCTAAATAAAAAGTGGGTACAAATGGGGAAGAATAAATTGATGTATCTGAACACCATGTATTGTTCTCAAGCATATCCTTATTACTAATATTTTTGAAGTCTCACAACTGCTTGGTAAAATTAAGGCATCTATCCACTAATGATTCTCCATTGTTCAGGATACACCTGTTTGTAAGTGTAGATGGGGATGACTCCTTTATGGTAATGATCTTCAATGCATGGGATTCTGATCTCAGAATTTGGAAAAATGCTAGCATTAAAAATGGCTGTTCAAAGACAAAGGCCTTGTTATTCTGGTTTCTGAACACTGCAGAAAGGATCCTATGCAGGCAACAGGTACAGCCTCACTACATGTATCATTTGAAACTGAAACACATACGCTTCAGTTATACTTATTACATATATGTTATATATATAAACATATAACACCATATGTTCAGCAAGTAATGTGACATGTAACTCAATGGACAGCTGTTCATGTGAAAATTTAAACATCAGCATTCATATTGCTATCGTTTATAAAACAACTTGGTATTTTAAATTAAGCCATCTGTGACTAAAAACATTGTGTGTGAGCCTACATGCAAAAAAAATTCAGTTCACTGCTATCACAAACAAGGACAGTTTAAATACAGTCACAGACTAATATGAGATGAAACTATTATTTTATATTTTAGGTAGATATAAGATGTGCAAAACTTTTGGATCATGTTATGCAAAGAGAAGTCTACAAAGTAGCAATAGAGATACCTATTAAGAAATATAAGATATCTCACAAAAGCAGGGTGCTTCTTTGTGTAAACATATTGACTGGGACAACGGCTGTATGCTCAATTTAAAGTCTCAAAGACCTGTGGAAGAAAATTCAATAAGAAGTTATTGGCCAGGTACACTTGCTGTGTCTTCCTTGAACTTAAGAAGATGTGCTGTGTACTTAGATATTATATATATATCTTAGATAGATGGTGTACTTAGATATTGTGCTTGTTTGTACAGAAGTCTACTGGTGCAATTTTCAAGAAAATAAATACCTTGAACTATTAAAATACAGCTGTTTTCTTCTCCTGACTCCCCACCACCACTTCTTTCATGCTGAACAAAGATTTAAATTTTTCTCCTACCCAACTGCACATCTGATAATTATCACAAATTTACTAGCTATGATTAAGCATATTTTTCCTATACAGTTGGATGCTGCTGCTTTAAAACTCTTGATGAATTTCTGCTTCAGGGTATCTGCATTTCCCTGCTGAATTAAAATTTTTCATTGTATAACTCGCATCTTAACTTCAAATGCACTGGAATCTGTTTGGATGAAAAGGCCTAAATGAGTAATAGCTATTAAAATTTCCAGACCAAAACAAAAACAAAACCCATATCAAGGCAGAGCTAAGGTTGAAAAGGAGAATCGGTTACTTAAGGTATAAAGCATAACAGCATATTGTCTAAAGCATAAATTATCCCAAAAGTAAACATTCCAAAACCCCCAGGAAACTCAGGATTAAATATGAAAACTTAAAAGGAATCCAAACATCTTGTATTATTGAAATGCAGGATGAAACCCTCCAAAATAAACTTAGATCAGCCCTGCAGCAGCACCATGCTGTAAGCTAGAAATTATGATTAATGCATTTAGTATCTGTGGCCTGAAATTAGCCTAATGTGTATTTCAAAGGTAATTTTTCATTTTGTTCCTTTGTATGCGACAAGTGACAAGTATGCTATGACAAGCAATAGAAGGTGAGCAGAGGAAAAATAACGTTAGGAGTTCCACTGCAGAGCTGGTCAATAGTTGACTATTTAGAAATATAAATGTCCATCATGAGTGTGAAGCTATAAGCAAAATACTGTTGTACCATGCATAAATGTTTCATTACTGTGAAAGAAAACATTTCTGTCTGGACCAGTAAACCTCAATCAGGAAAGGCTCCATTAAGTTTAGTAACTTGTTAAAAGATAAACAAGTGGGATTTCAATTCTTAAAATTAAGCACAGATATTAAAATCTGAGAAACAAACTTCTTAAACTACACAGGTTACCTATGTAATCTGAGTAGACAGAACTTTTCTACAGAACAATAAGAAAAAGAGTAAAAAAAGATGAACGCTTGCCAAAAGTATCAAGGCCCAAAACACACATTTAGTTTCAAAATTCTTTTATTGCAGCTGGATAACAGAGATAAACATCTGAGAGCAAAATCCAGTAACTCATATTTATTTTCCTTTGGAACAACTCTGCAATCTGGTTTTATGATAAAGAACAAAAAGTTGCACTACATTTTGAAACATTTTGTTCTTTAAAACTGGTCAAACAAGTGGGAAATATTAAAGTACTACAAATTAAATTAATAATTTCCCACTCCAGCTTCATTTCCCAAACTGAACAAGTCCAAGCAGAAGGAACTATGATATTTTCTGCTTTGGAGATACATATCAACTGGTAATGCACTTCAAGCTATATTAATTTGGTTAAAAAGTTTATCCTTAATAACCTGAGACATCAATCCATGTATAGCTTCTATGGTGGTCTTGCAGCTGAAAAACAAGCATAAATTCAAAGTTGGACAAAAACTGAACTGTCATTTTGAAGTTGAAGCTATCCAGCTGTTTTGGAAGTTCAGGGTGCCCATAACCCCATGAATCTTAAAAACTGTCCAGAAAGGAACAGTCACACACAGCAATTTAGCCATTGTTGCCAGTACCTTTTTGTTACTTAAAAAGCAAACTGACTATACAAAGACCAATTCCAGAAAATGTTGTCTTGCAATTTAGGACATCTTATATTAACAATAGCAAGTGGGTTCTGTTGTCATCTGAACAAAAAAAAAAAAGTCCTTAGAGGAGTGGAGCTGTCAGCTGATATTATCAATACCTGCAGGCTCTCACTGCTCTCCACCTTATCTCCTTTACCCAAGCTCAGTACAGTAGCGTACAGTAACCATGGTCCCTCTGAGAAACTTTACAGGGAACATTAGAGAAAAGTTTATAGAACAAATCAGTTATTGGTCAAAATATGTAATGTGCAAAAACCCCAAAGAGCTGAGAGGATTCCTATTGATACAAGTTTTCCCCAATGTCTCCTGTAGGGCAATGTAGTGTCAAACTAACAAATAAGAACTGACTGTACAAATGCAAAAGATGAATCAGGACTGAAGGCACGGAGAATAGGGACAAATTACTATTAGACAGATAAAGGAATCCTAGGGAAATCAAGCTGACTTGGAGCACAGTTTGGCTAATGCATTATGTCCCCTCAGAAAATGGATTTGAGGTGTGCATGGACAGTAACAGAAGTTATCATACCGCCCAGTGTAAGCACCTTTCTGCTAATGCTTTATAGCAGTGTATTCCCAAAACAGCTATGTCTAACAATCCTTTAGTGATCTTTGCAGCCTTATTTCTCCAGAGTAATTTAGGTGGCACTAAATGAATTGTCCTGTGTCTGCACAGATCTACTACTGTCTTCTCTCTTACGAAAGATCACTACTTGAAGGAAAACACACATCTGTAGAAGTATAACACTCCATTTTGGGAACTATGGTAGCTTTTGTCGCACAGGAAAGCAGAATTTATGACAAAAACAATTCCTTTCAATTCCTTACAATTTATAAAAGAACTAACTGATGAAGATTGAATAAAAACAGAAAAGAAAAATACTTAGAACTGCTGCAACAAATAATATAGTAGCATGATCAGAGAAGGAATTATTTCTTAGAATAACTGTAAGCATGTAAGAGTAAAGGGAAAATAAAATGCAGTCAGTATTACGGGATTCCAAACAGCAATGCAAACTTATCAGCAACTCCATCCTCCTCACATCCTTAAAGCATTGCTATTCTGTTTCCCTACAGGAACTGGGACATACCACTTAACCTGGCTGCTATGAGCTAGCAACAGCATTAACTCCGTTGCAAATGTATTCTGCAATTAAAATAGGCTAAATGAGTATAATTTTTAAAAGTCTCAATCTCCTTCCAACTCAACCATGTTTGTTAGAAAACTTGTAAGAGCTGTTAACTTTCCAGAAAATGTTAAACAAAGGTGTGTCAGGGGGAGAGAATACCAGGAAACTGTTCTATTATCAAGATAAAGTAATGGGGAAGAGGGACAAAAAGCCTCAAAATCTGAAAACACACAAACACCCCAGATTTTTTTCAGTTTTTGCATTCTCTTCCAAGGAATTCTACAGAATTGTCTCCTTATTAAATGGAATTACTTCATCTCACTCAGAATACTCCTAAGGTGCGTCCAGGTGAGTCCTGCCTTCTCCACAGATGAACCTGCGTTTGTACCGCCATATACAGTGCAGTATTTCTTGGTTTTCAAAGTCTGAAATTTGCCAATACAATGTTTTTGAACAGCCCAGCTGTATGAGCTGTTGGATACTATTAACCTCTGCTAAAAGATTTTACTTGGAAAAACGGTGACTCTAACGTGATATAGTGTAAGCACTATAAGCACATCTAACTCTTAAGACTACTGGGAAAGAGACGTATTACTGAGAAACAACTTGTGTGCTTCAAAGTTCAAAATAACCAGAGCTGATCCCCAAGAAACGTAAGGAAAACTGATGGAAAATATTACAACTTTTTTGAAATAATGTTATGCAGGTAGTGATAAGTTTATTAACTTACAATAGCAAGTATTTGCTATCAGGCAGGGAAGCTAAATATAGAGGCCAGAATATCTGTAAGCTACTTCTTAAAAACAAAAAACAAGAAACTCAACCATTTCTCATTTCTAAAAAAAAAAGATACATTGATTAAGAAATATGAAGAAAAGGAGTTAATAATTTTTATGTCAGTAAAAGTATTAGACAAATGTAAACTAAACTTACTGGACTGGTAACACTAGTTCTTAAAATCAAGCTCTATACCATAATTTTATTTACTGCTGGTTTTAACCTAATTAACAATAAAAATCGGCTTATTTCTAGCAAAGTTACAATTTTAAATTAGACAGAAAACATTTTTTTTTGTTTTCCAGATACTCATGGAATTTTACAGCAATTTTTTGTTTAATAAACTAGAATTAAATTTATTCCAACCCCCCAAAAATTCAAAATTTATTGTAGGTTTAATAGAGGCAAGATTTTCTTTAACTTTCAGAAATAACTATTGATTTCTGGAGTCTCTCATTCCTATCTATAATCTAATTCTTATCGTTAATTTTGTCAGCTTGCAATTGCATGCATGATAAAAGTTTAAAACTGAATAATACTTTTCACAAGAAGAACACATGAATGTGTTTTCTTACCTGTCTCTTGTTGCTTTTGCAAGTTTGTCTTCTGACTTCTTGTCATGAGTCTCTAAACCCAGCATGAAACTGCCCCTTCCAAGCTGAGCTTCTGACTGCTCTAATTTTTCAGACAAATCGAAGATTTGGCCAGTGGTGTAGTCAGCATTCTTAGGAAAAAGAAAGTAATAAACATTTTCAATTCAAGCATTTATACACAAAATAAACCAAATCTGAGAAAAGTTTTTAAAAGTACAGTGCTTCATATTTTAATCTATATCTGCAATTGAAGTGATACAGAACATGAGTGGTGGTTAAGAGAGCAGATGCCAAACATCTGACAAATGCTCAATCCCTAAAGCCTGAATTGGGTTCTTTTTATTACTTTCAACCCATGCTCTAAGTTACGTAGGACTAAGTAAAACTCAGTTGGTATTGACCAAGAGAAAAAAAATGGCTTCTGCAGAGGGAAGGTTTTGATGCTCAGCTGTTACACTGAAGGTCTACCTGCAGTATGTCTGTTGTAACCTAGTTTTAACAGTTCCATTGTTTATTTTTTCTTAAGAGCTTACTTATTAAACGCCATTATTCATTGCAGTGTTCTATAGAGATACAAGGTTAAAAAGTACTTACAGTAAGCAAACTAGAAGAACTTAGAGTGTTCACCCAGTACTTGTTCCACAACAGCTCGAGCAATTTACGATCCAAAGATGATTTAAAGTATGAGACTTCTAAAGCATAATACCTTTAAAAACAAAACCATGCAAACAAAGTAAGTGATCCTCTAAATGTCTTGCTTGAATGTCTCATCCAAAGTAGATGCAACACAAAATATCCCTATCAATGGCAAATATCTTTAAAAATTCAAAGCCCTTAAGGTTACTCCCAGTTCCAACTCCCTGAACAATTTTCCATTAATAATTCATTTAGAGATTCAATACATAATACCTACACATACTGCTGTGTTCTGTTAAATGAGATTGCAAGAGTTTTTTAATTATTCTCTTAACAACCTATTCCATGCTTAAGTTCTTCAACACTGTAATAACTTACAGATGATTGTAGTTTTGCATGTATCACTTCTAATTACTTGAGGAATGCTTGGTAGCAGTAAATGTTACAAACAGGCAAACAATTTTACATTTTACCACACTTATTTTGTGGTAGAAAAATAAGGCTAGGCTAGGCGTTAGTGGTGTTGCGAATTAACATTCCCAGTAAAATAAGGAAAGGAGCTGCACAGCACTTATCCCTACTCAGAAGAGCAGTGGGATCACAGCCTCCTGCTGATCAATGGACATCTGACCCTCTCCTCCTTGCCCCAACAAGGCATCACTACTTAGAAGTGTTGAGAAATCAACTGGTACAGCTTTTAACCAAGTTCATATTTATCTTTGCAGAGTTCTCCCTTAAAACATGTTGTGGTGCATTGTTGTTTATAATATTTGACTCAATTACATTCTTTATTATTAAGTTGTACCCCCCCACCCCCCATGTTAATACTTTGGTCCCAGTTGTGCCCTCCTACCCCAGTTGCCAATCCACCCTGATACCTGCCCCTTGTTCCCGAATGTTCCCTGTTCCCCCCCATTAAGTTGTCAATCCTCCCTTGTGTCAACTCCCGGCTGGACCACCCCCTTTGGAATTACCCTGTTCCTCCAAGCCCCATTGGCCCATGTGCTCCACTCTCCTCCCCTGGTGTTCTCCATTGGCTTATGTATAATGTAACCCTGCCTTGTGTTCGTCCCCTAAGTCTCCCCTATTGGGTTATTATTTGTACACTCCCCTTGCTCCTCCCCCACACATAAGTTGCTGTAGCGCTGTATCTTTCGTCTTTCTTCCCTGCAACCTTCAAGAGAATAAATCCTTTTTGGAAGCCACATGGAAGACCCCTCCCTCGTCCTTGCTCCTGCCCTTGATACTGGACAGCCAGTGCCATAGAGCATAAGCCCTAAGCTGCCCTGCTTCCCAGGAGCAGCCCACTCTTGGCTCGCTGCTGGGAGCTGGCTGGGGAAAAACTCCGGCACCGAGTCAAAACCTTCTGATAAATGCCAGCAACGACTGTTTGCACAAAAATGAGAGCGCTAAAGCAACAGCGAACTTCAAGGT
This sequence comes from Pseudopodoces humilis, assembly GCF_049639895.1. Classification (NCBI taxonomy): domain Eukaryota; kingdom Metazoa; phylum Chordata; class Aves; order Passeriformes; family Paridae; genus Pseudopodoces; species Pseudopodoces humilis. The sequence goes on along the minus strand of NC_142200.1, from coordinate 33,809,955 downwards.
TTGAAACACTACAAGGAATTTACTTTTCCATACTGAATCATTAATCTAAACACAAAAGAAATAATAATTTTAGTAGTTTTTCATTACTTACTGTTTACAATGTACACCAAAGTCTTCTATTTTATTGAGTGGAATAGTCTGGTATTCAGAGGGACCCTCATCTGGAGGTTTATAGCCCTAAAAATTTAACAAATGACAGAGGTAACACAGTAATTCTGGTGATTTTCAAAATACCTAAACTTCACAAAAAAAATCCAGTTTATGTAATTCTAGTTTATTGTTGTCTACAGAAAATAACATTTCCCCTGGTAGCCTGAAATTCAGAATTTTCTTGGATCTCAGGTTTAGATTTGGCTTTACTAGCTGTTCTAGTCATTACATTTTCAGGTTTATCAAAAGCAAACTATATATATAGTGTCATAGTTGAGTTTTTTCAAATGAGTAACAAGGCAAGCTAAAATTAGATCATTTCTTAGATCAAAGAAAGGGCAAGCTGCTTCTTAGACAGTATTTCTCTACCTGTTCTTGGAAATTTTGAGGAAGATTTGAGAAGAGGGAATAAGCATCCATGGATATGCCTTAAAGATACCTAAAACTTTCTGTTACTTGTTTAGCCAAGATGGTGCCATCCACAGTTACTGACTAAGCAAGAACTGCCTGCAGTCCATTGTGAGAACTCCCTAAAAATATGCTTCTCATGTGCATTTTCCATATGTGATTTGGTTTTCAGGTACGGGATTCTTCTCCCTGTTCAAAATTCTCAAAGTATTTCTGAAGTGGTTTTGCCCACAGAAGTGCATATTCTCCTGAATCACAAACTGTTCTAAGATCTCATATGTTTCTGTCAACGCAAATACAATGCCTGGACCCCTCACAAACATTTTACTGAATTACAAAATTTAATTTTCAAGAAACAACTAATTTTGGTAATTGTTTTACTGGATGGCTGCCTGAAGTTCTTAATGAGTCACTAATAACTGCGTATTTAAAAGATTTACTTTACTGAACTTTACTGGATTGAAATGAAATAGCACAGCCAGAAGTATACATGAGAGCATGCATTTGGAGACCTAAATCTCCAATACTGATGTGATTTTTTTAGTTTTAAGTCTAACCCATATTGTTTAATTAACTTTTTTGTATATTAGCTTGTGAAAATTCATAATATTCATTTGAAAAAGTTAAGTAGATAGTTTTGAACCTTCCTTTTCTAAAATGAAAAGCAAATGACAACATATTAAACAAGCTATTAACGTTTTAGGTATGAAAAATAAACAGAGAAGAGCTAACATAAAACAATTTTGATGAATACTACCTACAGCTATATTCATTAGAAACCAGCTATATGGAGCTACATAATTTTGGGACAGCTCCACAATCTGGACAGTGTAATTGATTTAACACTAACAAAACTCTATGAAAACCAAACTAGAAGTCAACTGTTAGAAATGTAATCAATATCCAAAGGTGTACAGAAACCAGTGTATGGGCACATCTCCTTTGGACTGAGCATTCAGCACAGCACAGCAGACCACATTCAGACAATCATTTAAAGACAGTTCAGTGTTCACACACTAGCTTATTTTAGATAGTTTTAACTATTTACCTTAGGATATGTCCTAAAAGCTCCAAGATTTACTTTTCCTGCAGATATTGTTCTTGTTGGATCAATCTGTAGAAGTACAGGTAATACTCATTACATACATTTTATTATTTATTAAAGGTTTAAATTAAGTTTATAGTAATTTTACTTCAGAAATGCAATTCATGCAAACTGTATTAGTTCTGTCATAAACAGTACTTTTTCTGTTGGTATCAGACTTTCTAAAGAGATGGGATTACAAATAGCCTTCAGTAGATTATTTTTTCAAACTAATTTTCCTTATTTCCTAAGTACATAGAAACCCCTTATGCTTAAGAATTACACCACAACTGTAACAATGCAGTGAAAATGGTCTAGGCAAGCTACACTACTGGTTTTGCCGGCATGTGGCCAGCAAAGCAGAAGGAGTGGCACCAGTTTAAAGTGTGGATCTAACACCTCCATCATACAAAGTACATGCTACTAAAATGCTAATAGACAGAAATCCAAAAATTATTCCCCTCAACATGATCTGTTAGGCAGGGTTATCACCCACCAGCCAGTACTTACAACCACTGCTACGAAGGGCTCCTGAAATTGCTGATTAAGCATCTGGGTACTGACGTCGATCCCCGAGAGCCAGCAGCCGTAGCCGGGGTGACTGTGGTACCAGCCGATAGCATTTTCCAGGCGTCCGACCTAAGGAAGAGCAGGGAAGGGAAACAGCCCCAGCGTTCAGCTCCATTCCCAAAGTACCGGCTGCCCTCCAGCGGCATTTCCAGCACACTGCAAGGCGCGGCAGGATAAAAACGCGTTTCCTCTCGTGATAAAGTATTCCCTAGAAACCGGAGAATGAGTAGTACTGGCATTCTCTGCTACAACTGCTGCCAAAGAACAAAGGCCATCAAGGAGCCTGGAGCTCCTTTGTCAGTGACAGCTGAAGTACAGAAGAGGTTCCACACAGCTGGATGGTGAGCTGTGGCTCCTCAGCAGGGCTGAGGAATTTCTTAGGGATGTAACACAAGTAATCCCATATAATGTAGGGAACATCAGTAGAAAATAAATTATTTAATATGGTAACATATCTCACAGGCATATACTATTAGATTAGTGGTAGGTTTAAAAAATACCTTCAAAGGCATGCTTTCAAACACTAGAAGCAACAGAAATTATTGCCTGGAGACAGGTTTAAAAGCCAAAAGATGAATTTTTGACAATTTTTTATCAGATAAAACTTCAAAATAGGAGTTTCCAAATAATACACATGACCATCTCTAAAAATGCTGGAAGAGAAAGAAGCAAAACCAAAAAAACCTCAGGAGAATAAACACCCATTGAACCTAATTTTTGTAATTCTCTCTAAGGAATTGTTTACTGGCTGCTCCAGTAATGATAAGACAGAACAGACAAACTGAATACTTCTTAACTGGTGCAGAATATTTCTACTTTCTTTACAGCTCCCACGAGAGACACCAACAAAACACTAAAGAATGTGTGTTATTTTTAAAAGCCAAATAATCTATCTGAAGTACATTAAGAACAGATCCTGTCCTTGGAGAATCAAGCAACTGTAACTGCAGCATCTATAAAACACTTATATAGGGGGATATATTAACCAACTACCTAATGATAAAAAGAGGTATTCCAAGAACAAGTGCTTGCCAAAATCAAGTATGAAACAGGAAGCATGAAAACTCTGCCAGAGCACCAGGAAAGCTGAGTTATTTCATTTGCACACAAGTCAAGTTTCAAAATTGTGAAACCAAGAATAGACAAAATGAAATAACATAAACAATGGAAAAAAACCCATTTCTTATCACATAAAAACTCCTACAGAAACGTGGACTGTTTTAAACACAAGGCAAGCTGTTTGTAATTTTATGCTATATACTTACCATTTTGAAATTCAGTATTTCTACCTAAGAATGTGATTCTATGAATCTGTCTTTACTTAAAGATAGTATGACTGCATCTTTAGGCAAAGACATCTCTTCAAGTCACCTACTTTTTGAAACAAGAGTATTAGCATCACATTGTTTTCAGATAAACTAGGTTAAATTAATTATTTCCACATTTTCTCGCAGGGATGAATTATTAAAAATTTTAAGTCCCAGAACATAATTATTTCTGCATTATGTTTACTCTTCGCTGATGTTATGATTCAGCCTAATGCAAATCCCTTTCAATACCTTCAACTCCATGTAAGGTTATGAACATAAGTACACTCTCCAAAATAACCCAAATACTCCTCTGTTATATCCACTTAGTATGTAAGGGGCTTCTAATTTTAGCTGGTTTAAAAATCAGTGGGTCAACTGGGTATCAGAACTGTTTGAGCTTGGAGAGTTAAAGATATTTCAACTCTTATTTCTAGTATAGAATTGTCCTGTATTGGAAGAAGCATATCAGCAAGTGCTGTGATGTGCTGTGCTGGTTTCCACATCAGCTACAGAGTAGAGATGGATTTCTGTTATCCATCTGCACATAAGAACTTCTCTGTATAGTCATCTTTAATATGACATGGATCTCTGAATCAAAAGTGGCAAAGATGGGAAGCAGACAAGCAAGTCTGTTCATCCAAATTTCCAAATTATAAATATGAATAATTAAGTTGCACAGAAACTTACTTAATCCTTCACTGGCATTTTCTTCACAAATATGTATATTTTTTTTATGGAAAAGACCAGCATAGTATACAGTAAGACCTCAGAAGAAGGTAAGAATGAACGTCATAATTCTGATCTACAAACATTAAGTAGGTCCAATGCTAAATATATTAAATTTTGCATACTGTTTTTAGAAGAAGTATCAGTTATTTTAGAAACACACTCTCTCAAACAGCCAGCAGCCTCAGACATAAAAGCACTTCCTTAGCAATGAAAATAATTTAGTACTTTTCATGGAATCATTAAGGTTGGAAAAGACCTCCAAGATCATCATGTCCAACCTTTGATGACCTACTGTAAGTCAGGAAAACATGGATATGAAAATGTTTACAGGGCCCTGCATTCCGTGCTGCTGACATAGTTCTTACTGACATGTTTGAGGAGAGACAGGACAATCGGGCAGGCACCTCATCACTGAGGGAGGAAGCCTGCAACCCCCCAGCTATGTTTCTGTAGCTCACAAGGCGCACAGGATCTCCACGGGGAGGTCAGACCCCCTGCTACCTCTCCTTACCTGCTTGGCGTTCTCGATGTAGGCAGCCATGTACTCGTAGGCGGCGGCCTGCGCATTGACGCGGGTCTCGGTGCCCTCCACGGGCAGGGCGAAGCTGTCCATGATGATCATGGTCTCCCCGTCCACCTTGCCCAGCATGAGCCCCATCACCTCCAGGTTTCCGCCGGACCTGGCGTGCATCACCATCTTCAGAAGCGCCAGCGCAGAGATCTTGCAGTACTTGAAGTAATGGTGGCTGCAACAACGCAGAGAGGCCGCGGAAGGGAAGGCAGAGCCATCAGATCAGGCCGGTCCTCACCGCCCGCCCGCCCGCTCCGCCGCCCAGCTCCCACTCACTCCTTGGTCCAGGGCTTGGCCGCCAGGATCTCCTGCTGCTGCTTGCGGTCGTATTTGTAGATTTCGTCGATGCTCTGTGCCTCCTGCATGTTGTTCGCCAGCTCCCAGGTTTTCTGCGCCATCCCGCTCCCGGAGGCGCTGCTCCCCGCCGCCGCCATCGTCCCGCTCCCGGCTCCGGCTCGGCCCCGCCTCCGCACCGGCGCACCGGGCCGCGGGCCGAACCAAGGGCGGGGCGGGGGTGCGCACGGAGGGTGGTACGGTCCGCGCAGGCGCGGAGCCGGCAGCGCTGCGCCCCCAGCGGCCGCACTTGGCTCTGCACGCGGCGAGGCCCAACCCGCTCGCCCCGTGAAGCGGCACCGCAGAAACCCAAACCCGGCCGGACGGAGGCGTTTCTCACTATTTATCAATTTATTCACTTATGATTTTGGAATTATTGTGACCAGTTCTGGGCTACTCAGTACGAGAGAGACACGGAACTTCTGGAGCGGGTTCAGAGGAGGGCAACAACGATGTTTAAGGGACGGGAGCATATCTTTCATGAGGAAAGGCTGAGGGAGCTGGGACTGTTCAACCTCGAGAAGGAGACGGCTGGGAGGGGGCCTTATCAATATATAAAAGTATCTAAAGTAGGAGGCGTCAAGAGGATGGACCCAGGCTCTGCTGGGACGTGCCAAGCAATAGGACAAGAGGCAAGAAAACTGATGCGCAGGAAATTCCCCCTGCAGATGAGGAAGAACATCTTGACTGTGCAGGTGACTGACCACTGGAACAGATTGCCCAGAAAGGTTGTGGAGTTTCCCTCCCTGGAGATACTCAAGAACCGTCTGGATGCAATCTTGTGCCATGCGCTCTAGGGTGACCGTACTTGGAGCAGGGAGGTTGGACCGGGTGACTCGCTGCGCTCTTTTCTAACCGGCCCTACCCTGGGATGCTGGGAAGTCCGCTGGCCGCCGCCTCCCATCCCAATGCTTTTCCCCGCCCGGGAGGAGGCGGTGGCCGGGTCGCGCCGCCCTCCGGGGCAGCGGGGGGCGCTGCGCGGCGCCGCCCGCCGGGTTCCGGGGCGGCGGTAACGCGCGGGGCGCGGACGGGGCCGCGGCCGCCGGTACCGGTGAGCGGGCGGCGGGGGCGGCGCGGCGCCCGAGGACCCTCCTCGCAGCCCCGCCGGGCGGTTCCATCGCCCGCATCGCTCATAGCTCGGAGCGGGCGGCGGCGGGAGTGAGGGGGGTTCGCTGGGCAGCGGGAGGGGCACCGGAGCGGGACGGGGCGGGGGCGCGTCCGGGGTGTACTGCCGGGTCTGGGGGTCCCCGCGGGGGCAGCGGGGCTCGGCTCGGCTCTGCTGGTCCCGGCCCTCCGGTGGGGCCGCTTGTTGTGCGGCCGTTGCCTGACAACGGCGCCGCGATCCGAAAAGGGGCCGAGTCCCGAGTGCCGCATCCCCGCCCCGCAGCTGCTCCCTGGGGGGTCGGAGCCTCCGGGAGTGCCCCAGGGGTGCTGCCGAAGAGGGAAGGTGGGAGGCGGGGAGGCGAGCGCTGCAGGCCGGGGGAGAGGCGCTTCCCCGAGCTGTCGCTCTTGGAGAAATAAACCTGATCTCCTGGGTCTGAAAGTTTTTCGAAATTAGTGTCTTTTTGGATCAAATTACGTGCTCTGAAAAATAGATAAGCCCTGTAGTGGAGGGAAAGTAACTCGCGACACTTGTTGCTTGGTTGTTCAGAGGATGGATTGCCTTCTCAATTGCGAAAAAGTCGCATTGCTTTATTCAAGAGTTTGTTATTTGTGAGAGGCCAGACCTTGGAATCTGTGCTTTTTCAGCAGTGAATTTGAAAGAAAAGTACAGGGAGCGTGTCTCTGGCAGCAGTGGCTTATCCCAAGTGCGGTTCACAAGGGTACAGAGGCAGTCAGTACTAATTCCTTAGGAAGTTTGGGTTAACTTTGAGCAGTGTTTCTTAATGACACAATTAATGGCCGTATAAGTTGTAAGTACAGTTATTAAACGTGGCATATAGTTACTCTTTCAAAGCATTTCCCTCCTTGCCACCAGTGCTGCAGTTCACGTGGATGGGAATTGCCATTTTGCCAGTGCTTCTGATGATATTTCAATATTATGGTGGCATAGAAGAGATGAAATCCGCTTCCACGTGCTGATTTTAAATTTTGTGCGTTTCCCTGAACAATTAGGAGGAGAAGGGAAAGATTAGAATGCAACACATTAAACATTGCTGTAGGTGATAAAGTAACTACACAATATATAGGTAAATATATAGTACATACAATACATATGCACATTGGTGTTTTGGATACCTTGAATAGAGAGTACATTTGAATACTGCATTATTATCTCTTTGGGCATAGGTCCAGTAAAAATCTCATGTTCAAAGTTGACGTATTGTTCTTGAATATCTGTATGCTTTCTGTTGCTTGCTATGTTTGTTTAAGTTGAAGTCTACCTAGGTGACTAATTACTCAGAGCTGCTTTTGTAAGCTCTGAATAAGGAAAAGAGGCTATGAAAATCTAAAATTCTCTTGAAAGAAAAAATACGTAAAAATATTTTTATGGGACATTTTCAGACAGTACTTGACTATATAGTAGCGGTTTGTTTAAAGGAATTTCACTTTGAAAAATGAATTTTTTTGGGAATGCAAGTTATCCAAGATTTAAATGCAAGTTATCCAAGATTTAAAGTTGCAAGAGCTAAAGAAAGGCTGATAGATATGTGTTATCTTTCTTTATTTTTATTGTGATTAGTCATGGTCTCTTCACATGGTACAGAAGATAACAAAATTGATTAATATTCAGTAGGATACTTGCTTACATGCTGATATATTTTTGTAATGTGTCACATTACACTTTTTGTAATTTGTGTATGCGTCACATTGAATTTGTCACTCTTACTTAGAATAACTAAGACATTTTTCTTTTTTTGGTGTAATATATTCTTTTTGCTTATCTCATAGAGTTTGCACTCATGCATGTTTTAAGAAAATCAGCATAAGTAGAAGGATGTTAAGACATAAAGTGTCTAGATATTTCTAAGAAGGATTTGGCTACTCTTCCAGGAAATTGTGCTGTATTAAAGATATGCTGAATCAACAGTGCTGTAGCATTAGTCAGCTTAGTGTTCTCCAAGGCCTGGAGTTGCCACATTTCTTCACACCCATTGGATTGCTTGTGTAGTTCAACTGTAACTGTTTTGTCTTTGGTTTTTAATTTATTATATTGCCCTTTTGAGCAATATGACAGGAGTGCAGAATGCTGGAATATTCATTGTGTTCCTCATGCTAGTTAGAAAATACTCTGCAAAGACTGCTTTCCTTATGCCAGCTCTCAGAATAATTTTGGTACCCTTCCCATCCAGTGATTTGGAAACAGTGCTAGAGTTTATAAATGCTATTGTAGACAGAGATAGGAAATATAGATGTTACAGTCTATGTTACTGTCAGTGAGCTTTTGGAAAGGCTTCTCACAGTGCCTCCTACATGTGGTAATTTTCCTCTTGATGACTCTGCAGCACGGGGTAGGTGATGAGACCAATTTATGCCAAGTTGTTTCACCCTTTCAGAACATTTTTTTCATGATTGTTATGTAACCTGATAGGCTAAATAAAATTTACCATGCCTGGAAACTTATCCTCTTTCAGATTTCTTTTATCCTTTATCAGTGTGCAAAACTAATGAGATTAAAGATTTAGGACAAATCAGACGGGGATATATTTATTTTTGGCATTGATTGTCCTGAACTACCACTAGGAATTGTAAATAGGTTGGCCTAGTTCTGCCTCCTTTGTGACAATATTATAATTTTATATCATGAATCAAAAAAGAGAAGGAATACATCAAATAAATGTATTTTTGAATTAAATTAGTCTGCAGTTACTTCACTTTTTCTTACAGCATTTGTGCATTTTTATTTCCATTTTGTTTCTAGTGAGAATTTCTTTCCGTTTCTCTGGACATGTTACTTTTATGTTTACCTGTGTGCTGCCTTATTATCTTTGAGGTGGTGGTTTGGCTTTTTTTTGGTTGCTGTTGTTTTTAAGTTCTTCAATTCTTTTCCTGAAACTTTTCTAATATACCTTTTTCACTGGCCTGTTGTTTACTTTGTACGATCTTTTAATGATACAGAATTAGCCTTAAAAAAACCTGCTGTCTTTGTTTAAATACTGGATGTAATTTTTCAGGAATCTGCATAAACAGTCCTTTTGCTTAAGCTGTATGGAGTGATTTGAGGGTCATAATTTTCTTAGTTTCATGCTTATTTTAAGCATGGAATATAACTTGAGGATTTTTATTTTCTTTTGGTAGGCTTGGTTTCGTAAAACTCCTCCGCCACTGGAATTGGTGAAAATGCTGTGTGGAGATTAGGATGAGTAGGCTTGTATGCCTACTTCTTTTTGGTTTTGTCTTTCTTTTTTCCATAATCAGTTAGTGTGCAGCTTTGCAGTATTTTTAACTAACTCAACTTTGGTACAGTTCCATTGACGTGAACTTGAGTGACTTTAGTTTTTATTATGAGGTCACTGAAAGCAGCAATATACACTAAATTCCACTAATAAAGTGCTGAATTTCTGCTCTGAAGGACTTCCAGTTAAATATGCAAGGTGCACAACTTATGGAAGAGAGGTATTTGGTGTTCCTCAGTGCATGTTTCCTTACAGATCAATATCTGATTCTGAGTCAATGCTTCCTTATATCCCTGTTTTTAGGATTATTGCAGACTTGTAGGTGTTCTTATTGCCTCTGCTATTTTAGTGGTAGAGGAGGTAGGTATGGTTGGCTCCAACTCCAGAAACACTATTTATGTATTTTGTGAGGTGTTTTTTTTTTGAAGTTCATGTTTTGTTTTGAATAAGCTTGATTATTTTTAAGACTTCTCATGATAGTAAGTTAAGCACAGAATTAATTGTGTGACCTGGTCCATATTTTAGACTGTGCATGTATTTTGCACTTTTTGTACTTTTTCCTAGTGATTTCTTCATCCTGTGTTTAATAATTTTGATTTTGTAATTCACTAGATTAAGCTTGTGCTAGTATGTAGTGAAAGGTCACTGGTAGACTTGCAGTTAAAAAAAACAACGCCCAAACACTTCAGCCATGCTAGAAAAAAAGATTAGAGAAGTATCATCAGTCTTGCAATCCGGAATCTTTGAATTTTCTCTCTGGTGAAACATCAAGGGGTCTCCTCCATGGATGGGTTTCCCAAGTCAGTTGTTCTGTTGTCCCAGCAAATATCTTAAGGCTCATAGTTCTGAGGGAGAAATTTGATTATTTTTAACTGCTGTCTTAAGCAATTGTAATTGAGCTTTACATTTTTGAGGTTCTAACATGAATTCCATGCTCTACATCTTTTCTGTAACCTTAGAAATGATGGCGGATGATTTAGAAAAATTTATTGAAAACCAGAAGGCCAAGTTGGCACAAGATAAGGCAGAACTTGAAAATGATCCACCTTACATGGAAATGAGGGTAAGAGTATAAAAAAGCTCTCCTGAATTTAAATACTTCTGTTGCCAAAGACTTGATTGAAGCTTGCTTTTACTATGCTTTCAAACTGTATTTGTTGTTGAAGAATATATTAAAGATTTATCTATTCAAAGTAATTTCCAACTTGAGTACTTCATATCTGTATGTAGATTTTTAAAAACCTGCATGCCACCAGGCATACACAGTAAGATTTGTGTTTTACAAGTGAGAAGTCTTGTACATGACTTTTATTACTCCTTCACCCCTCCCTAGGGAAGCTGATTAGCAGGGTTCTGTCCTCTGCCCACTCTTGGGCTTGGGTGTTGGGGTAGGGATGAAGGTACAAATATCCTCAAAATTTCTGTTCCAGAAACTATGAAATATAAAAAGCAAATAACAATCAAAAAAACTGTTCTTATCAGTTTTTTTTATTAGTAATTTCAACGTGTTGTTCCAGCATTACTTTCAATCTCTCTGTTCTGCAGTGCTAATGATTACATTACTAATGTTGTTCTTTTATGTGGTATTTCCTTTACTTTGTGATGCAGTAAGACATTTTGTTTTGTTTTCAGAATAAGGAATCCGAGAAACTTTCTGAAACTAGCAAGATGTTAATCTCCATGGCTAAAGAAAATATACCTCCAAATAGTCAACAGAGCTATCCTTTAGGTATAGTATATCTTTTTTCTTCCAAAAGTCTTGGGATTGTATGGAATTTTTTGTAGTTAGGCTTTTTTTTTTTTTGGCGGGAAAATATTCCAAAAGCCATCTCTTTTTTCTTGCAAGGTAGTACCGTTAAAAGTACCCCAAATGAACCAAACATAAAAAAAAGAACAACCCAAAAAACCTTCTTGCCAGTCCTTGATTGGTGATGTGTTCTTTCCTGTTGTATTTGGATGGAACAAAGTCTTTGAAAGTCCATCTTTCATCTGGACTTTACTGCAAGAAAGTACATTCCCTCTGTGTTGTGTCGGGGAAGCAGGGCCTCTTTCTTTCAGTCCCCTGAGAGTCCTAGCCAACTTGGCTAAGATGCACATAGTTAAACGAATTTTTCTCTTAAATAGTGTCTTTCAAATGTTCAAGCAGTTTAAACTGTTTTTATTGCTTTTGTGATTTTGTTACAACGTAGTCATTCATTGTGCAAGGAAAGAACAAGGACTTAATTTTGATTGAAATCTTAACCAGGTGAAATGGTTAGATTTATTGTGATGTGGCTACCAGCTTAATATCTGTTTTCTATATATATTGTCCTTTTTCTTCTTTTCTCTGTGTTCTCTGTGACATTTGATTGAAAATGTGTGATTTTGTTCTTTTCCCCATTTTCCTGTTTCTGTAATGTGCCACCGTTCCTTACTTGTCTTACCATCTCCCTTCTGTAGGCACTACTGTTTTTCCTTAGCTACACTTGTGTAGCTCAGGTTTGTCCTGAGAGCTTTAGAGCTTTTCTGTATTCTATTTCTTGATAATTAACTCCTTTCTTTCATGTGTAGACACTTCGGGTCAGTACCTCATTAATTTTCATACTGTGCCTACTGTAATTCTGGTGTAATCCTGCAGCTTTCAGTGGGATGGAGCTTGAGTTTGTGAATCTGTGGGTCTGAGATGATCTTAGCTGCATAAATAAAAACATGGTTTTTGTAGGGATGCTGTATAAGTAGAACTTCCAGCAATCAGCAAGACAAGCTCCTCAAAGACCTTTAGAGGAAAACTTCACTTAAAAGTACTTGAAATGATAATTGAATATTCCTTGTCTCCAGAAGTGATAATAGATAAACTTAGCTAGAGGGCAGCACTTGATTAAGTATCTATCACACATTTTTGGCAGTCTTACTAGGTTCTGCAAGTTACTCCTAGTGCTGATAATTCTTAGCTTAACTGAGGAAACGTAACACAATGAAGTATTACAGATGAGGGATATTCAGGTCATCTGAAATGAAAAGTAGGTGTTGCCATGTTGTGGTTTCACCCCAGCTGGGAACTGAGCACAGCCACTTGCTCACTCAACACCAGCAGGGTGCGGGCAGAGAACTGAAAGAGAGTGAAAGTGAAAAAACACATGGGCTGAAATAAAAACAGTTTAATAATTGAAAAAAAAAATTGTAGTGAAAAGGAAAAAAACAAAGAGAAAGAAGTAAAACTCAAGAAGGCCAAGTGATGCAAATGTAAAACAATTGCTCACTACCAACTGATGCCCAGCAGATCCCACCAACCTCCCTTCTAGTCTTACTGCTGAGCATGATGCCATATGGAATGGAATATACCTATGGTCTGGGGTCAGCTGTCCAACTTCTTGTGCATCCCCAGTCCTCTCCTTGGTGGGTGGGGTGAGAAGCAGGAAGTGTCATCACTCAGTAGTAACTGAAACATCCCTGTTATCAACACTGCTCGCACAAATCCAAAACACAGCCCAATATCAGCTGCTATGAAGAAAATTAACTGTCCCAGCCAAACCCAGCACTTTCTGTAATGATCATTTGGGTGCTGAAATGGATGGTTGCCGATATTACTGCTTTGCTGTGCTTTAAAGCACTGTAATTTCTTATAGATTACATCAGATGAGACTTGTTCCTTGGTGGCTACTAAGTATATTCTCTAGTTCTAGCAGTAATGTTGAGGTTTGGACTGGATAAAGTTGCAGTTATTTCTCAACATTACATACGTGGAAATGTTTATGTAAAAATGTACTTAAAATCGTAACATTTAAAAAAAAAATCATTGTCAATGTGATTATATGTGGTTATTGGAATGTGAAATGGCAAATAAATACAGCAAATACAGAATAAACTAAAGTGAAAAAGCAATTAAAAAGAAGGTATATCTCGTATTCTGTCAGAAGAATTCGGACAAATTTTTCATGAAATTAGATTGAATGTATGTGAACGGGAGTGATTTTGCTCTGCTAGGCTCTCCAAGGGTAAGTTTTTGAAATGTGTAGTTTTCAAATATTCCCTAGATCACTAACATAACGTGACATTACATGACATGACATGACATGACATGTAACATGTAACATATAACACTTGTTATCTCAGTGCTTTTCTGGTTGCCAAAAAAAGTTCCCTGTAAAAAAATTAATTTCAAACCATCTTTTGTTTGAATACTTCACTACTACTGGATTCTCACTTCTTTTCTCTTTTTTTTTTTTTTTTTGGTACTGAATTTCGGTGGCATTTGTGAAATTACTGAATGAATCTTTTCTCCAGCTTGTTACTTGCTTTTGATCTTTTTCTTTGTTTTCTGGAATTAATTCAACAGTTATTAGGCATAAAATAAAAGTCAAGAGCAAATAGCTGAAACAAGCTATTCTTCTGTATTCTATTCTACTTTATAACCCCTTTTCTGAGGTTTGAAATGTTATATTAATTTTTTTTTAATGGAATTCACATTTACCTTATATGCAAAATTAGGAGAAAATTAACTTGCAGGTTGGAAAAGAAGTTGCCATGCAGGTTTTGGTTAATACTTGGACTCAGCAGGCTGTTTCAGAATAGCATAGGAGATACTTAGTCAGGTACTGCATCCTTTGGTTCTGAATATCAGACTGACTTCTGTTTGCCACTTTTTCCCTGATACACTGTTTTCCTGGCTCATGAGGATAGAATAAGTCAGAATATATCTTGAGCCAGGCCAAACAAACTATCCTACAATAAATTTGGACTGATCTAAGAGCAAGTCATGAATATCCCTCTCTTCCCTTTAACTCTTTGCTACTAATTTTGCATAGGTCATGAGATGTAGAAATGCTTTTAGAGAAACAATATGAAATATTAGTTGTACACACGCTTACTCCCAGTTGTAATCTTTGTCACTAGTTGTGTAATTTTGTGCAATTCACTACTCTGTGGAGAGTGGTGAAAGTGAGTACAGAGATGTGCTTCTGGGGTAGAGGATGTTTCTTATAAAGTACTTCGAAATGCATTTTGGGAACAGCAAACAGCTTGCGTAGCATTATATTTTATTATATTTTAAGAGTGCAGCTCTTATGAGACCTGATAGTAATCTCAGAAAAGTACTTACGTGTTTTGGGTCTATTATGATTAAAAATACTGAGATGGAAAGAAAAATGATTATTATTTTTATCATATGGTCAGATTCCCTCTAGCTGTGTAGGAGCAAACAAATTTTTCACATGCTAAGCAAATGGCTTGTTGCTTTCATTTGGAAAGTATGCTTTCTATTGTGTGGTAAACACAGCTTTAAAATATCTTAATAATTTTGAAGCTCACATGTCAAAGGGGATTTCTTTGGAAACATACATTGACCAAAGAGATATGTACAATATTAAAATGAATTCAGCTTATGGTGGTTTTTTTTTTGTAATGGGAAGAAAAAGTCAAGGGATGAGAGGAAAACTATCCAAATGCCAGTCTATTTTTCTATGCTTTTCACCCAACCACTCATACAGAGAAGGTGGGTTTTTTCCAGCTGTTGTGTAATTACTGGTTGCATGGTTAATTCTTTTTTTATTGTTTGTATCTAATAAAAATCCAGATGTAGCTTTTGCTTTGTATTGATGCAAAATAGTGAATAGTGATATTTAGTGATGTTAAACTTTCAGGTGACTATGGCTTGAGTTTACCTCTTGGAGAAGAATATGAACGAAAAAAACATAAACTCAAAGAGGAGCTTCGACAAGATTACAGGCGATATCTTTCTCAGGTAAAGCTCTTTGTCTGGTTGCTTGGCTTTAGTGAGTCTCTTACAATTATTCTCTCATTTAATTGAATCAATTCAATTCCTGCAGAAAAATTCTTTAAGGAGGCATTCATTATGAGCAATGGCTGATTTTGAAGACCTGAGTGAAAGCAATTACAAAATGTTTTGTTTATATATTTTAAGCTTTTACAGATCTCATTGTTGTGTGACTACATTATTTAGTACACTTCTTTCTGAACAATTTGCTTATTTGTTTTTGCTTCTTCCTTGTTTTTTTTTTCCTTAAGAATATAAAAGCTTCTAGTTCGTGACGTACTTAAGTATTCTGTGGTCTGTAATTGGGGTGAAAATATCCCTGTACTTAGTATGACTCCATTTGACAGCTTCTTTTCAATTTTAGAAAGAAAAAGCTTTGATGTTCTGCTTAACATGATTTACTAAATGTCAGGGTAAATTTAAAATTGGAAGTATATGTATGAAGTATCATCTTGGGGGTATTCTGTAGCTGCTGTGCATGAATCAGAAGAAAATAAGGAACCAAATAATTTCTTTTTTATGAATATACTATTTACCAGTGTCTTTAGTTCTTAAAATGAATGAATGGATTTGCTTTAAGAAAGGAAGTATTTTTTGTTAAGTCAAATATTTTTGACTCAAAGACTCCTTTTGAATAGTATCTTTTCCCTGATTTTTAGGGTATTTCACAGGCAAAAAGAAAGGTAGGGTGCCTTCAATATTATTTTATTTTCTTTCAAATTAGTTGCTTCTTACTTTGTTTGAAAACTTCATGCTCTCGGAATTTAAAAAAAATCATTACTTTTATTTGTGCTTTGTGCATTTATGCATGCTGTGGTGATTAGTTGTGACTAACAGCATTGCTTGCTTTGTGCAGAATGATTACTTACATATATTATTTTTCCATTCATAAGTTTTTAAAACACTTGTTGATTTCCTTTTCCCTATGCAGTTGCCATTGTTGCTGTCTAATGCGGGCTCTACAATAGTTTTTATTTTCATAGACATTTGCTTCAAGGATTATCATTTATAAAGATAGTAAGAGTTCAGATTTTTTTTTCTTGGTATACATATTTTATAAAGCTGGAATAAAAAAGTAACTTATATAAATATTATAATATATCATCGCAACCAGAGTCAGGGCTTTTTTCTTCCCTGTCTCTATGAAATCTTGTCAGTGGTGCTTAGGGAAGCAGTAGAGCCACTTACTTTGCACCTACTGGCCAGAATGCGAGAATACAGACAAGCATTATGAGGAGAAAATAACACCTCTGGTGTTATTTTTACAAGCTTTGTTTAATTAATTTTAATTTAAAAAATATTTTTATACTTTTGTGTATTCTACAATTTTAAAATTTAATGCTGTCCATCCAAATTGTTCAGATTGAGCAACATCAGTCAAGGACCAGGAGGTAATGTGCTAGAAACACAATCTGCTATTTTTTTCCGGGGTTTGGAATAACATGTATATGATACAAATTGGGTATGTTAGCATGCATTAGAATTCTTCAATAGCAATAGCAACAGCAGAACAAACTGTCTTCCTAACCTCTAACAAAATCATCTTTATAGAATTTTTGTTTCTTGTTTCACTTTAAACTCTAGATTATTTTCAAAGTTAGAATATCATGTTAAAACTTAATGTTTCATAATTACCATCAAAGCACCCAAATAATATAATTTTTACATTGTCTTCTAGTGTTTTATTCTCAACTGGACTTCAAAGTTTACAAGGCCTTTTTGTTTGTGTGTTTGGTCTAGTACATGTTAGCTGTATTAAGCTGGTAAGGGCTGAGGAAGAACTAATCTCTAATTTCTTTTTCTGCCTAAAGAGAGCTGGTGGAAATAGAGAATTTTACCAGTTCTCACAGTGGTAATTTTTTTTGTTAATAACTTGCTTAGTCTTGCTTATGTAGAAAAATGCAACTTCCATATCAGGTTCTGATTTTGGAAAAGATGTTTTAAGATCAGAGGTAATATCTAGATGTTTTCAAAATGCATGCAAAGAATTATTTAATAATGAGGATTACAATTTATTTACTTTTTCTAGTAGAAATAACTTGGTTTTCCATATAAATCTAGTTGCCTTGGTGCTTGAATGTTTTTGCATGATTAATAAATCCCTTAAATCTTTTAATATCCAGTTTGAAATATCATTTATAATGATGTGGGTTTGTACTGGAACAGGTAGAGCTGTTACTTCTTGACATTCCTCTAAGCATTTAGGCCACATTGTAACAAAGATTATGAAAATAAACAATGCTAGTGAAATACTGTATCTCACCATTCCCCTCTTCACCCCATGACACACAAATAGATGATCTTTTTATTAAAGATAATCAGATTTACAAAACATATGATTGACTGGGAATGGCCTGGGGATGCTTTTAATAAAGTAGTGATGTATGACAAATCCTCTAGATCTAGAATCTAAAGACCTGCATCGGCGCTGATATTTGGTTTGAAGAGCAGGTACTTTGACTTGCTGCACAGCCCAGGTCCCATGCTGCAGCCCAGGGATCTGTGTGGAGCAACAACATACTTGTTTTCATGGGAGATTCTTCTCTAAAACTGACTGTTGATCCATGAAGAATTAGAAGATTTGGTGGTGGGTTGTTATCCTGAAAAATTTGGGCACTGCTGGTATGGAAAACACGGTTGAGATAGAGGTGTGCTACTGTACGCATGAATTCCATCTGTTAAAGTAAGAGGTAGACATATGTTTTCTGCTGTTAGAAAAAGCAGTTTTTCATCTTCAGTAAAGAAATGTCTTGGAAGATTCCTCTTATGTTTGTACAGACACTTGTGCTTGTGCTACAGAAGAAATGGGTGGGGTTTCTTTTAATAAAAATAGAGTTTTTTAATATAGAGACTAACTTATACTGGAAGTAATGTAACATGGAAGAAGTGACAAGCACTTTCAAACTCAAGTTTAATATTTGACAAAGACATTTACTCCCTGCATTCCTTGACTTCACTTCCTTCATGTGTTCCAAGAACATCCTACATATTCAGAATGTGAAGGTTGTCTTCAGTCTTTACTTCATCAAATTGCTCAAATTACTTCAGAAAATACAATACCTAACTGTTTAATGAGTAAGATTTGGTATTTTAAAGTGTATTGAATGGTTTAATTTTTTTTTTTTAATGTAGAAAAATTATCTCACTGCTGGTGAAGTAGATCCACATACTCAGGGATTATCTCTTCCTATTGATGAGCGAAAATCTGCCAAGGTAAATATATGAAGGAAATTAAATGGAGTATAACTTGAAATGTGTCTGGCTGTTAAAATTGTTACGGAAAAAATATTTCCACTTAAATTTTTTTGTTTGGTTGGGTTTTTTTTTTTTTTTTCTTACAGAAATGAATGTTTTTGGAGGTGGTAATTAGTAAAAATTTTCAGGAAAGTCTGTTCCTTCAATTTTTATTTTTTTTAATTTTTAATCCTAGGTTACCTGTATTCTTAAATTTTAGATATTTGGGTTTTATTATGTAGATATAATTCTGTGCTGATACTAGTTTGAGGTTTGCTACCTCTAATCCACACATTTAGAGCACTTGATCTGTTCAAAACCTGTAGTGGTTGTGCTTGGGTTTTATTCAGCAGTCACTATTGACCTGATCTCCTGCCCTCATGCTGTTGGCCTTATAGTTCCAGTTTATTTCTTGTGTTTGCTTGTAAATTGATCCATTAAGTTGAATCAGCAGAAACATTGTAATTTATCAATATTTTTTTCTGACAAACACCACTGGTTGGTTGTTACGACTGGTCATAGCAAAGTGGAGATTCAAGGCAATAAGATAACCTGTGGTGCTGGAGGAGGACCAGACATTTGCACTCCCAGGGGTTTTGTTGGTTTTTGGTTTTGTTTTTAACCTTTGCTGCCTTCAAGTTGCATTGTTGATCTGTGTTTGGGGCTATGCTGTCACTGCAATGTGGTGCAAGACTTCATGGGTTGGCCTTGCCCTTGTGCCTAAACTTTCTGCCCCTCTTGTGCTCTTGGCTTGGCTGTAGGAGGAGCCGGGTGAGACCTCAAAGTAAAAATTGCTTTTATGAGAAAACCCAAAACTCCAAGTTATAGAACTGTAAAACGGAGGCAGCAAGAATGAAATGCCCGGGAAGGCGGAAAGGACTCCTCAGGGGCAGCATGCACTTGTACTGAGTTTATGTTAGCTTCAGGTTCTCATGAACATACCCTGCAAGTGTGTGTGCTGAAATAGTGAAAAACAAAGTATGTTTGATTAATTCTGTGGAAATTAAAGATAAATTTTTACTGGAAAGATGTCTTATCATTGATGGGTTTATATCATATCAGCTCTTTGCAGGTGTGTTGTATCCTTTTTGTCCATCTGTTTCCCTTGCAGAACCTAAAAGCTGCCAGGAGATGTCACAATGTGCCCTGTTAATCAGTTGGCCTCTCAGCAGAATAATGAGAGATTAACATTTGCATTTTGGTTTTCTTTATTAGGTCAAATGTGCAGTCACATAGCATATTGACTTTTCTGCTGTTTTGCCACCTCTTAAAGGCAGTGCTGGTTTCTCAGCTTTGAAAAATGCATCTCAGGCAGCTTTCATGGCTGTCTGCATGTTTTATAGTCACAGTTAGAAAACATATAGAAAACTATTTTTTTCGGGAAAAAACCTCAAAAAATGAAGCAGTTTTGGAGAGGATTAGTCTAATCTACAAAACTTATGGTAATCTGGTATTTATGTGGTGATTGAGGTATAAATTATTTTGGGTTGATATTTGTTCATGAGAAAGTAAATTTATATGTGATGCTCAGATTTTTAAAACACTTCTGCTTTTTTACTGAAAAATGCTGCAGTGGAAAAGACTCTGATTCATAATACTCTAGTATAATTCTCTTTTTTTCCTTTATAGGATTGATCCAACAAGGTAGTATAAAAGATACCCCATGCTCTAAGCAGGGACTAATAAAGAAGTAATTTATATTAGAGTTTGCTTTATCTGGGGATTTTTGTATTTCATATTATATTATTAGGCTGTTGATGTACAGTTCATCTATATTTTAGACCTGAGAAAGCAGATTATAAATGCTGTCAGGTTGCAAAAGCTGCTAGGACAACAAGCACAGATCCCATTTTTCTTGGTTTTTCTTGCATTCTTTGCACTTTTGACTTTTTGCAGTCAGTTTAACTGCTTGTTTGAATTAGACAGTTCAAATTGTAATTTATACATCTTGTCTACCCTTGTATTTGTTATCCTGTTTTAATTGTGAGGGGGCAAGTCACAAATAACCTTAAGACAAAGAAAGAAATCGTATGTTTGAAATCATATGTTGGAAATCAGCTGTAAATACATTCAAATTGAAAATTAGAAGGTGATTCGTAATTGTTGGAGCGAGGCTTTGGTAAATTTTGGAATGGGCTTAGCAGGAGGAAGCCTACTTGCTTTTAAAGATGGACCATGATACACAATACTGTCTCTGGGGATTAGACTTCATGGCCGAGAAGCTGACTTCTACTTACAGATTTCAGATTAAGAGAAAGAGCTATGCTAAGAGAAAATGAACTAAAACCTCAGAGTAATTGAAGCCTTACTTGTACATCACAAAGAATGTGAAGGGGGGGCAAACACAGAGTTTGCATTTAGTCATTTAGTACTGCAGTTCTATGAAGCTAAAAGCTACTAAAAATGCAAAATTATGATGCCCTTTTCAATGCCTATTTTAGGAGAGATTACGGCTTGAAAGAAACAAGGAGTACAATCAATATCTCAGGGATAAAGAAGAATGGAATGAAAGGCTAAGGAAATTAGGAAAGAAAAACAGAGAGGTAATATGGTTTTACAGTATTATAATTGACTCAGACATACAAAGTAAGACAAAATACAGAAATAAAGTTGTTCAATTAGGCTACATTTTATTAATGCATCTAAGCAAATCCTGCTTACAACTGACATGGTGCAGTTCCTGATTCCTGCTTCCCTCATGTCTGTCTGGTAGGAGGATGCCTTCATTCTTCTGTGTGTCTGAAGGAAATCCCTGGGTTGTTCTTGATAATAAAAGTGATATTCAAAAAAGCTGTCTATGCGAACAAAATGTTAAACTCCACATAGGGTCCTTAGTTTTGTTTGTAGACTCTTTCTTCCTCTGTCATGTAGAAAACCAGGCAACTGTAGAAGCCATACAGAATATGGAGCTGTGCATTTGTGAATAAAAATCAAAAACTCTTTACTACTGAAAGTGAACTAGACATAGTCTAGTTCTGTTCTGAGCTGAGGCCTTTGATTTGTATGGCAGTAAGCAGCTGGGAACACACACACACACACCTCTGTTGGATGGGAGAGAGAATCAGAAGAGTGAGAAGTAGTGGAGGTTGAGTTAAAGACAGTTTAACAGGTAAAGCAAAAGCTGCTCACAGAAGCAAAGCAAATCAAGGAATTAATTCACTTCCCCTGGGCATGCAGGTGTTCAGCCATCCTTGGGAAAGCTGGGCTCTGTCGCATGTAACTGTGACTTGGCAAGGCAAATGCCATACTCAGAATGTCCCCCTTCCTTCATGTTGAGCATGACCCCCTGTAGAGTAGAGTATCACTTTGGTCAGTTGGGATCATCTGTGCTGGTTGTGTCTGTTCCTAACTTCCTGTGTACCTGCAGCCCCCTTGCTGGTGGAGCAGTGTAAGCAGAAAGCCCTTGACACTGTGTTAATGTTATTCAGTAGGAATTAAATGATTCCTGTGTTATCAACGCTGTTTTCATCACGAATCTAAAACAGCCTCATACAAGCTACTATGAAGAAATTTGTCCCAGCCAAAACTAGCACAACAGCCAGTGGGATTTTTAGGTCTGATTAGCATTGTTGTGCAACTCTTTGTTTCAGTAATCTGGAAACAATATATTGATCTGTAAAATCTTTTTAACTTTGAAATCTTGTCTAGAATACATAAATTTCCTTTTAAAAATATTTTTGACTCAGTTTAGTGAAAGTTTGATTTAAGAAGTCTTGCTTCTTTTTATTAGAGAAATTCTAAAGTATTCTATTCTATATACTATTACAATAGTGTGGGACCTAGGTCATGCTATGAAAGACTATTTGTACCCAAAACAGCAGGAAGTTTATTGTCTTCCTTCCAACAGTTGGCAAGTGCAAATCCCCCTGTATTTGTAGTTTCTTTCTAGAAGAATGTTTCTTGTCTATCTCTAGAAAAATTGTTTTCTTATGAGAAACATCTTTTCTTTTGAGTGCACAGGAGTGTCATATAGTTGAAAACTGCTTTAATCTGTGAAGGCATCTATAAGGCAGCATTCAGGCTTCTTTCAAATGTTGAAATTCAATATCTCATTCTTACTTCCTTCTTCAAGATTTGGAGTGCTATACAGCAGTGATCCCTAGGAAACATTGGCAAGAATGTAGCTTATTTTTGTGCAACTGAGTCTGTAAATCTCTAAATTTTTTCTACATGTTTGGCACTTAGGTTTCCTAAGATGACTTACCTAAAGAAATCTATTTAGGAACTCAAGGGTTTTTCTTTTTGCTTTACTTGTCATTCATTTGGACCTTTAAGTTGGATTTTTATTATTCTTGTGTAGAAACAATTTTACTGTTAGAAAGGAGCAAAGAGAAAAAAAAAATTCAGGTCAGGATTTGTTGAGGTTATGCCATCCCTGAAGAGTATTTAACTTGGAGTGAAAGTCAAATTACATATGTGAGCTCAGAAGTTTGATCCAACAGTTTAGATAGTCATAGGATAAATCCTGCTCAGAGTAGTTTTACTTTCACTGTTTAGATTAGGTTGGTGTGTTGTTACTTGCTGGAGTTTTGAAAGGATGCTTAATCTTTACTTCTGTCGCTCTGTATCCCATTGGCATTTTCCTTTGCTGCAACTTGTGGCTGTTGGTTCTTTGAAAACCACAAATACTGGTATCTCTGTAACTACCTTCTACACAGGGACTGCAATTACTAGTTCCTCCTGCCACCCTCTGCACTTTCTTCAGTTCATCAGTGTCTGTGGGGAGGGGAGGCAGAGACAGAGACACTCTACACCAGAATGTAAATACTAGATTAATACTGAGCAGGGAAGGATCACTTGCCTTGACCTGCACAGACACTGCAGCCCAGGGTGTGGTGAGCAGTCATCACTGCAAACGTGCTCTGCTGCCTCGTGTTGAGCTCCTTGCCCATGACTAACCCAGGCCTTTTTCTGCAGAGCTGCTCTCTAGGTGGTCAGTACCCAGCCTGTCCTGGTGCATGGCACTGTTCTGTTTCAGATGCAGCGGTTTGCCTTTGCACTTGTTGATTTTCATGAGCTTTTAGTCAGCATATTTCTCCAGTTTGTCAAAACCCTTCTGAGTGGCAGGCATACCCTCTAGTATATTGATCTTTCTTCCCAGTTTGGTGTTATTTACATCCTTAATTTATTTTTAATTAAACTGTGTAAAGTATGAGTTACTGTTGTATTTATTTCATAGAGGAAAGATTAGATCAAAGATTAGTACACAGAAATACTACAGGATTTATGCAAAACCATGGTTTTTGTGAGGACTGTGAATTGAACAGTAGTCCAGAGTGTCATAGGGTTGTTTTTTATGTACTTAACTATCCTTTCTCATAATGACATTTCCTGAGGAGCAGAGAAATAGATTAAGAAATGCTCACATTATAAGGTTGTGCTCATAGATAGGAAGTATTACAGACTTGCCTGAATCTGGATAGAATGAAGATATCTGGTCTCTTGATGAAATAAAGTTTGAAGTGTTTTTTTGATTCTTTGCACCTCAAAAACTGAAGGTCAGATTGGAGTTCATAAGAGACCTGTCCAGTGTTGATAGACATTCTTTTAAAAGACATTAGATAAGAGGAAGACTGTGTTTTTTTCCCCAGGAAAAATGAATAAAACTCAAGCTTTTAAGCACTTCTTGAAGTATTTTCCTTGCTCACCTCTTGCCTTTCTTCTTGTTTCGGGTTTATTTGAAGAAATACAAAACTAAGGTTTTACTCAATGTGATTTGTTGATATTCAACTCTCAATATTGTTTCCATTAAACAGAATGAGATGCACAGGAATAAAACACCTATTGCTGTTACCAGGCTCCAGCCAGAATTACATACAGAAGTCCAGCCCTGTAATACAGGTGCAGAACCTCCCAAGAAGGATGCTTTTACTTCCACAGAAGGTTGTGAAGAGCTGATAAATAAGAGATGGCTGGAGGAGGACAGGTACCACAGGTTAGATGATGAGGTTGAGTTGAGAAGTCGACTATTAAATAAAAGACTTGATGAGGATTTGGATGTTCCCAATCGAAGACATCATGGATTTTCTAGCCAATCTGTAATTCCTACTAGGAAGCATCACAGATTTGATGAAGATGGTGATTTTGGTAGAAGATACTACAGACTGGACTATGATCCTGAGACAAATGCAGAAATGGACCCTAGATCTAGATGTGAAAGCACCTATGACAGAAAAACTCCCCGGGGTTTTTATGCTGAAAGGTATTCTTAATTCCATTTTCTCCTTTATTTCTGTAGTGCTTGTTGACAGCCATGGTTTACTCTCTTTAAGTATTAGGGAAGATGCCCACGTGAAAGCAGGATTGTTGTACTTTTGTACTTAGAAAAAGGACCTTTGCAGTAATTTATAAAATTGGATCAGTCCCTAAGACTATACATGTACTAAGAAGCATTTTATATATCATAACAAACAAAGGATACTAGAGAAATTACCCCAAAAGCAGCAGTGTACAATTCATTTTTATGAGGAATGGTTTACCAGAAAACATACTTGAGAGCAAAGCCCTGCATTGAGAACCCAATGTTGCTTCTGTTTCCTTAGTCTGTAATAGTTACAGCAAGTCAGTTTTCAGTTCAGATTCCAAAATTGGTTTGAGCTTCAGTTTTTGGTACACATGACTGTGCGTATAAAATGTAAAAGTCTGTTTTTAAAAAATCCTCTTTTTTAGTCCAGGTCTTGCTAAATGACAGGCTTTAAACATATGTGTAGTTGAACCAAATCCTGATCGTTTTAATGGGTGCTAATTTCTGTAATAACTACACAGTTTGAATAAGCATTTATTAAAGCCCAAACCAAACAAAAGAGGGTGTTTTAAATAAATTGTTCAGGAGGAAAACTGATATTATGTACTGTTCAGTATTAAATAGTCTTTACTGTGTTAACTGATACATCAGTTGGGTTACTTTGACATAAATTGTTAATCTTCTGGTTTACTCATTTAAAAGAAAAAAAAGTATAACCTTCCTAATCATGGCCATTTCTAGTTATTCCATTGCAAGAACTGGTTGCTTTCAAAACCAAATGGGTTGTGGTGTGAAACAGCTCCAAACTTGCAACTGATCTGTTTAAGCAGCTAAACAAAACAGTAAAGTTTATTGTAAATAAATTTTCAAATGATATTTTAAAAGTATTAATTTGTTCCCTTTCCAGCTCTTGGGAACATGAGTGTTGTAGTTATTTTTATTTGTCTTAAGCCTGTTGCCAGAATTATTTTCCTGCAATTGCTTCAATGAAGGAACCACCAATGTTCTTCCTTCGCAAGGCAAAATAAACACTTTTTCTTTTTTCTAGAATTAGCATTTCTAGGAAAAACAAAAGCAAATTGTACCACTCTCAACAGTTGAATATTACTATTATGTTTTGTTGTTAGTTGCTGGTGGATGGGTTAAGTAATCTTTTGAGTCATTGTTTACAGGGATCATTTTCTGGATAGTATTGCAAATTAATAACTGGGGGGAGGGGAAATGCTCTTCTACTGTAAAAGCATTTTCTCAATTCAGTGAACTCATATTTCTTTTCCAGTTTCAGATTCCCAGAGAGTTAGAATAATTTTTCTCCAAAACTAGCTCTTGATATTCTTTCTCAGCCTTAAAAAAAAGTAATCGTAAAGGAAGTAAGTCTGTGGAAAAAGTGAAGTGTCTTGAAGTATTTAGGAGAGGCAGACTCTGATAAATGGGTTCTTACAAAGTTTCAGACTGTGTGTTATGGTGTGCTTCTAAAAAAGTGTGTATTTATTCATCCAGTGTTTTTGAAAAAGGCTAGCAAATGGAAAGAGTGATTAAATAGATGAGAGGAACAAGATTGCCTGTTTTTGCTGAGATTCAGAGAAGAGACTGCAAAATTCAAAATTTGTTCCATTCTGTAATGTATTATTGGTAGAAAGGAGCAAATGAGGTTTTTGGGATAGAGTGGATTTGTCCTATTGCTTTTCAGAAAGAAAAAATAATTAGAAGCTTAATTTGATGTCTAACAAAGACAACCAAAATATTGGTAAAACTAACAGCAATATTTAATTCTCTGTGTTGGTTGATACTCAGAAGGATGTGTGTCCTCTTTTTATTAGGTAGCTGTTTGCCACTGTCTAAGGCAGTTGGACACAGAGTCTAATATTTAAATAAAAGTAACCATTTGATGATTTTTGAGCTTTTACTTTGTTTCTCAAGGAATTTATACAGAATTATAGAAATAAAATATCAGCAAGTATGGTGTTTGAACCAACAGTAGACATGTTAAATATTAATAAACTAGTCTATTTTAGTTATTCCAGATGACATGGATGGTTCTTATATAAATATCTGTGACTAATATATCACCAGGCAAATAATGAGTTATTTAGAGAGACCTCTGAAACTGCTTTATCTTGTTTTCTTTTAAAAGAGAATAGAGAAGAGAGTCTTATCTTTGCTGTTGGCAGACTGGGTGCATCTTCTTAAAAGAAGATGCTGGACCACTACCTGAATTCCCTGAACTTAATTTTTATATATAGGATTGTTTGGGGTATTTTGTGTGTATTTTCTACTAATGAATTTTTATTGAAAATTAATGTTCAATATTTCTTTGTTAAATGTGTTTTTTAATCTAGTACTTTCTTCTCCTTTGAAAGCAACTCCACTTATCCTATGAAGTAAATTCAGTCTCTTCAAGGAGAAACATATCTCTAAGTGACAGCTAAGCTTCTGAAGAGTTAGCATTTTTTTTTTTTTCTATGTTTCAGGCAAAGTCAACTTTTCCCAAACACATTTGATTCGTGATGGAAACTAAATTCAAAAGGAGGCATATTTTTATTTGTTCTACTAAAGTTCTTAGGTTTTTATATGGGGCTTATTAGTTTGGAGAGGCAGATGATCATAACAGGACTTTTCAGAAGTGTTTCTGTTTTGGTGGAGGCACCAGGTCTGTGGCATACTTCAGCAAACAGAAATGGTGATTGGGAAGTGAGAAGAATTGCAAAATGTTTTAGTTCTTAGGAGTGGAATGTCCATCCCCAACTGGCAGGTCTGTCCTGTAAACAGGAGACAACAGCTCCTTGATTGAATTGAGCCAACATGTCTGGGCCTGCCATGCCAAGCCGGCTGCTTTTTACAAAAAAGGTTGCCTCTTGAATTCTGAGGTTTGGTTTTTTTGCTTCCTTCCTGTATCCTTTCATTACACTGGGGATTTGGCTTTCTATTTCCTGGCTGTGTTTCAGTCTTATGTGACCAGCCTTGTAAAGAATAAATTGTTTGTTGTCATAGAAATTAACTTGATAATGAAAGAAGATCATGTAATGCCAAGAGGGTAAATATTCTTTCATGTTTTTCTGATGGGTTGCTAAGATGCCAGATCAATGTTTAATAATCTGCTTGCATCCTTTTGCCTTTGATTACTGACTTCTATTTAAATTAGAGATAGGCGGAGCTGTGGTTCTTTTTATGTAAAAGAATGTTTGTTTTTTTTCCATGTTTACCTAGTTTTTGGGGTTTTTTTTGGTTTGCTTGATAGGAAGGCCATAGTCCTGTCCAGCTCTGGAAAAAGTATAATTTTGATAGCATTTGTTGGGTACTTTATTTTTCATTGGATACTTATTTTTGCCCTATTTTATCATGATAACTCAAAAATCCTCATTATAGAGCTGTTACTTTGAAAGTCAAGAAAAACTTAAATTCTACTACCCCAGATCTTTTCAGGAACAGCTCCCTTGTGTCCATAAAATATTTTGCATCTCTGAAGTTACTTGAAGTTTCAGTCATATGATTTCACTTCTTATGTAGATGACTCAAATTTTAGCTCCTGAATTTTTGTATTCATGGTGTTGCCTGTCTTTTGCCTTGAATGAAAGTCATCTCACCCTGCTAAAGTCTATCAGGTGTGTAGTGAAGTGTAGATTATCATTGAAGAAGCTTTTCATATCTGAATTGGCTGTTTCACCAGATTTACCCAATAGCTGTGTGCCAAAACCTGTTGAAGGCTTTGTTGGCTCCTGGCGATTAAGAGCAGCAAGATCTGTTTCAGTTAATGCGGTGTGAGTTTCAAAAGCCCTTTAGCTCTCAAAACTCTTAACCAGGCTCATTAGATAAGGGGTGCAGGAAAGCAGGCTTGGGAATTCACATTCCAGGCAGAGGGCTGCCCTGACAGTGCTGGCAAAGTGAATTGTTTTAGAATACTTTGTGATATTTTCAGAATTGGTTCTGCTGTCCAGTATGCATTCAGGCAGCAAATCCATTTGCACAAAACTGCTGAACCTTCTATTTCAGATTGGCTGTTTCTAGGCAAGCATAGCTGAGTATTTTCTATTTCTTTAAGGCCCTTTCTGAATGGAATGGTAAGAGATGTACCTGCAGATTATGAAGACGAATTAAAGGAGAGAGCACGTGTGCGGCCGTTCTCAAGAACTGGAGATTCTAGGTGTGGTATACTGTGTACTTTTCTGGTAACTGTGCTACAAAATCATGGTGAGAGGAAAATGTTGACTTCAAATCCCAAAACACTGTCTAAAATGCCCGATAGTTTTTCCTGCAGCTAGAATATAGTATAACAAAAAAAACACGTTTCCTCTGAAAATGGCCATTGAAGCTTGTATGCCAGTTTTGTTTTTTTCATTAATAGAGTGCCTATTCTCCACCTGGTGACTTACTGAGTCAAATACTGTGGAATCCTGTTTTCATAGCAGTTTTAAAATTCCTTTTGTTCCTCTTGTCTTGGTTTTGCTTATCCTGAAATGATCTAAGTGGGTGAGGCAGAAGCAGAACACTTGTAAATTCTTTACGTAAACTCTTGACTGGCACCATTCAGTCTGTCAACATGGGTGAAGTGCTCAACTGAGTCAGTTTTTCTGATGGCTTCAGAAACCACAGGCAAATGGGAATTGTGAGAAATGCCTTTTTGCCAGGCATTTTTTAGTTTTGCTTGGGGTATTTCTTTGGATTGTAGGAAAACTGTTTGTCACGAATGTGTCACATAGTGATGTGAGTCTGTCATGTTTCCCACAGACTGTGTAGGGAAATTCTTGAGTTTGATCATTACATTTTTTTTTGTCTTTGCCAGAAATCAGGTACAGATTAGTTCTTCAGCTAATGAACAGGCCAAGTCTGCAGCTGAAGGGCGGTATGCAACAGGCCTTGTTCTTGGTATGTATAAAAACCTAACTAATAACACTGAGTTAGATTTTCTTTGCATATATTATTTCTCCATGTGAATAGTTAAAAAATAGAAAAATTATGTTTTTTTCTTTTTGCTAGTTGTCTCCAAGACTGGTAAATAAGTGTTATTTACATAGGGAAATTAAAGCAAAGCATATATTTCTCTTCCCCCTTAATGTAACTTGCTAATTAATTTTGGGCATACTAATTAATTTTGAAGAGCCCAAGTTTCTTCTTAGATTTCATTAACATTTTAATGCCCAAATAAGTGATTAAATTATTTTTACAAAATGAAGTATGGGGAAATCTTAACCTCTGTGTTGTTAAAGACGCAGCTTATAGTGAATTTTAATTGCAGAAATATGAAAAATGGTACTGTTCACTACTCTGGGTGAGAACAAGTGAGTCTGATTATCTCTCCTGTAGCCATAAAATTTAGCAGGAAGCACTAATATTGAGTGGAATAGAGAGAAATACTGGTGAAGACATAGCATTCTTAGCTGAATTCAGAAAACTATAAGGCAAGAATAAAAGAATTGTAGTAGTTCTTCACATGGGAGCTTTTGAAGGCAAGCTAGTTTTTAATTATGGCAAAATAGTTTAACAGTTGTCAGAATAATTTCTGTTAATTTTTTCTTTTGAATTTACCCGATCTTCAAAGCTATATGTAGCAGATCAATTTTTTGGGACTATTTAAAGGCAGCGTGAAAACAGTGGTGTCATAGTGGTTACTCTCTTATCTGCCCAGTCATCTCATTTGTAGTAACCTGGGGACACAGAGGTGTGAATTTGTACTCCTAGGAGTACTGGTTAGAAGAGTGTTGTAAACTATGTTGTGTAAAGATTAACTAAATTAAAACCTGAATTTTTTGAAAATGAAAAGTGATTTCAGACTCCACCAAACTCACAAACCATGAGGTTATTTTGCAAATTTTGGTCACTTTGTAGGCCCAGCACAGCAGTTAAAAGAAGAAAATCAGTCAGTCATGCATCAGGTTTTCTTGGTGTTGCTTATTTGGCTTTTGATTTAGGTTTTTTTCCAGCTTCCTTCTCTTTATTATTCAGGTTTACTTTACCAGAAGTCAACAGTCGCTTTGTGTATGGAATATGTTGAGTCTGTGTCTTATAGTCATACAATACAGAAAGTGCTGCTGACATTTTTTGGTGTTTGTTTTAAAATAATAGAGGACTGCCACACTTATTGTGGGAGAACCACCAGAAACTGAAAGTTTTTTGTGTTTCTTAAACTCTACATGAGCTGTTATCACCATTTCCTTTTACATACAGACATCTGTGGGTACTTTGCTAATTCTTAGTAGTCATGGGAACCATCCTAAGAATGGAGCAATTTGCTTTCCTCCCCATGGGTTGAACTCCTCTCAGTTTTAGTTTTTCATTTTTATCCAGAGCAGTGCCTCATAATTCAGGAATGCTGTAGTCTGCCTTCCTTAGGTGAACATTAGCCAAAAAAAAACCCCAAACCAAGCAAAAAAACCCCAAAATAAAACCAAAACATTAAGTTACTTTTGTTAGTTACTGTTGTATCAAAAAACTTTGAAATTTGTAGCTTCCTGACTATAGAAAACCAGGCAAACTAAGAAAATAACAATGAAAATTTTAGTAGTTTTGATCATCATACTCCAAACAAATTGTCTCTTAAAACTAGATACCTATTTTTTAGTCAGTAAAGACTGAGTGTTCATATAGTCTGCAGTGTTTCCATTTTTAAATTGACTGAAAGGCAGTGTTTTTGTCCAGTACCTTATCTGTATTTTGTGGAGCATTCACACAAATGTGTGGTCATTTCCGTTAGGTGGTCAGGACCGAGAACTTCTCCGAAGGAGAAAGGAGAAATACAGACAAGAACTAATGGAACAGATCGCTGAGCAACAGCGAAATAAGAGACGGTAATGGAAAGTTACTATATTTTTAAGAGATAATGGTTGAAATTTAAAGGCATTCCATTAATTCAGTGTGGTAAGAAGCAATTTCATAACTAAGGGATTCCAGGTAGCTGAGTAATATTGCAGTTAATTAAACTTATCGTCATGAGGGCTTTAGTTTTTAATGAACATATTCACAAGTTTTCAGTGGAGTGAAGAAAACCCAGATACTTTTTCATTTTTGAAACTGACTTTTTAGTTTCTTAAGGGTAAAGAAGCTTTAATTAAAGTTATCTTTTTTTCCTGGTACAGGAGTGCCTAGGTAGTTGGCAAAGTTGAAAATTAGTTTTGCTTTTGCCCTCCAATTTTAGAAAGTAACGGTTCATTTTTAAAGCATTTGATCATCTGGCTTATGCAGAATAATAAAATACTAGTTTCTTCCTTACCTATTAGTCACTACCTACTGAATGGGTAATGTCTAGATACACAGCAATATTAGAGAAGGGATAAGGAATTAAAAATCAGTTACTACTGGCAGTCTCATTGTGACAAAAATTGTACATGCAGAACAGGCCTGAGCCCAGAAATTACAAAACAGTATTTACTTCTGCACTTTTGAGTCATTCATTTCAATGTGTTTAATGTTAACTTCTTGAATGTGAATAAAGACAAATTTTTTAGAAATGTCCTGAAAAGTTGTAGTAAAAAAGAATTGTGGTGGTTTCTCCTTTTATGGTAGTTGGATTTTACTAGGTGAAATAGGTGATAGCCAGATACTTCCTTAGAGTTCTGTGTATTTACAAATACTATATAATTTCCTCCCCTGACTCCAGAAGAAATCAAGTGGAATCATTGTCTTTTGTTATCCTGTATTTTCAGAGTTCTTTTAACTACAGAGTTGTGAATTTGTGCTTTGAAAGAATGAATATAGTTGCTATTTCTTTCTGATTTGATAATTTTTTTTCAAAAAACAAAACAGTGAGAAGGAACTTGAGCTCTCAGTTGCTGCTTCTGGAGCTCGAGACCCAGAAAAGAAGGTAAGAAAATTGGATTTTCTTTCATCTGTATAGCCTATTATTTTTTTCCTTACGTGCACACTCTGGTTGCTCAGTCACAAAACTCTGTAGAGTTTCTACAAAATGAGAAATGTTGGGCTATTTAATAGGGCATCAGTGTATAACAAAATTGAAGCCAAGGATGATGAGGCTGTGTCATGGTTTAATGCCAGCCAGCAGCCAGGCCTCATGAGCAGCTGCTCTCTCACTTCCCCACCAGTGGGATCAGGGCAAGAATAGAAAAGGTAAAAGCTGGAAAACTCATGGGTTAAGATGACCACACTTGAACAGGGAAAGCAAAAGCTGCACACATCAGCAAAGCAAAACAAGGAATTAATTCAGAGCTATCCATGGGCAAGCAGACGTTCAGCCATCACACGTCTTGGGAAGATAAACAACATCTCTCCAAACATCTTCCCCTTCCTGCTTCTTCCCCCCACTTTATATACTGAGCATGATGTCTTCTGGCCTGGAATATCACTTTGGTTATTTGGGGCTGGCTGTCCCAGCTGTGTCTCCTCCCAACCCTCCCCAGCCACACCCAGTCCCCTCACCAGTGTGGCAGAAGAAAAAGCAGGAAAGGCCTTGGCTCTGTGTAAGCCCTACTCAGCAATAACAAAAACATCTCTATATTATCAGTTCTGTGTTCAGCACAAATCCAAAACACAGCCCCACATCAGCCACTCTGAAGAAAATTAACTCGTCCCCAGCCAAAGGCAGCACAGGCTGTAAGTCATTACACATGCTTTCAGTGTAAGAGGAATATTTTCATGGAAGTTATCAAATATTTTGCTGTGGCCAAGTGGAAAATGGACAGAAAGGATAGAACTTAGTGTCCAGTGGTAACCTCTTAAATGCACACAGTAGTGTGCATGTCTTTGGGAGTGCAAAGTATGCTCCATAAAGCTTTTTCTCACTTAAAAAAAAAAAGGTTGTTTTGCAGATGAGTTGATCTCATTATAACAGTTTTTAATTTAGCATTTGTAAATTTTTAAGTGATCCAATATAGTGTTTAGGATTGCAAGCATTTTTATAGGATTTTGTAAAAAGCAAGATGTTTGGTATGTTGTTTGTAAGACTTAATGCAGAGTTACTACTGTCTCCACTGCTTTAGTAAGGTGATAATTACATTAAGAATTTTGATTAGCATGCATCCAGGAGTAGGTCATCAGCACTAGTAACATAGGAGACTGATAGTCTTGCAGAGGCTGACAGAACTTGTGTGATTTGCATGTACTTGCTATGTGCTCAAAGCCATTGCAGGTTAGCTATGGTGGTGATGTGCTGTTTAAGGTGTAGAGTGGTACTTTCAAGCAAGAATAGACTGGTTATTAAATTAACTGGTTACTGGTTTAAATTATCACCAGTTCTGTTTTTGGGGAATGCTTTGACACAGATTGAAACTTGTGCCATTTTTGCAGGGTTCAGTAGAGGTGAAAGAAGGTCCTCTTTGCTAGAAAATGAAGGTGAATGAATAGCTGTAAAATGCTATTAGTCAGATCCTTGTGGGTACCTTCCAGCTCTGAATATTCTGTGAAACCATTTCTTTCTTTCTGTGAAACTTGTGAAACAGAAGAATGAGAATGCACACAGACAAGCAATTAAGCTGAATCAAAATTCTTACTCCTAAATGGGGAGGGAAAACAACCTGTCTAGTTGCATGTTCCTGCCCTCCCTGCATAAAGTGTCTGCCATGCTTGTTTGGTCCGTGTTTCAAACTGATTCACCTTTTTTACCTAGTAAAATCTGAATATTTTTTGCTGCTTTAGTTGGTATGGAGAGGTCATCTGGCTGATCAGGGATTCAGATATTGAAAGGGAGAGGAATGGAGGGTACTGCTAGGAGGCAGAACTGAGCAGAAGATGCTGGCTCTTCTGACTCAGCAGGCCACAAGGTCAGTGTAAGCAGTTCTGTGTAATCAAAGCTGACTATGCAGAAGCATGCTGTGCTGCAGCACTCAATATACCATACACATCTCAGTCAGAGTCTGCAAAGTGCCTGTTGTAGGAACAAAATTATATCTAGAGCAAGTACATGGCATGCATAGTGTTTTAAAAGCACTAATTTAGCTGAAAGCCTTCAATTAAGTTGAATTGCTACATTCATTAAGCATCAGTCACTGTTAGCTTTAAATTGCCTCTCAGGGAGAGATTCTAATTAGGTGCATTTCTTGATTAATTACAGGTTGGTTAAATAGCAATGCCTGATTAAGAATCTATAAATGCAGACTGTTGTATATGCTGCTTGTTTAAAGTGAAACAATCCCCAGGATGAACTGAGTACTGAAACCATGTCTGAAATCAGCTGTAGAGCTGAAATCTGGGGCACTTTGGGAATGGTTTCAGATTAAAGTTGTTAGTGAGAAAGGCTGTTAAATGTTCTGCTGCTCAAGACACTGGATTTGAAAACACAAAAAAATCTGTAGACTGCTTTGTAAAATTAAATTGCTTTAGCGATTATCTGTTATCTAATTTTGTGTTCACATATAGAAATCTGAAGTTAAATGTTATAAGCAAATACTCATGTCTATTAGATTTTGAGAATTTTCATCTGAACACATAGTCCTTGATTGGACTGAGTGAGTACTAACTGCCTTGTATATACTGTCTTGCAGCTAAGTGATGGAGAGGTAAAGATTTAATATTTTGTTGAAATATTTCCATATTGTAGGGTAGATGGTTTTCTCATTGATACTTAATGCATAGCTGGTTTTGGATATTACTTTCTCTGAATGCATGTTAGTTGAAGAACTTCGATATTAGGATGAATAAATTCAGAACAAAATCTGTTGTGCTGTATATGATTTCTTTCCATTCTTCTATTATATTGCTTTATTTAAACAAACATTAGAATAGTTATGCAGAGCAGTTGCTGTAAGGGCTTTCTGGGTGTGATAGGATAGTTCTGAAACTAACTGACTTGCATGCCTTCCCGTTATTTGCACGTTACTTTTGACTTTCTTCTGAGGCTGCCAGTTGTCAATAAACATTTGCTACTTCTGTTTTAAAAAGAACTCCCCCCAAAAACTCATAATTGTTGTGGTTGAAAAAAATAATAAGATCAAAGGAATTTAAAAAATAAAATAATGGTATTGCGAGGAAATGTTTACTGGAAAAGGTCTCAGTGTGTATTTGATTTTAGTTTTTGCTGATCATGAGCTATTTCAATCTTGGGGTGGGATTTCAGAAAGTTTTCTATACATAATATGAGACTACTGTCACTGTAGAAAATTGGCATCTGTAGACAAACTGTTCTACAGAGAGCTGTGCAAATATTCTTTTTTCTGGACATTAACTAAATACTTCCTGAAACCTATGATAAGGTTGCTTTTTGTAAATCTCTGATAAACTTCCTGGATTTCCTTGTAATACTAGATTCCCAGTAGATCACTGGGGGGAAAAACGCAGTTACTAGAAATCTGAGCAGCTAGTTGGGATCCAGTGAACTATTTAACCCAATGTAAATGGATATTCAGGATATTTCCTAGTAATAAGGTAACTATTTTGGTTTGGGTTTTTTCCTCTCTTTTTCTCTTACTTCTGTTTTTTTTTTTATCTTCAGCCAAATAGATTGAAGCAGTTTGGCTTTAACAGCAAGAGCTTTTGAAGAGAAAGTACCTCCTGAAAGGCCCAGGGTGGCTTTCCAAACTCCAATGCCTGCCCGTTCAGCCTCTCCTGTGAATGAAGACTCTCAGAGTGATAAAGACTTCCAGAGGGGTGTAGTCAGCAGTCTTGGGGAAATGGCAGCTCCCAGGTGCTTCACCATCATATTCATTTTACATGTTAAATAAGATTGTTGTTTAGCATGTTATTACTGCTGAGGTAGAGCTCAGTAGTACTGTTGATCCTTCTCCAATGAACTGATGAAGGTAGAAATAATATTTTGACAATTAACAGAAAACTAACTACTTTGCACTGGAATAAACTTTTAATGTCAATTTCCTCATGGTTTATTTGAAAGCATCTGTGGAGGCTGGATTACCTCTGAAGGCAGATCTTTCATAGTGGATGTTTGTGTAGGATAAGGGTTGAGCTGTAGAAGTTACGTCCTGTAGAAATTGTGCCTGTAATATTGAATCATATTGTGGGAATGCTTGGGCACATGCCCTGCAGAGTCATATTTTCAGAAGGTTGGTATGGCTCCTATTAATTAAGCAATCTCCCAGGGCTGAACTCAGGAATGCACTGTGGCAAGGACAGCTTCCACTAGGTGCTGTGATTGTGACTAAACTGTTCAGGGAGAGAAGGAGCTTCAGGCATGTGGCTGAAGCTGTGCTGTTCACCCTTTGACCAGATTCTGCCTTGTTTTCTTTACTGATGTAGCCAGGAAGTACCATTAAGTGAGCCACTTAAAGAAGGTGTGTTTTTTGTTCTTTAGATCTCTGGAATAGTCTGTGTTCCTGTACTATTCCCTCAGGGAAGGTTAATTCCCTACTGAGACTTAATGCATCTTGTTCCTGCATGCCACTAATGAGAGGTCTGCAACTGAACTAAATCTAGAATTGTTCCATAATGAACTTGCTTTCTATCCCTGTCCCCTCTCCATTCTCTTTCTCTCCCTCTTCTTCTCTCTTCCCCCCACTTCCTTTGATGATGTCTTTTCAGTTGTACAACAAACCAAGGAATTGTGTCCATTTCTTCTTTAAGGCTTGCACCATTGCCACCGCCTCCACCACCAGTTTTGACAGACAATTATAAAACACCTTATGATGATGCTTATTACTTTTATGGCGCTAGGAATCCTTTGGATCCTGCTCTTGCATACTGTAAGTTGATGATTTTAGGTGGATTGGTTGTTAGGGTGATTCATAGGACTTCTTTTAATCTAGTTAAATGATGAATAATGTAGAACTTGTAACAGCAAATTAAACCAATTTTTTAGATGTGTATTGAATTAAAAGGGTTTTTTTTAATGTTCTGAATTAAGTAATTTTCTCCAGCAACAAAAAGGGCTGTGACTTCCAGATATCTTGTTCACCACTTGAACAAACCCGTCTCAGATTCTTTGCTGTTACTCCTCTCAGATAATTTTCTTTGTTGAAATTATTAAATTATTGATAATTAAAACATTATGTCCTAAAATCACTTCAGTAATAATTAATTACATGTTTAGGCATTGTTACAATTTCAGATATAATTATCAATATTTTAAAGATATTTATAAATACATAAAATATATTAAAATAATGTATGAAGTGGTCTACTTTTATATTTTAAGAACTCCTTTTTTCTATCCTTCATGATGATTTCATGATTGAAACTATTGTGATGTTTGTAGGGAGAGACTGGATTATGTGGTGTTCGTTTTTCTCTTTTTTTCTATTTTTTTCTTTTTAAGAGAAAAAACCAGAAATACTTAAAATGTTTTTTGTGCTACCTTTGTGCTAAAGGTAAAATAAAGGAGAAAAAAAACTTAGAAAAATAACTGCCTTAGTAGTTGATTTGAATGACATTTGGAAAGAATGAAGATAAGTGTCACTGTTAAGCGAGTAATTTCATTTTATTTGATTTTAGAATATGTTAATGAGGTAATTTGTAAAATCTAAAGGGATTTAGTTGAATTTAAGAAATGGATTTGTACCTTGGCATTGTATTTCTTGCTTTAGAGGGCATTAAGGATTATCTGAGTTTGTTATAGAAGCTGAGAGATCTCTTTGTTCTGCTCTCACAGAGTTTTAGCAGTGAAATCTATTTTTTTAAATAATGTCAAATATTTATATCTGAGCATTCAAAATTTAAAATATGGTTTGTTTTTTTTTTTACTGTGCAGATAGTACAGATGTGATGGGAACGCAACCCATGCCTGGTCTGGATCCTTTAGGCCAAGCTCCAGTAGAGCAGCCTGTGTAAGTATTATCTATATTCATATTCTTTGTGTGTATTTGTCTGTATTATATTATTTTATCTGTATTGATATTGTTTTTTATAATCTGTATTATAATCTGTATTATATTCTTTTATCTGTATTCATTTTGTGTGGGTAATACTTTGCTGAGAACAGATAGGCCTTTGAAATAAAATGTGT
The DNA here is from genome assembly GCF_049639895.1 of Pseudopodoces humilis. Lineage (NCBI taxonomy): Eukaryota > Metazoa > Chordata > Aves > Passeriformes > Paridae > Pseudopodoces > Pseudopodoces humilis. The sequence goes on along the minus strand of NC_142200.1, from coordinate 33,771,396 downwards.
TAAAGACAACTCTTCAAACTTTTAATTAAGGATTTCTATCTAGACAATATAAGAATAATTCAATGAACTGCTGTTTTCGTATTGATTTAAGAAAATGTTTGGGATTATAAACGGCCAGGCTGTGGGAACAACGAACCTTAAATACTTCAGGAAGGAATTAATACTTCAGGAAGGAATTTTTTTTTCTTTTAATTTCTTAAATTACCTTCCTCTGGACCCTGTGATGTTTTCCTTTTATATATGTGATTTTTCAATTTAGAAGTAACATTGGACAAAGGAATACAGGAGACAGACAAAGAAGCATAGGAGTGTATTCTGAAGAAAAAACAAAGCCTTCCAAAGAGGCAACATTATCTTATCAACAAGAATTACAGCAACAGGTACGGAGTGATAAAGCTTCTGACTCTTGATTCTTTTATTTTTTGACATATAATGGTTATAATTGTAATACTCTTTCAGACAATTTTATGTAACTTACAAATAAAAAGCTTTTTACTCTCCTTCCTTTCATCACTTCTTTCCATCACTTTCTTCCTCTGACCCTGCTTTAGCTCATTTTAGCTCTTCAGGTGGACAGTAAGCTCTTCAAATTCTTTGTCAGAGGCAGAGAGAATATTAAGAATGTTACAGCAAATGGATTAGCTCCAGGCATGTAGCTTTATACCATTATTTTCAGACACATAAGAACCGGCATCTTAAAAAGGAATGGCTTGTATTGCTCTGATATTCCATTATTGCTGTAATTATTAGGAGCAGTCTAATTTCCGTAAGTTCTTCATGATCATTTGGGCACTAATTTAAAGGTTTGCCTCATGTTTATTTCCAGTGTGTTTGTAGGTGGTGTCTTACTTCTCAGGTTCTTTTTCGATAGACTAGACAAATTTTTTGGGTCTCCTGTTCCAGTAGACAACTGAATCCTATACTCACTTTAGTGGCCTTTTGCTGCTGCACCTTGTGGGAGTTTATAATTATAAAATGTATTTGACCATGATGAAACATGTTACCTTTGCAGAAATTTTCCTAGAACCCAGTTTAGGGGCACTTAATATTTTCTTATTATTTATGTATTTCTTTGGTAGAGGTAAATAATACCTAAAAAAATACTGTAGTTCTAATTATGTTTATGCATAAAGGATAAAGGAGAGGCTGCCAACCAAGGTAAAATAAAGAACAGAATAACCATTTAGGAATAATGTCAGATACTATACATGTGGTTCTCTGGAGACATTTTCTCACTATAGCCCTAAGTATTATCTTTCTATATGAGAGACTGCACAATTTGACATAAAGGTCTAATAAACGTGGCATGATAAAATCTTTCATAGTTATGGTTCAAAGCAATCAGAGGATATTCTTCTTTCTATTATAGATAAACCTGATAATTTTTGTAAACAGTTGAAGTGGCTAGATGGGTCTTTGTTGACTCATTATATCTCTTAGGAAATTGTTATTACTTGATAAAGGGAAATTATAGAATCATAGAATGGCCTAGGTTGGAAGGGAGCTTAAAAATCGTCTTGTTCCAGCCCCTCTGCCATGGACACCTTCCACTAGATGAGGCTGTGTGATGCCCCATCCAACCTGGCCTTGAACACTTCCAGGGATGGGGCATCCTCAGCTTCTCTGGGCAACCTGTTCCAATGCCTCATTACCCTCATACTGTTTTGTCTAATTATATTCATCTAATGAAATGTTTTTCTAATGCACATGAGAAATAAACTTAAGAAAAATACAGTAATATATTTCAACTACATACATAATTAATGTTTTAAAAGCTTTGAGTAGAAGACGGACTTCTTAACAGCTGTTCACTTTATAAATGCTACATTTATTAGAAGACTTAGTTAAAGAAATGATTTTGAAGAAAAAGAACAAAGCATATATAAACATTCCTATTTCATATATGTAGATCATAGTGAATTACTGCAGAAAACTATTTTATGCATAATTATAGAATTGTGTAACATTCTGTTAAGACATTTATTATTAGGAGTTATCTCCAGTCTAAGTTTTGGTTAAACAAAATATACCAGATTGAGAGAAGAATGTGCAGTAATATTGTAGAATTTTGCCTTTTTAATTTTCAGGCAGTATAAACATCTGTATCAAAGATCCAGAGACATGGAACTTTTTATCTGGTGCAAATGTCAGCTGTGAGCATTTTTGGAACCTGAAAGGCTTACACTCTGTAGGATGTTTCTCTGATTATGCACAACTGGACATGCTCGTTTTGACAGTAGAATTCAATGCACTGTCTGCAGTATAGACAGTGAACTGTTTGGATTTGCTTGATGTAGATGAGGGAAATAGATAGTGAGAGCATTCAGTTTGCTCTGTTAACCTTTTATTAAACTTCTACTTAGTGTGATATTATTGTGGAACTAACTTTGGTTGGTTTTTTTTTAGATAAAAGAGAGAGAAGAGCGGCGCAGACAAGAGCGAGAGGAGAAGGAGAGGTTAGATGCAGAAATGAGGAATTACAATCCTTGGGGAAGAGGTGGTGGTGGTGCTCCTCTGAAAGATGCAGAAGGAAATCTAATAAGTATGTTTGTGAAAATTAGGGGTTGGCTTTTCAAGACTGATATTTTCTTGCTCTTGTAAGGGCTCTATTCAATATTATTCCTTGTTTCGTAACGCTGGTAGACCTTCAAAAATAAGACTTGTTTCAAGGAGATGCACTCTAGGAATAGTTATTATTTTGATTCCTGTAGAATCATTCAAAGAGTACAATCTGAACAAAATGGGAAACACAGGGTATGTCAACTGTAAGTGAAGACACAATGCAGTTGTAAAAGGAGAAGGAGAAAAACAAGCTGTCAGAATCATCTGCAGTACAAATGTGCTAAAGTCTGTTATGAAGACTTTTATTTAAACATGTCCTAGGAACAGGTTTTTAATTTTTTTTTCTTTTTGAAAACAATTTCTAGGCATAGAAATCTCTAATTCTGATATGAGAAATGGAAATGTGTTTATATAAATATACAAATCTAAATGGAATATTTATGTTTCCCAAAGTAGCACTGCTGGTAAATGGCTATATAAAGAGTACTCAGCAGTTGTATTTTTTAAGGCTTACTTTTTTTCCAAGTGCTGTTGCATACAAGATGGGAGTAGTGAGCTGGAATATAGCTATGAACCAGGTTGTTCATCTACCCTTCCAGTAAATCATTAAATATTTACTGGATAACAGTTTATATACAAAAGTAATTGATTTTAGTTGTATGACACCTGAGTAACATGTCAAAATTAATAGTGTATTTTAAGAGTAGTGGGTAAAGTTTAAATGCTTTTTAAAGATTTTGTGGCCAAATTACAAGCTTATATTAAGGATCCAAGCTTGTGTTTATCCTCCTGGCAGATACAGGTGTTCGTACTGCCTGACTTCAGACACTGCATTTACATGTTTGGCTTCTTCCTCTAGGCTTTAACAGTAGTGTGACTGGAAATGCAGAGGTCTCTTACTGGCCTGAGCTTTGCATGTAACTGCTGAGAAGTTAATCTCTGTCTGTAAATGAGACACCAAGATAAAGCTTCCTACCCTGTTCTCCTGAATTAAATATGTAAAATACTTTTCCCACCGTAGCTTGGCAGCATGATGGATAAGCTATGAGTCAAGTGTCATGAAACAGAACATGCTTTCTGACATGTCTTTTTTATGTGGTGTGGCTTGTCTTTTTATCCTCTTAAAAATGTCTGCATATATCAGAGCTTTTGAGGCTCTGATATATGCAAAGGTTGCTTTACAGAAAGTCATACAAATTAAAGTTCTTGAAATCTGTGTGCTTAAATGACTACAGTAATTCATAATTATTAGAAACATTATTTCAAAAGGTAATCTGAGAACTGCTGTGTATTTTTCTTTTGAAATGAGCCTTGTAAGAGTAAGTATGGTAACACTTCAAAATGAGCTAAAATTAACACATTTGATCAGGCACCGCTTAAATTTTGATGAAAATGTTGGATAATGTTTCTTTGCTTACATATTGAAATCTGCACCTGGATTATTACTGAAGACATGAATACAAAAATATGCTTCAGTGCTTCAATTGCACTTACTTCTCTCAACAGTAATTAAATTCAGCACCTAAAATATCAATACTAAACTCAAAATTATTTTACAGCTTTAAAGAGATAGAAGAAAGGGTGGTTTCTAAATATCTGCTAAACATAGACTTGTCAGTCAATTTTGTCTTTTTGTTCTTTATCTTTCCATTTAATAGCATTTTGAGGCAGGGGAGAAAGGAGGTTTGTTCTGAAGAATCATTCCTGACAAAAAAAAACCGACAAAATAAATCTTTTAATCTGTTAGTTCATAGTATCTAATTATTAGTATCTCATCCTTATCCTCTGTGTTCTTGTATTTGCCTGAATTTTTCATTCCCATGGCTGATATGCTCAGGAAATGTGGAATCTGATTAAAACTCCCTGTATTTTGGAGACTCTACAGTAAACATGCCTTTATGAGATTAAAATACTATAAACAGTTATTTCCCCTTTCCTTTAGCGGACTTGAATATCATGCACAAGCGAAATGAAGAGGCATGTCATAATCCAGAGGCAAGACTATATGAAGATAAAAGGGCTATTGTTGACCTAAGTTTGTCCTCCTCGAGACCTGAGAACTCAGAAGCATCTACAAATAAAATAGCAGGTTTTTAAGAATACTGTATTACTCCTCTAACTATCCATAAGTCTTAGTGATCAAAATTCCATAGTTCTTTATCTCTTTCTGGTAGTCCTATGACAGTGTTAGTGCTCTCTACCTGTAAAGTCAGTATCATGCTTCTTTCCCAAATTTCTTCATTGCTGTCACTGTGTGCTGTTAAAATCTTTTCTGTCTTGTTAGTATTGATAAGGTTTTGCCCTGAAGAGTCAGGATCAGTGTATTAGTTTTCCAGATTTGGTGTTTTCTAATCAAATCTTTGTACATGTTTCTCTTATTTTTAAATGGCACAGTAAAACACAACTGTGTAGTAGGTGGGAATGTGGAATAAAAGGAGGTCTTCAGGTGTATGATGTTAGAGGTTAAGGTGAAATTGGTATATTAACTAGGTTAACAAGTTCTAAAAAGTTGTAGGTAATTTGGATACTTATGGAGCCCTGTGCCTCCAAGGTCTAGGGATTTTGATTTATTTTCATATTTTAAAACTGATGTATCTTTATCTTCTTATGTTTTGTGAGACATCTAAATGAGGGTACTGTGTTACTCCAGACCTGTCCCTAGTTTAGGATGGGCAAGGGCCAGGATCAGTGATGATCTTCTCAACTCAACTTAGATGCTAGTTTTCCTTATCTTGTTTTAATTGTTGCACTTCTTAATAAAGAATTACATGGTATTTGGGGCGTGAATCTATGTTGCACAATTGCAATTTTGCATCCTTACCACTAAGTTTTGTTCCTTTTGTCCCACCTCTCTTTATCCCCAGCAGATTATATATTTAACCATTTGGTAAGAAGTGAAACAGGAAGGCTGATAAAGTAATAATATGAAACAGCCAAGAGCCCCCTGGTTAGATCACTTATTTTGGGATCAGGAGGTGGTGCACATCAGTGTTGGGAGCTTTATAGTCTTGCACCTTGAATTGGATCAGTCATGCAGCAGTGGCTTTGTGTATGTTTTGGTGGGTTTGTTACTTGAATTTGTGGGGTTTTTTTTGGTACAGTGTCCTCCTTTAAGAGGAAACTCACAGGACAGTAGCTGGTACACAGCAAGCATTTTCTTTGATACTTTCTATAGTAACTTGTCTGTCTTGTACCCATGCCTTCTAAATGGTATGTAAAATTTATTCTGCCTTTTTATATGGAAGTAGCTCCATCATGGAAGAGCCACATGTACATTTTGTTATATTTTGGAAGCATTCAAGCACTGCTTCCATGTAAGGAAAAATAATCTCAAAGTGTACTCCTTGGTATGCAAGCACATGCTCCTAAGGCTAGGCTGTAGCAGTAAACACGTGCATTCCTATGGGAATACTTTAATGTATTATTTATGCTTTCATCTGACTTGGATGTTACCTTACCATAGGGAGGGGAAATGTAATGTTCATCTCAGCTCAGTGGAGATACTGCCCTTGCACGTCTCTGAGGCACTATCCTTCAGAGCAGACACAATACAAAAGAAGAGCATGCTGCATGAGCTGGAAAGTTAACACAACTTCCTCTACTTTTCCTTTACTTTCTTTCTGTCTCCTCTGCTTCTTGTAGGGACTCTGTGCTGCAGAACGTACTCTGTGTGGAATCTGAATTAATCCTCCTGTCTAGAGCTTTGGGGACTGTATGGTTATGTCGTGGTCGTAACTCAGGGCTAAAGGAAACCTGACACTTCAAACTTTATAGTACAGAAAACACTTTATACTGGCAGAAGTCAGATTTCTGACTGCTTAGAATTTTATTAGCCACTCTGGGGCTTTGCTTTTTGTAGCATCCTTTGTTATTTTGTGTAAATATTTGTTCTGATAGGATTCTCTGTTTTTAAAGAGTGAATAAACCTAAGGAACAGAACTATTTGTTCTAAGTCAGAGGAAACTCAAGCAGTAAAGTTATGAGGTGTTAAGTATTTGCTATTCTAATTAATTTGTAGGTAATGTTCGTACATACTGAGCTGCAGATTGAACAATAGAATAGGTGACTTTAATAGGTGTTATTTTGTAGAAACACCACTTGCTTGGATGGTATAAACAGTTAAAGCCTGGCAATTATTCCAGGCAGAAAACGTAAGAAATTTCAGGCCCAGCTATAGCCTTGAGTTACGGCTGTCATGAGCTTCCCTTTGAAACCAGTGTCTTGGATTCCTCCTTCCTCACTCTGGCTTGCTGTCTTAAATTGTGTTTGTTTTTTATCTGTAACCTTTCCCCTCCCTTAGGTATTACATTTGCACAGGCCTCTCCTTTTGCTCGAGGTAATGTGTTTGGTGAACCTCCATCTCCAGAGCAGCTTAAACGACAGGAATCCTACAAGAACTTCCTGCGTCTACAGGTGAATGCTCATGCCAGATATCATCTGGTGAAATAAACTGTAAAAAGAGTGTTTGCACTCAGAGTAAATCATGACTGCCCACCAAAGACCTTAACTGTGCTATCACAGTCAATTCCGTACACAAGAGGTGTACTAAAAGCTACATAGTATAGAGTTCCTTGGATTTTGGCTTACATAATAGCATCACTTAGAGAAGCACAATCTAGGTGCTTTTTTTTTTTTTTTAAGTACAGCTTTCCAAATATGGTATTGAGTTCTGAAATTATGCATACAGTACAGGTTTGCACACATAAATGACTACAGAAACCAAGACGTTTGCCTTTGGAGGTCTATGTGATATAAAAGCACATTCATCAAAATTAAATGGTGATCGGTTATAGTGCAGTTATTTATTGATGGGTATATAAAACTTGATTGTTCTTCAGTCAGCTTATGTCTTCTGTCCATAATACTTCACATTTAATCTTATGCTGCACAAATTAAATATCAGTGTAATTAAATACCATTTCCAAGGAAATAATAAATAATTTAAGAGACTGCTAAAGTCAGGCACTGGTTTGATGTAGATCTCTTGAAAAGAAAAGATCAAGGTTTTTGTCCCATGCATAGGGCTGCCAAATAAACTAAAGAATGGGCAGATCTTTTGCTTTAGTGAGAGTCAGCACTTCGTCTAATAATACTGCAATTGTGGAATGGGAAAAGATAATTACCATATCTTTTTGGTTTCCCATCCTCCATTATTTAATCAGTGAATAGAAGTGTTGATCCAGCACATCTGGACTAGAGCAAATGTTAGGAAATACTCTGGTGTTATTAGTAGTGTTTATAAGTAGTTTTCTTGTAGGGTGGTTGGTTCCAATGGCCAAAAAGAAATAGTAAAATAGAATCTCATTTTAAGGGAATTCTGAAGATGAAATATAGGACAGGCTCCAGGATTCTTTCAGTTGCACCATTTAGCTTTTGATTTTGCAATTAGGTACTGCAAAAATCATGGTGGTAAATGTTGTTAATCAGATTGTTTCTGGCTATTGACAGTTGACTACTACTTCTTTGTTTTATTTTTAAGATTGAAGAAAAGAGACGTAGGGAAGAAGCAGAGCGAGAAAAACTTAGAATGGAAGAAGAAAAAGAAGAAAAACGACTCGCAGAGCAGAGGATGAGAATTCAAAAAGCATATGAAGAGGAACTAGAGGAGAGAAGGAGGAAAGATGAGGAGGTGTAGTATTTTGATACTTTGACTTCTTTCCATCCTAAACTAACCTTTTGTGATACTTGTCCAGAAGGTAAGCTGAGAAGTGTCCTGTGAGTTGGTCTGTGCTTTTAAATGGGTCTGCATTAGGCAGAGGAGAGGTGGAATATGGTCAGCGTTAACTAGCACATTCTTCTCACTCCTTATGTTATACTACAAACTTGAAGCACCATTTATTTTTTCAAGAAAAAACCTAGCTCTCATGGAATTGTTTTAAAAATGTAACTATGCAGTAATATTTCATAAAGACTTCTTTGAATTGGAGAGAAGATATCTCTGAGACAATACTGCTTGTTTTGGATCAATGCCAAACAAATCTAGTGAATGCTTTTCGTGGAGGTAAATTCAAACATAAATCAATACCCATGGATTTAATTCATACACCAAATTTTTATTTCTTGGGTTTGCATTTTTTAATAAATTTGAATTATTTAGAATATAATAAATAATTGTAGGAAGAGCCCACACAAGCCCATCAGAGAAGGAGGAGTCTTTCAGTGCCTTATGGAATTATGGAAGATAATTGAAAATTTCTAAGATGGCATGTTTATTTTATATTCTAAATTCTCCTTCCCTAGTATGAGCAAATCAGTTGGATGAGCCTTGTTTTCTGGATACTAGAGCTGGTCTAGCAGAGAGTAGGGAGTTAACTGGTATCATTGCTATTCACAATCACATGACTAAAACTGAGACCAAATGATAATTTCTCTGGGGTCTTGTGATAGTGTGGTGCATGTCTGCAGTATGTTTTAGTTGAATCTGAATTTTTGGAAATGACTCCTACAGTTTAGCATTAGCTGATGGCAGATCTGGGGTCAAAAACTGGTGTTTATAGATGTTATTAAGAATTCTCTTTAATGATGTTAGCAAGGCCAGGGCTGCTAATGTTTGATATTTGCATGAGATATATTTTAATTTGGATATTTGAAGTCAGACTAATGAAATATACTTTTTTATTTCATACTAATCACTTTGATGTGTAATTTTAACTTCTCAAAGAAAAAGAAAACAAAACTTAAGTAATTGAGTCTTTTTTATGTATTAATTATGTTACAGCGAAGGTTGAAAAATAAAGCAGTAATTCACTTAGAGGAAGAAAGGAAAAAAGAGGCAGAAAAACAGCGAAAAGAAAAAGAAAAGCAAGAGGAACAACTTAGACAATATTTTGAGAAAGAAAAGATGGAAGAGGAAAAGAAGATGGTATGTTTAAGTGACTTTCTAAGATAACTTATAAAAATAACTGGATTTTAAGGAAATCACATGATTTCTTAGACCTCTGCCTTCAGTGTTGGTCCCCTCTCAGTTTATCAAACTGCAGTATACTTCAAGCACAAATAGAGAACAACTGATATAAAAATCAGACATACTGCAGTAAAAACTTATCTTGTTGATCAAATTTGCATTAAAAATAGTAAAAGCACGATTAATAATCTGTACTCAATAGTGGATTTTTATATCTGCTGTGAAATACTGACCTGCATTTGCTGAGGTGTAAATACAAATAAAAGTGTTTATTAGAGGACTGGTAGGACTGTTCATCTTGAGCAACGGTGTTTTTTGCAATTTGATTATTTTCCTTTCACCCAGATTATGTAAATCCGTCACGTAGAATTCTGATGGACAGAATCTAAGTAAATTATAAAATTGTTTCTCATAAAATTGATACTAAATTTCTGTAATTTCTCTAAAATCAACAGATATAAAGGAAGTGTCTAGAGTAAAAAAGATACGTAACTGAAATATAAATTGAGAAAAAAATCACCCTACAACATAGAAAAAAGGTATTAAAATTGCTATAGGTAGAAAACAAAAATCACGGGAAATAATTTTTGCAGTTGTTTTATGCGCTTAGGATCGTTTTTTCTGTCAAAGGAAAAACATGAACAAAACTTTCCCTGTCCAAAATAACACTTTATTGAGGTGCTATAGGAATGTAGTTTCAGTCTTGGTTTCCACCCTGCAGTTATCACGACAATCTTCGCCCATCATTCCCGCTCTTCAGAACAAATCAGTAAGGAAAGAAGAGAGGATTTCCTCTGCTGAGAGCCGTCTGTCCCACTATGCACAAGTATGATTGTTACAGCAAACTTCTACTGGTTTATTTAAGACAGTGCAGCGTATGAAATCATGCCAAGGTTTTAAAGTTTTCCAGTTGTTACTGGAGTGCCATGGATAACGAGACAGTCTTTACATTTATCAGTCTTGGAGCTCTGAAATTTAAGGTTAAATTTTATTTCAAGTATTGAAGTATTATTTTTGGCAGTGTGTTATCTTAATTTTTTTTCTGCATGTGCATTTTTTATAGGAATGAGTACCTCTTGTTAGAGAGGACATACACTGTCCAGATCCTTACCAGGGGTCTGATGATCTCAAGATTTAGGATAAGAAAGTTTACATATAATCTAGCTGGTCATCTTTTTCACTCACTGAAGAACTTAGCTCAGGCATGAAGTTTAATGTTGATTTGTAGCTACTGACATTCTTGTGTGATCTTTATGTTTTTGAAAGTACAAGAAGATTATTACTCCTAATATGCTTTTGCTTTCTGCTCTGCATCACAAATGAGTTACAGTAGTGGTTCTGAGACCTCTCATTGCTTTAACTTGATAATCTTCTCTGGGGCTTTTTTGGCTTTTAAAATAAAATTATCATAGAAGAGAGTAGATGAAATGATTTTTTACGATATTTGAATCTCAGGCTACACTTCTGCCTTTTTATTGAAAAAGTGTTTTTTTGTTTCTTACCAACTCTTTGACTGAACTGGGCTAAATACTTTATAGTGCAGTTTCAGAGAATATTTTATATCATACTTTAAACTATTGCTTTCCCTAAATTTCCTGAATGTGAAGGATGCTCTGGAGGTAGGTCAGTTTATTTCTTTAGCAGTACTTGGAATAGATTTGTTTAGAACTCTGAATAGTGCATTATAGGTATTGTCATAGTAATTTGGATTGTGTATTTAAAGATCAGATTTAAAAAACCTTAGGCTTTCACAACCTGTAAGGTTACTGTTCTGACTTCCAATTGTTAATGTAAATTAGATGTAAAATAAGGAAATAAAATGTACTGTCTTCCTTTTACAAATTACATTTCATATTGATGATGATCACTAGGATCCTGCACAGCCAAGAGCTCCTTCTCCACCTGTCCCTGCTAGAAGGAATCAGCTGCGTTCATTAGGTGGGTATTTGTTTTCATTGCAACAAAACTGTTCTCTGTTACTGTTCCTTTTCTTGCCTGCAAAATAATAGTCCTTTAAAATTTGTGTTTCTGTCTAGGTGTTTTCTCTCTCTTAGTACTATCAGTGCATTTGTATGGTATGTCTGAAGTTTTAAGACAAAATAAAAATGCCTTTATTAGGTGTCATAAGGAAATATGTTTTTGTAAAAATTTTTATAATGGAATAGTCTGCATGGGAAGTGCTGGATCTCTTGGAACAGTGGTAGCACTGTGACCAGAATATGGCAAAAAGGGAAAGTTTTGGATTGGCTGAGTAACAGATTAGACCAACAGAGTGTAAAGCATTGCAGTTCTAACTCTTAAATTCTAACTACGTTTGTTAGTCTGCCTAATCCTCACCTCATTCCTGTAACCTTTCGCCGGTGGTTCTAAAATTCAAATGTGCTGGAAGGATCTCCTTTGCTTTTTTATATTACTTATCCTGGCAATATATGGGTGGAAAGCAATAATTTTTTTGCTGATACTTTTTTTGCAAGTATATAAGAAACAACATGTGAAATGTAGCAGTAACTGATGTCCTACAAATGCTAGCCTGCAGCAGAAAGTACCTGTGGCCATTCCAGGGAGCTGTGGATTTTCCACTAAATGGAGCAAAGTGGTTCTTAATGCAGTCATTGGAAATTGATTGACTCAGACTTTCTGTCACGAGAGAACTAAAGACACATAAATTGAGTCTCATGTCTGAGGACTTAAACTACTAAGACTTGCTTGCCTGCTAAGTTCTGAACACTGAAGTCTAAAAGTCAGTAAAATATCAAATTATAAATATGTTATTTGGAAAACGAGGAATTTCTGAAACAAGTTCAACTTGTGGGGGAATGCTGTCCTGACCACAAAAAACAGTATAAGACTCAAAGTAGGTCTGAAAAGTCAACATAAGCATGTACTAAGAACTGGAGTTGGAACTCTTGACCACTTAAGAGAATCTGCACTAGACAGACAGATATCCCACTTTTGAGTCAGGGGAAAAAAGATGTCGAGTGCTTGCAGATACCACTGCAGCTCCTGTTATCTGAGGATTGTGTAGGTTTGCATATTTCAAATTAAGGCTATTTACTGGCAACACCCACTTGTATTCCATAGCATTTCCTTTTTTAAATACAGTGAAACAATTTCAGTGACATTTGTATGTTTTCTGATGTTCAGGAGTTCTGGTCCTTGTGCTGTCTCAAAATGTAAACTCTGATCTAATTTCTAGTGTATGGAATGTTGCAATTCTTGTGTTTGTACTATCTTTGTTTTAATTGGCATTTCATTATATCTGTTTTTCACATTATTTTTTACTTATAAGTAAGAGGCAAAGTTGCTCTGACACTCCTTATTTTTAAATTATTTGTGCTAAATTCCAGAGGAAAGGAAGAACGTGATAAATGAATTATCAGAGATGAGGAAGCAGCTTCGTAGTGAAGAGAGGAGACTGCAGGAACAGTTGCTAAATGTGGCCAGTCATGATAATGTACCAATTACACGGTAAGAATTTAATCTTCTGTTTTAAAAGCTAGATTTTTCACAGTGTATTATTAGCTAGTATTAGTTGGCCAATATACATGAGTGGAATGAAAATACAAAGGTAGAACTTATATAGAATTTTTTTTTCAATTTTTTTCTAATGTGTTTGGGTTTTCTCCAAGACTCTTGCTAAAATTTATTGTAAGAATGGCTGTACTGGTGAGATAGGAAGTTTCAATGCTCTGACTTGAAGAGTGGTCTAAAACAGATGTCTAAGGCAGAATTTTATCTCATTACTTTTTTCCTAGGGCATAATTTGTGGCTGTAAACTGCAGTACTGCTGCTGCAGAATATGCTTATGAATACTGTACTGTTGTGGAAGTACTTCCTTTCTGACTGAAAAATCATATTCTCTTTATTAAATAAATTTGGTTTGCTTCCAAAATTTATTAGTTAATCATACCAGTTAGCTGGAAAAGACACATCTAATTACCAGCCTTAGTTCCACTCTGTGAAGTATGAGGGGTTGTTTTTTTAAGTAGGTTATCTCTTTATAACACAATACGCAGTGTCATTACTTTCAGATTTATTTTCCTGTTTTGATAGTTTTATTTAAAGATTAAAGCTCTGAACATCATCAATATATTTCCATCCAACTCATTAATATTATGGTGTTAAATTACTTTTTGCTTGTTTTACAAACCTTTCAAGCAGGAGGAGAGAGAAGAATCCAAGGGACATATTTGAGATGGCCAGGCTTCGTCTGCAGGCTCCAGTTCGGCGACCTTCCTTAAAGGAGGCACAAGATCCTGTCAATATACAGAATATCTGGGAATTTAATGAACTTAAATACAAAGGCAGGTAGATCATCTTGTTACTGATGAAGAAGGGCTGGGAAACATCCGTCCTCCATCTTCCATTCCATGCAGGATTTAAAGACAAAAATAAAAATCAGGCTCTTCATGAGCTACTGCCCATGCAAGGCACTTCATGGGCAGTATTTTGTTTGTGTGTGTGTATATCTCTGTGGGGCTGTTCCAGCAATCCCATGGAATTCTTGGCCTCATAACACTGCATCATCACTCGGAGCTGAGTGACCTGTCTTCCAGTCTCTGCTTCTTGTGCATTTGATGTCATGGTATTGCTGAAAATAGACTGAGTTGGACCTTTTTACCAACCAACAAATTATGTTTCTGTGTAACTCTGTTTATTCTTTATCAGAAAACATATATTTTTAATGTAGTAAAATTGTAAAATCATTGCCAAGTTGTTCGTCCTCTTGGCTATTGACAGTATTATTTTTAGTGTTTTTTTTATTACTTAGGTATTTCTTTAAAAATGCTTTTCAGAAATGTTAATTTAGGGAAAAATTGTTAATTTCATGTCTTTGCTCTAGATCCTGAAACTCGTATGGGCTTGAGGCAAATGTATCCTGATCCTCCAAGAGATGACCAGACTCTAGAAATTCAACAGCAGGCACTGTTGAGGGAGCAGCAGAGGAAACTTGACAGAATGAGAATGAGGAGAGAAACAGAAGGTAAGGAGTGAATGCTTTGAGATAAACAAAAATCCTTGAAATGATGTGTTCTGTATTTGGTAAGAATTAAAACCCACTAGCACTAGTTTTACTTCTTTCAAGTGCACTGTCAGCATTGCAGTATGAAGCAGTAAAACACCAGAACACTGAAAGTCTATTGTAATGTAAGCATAAAAAGATTGTTTGGGGGAGCTTTTGTTGTTTTGTACTTAATTTGGGGATTATTTAATTACTTGTGACAGTTTCTCTTTGGCTTCCTGAATTTAACTAGTACCTCATACTTCAAAAATTGTAAGGGAAAAGTAGTTTTGTTACTGTTTCTTGGAGAAACCTCTTTTGCTAGGAACTGTGAAAAAAGTGTTACAGATAAGTTCCATGGAGTAATTCTTGAGTTCTCATGGAGGAAGTAGGATGCCTTTGAATTGTGAATTGATTGAAATACAGCCAGAGTATCTTCACCTTGGTCTCCTTTTAATGGATGAAATTTCTTTTATTTCCATTATCTTGGGTTGATTTATTTTAAAGTTTCAGAAACCTGTATCCACACCTTTGCTTTAGAAGCATGTGAGAGATCATAACTACTTGGAAGCTCTGGAAGGAAAATGTTGCTTGTATCACTAAATAGACTTGATCCTAAGATAGTAAACATTAACAGCCTAACATGGAAAATATTTTGGCTGCATATTGCAGAAGCAGTGAAAAGTAGATATACTATCCCTTTTTTTGCATGGTAGAATTAATTCCAAATGTAAGGTTCATTCAGGTATCTTCTATAAAGAGTCATGAAAGAGCAGTATTTCCAGTTGTTTTAGAGCATATTTAAAATTATAATGAGAATTGCTTTAGCCTATACAAATGAACTCAGTTTTGAGTGCAAGATACAGATTTCTTGGAAAAGTGTTTGCCTCTTTAATTCAGACTGGCCTAACTCAATTTTTGAAGAGAAAGTCACTTTATTTCTGTGGTGGCTTAGCCTATGCTAATAGCCAGACTCCCACCTGGCTACTGTCCTGCTTATGCCTCCTCACTCCTGCCCTTTGGGGAAACAGGAATAATAAAGCTTGTTGGCCAAGGTGCAGATGGGGAGATGGGTTACCAGTTGCTGTTGTGGGCAAAACAGACCTGACGTGGGGAAAGTTAACCTAATTACTATAAGCCTAAATATTTGATTAGTGACTTTGAGTAGCAGAAAATAAAAAGCATGAAGCCTGCACCTTTCCTGCCCCTTTCCTGTGCCCAGTTTCACTCCTTCATTCTCAGTGTCCCTGCTCTCCTTCCTCGGTACTACCCCAGGTACCAAGTTACTTCTGTGATGTGATGAGTGATGTCAGGCTCGGGCAGGGGGGAATTGTGGTTATTACACAGCAGTTTCTCTCCGCTGCTTCTGTCTTCTTGTACCCTTCAATCTGCACCTTCAGGGGCTGCAGGGGAATCTCTGCTCTGGCACCTGAGCACCTCCTCCTCCTTCTTCTCTGACTTTGGTGCCTCCAGGGCTGCTTCTCACAGGTTTGTCCTCAGTCCTACTGCCACACTTTGATGTGCTTTTTCTCAAATTTGTTTGCAGAGGCATCATGAACATGACTGATGGGTCCTGCTGTGTCATGCAGCAGCTCCATTGTGGCAACAGCTGTGCCCAGCACAGGGTATCTGTCCCCTGGCATCTTCCCACAGCCTCCCACCTTGCCACAGTCACCCATGGAATTGTTCCTAAGACTTTATTAGCCTTAGCTAAAAGTTGGGCATTAAATAAAACCAAGCACACATGGAAGGAAAATATTTACATTTTTGCATACTGCTTTGGAAAAACTGAATGCCTTTTCTGGTCACTGGTGCTTTGAGGCTTGCTCCTGTTAGCTGTTGCCAGACCTGTAAGATTAGCAGAATTAATACCAAGATGTGAAGGATGACAGTTATGTTTTGTTCAGTACCCTGTTGAGTATTAAATATGATTCCTCTTCTATCTTGGACAGATGAGCTGGTGTTCAAGCAATGTGTGTCATATTGCTTAAGGATTATAGAACATCACAGTTGCAAATAAGCACATCTGTGTCACATTTTGTGTTAATTATATGGTTGTATCCTTTAGTGTCTAAATGGAATGTATAGGCTTGACTTCAGTCTTCCTCTTCATGACATTGACTGAAATACTGAAAAATAATTCACTAGCTTCAGCTGAGATCTCTCTGAGGCTTGGTTCTGGTTTTCCACCATTAGAATATTTTTAATAGGCCAGTCTGAGAAAGCTTTCATTTAATGTTTTCTGCAGAGAAACCTCCACCATCTAGAAAGCAGATTTGCTTTTTCCATTAATTTCAAACACATGCAGTCATTTAGACTTCTGCTAAGGTAGGTAGGTTTCCATGATGACATCCAAGGAAAGGCCTCTTCAGGTTAGCTTAGATTAGCTGATAGACAGGCATCTGATTTTTATAAGTATTTTCTACTGATGCTTCTAGAGGATCCTTAAACAGCTTTTTCTCTTTTCTCTCCTGCTGCTTTACAACATCATTTAACTTTACAGTCTGTCACTGAGTACTTGGCAAGAGAATTAGTTGCCATCTCTGCGTTTCCAGTTTATTTTCCTCAGAGACAAGTTCATCATCTTCCTCTGGCTGAAAATACATGAGTGGTTTTACTGTCTGATTTAAGGCAGAAAGAAAGATGAATTAAAGCAGTATGTACTTTTATACTGTGGGTGAAATAATGTGTTATGTGGAAAAGGCATACCTTTTTTCCCTCACTATGTGTAAGTGTTCTTTGCCTTACAAGCTTTTTATACAGTTTCCCCTCTGATATGTTTGGGTTTTTTTTTTTTATGTGAAAGAGGAATAAGTTGACTGTTAATGAAAATATAAACTGACAAACCAGTATTTTAAATATCGCAAGTTTTTAAATGCTAGCTGTGTTCCTATAAATGAGGCAGCCTTTTGCAGACTTCTGGATGATTCTTATTCTGGGGGATGAGATGCAAAGCCCCAAGAGCAGGTTTGATGTTGATGTGCTGCAGTGCTGGAGCAGAGTGTCAGGAATGGGCTGGGAGTTGGGCCAGGAGGACTGACAGCCCATGTGCTCTGATGCTGGGCAGAAGGTCAGCTACACACTGAGTAAGGTGTTGCTTCTTGCATGTCTGCCTCAAAAAACAATCTAATTAAATAATTTATTTGAAAACTTAAACTAAATAAGAAAAGTGACTTCAGTTTTGCTTCTTTGCATTTCCACCATGCATTGGGTCACTGATTGCCTTTCAGGATGGTTCTCCGTGCTCTCCAGAACTGAGTTTTTTATCCGTAGATAAATGCATATATATTCTTATCACTTTCCTCTGTGAAACAATCTCTGTCTGGTTCAACTTCTCTTTGAAAGCTGGAAATGTAGTGAGCTCAGCATGTTAAATGTACATTTACTCTTGGGGTTTTCTGCAGTCCCTGCTGTGGTTGTTATTCCCTGCCAGGGGCCAAAAAATAGATTAGAAATAATACACTATGGATTTTTGTTTGATTTCTCTGATTTCACTTAAATTTACATTAAGAAACTGGAATAATTGTTGTGTTCAAATGTTTTAAAAACGAATTCCTTCAGCGTAATTTATGTATATTTAAAGATGTAATGCATACTGGTCTTAATTTTTGCAATAATAAGCTGAGAAAATACTTTTTGTTATTAACTATTTTTATGTCAACCTTGTTGTTTTGTCTCTTGTCTGTATTGCTTTTGATGATCAAGATGATTCTGATTTGGACAGCTACCCAGAAACCATGCGTCCGGTAAGAATAAAAGTTTTTTATTATATTACTTTTTCAAGTGTGAGAAATATTGTGTCTTTCACTGATTTGGAGAAAGAAATTACACTTAACAAGACAGCAAACTAATTTACTTATTTTTCTGGTCCACACAAACTACAGCTTCTTTAAACTTGGTATACAAGTTGCTTATCTTTGTGTATAGACATAGTTTCATTCTTTAACACTCTTCCTTATATATTCAATGGTACTTATTTTATATTCATATGAAAGATTGCTCCTGGGGAGTGAGAATTAGTAGAAAAAGCCAAGCCAGAAGCAGTTGCTCTGAATTCGGGTGGTTTAAGTGAGGCAGTTGGCAGTTAAGAATTGGATCTGTTCTCCAATGGAACAATCATTTTTCTGCCTTGGTGAAAAGGGCAAAATAAAATGCTATCAAATTAGAATCCTGCACTAACCCAAAATACTGAATAACAGTTCAATTTTATCTCATGGCAGTGTGAAACAGTGAAAAACAGGAGACTGTGCAACAGCAAAGACATTAACCTTGAGGATAATATTGTAACTAAATGCAGAAATAAAACAGTCTTTATTTTAAAAAACAATCACATTCATGCACTTTATAGTTGTAATTTAGTGACTGAAGTTATCATTCAGAGCAATGCTTTGCAGTAAAAGATTTGTTTTCTCTTGTTCTGTTTCCTCTGATAGTTTCTACTGCTTTGATTTTAGAGTGGCTTTCAACATGAATTATTCCTCAGTAAGATTTCTGTAACAAAGGGTTGCAACTATCCAGTGAACTATGAGTATTGGTCTTAGTGCTTGATATTATGATGTAGAAATTTGTTATTTTAATGCTTTAATGTCAAAGATTGTATGTGGTGGAATAAGTTAAACATAAGGAATCATTCTTTATTTGATCAATACTTCATACAAACCTTAACTGCAAAGCTCACTTTGAGTACTGACTGTTCTGAACCTCATGCAGAGTGACAAAGATCAATTTCTTGATGAAAAAGTCTTTGTTACACAAATTACAACAGTTTCCATGTGTAGGCAATTTCAGGAAATGGGATTTATATAGAAAAGTAAAAAAACCCCAAACCCTAATGCTTAAAGAAAATATGAGTTCTGTAAAAATGTATTGGGTTTTTAGAAGCATAAAGTTAGGGATAATAGAATATTAACAGTGTAGAGCTGCTCTTTGCTTTGCAGAAGTTTGGCAATTAATTTACATTGATTATCATTTGGCCCCAGAAATGGATTGAAGCCTCTGACTTTCCATTTTTTTTCTGTTTCACTTTTGTAGTTCAGGACCAAATCTAGTGAATTCCAGAAAAATTCACTGTTGGAATCGGATAGCGCTTTTATTGGTGAGTTTGCACCTCCCCTTAACCGTGTTGTGAGTATATAGACACAGGGTCTAGTCTAAAGCTATGTCTCTAAAATTATTATTGCTGTTCTTGAAGTTGCAGTGGTTGTAGCTATGGTGATTGGTTTGAAGTTTTAGGAAGTTTTGTCTCCAAATTAAAATGCAGAGATTTATGAAATTTTACTGCAATAAATTTGTGTAGATGACACCTGTATTTAATGATGCTGCTCAAGTTGCCCTTTACCACCTTACAACTTTTCATGAGAAAGCATCTTTGTCAGGGGGCTTTTTTGACATCTTCCCAGCTTTGGATTAGGAAAAGCTAATATTTATTCAGGAAATGTGTTGGAATGGTAGCATAGGCAATGCTTTTCTATTGTTCTGCTGCAAATAATATAATTTATTGGCAATCACAGCTTACAACTGCAATCTGTCCACAGTGAAATACAAAAGTCTTAGACTGTCAGCGATTCTTTTCATGGTTATTCTTTTGATTTACAAGCATGCTTGATTTTAAGTATGATTATATGGGTATAAAATACTTCATCCTAAATTAGTCACTTTTATGCTGTTTACATATTATTTCATTTCACTTGCAACATCCTACTTACAGACACTGTCACTTATTCATCATCAGAAGCAAATGACGTTTAGTTTTCTAAAGATTTTTGTAAAGACTGCCTCATGTAATGTCTCTCTATTTAACCTTTATATGCATAGATGTAAAAGTGCTGTTTTATTTCCACTTACTAGAAATAACAGGGCTAGAAAAACCCAACCAGCTCAAGACTTTACATGTTATTTTCCATTAGTAGGCATTTCAGTATCTTGAAATTTCTTTCAGTCATCTATGGGAAATGATCTTGCAATGTTTTTATTCTTTGCTGTAGGGGAGATGCAGTAGAGTCCTGCAGGTACTTTTTAATGAAACTGTGTTTCTGTAAACTGATGATTATTATCTCTGGCTTTGGTTAAAAGCAGAATTTCTTACTTGAAGTATATTCAAGCCTATTCTGTTAATGTGCAAGTCCTGGAGGGCAGGGTAGCATCTGGCATTGAGAAGAGCACAGGGTGGGGCTTTCAGCCTTGTTCCGTGCATTTGGTTCTCTCTGTAGTCTACAAAACCTTCCTTCTCAGGTTAAGGATTAATGTGTATTAGTACAGCCCAGTGGTGAAAGGTGGCCTCAGGAGAGCAAATCAGTCTACGCTGGGGCCAAATATCCCATCTCAGCCAGGACAGGCTCAAGGAGAGGAACACAAGGTGCAGGCCAGACATGCAGGACTCTTCCAGCTTCCAGTGACCTGTAGCTGATTGCATTTCCTAAATCTTGCTAAGCTGGGCCTTTCACAGGTTATCTTTCTTGAACTGGAATTAGCATTTTTGAATCCCTGTTCACCATCAGTATTGTATTGATAAATATCCACCTTGTGCCTTCTGTGAACTATGTCCTTTAATCTGCCTTGAGGCTGCCACCTCTGTAATGGGGTGTTTTTGGTAATTCACCACTTTCATAAGGTTGGTGATATTTATCGTCATCTCACACTTTCCCTCTTCCTCCCATCCAGCTGGGACTTGGAGTTTAGTGAGGTGTTTGGGTTAACCTAACGTATTATTTATTCCTCCCCCACCCCCTTTTTTCCCTTTTACCCCTCAGATAATTTATGATTGATGAAAACCATTTTCTTCAAAAGTGAGCTGTATGCACTAAATAAAAATGTATTATCCTTTGCATTATTTGGGCTTTATAAATAGCTAGTAACATTCTGAATATGAATCTGGTGACTTCCATCCCTGAAAAGAAAAATAAAAACTATCATTCTCTGTGGGCTGCCTTCTCTGTCAGTTGTGCTGCTCACATTGTCTGAGGGTCTTTTGTGAAATACAGGGAGTGTATTTTAAGTGTTTGCCATTTTCTAGGAAGATTGTAACACTGCCCTCTGTTTTGATTGAGATTTTTTTTGACATGGGTTTAAAATCCAACTCAGTTTTGACATCTGTCATGTCAGCATTACATATGAGTTTATCTCCTAGGGCTCAGAAATTTGAGGAAGTTAGAAATAAAGTGGTTTATCAGTTTCTTTTTTCCTTTTTTTGGCTCCTTAAAAACCCTAGAATCCATTAGTGTTAATGCAGTGATGTAAAAGCATCTCTCTGCAGCAGGACCTGAATGATTAGTTACTTACAGGAATAGGTAACATCTGATACTGATGATACACTAATGGTACACATAAATTCTTAGGCTTGTCCTTTGTTGTGACAGATTCACATTGTTAAACCAGATTTTATATTCTGAGTAATAGTGCTATTTTGAATATAATGAGGTTCAGCTGGTCTTGTAGCTGGAATTCTGATACATGAATTGTTAGCTTTACACCATTTCAAAATTGCGCTTTTTTTACTTGTAATATTTGTGATAAGAGCATGAATACCCTTGGTGAAAGTGGGGAAGAGAAAAGATGAGAGGAGAATAAAAAAATGTATTTTTAGGGAAAAAAACCAACTGACAATATAAAAGAATTTAAAAAAAATTCTCTTTTTATTATTCTGAACTTGTTTGCTATCAATCAGATTTATTTCTCAAACCTAAGTATGTCCATTTTCAACCAAAATTACTCTTTGTTATGTTTAGAATTTACATATGTTTATCTTTTAATTTTTTTTTTTTTACTTTATGTGACATACTGGACTAACCACTTTTCCAAAACATGATTTTGTTGTCACAAAGAGTGGTTGGTGGTAGTGGATTCAGTAGGGGTTTTGTTGAGCAGAGTCCTTTCATTTCCTGGGAGGCTCTGTTCCTGAAGATGCCAGAGGGACTGCAGTAGAAAATAGAGCCCACTGTCTGCACCAAGCAGCAGCAAAGCCATCAACCAACCCCTGCTGGTCCTGGAGGAAAAAGCAAAAGTACTTGTTTGAAACAGTTTGTGTTTGAAAGAGTTTCCAGAGTCAGAAAAAGAAGGGGAAATAGAAAAGTGTGAAGCAGACACATGACTTTAGGGTTCATGTATGTTATAAAAATAGATTAAACTTCCCCCAATGTAATGTGATACGAGTATGATGAAAAAGTGTAGTTATTTATTCTTGTATGAACAGATTCTAACATTTTATTACATGAAAAGGCAGAGATATGACCAAGGATGTGTGTTTAGGGCATAGATTTTGTGTTAGCATATTCATATAACACTGTCAGTCCATGCAATGTTATTCTATGTTCCATGTAACATATTTACAAACATAATTTGTTACATGACTGTATCTTTTAATGACTCTGATTTTCCAAGTGTTCTCTCTTTCAAGGAGAGGTGCTGTGCTCATTTGTGTACTCATTTACTTTAAAGGTGCGGGTATAAACAAGATTTGTAATGAATACATTCCTGTGATGGAGTCAAGTAAAATATATTGGCTTGTTTCAAAACATGAGCAGGTTGGAACTTGGAGCACTCTCTGGTATTTTGATTTCTTTGAAAATTATTTCACCTGTTTTTCCAGGTGCTAATGGGGAAACGTTTTCTGCCCTAGAAGAAGTGAATTTATTACCACAGCATCCATCTTCTGCAAGGGAGAGGAGACGACTAAAGCAGAGAGCTGTGGAGAGTGCTGTACGTATGGGAGCTGACAGATGTGATGCCAGCCAGTTCCTGTGCTTCCACACTGACTCCATGTTATGGCTCCTGAGAGAGTACACATGTAGCTCTTTGTCCTGTTAAAAAGAATGGTGTTTAACTGAAGGATCTGTGTGTCTCTGGATTCCCTGCAGGAGGAAGTTCCACCAGGGCAGATACCGTTGCTGCAGCCTGACAGCTTCTCTTTGCACTCAAACCTCAGCCTCGATGTTGATCAGGTGAAAGGCAAGAATGAGGAACGACTGCACAGACTGACTGAGCTCCAGCAGAAATCTCCTTCCTTGGGTATGCTCCCTGCAGCAGTGATGATGTAGTGAGCACTAAGTAATTGCAATAAGTAAAGGAACAAATAATTATAATAGTAGGCTTAATTATTGTAACAGAACAATGAGCAACCAGATCAAACACAGGAGTTATTTATAGAGCTCTGGAGCTGGTACAAGGGCATCCTCAGGCACACCTCAGTATAACTTCTTTAGACTAAGTTTAGAGGAGGAGAGTAGGAAAAGATTCTCGTATTCCAGTCTCATCAGCCACTCCTACTTGTCCTGTGAGCACCAGTGCAGCAGGATGGGGATATCCAGCTGCACAGCTGAAATGGCAGTGGGAAGAAATAAAACACCCAAGTGATGAATGATGATGAGGTGCCTGTGTGAGTTTATTGGCATTCCTGGGAGTCAGATGTCTGTGGTCCAACCAGCATGAAGATATACAAGAGAATTGTGTATGATGAAGTACTTCAGTTTCTAGTTAATTTGATTTTCTTATTATTAATATTAATAATAATAATAATAATAATATTATTAATATTAATGATCATTCAGTATTGCAGTATGTGAGTATTTGATACTGATACCTCTTTCACTGCACACACACTTGAATTCATTCCATGTTTCTTATATCAGGTGCTGAGAGTTGTCTTGGAGCATCTCCAAATTCTGGCTGCCTGATCTAGATGCCTTTTGTGTATGAAGTACCAATCATGGCAACCATTAATGGCCTTTAATTTCTCACATGGATTGTGACCCAGTTCATACACTTTGTGCTAATGATTCTTTCATACGAGTCTGAAATCTCCCTTTTTTGGAGGTAGTTGCTATGCCGTCTAGGCAATTACAGTATCAGTATCCTTTTTATAAACTTAATGAGAGTACAGATGCTGGCAGTATTTTTGATTCTGTTGCTATGGTGCTCTTACAAGCACTTCATCCTTTTTTTTTTTTTTTTTTTTGTTTGAACCATCTCACTGTGGTTTTAAGTCACTAAAAAAATAAACCCCATTCATATTAATTTTCTTCTATAATCAAAATAAACTCTTCACAAATCTTACTCCACCCAGATATATTTGCTATATGAACTACATTTACTTCTGTATCTGTTGTATTTCACCTTTTGTAATTTCACCTCATATCATATGCTCTACACTTTTTATTTTGCTTGCCTTCTGTCACAGCCTCCAGAGCTGCAGCCTTTAGATAAATATAATTTTGATATATATATATATATGTATATGTATATATGCATATATATGTCTGTATGTAGTTTGTTCTCTGGAGAACACAGGGACCCATCACTCATCCTTAGTATTTGTGCCTTTTGGAAAGGTAGCAATAGATCCTCTTGCTCAGCTGTGGTCGTTCAGGCTGCAATGCTGTTTGCCCTCCTGTTCCCTCCTTATGCTCAGGGATGTTACAGAAAAAAATGAGTGAAGCCAAATTTTTTTACTCCTTTTCCCTAACAGTCTGAAAGAACCCTTGTGGCATCCTCTTGCTTTCCAAGCAGCCCGGATTGTCATTTCTCCTCTGCCCTCAGAGATGCTGCTGAGAGAAAACAAATCTCTCAAATATATAACTAAGGAACCTGGTTATCTTCCCTTGAAATGACCAGAGATGGCAATTCATAGGCTTTGATGAATTCTAAGAGCTGATCTGGTTCAGTAAGGAGGCTCTGTTCACAGCAGCTCACTTTCTCCTATGGGACTGATGTGGGAATCCTAAAGGCATCCTAGTATTGTTTTCTTAATTGGAATGTTAGAAAAAAGGAGTCAGGCCTTCTCATCCATTTTCACCCATCCAAAAAAATTCCTGTCAGTGTAGACTTGGTAAATATTTGGGTGATGGAGTCTCTGCAAGCCAGAGACATTATCTCTGTCAAGCAAGGTATGTGTGTTCCTAAGGGCATAAACAAGAGCAGGCTCAGATACAGCAGAGGGAATTTTCACAGATTTGGGCACACAAGATGTGCTGCTGTTGGTGTTTTGCAGGAATCCAGATACCATTCAATTTCTAAACCAGGATTTCATGCTAAGGAAAACCTTTCCTTACCCTCAGCCTTTACATGCAAACTGAATTATCAAGAGTCTTGATTTGTGTCCCATTTAAGGACAGATTTTTATGGAGTGTGCAAGATGTTGAAATTCGTGATGAAGTTCTGCAGTGCAGCTGATCTGCTGTGCTTTCTATAAGCAGCACCAAGTGAGTCTGATCTAGTGATGTGCACTGGGATCTTACCTCTGGCAGAACAGTTGGTCTTGCCCCTGACATCTGCAAGCTCTACAGGCTTTGCTTTAAAGGCAGAAGTAGTTAAGTGGGGAATGCAGCCCTCTGGCCTGGATATTCACAGGTTGTCTGTCTCTAAACAACCTTATTTTTATTGTTTCTAGATATCATCTCTTAAAGCAGCAAACAGAAAATTGATTTTCTTCAGGTATCACTTTTCCTGCTGTGTGCTAAACCTACATACGCAAAAAGTGTGGGTTCCAACCCACAGGAGAGTTCATCAGACCCAGGATTTAGGAGACAAAGAGGTTCACTCTGCCAGCTTCAAGCACAGGAGATGACAGGCCCTAGAGCCAGGGAGGTCTGCTCTCATGTCTAGTGTTGCTGACATGTTTTAGTCAGACTGGGAAGGCTTGGAGGATGATCAGATTGCTGTCTGTATGATGTGACAGAACTAATGATTCGTGCCAAGTTCTTTCGGAACAAAAAGTATTTGGCATTTTGTTTTAGAACCTGCCTTCCCACCTAACAGACAAGGAGGAAGAGTGAGTCCTTGCTCTCAGTGTATGGGTTTGTGCAGTTCCTGTCCTTCTCTTTACCCCTGCACACCTGCCTGCTGCTTCTCCAGGCCTTTTGCTCTCACACCCATGCTTAGACCATCAACTTTCAGTTTTTAATGAGAATCTTCAGAGAAGCTTTGATTTAAAGTCTCATTTTTAAAAAGTCATAGTTTTTGCAGAATAAAACCCTGTAATTTGTAAAAATCATCCAAATACTTAAATTACATGACACTTATTAATTGCTTAGCTAAATTATATTGTCACTAAAGAATATACAATTTTGTTTTGCTTTAATTAGAATGTTTCTGTAAATTTTCTTTTTCCTAATTCAGAGTCTAAACATTTTACTGCCCACCATAAACACCAAAAAACCAGAACATCCTCGTTGATGTGACTCAGTGACTCAGTTTTAAGAGGAAAACATTTACATTTTTAGTTATTATAGATAGCTGGGGTTTTCACAATTTTTTCATCTATGTAAAATTTAAACGTTGTGAGGCCAAAAAATTGAACAGCACAGAGAAATTTATACATTCATATCCCTTTATATAAAGTAAAATTTTATGTTGTTCCATGATCTACACTATTTGTTTAAGGTATTAGGTGTATGTATGATTGCTGACAGAATTGAAACAAATAATAGTAGAGTCCAGAGTGATCATGGCTCCAAGTTCAAAGGCAAGGCAGTTCTGCTTTTTGTTTGGTGGGGTTTATTTTGTAACTGGAAGATCCCAACTTAGCCAGTTTCAGCATGACATTGCACTGAGGTTTCGAGCTGTGCTGAGCTGTGCTGCACAGGTTCACTTGCATTTGCACTGTTAAACCAAGTTAAACAATTCTTCTTCAGCAGGGGACTGGCTATACAGGGTTCAATCAGGCCACTGTAATTGAATGGCCTTATTTTCATATGCATTTTTATGCATATGTGCACTGACAGATTTGACTTCGCCCTAAATAGAAGCTTTTTGGAGAGCAAGAACCCTCTGCAGAGTCCACCCACCTCTGCCTGTATCCTTACCCCTTGGTGAGCCACTGGTGGGGATCTGTTCAGGCCCAGTTCCCCAGAACATCAGCAAACGTGTGCCAAGTGGAAATGTCATTTAAAAGCATTATTGATGCACTGACTGCAGCCAAGCCTGCGCGGTGTTTGTTGTTCTGTCCCCCCTAACACACGTGTTGCTCTCCTCTCTCAGGTGATGACATTTCCTTAGGGGACATGGACGACCTTCTGAAGCGCTCTCAGTCCCACGCCAGCTCCACTGACACGGTGGCGACAGAGCCCTGGCTGCGACCGGGAACGTCGGCCACGCTCCGGCGGCTGCTGGCGGAGCAGCCAGGCTCAGCAAGGCTGTCCCCGGAGAAGGCGCTGCCGCTGGGCTGGCAGGGCCTCTCCACCGCGCACGGCTGATTGCGCCCGGCAAGCCGCGGCCGAGGAGGCAGCGCCCGCACCGCTGCGCCTGCCACGGAATCCTGCAGGGAGAGTTCTCTCCCGTGTACTGTGTGGAGCTCTGTGTGGAATTGGAAACAGCAATAATAAAGGATCAGACACTGCAGTGGAACCGAGGTGTAGCGCAGGGATGGTTTCTGTTCCATGACATGGGAAATGGAGGAATAGCTTGGCAGCTTTTGCACTTTTTATACAACTTAAGTTTCAGCCTCAGAAACAGAGTGTGGTGTGTGTGAATTTGATATTAAATCAGAGATATTTTTTAGCTTTATAGTCAAACTTTAAAACTTGCTGGCATTAGGACAGCCCCACAGCACAAGGGCATTAGGTTTTTACCCAAAAAGTGAGTAACTTGAAGAAGGACACTTGGTTTTCACACAGAATAAATGCTGTCCTGCATGAAAGCACAGCTAACACTTTCATAGTAATTTTTTTCCTATCAGCAGTGTGTCTTATATTCCCGAACTTGTAATGTGCTGAAAATACAGATATTGTTGAATATATTTATGTTTCTGATTGAAGAGTTTAATAAAGTATTTTGTTACTAAAATTATTTTTGTTACAAAAACTGTGAAAACTGACTTCAATTTTCTTTATGATTTGCTTCAGGTTTCATTTACTCATGAACAAACTGGAGTGTTAAATCTATCTCCAAAGAAATTAAAACACGTGGAAAAACTGTTAAGACCACAGAGCTTTAGCAAGAAGGATATGGAGCAAGATTTTAGGAGTTCAGTGGACTACACAACCAAGGTGAAGCAAGGGTAATCCTGCAACTTTACTCTTGGTTAGAAAATTCCCCCCCAAGAGGCCTAAACCTGATCAACAGGGGTGGGGGGAAAAGACTGATGAAAACAAGAACTTTTTACAAAGGTCTTTTGTTTTTACTACAATGCTACCATCAAGCTTTTGTAAACCTATCTGAAGGCTACAGCAGTCCCCTGATGACAGCTGGCAGTGTTTGCTGACAGCTGTACTTCAAACCTGTGTGGTGCTGAGCTTCTTCATGGGCTTAGCACATTCTTTCCCAGAGAGAATTTGCCAAATCACGGTAATTCTTACCCTGTATTTCTGGCTCAACAGTGAGAAGGTTCATTGGTGAGGGTATGACAGTGGTGGCTACTCAAGCAGGGGCACTGGTATAATCCCTGACCTGGGCTGGAGCAGGTACCTCAGGCTGCATGGCTACTTCAGTCTGGACTTCCCAGAGACAGGGAAATAACTTTGTGAAAATGCTTTATATTAATACACTTACCATCCTCTCATGCCAAAGCCCACCTCTGTCACCTGCCCTGATGGCTCTCTCCAGTTGCCTCACAAATTGAACTCTGAGACACATTCACTGTACCATCTCCAGCCTAGATGCAGAATTTCTCTTCTTCCTCATCCAATTGCCTACAGTTTAATTATTTTTTTGTTCCCTTAATTTTAATCAGAGTTTTTCCCCTGAGAGAAGCATGAAGTGTTCCCCTAAAAAGCCACCCTGATGTCATTGCAGTAAGTTTTGTAAATACCACAGACCATCAGAAGTTGGCATTCCTTTCCTCCAGTTCAAGGCCAGGATGTGACACAACCCCTCTTTGTATTACTTTGTTCATCTGTGCTGTGGCCTGAAACCACAGAAACTACTTTAACCTCACTGCTCAGCAGCCCTTAGCACCATGAATTCCACTCTTCCCTGCAGCTACCCTCCCTTGGGCACTCAGGATGCTGCTTGGGACACTCTTGAGTCCTTGCCATCTTCCCTTTCCAGATCTGCAGCTTTCTCTGCCTCTCTGAAGTTCATCTTCTGGCAGGGAGGGCCCTTCTGCCCCCCTAACTTTTTATCACGACAGCTTCACCTGCAAAATAAATGTATCTGCAGTCTCAGCCGTGATGGATATTGAGATGACTAAACCAGAGCCTATTTTCTGCCTGCCCCTGACCCCAGATCTTTGATAATTATCATAAATACAAGTGTTAAAGAGAACAGCAAGTTGAACGTGATGCCCAGAGTACACCTGGTGCTGTTCTGGCATTGCAAGAACTAAAGAGAGGTAAGAGAGTCACTACGATGACACCAAAGTTCAGCTCCCAACGAACCAATATTAAACAGCCATTGGGCCTTTTCCACATAGGCGATTAAAATAAGGCATGAGAAGGCCAGGCTGTAAAAGAAAAATGTCATTACTAAAGGGGAGTACACAACAAAACAATGAAAAGTAAACCAGAAAGAGCCACACAACCCCAACTGCCCAAGTTTTTAGGTAATTCATTGCACTCACTGTTCTATCTTGAACACAGATGATTAGAAAGCAATTGGGCACAAGGAACAGTCGCTGTTTAAACAGTGCTCAGGGCAGCAGTGTCAGGAACACCCTGGTAACGGTCTCAGAACAGTTTGCTAAAGCCATGGGCAGAGTATGACAATGAATAGGGATGGGACGCATTACACTCACTCTAAAAATTATTACTGATCACTGTCAAACAAAGACAGACCTCATGTCTGGCCCAGCATGGCACTTTAAGATTTAAACACAGCACAACAAACTGAACAAGTAAAATATAGAAAAAGCCCAAGAGAAAAGGCTACAATTAATTCAAATAACCTCAATTCTCCCCCATCTGACTCTGGTAATTGCTATTTGGTTTTGCTCCACCCCAGTTAACTTTGTGAGCAAACTCTGAATCACAGGTCGTAGCATTTTATTTCCCTTTTCTGGCTTTTCCAATGTGAATGTCTGTGTCAGATTCATTGCCCTGAAAAGAGAAGAGGCTCCCTCACACACCTTGGTCTTCACACTGCTCTCCTGTGCCAGTCAGGAGTTTTGTGGGAACACACTGGAGAACACTCCAATTCCACTTTTACTTATAAAATCAAAGATGCTGACAAGGCTTAGCAGAACTGCAATCCCAGCCCTTACCTTGCCCCCTTCTCCATCAGCTGTTTGGTGTTTGTATTTTAATCCCCAGAGAGCAAAGTGCAGTACTTGAGCTTCTATCTGTGCAGCACTACAGTTCTGACCAGTTCATGTAACATTTTTATTCTCCTCCAGACATGCCCACCTTTTTTTTTAAAATTTACCCCTCATTTTCCCCCTATATTTGTGTCTAACGGTGAGAAGCGGCATCCCAGTCAACCAGAAGGCACCCAGCTTTCCGCTCCCGGGGTCTGGGGTTTGCTCCTTTGAAACAAAAGTGTGAGAGGCAAAGCAAACTGTAAAACAAGTAGCTGTGGATTAGACTGGTTTTGATTGCACTGATGAAAGAGTTCAAAAACTTTATTGACCTATAACCTGATTAGAATATGCCAGATGAGAACCAAATATTGTACAGAAAGTTGTACAGAATTTTTTTTACATAGAAAACTTTACATATCTGTACCATATACATTTTGTCCATCTGAAAAAAATTTCTACATCCATTGTAATACAGAATGCTTGACAATCTCGTCTGTTAACCATCAGAGCACAATTCACAGTATGAATACATTTCCAATAAATTTAACCATCCCCAAACCATGCCAGATTTGTTACTTGAATATATCCAACATTAAATTCTGTACATAAGAGTGAAATCTACATCAAACAAAAAACATCTGACAGCAGACACAACCTAGACTTGTTTGCAGTGATTCAAGTTCCAGTCCTTGAAGGATCATCATTTCAATGGCTTGTTATATTTAAAAGCCCTAAAACAAGTATATTACAGGTAGTTATGTCAGTCGTGATATTTCTACCGCTGTTCTTGACAAAAGTCGGCAACAATAACTTCTGGGCTACAATGAAACAAAACAAAACAAAAAATAACAAAAAAGGAAAAAAAAATCACAACCAAAAAAAAGAAACCCAAACTTCTAGTGCATTTGGTGAACAAGGAAGAGTTATGGGCTTTCAACAAATCAGTAATACAGAAATAAAATAATTTGGGAAGAACTGTATAGTGTTAAAGAGTTTATATTACAGACCTGCATCTCTGTACATTTTCACAGAAGGATGATTACCAATGTCTCAGACAGCCTGAGTGTGCAAAAATCTTAGAATATCAGACATAGTTGCTAAATAGTTTTTTCCATGAACAATAATCTCCATTTTCTTTTCACTATAAACATTTTATCCTTCAAAACACAGCTCTCCTGAGTTGTACTTCTCGCAGAAGCTCAAACCTTTACATATATATGTTTCTTTGGGTACATTTTACTTTCACACCCTCCATAAAGATCTGTTGCTATACTGCTGTCTAGGACAGTAAAGGACACTGCAGCCCGTGCTGACAAGGGGACTGTGCTATAAACTGGCTCCGTGCTCAGCACGAGCCAGGCAAGAGAAACCGATGAGAGAATCCGCCAGGAAAGAGAGGGACTGGAGTGTTGCAAGCCTTAATTAAGTTTTAAGTGTCTGTACCGTTAACCCTTGGATACACGTTGCCAGAGAAAGAAATTTATATGGAGATCCAGACAGAATGGCCCAGCTACCTGGTCCTTTTATTTAGCTGAGGAATATAAACTTGGAAACAGAGCGTCAGTATCTGTTAATGCTTGCTTATTCCAGACTCTTGTTCTGGTGGTTGGGATATTTGGAACACCACACCAATCCGCAGGAAAAACCTTCGCAAAACAGCTCGAAGCTCGGGAATAAGGTCAAACTGCATGATTTCACACAACAAAGGGTAGTAGAACGAGGCATGGGCCTTGAACTGAGGAGAAAACAAACAAGAAATGACTCTATTATACATCAGTACACCTCAGAAAGCACACTACAAAATATAGAATTACATACTCTCCCAAATGTGGGTGAGAAACCCACAAAGTGACAGGCAGAAATACCTTTACAACTGAAATCAGCAGTGCTAGAATAAGACTATGACAGCTGTGATGTACTCTGACAGATGCTCACCAGCTACACAAATCTCCTTACTAATGCTTGTCCTCCAAGAGGAAGTATTTTTCTGTTACGAGTTTTTTCTTGCAGATGGCCTTTTTCACTTAATTATTTCAGCTGAGTTTTCTTAGAAACAGAGGGAAGTTAAACAGGGATTTATTTACTGCAGAATTACTTTGGAGAAGGTCAAGGTGTACATGTACCTGCAGCACTGGCAGCAGAAGCAAGAGTTAATTCGTTGAATAAAACATCATCACTAATTGTCTTCCTCAGCAGGAGAGGGTTGTTAAAAACAATTTAGCATACACTTCTAAAGGATTCCAGCATCTTTAAACTTCTCTGACATGTTTTATTTTATCACTCACTGCACCTTCACACTGAATTATTAGTGTATCTGTCAAATGCAGTTTGAATGTACATTCCCTCAACACAAGAACAAGAGCAGCAGGAGCTTTTAAAGTCAAGTCTGTAACTGTGTGTGACAAACCAGTCTGGAACTATGACTTACCTGTACACATCATCTGAAACATCATTCCGAACAGTTACTTACCCTTTCATCGCTTATCTTCAGGACTTTAGTCAAAAATAAGAGTAAAAGGTTAGTCCAGGCTTCCCGATGACTTTCTGATGTAAGAGTGAGGAAATAGCTCAGAGCTTCGCTGCAGACACTGGAGACAAAAGACACAAAAAAATAGTAACTCACACTTCCTTCTGAACTCTACTGCAGAGGAAGAGCTTTGGCTTTGCAACCTCTGGCAGTGTAGAGCCCTGGTGTACAACAGCATTGTTTTATGAAAGCTGCTCTAAGCCTGGTAAACAACAGAAAGCAGTGACTTTGTTCAACTTAAACACAAAGTCCTAGGATTTCAGTAATAAATAAGCTGACAAAATGTGATTATGCTGCTTGTATTGAGTATTCTTTGAAAGGTATGTGATAAAATGCTATGTGGACTTCAGGAATCTCTCATGTTGATGTAACCTGGCAGTTTTCAGCTCCGCTTCCTAGTCTGTGAACCTTAAAGTCTCGGCCTTAAGTGTTGCTGTTGAGGTTTAAAGCCCTCTCAGCCCAATAGTTGCTCGAAAACTTTATAAACAAAAAACATACAGATCAATAGCCAAAGGCCTCTGTGTGCTCACAAGGCTGCTTAAGCCCAGTGTCCATTTCTGAAAATGAGAACAAATAGTGCCGGTTCCCTAAAATACCTGAGGTCAGTGAAAGAAAAAACAGGGTTTAAGTGATAAGTGCTTTCCTTTTTAAAGAGAAGCTATAATGAGCCCCCACCTACCCAAATGATTCAAAAAAAGTGACAAAATTTTTGTTCTCCCTGCAAAACATGTAATGAGAATAAAAAGGAGAGACAGTGCCAGTAGCTGGAGGCACAGCACTCCCCACAGAACATAAAACGCTTAATATTAGCTGTGACCTACCACACACACGTTAGCTCTGGAAGTTTACTGCCAACAGAGAAGGTCTATCCTTTTAAATAACCCACCCCCTTTCTTTAACATCAGAAATAACATGAACAGGTTCAGCTCCATGGACCTTACTTCAGCAGTCTTTGCTGGACTTCCTCCCAGGCGCTGGTGCGGCTCTCGTCCATGTACATGCGGAACAGGATGCGCAGTCCACAGGCCAGGCTGCTCGTCTCCTGCTTCAGCAGGTTGGGCTTTGACTTGCCTTTAAAACCTACAGGAATTCCAAGCATCCATTTAGATTTTTGGTTCAGCTGACATTCTTTCTTACCGTCCCCCCCACTTCTCCTTCTAAGCATCTTCTGCACACAGACGTAAGAACCACCTCAGGTAATTAATTTCTCATAATATTTAGTACTATGGAGCATTGCTGAGAATTAAACTATTTATATGTGCCATAACTGTGTGTTTGGCACCATTTTTGGCATCAGCTTCCAAGTGGCTGTGAAAACTGTTTGTGCCTTCAGCTTTCAAGCATGGGACTCATACCTACAGCCAAGAATCAGCTTAGCAGCTGTACCTCAGTGAAACCTTGAGATTTGGGAAATGAGAGATATTTGCATCTCCACAGATTAGATCTCCTCCCTTTAGGAATGCTACAGTTATAGAGCTAAACCTTCAACATTACATTTTGCATCCAAGTACTTCTGACCTATTTCTGGGTAAATTCACACTGTCACAAAGTATTTCTCCAAGGGGACTGACTCACCTGCTTTCCAGAGAGCAGTTCTTTGTTCATTGTTTGAATTAAATGCTTTAGCAAATCTGTGAGATTCCAGCAGACAATCAAGAAGTTTGAAAAGCTGCTGTGATGTTAGGAAACGATACATCCCTTGATCCTGTGTATCCACATGGACATCAAAGTCTACTGCATCTCTCTATTGAAAAAAGAGGAAAAGGGGGAAAAATAAAAGATTTAAAGTAAAAATTCACATCTGTCTTCAGCAAGCTCCTGTGATAACTCAATTCTACCTTGTTTACATCTGTACTTGTACTTAACACTGTATTCAAGGTTGTATCCACATCCCAGTTATATAAATCCCTTTGAACAATACATTTTAATCTCCATTGTGCTGCCCTGGCACAGCAAATGCAATTTAACCGAGATTGTAAAAGATCTCAACAGCCCAATGGAAACACTCAAACCCATGTAAAAACTGTAAATTAGCAATGAAGAGAAGTTCAAGAAATTTTATCTTAAAACCATTGAAGGAAAAGGTATTAAAAAGAGAGATACCTATCAGATCCACTTACTTGTGCTGCTGCTAGATTTTCTGCATCCTCTTTTTTACTAGTTGCTGGGAAGAACACAATGTTGTCGATCGTCTGAATGAGTTCCAGCTGTACAACACACTTGATCAAAAGAGCAGCAAATAACTTCTGTTCTGGAAATTCTTTAAAGGAAAGAAAATTACTTGTTAACTGAAGAACTTTTTTGAGCAGTTTTGAGGGCAAGTCGAAGAACAGTTTAACTTCAAGCACATGTGTAAACCTGGAATCCACCTGTTGGAATTACTAACCACAGGACAGATCACTACGTTACCAACTGGAATGTTTCCTGAAGTTGTCTGTGATACACTGGATCAACCTAGCATGAAGTTACCTAAAAGTCAGCAAAATGAGTGACTTGGACCTTCAGTGCAATAGGAAGAGACAGAGGCTGTTCCCAGGCAGGAGGCTTAGCACAGCATTGGCACCATTGCTTGTTTGCAGCTTGGCAAGTACTAATGTACCACATGCCCATTTTAAGCAACAACACATAACTGCACAAGGATCTTAAATAAGGGTTTGATACACCCTCTTCAAATCACAGACAGAACTCTTTTTCAGCTACTGTTTCTGCTGCATTTTGCACCGAAAGATCTCTGCTCCTAAGAAAAGAAATCTCACACAGCACTGTAAGGAGACTACTGTTTTTAATATTTTGCTTTGGATAAAAAGCCTAGAAGCTTGTAGTTGAACTCTTAAGGTTTTTAAAACACAGGCCAAAAACATAGACCCACAGGAGTCCAAGAGAATTCTGTCATACTACATGAAAAAATTAAACAATGTGATTTCTTCACACTGTGTTTCTGAAGTCATCGCTGGAGCTATAACTAATGTAACAAGCATCTACTACATACTACTCAGGCAGATACCAAATGCCAAACCACTGCAGAGCACGCACTTGCTGCTGGCCTGGCTTTACTCGTTTCTTCAGCTACCGTGGCCCCCGTGCTGGGTTGATATGGGCGTCCATCTGAAGATCGAGGCTGGATGGAATCATGGATATCAACTGACTTCTGGGAGATTGTATCCTGAAAAGAAAGAAAAACAAATTAAGTAATTAACTTACAGAAAACTTCTAGTAATTGGTAATAGTGCTGTGCTCTTCAGAGCTCAAGACATTTGCTGTTTCAACACTGCAATTTCATTCACTTTAGTCATATTTGCTATGAGCATTCAGGAAAGATGTACCAGAAATATGAGCTATTTAGAAACAATTGAAAACTTAACAAGTAACAAATACTTAAGTACACAGAAAAGGCAATGAGTAGCATTTTTCAGATATGTTTTTGTGTTCCCTCCAAGCATTTCTTGTCACCCAAGAGTTACTACAGCTTTTACCAGATCAAGAGTAGGAGCTTTTGCTGCAAGGTTCCTGTAAAAAACACCTCAGCTTCTCATATCAGTAGATAAACAAGGTTTTCATCTCTACTAGGTAAAAATACATATTTTAATAGGTATAATATCTATATAGATAGCAAAACACTCCATCATATTTGAGCAACCTAAAGAAAAACGAGATTAAAATATCCAAAGCCTGCAAAGATTCTATCCTACTAAATGAGACATCCAAAATATTTTTCCTTTAGTATAATTTATTATAGAAGTTCTGTTAATTCTGAAGTTGCAAAGTATCTTTTTACACTGAAGACAAAAATAATTTTTAAAAACATTCATGTTAAACTATTTCAAAGGGAAAAGATCTTTCAATTTACTCAAGACTAAGACATTTATTTGCCATTTATGCATGGTATTATATTTGACATAAATGGATCAAAAATATAGCCAATGTGTTTAGATGAAACCACCAAAAATGAGTCATGGTATAGCATTAAGCTACAATACCCTTATAATGAAAACTGGTCTTCACAAACATTTACTCTCTGTTTAAGCTGAATTATGTTAACACTTCATAAAGATAAATGAAGGAAGTCAGTCTCTCTTAGTAACGCTCATTTGAGATCATTATCCTTGAGCAACTTCTATCAAGTGCTTCATTAATCTATAAAGAACTTTATAAGAACAGCAATCTTGTGAGAATGTCCAAAAGCTAAACTAATTCTCATCCGTAGCAAGGCAGTTACAGGGCTGTCACTTGCAGGCAAATCCAGACTTCACATCAGTTCATTCAATCAGCACTAAGATAGCCGATGGTTATACACATTTTCTACTTTACATAGATATTTAAGGTCTTATTACAAGAGAAAATTTGGAGGCAAAAAAAGAAAAAGTCAATCCAACTGTCAATCTTTCCCTCTTCAGCAGTTTCTCTTCTAGGCAGTACATCAAAATGAAAGAAAACCATGACTCAAGCCACAAAACAAGTCAAAGCCCAAATATAGTATTAGAAAAACATGCCAGACACAGGAGATTACCCAAAACAAACACAGGTAACTACCTACAGCCGATTTCTGGAAGTCAACTTTGCTGCTAACAAACACATACTTCTTTATCAATTAATCCCTTGCCATTTTTAAACATTAAATAGCACTTGAGCTGGGAAAAAAATTAAAGTAAATCAAAATTGAAAAATGTATTCAAAACAAATTTATTTTTCACCTATTCTACATCACAAGACAGCTGAGCTCTTGCAATCTTAAATTACTGTTTTATTTCAGCAGCTTACCAGTTTTTCTTTTGCATCAGAGGGAGAGCCAGAGCAGAACTCCCCACCGACAGGTCGCCAAGTCAGCAGCCTTGAAAACAAAAAACCAAATTTACTAAGTTTCAAATATAAATGGGAACCAACACTCTAAGAAGTCCCTTCAACATGGTGTGGGTTTTTTGCATTAATTTAAATTCTAAGTGCACTTTATTCTTTCAGACATGTTTAAAAGTGTAAGTACTGTGTTAGCTGAATGTCAACATTCCTGCCAACTACCTTG
The DNA here is from genome assembly GCF_049639895.1 of Pseudopodoces humilis. Classification (NCBI taxonomy): domain Eukaryota; kingdom Metazoa; phylum Chordata; class Aves; order Passeriformes; family Paridae; genus Pseudopodoces; species Pseudopodoces humilis. The sequence goes on along the minus strand of NC_142200.1, from coordinate 33,733,222 downwards.
GATGGACAAGTGGACTACATCGAGATGGATTAGTTTTTCTCAGATACAGGATTTGTCTTCAGGCAATGTTTTAGTGCCATTAGTGGGCCTCTTCTCCCACACTGCCTTAAGCTTGACCTAGAATAAGGAATGAATCTACTCCAGAACAAATCACATGAACATTTGGAAATGTTTTGCATTCGCTGTCTGGGGTATATTCCAGGATTAAGTTTCTATTTCCACTTAAAAATTCACCACTTCCACTCAGGATTCATTGCTGTTATGAGGTATCAAATATCACTGACAATACTTCTGATCTTTTCCCTGCTGATTTCCTATAGGACACTGCTGTATTTGAGGATTTTAACCTTAGTGCTGAAAATTTCTACAGTAACACACTGTCTGTGCCTGCCAAGAATTGAGGAAAATTGGATTAAATAACCTAAGTTGTCCCATCATTTCTTGTTCTATCCAATCTACTGCTGCAAAATAAGACTGAAGTTACTTGTCATTGTCAAGACCTCAAACTCTTTACTCTCAATCTGTGCAAGGTAACACATCGGACATTTGTGTCTGCATTTCCTAAGGGAGAGCATTCTTCACCAAGTTAAGCATCCTAAATGAATATACCACTGATCTCCAGAAAACTGAACACTGGATAACTAAAAAGACAGATTGGAGATAAGAAAATAGAAAATCTTGAGGCAGGTAATAAGGCAACAAACAAAGTAGAACAGAGAACTGAATTAATTCTTGAAAGCTGCAAGGACATAAATCGAGGTATTGGGATAATGAGCCAGTAGAGGCCAGACCATCATAATTTGTGCAAGGAACTAATTCTCTTGAATTTTTTGATGACAAGCAGGTATTCACAGTGGATTTCTCAGCACCAGAAAGCCAAGACTTGCTCTCATGAAGCTTCAGAAAATTTAAATTAACAAAAACTATAAACAGAAGATAAATAAACTAAAAGAAAAATTGAAGAAACTATTAAAATAAGCAAAAATCAATGAGCTAGACGAGCAAACAGTGAGGTGGAGTGGAAACTGACTGAACAGCTGAGCCAAGAGGATGGTGATTAGGTGCACAGAATCTGGCTGGAGGCCAGTGGTACACCCCAGGGATCAGTGCTGCATCCAATCTGTCCATCTTAATGATCTGGCTGATGGGGCAGAAAGGACTCTCAGGAAGCTGGATACCACAAAAGTAGGAGGAATGCCTGATACACCAGAGGGTCATGCTGCTATCCAGAGGGACCTCCACAGGCTGGAGAAATGGGCTGATGGTAACCTTGTGCAGTTCAATGAGGGAATAACCAAGTTCTTCACCAGGAGAGGAACAAGCCCACGCTCCAGGATGTGCTGGGGGGCTGCCCAGGTTGGACAGGAGTGAGCAGGGTGCCCCTGCTGCAGAGAAAGCAAACGCTATCCTGGGCCGTGTGAGGAGAGGTGAGAAGGGGAACCCTGGCCTTCTGCTCAGCATGGTGGCCAGTCCTGGGCTCCCCATTTTGAGAGACACAGACCTACTGGACAAAGTTCAGCAAAAAGCCATGGAGGTGAAGAAGGAACTAGAGAATCTCTCCTATGAGAGAGTCTGAGACTACAGGGACTGTCCAGCCTGGAGAAGAAAAGGCTCAGGACATCTCATCAACATACTATAAGTATCTGAAATGTGGGGGCAAAGCAGAACCAGGCTTTTTCCAGTGATGCACCAGGCCAGGACCTGAGGACAAACACAGGAGGTTTCCCATGAGCATTAGGAAACACTTTTTCACTGTGAGAGTGATCAAACACAAGGCAGAGGTTGCCCAGAAAGGCTGTGGAGCTTCCCTCCTTGGAGGTATTTGAAAGTCCTGGGAAAACTTCTCTGGGCGGCCATGCCTAAGCACAGGGGTTGGACCACAAAACCTCCAGAGCCCTTTCCAACTTTAGCCATTCTGTGTCATGCTGTATTAGTACCTTCAGCTATCAACACCTCAAGGTTGGCAGCAGTATGGTTCGTGGTTTTTTAGTAACTGATGCTTGCGGAAATTGGTAGCCAGCCAAGTAAATATTGCCGTAGATTTTCCAAACAAGGAAATACGATCAACTCTCTTGGCAAAAAAGTAACTTGCCAAGAATCATCAGAGGCTGATACTGGAACTAAGAACTCAGGCAGCCGATGTTGCAGCTCTTAAATTAGAGAAGTTGCACAACACCTGGAAGATGTTTCATATGAATGCTAAAAAAGAACAAATGTAACCCTACCTGATCAGAGTAATAAGAACTTCTGCCAGAAGATACTTTACACTCCACAGATTTGTGGATTCTGACTATTTGAAGACAACCGGCAATAAAGCACTTGCCCATAAAGTTTTCATATATACCACTGTGTGATCTGTCTGTCTTCATTTCAATATTAACAATTGTGTTACTGCCAGGCATGGAAAAACAAAGGTAAAAAGATAATTTGCCTTCTCTAAGCACTGAGGCAGCCACCATAACAAGCTTAGTACTAAAAATACAATGTCAAAAAGAAAATAATAAAAAACTAAAGAAGGGAGGGCAGGAAAAGCTCAATTTAAAAAAAAAAAAAAAGCTAATAGAGGGACTTAGAAATAAAAATATGAAATGTCAACCGAACCAGGACTCTCAGAAAAAGACCAAGATCCCAAAAAAAGAGAGAAAGAAAGAAGTATCCTCCTAGAACTCAGAAAGAGAAAAAGGTGAGTACCCTCACATAAAATCAAAGTAAGACTACAAAAGTTGGGAACCTCCCAGAAATTTAAGAAAGGATAATATAATGAAGTTCTCAAAAGATGGCATAGAAAGATTAAAAGTGAAGAGAAACTTCTTAAAGGAAGGAGTTGGATACTCTCCGAAGAAAAAGAACCCATTTCAGAAGCAGAAGGGTCTCAACATAAAACCGAATAATGCACATATTTCAAGTTGGATATAACTAAAGGCAACAGGAATATTTTGAGTATATCTAAATATTAAGATATCCAAAATGCTGCTCTAGAAAGGTTTCTAATATTCAACTATAAGAATACCCTGAAATTTAAGTTTTGATCATATGCTGACACCAAAGCAAATGTTCTCCTACTGAATATTAACTTCAAAATCTTTCCAAGTACAGGCCATAATAAGTCAGGGTTAATTCAGCTGGATTTTTACATCCAGAGATTTGGGTTCCAATTTTATTTTTGGCAGTTAGCAAAATGCAGAAGCTAGCTAGCTCCCAAATATTTCATCTTCATTTTATAATTATTTTTGATGGAATTAATTTATACCTACTTACATAAAAAACAAAGGTAAGGCAGTTACAGCTTTTATCCTTTAATGGATGAATGAAGCTCTCTTACAGTGCTGATATACAACTCTAAAATTAAGCAAAGACTGACTTGAAGAAGGTTCATTTTGTTTCAGTTTTCTACAGGCCTAAAGTAGGTCCCAGAAACAAACAATATGAACTGGATGAAACACAGCACTCGGAATGGTACAGCCTTACTCCAAGAAACCTCACACAGAATTGTTATATGAATGGAAAGGGTTACCACACATCCAAGGTAATTTTCACAAAAATATTAAGATTCATATAAATATATGATGGAAATTAACCATAAACCACAGGGACTTAAATCTGTAAGACTGTTGCAGTATTTCATGGAAAAAGCTCCAGATGTAATTAGAAACAGTAAAGCCTGCATCTTCTATTACAAAAAAGAAAATAACAAAAAAAATCAGATAGTACTTCTCCAGAAACAAAACCTTAACACTGATTCATGTTACATTCGGGGGGTTGTTGGGGATTTTTTTTTGCTTATCTCCTATAAAGTATTTTCGTTTTTAACACTTTATCATTAACAGTGCAGAAGAATACCTACACCTAATTTATTATCATGTTACAAGTAAGTCTGTTTCTCTTTAGTCCACACTTACCAGCTTTTTATTCACCCCACCTATGAGATATCTAAGAGTCTGAAATGGATAAATCTAGGTAAACTCTTTTACAAAGTATAAATATTAATAGTTGTCTTACGCATGAGGGATTGTAGTTTTGAAAATATCCAGCATGCAAGTGCAAGTTTTATCCCAGATTTCTAGGGTAAACTTTTCACCATTAAGGATGACAACATTCTCCAAACAGTTTGTACCAGATCGTGCCAGTTGTTCATTGTCTGTAAGAGACAAACAGTGTATTTGTTTATTCACACTTAACACAGTAAAATGTTAACATTGTTTTAACGTAATTTGTACAGTTCTTACCTTGCTGCACACACCAGTACAGCTGTGCAAATATATCATCCAAAAGAACATCACTAAGTACTTCTAAATACTGTGTAAATACATCACATATTGCATAAAGTGCATGGTTACAAGTAGTTGTCATCCATTCGGCTTTCTAGGAGTCAAAAAAAAAAAAAGAGTTACAACCTTAATGTGAAACTTCTGGATACATATATAGATGAACATTCATATTTACTCTATTTGCTTTATAGTGACATAAAATTAATTTCTGTATCTTAAAACCTCAAGATCTGGAGCCTCAAATCCTGCTTTGCTAACTAGCAGGTTTAAAAAGAACTATAGGAACATACAAACAAGCGTCTTAGTGTCCAATTCCAGCTCATTGATTTAACACCAAGCTAAAGCTGTGTCTACCATTTTTCAGGGAAAAAAATTACAAAGTGAGATGTCCTACTACAAAGTGTCAGACAAAGCCTCCCAAACAATTGACAATTTTGATCTATCTTCTAATACTAATAATTTACACATTAGTTACATTTTAAAGCCCATTTCAATTGTTTTTCAGAACAGTACCTGGTTCTAGTTTGGCAGACCAAAAACCAGATGGCTGGTCAAAAGTGTGCAATGACAGCATAGTGCTGTTTAGGGTGGTTTTTGTTTGTGGGTTGGTTATGGGGTTTTTTGGTTTCTGTTTGGCTGAGAGGTATTTTTTCACCTTGTCATCAAAAACTTTTGAACTAACAAAACTCATTTCTTCTAACTGTAACTTCACTGCTGATTATAAGCCTCACTCAAGTGAGCATGTTGTGTGTCTCAGATTCCTAACATCACATGTAACACCTACAGTTACAAACCCTAAATACACTGCATTTTATGCTATTCTTCTGTTGCTCCTAGTGTAAACTACTAGGCCTTTGACACACATAGCTTTAAAAAATGAAAAAAGTAACAACACCTGCCAACAGAATGCCATTAAAACAAAACAAGGCTACTGGAACCACTGGTCCACCATCCAAGTTTTGAGGTTTACCCTACATTACTTGACAAAGCTATATTACAGGTTTTGTACTGTAAATGTAGTTCTCATGTAAATTATCTTCCTCCACTTTTATCACCTCAGTCTGCTGTTCTGGCAGTTTCATGTTGTCAAATATCCTGAAGACAATCCGAAACAGATCTTGCCACCAGTGTTTTTCGTAAGTATGGCCATATGTCTTCATTATTTCAAACATTACTGTTAAGCCCCTGAAATGAAGAAAGAACAATTTATACCAAGAGTTACAGAAAGATATGAATGAGATCAACTAAGTACAACTACAGCAGCAATAACAAACTCAGATACTGTTGAGAACATTTTACATACATGAGTACACAAAATATAAGTAGAAACTCAGCTTGTAAAAAAACCACTTTATAGTCCCACGCAATAGCCAAAAAAGAGAAAGTTGAGAGTTGTGGTAATTTAAAATTAATAGAGTAAACCAACTCCTTTACCGAGGGCCACAAAAATTAATAAACAAAGATTTCCAGTTAAAAAGTACAAAAGTCTAGAAACAAGTATTAACCTTCACCAGCTACAAAGGGAGGCCAGATGCACAGATCCCATGCCAATGTGTAAATTTAAAGTTATTTGTGTACAATCCCTCATATTTCACATCAGAACTGCAACTGAATACACTTTACAAGGGAAAATAATTTTCCAGGAAAATAAGCAAGTTTTACATGAGATCAGAGTACAGCTTGGCTTCCTGTAACCATTTCTGCAATCCTCAACCACTTAATGAATCATGGTATAAAACCAGTTTTAAAATCCCCAAGATAAGTAGGATAAGCAAGACACAGAATGCAATCACAATCATGTAACTTTGTTGTTTATTATAAGAGAAAATCAAAATTTCGAAAGTACAGAACACAGACTTAATTTCTGTATTCCAATATCTATTTAAAAGGCATTTGTTGTTTCCACAGTGGTATCACCCAAATTAAATACTTAAGTAATTTTACAGGGAATACATTTACCAAGAGTTGTTTTTATTTAAAAAGTATAAAGCAGGCCTTTTAAAATTTGAATTACAAATACTGATTGTTACCTGGTTCTTACATCTAATTTGCATCTATTGATGATACAGGACAACTCAAAGAGAATTGGGAACCATCCTCGCACCCACACTCTGTCTTCAGGAGCTACATTCATATCGTCACTTGTGTACTCCTTGAATGCCTTTAGAAGGAAACACAGAATTATACAGACATAGAAGTTAGATTCTTCAAAATAAAACACAGCTGGACTAAATTACATTCTCTCCTGCAAGAGTATTACACCCTGATACCTCAGATGAATTGGCAATCGAAACAGTAACATTGAGAAAGTGAAGTGTTTTTCAAACTAATGCTTATGAAGAATAAACCTAAAAAAATAAACAGGATTACACATTTAAGCATCAACTTTTGCTTGCAGTTTAGTATGAGTCCATTGCTCTGAAAGTGAGGATCTAACCATAACATTTTGAGGATATCAAGCATTTTTGGTTATGCCGTTATCCATTTCTTCACTTTTCTCAGTGGAAAGCAGATTCTGAGATATGCTGATTTCCAACAGCTCTCAGGAATGTTAGTCACCAGCTGAAACTGGGTGGTGGGTAGGGATGGGCAAAGGGGAATAGAAGAAGAATAGAAAAATCACCCTTACTTTCCAAGCCTGCATAATTTTATACTCCAATTGTTTCTGAATAACGTACATTTCTAATGAGAAAGGTATTTTCCATGAAATCCATGAAACTTGAAGGGAAGGCAGTAAGTTTAGCATAACTACTTTTTTTCTATATAAAAGCACTTGTAATTTAGTTAACATAGACTATACCTGAGGCCTGTCAGACACATATTTTGCACAGTGGCGAATGAGGCGTATCGCTTCCATACTGGTATCTGGAAATGCTGCATTGCAGGCAAATTCAGACAAGCACTTCACTGCATCCTGGAAAGAATCTATGGTTGCTGGGAAGTGTTTTTCAAACACGATTGCTGAAAGAAAAGTGTGAACAGGAGAAAAAACGTGTCATGCTTTAAAATCTATTAATTCTTGTATGAACTGTCTGTAACAGAAGTCATCAGAGACTGGTTCATTGACTGGTGCTGTCAAATGCCTGAGTAGTAAGAAAAACTAAAGAAAAAAAAAGAAAACAAAAAAACATTATCCAGAGGGCATTTCACTTTGACAGTGAGTGTTTAAAGTAAATTAATCTAGACTAAAGCAGGGAAATGTAACAGTTAAGCAAGACCAGACTAACAGGCTTACTATTTAACACTAGTCTGTGTCACCAGAGCTTAAGAGGGATGCATGAAGCATGGAGTTCCACCTACTAATGGACCTCCTCCCCAGCTACATTTTCCCTTGTTTTTAAGTAGCTACTTTTGAAGAAAAAAGTGCTTAATCAATGATAAAACAGTTTCATAAACTTGCAGAGGTTCAGACAGAATAAAGAGATCACATAAAGCCTGGGATCTAGATTAGAATAGAGACAAAAAAAAATATCACAGCACCCCCTAGTTCCACACTGTCTCCTAAACAGGCCTTACACAAGCACAATTCAGAAACACAGAAAATGACAAGCAAACAACATATTAGTAAAATATGTACCTTTTTTTTTCTATGGAAAATGCCAGGAATACTTAAATAAACACTTAAATAAAAATGTACACATTAAATAGAATTATCTAAGGCCTGAGTTGTTTTACTACAGAACACTACAAACAGGTAAGTTTTTTTTAAAAGGCATAAAGAAAACCAGTGACTCTTATCTATTGAGTGATTTTTGTAAGTATTTTCCCAGAGGACTGATTGGGATGTGTAAATCATTGGTTCCAAGACATGAAGCAGGCTCTACTATGCAGGCTGTGAGTCCAGAGGCAAAGCCTCTTGGGCTCAGGAGTGACACTCACTTCCATGACATCTGAATATGGTTTATACTCACTGACAATGTGTCCTGTAGTCTGGAATGCCAGTTCCACTATACTTTCATCCTGATCTGAAGCTGCCAGATGAAACACTGAAAAAATGTTTTTCCAGCCAGAACGAATGTTAGCAGCCTGGGAATTCACCATCTGTGCAATGCACCGTACAACCATGTCTCGAATAGTAGGAGACCTAAATTAGGATAATAAACAATTTTTAAAAATCAATTACATAATCAATTAGAATAGTATAAATCTCTAACAACTGATTTTACAAAAGCAATTTGAAACATTAATTGCAAAAGTTGATGCTTGTGATCCCAAGCAATTCAGTTAATTGTATGTTATTACCTGTTTCTCTTCATGATATGTTCAAATGGTCTTAGGAAATCCTTCTGGAATCGGAAATTAGCAAGTTCTCCTTTTTCCAAGAACTTCATTGACAATTGCCTTAATGAGTCTACTGCAAAAATAGCTACATCTTCATTGGGATTGCAGCCAACCTGAGAATGTAGAATAGAAATGCAGAGTAAGCTTGCATCAGAATCTTATGGATTCAGCACAAGCTGCCTTTACAGCTGATAGCAGAGAACTAAGCAGTACAGGAAAATTAACGAAATAAAGAGTAGTCAATTCCAGAAACCACACTGTTTATACAATTCAATAATCCCTAACTAATTCCAGCTATTTTCTACATTAAATAACCTGGCATTTAAAACCTTCTAAAAACAAGCAAGCTGTCTGTCTTCAAAATCTGTATTAAAAGTACATGTCAAACATTCATTTGATAAACAGTCAATTTAGACTTGAAAACAAACTCTTAAACCAAGCATCATGAAACACCCCCAAAAACTGCAATACAGAACAGCAGCCAGTTCTGGACACAGGTCACGATAAATAATTTAATGTATACTTCTGTTTTTATATTTGTTACACTGTGTACTTCTGCCTTCTTGCAGGTCTTTGCGGCTTTACAATTTTGTTGGTTTAAGCTTATAGAGAAGGACATAAAAACCATTTTGATTCATATAAGCGCACATGATATATTTATTTTCCAATAAATCTCAAAATAAAATAATCCATATCAATAACTGAAGGAGTATGCACTATAAGCATTAACAAGGATACCTTATTAAAATGATCGCCAATAACTTCCCAGATCCTAGACCACTGTAACCTTATCCGGCCCATGTTGTAATAAGAAATCTCTACTATCTTCTGCAGACTAAACATTCGAGGGTGGGTAGCAGACAGCAGCTCATCCATGGACACAGCACAAAGCCAGCGAACGAAATCCACTGTTAAATGACCACAGATTTTAATGCAATATTTTTCCAGTGTTTAGTTTACAGGGGTAGGGAGGGGTAGGGAAGAGACGAAACCTACCAATAGCATTTCCATCCAACCTTGTAGATCCCGTAAATATTCTGCAAAGTGCAGTTGAAGACATGGTTAACATTTCTTAAGAAAAGCATGTGTTAAATCTGATCAAGTTTCCTTGTCTTGTTTTCCTCAACAATAGACAGTCTCTGATTACCTTTATTTATTTAAAAACAGTTAGTAATTGTAAAGACATAGTGAGAATACTGTCAGCTTCTATCATCCCTGATCCAAATACAGAACTCAAACGTCTCCAGAGTGCACAATATCCATTTGTCATGACAAGTAGGTATTTGAAACACTTCCCATTATGAAGCAGGGACACTGCAAACTTAAACATCTATTATATGTTTGACATCACGCTTCCAGTACACCTGATGTGATTTTACTGCAAGACAACTTTTCATTGAACTGACATCCATCTGTATTTCAACCACAGAAGTGTTTGTAAGCCTTCAAAATGATACCTCTTCACCAATTTTGACAACCATTAAGAAAATTATATGCTCTGATCTCTTATATGCTGACCAAGCAAGACCCATGAACACTTCGGTATGATCGCTACTGTAGGATATAAATAGGGAATGCTCATAATATGTATTCTGCCTAGCCAAATCCAGTTAAAATAAATGTGATTCATAGAACGGAAGACTGGAATAATAATTTTGGTCATTTCAGACAACATCTACATAACCTAGAGGAAAGCAGGGAGTCAGTAATTAAATTTAGGAAAAAAAGGGTCTAACAATGTCCTCAGTACAAAGCCAAAATGAGATTTGCTATCTATTACTATATACAGTAAATCAAGATTCAACAGACACTACAGCAGACTTCATTCTTTATTCAAGTCTTCTTTAGTAACTTCTATATCAGTAAAAAAGCTTATTATGTAATCTTCATTCTGCTCCTTCTTTCAGAAACACCCATGATCCAAAAAAAAAAAAATCTTTCCCCCCCGCAACTGAAAAGCACTTCACTATGGTAGTTTTTATGTAGTCTTTTCCAAATAAAGAAGGTCCTTTTCTTAGCACAAGGTATTCAAATACTGCTTAAAAAAACTTCAGATGGAAACAATAAATTTTATACAGTACCTGTCTACAGCAACAACAACGCTCTGGGAGCTAGTTTCACCAATGGATTCCTGAATACTTGCTATCTGCTTCCAATCCACATTTCCACCAACTACAATGAAAAAAAATTTGAAAAATGGGTAAGAAAGAATATGGAATGGGTTGGGAACAAAGAAGAAGAAAAGTTGTGCCACTACCAGTATAATTAAATATATTTTTAATTCACAAAAAAGGGAAGTACATTATGAATTTCCCTTGCATGAGTTGGCCATCTCAGTGAACAGTTGCATTTTGGTGTAAGTCCTAATTATCCTAATTACCTAATTATTATATCTCTATCCATATATAAACTATATTAGTCCCCAAAAACTGTCCACATTTAGAGCAACAGATACGAATGAAAGAAATAAACCCCACAAGAATCACCTTTTTTTCCTCCATTTTTCAATGAACCTTTGGACATCTTGCCACTTAGAACACACAATATATGACTGAGAATATAGCTTAGAGGAGAATTTTTCACAATTACCATCAAGAGAGTAAATCCATCCCAAAAGATTTTATTTCTTCTCATTCAGAAAGAAGAGCTTCCACCAAAACTCCATCTTTAAGCTACATCTCAATTACAGCAAAATTATCACCCCAAAATAGTGAGAAATATCTATAAATAAAAATAGCAATTATTTATTTCAGAGGATGGAAACTAACCCACATCTGGGAATGCTCATATGAAGAAACTGCTATCTTTGCAGTGAGAAAAATCCCAAAATTTTTAGCAAAATCCAATCTTCCCTTGAACTACCATCAAAAAAAAGAGTAGGAATCTTGCAACCACTCTGGGTAATTCCACATACCCTGTATTCAGGACTTTTTTTTCCCCAGCAATATAGAAAAGGAGACTGAAAGAGGCAAGTACTTCTGTTCTCAGAGGTTTGCTGAGAGAAAAACTTCTCATATTCAGCCTGCCTCTGTCTTGATGTGCTTCATCCCTACTTGAACGTGGCTGGAGAGGACTGTCTGTCAAATCTATATAACCTGACCCACCTGAAGTATTTTCCTAGGGCATTTATGGAATAACTTCTGTGTACATACATATGTACCCTCACACTTGTATCTCAGAAATTTATAATACCACTGGGTTTGATCAAGACTTCTCTTGTAAGCACACAAGCTGCCAGTGTCAATTAGCTTGAATCTTGCTAATGAGTCAGGCAAGAAACACAGAAAATGAGCAGCTGACTGTGAGGAGAATTTGAAGAGCTATTTCCAAGGAGTCAAAACCTTAACCAACTCTAAGAGTTTACATGAGAATTCCTTGTGATCACAGGATTTGTAATGCAAAGCTTGAAAACCTAAACAGACAGGAGACTTAGACTCTAACAGCTGTGAAATCTTTTACAATGAAACACAGGAGTCAGTTATGTAACTGCTTTACAAAAAAGAGACTCCTCGGATTCCCACTGTCCAAAGAGGATTTCTGGTTACCCAAGAAGTGCACTTTGGCTATGACCTACGCACAGCAGCAGGTTTTGTCTTCCAACTTCGTGAACAGAAATTGACATAGAAGAAATGTGAATTTCACAATTACAATTCCAAGTAAGGCAACATTCCTACCAAAGGAGAAATAGACTAGATGCTTATTCATTTACTTTTACAACCCCCATGCTTGTGATGTTTTGAATTTCCAAGTACAACAACAACAACAAAAAGGGTCACAACAGGAAGGTAATACAAGAGATGACGACATTTGAATGCAGATGCCTGAACAGCCACACCTGAATCCTTGCTGAGGCAGTAAATGAGCAAAGGAGCTTTTGCATCTGGTTTGGTTGATCTTTGTTATCTCAAAAAACATATTGACTTTACCAAGAAGACTGAGTGCTACTGCTTATCCACATCTGATTTTGCTAGTAGGTCTGAAAGATGGAGCTTCTGTGTCACGAGACTGCAGCTTCACTCACTCTAAACAACTATTTTCCTGTAAAATATGTGTCTGTGTATATGGACATACACATTGTGTATTCTTTAAAGGAATTTAGCTTTCTAGAAAGCTCCTTTGAAACCTGTAGTTCCAATGCATACTTTGGAGTAATCATGGAAGATGAACTTATCTGCAAAAAAGGATTTATGGAAAGAAGTAAAATAACTGAAACAGTTGAGAAAATGTTCTAACAGCCCCTTAGTGCATGAAAACCAAGTTAAGCATTTTCCTATAAGATTGAAGCAACATTATTAAAAAAAAAAAAAAGAAAAAAAAAAAGAAAAAAAAAAGAAAATGGTGAAGTTTCCATATGTGCACTGTAACAAGCATTCCAAAATTTTGATTCAGAGAAAAACATTTTATGCACTGGGGCATAAACTGTTTTCCCTAGAAATGTAGCTGACAGCAGCAAAAGGTCTTTATGAGCTGGACCTATACCAATGACTGGTAAGTATGATTTAGAGACACCTGAAAACCGTTTGCATTCTTGAGTTATGAGGACTTTAAACCTTTAAAGGCCAGTCACTGCAGCATAGAAAAACTGCCAGCATTTGGAAGTAGCCAAGTTGCACAGGTCATCAGGGAACACTAAACTGAAGGATGCATATTGAAAGGGCAGGAAGAAGCTCAGAATATGAGATGTTGGCAGACTCATTGATTTCCAGGCCTAAGTTTTCCCTTCATCAATTTTTGGCAAGGTGAGGGGAGTACAGAGAGGCAGGCCAAAGGGGAGCAGAAGGGAAATAAAAGGAATGACTATAGAAGAAGAAAAACTGTCTGAGGAGAACACAAACATGAATTATTTGGACTAGTTTGGGAGCTATGATCAGGGGAAATAGAAAATTATCATTACTCAAAAAAAAAGTTACACGAAAAACTGAGGCTTGTTTGGCTGTGGGTGAAGTTCAAAAAGGCAGGAGACACTGAGCATCACACTGTAACTGAAACTTCTCGTAGTCAAAAACACTTATATATATACTTTGATGTTTCCAGAGTTTTTTAATGTCCTATATCCTACACCTGTATATCTTTAACTGTGTTCCCATTTAAAACAAACAAATAAAAAAAACCCCAAACCTTCTAAAGATAAATTTAAGGTAAGTCTTATACTTTTATAAGAAGATAAGAAACATGTCATTTTTTGCACTATATTTTGGTGCTCAAGCCTAAAAAAGGCACTTACTCAGTACTGAAGTAACCAGAATAGGAAAGAAATGGAATTTCAGAATTTAAGCTAAATTCATCTCCCACTTGGTTTGAATTCTGTGTGTGTCTCACAAAGCTCCACAACAGATGCTTAACCTACACATACTGACTTACTTGCTTGGTAAAATACTTGGCACACTAATGTTGCAATATTATTAAATCTGGTCATACCATCTGCAATCCATTCTTAGTTGGAAAGTTATATTTTAATAGAAGTGAATAATATATATAATCTTCTTAAATTTTCCACCCCAGCAATAACAGAGCAAACTAAATATTCCAGAAATTTGAATACATCTAGTCAAAGCGTAAGTTTTACAAGGACTACTTCATGGTCTTTTGTCAGAACCTCACATAAAAACACTAAACAAATTTAAATAGTTCTCTGAACAAAACCAGTTAAATGAAATATTTCATATTTGCATTACTTACCCAGTCCCAGCCCCACAAATTCATCAGGTGCCTGATCTTTTGTTCCAGTAAAAGAACCTTCCCTGCCGCGCACTGTCCCTGAGATGTAGCGAGGTTTTACTCCAGTTCCTATTAACTGTGCCAGTTCAAGTTGACTGATGCATTTCAGAATCTATTCCAGAGAATAAAGAAGTTGTTTACCAACAAAAATCTGGTAAAGACCTTTAGAAGAAAAAAATTCTAAATACTTCAGGTCAGAAAATCTGTTCTTTTGTCTAAAATGAATATTAATTTAAATAGTACTGGATTTGTCTCTCACGGTTTTATTTCTCACTTAGGCATGTTTTGCTACTTTAATTAGCTGCATAATGTATGCAACAAAAGTATACATGCAGCACTTACCTAAATCCTACAAGTAAGCACACTACGGTGTTGAAAAATCAGTGAACATGCTTTTGTACAGTTTAAATAGAAATGACTTGTACCTCATGCCAGGAATTTCCTAAATAGTTTCCATCTGTATGAGCCACCGTGATGAGAGTTTTAATGGTGTCAATATTCTTCTGCTTCATTTCAGTAATACCAGAACTCACTGTAAGCAATGTAAATCTTGCTAATGCTTGAACATACGCATCTCTTTCAAGCTACAAACAGGAGGGAAAGAAACAAATATCTCATAAATATTTTTGCCATTTTTTGTTCTTAGTGCAATCTCTGTGATTTCATCAACTATACAATATACCTTTCTCTTCCTAGAACTGGATTTCCAAAGCTTAGTGAAAATATATCAAGTTCTTCACCAGTAAGAAGATATCTGTAGGATGAAATCAGGTTCCTTCTGGTTTAGGAACAAGAAGTGTAATGTCTGACAGCATAGAATGCAAAAGTTGCATTTAAGTTTCTGGTTTGGTCTTTTTTGGGGAAAACAGGATGTTGTTTCAGAAGCAATGTTGCTACTTAGCCTAGCTTTCAATATTCTTGTACTATACTCAGACCTAATCTGAAAATGCTGCCTTTGGCAGACTCATTTAAGTTTAAGCATTTTTTGTCAACAAAATCTAAAAAATGTATCTAAATGGCCTGTTATGACAATTCCATGGAATTTCTCAAAAGCTATTTGATTTAATCCACATCATTTGGAGCACCACAGAAGCTTCTGAAGCAAGTGTCATGGGTAAACAGCAAGTGACCATAATCTAGATAGACCTCACAAAAGAAAATTCTACCCAGTTACCCAATTTTTATGTGTATGGTATCTATAAGCAACAAAGGGAAACTCCTCAGATCTCACATGAACCAATTACAATTTTTTACAATGGTAAAAAGGGGATTACAGTTGAGCCCACAAGTGCATTTGTTCTCCCATTATGTATAAAGTGAATGCTGTAAAGTGAAATGGTTGTACACCAGATAAACAAATGACAATTATGAAATATATTTAACTGTTTGGATATTTAGCGCTGTTTTTAAGTAAAAAATCACTGAGCATGGAAAGCAGACAGATATAAAATATTAACAAAAAACTCCAGGAAGAATGGGACTCCACAGAGAAAACGTGAACACAACAGTGGAATATGGTAGAAGGGAAATATTGCCACTGAGCCACTGATCACACTATAGCTGCCACATTCAAACCATTACTGCAAGGTATGCTGGCAAAGGAACAGAAAATGATGCAGAAGCACAGAAAAATGAAGTCTCAGAGCAAGTACTAAGTACTAAGCAATGAATCTTTAGAATCTACAAACTGTGTATCTTCCAAAAAACCCAAAATGTTTTCAGTTCTACTCATTCACACAGGTATTCCCCCCTCCCTTTTTTCTCAGCTTCTCCTAAAGTAGAAGACAAACAACTAAATAATGTGTCTATCACTCAGAAATTTTAACCTAACGATATACGCAGATTAAGTACATCCTTTTGATGCATACCTTGTCTCAGATACTTAAAGACAAAAGTCAGACTGTGTGACAAATCTAAGATTAAAGGCATAAATAATTAAAACCAGAATCTATAATTGAAGTTTTAGAGGTGAACACGCATAACTTCAACTATATTGTGCACTTCGGAATTTTTCTTAAAATTAAAGGCATACAGGTCCCTCCATTATCTCTCAAGGTGTGTAAGCAAATGTAAACTCTTAATAGACATCAATCTTAATTTCTGTACATTTACACTATGAAAACTGTAAAGTTGCCATCACTGGTTAAGCACATGAGGAAAAACTTCATTCCAACAGAAGAGACCCTTAAGTCTAAAGTAAAATCTTAAAGCTAAAGTACAGATGTGCCAGTCTCCTTCAAACCACCAGAGCTATCTGGTGTCTGCAGTCAGACAATATCCCATCTAATCGAGACCTTGTGAACTGGAACCATCCTGTAATATTGAAATCATCAACAAACCAGTACTGTTTTTAATTATATCAACAAAACAGTTTCCATAGAAAATGAAGCAGTAATAAGGTTTATACTGAAAATGTAAAAGCAAACTTTCCCATTTTCTGAAATTTAAAAACTGTTTTTTGGAAGACATCCAATCATGTCCCAAGCCAATGGAAGGGTACAACTGAGTCATAGGGATCCTAGAGCAAGCATGTCCTTGCCCTCCCTATGCAAGGCTGACCATTGCAGGACTAGAAACTAAACTCTGCAGCTATTGAAACTGATATTGGTACCAGTTCCACTTTTGCAGCTTAGAAACAAAAGTAACCGGAGTGTGTTTCACTGAACATCTGCAGGCTCCAGGGAAGGCTTTGTTAATCAAATTTTTAAGTCTGTTCAGCTTGGGGGCAGGTGGTTGTGCAGAAATTAAGTGGAAAAACAGAGGAAAGAAACCTCACATGATGGCAAATGGGCTTTTTTAAGTAACTGTATCACAAGTCCTGATGTGTCTTTCTACATTAGTGGTATAAAAAGTTACCTAACTTGCCAAAGACAAGTGCAAGAGAAGAAGGAAGGAAAGCATTCCCTATTTTATTATATTTCAATATCTTCTATTTAGTCTTATACAGTTGGTTTTTGGGTTGGTTTGTGTTCTCTTGGTAAGCGTTTTCAACATACACATGAAGTAACACAATGCCAAACATATGGATTTTGCTAGCCTCTCTCTTCAGCTATAACACTTACAACACTGGCAGACCAGAATTCCATTTATTAACTAATAATCTACAATAACATAATTGTACCTTCCCTACCAACGGTTTCTAAATAGAAAAACAAAAGCCAAAAAAAGCCCATGTTTAATCACCATTGCCCTCTGGAGCCAGAGTGTCTGGCATTCTTGGCATTGCACTTAATACAAGATCCATTCATTCACTACATCAGGAATGCCATTTCCAGTGCCGTAAGTGTTAATCCATTTATAGACATCTTGGATTAATATAATCTCTCTGAAGTTGAGAACAGTATTTCAAATACAGTTCACAGAGATACTATTTTACAGGACAGAGAGACTTGTTTTATAAAACACAACACATCTAAACAGCTTTGTAACAATGCTAGAAATAAAATACTTTGACATAAAAGTAGTCAATTCCTAGGGAAACAAACATTCAGTGCAGAGGCATGGAAGCACTCACCACAAAACACCAAGAAAAATAAAGGTCACTTAATTTACACTTCCAGTCAAATTTCAGATGAAATAGCAATGAAAGAAATCAGACAGCCTCTCGGTATTTCAGTGCACAGCTTCAGCAGCAAGGACTCCTGGAACCCCACTAACATTTTTCTGGTACATAAATCAAAGTATTGTCTCAATCTGACATTTTTTACCTGAATGTTGAAAATGCAAGCAATCCGGATTGCACATCGTATACCCTCCAAACAAAGAGAGGCAACTTCGGTGTCATCACAGTCCTGTAGACCCACACTGAACGCAGCCAGGAAAGGTGTCCATGCCAACTGGAATGTATGCAAAGTAAGTGTTTTATTAGCAACTGTTGGTACTTGAAGGGAATGCTAAATTTCACCATCTTGCTGCAGTGTAAATTCCATTTTAACTTACATAATCAACTTTGAAGCTGTCTTTTGACAAAAAGGAAACAGAATATACAGACATGAGGTACATAATAGTATAGTGTGGTTAGAAGACACAGGAGACATAGACTGAGGTAGAAATAATGTAGAGTGGAGCTCCCCTCATAAGCACTTGTCCTCTCCCTCAGTAACAAACATACAGCCACCAGCTTCAGATAGTTGTAAAAACCAAACCCTAAAGCTATGTCAATTAGGTATCTTGTACAGTTTTAGCATTTCCAGGATGACTTTTATCTTTGCACACTGAAAAACAGAGTAAACAGTTACTGCAATAACCAACACACCATATAACAGACTTATGATGAGAAGTACATACTTAAGTAAGACTAGCTTATCCCAATAACACCAGAAGAAAAAAAAGGAAGTTAGTGAAAGTAAGGCAGACTTTATTAATCACACTAAAATTATGGTGAGCCAACAACAACAAAAATCTAGGACATGACCCTTGCCTTATCTCTCTACTACTAATTTTGTTGCCTTTATCTTGCCATCTTTTTGTACCTAAGCCACTATTGATGTTTCCCATTGCTCTTTCCTTAGGTGGCACTGAGGTTGCAATAAAATAATAATAAACTAAAATTACTGCAAGAGAGTCTACATAGTCCTTCCCTTGTGGTCAAGGCTCCCTCTCCCAAAGGCAGAAAAAAACAGAAACATGCAGGGGATCCTGCAGTAGCTGCATGGGATTATGGAGAGGAAACACCACAGAACCCAGAATGATTTTAGAAATAGTTTTATCTGAAGTCACCCCAGATGAAATACAGAGTCAATGGGCACAGCAAGGAGCAATAGATTTCACACTTAATTTCATAATAAAATGATGCACCACAGAGCTTTAGTTTCATTTAAACCAACAACTCCAAAAGCACTACCTTCAAAGAGCATTTAAAGCTTGCACATACCAAACCATAATTGTGGGTTAGTGCTGAAGGCATTGGATAAATTTACAGATTCAGGATTTAATTCCTTATTGTATGAGCTTTAAAGGTCCCTTCTAACCTGAACTATTCTATGATTTTTTGATCAGAAATGTATGCTTTTTCCCACTGCCTTCCTAATTTTCACTGCTATTGAAACTTATCTTAACTAATCTTAAAAAAATCAGAAAACTGAAATAATTTCTTAAGAACTATCTGATGGTCTGTATATTGTGCTTTGTAACTAGATATATGCTGTTATTTGTGGGCTGTTTTGTTATTACAGGTGAAAGTCAAGTCTCAAAACCAGACAATCAATTCTGGACTGCTTAGATAGTTGCATAAAGTGAATTTTTGCTGTTTTAAAAATTTAGCCAATGTATCTGTAAACACAGTTACAATGATCAATTTTACATGGACATCAATGGGTAAGATACCCTGAAATTTGTACATTTTTTGCTGAAAATTTAAGTCTAAATAAAAAATGTGAAATTAAGTATTCGAATTCCACAGTTCTCACTTATTTTTGAGAAGAGGACCCTCTGTTCAATAGATTACACTACTGTCCTCAGTACTTTAATTAGTTCATGAACATCTCCAAGTGACCTCAAGTGACAACTTCAAATTTTTTGCACCTTCACAAAACACGTTTGGGGTGTTAATTTAACCAGGGTGCTTCACATTTTGCTCCTTTGGAAATGAACTTTGGAAATACAATTTTCAGATCGGGTTGGAAGCATTAGGGCTGGTATCTTGAAGAAAATCACACTAAGAATTTTACAGAAGCCTGCATGTGAATTATTTAATTTCAACCTTCAGGAAGTCATCAGAGAGAAAGTATAGTATATCTCTGCTATGTGACACTCTGAACAGCCTAAAAATAAATTTTTAACAAGGTCTGTGCTTAGTGTTCCTCCATACAAATCAAATACTATGCTAGTTTTTTTGATAAGGTGACAAAGAATTCATAAGTTTGCCTCAGAGACAGCAATCTTAAAATGATCCTCAATGTGCCCAGGAGACCAAGAAGGTCAATGGCATCCTGGCTTGTGCCAGCAAGTGTGGCCAGCAGGACCAGGGCAGTGCTCTGTCCTCAGCACTGGTGAGGCCACACTTTGAAGTCTGTGTTCAGTTCTGGGCTCTCACTGCAAGCAAGACATGGAGGTGCTGGAGTGAGTCCAGAGAACGGCAATGGAGCTGGTGAAAGAGGTGGGAGTTGGTCTCTTCTCCCAAGTAACAAGTGAAAGGATGAGTGCAAGGGGCCTCAAACGGCACCAGGAGTTGAGCATTAGGAAAAATTCCTTCACAGATGCAGTTGACAAAAGCTGGAACGAGCTGCCTAAGGAGGCAGTACAGGCACCAACCCTGGAAGCATTTAACAGACTTGCAGATGTGGCACTTCAGGTCACAGTTTAGTGGTGGACTTGGCAGGACTGGGTTAACAGCAGGACTCAAAGCTTTTAAGAATCTATTTCAACCTAAATGTTTCTGTGATTCTTGGGTCTGGAGCTCCACCTAACCTCATAGCACATCCCTCCAGGGAGCCATCTGTTTATTCAGTGGTAGCAGTAGGGACTTTACCTCCCTGGAGCAGTTCACAAAGGGGTCGTGTGAGGACCATGACTTGAACAAGTGCACAAAGGAGAGTATGGTAAAGCCATAACAATTTATCTCAATGGCAGATGACTGCTGTGAGTTAGGTATGCCAGTGACCACATCCAAGAGCACACTGAGGCACTGTATGCTACTGAACATACTCTATCTATGAATCTGAATCACTGCTATGGAAAAGGCATTTGGGATGCAGACAGCTTTGCACTTACACAATAGGAGATAGGTGTTTAGAATAATAGTTTAATACAGGTCCAGCTTTCTCCCCTACACTGGACCAGTATCCTAGCTTTCTAAAGTATTAATTTGCAGCAGACAACATTAGATAAAAGCTTTTCCTGATAATTGCTCCATTGCTTTAAGATGCTTCTTCTATCAGCACAGAAACTTCTTAAATTCCACGGTAAGTGAAACTAGATTAGAAGGCCCAAAATCCTCTTTCCTGTAGCAAGTTAAATAACTCACAAAATGAGAAAAACAAAGCAGATGCAAATCCTTAGTATTTTCAATAAATCCTTGACAGTCAGCATTTTGTATTAAGAAACTGTGATATTCTACATGATTATGTAAACATGTATCTCACCTTAAACATGGGTCTCACGTGCTCCAGGTGTGTTGCACTAGTAAAAGGGGCCTGAACGTGGCTCACTGCCTCCATAAGAGCTTTAGCTGTTTTAGCCATTTGCTCCATTTCCAAGTTATATAGGAGTCTCCTCTGCTTCTCACTAGCAACACCTGCAAAGACAGTTTTTTTCTTATTTGTGCATCTTTAGCAATGCTGTCTGCAGGAATATAGTAATTTTACATTTTTCATTAAGTACAATACTCAGATGCATTTTATATTATCTTTACTTTCTGAAATTATCACATCAGCCTTCTCATATTTCTTTTACAATATATATGAAATTTAACTTAAGGCAAACTTGTGTTTGAAATGAAAACTATTTTTAAGCCTTTATAGAATTTTAAGATTTTAACAACAGAGATTTCTTCTCCATCACCTCAATTGACAGCATAAATATCACACCCACTAAGCTAAATTCAAAATGAAGAGATATTTCATAGGAATCCATCAGCAGAGAAAATAACAGTAAAAATAACTGGACACCCTTTTTCAGTGCAAGAACTACATTAAACCTTTGCAGTTCCATAAAAGGACCTCCATCCCATGAAGACAGTTAAATCCAAGTAGCATGTAATAATCATCTTTTTTTTTAAAAATGACAATAAAACATTATGTTAAGTGAATGAATACTGAAAACAAGAGCATTTCTTTTTTCCCAGATGCAAATCTCCTGCAAGTAATCCATTCATAAGGCTATTCTAGGACTTAAATTATACAAATATAATGGGATAAAGTTAAGTCTCTCTTAATGTTCTCTGTAGAAAAGGTAGAGTGAGTAACATCTCGATCTTCACACTGTGCAAAACACAAAGTTTTTCTGGTATCTGAGAGAGGAAAAGATAATAAAGTGCACAAATTAGGGCCCTAAGAATCAAATATTGCAAAATACTTGAAGACAGATTAGTTATTGTAGGAAATCACAACAGTTACTTAAGAAACAGAAAACACACACAGAGCATGTGTGTTGTCCTGCTCTGTACCTATTAGCAACTGCTGCTCAACAGCAAAACCTGCCCCCTTCATGGTCAGTGCACTGATTGCCAGGAATTCAGATGAAAAGGGAAATGACAATAAGCAGTTGTATTTAATGCAGATTTGTGGCCAGCATCATGCATTTATGTTAAAACTAAAAGGATATGAAATTAGAAACTAAGACCCACTGTGAGTTAAGTAAGTGGTGTTTGCTTCATTCAACTCTTGTTTTAAAACAGGGGACTTCATGAAACTGAAGAGCCAACCCTTGAAGAAAGCTAACAATGCCACTACTTACTTTGTTTACTCGATTTGGTGGGTATTGTTAATTCTTTTGTTTCTTTCATTGAAATCTTCTTTCCAGCTATTTCATTATAGATAGCAGACAAATATTCTTCAGGGAGATCTTTACTGTCATTGATACCTCTATTCATTTTAATATACTGTTCTTTTGTCATTTTGTTCTTAACCTGAAATGCAGAAAGTAGCTGTAAGTATCAACAAATGAGGCAAGCTCATCAGTTAAAATGCTCCCTATAAAACTGCCCAGCCCACAAAAAGTTACCATCAAGGATAAACCTGTTGATTCAGAAGACATTTTAAAGTATTCAACACATCTGAGACTACGCTGTCAAATCTACAATATTATATACAATAATATACAATATACCATAAAGCCATGAGGACATTCTAACACTTAAACATTTGGTAGGATCCACAGATCAAATGTATATCAAATTAGACATACATTAAAAAGAACAAAAAGACATTAATAAAATGCTTTTTCTTGTCATACAGACCAAACTATCTATCATATCAGCAGAAATCTACGTTACAGAAAGGCCTAATCAAAAAAATTTCAAAACCTCAACACCCATGAAACGTAATATTGTTACTTAAAAGATGCACGGATGTAACACTACCTTACTTCTTACACTCATACTGGTGTTAAATTGGATATCAAGCATTTACAACTACATTGTCACACAGCCTGAAAGTCACATGCCTGTGAATTACACAGATAATTATTCCAGCAACATACCTGTGGACTGTGAAGATCTGTTGTCAACATGATAATTGAGTAAGCTAAAACATATGCAGTATCTGCACTAGCAAAAAGAGTTTGCCTGAAGGCAAAAAGGAGAGAAAGAATAGAAAATTTAATTTACTAGGTTTTATCACTAATTACTCAGCTTTCAAAGTTCTGAAGAAGAACTGTATCTTACCCTTGGTTACATTCTAAATATCTAGCAGCAAATTTCTCCATTAAGCGATCAATTTTTTGAGCTTCTCCTGGTAGACGAAATCCTTCTAGAAACATGCGCAGAGCTGAAACAAAATCCTTTCCTGAGAAGTCGTGTTGGTCTACATATGCATACATGACTTCTTTGTTAAATTTATCATTGTCTCCCAGGAACTCCCCAACCTGAGTCTGAAATAAGAATGGGAAAGACAAACTAGTGCATTTATATTTGAAAAATACATATAAATAACAACAACAGTCAAATGTCCTACAAAAAGAGAGGCATGTATTGCACTTAACTGAGACATACTCCTGCTTCTCCTCTATTGTCTAAAGCACTTGGACCACATATTCCATCATAATGCTCTTACATGCTCATACATATTAGTCTATATTCTCCCTTCTCTGCTTCTACTCACATGCCATCTTCTTGTTAGATGAATTACACATGTGTATAATACATGTTAATATTAACATAAGTTAATATTACTATTGATTGTTCTCTGCTATAATGATTTTTGTAGTTAAGAAACTCATTATAGGAATGTGAAGCTTACTAAACTCAACTTTGTCCCCTAGAGTACTGATCTCAAACAGATGCAAGGGATGCTCAAATAAAAATAGCTGGTACTCAAATACGTCTGAGGTGATCACTGTCAACACAACACAGTACAGTGAAAAAGAGCATGCATTCAGATAAAGATGCCTGTATATGTAAACTGATACTAAAAAAAATGTTTTGATGCCTGATTTGAAGCATTGATACTGAAATTTGTGACTTCAGCCACAATTGTAAACATAGGCACCAATGGGTGTGGCTTTTATGCACAATGGTGAGAACTGCTGTTTTAGAAAGTTAGGTTTCTCATGACAATATTAACATATTAGAAAACATATATGAGATATTCCCACCCAGATACTGCAGGACCCTTCCAAGTCCAGCAACAGATGCTAGCTGTAAATAAAATCAAAAACTAATATCGATTAACTAACTCTCCTCTTGGGGTGGAAAAAAAGTGCTTTTAATGTTGCTGCACCACATTATTATTTTCACCATCTCTGAAGAACAAATACTTACGGCAGTTCCTTACTAAATAATATAGGATTTGCTATGTTGCTTCAAGCTATACTAGCAACTAAGTACAAGTTTTGAGTCAGCTCAAGTAGGTCAGTCTCAAGCTTTACACCTTGCTGAACCACAGAATGCACAGAGCACAGGGTAGAGCTCTACTGCACCCTCCAACCCAAATTTCATGAACTCACAAATTTAGAAGAGACAGAGAGAGGGTTCCTTTTCTTCATTCCACAGTAACGTGATACACAGTCTAAACACTACCAACTGATTTGCAATTACTAGAAACACACCAGGACGAGCACAGACAACCATCAGGGATAAAGAGTTTCCTTACTGAATCTAATCTTTCCTCTTGATGCAAGAATTGAGCAATATCTTCAGGGGTAGTGCCCAGCATTCCTTGTTCTTGCAGGTACTGAATCCCTCTCTTTGGTTTCTTGTTGAATCTGTACAATGAAGAGCAGGACAAAATGAGAGTTAACCCTTTTACCCATGCACAAAGCTGTACCAGCTTAAGTAAAAAAATCCAGAAATTTCAGATGAGATGCTGAAAAATCTACATATTAAATATTTTTCCTTTAACAAACTGCACATTAGATAGGAATAAGCCATTCCCATTTACTCTGGCACTCATGAAGAAAAAAATATTCCACAAAGACAGAAAAATCTTGAAAAGAACAATTATGCTGTTGATTTTTTATCTTAATCTGTATGAAACAATCAAAAAATCCATTAATTGCCTGTAAAAATGGAAACATTCAAAACACAGAACCAGGAAACTGAAAGAAATTGAAGCCCTAAAGGATTAAGGTGCATTCGTGCAGGGTCCCAGAACTATATGACAGAAAACTTTCATTTTTGCATGTAAATGACCTCACTGAGGAGATTAAGGTGACAAAGATGAAATCACATGGAAGATTCATGTCAGACTGCTCTTAGAAATTACACTATCCTTCAGTTCTAATTATGATAAGTTAATTAATCATAAAGTCTCATCAGCATAAGCATATAGGCATTTTCATCAGTAACACGTACATTAAAACAGGTCATATTCAAATGATCATGAGTTCAATGTTCTTTTTATCCAAATATAAAAACCTTATTTTTAGACAAGCAGGTCTGGAGAAAAAAGAACAAACATTCAGAGTACTCATCTTCTAGCTGTGAGGAATTAGGTTAACACAAAACACTGTTGACAGGCTCCAAAGGGGACACCATTCAGCACTCTTTCACCAGAGGAAGTGCTGTTACATCCAGTTTTTTTCCTAACACAAGATGAGTATCTATGAGGAGAAGGAAGAAAAACCCAGGAATCTTCATAGCTCCAAAAGAATCCACCCTCCCATGGGTGATAAAAGAGCACTCACAAGTCAATTCCTTGTTCTATTATTTCCTTTTGCTGCTTTAGGACTTCAAACTGCTCTGGGTTGTCAGTGCCAGACATCTGTGTGCTGTAACTGCCAATTCCTGATGAAGCAGTAGAATCCAAAGAATTTAAGCTTCCATATCTGTTAATTGTCTCAGGGTGTTTGGTTTCACTGTTGTCCTGTTCTGTGGGTTTTTCTTGGCCTATAAATTGGAAAGGGTTACATATGTCCAAAATACATACAGTGAAAAGAAATAAAAATCACATGTCAAATACTCAATGCAGGCTTCTAATACTCAAGGTTATCTTCAATTATGTACTTATATATATATATATATATGTGTGTGTATGTATGCATGTATTTTGGTCAGGAAAGTAAATAATACTTTAAAAAATCACTTCAACATCTCAAGGAGATTTCTTTCAGTTCATCACACACTGAAATTTAAGTCTTAAATTCGAACTATAACTTCAGGCACTTGGGAAAAAAACCCCAACACCTCAGAAAACCAACTACAGCTTTTCTATTTTATCTTCAAATCCAGTGTCACTTTTAACCTGGAGCAACTATTCGAAGTTTCTGAATCACAGTGTCTAAAAGAATTAGGCAAGGAGCTGCTGCTTTCAGTTCACAAAGACAGGCATGCTAACTGCTCCCAGAAAGTTTACTACTTCACCTACCAACTTCAAGTGCTTAATCAGAAAATTCTGGCATAACCTTAGGTCAGATGAAAACAAGATTAAAACAAGTAATGATTTAGTTGCTTCATGGCTTACAACATTCAAACTTCTGCAGCTATAAAATGTAGAAATAAATATTCAGAAAGTAAGTAATTTTTTTAAATAGTCAGTAAATAAGTAAAAAAAAAAAGCTCTCTATTCTTGCTTTAGCAGTTATTTAACCAATATGAAATTATACAAAATTAGGGAGCTTCAAATAAAGTTTTGAGACACATTTAAAATCAGAAATACAGACAATAATAGGATTTAGATATTTTCAGTCCAGTAGCATTCTAGGAATTCATACAATTAAGAAAAGACAATTAAGACAACTTGTTTAAATGACACCAAACTTACCAATATTTCTACCAAAGGAAAAATAGTCTGGACATTAACAGCTTCCAAATCTTGGAAGAACACACTCAAGTCTTGCAGCACCTCATTACTAAAGCCAGAAGAAACACATCATATGTCTTACCAAGGGTTGTCTGGGAATTGGGATTTACATATTGATCCTTACTCCACTCCACCATGCATTTCAAGATCGATACCAAGCATTCCAATCCTTTTTTCCTCAAACTTAATTCCTAGAAAAGATTTCATAAACAATTAATTAGTGGACCGGAGAGTTTAGTCTCAAACTATCATGCCAAGAAACGTGAAACTACATAAAGTTTGGTGCAGTTTTTACCTGAACATTGGACATGCCAAGTTCTTGGCTACCCCTTCCTTGAGCAATCTTTGATAAGTCATTAACCAGCCTTTCAAATATATTTGCTGCATTCAAATCACAATCATAGTTCACGTAGATGTCCACCACGCTCTGAGCATCTATAAATAAAGTGATATTGTCAACTCTGGAACAGAAACTAGGTTATTTAATGAAAAGCAAGTATAGTTTTGTTCTTTAAGGTAAAAAAAATCTAGAACACAACAGCCCTTAATACCTGCACATATCCTTGTCAGTGTTTGTATAACCATCCACTTATGATCAAATGAACTAGTAGAAGTTTCCAAGATATACAGGAAAATTTCTTTGAAGAAAACCTAAAAAATATTCCAGGAAGAGGGAGAAAAAAAAAATCTATTACAAAAACAGTCACTAACTTTGATGGTCCAAATTCTGAAAGCAGCACTTTAGATGCACAGGAAATAATGAAAAGGCCAAAGAAAAAGGAGGAAAGGAAGAAATATGACTGATGACTGATACATGCAAATTAAGAATCTGAATCATTTACTTATGTGCTTCTGCAGTATTGTCCAGCTTTATTTCCTGAGCATTCAAAAGCAGAAGAATTTGGAATGTCAAATCCTCAAGGGCAATTCAGCCTAACAAGAAGCCTAAACTGCTGTTAAGAGTTCATTTGGGATTTTGAAAGAAGTATTACCTCATGATAAAAATACTTTACCTACAAGATGATCACATTATGACACAAACATAACAAACAGCTCCTTATGCAAATTTGAAGTATTGGACCTTCCTTTGAAGGGAAACATTTTGACACAAAAGAATCACTCTACAGTACCAGACTGTTATTGGAAGAAGGGTACCGGTCAGGCACAGCATGCAGCAACTCCATTAACAGGAAAGCCAATCTTCACTAGAATACAGGTGAGTTTGCCTTGAAATCATTTTAATACAGATGCTGTTGTTTGGAAGAGAAACTATTTTATTCCCTCTCAATCAGTTCCCCACCAGATCCATCAGGATGACTAATTCAGCCAAGCTTGCTTATCAGCTAAGCTAAGGCTTCTTCTCACTTCTTCCCTGAGCAGTACCAAATGCTGTAACAGCCCCTGAACTCAAAACAGAACTGCTACAAGGGTATTACATCAGTTTTCTGTACTTCAACTCTTCACAGCCACTTGTGGCTTCCAAACCCATAACACATAGATTTACTAGAGGGCTGCTGAGAGTCTCAAGCTACTCAACTTCTCCAATAGCATCACACAAATATCCAAACCCTTGTTTTTAGTATTGACTGTTCCTTCATAGCACAGAATTTTTACAGAGATTTTTATGCTATTAGCCAGGTAAAGAAAAGCATAAGGCTGTTCCCACTTTAAGTCATATGGCTGGGGAAAAACAGCAACACTGACTTTTAGGCAAATTTGTTGGTAAGCCATTTCCTCAAGTAAAATGTGTGAACTATAGTTACATTTTATTGATCTCTTTAGAGAGAGGCACACAGCACAATGCTAGCTAACTGTCTTAATAAGGAAAGCATCCCTATGAAACCTAAGGAGTTCAACACATACCAATTTAAAGACTTGCATGTGCTTAAACATATTTAAGCGTACTAGACTGATTTTAGCCACAACTTTACATAATTAGAGAAAAGGCAAAAATTTAATACACGTCATGCTGTGAGTAACCCTCAGTTACACATTTGGTGTTTTCTAATTTTTTATTGAAAGACATTGATTTTATATATTTTCTGGAACTAGCAGTAGTATTTCTCTTCTGGTAGAAAATTTAAAAAAGTAAGTCACTGAAGAAGCAGAGAAAAAGATTTCAGGGACAAAAACTAAATCGAAATCTAAGCTAGAAGAGAAAATAGCTGGAAGCTCTGCATACTATCAAGGCACTTGATGGTATCTCCTGACTTCTTGCTTCTGGTATCACTTTTGGATAAGCACATCCTGGAATGAAGAACTTCTCAAAACCATAGTTATGGTTTACATTTCAGCTATTTAAAAATGCTATTTATTGCTATATAACTTATTGCAATTCACATCACGGAGCTGAGACTTTGTTCCTAATACACTGGAAAACTAAACCAGAAAACAGCTATTTATTATGTTTCGTCAACTGAAGTATGAGTTTTAAGGTATTCACAATTCTGAAAGGGTGGTAATAGTAAGTACAGCTAAATGACACTCCAACTCCTCTGATATCTGGGATTTGATTTGCTGCAAATATATTCATTAACTTCTTCAGAATTCGTGCTTCAACTAAGGTACGACTCAAACTATTTTACTGTCAGAGGGCAGTGTTAGCTAAATATATAAATCAACAAGCCAGGAGAGGGTAACTTTCTTGTTATCTGAAACTATTATTTTCAAACACCCTAGAAAATTCTTACACAGATGAAAAATGCAGCCTCAATCCCAAAATATATAGATTTTGCATATTATAAATCAGAGCATATGGCTCTCCTTACTGCTCCAAGACACAAACTGCATGTGAAGTTCTCTATGTGTCTACCCACATCTTCAGAATAACCTTTAGGATCAGTAGCTGAAAGAAGAATTCTTAGCTCACCATCAGGAAAAAGAAAGACGTTTCTAGAAACTGCTGTACTTCGTAATAGATGGGTACTTCAGCAGCATCAAGTATTTGGGTTTCCTATTCACAAGGAGGAAATATAGCCCTGCTATGTGGTGATGGCCCTAATTTAGCATACTCTAGAACCTCCTACAATAGTGTAGGGCATCCTACATCCAGTTTGCCTCATATGTCTTTTATTTTTTATTAGGAATTTGTGAAAGGCCGGCAGCGATGGAAACCTATCAAATTTCTGTCAGGGAAGCCGACTGCAATGCACTCACCACCTACATGCTGACTTGTAAGCTCTCTGAACACAGCAAGTCCAACACTTTCTGAGAGGCAGGCTGTGGGACTGAGAGCAGCTCCACCCAGTCTGTCTCATGTGCCAAACACTGCACATGCACTACAGTCTTGTTCAGCACACAGTTGGCCTTGTAACTTTTCAAAATGCATGACATTTTCAAGGCACATTCAATGATTTCTATCCAATCTATGCTCAACCATATACTGGAAATCTTACTGCTTTTTCCCCAAGGAAGTATCAAAATAACCTGGTAAGTGATCAGAACACAATCATTTTATGACATGCTACTGTCAAAATGAGGTTCTTCTCCAAAGCTACCACAACACATCAACTTGTACAATGACATCCACGGATGAAGATATCCCTGAATTCAAGGTCCTTACAACAGCAAAATTCATCAACATTTCTAAGCATCTCTTCACATACTTAAGT
The DNA here is from genome assembly GCF_049639895.1 of Pseudopodoces humilis. Lineage (NCBI taxonomy): Eukaryota > Metazoa > Chordata > Aves > Passeriformes > Paridae > Pseudopodoces > Pseudopodoces humilis. The sequence continues at coordinate 33,702,448 of NC_142200.1, read as the reverse complement.
TCCACATGGATGGGGCAATCTGTTGGCTTCAACATTCACACTTCACACCCCAAACAAAAAATTACTAAAATAAACAGCAGGGACACACTGCACACAGTACTACTTTATTCACCACAGAATTAAGATCTTTAACACATAGGGCACCACAAGAGGGTATCCATGTGGGCGAACAGGACAGAGTGGTTCTGAGAAGCTGCTTGTACCTTACCTACAAAGAGCTTATCTCAGGAACAAACCGTCCACATACAGAATATTCTAAGCTGGACAGGATCTGCAAGGATCATTAGGAGTCCAGCTCTTAAGTGAATGGCCCATATGGGGTTAAATCTTCCTTTTCCCTGTGACTTAGAACTGACACACTGAAAATTCACAATGTCTGCCAGGACTCAAAGAATTTATTGCAAAGAATATAGACTCATCTCCACTTACAGTCCAAGGAGTTAACTTGTGTGCACACCTTTAGAGGAAATGAGATCATCTTATTCAGGACATATATTGACAGAGGCCCTGATAAGCAAAGGGAAGTGGCTATAATAATGGAATAGCAAGGACTTCCCCAGAGAAAGAAATCTGTTCAAGTGATCTCAAAGATCACAATGCTTTTCATATCATTAGTTTTTATTCTAAAAATCTTTAGCAAAACCATATATATTACACAGTCTTTTCCTGAGTGCATTCATTTTCTTAGTTTATAATATGTAGTGCTGGACTAAGCTTTCTTAATCACAAAATTGAACATTGATTGAGCTTAGCCACAAACCTATTCAATTCTGAGTTTTAGCAACACTCTGTGGTAGTACCATGCCACACCCAACAGAAAACTTCAAAATAAGGAAAATCTGGCAAGCTCTACACAAAAGCTATGAATCACAAAGGAAAACAAATTTATTCAAGCAAGACCAAGCTACACAAATATAAATAAATGTTCACTTAATACCTCCCACATATTTAATTAGAAACTAATGCAACATACCTCAATCTGCATCTTTAGATGAGTCTTAAAGTTTGACAGAAGGGTAAGAAATATGGAAAGTGAAAGTTCAAAAACTTCTGGAACTGATGAGACTCCATTTTTTGACAGTGCAACACAGAGGTACTGCTTTATAGCATTAATGAACATCTCATTTGTCCTGAAGACTGGTCCTGCATTTTGCAGAATGGACAGAAGCAACTGCAATGAAAGAATCTTTGATCGCAGTTCATGAGATCTAGAACAAAACAATGCAGCATATCAGCCCAGTGTAAGCCATAAGAAATAAAAAAACCATTTCTCTTGAAAAGTCAATACAATCCACAGTTATTTTGCAAGCGGAACATTAATTACAGAAACTCACATTCGACACAACCAGTTGCAGAAAGGGTCATAAAAAATGTTGGGTCTTTTTTTGTTAAATTGTTCATTTTTCAACCAAGAATGCAGGCAAAACCTTTTCCAGAATAGGAAAAATTACCCTCTCTCTTCTGCACCACAGAACAGCAGCAAACAAGAGGCAATGCAGCTGTTTCAGACAGAGGATGAAGGAGCATTCTTTCCTGTTGTCCTAGTTTAGGGCAGATTAGGGAGGAAAACTCCAAATGGGGATTTCCTCAGGGAAATGCCCCCTCCCCACCAACTGATCCGGAAAAGGGGAAAAAAAAAAAAAAAGTTCTTGGAGAGAAGTGGAAAAAGCTGTTTATTTAACAGAAATTGAATAATATTAAATAATAAAACTTCTTGCTGTTTGATGGGATGGCAAGTCTAGGAAGAAAAGTTCTTTTCATGTGGTGTAGCTCGGCTCACTCAGGTTCTTATCAGTCCTTTTGGCGCTAGAAAGTGCCGAGGCCCACGCCCCGGTGGGCCAAAGGCGTGAGCTCCCGGGGTTTGGCTGGGTGTTCAGTCCAGAGCAGGCTTGCACAGATCCAAGAAAAGGAAAAAAACAAAGGTCCAGGGAACTCCTCTGCCTCAGCTAGCTAAAACTAACTAAAAGCCAGAGAGAAGCTCTGTCCCGCTGTCTGTCCGTGCTGCAGACACCACAGTCCAGGAGCGAGATGTGGGGGAGTGATGTTTTTCTTTAACACAAACTGCACGCTTCTTCTTCCCCCTCTCTTGCTCTCAAAGCCAGTCTTAAAGGTGCAGAACTTAATATATAACATAAACCAGACAATTGGGGATACCAGTATCATAAAGTCACCCCAGGACACCTGTTAACAGAGCTTCGGAAAATCCCATCTAAAATCCAGTTCATCTACCAAAATCTGACTAGTCAAAGGCAGAAATTCCTTCTCTGCCTCTATTTCCACCAGCATGGAAAGAAAGTTGAAGGACTATAAATACAATACTCCCTGTCAACACTGAAATCTCTTTTCTCAAACACAGTACTAATCAGTCACTGGGCCCATCCCACTCTGAGAGCAGGTGAGACACAAAACGTGCCTATTTTAAGCACGGCAATCACCAAGTCAGTCAACTGCAGTGTTGTCAAGTGCTCCACAGTAACATTCTTACAGACTCAAGTAAACTAGAATTCATGTCAGAACAGTGCTACTATTTCTGCTCTAAAAACCCCTAAACAACAAACACAACAAAACTGCCAAAAAAGCCCTCAGACCACACATGGAAAAAGCATAAAGGAAATCTACACCTATTAAAATCCAATGCAATAAATAGCATTCCAGGTGAAACCATTCTCTCCTAAGACTCCTGATGCTCCTTCCCACTCCTGATAATTTCAAAAAAGGCTGTTTCTCTTCTGAAGAGCAGGTATAGACACAATTGGCTTTGCCAACAGGACAGTCCCCAGCTTTCATTAAACAACTACCCCTGACAGAGGACAGTTATGAAACACAGGGAACAATGACAGGAAATTTTTCATCCAGTACAGCCCTGACACAGTAAGGAGCGCTTCAAGCCAATCCATGCCACAAAGAGTAGCTGGATATTTGCTGTATATTGCAAATATATAAGCTTAATTAAAAAAAAAAAAAAAAGAAAAAAAAGAAAGTAATTCCAGTCTAGGTAAAACAAGAAATGCTAATTAAGTAAGTTGCAAATAAAATCAATTCTTTCTGCCCAACAGAGTGGGATGGGGTAATCAATCTGCAAACACTTCAAACTCAAAATGTAATTCCAAAGTAGACTTTTTCTTCTGAAGATGCTTTTGAGAAGAAAACAGCCAGTCAAACTGAGTGAGGAACTTGTCCCTCACATTTCTCCTAATGGGCTACAGGTCAAAGTCAATCTGAAACTGCTCTCTGTAGGACTTCTTTAAGAAAACACTTGGTGCTGGCACTGCATAGAAGCTGACATAACAACCTCTTTTGATGCAAAAGGCTTGATTTTGTATCACATGTTACCAGGTGTGCAGACAGCAAATGACCAGATCACACTTTGCTATGGAATGTAAGAATTTAAATATGATGAGAATTTCAGTCATAAATATTAAGTATTGCCTACTTCCAGCAAGTGTCAGCTCCCCGAAATCTTGACATGATGACCTTAACAATTCTGTATGATGTGTAAAGCTCACTTAATTTAGAACAGGTTTAAGATAAAAACAAAAACCAGCAAGCAAAGCTTTGAGCAATATTTCAATCCCATTTTATTTTATTCCAGAAAAAAAGGAAACAAAGACACTGACCAGGTTCCCAGAAAGCAAAATGCTGATCTTAACTCCCAGACTTGTGATTTTAAGCTAAAGCTCCAAGTTCAGTTACCTAAAATCTAAAAATATTTTCATTACAGACTTCATAACAAATTTCATTGAAAATAAGATTTCTACAGAGGCAGATAAGACTCTTGAAATGCCATAGATATCCAAGCATCCTCTTCTAATTACAGTATGTTTGTAATAGTTCAAAAAGCCATCAATGACTCAGAACCACTGATAAATTCTAGGCACTTCTCCAAATATGTATACCTTCAAATGTATTTGCAGTGAATTTTTGTTGCCCTAAATGCCTTTTTCTCCAATTTTTTTTTGTATGAAGAGCTTCACCAGTTCTAATATGAATGTCAAGAACTCCATGGATTCACATGAGATTCTCCAAGTGCCTCAACAGCTATTACTGCTCTTGCAAGGGGAGTTAATCCACTAAAGCCTTTAATAAATGGACAGCTTTAGTCTCAGAGTACTAGCTAAAACCACAGGATTTTCAAGGCATTTCCTGGAAGACAATTCTCAGAAATGGTGAGAAAAACCCTTATGCCTCAGTCTTCATTATCTAATGTCTTGACTTTCCATAACACATTGCTAGATAATTTAAAAATGTTCCTAGACTAAACCTTCAAACCCTTTTGACTACATATATCTTTTCAGCATATTAAATCCACACCACACATTACTGATTAAACTAAACTGCCTTAAAAGTTACTGCTTTAAAAGCTAGACTCAGAACAGTAAAGCTGATTTTATTTTGAAGAATACCAGGCCTTTCACTGTCATCTGAAATCATACTACTGTGTTTCAATCTGATCTCTTAACACTCCTTAAATCAAAAAAACACTCCTCCTCTTGAAAATTATTAGCAATTGTTCCTAATGTGCAAATAAAATGCATATATGCGTATAAATCCAAGATCAGAAAGCAAATCTTTCTGCTGACACTCAAATTTAATACTGGCGCCCATCTATACAGGAGACTCTATATTTCCTTTACAACAAACAGTTCTATAAATAAAACTGAATACATGGTATCTCCAGTGAGAAGAAACAGCCAAATAAAATATTTTTTTATCAAACATCTGTGTTTTGATTAAGTAGGCTGACAGAAGTGTCCAACCTGAACGAAAGAATGAAACACTGCATTATGAATTTACCATAATCAGTTATCAGCTCCAGGTGAGGAGCTGATATTAAGATGAGGTAGAGCTGAGGATGTGTACTGGATACACAAATGTGCTGGTTTCACCTGATGTAGAGTTACATTTCTTCCCAGTGGCCAGTACAAAGGTATGTTTTGGATGGAGGGCATAGGTATTAAGAAACTTCTGAACAGGTATACAAAAGATGCATTAAAACATAAAAGTACCTTTCCAAAGTTTCTAGGTTCTTTTCACCATACCATTAGTTTCTCAGTAACAGGACTCACAAAAATATTTAAATAATTTATTTTTATTGTTAGATTAATTAGAAAAACTTTTAAATTCTACTTACTTTGGATCTGGTGGTCCATCTGACAGGGGCTTCATGGAGAGTTTACACAGTGACCTGAATACAAGGAAGGCATCCTTTTGTAAAATGTGGGAAAACTTAGCACCAGGGGTAGGTCCTGAAGAATTTCCAGATTCCTAAGGAAGTTAACATATTTCAGTATTCCATTTTGCATTAGCAGGGTGTGTAGGGAAATCCCCACCTCCGAGCAATAAGCAGCTAATATATTATACAAATTTAATGAATTCACTTTAGCTTTATGATCTCAAGACTAAAACAAAACATTCTGCAGTCCAGTTGAAATGAAAGTCACTACTAAAGATTGCCTATTCAGTAAGAAGTCAGAATTAATTAAAGGGTGTCATGAAATTAGGTTGGTCAAGTTTAAGTAAGGTAATTTGCAGTGAATTGTTGCCAGGCACTTTCAGTAGTTACTAAAAGATTAAAAGAACCAAACAACTGACATTTTAATAGAACATAAATAGTAACCTATCTGCTGCCAGATACATTTGATAAAATTTCTGTGGGACAGTAAACACCCCTATTACTAAGTTCTTGCAATTCTGTATTATTGTTCTATACACAAGCAACATGTTTAATGTTAAGTCTTTATTTGTATGGCTTATGTGGCTGTAACTTTTTGAATTTAAAATTATTACTCACAAACCTAGTTACTTAGTACACTCTGACAGCAGATATTCTTGGTCAGCTGACAAGTGTATACACCTCTCATACAAGAGAGGGAGTGTATTTTCACATCTATTTTGTTAAAAAAATCAATTTTGTTTGAAAATAAAATCCTCTCAGACATGAAACTCTTGATCTGAAATCACCCTACTAAGATCATGCTATCAGCTTGAAACTTCTATTTATTGTTTGAAAAGAGCATACTAAAAATACACAGGCATGTGTATAATTGACTATATGCTTCACTATGTATCTTGAATACTAGCTTTACAGTTTCTCAGAGGACTTCATGAAACAGGAAACTGAGTTCTCTTGAACAGTGAACTCCATGGGACAACTAAAAACATGATGGGATAAAAAAAGACATCACGTGCAAAATTTATTCAGAAAAAATTCATTTAAATAGTGCATTAGAGTAATGTGACTTAATTATTGAAATTCATCTCAGCAACCTATTTTATGGAATTATACTAATCACTCTGCACAAGTGTTGGGCAACATTTAAAACATAATCCTTTTTTTTCTAATTTGTATCTGCCTGTACCTGAGTATCGTTGGAAGAGACAGATAATCTGTCATCGGGTAAAGATGGTGTATAAGCAACAGAAATTGGAGTCCCTGGAATTCCATTTGCCTGAATGTTTTCACTGTCACTGACATCCTCTAATGATACAGTTGTGCCATCACCACCTGCAGTCCCTTCCACATCTATCAGAAAAGATGTAAAAATTATTAACAAATGTTACACGAGATTAAAAATTGAAAAAAAGAGCTTTTAAAACCAACATTTAAATACTAAATCATAAAGAGAAACTTAAGACAGAATTTACACGGCATTATAGACCTATAAAAATTGCAAATATTCTTAATACCCACTAATAAAAATTACAGTAGAAATTTACTTAAATTTCACATTGTGAGGGTCACCACTCTTCCAAGTTTCCAAGAAGTATTGGTATGGGACATCACTCACTAGTCTGATAAGACAATTTCCAACAAACTGAAAAATATAGTGAGACACTGCTACTACAGATAGGGACTCACTTCTGAAGAGTGTTCATATAGAAACAAGATAAAATAAAAATTAAAAAAAACAAAACTAAAAAATCAGCAAGAATTTGTATTTTAAAAGAACGTTTGTCTCCAATACAAAGAGTGTAAATCAATGTATGAAATCCTGTCCATTTTACTGTTAAATAATGCACAGCTCAAGTCTGACGGCACAACTGTCTTCTTTAGCATTTAAGTCATATTTAAATGATGATAAATTTTAATTAAAATATTTCAAAGTGGTAAAATAATCCTTAAGGTCAAGAATCAGACTGCAGTCGCGATTGACTAGACAGATATTAATATAATACCTCCAACTACTATGTTCACCATTTCCTGCACAATACTTTCTACAATTTCTTGTGCCTTCTCTTCACACTCATTGCTTTCACCATCATATGTTCCTCCATCAACTTTAGAAAGATCTTTATAAAGAAAAACAAACACAAACAAGTATTAATGAGATACTCTGAAATTAAGAAGGTATTTTGCTTGCACTTAATATTTTGGAATTAATGTTTGGATGCTTCAAAAATAGGTATCTGCACAATGTATCAATTCCAGTGGTTAACCTGTAAATGGCAATTTATCTACAGGCCTATGCCAGCAAAACACATCAATTCTGTATCTTCACAGACATTAAAACACTGAAAGCTTGAGGGTTTTGAGCTGTTATTCTCAAAAACTTCCACAACATTACACAGATGCAAAAAGGAATTTTTAATACAGACTCCTACAGAGTGCAGGACTAAAGGATGCTCTTGATGGACAGTGGTAACAAAGACAAATGGGCATTTTGCATTAGACAACTACTTGAAAACTTATGCCTGAAGGAAGACAATCCTCAAGCCTTTCTTTTCACAGACCTTTTCCCTCCCTCCATCAAACAGAAATACACACTGATTACTTTCGGCTGCTGTGGCTTGGTCAGCTTCCGTCTGCTCATTTTCAGCACTAGAAATGTCAGATCCATTTTCTGCCTCAATATCTTCTTGAAGGTTCTTGTCCACATCATTTGTGCTGTGGTCAAGCTCTCTCTCATGGTCTTTGGACAGCTGATCAGCCTGTGCTGGAATATGTCTCAACTGAGGTGATTCAGGCTCATGATGGCTCACTGGAGACTGCTGAAGATGATGTTGTCTGTGTCTTTCCTTTTCCATCTGTTTGGCTTCCTGAAGCTACAAAAGCATTGCAAACACACAAGAAGTTCACTATCAAAATAAAACAATAAGATAAATGCATTATTTTATAAAGATGACACCTCTATTGTCTCTGCTTACATAGTAACAGTTTAAGAAAGTGCATCTTTGTTTAATTAGAAATAACTTCAGTATCACGGGATAATCCATTGCAAGAGGGCTGCTTCCCAATTATGCACATAGTTCACACCTTCACTGTCAAAAAGGGATGACTACACTACATAAACCACAGAATCCAGCGTTGTCTGCCTGCCCTATAAGGAAGCTCAGGGAGTAGGTGTGACAATAAGCAAGGAGTGCTTGGAAAATATCAAGGCAAACTTTTTTTTGTGGTCCCTTTTTCTAGAATCCCCAGAAAAGGAAGAATTTCTGTGGCTTGTCTAATGGATTACGACAACACACGAAGTCAAACCAAAGCAAAATGTCCCTTGAGGTAAATACATCTATTAAATATAGCAGACCACTATGAGAAGTTTAAAACCTGTACACCACCCCCACCAAACTCCATATTTTCCACGTATTTCAGAATGCAAAACACAAGAAGAAAAATATTAGATACCAGATACTTTTCCTGAAAGTACCCAAGTTAGAAAAGCCAAAAACATTAATAATGATGAAACTAATCTCTCAAGCTGGTTTGCTTTCAGGAGGTAGTTTCTAGATAAAGATACTGAGATACTCACTGCTTGATTTTCCATACGTGCAAAAATGACATTCAGCATTTGTGTAAGAGTGGCCTTGGCTGTAGTTTGATTTATAAGATTTTTGCTTGCTAGGTAGATATTGTAACATGTTCTTACAGCCTGTAGTACTGTTCCTTCGTGGATTTCTATGTGTTGAGATGTTACTGCAGTGAGCAAAGCCTAAATAAACACACAAATATATACATTTACCAGTCAAAACTTTTATCAGTCAAAAAGTCTGGCTATTAATAAATACCAAAACTGGATTACTTCTACAACATATGTAAACATGTATCTTGAACAGCAATTTAATTATGTTCTCCCACATACTCTTGTAGCCATATTGGAAAATCATATTTACCAGTTATATTAAACTGAGTGTTTTTAATCAACATATCAAAGAATTACATGTTTCATAGCGTGTAACAGCAAGAAGTAACCAATGGAGCCACCAGAGAAGGAGCTAATAGAAATCATCCTCAGATTTTCTAGACACAAAACAGGAACACACTATCTGTTAAAGCCTGGAAGGGAAGCCAAAATGTCCAAAAGTTGATTTAGAAATAAATGTAAATATGATGAACAAAGACTGAGTATGAGATCAGACAGCTATACTAAGACAACTGCCTTTTATAACAGATGCTAGAAAATTGTGCTGCCCCTAGATAGAAATACACTTATTTCTTCCTATTTGCACTAATATCTGATTCTCTTTAAAAAAAAAAAAAAGGCACATAAGCCTCTGAAAGATCAGATAACACAGAAGTAAGGAACAAATTATCATTATGTGAGGGAGAGTCAGGCTGGATTAAAGGACAGAAATAGAGGCAGATGAAACCTGAGGATAGGGTTTGAAAACATTATCAGAGATGTGTGTTGGACAGTGATAAGAAAGGGGAAGAGCCTGGTTTGCAACCTGGTTTGCATATTCATCACTATCATCCACTAGAAGGAATGAGGGAATTTTGAGCATTAAAAACTTTTGACAGTTACCATTCAATGGGATGTTTAGGGTAAAAAAGAAAGAACTTGAAGCACTGGAAAGCTCCTACTTATTAAAATTTATCACAGTTAAAAACAAAAGTTAATTCAAGTGTTGGGTTTACTAATCAAACCATACCTCACATCTCTTACTGACATTGTCAGTACTTCTATACGCACAAGGCACCAAGATGTGGGGAAACAGTACCCATCACACACTTAAACCCCTTGAAAAGTAAAATGAGTCACTCTTGAAAACAAGCTGAACAAGTGGATACCAGGCACAAATGGCTATTTTTTCCAAACCACTATTGTCTGGACCTAATACAGGACATATTTAGATTCAGTTAATATTTATTTAACTCAGTTACAAATTATACCACTGACATGTATACACACACACTTAATACATCACTTTAAGAACCACCTACAGCTTTTCACTTGGAAGACAAGGTCTCTTTCAGCCTAGCACTAAGGACACTAATGAAAGGTGCAGAGGGATCCACTCCATCTCTGGTTCTAATGATGTCATTCATAAAGTTACTCCTTTGTGTCACCTTCTGTTTCCTTCTTAAATCTGGATGAGTAAGAAGCTGATACTTGAAAATTCAATTTTAACTTTTATCTCAGTTCAGTTAAGTCTTATGATGTTTTTTTTGCCCAACTTTTAGTAATAGAAAGTAGAGCCAGCTAGTAGAGAAAGGTGACAAGGCTACAGATAGACAATGTGCTGTTTTGTTTTAATTAGCTTAACAGCTTGAATTTCCTAAGTTTTTTCAGTCGGCTTGTTATAAATAGTAGAGCCTGCTTCTTTTCACACCACATGATTAGAGGTGTAGAGGCAAAGAAACACTTCAAACATACAATGAGACACATCTCCTTAATATATTAATCCAAATTCACTGAATAATATTTTTTGTGCACCCTGAAGAATCAGTCTTTCTACAGGGCATTTCTACAGGCATTCTTTCTCCCTGCGGATATCAAACTACACAAGAGTCTACAAAGCTCTTGATAGTTACTTCTTTGGGTTTCTTTCCTTCCCAGGCACTAGACATGAATCTTAATGACTACCACACACATTTGCAATCTGATAAGCATTTTTAGCTTCCATCTCTTGCTAATATCTTCCATCTTCCTTACAATTTAGACTCATCCTCAGGCTATCAGTCATTCTAACTTCACATCTCAGCACCATTTCTCTTCCACTAGTATGCCAATCCAGTAGAAATACGAGAACAAATGCAAGACAGAAGGTATTTTACAACTACTTTCTGAACATCCTTCCCTCTTGACAGCTTCCATTTAGGGCTCAATTTGATGACATGCCCTAGACAACATCACCTGATTCTCTATCACAGAGTACATCATTATCACAATGGCATGACAGCTAACCCTGAGAAACCACACATTATGCTCAGGAATGGCAGTACTGCTCCTCTAAAACCCTTGTGAACTCACATGTTAGAAAAATAAACCCTGCCTTTCTTATTTTAGTACTTTTCTTCACATTACTCCCCCTTACACTGTGACCAAACAACTACTACGTCCAACACAAGGAAGAAGAGAGGGGTGACAGGTGCGGACAAATCACCCCAGGCCACAGTGAAGCAGGATTACTCAAAATCTGAAACTGCTACACAACACATCCTTGAGAGATGAAGTAAAAAAATCTTACCTTCCACCCAGCCACACTCTTATTTTGCAACAGATCCAGAGCATGAAGCCACCTGTGCTATTTTTAACAGCAACTCATCAATACAAGTAAAAATCATAGAAAACAAAAGCACCCTCAGGTGGTTCTCTGGTGTTTAGCTTTGGGGTTTTGTTTGTTTTAAAAGTGATTTTAGTAGATGCAGAGTACTAAATTCTTGCTAGGACAAGAGATGGGGTAAGGGGAAAAGTCTGGGGGCAAAGCCTGGACAGAAAAATGGCTCTCTGCAGAGGTCGGAACAGCAAGCTACTTGTACGGAGTCAAAGCATTACGTTGCTCTTTTCTACCACCTAAAGTTCTGCTGCTCAAGGCTTTTTGCAATTGAGTTTCCACTCTTTCTGGTCACACTTAGCTCATCTGTTTCACAGCATCTTCACCGTGAGCTAAGAAATAAAGGAAAGATTTAAAAAAAAAAGCCTACTTTATTTACTCCTCCCCTTTGCTGCTCTTTAGAAACAGAAGGAAGCCTTTGTGGAAGGTTAGCACTACCTCATTCTCCTTCAGGTCCTTCCACAAAAGCTTTCTTTGTCACATAGCCTGCAAAAATACCAACAGCCAACAAGCCTTCCTTGACCTGAAACTACTGGCTACGATCCTGACTGTGAGTTTGCCTCCTTATGCCTTCCCTCCAGTCCTTCATACTTACTGTTCTGTCTGGGAAAGACACTACTGTTCTGTGCTGCCCCCTACTAACTATAAATAAAGCTTATTCGTCTTTATAAACAACCATTGGATGGCTTTGGGAAAGGAGAAAAATCTCCAGGATAACTTCAAGACTTACAGATTATCATATCTTTGTGTGACACCCACAGCGATTTTTCTTTTAGCCTGAAGCACATTTGCCAAGTGAATTTCTTATTATTTAAAACAAATGCATTAGAACAGTTCAGGAAGTATCATGGTTTGTGAGGCAAAATGAACGTAATTTTAAAAGTAAACTAAATTAACAATAATCCTCTACTAAAATTATCCAGCATCCATCTATAACACTAAACTTTTGATTCCTCTCACACTGAATATTCTATAAGAACAGCACAGTTACAGCAAATATGACTAGAACCAGGAGAAAAACTTTCAGCTCAGGGTCAGTTTTTTCTTCCTCTCAGCCACCTCTGATCATCTTATCTTTGGAAGATTTTTTTTGACACATTACAGCTGTCATCTGATCAGCACGGTCTTACTTCGTCTTAATTTCATAATTCAGTTGCCTGGAAACTCTTAAATACTTGGAATGGCACATAAAACACAGCAGCCCTAGCTCTTCTCTCTAGTGTGAATTAGCTACTAGAACCACATAATTCTGTTTCCTTTGAGAGGGTCTACAGGGTTATTTTCAATAATGTTTTTTTTAAGTTAACTTGAAGTCCAAACATTTACTTATCACAAGATAATGTGCTAGTATGGACTGACTTTTGAAAAAGCACAGGAAACTGAATTCCTTAAATCACAAAACAACAAATATAGCAAATAACCTTCATAGATAAATAATTTTTGAATTTAAGTGATGCTAAAAAAAAATCACTAAATAACATTCAACTTTTCAGACTACAGTTATCAAGCACAAACAACAATCTTTCTCTGCCAAACATTAGTAAGTTAAACTGCAAAAGTACCTAGATAATGGCATATACTTTCCATATGGTAAACCACGGAAAGAAATCATAAGTCTAAACAGTTGATATCATGTTCTACCCTGCCTCCTCATCCCTATTCCTTCTTTACAGATTAAAAAAAAAAAAAAAAAAGGAAAAAAAGAAGTTTTGCCATAGTTTTATTTCTTCAGACACCAAGAGGCCAGAAAAAATGATGCAAACAGAACTTCAAGTAAGACCTCTGCAACTGTCAGTGCAAGTCTGCACTGACACAATACAAATGTCACAGCAGCCAAAGGAAATCAAGCCTGGAGGCAGAACGATTCAATCAAGGGGATGTTATTTCACACAGTTTGAATAAACCACTTTTAATTGCATCAGCAGTCTAATTACTTCCATGGTTTCTGCCACAACAATCCCCAACACAACAACTACACAAGAAAGTTGCATGACTTCACATCAGAATTACACCAAATCAAACTAAAATGCAAGGGAAAAGAAGGAAAAGGCCCATTTTTCAGTCTGGTTCATCACAGAGTCTGTAGATGAAGAGCATGGGCATTACAGAGAAGAGAACATGCAAACGATAGGTGCAGAAAAGCTAAACTGGCCTCCATCAAAACTACTGCAGGACATGACTCTAAAGCTTAGATAACTAAAAAAAGACAAATCATAGTTCTTGGTGTCAGCAAGATTATTTCCTTGGTAGTCAGCAGAAAGGTATTTTCAGAACGTCTATGTGGCTCTGGTAGTTGGGAACTGGCTTAAGATGACTCCACCCCTGGAAAGACACCCAGCAACTAGGAGATAGCGCTGCATGTTAACTCTTACCCCATGATGGCTCCCAGATGCCAGAGTGAGGGCAGCACACTATGCTAGGGCCACCTCTTCTGCATGCAGAACCAAGACAATCCTCCAGAGAGGAAGGTATCCGAGTGATCAAAGTTCTCAGCTTTTACTGTGGTGTTGGTGAAGCAGCTGCCCTGTGGGAGTGCTGCTTATATTGTGGGTAACAGCCTGGGAACACCAGCACAAAATAGCGGGAGATCCAGGTCCACTGCCTTCTATCTATCTCCCTGATGAAATTAAAATTCTTCAGACAACATACTAATCACCAGAACCACAGAAGAGTCTAAGAAGATATATGATACATCCTTCAAATCATACTGGAGAATCAGGGTGCACATTCATCTCAGAACTGAAGAGTTATGAGGCCTAAGAGAATATGAGTGACTTAGCAGTTTCATAATTCTTCTGCAGTCAGAATTTCTGGTCTTTGCCAAGGTTATTTAAAATTATCAATCTTTTTATGGTGTTCAGTTTATTGGATAAGGATGGAATCAAATTCAAAACAGTACTCTCCACTTTCCTAGTTGTTCTAACATGGTAATCAGCTACATCTAAACAGTAAAAAAATTAAGGCACTAAATGAGCCTACACACTTAACGCACTTTACAATTGTTGAAGAATTTGCTTTCTCAAATCTTCCCCTGAACATAAGGAGTATTAGCTCTTAAATCCCCTTCATGCAGGAAGGACTGGAATAACAAAGCATTCAGAGAGACAGTACTACAATGAGAGAGAGTTATAATAGTTTCAGCCACTCAAAGTTTAAATCAACAAAAACTTGCCTTTGCAGGATGAAAAACATCTTAAATGCTTGGGCAAAACAACACAACAAATCTAGAAAACAGCAGCATGAACGACCATTTTTAACAACTATCTGCAGGAGAACAGGAGTGCAAAAAAGAACAGGGAAGGTTTGAGCCATGAAAAAGAGGAAATGAACGAAATATTCTTTGCATTAATACAAGTAAATAGAATTTCCAAGAAATGCCAATGCCTTGGGATACATATACACAAATTATGAGGTAACAAACACTCAATGTCTCTTAACTAAATTCAATTGTATTTTTCACTGCTGTTGACCATCACAGCCATTCAAAGACTGCTGTTACAGAAGCAGGGTACAGCATTTCCACTAGGCAGCTAAATTCTAGTACTTGGCATAGTAATTTCTTGAAACAAATACCCATAATTAATGGCTGCAATCAGATAACAGGTTCCCCAGAAACATTTGTACAAACTCCACATGCAACATTTATATAAGCTGTGGAAACAAACCCTAGACCACCTTCAAGCAAAAGTGTTTGACACAGCACTACAAAGCTACCATAGTAATGTCCAACTGCCAGGTCTAATTGCATTTCATCAACAAATTCCAAAATGGATTTGAAAATCTACTGCTTAATTACCATTTCCCCCACTGAGAGTGCAGGATTGTTTGACAGTAATTCCTCACAATTAGAGGCTCCACAGGTCTGCTGTAAATGAATTTCACACAGTGGTCTATGTACAAGACTTGAGGCCACAACCACGAGTTCACACAAAATGCAATGGGAGAAACTAGAAGGGCACAGGATAGGGAGTTTCCACTTCCAAGAAACAGGATGAAGCAAATACATTAACACTACCATGAACATCACAAATTAAACACTTCTGCTTTTGAACTCTCAGGTCAAGAATGTCTTCCTGCTGCCACCACTATAAATACAGCAAATATTAAACATGTTACCTTTATTATTTGCAGCTGAACCCCTTCGTCTGTTTGAGGGCCTTGAAAACACCCACATATTGTCTCGATAATTCTATCAATTAGCTTTTTTCCTGGAGCTGTACTGTCTGGAGCATTACCTGTCAAGTGCCCATATGCTATAAGTTTCTGGAGAGAAGAAAAAAACCCATGTAAATATGAGCTTCAAAAGATTAAGCCAGCTTTTTTTTATAATAAAAAAATCACTTGATAGTTCTAACTTGCACAGAATAATTAAAACAGTATATTTTACCCCATGTATCATAAAACATCAAGGATTTTTTTTACATATCTTCCAGATGTATTCCTTTTCCACTCAGCAACTGCTACACAAAGTTTGTCAGCAAGATTAACATTAAAGGTTTTGTTCATCAGTTAATATTTTAACACAAATAGGATTCTAAAAACTAATATCACAGAAGTCCTCATATGTAGTCAGCACACAAATGTGTTTTTTATACCAGATAAACGACCTGCAAATGCTTTCTATTTGAGCTACTAGAGCTTTATTTTTTAGTATTTCTTCTGGTTTTACATGTTTTAGTATCCTTTGCTTTCCCTAGGTCTTCAATACTTAGAAGTGGAACTTAGTACAAAATTAGTAAAATCCTCTTCTGAACACTTTAGGCACAAGAGTATCTGTAAAATCCCCATGCCACACAGAACAGTATGTATCTACGTACGAGAGCAGGCCAGGCGCACATGTACCTGTGACTGTGAACTGAGCTCACTATTGAGCTGAGCTGGAGGAGTGAATGGCTAAATACAATGCTGCAGAATTTCTTCTGGAAACATTACAGGAGCCTCAAGAGTTTTGAGAGACTAGACATCTCAAATTGAAAATATTTTATTGCAATTATAAATAGCATAAAATGAATTTGCTAATGTTATACCTGCTGTGTTAGCTCAACGCACATTTAATCACACGGAAATAGGTGGCTGTATATAATAACCCAAATGGTGGTAAAACATATATGATATATACTGAAAGAAACACACACACTACATAATAAATAAGGCATACGTTCATCTTTTGTGAGAAAGACATACTATTTGGTTGTACGTGCAATCAAGTAAAATCATAAAAGCCACATGACATTATTTATTACATATAACTGTACTCCCCCTCCAAAGCCACAGGATTTTACTGTTGATAGCTAACACTCATCTTCATACAGACCTGTAAACAGTCTAGAGATGTACTGACAATCCTGGGGCACTTGGACTGGCATGCCAATTCAAATGGTAGGAAGTATTTGTCCGCTTCAATGAAGCTTGTCTTTGATTTCACAGGTGGAAGAGTGCTTGAACCAGACTTTGCTTCTCCGTGAGGGGGACTAAACAGAATGTCTGTATTAGAATACCGTAATGTGATCACAGAAATCGTTCTCACCACCACAATGTTTATGAATAAATTATGATAAATATTTATGAATAAAATATTAAAATATCAAGAAAATTAACCTTAGGAAGACTAACTTCTAGCAATAGTAATATGTCAAGTATTCTTAACACCTTTTATACTTCATGGCTCCTTCATGAACCAGGCAAATTGACCCACTTGCACACTAAAGGGATATCCAGTGGTACCTGCTGGGTTGGAAACAGAAAGACTTGCTTCCTCTCAAATACCAAAGGACTCCCCACACTAGACAAAAGCAACAAACTATCAGAACAAAATGAGATGAACCTTTATCTTAACCTCTCCTTCAGGTAACACCACTTAATTTAAGAGATGAGTGGCTACCAACATATCTCACTTGGGTAATCATCTGAAATGGTTAACTGTAGAAAAGCAAGAAAATTATGAGCTGTTGAAGTTTTATTGATTACAGCACCTTTAGAAAGGTCTTCCTCATTAATATTTACCAAAAAACGATAATTAGGAATGGGTCATTCTTTGAGTGCATCAATGCAGTTTGACTTTGGCTTAAAGCAAGATGTTCAGATTTTTCATTTCACAGAATAACTCATCACATTTATATAAAGCATTCCCAACCTTTTTTGTACATACATAGGTATCTTTAGATAAAAGTTAAACTACACTGTCTTACACAGGCTTGAAAAGCAGTATAAAAAAAAGTGCAAGATGTCATATTCTGTAGTGAAGGCTTACAGAATTCTTGCAGTAATTCAAACAGATCTTGGTATAACAACTCCATTCAAATACAGCTCCTATGCATGTTGCTAATTAAAACAGATGCTTCAAGGAATGCATTCAATTTCATGTTTCCAAAATGAACCGCTAAGAGTTTATTATAAATCCAAAGCATGATTGCAGTCCCACGCATCATGGAGTGGGCCTTAAACTAATCAATATAAATTAGTGTCAGCTTTTCAAGATTTTCTGGATTGTCTTGAAATGATATCACATGGAAACAGATCTTGTTTAGGTTGCTTAAAAAGGGCATCCAAAGTCTAAGTCTTTAGAGTGAGTAACTAGTATTAAGATGCTACTTTTTATTGACTACATCTCTTTTGAAAGTTTAAGAATTTATCCCTACACATTTTTTTCCTGAAGAAAAGCAGAGGTTTGTTTTTTTTGTTGGATGCATAAGTTTATTTACTGCCCTGTATTGTTCTCCTGGAAAAAGAGTTCTTTTGAACAACACCCTAATTAGATAAGTTGCAGAGGAAGTACATTATCCTTCTATGTTCTTGAATCTCTCTGATATTCCTATAAAAGCTTTACTCTGAGGAATGAAAGGGCAGTAATCGGTTCCTTATGTCTTATGACAAGATTGTTCCTCATCTAGTGATTATGTCCATTGAAACCATTAAAATGAAGTTAAAAAGAACACTCTGGAAATAAACCCAGAATTATTCAAAACAAAGAGCAGGCCATGGTGAGATTCTGAAAATGAAGTACCCATGCCACAGCAAGCTACTACATAAGCCTGGAGCATCTCTTAATTGGAAGTTATTTTAAAATGGGCAAGATATTAAATATGGAAGATGATACACATTTGTCTCTGGAAAAGCAACTCAGTAAGCTCATCCACACTGCTGATAATGTAATGTAAAGGGACAGCAGGGAGAGGAGGAGAGAAACTCAAAAGCACTTTTCTTCTTAATGTCAGTGAATTGCTTCTAAACCTAGAAACTATCCACAAAACTTTCTTCCATGAAGGCATCTACAAAGCATGGGAATTATTAAATATGCTGATATTTATGTATTAGCCATAGAGAAAGGCTGAGGCACATATCAAATAATGGATTTGGAAAATTATTTTGGCAGCATTTGCTGTGTAATGGTTACATAAATCAGCTTGTACTTTTCTATTCCCTTCCCCTCCACCCTACTACCAAATACCAGCTCTGTTTAAAAAACAAAAAGCAGAACAAAAGGAGCTGTTTTCCATGCAAAATTTCTGGAAAGTGGAAATGATCTATTCTTCAGTTCATTCCAGGTTAACTGACATCAGTTACCTTGATCAGGGACTGGAAAAATTTAAGGACTGATCATTAGAAATCTCTTATTAGGGTAATTGAATCTCAATAACAGAAGTAAGAACCTGAAAATAATTTAATAGACCCAGGAGTTTCTCTATTCTAGGGCCAAGAAAAACATTATTTTCTACTGCACCTCAACAATTTGACTCTACAGTAAGAACAGAAAAGTCCATTCACAATTTCCAAGTCCAGCAAAGCCTTCACAGCAGCAAAAGGCTACTGTCAAAATAAAGACAGCACCAAAGAAACAAAAATCTATTTAGAAAATGCCTATAGGCATTCTACCCTCAAAAAATCACAACTTCAGATATTGATAGGGCAGAAATTACGCACCTGAAGTTCAAAAATGGCTCAACCACATTTGTATAAATGATTTTACTTCTGTGGTCTCATCAGTTTTATCATGTTATTTAACTAAAGGATAGGACTTTTCCTTATTCAGTGCCCAGAATAAACATCTCTCACTGAATACTTAACATAAAGCGTTTTTTTCTTATGATGCTTCACAATGTGGACTTCTGCTTCACTTATACCACTCTAAGAAAAATCCATTAGAAATTCACATTATTACTTTCTGTCTGAGAAAATCTTGTAGCACTGGATGCAACATTTTCTAAACACTACATAAATATTAAATTTATTTTTACAGTCTTACTGTGAGTTCACTGACTTAATTTTGCTGGTGGAAAGCAACGCACAATTTCAATCAGATGCACCCACTAAGTTTTATGTGCCTAATTCTATAAGCTGCAAGACTAAACTTTTCAACATATTTGATATTAAATTTTCCCTTACATCTTCTGAAACAAAGTTCCCACTGACTATTACAGCTAGAAGTGATTTTATCTTCCAAACCAAAATTGTAAATTTCTACTCAAATATCCAGGAGACGAAGCAGAAATCATTAGCATCTTTGACAGGCATGGTTTAATGATCTGCCCAATACTGAAATCCAGTTACAGGGCAGAACAGAGATCTGCACGCAGCACCCAGCTGCCTAAGAACATTTTCATCCTCAGTTTCACCCACTGATCCAATTCTTTCAACAAGTGGTATGAGCAGTCTTCACCACATGGCCCTGACTCAGAGCTAGGAATGTACACTGGATGAGGAAGGCAATCCCATGGAACATGTAATGAAATACCATTAACAGATCTCACAGCTTTTCAATACTTAAAGGTTGACAGCAAAAGACTGCTGAATATAATTTTTTTGGTTTTACCTTCACTTGTAGAACTGCCTTCACAAATCCACACCTATTCCCTGTCCTTTCCAGACACCATCTATGCCAGTTACATTACTTTTCTCTCCTCATTCCCACTTCCTCACCCTAGTCTCCTACCCTTAATTACTCACTTCAAGTCTTACCTGCGTTCCTCCCTCTTCTCTGAATTGACTTCAAGCCTTTTCCACTAATACACTGAAAGAAATTTCTGTGCTGTCCACAAAGATCTTTTCCAACTTTGAACCCTATTTCCAATGCTCCCTGGCCAGACAGTACCACCCTGCTCCCTCTAGCCTACCTTCTGCTGCTTCTCCCAAACCCTGTGACTTGCACTGTAACAGCTGGTCACATAAAGCAGCACTTTGTACATTTCCAGATACCAACCACCACCCAAAATATGGTGAAAATGCTTTTCAGAGAGAGCTCATACTCCCCGTGCAGAATAAGTATGGTACAAATTTTAAGATGTTAAAAGCACTATCACTTAATACAATGAACTATCACATACCTTTGCTTTTCTGTTTCAGCCTTTATTTCCTCTGCAAAATGAAACAAAGATATAGTTATAGAGATGGTATCATATGCACATATATAAAATTAAATAACCGAAAACTACTGGAAAGCAAAACTATTTAGGCAAACATTTGAAACCAGGATTATTATAAAACAGAAAATACATGTTTACAGTTTTGTAAATACCTCTACTCTCCACCTGCATTGATTGCAAACTGTATCATAATTACTTTGCAAATCTATATTCAAAACTGGATGCTGAAATTTGCATCCAGTCATGCCAACTAAACATCATGTCCCTGGAATGCTTCTGTGAAGACACTGGCCAGCTCTTTTCACAGCTGATGTATATAGAAATAATAAGGAAAACACAAATATCACTTGAACTATTAATTTACTCATAAAGAATATAATATATATACTGCTTGATAAATACCGATTATACAGAAATACAATCAAACAATCCATCACTGCTAGTTCTTATGTGAAATCTGATTGACCAATAATCACCCCTGTTTTTAAAGTCTTAGATACCACAATAATGACTAAGGGAGAGAAAAAAAGTCTGTAGTGTCCCTATTTCATACTATTTTAAAATATAACAGAAGGAAGACTAGTTGAATGCTTTTGGCAAACATTTTCAGCAATTTTTTAACAATACATTTTCAAAATAATTTTAAATTACTGGAACTAATTTTAGGAAACATCTTTGATTCAAGACTAGTCTTGTCTATTCTCTAGTTATTTTGAATGCTTAAATCATAGGAAATTTCATAAAGCCTAGATTTCCCAGTGCTGAAGCAATACACACTTGAAATAAACTTTACAGGATCAAGAATGAATATATGCGTTTTTAAAGAAATCTCAGGAGATCTATTCCAGTATCAAGTCCTGCTCAAACATGCAAAACCATAATCAACTAAACCAAACACTTTACTTTGGTTTTTGTGTATAGGCCTTGAACGAGTAGCATGGATTGATTCTGACAAAAAAACACACCAACTTAACCTTCTAACCAAGCTCCAATGCAGCAAAAGCACACTTTATCTGCACCCTGTCCTTCATTTACCTTTTCACATGGTCATATTGATTCACTTACCTAACAGGTTCTCATGCTTGACATTTTAGCACAAATCACTAGTAGGAAATATGTTTACTAACTGATTTTCCCAACATTGAGAAAACTGAACTTATGAAATGCACATCACCTCAAAATCTGTATTGTACTTCTGGTAAGACTGATGTTCATATTCACCCCCAGTAAGCCCCAGAGGTTAGCAGGTCAGTGGGTCATCCCAGAAAAAGCTACTCCAGAAGCTGATCAAATCTGGGCTACCCAGGACTAGACAAAACATGAAAATAATTCCATATCCTAGACACCAAGTGTCTTACCATTCCTCAGTAAGTAACAGTAATAAGACTCATGGTCAGCTATGTTTCAGTAAAGTATACCTTCCTCCCAGATTATGACATTATGACTTTTACTCACTTGAAGACAAATTCATGACCAACAGAAAGGAAAAGAAACTCTCTTCTTCCCTTCCAGAATCTTCATACCTTCCATTATTTTACCTCTCACCTTAGCATTCAGACCCAAGAACTCTGCTCCCTGAGATCACTCTAAAGTCTCTCCATCAAACAAAATTATCAACCAACAGATAAAACTGAATGACTTACAAGTTTAACGTTTCCAACAAAACTGACCAGAGATAAAATGTTATAGAAGTGTCAATCTAATTAAACGTTACTACTATTTCAAGCAGCATTGCCTAAGTCTATTAATGTGGAACCACTGATTTTATAACCTTTGTTAAATAAAAAGAAAGACAGTGGCTGACATCAATTATTTTTACAAGACTAAAATATTTGTAATTGCAGAGAAGCATGACATGATACTATTAGTATGAATGAGGTAAAACAGCAGACTTGAACTTTGCTTTTACCCTTGAGAATAGAGAAAACCTAATTTCTTTCACTGTCTGATTGCTCCCTCTGCTCTCAATGCAAGAACACAAGTTAATCAGAGTACAATTTCATGGTCATGTATCAACCACATCCAGTAGGAAGCATACAAAAATTCAAGAAGCATTATCAGCAGAAAACCAGATTGTAATAAGGGTAGCTAACAATTCTCATGCTAGATAAATAATCTGTTAAAGACAAATGAAGCAGAACACTTACACATGCACTCTTTTAAATGGGAAAAAGTAAACCCTGCAGAACTAAAAATTAGCTAGAAAAGAAAGATGAAGCCAGGCTTGACAACATTCCTTAATTTGCTCTCCCTCTTTTCAAACACACAACCAGAACTGCAACAGAGAGGATCTCAGAGCAGGAAAAGCTTATTATCTCAGAATCACCATTCATTCTGGAGGGAAGAAACAAAGAGGATGGGAGATGCTAAAACAGGGTATGAAAACTCTAAGGAAGGACAACAGCTTCCTCTGGATTATCTGTGATGTAAACACAGAATTACTGTGAAAAACAGCTCAGATTACTCTATGGCACTGAAACGATCATGTGCCCCAAAATGGAACTAACTGTAATTATTTAAAGTGCAGCAGAAATGACAAAATAAACTCCTTCTGAATCTCCTGTTCACACACAGCTCCAGAAGACCTCTTTATAGAATTCTGCAACCTCTACGACAGAATTAATGGAAATACATGAAGCTTTTGCATACCAAAGCTAGAACTGATCAAAGAGATATATTATTTTGCAGTTTTATAATGACATTCATCAACTGTTTCACCAAACAGGCATAATGAGTCATGTACATAAGTTTCAGCATCATTTTCCATTTCATCTACACTTCTACAGACCATCATAATTTCAAAGAAATCTCTGAAAACATCTAAGACCTTTGTTGTTGGTTTTGGCTGGGTTGGAGCTAATTTTCTTCACAGTAGGTTGTATATGGTGCTGTGTTTTGCATTTGTACTGGAAACACTGTTGGTAATCCAGGAATGTTTTAGTTACTGCTGAGCAGTGCTTACAGAGAGTCAAGGCTTTTTTTTCAGTTTCTTACTTCACCCCAGCAGTGAGTAAGCTGGGGATACCCACTGAGTTGGGAGAGGACAGTCACAACAGCCAATCCCTACAGATCTCAGGGGTATTCTATTTCCCAGGGTATCATGCTCAGAAATAAGAAACTGGGGCAGGGTGTGTGTGTGCAGTTTGCCTGTTGCTACTTGGGGACTGGCAAGGATTCGTCACCTGGTGGTCAGCTACTGCATTTTTTTCATCACAAATTTCTTTGGTTTGATTTTCACTATTATTTCTCCTTTTTTATTTTTTTTTCTTTTAATTAACCTGTTTTTATTTCAACCCAAAGTTTTAGAACTTTTACCCTTCCAGCTCTCTCTCTGACACAAGCCAGTGAGAGGCTGTGTAGGGCCTAGGTGCTGGCCAGAGATAAACCACCACAGGCATCCATAATTTCATTCTCACCTCTCTAGCTTGAATTCACTACTTCTAACATGTCATTTGAACACTTTTCCTTACTATCTTCAGACTGCTTATAGTTTTTAGTATTAAAAAATCAATCTAGTTCCCAGTTTTCTCTTTCTTCCTTTAACACCTTATAACCAGTTAATATCATGTATAACTATAAAATTATCTAATTTCCCTGTAATGACAGCAACATCAAAATGGCCAAATAGGTCAAGTAGGTGCTGTGGGCAATACTGGATTATAACACTGAACAAAAATCCAATTTAAGAATAATTGACTGTTTACCCTTGTGTATCCAATTCAAAGTATGATTTAAACCTTAACTACATCGAAGGGCATCTCTAATAACCTAAATTTCAAATGGGTATCTTTAGGTATTACTTCCTTCTCGTTACCTAAATATGCTGTCATACTAAGTGAAGTAGAAATATTCTAGAGTTGTACTTTGGCAGAAGTCAAGGATAACATTCTCATCAAGTAAGGAGTAACTAAACTGTTACCTTTAGGAATGTTACACAGAGCTAAGTTCTATGATGTCAACATCAAACTGTACAATTAGATTACAGGAAAAAAAATTCTTATGGAACTTGCTACTTTTGGAAAAATGCAAACTATTTGCCATAAAGCAGAAAAATACTTTACAAGTTCATTACAAAATATGATGCTAGGTAAACCTCATACATTTAAATATATTTGATATAGCTCTCATTCTGTTTTTCCATTCTTGCATCAGAATTTTATTCAAGAACAAATACATATTACATTCCCATAATACCTTATTCTAAACAACTGACGTTACCTGCCAAAAAAGCACATGCATAATTCTTAATTGCATGAGGATCTGCACATCTAAAGCCTAATACTCACTGTAAGCATCAGAATAAAGCTTATTAAATATATAATGAATTCAAGACTATCTAGACAGTAACTATCTTGGGTAATCAGAAGGTAGAACTATCCAAAGCAGCACAGGCTGCAATGATTCAAGGAAACGAGTTCAATGCATGGAGTTCACATGACTTATACCATAGAAGACTAGCATGACAAGGAAGCAATTTACATTCAATTCTTTCAAGTCAAAGCAGGTGGATAAGATCTAAGGAACAAGCAGAGAAGATGAATTTAAATTACATCACTATCTATAATACAAAAAAAGCTGAAATCAAATTAAAACATTAAAGCTTTTGAATTGACTTTGCTTGCATTTTTCTATCCAAGTATTCTAGTGAGTGTCTCCAATATCATACAAAATATTATGGCAACTAAATGGTTAAAAGACCCCACATTTTCCCTCTTAACAATACTGACAATGTCCTTCTCCATGTCAAGGTATACAAAAACTCTGTAATACAAAACTAGAAATCCTGCATTTATTTGAAGATAACTACCTTCCAACTATGTAATAAGATTATTACACATACAGTAGCAGTTTAATAAAAAAAAAGTACCAAGTTTGAACTTACAGTACTAAAGCCATATAAATCTGAGAGGAATAAAAAACCCAATTTCTCCGTCAATGAGATGAAATTCTAAACAGATCATGCTGAGTACATTCTTCCCCAAACCTGGTTATTAGAATGTATTTCTCAGGAAACATCTCAAACTTATTTCATTTATGGATATCTGTTAGCTTCAAGCTGTGTCAAGAAGTCTCTTGTCTATTCAGTTAAAGTACTAACACCCAAAAGGCATTAACAGACTTGAGAAAAAAACATAAAATAATTACGTCTAAGGAGCCTAAATAATGGAACTGGAGAAATATACAGCTGTTTTTAACTCAAGCTCCACTATACTAAAAAAAAAGATTAACCAAAGATACTTTCTGTGGGCAAGCTTATGTAAAAATATATGCTGCAAATTTAGCATTTGCTTTTATCCAAACATTATCCATAACATCTAAACCACTTACAGATCTTCCACAAAGCTTAAGATTTGCCAAGAGACAATGTCCAGAACACACACACAGACTTTATTGATGCTTCCAGCTGACCACTCTTCTTGCTCCCTTAGAGCCTTTGTGTCACACTGCCTCTGAACTACCCCAGTTTCAGAATGTTTCCTTACATACTGGAAAGGAATGTAAGGAAACATACTAAGGAGGTGTGGACAACTGTCAAACTCAGATAATGGTATTTTCCTGTCCTGTTTCTTTTTTAACTGCAGCAGTTAACTATTAAGTTAGAGGTGCAATTAACTTCATTAACTTTTAATACATCTATCTGCAATATCAATGGGGTATCAGTGCGTGCAACAGCAAACAGACAAAAAATGAAAGCTTTATAAAAAGCCTCTCTGGGATCTCAAACCAGCACAGAATGATCAAATATTTTAGTATAACACTGTACTAATCTATTTCCCTAGATTATCAAATTAGGTTGACCTGAATAAAACTGGTAATAGGAATCATTATAGAAAGATGGTACTGAACTTATCAGTATTTTGGGTTGCCTGCAGAACAAACCACTCATTATGAAAGCTGAATTTGTTTCTTAAATGGAATTCCCAAGATACATATCACAGCATTATGTCTTCCTCTAAATCCTATAAATAGCTTTTCCCGTCATCCCTTCCAGGATGAACACAGATCTCCCCTCCCTTCCCTTGAACCCTCTTCAACAGTGTCTAGAGGACGGACAAAAAAAACCCCTGTTTTTGGGAGTCCAAGAAGAGGCTGATAGTGTCACTAGGCCTTCAGGGTGCAGTTTTTGCTCTATTTTAATCCAACTAACCTAAAGAAAAATGGGATTGGAAGAAATGCAGATGCAAGAGCAAGCACAATATAGCACCAAATTGTTAATTTTACCTGTGTACCATTCTCCCCATTGTAAAATATCAAGTGTTTCTTTCCTCTCAAAATTCCTGAGCCCAGACTTCAGCACAGGCCTTCAGTTTTAGTTAATTCACACATCTGTACAACTGCTGGTTCTTGCTGGGGCATTCTTGCTGGGACTAATTACACCTTTTCATTATACCCAGTTTCTTCTGTCTGTAAAATTATAGCTCACATAGCTATGGCACAGGGACAGAAAACAGCAAAGAGATCTTATATCTCTGTAGAGATTTAAGAAAATCACTGCTGTTGCCTTCATTTAGCATTCATAGAAGGGAAAATAATTCTTGTACAGACAAATAAAAGAATCTCAGGAGTATATTTGAACACTTCTGCTAGCTTTCCATTCCAATATATTCCACTGTTGCAACTTCGTGTTTACAGGTATTGAAGGAGTAACCAAGGAAGCAGGTTAATTTAAGAAGCAGCATTCCAAACAAATAGCAGTTATATTTTGAGTCTGGTAACTGTTAATGAAATTCCGTATAAATCCTCCTCATCGTGTTCTACAAAATCTTGAAACCCTCTAATCAAGTGAAATGCTTCCTTGGTATGAGAAGTCATATCTCATTATCTTTGAAAAACATAGCGGAGTAACCTCTGAATCCTGTAGAGAAATGTTTACATGTACATACACACAAAATCAAAACTCCAAAGTCACAGACTTTGGTAGGGTGCTTCAACTTTAGATGACACTAATTCCTTTGAAGAGTGCTAATACAGGAAAGGAACAGTATCTATTGTTACTTCCCATGCTGTATTATCTGATATGCTTCTGATTCGCAGCAAATCCTGTCAAAGTGTTTCTCTCGTTTTCTATCTGCACTTCAAAAGTCATTATGTCTCATGGTTTTTTTTTTTTTTTTAATCTCTGAAGCAGTGTTCTCCTTTATTCTCAGTTTTCTTTTTAACCGTTTTTAGACAGCACTAAAACACAACTACAGTTTCTCCCCAGCCCTGCACACAATACAACATTCAGGAATATGCAACTCTGGTGTAAATTCAGAAACCTGAAGAAACCCAAATGCGCAAACTGTCTTGGTTCAGTCAAACTTCATACCTGCTCCTTCAGTTTATAAGATATGACATTTTCAAACACAAAATCACTAGAAAATCTATAAAAAAGCAGAAACTACTCTAGTGGCCTCATTCTGCTTAGAATTAATTCAGAATAATTCAATCAGTGGGGTTTTATAACTGGATTTCCCTTAATAATCCTTCTATTTGCAAAACCAAGTTGAGACTACTGTCAAGTTGCTTCATTACTTGAGGAGTGGTGACACACATATAGGTCACACATTACCAAGGATAACTGAACTATAGTCATTCTTAATATAATTTATTTTCTAACATGTGGCTAAAAAGCTCACTTCCTACAGCAGTAAATCCTCTGCTTCCTCTCATTACTACATGGGTCATTCTTTATTAAATCTACAGCAAACTCCCAGCCACATCCAAATACATGTTTTTTCTTAGGTCACTACCAAAGAATGGAAACAGACATTTTATTTACATCTTTGAACAGTTACAAGAGGATAGCCATGTGTATTTAGTTAAATCAAGCAGGGCATACCTTTCAAATACCTTGTGCCAGCCTTTGGCACCTCCTCTCACAACCTCTGTAAACTGATTTCGTGCTCAGAACTGGTGGTACAAGTTGCTGAAAAGGTCCATTAACATAAAAGCAGCTTGGTTGCTTACCAAATACAGTCACCAAACCAGACTATAAAAAGGATCTTGCCTAGAGAGACAATTTTCCAGTGTACTTTAATCCAGTTTATCTGAGGGTGACCACAAAAAAAAAAATGGTTCCCCCTATTCCAATGTCTATCTGCAATCTCCTTATACAATAGCTACCAAGGCACTGCATTTAAATAGCCTGACAATTTTAGTTTTCATTAGGTCAGAGAGCTATTTGAACTCACTGTAGATCTACATGACCCTGAGTTGTCACATCTCACGTGCATCACAGGTTTTGGAAAGGGAAAGCTGGAACAGAATTGCCGATTGCAGTGTACACCAAAAAATGCACTGGAATAAATATACTGCAAAACCCTATGAAGTCTACCCACTGTCTCATCATATGTCTCTGCTATTGTTGTAATGAAGTAAAGTTTTGACAGGACAATAATGTTTCTTTATCACATAAGGGGGAGAAAGCCTGCAGCTGTATATTCTTCTTCATATTCACAATGTGTATAATTTTCCTGACTTTTCTTTCTTGTGTCACGTATTAAAACACTTGTGAGCCTTGTAAATTCTGTTTCTATAGGCTACAAATCCCAGCAACAGCTATTCAAATGGAGACAGGCAGCAAATTTCAAAAACAGCATAAACTAACTTCACCTGGATATTTTTATTACTTTTTTGTAATTCTTGCTGCTTGAAGAAAGAAGGTAGCTCACATGCGCTATGCACATAAATGAGTCAACTATTCAGAACAAAGAAAGACTATTCAGCAAGAAAAATTTACAATGTTGTTCAGTGTGTTGAATAGCAGAAAAATCAGTTGCCACTTAACACCTTTCCTCCTGGCTGCAACATCTGTCTGTATTAAGCCAGTACAACTGTCTTGCACATCTGCCGTAGAATTGCAGAGAGACTATACTACTTAAAGTGTAACAAAATAAAACTGGATTAAGAACATAAATATTGGTATTTTTAACTTAAATTTTAAAAGTTTTTTTAAAAATCCCACAATATGGATGAGTTCCTACACCTGGTTTTGCCATGTGGTGAAAGATAGCATGGGGAAGAAAGCAAATGCTTTACCCAGTATTACTGCTACTGCTGGGGAAATGTGGGTTGTTAAATTATAACAGATTGGAGTAACAGAACAGAAAATTAAATTCAATATGGAAACATGAAAACGTGTGTTGAGGGAGGTCATTTATTTCTTTAGTAAAGAACATGAGAGGAAAAAACATTGCAGAAAAACACCAAAATAAGATAGACCTCCTACGAGAGTTTGATCAAAGGGCACACTACAATTATTTAAATCCAAATAACTACAATTTAAAGACAAAGCCATTTCACCAAGTGCAAGAAGTATTCTTAAAGATTCTTAAAGAACAAAAAGATTCTTACCAGTGTCTCTCATGAAAATAGCACATGCTGGACTAAGAAAAGCCTTGCAAGTCTTTGGAGATAGACAAAACAAAATCTGAACAAATCATAAAAAAACATCTTCTCTGCCTCAGGAATTGGTTTTTCAAATATTCTTGCAAGGAAGCATAACTGCCATTTAAGTAGCACGTTACAAGGTAAATGAAACTGACTACGAATCATAAATTCTGTAGCAGCAATTATAATCAGCCTAATTCTTGTCAGAAGTGAGACTTCATTTACACCACCTCTGTCAATGCAACCCAGCATTACATAGCACTCTGTGAATTCCTGCAAACACTGGTAACCCCCCTAAAAAGAGCTGGGAATCTACTAATTTAATTAAGTTTGAAATTTAAGGGAGGGGGGCAAGGTTAAGCCTCAAAAAATGGTAGAATTTAATGGCCTGAAGTAATTTTTAACTCCACCAGTCTCTCTAGAATATTCATGCAAGATAAGGGGACTCAACTCAACTCTTGTTTACCTGAGTCAACTGATGGCACACATTCGTTTATCAGCATATTCATCAAAGAGAAAACAGTGAAAGATCAGAAATTCTCAATTGTGTATCCTGCAGAAAGACTCAGTACAGTCAGTCCTCCTATCAATTTTCTCAAGCATTCATTACTTCACTTGATTATTTGTTCTAGTCAGCCAAATTCTAGCTTGCACTGTATGCAAAAGCAGGCTTGCACTGTATGCAAGAGCAGGGCTGCAGACACTCTATGGGCATGGTGGGTTTATGCTTCCTCCAAGCCACAATGAAATCAGTAGCTCTGTTGTTTAAAATTGTGAAGCATGTTTGCCTATTTCTAGAGAATATGAGTCATCAATAATTCTCAATTTGCCACAGCAGCTTGATATGTTGCCCTCTGAAATTTAAGAAAAGTCAAAAGCAAGTCTCAGTTCTTAACTTAAAGCAACATAATTGATCATATATAACATTTCTGGTGAAAGCCATCAGATATGAAATATAGTATCATGTCTTACAAAGAAAACAAGCTTGTAGTAATGCACATTGTGACTTCATATCCAGTTTGGTTTCCCCTCTTTCCATTCCTTTAACTGAGCTTATAGTTTCTTTCCCTCATTCTTAAAATCAGAAATGCAAGCACATTCCTCTGCTTGGAAAAGAGTGGATTTCAAAATAGAAAGAATAGAAAATAGTTAAAATAGAATAATTATTTTAAAAAATAAAAATAAAAATATATATGTATGTCAGAGGTAGAAACAAAATTTGCAGACACAAGATTACATTTGAAGTATGGAGAGCATTTTTAATCAATTCATTTCCACCTGCCTGAAATAGCTTATCTGAAATGAAATACATCTAGACTAAAGATGTGATTTGT
The DNA here is from genome assembly GCF_049639895.1 of Pseudopodoces humilis. NCBI lineage: Eukaryota > Metazoa > Chordata > Aves > Passeriformes > Paridae > Pseudopodoces > Pseudopodoces humilis. Next base: position 33,670,890 of record NC_142200.1, on the reverse strand, counting down.
ATCTCATCTGAAGGGACAGCTTCTCTCTGAAGATCATCTTTAAGTCTGACCTTTAAGTTCAAAGCAGGCAAACATGAGCAGTCTACCTAAAAAAAAAAAAAAAATAAAAGACCTGATAGTATGAAATTATCTCACCCCTCTGCAATGTAATTACTGGATTCTTCCACAGTATCTCTCCCTGTAAGGGAGACATTTCTGCACGTTCACTTGCAACCAAGCAGTGCAATGCACAGAAGGCTTAACAGAACCAAGTCTCTTAAGCATCTAACTCTTAAAATGTAGTTACCATTTTAATTGTTTGCATTTACAACTGAAGGAGTATCCCAAACATTCAACAGAATCTACATTTAGAAATACAAAATGTTGCATTTCAACTGGGATTCAGTTTGATACAAATGATGTTTCTCCCTCCATGTTTTCATGCACGCTGTCTCTGCCTGACCTCTTGTAAATGCAAGTTGTCACTGCAATTATGAGGTGAGGAAGCTCTGCAGCAGATGGACCAGAATGTCTACTTCAGAATTTTTCCAAGCATTCTCCAAAGCTAGTAAAGAGCTTAACAATAATTATGAAATACAGGAGATCAGATACATATGAAAGCCTCTAATCTTAGGCATTACGCTTTTTACTGTGTCCTTCTTCAAGAGGTTACGCTTTCGTGACAGCATGAACAGAAGCAGTAAAAGAAGTAGCAAAAAACATGAATTTAAGTCAAAGTCAGCTTCTCAGTTTCTCCTCAGCACCACTACCCTCATATTTTAATGACAGTATTACAGTTGTAAATGTGAAATGCTGCAGTTACATAAAGTCACAGAAACTCAAAAGAAACAAAAAACTATTTTCACTTATGTACTTGGGTTCTTTATCAATTAAAATTTTAAGGCCTAACCAAACCTAACTTGGAAAGACGAAGCTACAGTATATTCTGCAACAGTCAAGGTCTCCTTGTGTTATACAAGCATTCTGTTCTTCTTTCCTCAGATACAACACAGCTTTTTACACCTACATGCAAAGTTTCATTCTAGAATTAGTGTAGCTTCATTCATGATGCCATTCCCAGAACATCAGTATTTTCAACCATCATTACATGCTGTAAGACATGGATTTGTATGAAGTAGCTCCAGTCCATTTAATTAAGAAGAAAGATTTTTTTCTTTGTAGCTAACCATGCATTCTCATACATAAACAAAAAAAAACAAAGAACATGGTTTTGAACTTTTGTACTACCCAGCTCAAAAACTATTTCACCATAAAGTGCAGACACAATAGAAAAATAGATTTCAAATAAGAGGAATGAAAGCATCTAATGAAGTTTGAGGGACAATAAATGTTTAATGAAATACATAAGCAGATCAGTGTCCAAAAATACAAAAATATTGAGCAATCCTATACCAGATTTTTAAATAAAGTTCATGAGAGCTTTTACAACTGGGGAAAAAACCCAGAAATGAAATCTAAAAATATCTGACTGTACTGGACAGAAAGATACAAGAACAGTAAGTTTTTCTTAAACCCTTGATATCCAATCTTCATTTTGCTTCCAGGAATGGCCAACAGCATATGCTCAAGTAAAAGCAGATTACAAAAGCAGGGCAGAAATGCTGCAATAGTTCCCTCCTACCAGTATTTAGCCATCTGCGGCTTACACTCTTCCTGCGCAGAGACTGTTCCTGCAGGTTTAACAACTCTTGTTAAAATTTCACTTAATCACTTTTCTAACAATTTTAAACTTTTGGGATGAATGCAATTACAAGCTGCAGGAAAGAACTTTTTTTTGCTTCACTTAAATAAGCTGGGTTCTTTACAAGATCTCTGCATCCACATTATGAGAAATTACAATCAATTACTCTCTCTTCATGTCTTTGCCACTTACAATTTCACAAACTTCCTTTACTTCTATCTCCCGTTTTTTTTTCCCTTCAGGGAACAGAAGCACAGTCTGACTGATCACCTCTGCAAGACATCTCACACTTTCAATCATCCTTGTTGACTTCTGCATCAAGAAGGCAGCAGAGAGCAAAACTGCTCAAGGAACACATGGTATCTTTATAAAGCAGCCGAACAGCTTCATTTTTTCTCTCTATTGTTTTCATATTTGTCTTTTTGACAAAGGAATCAATATTTTGATGGAATCACTCACAGTAATTCAATGCCATGCACCCTCTTGATGGATGTTAAGTCTTATTTAGAGTCCATATTTGTGCACCCCACAGTTTTGAGCAGTTTCCTCCTCCACACAGGTCAGTTAGCATTTAGCAGCACCCAATCAGTGCCCTTTGATCAAGGACTGGGTCAGTACAGTACAACGGCTGCCTCTGGCAGATTGTTTTCACTCTGTTAAGTATTTTCCTTAATTAACCTTTGTAACCTCACCACTCACCCCAAAACACCACAAACCTCTACAGAACTGAAATAACTCTTTGTAGAGAAAACAGATAATGTAATTCTTGAGAGCTCAGTACCTTCAGGAATCTTGGGTGAGCAACCTGGTTGAGTTCCACTGTAAAACTGTACTACCTTACACCTATCTATACACTCAATGACTTTGCCCTGCAGATTTGGGATGGTAGGTTTCCCCTCAGAACAGTCCACACCAATTCTTCCTCACCACAGCATACACATCCATTCTGCTCTCCATTAGCTTTATTCTTTGCCACAGTTCAGACTTGCCAAACTGAAGGTCTCAAGATTTCTTAATCCCTCATATCCTTAGCACCTTTTTTAAAAGAAAAAAAACAAACCACTGGCTCTAGTCACATTCCTTTGTTAGCAATTAATGAAATTGAAATCTTACATGTTCTATTAAACAATCCAACAATTTAGAGGCCCTTTAAAAACTCCTAATCCTACCAAGTTAATAGGATCTTTAGTTTAGACTTCAAACTGGGTTTTTTTTTCCCCCAAGTCATTAAATTTAATTCCTCTACAGGAAACTAGCTCAGCTTCCACAAACAGCAAAAAGGTAAATAATGCATTTTCATCTTCTTCAGTATCTTTGTATTCCCCAAATAATTTTGTGATACCATTATCACTTACAAACAAAATGGATATGGGTGCATTTTCTTTGCTATTTTCTCATACTGGTTTTATTACAAAACTTTGACAAGCTTTTATCAATACCTGATATGCACTAACTGTTAACAAAACACCTGACAACAATCAACTGTAAGCATTTTGCTCCCCTTTTTGATCCCCAATCTTGTGCTAGCATTTTGACACAAAAAACCATGGTCATCAGTGAGTTTTTTTGTAACTGCTATGAAGCTGATTTTGAGACTATGTTTGAGCATACAGTGATGAGATTGCTCACTGTTCCAGGTGAGCTCTTCAATTGCTAAATCTTAAACCAGTTCCTGGGTACTGCTCAAGAAGGACACAAGAGCAGCTCAACACATCTTAACTCAGTGTTACCTGTCAATGTAGTTGAATGTATTTACCTAATGACTAAGCTTTCTGTCAAGTACAGCAAATTAAACATTCCTACCTTCATAATTAAGAACTTTCCACAAATCATCCCTTCTCATTCCTGGCGTAAGACAATAGCCTCATTTTAAAACCACTAATACGTTCTCAGCTGACTATTTTTAAAAACTCCTGGTATTCATATATAAGCAAGCATATATTCCTTTTTGACAGAGTACCTATTGATGAAACTATTTCTTGAGACTTCTATTATTTTCTACTGTGCTCTATTTGATGTTTGCTTGGTTGGTGACAAATGAAGACTGAAATAAATGTTTTACTAATGCTTTGTATTTACTCTGGCAAAGACAGGCTGCTGCTGCTGAACAAGACTGTCATTATATTCTCAGTCTTGTTTCTGGATCGTTTGGCAGTGTGAACAAAAGCTACGTGTCGTCCCCTCTTCACACAGCCCACCTCTTCAGCAGACTTTGTCATGCAACATGAGCCTTTGAACACTCCTTTTTGCTTTTAAATTTTTCTTTCAGGAGTAAGAAAACATGCAAAGCAGTGATGATGCCTCTTTATTCCATACTTTTTTCACATATAGCCAGCTACTACAAACTACTATCACATAGAACTTTCACAGTTTATCCAAGGCAATAAAAGTAATTACACCTCTGCTGCGCCCTCCATAAACATTAGTATAGAACATATTAAATATACATACAGAACAAACTCATTAAATAAAAGAAATACTGGAATAAAATTATTATTCTAAGCCAGTCATGTGAGCATCTTCATCTCAAGATAGGTATTTATTTTGACCACTAGAATATTTTTTTAACAAAATCCAAATTTAAAGCGGATCAAACTATGGGTAGTAACCCTTCCTACATCTTGTAAAAAGGGAACCTTCAGGCCTTTTAATTATCCTCCTGACAACATGGACAATCATTTGCTGTAACATTTTCAATGTTTATGAGGTCTATTTCTGTTCTGTCAAATGACCAGAACTGTGATTTGTCAAAAAGAAGATACAACTAAGGGCAGTAAGGTCTTGTGCAGTGTCAAGTTTTAAGACTCAAATTAAAAGATCCCTTCATAATATGGGAAAAATCTACATTTTATTTTTAACCTTGTGGTAGATATTTGAGTGGAATTATTTTTTTTTTCCTGTTGGAAATGGGTAGTTTAAATGAAAGTTTAAAAGTTGAAGATTACTAACCTTTATTTCAGACTTAAATAGAAGGTAATTTTAAGTCCATGATACTGAGAGAAATTGCAACAAAAACACCCCTAAACAAACCCCCAACATATTCCCATTAAGTAGCCTTCTCACTACAGTAACTTCAAAAGCAACAAAACATATGACACTGCAAGACTCTTACTCATTTCAGACACTAAAACTTTAAAGGTCACATGTAAGTCTATACATGAATTTACTACTTGTAGCCTTCCAATTAAAAGAGCACTAAGCCATTTCCCTCCTACTGTAGCTCTGAATTATAAGAAAATCATTATCTTTTCCAGCTACAAGATGATGGCCAGAAGGCTACAAGTTAATGATTGTTTACAAAATTCACAACTCATAGTTAGAGGTGATAGAGGAAACAAAAAAGGGTAACAATAAAGTATGGACTTAAGTATTTTTATGTCTGTGGTATGTCACCAAAAAGGTTACAACCATATGAAGTTTGTAATTTTCACCAAACAAAAATCTGAACTTGTATTAGAAAGCTCAAATTTTAAATGAGAGGTCCCAGTATGAGCTCTTTTAAATGAAGAATTCAAGATGACCCTACTGTTACTGAAGTCCTGATTTCTTCATGAAGTGCTGACATAGGAAGTAGATCAGACTAAGATATTTGAAAGAACATAAGAATATGATGAATATTATTGAAAGCTCCACCAGTGTCTATCTTCAGCACAGCACATACACAGTAATTATTAATATAATGAAATCTTAATTTTCCATGCTCTCTCTTTTATTTACATACAATATTTTTTTTTACAAGTTCAGGCCACATAAATTAAGACAATTACTCATATGACAATTATTCTTCCTTTTCTCAGATGCCTATAAGGCAGCAAATGGAAGGCTACTTAAAAGGCTACCACTACACAGTATTATTAACTCTACTCAAGTATTATTAACCCTAACTCATGTTGCCAACCATTCTACAAGAAAGTGCTTCTTTTACCAGTGCTTATGAAGCTGTGAAGAATTTCAGGCATTAAGTTCCATGTTTACTGGATTCATAGTTCTAAATACAGTATTATGAAAAAATGCACTTGCACTGACTACACACATTCTTTTTATTTAACAATACAGTTAAATTTACAGTTTTTTTAACCATGTGTCCTAAAGTGCTCTTAAAGAACAAGTATGAGAGGCACATGATCAGTGAAGGAGAAAGTATAAGCAATTACTGTTAAATAAAAACTGTTACAAACTACAGCAGTCTGTCAAAGAAATTGTCACCTGCCTCAAGCTCATCACTGAAGGCCTGGACAGCAATCAAGCAGACAGCAGCTACAGCTTTCATGTGATAAGGTGAACAGAAAGAATGGTCCAAGTGCTGCCTTTCCTTCAATATAAAAAGGCTGTTAATAATTTGAACGTGGATTTTGTTCTGAGCAAGACTGAGGGATGAGAGGTCAAACTTAGGAGCAGAGAGGAGGAGAAAAGGAGCCAAGATACAAACCTGAAGCTTGTCCAAACACCACTAACCACCACAGACTATATATCCCAGTGTTAGGTACAATTTTAAAGAAGCAAACTATTTATCTTTGCAGCAAAATTTTTATGCATTTAAGACCTATTTATATGCATAATCACACAAAATCAGGTTTCATGTCTTATATTACAAGTGGAGAACATCCAAGTGTCTCATTTTGATGCAGGTGAAGAAAATTTTAATCACACTTCTCAGACACTTAGTTTTTATACAGCTTTCAAACTTCAATGCAAATGCAGCTGTCTATTCCAGCAATTTTACTTAAGGTTATAAAGCTCTGTTCCCATTTCAGAATAATGAAAACAAAGGTTAATTTATTCCTATCCACTTTCCTACACTCCACACAAGACCCATGCCAGCATTCTTGCACACATCACAGTCCATCAGCAAAATTAAGCAAGACAAGCAAGACTCTGCCTTTTTCAGCTTTCCTGAGTTGCAGAAAGAACTCTGACTTTATGCTGGCTGCTGCACTACCAATCCAGGTAACAGTACCACCCAGACCTCTATACACACCATTAACACCTGCAAGGTCACTTCCCAGGCATGCAGCAGCGTTAGTTTTACACACAACAGAACCACACCTTTGCAAAAAATATCTTCACTTGGAAGGGCATTCCCCTTAGTTTATTGTTACAACCTGCATTAAAAGTACACTGCTGTATGCAAGTATATCTGTGTCAATTTGCAGCACAGTTTGAAAACTAAAATATGATGGGAATCTACCGAAGAAATCATACCAGTGGCACACTATTTATTTTTAATTTACAGATTTGAAACTCTGAAAGTCTACTTCATACTATTCAACTGGACAGCTTAAGACAGTAGTATAAGATGCTGTCTAAGATCTTCATTAAACCTGAAGAGTTTTATCTCAAAGTCTAAAAATAACTCCTCCCTCATTTCTCCCAAACTGCAAAGCTGCACATTGCAACATTGAAGCACATTGGTCATTCAACCAACTGCAGTGCAAATCGATACCTAGGAGTCACTTCAAGTGGGAAAAAAAAAAAAAAAAGGAGTAAAACACTCCTGGATCCAGAACTGGCTAAAATATCTTCATGTGAAATATTTACAAACCTAACTATACTTTTATTTTTAACTGAAAAGTAGGAATAACATTACAAAGCCTGTTGAGATTATTAGAACAGCAAGTGCTAAAGGCAGTATGTACAGAATTGGTACTATTAATGGATCATTTTCTTGAAATTTATCTCCCTCTGTGTTTGAGTAGACAAAAAAGAGAGCTTGAATAAACCCATTTGTCTCAAGAGCAAGTAACTTCAATTATCTTTAAAATATAATTTTTCTAACATGAGATACATTAAATGAAAAAAAAACTGTAGAGCACTGAACAGCACACATAAACCATTTGAACAAAAACAATAAACAGCATAACATCAATAACTATGTAATCTTGTACCACATGAGTATACATGAAGGAGTATCAGAAACAGAGGGACAGCAAAAAAAAAATAAAATAAAATCAAACCTTCTGAAAGTCACAAAAAAAAGGAGGAAAAAAAATAAAAAGAAAAAAGGCCAAAGCAATCATGCCCTCATGCCCTAAATGTCATATTAAAAGATCACCTTTGGTTTTGGAAAAATATAGTTATGCTATTAAACTGTCTATACAATTCTAAAACAAAAAGCACGGATTTAAGACAAAAAAAATCCATCCATGCATGACAAAACAGTTCTAAGTCGTGTAAGGTACGGAGTTAGTACAATCTCTATATTCCCTATTCAAGCTTTTCAGCTGTTCTTAATCACAGCATCTTAACAAGCTCAGCTTCCTCAAGACTTCAAGTTATTTTAAAAGAAGTTCCTGCTTCCCAACTGAAATTTCATAATCTACTAATAAATTTAAAACTTCAAATTAAAGAAAACCAGTAAACACCACCAAACCCAGAAACCCCTGGGGAAACTCAAGCAAAATCGCCAACACCAAGAAGAATAGCTAAAAGCTAAGACCAAGGGTAGACTGAAAAGAAGCAACATGAAAAACCAAACTATCCAGACAAAAATCACAAAATAACCCCTCACACCAAAATTTGCTAGTATTTATCAATTCAAATGACATGTTATCAACCATTTTTCTACCAGTTTGGCAATTTTTACTTCTAATCATTTAAAGTTAAGAACTGAAGAACATAAAGAGTTACAGAATAATAAGTGGTGAAAATGCCTTACCATCTACCCCCAAACTTTAAAACTGGTAGAGGACGTGCCTTTTTTAAAAATTATGTTAAAATCTTTCTCAAATCCTTGCTGATTGCCAATTTTGTTCTCACTGACATATGTATCAGTCACTCCACTACTTTGCCTGGGATCAACATTAAGGCAATACACCAGTAATTACCTAGGTCATCCTTGTAACAATGCTGGCCCGGTAGCAGATGTCTTCCAGTCCTTTGGAATTTTCTCAATGTCTCAAGATTGATTAGAAATCAATAAGGGAATTGTGCCAGGTATTTCAAACTCTTGGGGCTTGACTGATCTATTTTTAGTGTCTCTCTACATTTATACTGAAGATGGAAAACATCATATAACAAGCATCATCTACCTTATCCCTCAAAACATTTTTTTTTTTTTAAACACTCCTCTGCATTTCATTTCAGTATCTACAGTATCTATAAATTGTATAGGCTGGGGGCAGGGGGTGGTAGTAGTGTTTGGTAGGTTTGGGATTTTATGTTTTCTTCATTTTAGGTTACCACATGAAGTGATTTTCATAGAAACAACAGCTACCATTTGTTAATTACCCTTGTACAATATTCTCTTTCTATAAAATCCCACAGAAGCATTTTATCTTTTCCCTGGTTGTTTGGAGACCTCTTGTATGTGATTTTTCTTACAGGTCTGTTTTGCCTAGGTATAACCTATAGTTTCTTCTACTGACGGGAAAGAATTGCAGGCCAACTGTGAACTATGCACAGAATACTTCTTGGTCTGTATGCATCTGACCAGCACAGCTACTACACATTATTTTTGTCTTTTTAACACACAGAGTAAAGGTCTGCCTCTTTTACAGATAAAAATGATCAAACTTCTTACTAAGCTCTATTTCCATGGTATCTCCCTCCCATGAAATCTGCAGAGCTGTTTCCCAAGTCCCTTCAGCCTATACAGCTCCACTGACAGTACAGACCAGAACATTTTCTCCCCGCAAGCCACCAATTTACACATCACACAGGAAAGCCTTCCAGCTGGATACAGAAAAACCAAAACTCTTTTCCCCTGCCTATTTGAATCACTGATCTACCACTGGTTGTTGCAGAATAGAAGACGATTTATGGGCAAGTTAGCAGGTCTTGCTTCCCAAGCTCCTGGCAGCATTAATTTTAAGTACAAACTAATCAGCAACCTGATTAAAGTATCAACACTAATAAAACCCCCAAACTGACAGCTAGGTGCCCCCCAAAAGTCAAGCCCTACTCGACTTTGTAAGTCTGTGATTTCACCTAGGATGTTCGACAAGAACAGGAGAGACTGACTAGAACACCAATGGTTGATGTTCTTTATAAAACATGCTCTTTATAAAACACCCATAAACACCAAAATCCTTCCAGACAACTGCACAAGTTTAAATATTTAGAAAATCTTATCAAAATACTACCTCAATACTGACTGCTCTCTGAAGGACTCTAGAAAAAGTCTGGAATGTACAACTGATATCCACAGCTGAGCTAAATTTTTCCATTTGTATATGAAGAAGACACATAAGAACAGACACAGTTGTCATCCTGAATGAATGACACAGTGGTTAGCTGGAAACAAGAACCAAGAGAAAAAAGGAAAAGATTACAACCACAGCAGTTATTCACTGGAAAAAGGTATAGGAAGAAAAATCAACTAGACTAAAGCCCCACATGACAGTAAAAATAGCTCTTACAAGAAATAGATGCATTCTGGTCACAAGGCAACAAACTTCTCATTTTAAGCTTCAAAATTCTAATTAAGGCTCTAAAATATGCAGCAGAACACAAGTATTTAAAAGCTGTCCTGTGTCACAAAGATATGTTCAAGTCTTTCAAGATTAAATTTTTAAAGACTGTGAAAATCAGCATTTAAACTTTCAAAATATTACAGGTTGTAACTGAACATGTATTGCAGGATAAAGCCAGTTACCTAAAACACATACCATTTTTAACTGCCAAGACAAAACCCACGTATTTGATATTCACTCTCCATTAACATTTTTCTGACCCAGATACAATCCATCCTGTTTTCTAGAAAAGTTTTTACATATACCCTGCCAACCATCCCCTTTCTCAAAAGAGATTAAATCTCACCAGCACTGCCATTTTGCACAGCCAAGATCTGATTATATTTGAAACAACAAAATATTTAAATATACACAACCTTCCTTAAATTATACCAGAAATTCTACATGAACAGCACCTTACATATAAAACGCTGAAGGCAACCTGGAAAACAGTTTATAGGGCCAACCAAACCTTACTGTTACCAGGCCAAGTCTTAAATCTTTGCAGAAGAAGAGATTTTAACCACACAGAAAGCTTGCTAGTTAAAGCTGAAGCTCAGTAAAGCAAGCAAAAGCAGGGAAGGGCAGCTGCAATTTTCAGGGGTTTTGATTTTTTTAAAAAAACCAAAACATACATCTTGGTTTTTACTAGCATGAAATCTCCATTTCTCTTCCTTGTTTAAAAATAAGTGTTTCAGAAGGACAATTACAACCAGAAACAATTTTTTTATGGACAAGTGACTTGTGTATTGTGGAAAAAAAATGCCTATAGCACATGAAGACAACACATAATAATACTGCAATACCAATCTCTTTGTACCTAGCTTAGAAAAGTCTCCAAAAATTCTGACCTTCAGTTTCTAAAAAAGGGCAATTAGTTTTCATGAAAAATAGAAGGCAGCCTTCCAAGAACAGCACTATCTAAAATACAAAGAGGAATTTAGCTTATCCACAACTTCTCCAGTAAAATTAACTTCAGTGCACTAACACAATAATGGTCTTCAAAATGCATTTTTAACTGTTCATTATTAGGGTAGGAAGGTATTTTCCAATGCACCCAGAGTTTCCAACACATACACACGTTTCTGTATTAAATACCTGTTAACCACACTCATGTATCAGGATTGCTGATTGCTAGTGTATTCAAAGGATACAAGATGAACCTAGGAAAGGTAAAAAGGGAGACAGAAAAACCTGTCTTTTTGGACAGGTGAGAGGTCATTTGCAGATGGGCACAGACAAGGACACAGATGAACCTTCACACCTCTGGGTTAGTTCTAATCCAAGCATTACTCATTTTCAGAGAAACTAAGTGCTTAACTATAGCCCGCTGCTCCATCATCCTACACATACACTTAAAGGCAGTACAAACGAAACAGAGACGCTGCTTTCACACTGCATGAGACCTACATCATCCAGCAGGATCCTTGCATAACAGACTAAAATAAACCATACAAGCAGCACTAAGTTTTGGCCCTCTTCAGTTGGTAGTTCCAGAACTTCAGGCAGCACATGCACATTTTTCTTTGAAGTACATACTAGGGACATATCCATGTAATTTCATACTACTTGTGGTTTGGAGTTTTGTGGAAGAGTTGTTTGACTCCTGATTTGCAGTTGAACTAGCAGAGATTATACAAGCAGGGCATTCTGGTTTGCCCAGCTCAGTGCTCTGAAACCACCTTTTCAGGCAGAAAAATCCATGCTCCCGATTTTGACAGGAAGCACTAATAGTTTTTGTTCAGATGAGGACTTTCCTCCCTCCCAGGACCTTTCATCATTTATGCAAACACAGTATATTTACAGTAAGGTTTCCACTGTAGCATGGCTGAAAAGAAATACAGAAACAGCAGTGGAGGTAACTCACTGGAAAAGGAGCTTCTAAATCTAATCCTTCTGACAGCTTGCTGCCTGATGCTTTCTGCAAGCAGACAATTTCAAGGACTCGCTCTTTACATAGATTAAGACTTGTTGCTATGAAAGTAAATGATACAAATTCTAAATTAGCTGTACTTCACTAGGTGACTAAAGAAATCTTATGTTTTCCACATAGAGAGGAAACCTCTCCAGAATGGACAAAGTTAAATTAAACTCAACTGTTCTGTATAAACCCAGACACAACCTGGTGAATCATCAAATATGGGATGCTACAAGTATCAGGCTTAATTTTATTCCTGCTAAAAAGCCACAGAACATCTATAATTCAGGTTGCAATACTTAATTCATATTTTGTTCTCTTATCTTCTAATCAACAGAAAAATGATCAGATTAGAAGGACCTCATTTTAACACCTGTTTAGAAGTCCAACAGCCACAGTCTGGAATGTTGCAAGGTTTTTCTCCCTAAGATTCACAAATTTAAAATAGATAATGGAATCATTGCAACGGAATGCAATGGATTTATAAGAAAATATATGGGGATTAAAAATGACGGAGAGCACTAAAGGTTCTTAAAATACTGCTTGTTAAATTCAATCTAAAAAGCAGAGCTATTAGTTTGCCTGTTATAAATGGATACTGTATTTCTGATCATTGCTCATTTATCAAATACTTCAATAGCAGATCATTTTACACAAACAATATAAAACAATGTAAATGGTGGCTTTAGAGAATGAAGCAAAAAAAGCCTGCACTAGTATCACCTACTAGTTAGAATATCTGACCTATTAGTAGTAGTAAATAAAAAGCAACATTTTACCACAGTCATACAGTTGGCAAAAAAAATCTTAATGGAGAACAGATAACTTCAGTGAAGACTAATCAATTAAATATTTAGACTAAAAAAAAAATGTTGATTTGAAAGATATGGAGATATGGATTTAGAGATATGGAAGTACTGCCATAATTTTTAAAAGCTACTTTTTATTTAACTACCATTTAAAAAAATCCAATAAAACTGTAAAGTCAGACTTTGCCAATTTTAGCACCAAATTAAATTCAACTCTAAATTACAGTTTTACTAATGTTTTATCATTGATGTTGCTGCTCTTCAAACTAAAGCAATATCTCAGGAGTAAGAAGTCCATACCCCTTGCTTAAGGTGGCAAAGAAGTGTCCAGCTGAAGAGTAGTGTCAGCAGATGAGGAGCCAAATGGACAGAGCACAACACCTGCATCCTATTTCAAATACCGCTCCAAAAATCATAGGTCAGCTTTACAGCTGATTGTACTGTATGTAAAATATCGATGATATGCACTTTTCTCCAAAAATTTTCTTATAGACAGATGTCACCATTGCTCAGGAGTTATATATTGTCACTTCTCATCATGCATAAAACCAGACAATGGGCCATGCTAAATTTACAATCACCAACTGTATTTTGTTGTGCTGTAACAAAAAAAAAAAAAAAAAAAAAAAAATTCAATAAGCCTCTATAGTAGGTAAGAGCATGTCTGATTTCTTTCAAGTTCATGAAGCCCCTGTATATACATAAGGCAGTACACACAACCTTGCATTTCTTCTTTCCTGCCTTAATGGTTTTTACACCCACATCACACTGCTTTCGTATTTAAGCCCCAAACAGATCCACAGGAGAGGGATTCAGTGAAGCTTGAGGACACAAACCACTGGGATGTGTGTTTGAGGGTCTCCTCACACAAATCGGTGTACATGACACAAGAGGCAGACTGTACTGTCTAGAGGGCTTGCTTTATAATCTGTGGAATACAATGGAGCCATGCTTGGGGGCATCTCGATGATACTTAAGATAGATCGACCTACTGAAATAAAGTACCACAGAAACACAAGATTAGTATCAGCATCTAATTCTATGGATGACATACAGACTGGATAGAAATTCAGTTTACAGTAAAAAAACCATTTTTCTGTTTTATTTCTAACTTGAATGCACAGTCTAAAGTCAACAGAAGGGCCAAAGGGTTATCAATTTAATTTCATCTGCATAAATCATAAGATTATTGTTAACCATTCTAGTGATATATGAAAAATGTAAGAAAAAAACTGTTTCTCATCGATTTTAATTAAGAAGAAAATAAATAGCCAAAGTATGGTTATTTCTGCCCTTCCCTTTGTGAGGATCTTTCACAAAGAAATCAAAAAAAGGACTGTGTTTTTTTTTTTTTAAAGTAAGCACTAACATACGAATTAATAGAATGATGAAAGAACAACTTTGAATTACTTACGCTCATTTTTAAAACAAGCAAGTTTCAATTTAGTGTTCTCTCTTCAAACAAATCCATTTAAACAGATATTATTGCTGCACAAAATCAAGATAATTATCTCCAAAACAAACAATTACACTAGAAAGGGAGGGACATAATCCATTTACATATTACTTAAATGGAACAGGTCTTTCGGTAAATATGTCAGTATTTTGCAACACAGGTTCAAGCCCCGCCTGTACTCATCATGTCAGAATCGTGAAGCCCAAGTTGTCCTTTTAAGCTGCCTGTAATTGGATGCCTACATGTGTTTTGTACTATCCAGCACCAGTACTTCCCTGACACTTCCAGATGAGGCGGCGCTGACACAGCTGCACTACAAACCCAACACCCCTCCTTCGGCCCGAAGCAGGCAAACGTCCCCACATCTTGGGACTCCAACACCATGGGGGTTGGACTAGATGATCTCCAGAGGTCCCTTCCAACCCTAACAACTCTGTGATTCTGTTATCATCCGTGGTCGCTCCAGCTCTGCCATGCATGAAGGAAGCTCTCTTCCCCATCAGCTGTTTCTCCACCAGGATCGACTCGCCTAAGGCTCTCCCTCGCACATCTCCCGGACCATCCCTCTCCCTCTCCAGCTCTCCTCCCGGCTCCGAAGGGCCACCAGCTCCAGACACGGCCTGGTGTCATTGTCTCTCGTTCTCCGCCACCCCCTCTTCCTCACCCTTCCCTCCTCCCTCACCACTGCCTGTCACCTGCTCCCTCCCCGCCGGCCGTCTGCTTCCAGGTCAGCTCAGCTCAGCTCCGTGTCTGCCTATTCATCCTGCGAGCGGGGAGGAGGAGGGAAGGAGGAGGAGGAGAGCCCGACAGGCGCCGCAGCGCCCTCGCCACTGCTGTCAGCACGGGGCCGCTCCCGGCGAAGGGCGATGCTCGCCCGCAGCCCAGGGCGCCCACAGCTCCGGGGAACTGTGCTGCACGACCCAAACCTGTGCCACGGCTCAGCCCGCGACCCCACCGCTCCCGGCCCTTCCCTGCTGGGCAGCCCCTCTGCCTCATTCCCCCAGAAGCCCCACAGCCTCCCCGCAACACAAACACGCACAGGCAAAGCGGGCCCCGAAGCGCACCCCGACCTCTGGCCACCCCTTCCCTGCCCGCACGGGCTGCGCCTCACCTAGTGCCACCTCGCAGGCTTTGCGCAGCTGGGAGTGATGCGCCTTCTTCACCTCCTTGTCGGCCAGGATCTTCTCCAGGGCCCGGGTCAGAAACATGTTTTTCGTCTTCTTCCCTTCATACATGGGCGCGATCGAGCCGTGAGAGGAGGAGGGTGGAGCGGGGAAGTGAGAGCGGGGCACCGGCCTCTCCCAGCGGGAGCGCTGCCAGGGGCCGCGGCGGCCGCGGGGGAAGGGCTCCCTCGCAGGGCGTCCCGACACCCGCTCGGCGGCTCCCCCGGGGGAGGCTGGGGTGGGCCCGGGCGGCTCCGACAGCCAGCCCCCGCGGCTGAGGGAAGACGAAGCCTTCTCCTCCCTTCTCCTCCCGCCCCCGATGCGTGTGTGCGCGGACGGCGCCCGTCAGTCCCCGAGCCGCCCCCGGTCCGCGCCCGCCTCCATCAGCACCGGCGGCGGCGGCCGCAGCAACAACCTGCCCTCGCCATGTTGGAAGGAAGCGACGTCAGGGCCGCAGCCGGAGCGGGAGGAAGCGGCGGCCGTGTCCCGGGAGGCAGGGCGGGCGGAGGGAAGCGGGAGGCACTCGTCTTCTGCCCGCCCCGCGGCCGCGCTACAGGTGGAGCGGAGCGGCGGGAGGCAGCGAACAGGGACGCACGGAGATGGCCGCTGCCACCTGGGAGCTGGATGAGGAGGAGGGGCAGGGCTTCCCTTCCGGGCCACCAGCGCTAGGAGGTGGAGGAGGAGACGGAGGAGGAGGAAGGTTCCCCCAGGATGCGCCACCTGCCCCTGAAGGGCGGGCTTCGCCGAGGCTGGGGCAAGGGCCTCCCTCGGAGAGGAGCTGCCCTCCTTCCACGGCCGCCGCCTTCCCTGACGAGAAACGCCCGGGGTTCTGGCTCACGGGGTTCCGAGAGGAGAGCAGCCCCCGTCACTGAGGGACGGAGAAAGGACGGGAGAAGCGCTTTGGGGCGTGGGAGGTGTCCGGGCTCCCTGGGGCGCTCCCTCAGCCCCTCCCCTCCTGGTCCTGTAGTCCTGCCCGCACCTCCCCTCGGGCGCGGCGGAGCGCTGTATCTTCGAGTACGCGTGGTGCTCTTCCTCTGTCGCCTGCATCCTCTAACTAAAGCGCTGTCGTCTCGCCTTCCTTCCCAGTTTCTGCACGTGCACTAAGAGTATAGAGCATTGAAAAAAAATAATAAAAAGCTCAGGTCGACCGTGCCTAACTGGTAAGCAGCAAAAACATAACAGGGCTAGCTTTTCCACTCAGGAGTACTAGTACACCAGTATTTAAAAGTCGAATGTGGTGCTAACAGAAGGCAGATCTGCTTTAGAAAATTTTTACCAGATTAAAAAAAAAAGGAAAAAAATCTTAGAAATTAATTTGGAAATGAAAGAGCAGAAGTTCTAGATGTACCTTGCAAGCAGAGTGGGACAAGGCTATAGCATCAGTGTGCAGAAAGCAGGGATGGTTATGGAAACCAGGGGGCATCTCTGACCTCTGAGGACAGAGCCAGCACACGGCAAAGAGGTTATCCCCAAGAAGCCTTTCAGTCTGTCCTGTGTGCCCGTGGTTCTGATGTATCAGTCAGGAACATAGCCTTTGGAAGTTCATCCTGACACCTTCCTCACGGAGCATTTGAGAGTTTGCCCAGCCTGTCGTGCAGCTCTGCTCAGGCCTTGTAAGGAGTTTATTTGGGCACCTGTTTCCTTATCTACAACGTAGCCATTGTAGCTGTATTAGTAAAGGTACAGTGATCTCAGCCCCTCAATGAAGAGGCACCTAATGCTGCCCAGTGTTGCTTAGCCCAGTTTCCCAAATGAGAAATTATTTTTGCCAGAGTGACTTGTTGCCTTATGGGTATCTCTGACTTTTTAAGGAACACGCTGGCCCAGGGAATTCTGCTTAAGTTAGAGGTGAATGCAAGGCCTGACTGAGCAAAAATTTTTATCAATGGCTTTTTCTGGTTATTGGCTGTTTTGCCATCCAACTGATACACAATACAGAAAATATGAAGAGGGCATATTTGATTTTAGAATTGTGACAGCTTTGTGAGAGAGTTAGAACTCGTATCACCAAGCACATTGATTCATGAAAAAAATATATTCAGATTGTGTTGATTTATTCAAAAGACTATGTCTTCAGCAGCAAAATTGCTAAGCATACCTAAATTATTTCTAGTAATTTATTAATGGAAAACCATTTGCCTTTTGGCTAAATCTTAATTCTTAATTATTTTGATCTTTCAAAGCTGCCTGCTAGTGACCACATGGCAAAAATTGAGAATTTCCATGGAGTTCTTGCTAGTGAGCTTGCACAAACCATTTGAGTCCAGATTCCCTTAGCCAGGTCAGAGCTTACAAATGTTATTTAGCAAATTGACTTTGCTATTGATTTTCACAGTCCATTTAGCAGAAATACACTTGCAATATGAAGAAAAAGGGTATCTGTATGTAGAGAGCACTGAGCACTGCAGTTATCTGTTTTGTTCATATTAATGTCTATTTTAATGTTCTGTACACAAGATAATTTTACGTGTAAAATGTGTTTTAGTTGAGCATATAGAATTACTGCTGAAGTGTCTGAAGAAAAAGACCTGTCAAAAGGAGACTCAGTTCCATGTCTCTCATTCCTGCTCTATTTTGAATGCATGTTTTGGTTTGGGTATTTTTTAATGTGGTTTGAATCTTCAAATTCTGTTTTCAATTTCCAACAACTGCTGCTCTGTTGACTCAATTTGTAACTTGGCACAGCTGGCAATCTACATCTACATTCAAGTCACAAGGCAAATAGTACCTAAACTCTGCAACAGTCTAGAGCCTGCTTCTGAAGTTACACATGAGATCTTATTTTAAATCACCTGTCCAGTAGGTTAACATTCAGTTTCCTCCCCAAAGCTGAGGCAATAAGGGTGGAAAGCATCAGAGAGAAAAAGTCCCATGCCCTCATTTAAGGGCAA
Source organism: Pseudopodoces humilis (assembly GCF_049639895.1). Lineage (NCBI taxonomy): Eukaryota > Metazoa > Chordata > Aves > Passeriformes > Paridae > Pseudopodoces > Pseudopodoces humilis. The sequence continues at coordinate 33,652,522 of NC_142200.1, read as the reverse complement.
GATATGAATGGTGATCAGCTTGTGTGCTGGATCCCAGTGCTTTGAATGAAGTCAGTTGTTATGACAGCTGCATTTACTAGGTAAGACAACTGTTAAAATAATGTTTGATCAATTATAAAAAAAGTTATGGACTTTGAGGAAGCATTTTGAGACTACAGACCATAAGGAATGTGTTTAACTCTTTGCTGATTACTTTAAAAGCTAGAGGTTTATCTCTAGTGAAAGGAGAATGATAAGAATGACAAGGTGAAGATCTAGAATACTTGTCTTACATGGGTTCCTGACTAGAATCACTTAGGTTGGGAAAGACCTTTAAGGTCGTTGAACCTAACCGTAAAGCCAGCACTGCAAAATCCACCATTAACCGTGCCTTTAAATGCCACATCTACATGCCTTTTATATACCTTCAGGAATGGTAACTTAATTACTTCCCTGGGCAGCCTGTTCCAAAGGTGACAAATTTCTTTTTGGTGAAGAAATTTCTATTAATATCCAATCAAAACCTCCCTTGGTGCAACTTGGGGACATTTCCTCTTGTCCTATCATGTGTTATTTGGGAGAAAAGGCTGACACCCACCTGGTTACAATCTTCTTTCAGGTAGTTATAGAGAGCAATAAGGGCCTTGATGGGCCTCCTCCAGGCTGAATAATTCCAGCTCTCACAGCTGCTTCTCATGAGATTTGTGCTCCAGACCCTTCACCAGCTCTCTTGCCCCCCTCTGGACATGCTCCAGCACCCCAATGCCTTTCTCTCTATTGAGGGGCCCAGAACTGAACACAGGGTTCAAGGTGTTGCCCCACCACTGGCGAGTACAGGGGGACAATCACTGTCTGGTCCTGCTGGCCACACTGTGCCACTGACCTTCTTGGTCACCCAGGCAGATGCTGGCTCAAGTTCAGCTGCTGTCGACCAGCTCCCCCAGGTCCTTTTCCAATGGGCATCTTTCTGGCCACACTTCCCCAAACCTGTAGCATTGCATGGGATTGTTGTGACTCAGGCCAGAGCTGGCAATTGGCCTTGTTGACTTGTTAAACCTCAGAAGGTTCGCCTTGGCCTACAGATTCAGCCTGTCCAGAGCTGCAGAGGCTTCCTCCCCTTCAGGTGATCAACACTCCCACCCAACTCGGTGTCATCCACAAAGTGACAGAGGGTATACTCAATCCCTTTGCCCAGGTTGTTGATACAGTCATTGAACAGCACTGGGCCCACTGCAGAGCCCTGAGGGGACAGATTGTGCCGTATAACAGCAGTGCCTTGCGAAGAAATCCAAAATTCTTGTTGTATACAGTGATTCTAATGGCTGAATTGTTTTGGTTTCAGCATGCAGATCTTTGCTTTACTAGTAATTTGTTTTACTAGTAAATGTCTGACCAAAGAACTGTACTCCTCAGAGCTGTAGAGATTCCTATGTGGTTGCTGAAGTCCTGAAGATGTGGAAAAGGACTGTTAATTGTTTTTTCTGCTTAAACTGCAGAGCCTCCTGGCAACATGATCTATGAAATATTATAGTTGTCCAGTAAAATCTGGGGAATGTTTTCTGTCCAACCTAAAAGAAGCATGTAGTGTATGTGCCCTAAAGCAGAAAACCATCATGCTTTCTTGAGCCTTAACATTTAAACATAGAGCAGCACAAGAGAAAAAAGTGTATCTGAGAAACACTGCAAAAATTACTGTCTAGTACAGTTTTATTTACCAGTTAATTGGAATATTCCAGAAGCTATTTATATTGTTTCATATATTTAAACTGTTTTGAGTGAGTGTTAGAGTGTTACTTCTTTAGTAAAAAAACTGTAGAGAACTTTCCATGTGAGAGGGAACAATTAGCACCTGCTTCTACTGGCTTTATGTACACAATTGTATGTAGTGCTTGTTTGAAAATGCTGATAAGCTAGGATTAGAAGCCTTTGCCTAAAAGTCTGATGAGCAGTAAAAGAGAATATTAAAAGTGCAGTTTCATGCTTAGAAAAAGCTGATGATTTTCGGCTGTTCTGCTTCCCAAAGGAACTTTTCACCTGTATGAGCTCCCATCCACTTTCTTGTGTTGGTCCAGCTGTGTAACTGTTCCATCAGTTAGGAGACCTGTGGTTCAGCCAAAAATCAGTTTTATAAGAAAAAAAAAAGTAGGATCAGTGAATTGATCGGACTTACCTGAATATTCAGTAAATCTTACGCAAGAAAGAAAGTGGGGAATGTGGGTGGTGAGGAGGGCTGCTGCTTATGGTGGCACTGTCTTCTTAAATCATCTTGATGAGATTTGAAGCAGTACAGTGATAATTAGACTGTGATCACTTTAAGCTAGAATAAGACAGAACTACTACTAGAAGATGCAATCCTTCCTTCTCCTAGCTATATGTTTCTTACTTCCTTTGTCAGTGTAAACATTTGCATTGCTGTGTGGTGAATTATGTGCCGAATTATATTCAGAATTTAATTAGATTGAAATTAGCCTAACAAGGAACAGACTATTTTGAATCCAGATATATTTCATGTCCCAATTCAGCAGGCAACCTCATTTTGTTTGTGTTATCTCAGGGGAGTGGATAACACAAGAACAGGAACACAAAAATAGGTAAGAAGAGGTCAGGCTCTTTAAAAAAAAATAAAATTAAATTTATTAATTTTTAAATTTTTAATCTTAATTTTTTTATTTGATTGCCACAGTATTTGTTTATGCCAACTTAAAGTATAGCTCAGGCTACTACTATTAATACAAGTTTTCTTGATTGTTTCCATGGTGCAAGAGAGCACTCAGCCTGTCTCTGTATGTAACCCCATATATAGGATGGATAGGTCCATAGATAGAACTAGTGTATTCCTGCCACTGCATATGAACCCTTAATGATGGTGGCTCACTTGTCACCTTTAGCTCCAGTCTAGTACTTTGCATCTGTTCCCATCCTGTTTTCATCTACTAGATGCAGATAATCAGTGCATAATGGATCAGAGTCCAGATGGATCTGACAGATGGGAACCTGGAACAGGATTGTTCATGGCAAAATCACAGCTGTGATTTTGTTCTAAACTGCAGGCACCTTGGTGGAGAAGTTTCCAAGATTCTTACTGAATGTGTAAGATTTAACAGGTCTGCTGGTGGTGCTTGGTCATGTAATATTGAGGTACAGACCAAGCATTCCTCTCGGTCTCTTTATGGACTCATAGGACTGCCACCCTTGTAAAAATAGGTAAAGCATAATCCAGAGTGTTCAGTGTATCCATTATGCAAGGGATCACAGTCTGCCAACCAAACTGCAAGAGATATACTCACCATAAATGTACTTGAATATTTTGAGAGGGTTTTTGTTGTTTGGGGCTTTTTCTCACATAAATTCAGGAACTGGAGAGGTCATTTTGTTCACAGAGTGAGTATTCTAACAGGTTGCAGTATATCCACTGTTGCACTGAATGAGAAAAAAAGCAAGTGTTAGTAGAGGGAATATGCACCAGTAGGTAGGTTTGTTCCAAACATTTGTACAAAAGCATATAACACCCTGGAGTGACCAGTAAGGAAATAAACATCCATCACTGCAAGGAGGCTCTTTCAAAGTGACAAATTCATATCTTAAAGCTAAGAAGTACATACTCTTGCTGTATTGAAATACATTCCTGATACTACAGTTAAGTGAGGAAACATACTCCTAGCAAAGCATTCCATTTGCTAGTTTAATGTAGGATGTCAGAGAGCAGTGAAGGAAAAAATCCCACCTCTTGTGGCTGATGGAATAAAGTTTTGAGTTGTGGCTGAAAACTGTGAGAGGATATCAAAAGATCCTGGCTGTAGCTTGAATTCACATGCTGGAAGTTATACCAGTGCATCTGATGGAATATGATTCTATTTTCTAGTTCTTTTTCTGTGGGAATACATTTTCTTCTAGTCTACCTATAGGAGTTTTCAACTTGTTCTTTCTTCTGCGTGTTGCTTCTGCTAACAGATGAATACCTTACTTCCATGCACCCGGAGCATACTGTACCCTAATACTGTGAATGAAGAAGGAATGCAATTACCCATCTTGAAAACAGAAGAAAATGCATTTTAAAAACAATTGGTCATACAGGGTTTTAAAAAAGTTTCTCCAGTAGTTTTTCAAGCTTAAGGGCCTGATTATGGACGTACCAGCCCTGTCTGAAAAGGTGATTTTCTGGGACACTCAGTTGAAGAAGAGGTGCTTTTTGAGGAAAGTAGTAATGAATAGCACATATTCACCCTGAATCAGGAACGTACTATACAGTTATTGTTGTATGTGAGTCTATGCAAATGCATAGGATAGTGACTCCTTCATGACAGCATATATTTCTGTTTCTAAATGCCAACCAAGAATATAAAGTTCTGACAATTTCCTGAGGGCCTTCACACTGCAAAAGAAGATATTTGGAGAATGTATGGCAAAGCTAGCAATGAGGTCTGCTGAGTTATTGCTTCTCCCAGCCAACTCCAAAAGATAAAATTGCTAAGCAACTATTATTGCATTATAAGGAGAAACTATTGAAGAGGAGGAAGCCACAATGTGATTGCCCTTTTTCCTGGGAGGTGCTGTGACAACCATTATGGATTTCCTGAATTACTCTGTAGGTGAGCCTAGTTAATTAGTTACCTCCCCAAATACCTGTAGTAAGAAGGGCTACTATAGTATATAGCTTATGCCACTTTCTTCGTCTCCAGTGTCAGTTCAAAAATGGCAATAATCTGACAAATGAGAAAAGTAACAAATTTACTGAAAATTACATCTCTTCCACCTTTATATCCTAGCTTCAGTCTCCTGAAGGTCTTTGTGACTCATGTGACATGATCAGTGTAAAGCATGCTGAGTTGTCCTACAGATTAGTAATTAAGTAGCCTAGATATTGGGTGCATGAAGCATTAGTCTGAATCGAATTTTTATATGCTGGATGCCTCTTTTCCCCTTGATCTGAGGTGAATTTTCACTGTAGCACTGTAGAACTTGAGCATTTTCAAAGGTTTATGAAGATGTCTTTCAATGAGCTGCTAATAAAGAAAAGTTAAAAAAACCAGTTGAAAATGAAAATCAACTGAGAAAAGTTGAATGGAATTCAGCTGGAGAAAAATATCCCTTAAATCTCTGGGCAGGGTAAGTGAAATTAATAACAAGGGTGGTTTCCAAGTATTTTAATATCTGTGTTGAAACACTTAGAGAGGTCATAAAAGTCATGTAAATTAGGGTGCAAAACAATGAGACTGAAGCAATAACCACTTTTAAATGCCATGAAATGAGCTTTGAATCTGCCTGATTGTTTCCTCCAGCAACTGCAGTGGGTCGTTTCCTGTCAAAAATGCAATAACTGATGTTTGAGCATATACTTCATAAATTGTAGTCTTCATGACATGAATGAAAGATTTTTAATATGAGTAACTTGAAAGATAAAATTGAATGGAAGTTACGGATACTTTTGCCTAAAAGAAAGACATTAAAGAAGCACTGCAGTGATTCATACTAATATGCCAGTTAACTAACTGTTTGCTAGGTGTGTACTTACTCAAATATTTTTACAGGGCATTTTGAAACACCTGCAACAATCTTGATGAGACTTAGATTATGTTTCTAGTTTCAAGTCAAATGTCTCAGCTGATGTGCAATCTGGATAATGAAAAAATGAAGTGACTGCTTCACAGCATGTACAATGTATGGTTTTTCATGACATTGAAAGCTGCTGCTGTCTGGATTTTGGTGCAGGCAGACCTGGAGTGTTTTGATATCTGGAGGTTTATACTGTGTGCTGTTTCTTTCTTTTATAATTTTAAGTCTTTCCATACAGAATATGGACAGGGGCTATTAGAATATTTTGCTGTGCCACTGGTACTGTTGAAGTTCAATTTATAATTTTTGTAGCTAAGAATGTCAAACAAATGTTATTGGGCTGGTAAAAAATCTCATCATAGTTTGTGAGATATTCAGCAGATAGTTCTACAGGGCCCTTGTAATGGATATATAACAATACAAATCAACACTAATGATAATCCTTATGGTGTTTTATATATACCTGCACCAAACTTACATCCTTGGCTAGCTCTGGGACTAGATACATTTAGCAATAAAAGTTTAGGTACATTTATTTAATAGCATGTTATAGCATGGAGCTTGAATTGGTCTGCATGGGATGGGGGTCATGCCTCTGGATTGCTGCAGGTGTCATCCTTAAAGTACTCCCCTGACAAACCACTTCTATTCATTAGTTTCTCCTTCCTTAACTTTTCCTGGTTTAAACTCTTGTCAGCACATTGCTTCTCTTTTGCTCACCGTTCTAGAAGAGAAAAAATGTGTTATTGTGCAGAAGGATATAATAACAGGGATATTAACGTGCACAAATGGCATGAACACAGATCAAAGAAGGATGCAATATGGTGCAGTTTTTCAAAATTAAACCTGCTGGCAGTGAGCTCTCTCACATGCATGAGGTCAGTCCAGGTGTGGACACTTAGAAACCAGAACATTCAGCATGGCTACCTGGAATTTCTTTTTTTGGTGCAGCAGTATGTATGACACCTTCAAGATAGCTGTCTTAATCCTAAGGCATAATAGTTCATGGAGAAATATGTAAAAGAGGGTACACAATTGTGCAATTCTTTATAACAGCAATTTGAGGTATTCATATCACATAATACGAGACCCCATCAGAATTTTCCCCCAGTTTGAGGAGGTTTAAGTTCCCACTTTCACTTTTTACTGTGGTGCTGTATCAAAGGTAGATTAAAATGCAAATTTGCTTTAAATTCATGGTGTACTGTATAAGAATGAGGTTGTGTCCTTTGAACTAGATGTGAGCTCTCTATGGAAGCTGACTGTACTCTGGTGTTAAAATCCAAGAGATAACAGCAGTGCTTTTTTAGGCAAGCTTTGCATATTTGTGCACATTTGGTAAAAGTGGTCACTGTGAAATATAGTATTAAAACAGTCTGGTGTATCTGCAAACATAAATTTCACTGCAGAAATGTTAATTTAAAAAAAAATCACAGAATACAAAAGTCTGAGGTTGCTTTTACTATGTCATTTATTAGAAAGTATTTATTTCACACATACAATTGTGATAAATGTTTTACCATCAACTTGTGACAGCATTTTATTTTACTTGCTCATAAAAAACTCAGAGTGAGTTTTCTTTTTAATGAAGGTATTGACTTTTACAAGAAAAAGATTGCTTTTGCAGTGGGAAGCTGAAGAGGTTATAGTTTACTTTGAATATTTGATTGCTAGTCTCTATTACTGATAATTTGCATCAAACATGGAGTTCTTATACATTCTTATAAAAATAAGATAACATTTTCACTTTAAACTCAGGATCCTTTAAATATCAGAAACAAGAAAAAGAGATAATTGACAAAGGAGACTGACTGTTTACAGGGGCATTCACTATAGATTCAGCAGGCAGCTGACAGCCAAGCAGCTACTGGGGTAAAATCCACACGGTCTTAACAATCCTGGAAATTTGCTGTTTTCAATGACAGATTTGGAACTGCCTTATGATAGAATCTGAATACTCTGCATTGCTTGATTATTCATGTACTGGTATGCTATGTGTCTTTGGTATTTTCTATATCCTGTATAGTAGCGGTTTTTTTGACTTCTAAAAAATCTGTCCAGGAAAAAAAGAAGAATTCACCAAGCAGCTAACTCATTAGACTAGTGTTAGATGGCTAATTGTTATTTATGGGGGCTCTTACATTTTTGGCTCTCTCCAGCAAAATAAAAGGACAAGAAATGAAATATGAATGTAGAGTAACAAAAATAGCAGGTGGGATTAAAAGAGACATGAAAGACAGAAAAAGAGAAGCATTCATGGTCCACAGCATCTGAAAGGTGCCAGGCTTTGCTTGTGGTGGCTGAATAAATTAGGCCTGCCTGAGTTAAAGTTATGTGACAGAAATACATATAGGAAGTTTGCTGATTATGTGGACATTATTTTTTGTTAGACAAATATTTATAGCTAAAATAAATAACATGTATTTTTAAGACTCATAGGCTGACTCTTGCTATGCAAAAAGAATGCCATCTAATGAGTAACTTGTGCAGTATTGATGGCACCAAGCCTAAGGTAGATGTGACCTGTCATCCACTACATCCTGTATTTTTCTCTTCCAACTACAGACAGAACCAAGTCGATTTAGTTTAGATAAATAGCTTTGACCCATAAGTCAGATGAGTTAAATCCCACCTTCAGAGCAGAAAGGCCATGAAATTTTTCTCCCAGACAGGTGAAAGTTGAGGCCTGCCACCCCAGAGAATGAATACAGAAAAACAGAAGGTGAATGGCAGCATTGGTAAACCTGTAACTCTAACACCTCTTTGTTCTTTGTATCCTGCATTACCGTGTCCCAGCAGGAGGTACAAGGGTACCTGTTTTTTTTTATCCAACACCTAAGAATGGGTAGATTTACTAGGATATCTCAGAAATCTGAAGTAAAGATTTTGGCTGTAGGATTATTGACAGTTTTTGTCTATATGCTGAAGTATACTGACTGTGCTGTTAAAGGTTTGGATCTTTTTTATGGTGATGTATGTAATTGTCAGGGAACACCTAATGAGAAGTAGAGAGAGAGTTCATGATTCAAGTGTGTGAGCCTTTATATGTTATATTCTCTTGTATAATGAATTTGCAGAGTTTAAGGATTATTTATTTATTGTTCCTTTTTAAAATAGGTATATATTAGGCAAATGGACTGACTCTAGCTGTGTTAAAATAATTTCCCACACTGAAAGGCAAGTAAAATGATACATATCCAATAGCTTTTGTGTTTCTTGCAGCCTTGACTTCTGTACTCCAGTGAATCTGAGCGCTGAAGTGTGATTTAAATAGATGCACATTGTCGAGATTTAGGGAACCCTAAGAAAGACTTCCTTAGAAACATTCCTGTGAAAGTCTCATCTCCTGGGTTGCAGTGCTGCTTTTTGCTTGGAATTTATTATGTCTTTAATTTTATACTGTATATTGGTTGTGCTTCAACTTTATCTTATTCAGCTATGGTCTCAATCTGTTCTTGAAAAGCAGTGTACTTATGAAAGTGCATTGAAATGCAGGAGAATTGAGAAGAATCGTCTTTGCATGGTATTATGGGTGTTTAAAGAAAAGTGGAGGAAGAAATGCACTTCTGCTATGCAGTGGGATCAATATTTTGATGAATTTTATGGCAAGCGAGGCTTTCCATAGAGGAAGATAATCTTAACCCTCTTTTAGTTTCCAGGGCCTTATAGGAGCTACGTTGTTCTTTTTATACTTATGCTTGTTCCCTTGTGGAAATACCTCCTAAATATAATGCAGACAACTTCTGCTACTTCTGTATGGATTCCACTGCTCTGCTTCTTCACGCATCAGATTCCAATCTGGCTTGGCTGTGTTAGGATTTATCCACTGGTACAGCTGGAGAGGTAAGGTATAAACTTGCATGGAAGGGGAAACACTGGTATTGCCAAGCAAGGTAGTAAGCAATACTAGATAGATACCTTTTACTTCTTTCCATGTACACCAAAAATTAATTATGTCACAAGGTCATTGAATATTTAAATAAACATTATCCCCATGGGTATACTCCAAAGGCAGGTAATTTTTTAGGTAAAAGAAGCTTGATTATGGGCTTTGACACCATCAGATGAACAGAGAAGTGATTCTCTTCATTTTAGCATCCATCTCATCTTCTGTGCTTGTTACTTTTAGAAATAATCCTGGCAGTATCTCTTTATTTTACTTATTCGGGGTGAAGTTATTTTTATACTCCTCACAGAGTGTCATTCAGTCTAAAATGACAAATCTTTGCTTGTTTGCCAAATTTTTTCTAAGTTTTGTTCTTCCACCTGTTTGTTTAGTCACTGATAGCTGTTCATTCTCCCAATGTGTCATCTGACCCAGCAGCTCTGGGATTTTCAAACATCATTAATGTTCAACATTATTTTCTTTCATCTTTCTAAAGTATTGGTGCTTCAGTGATTTTATTCCTGGTTGAAAATAAAAATGCCTTTTTATACTAGTTAATCTCTGCTACTCTTAGGGCATAGTCTTGCTACTTAATTTGGACATTTCCTCTATTCTGTGTTATAGACTTCTGTCCTTTGCCTTTATTTTTAGTCCTGATACCAAGTGAAAATAGAAAACGAACTCCAAATGTCCCACCTTTGCTCTGTGTATTCAGAATATGAAGGTGATATATATTTTACTTGGTATAGTTTTGGGTAAAACTTTTCATTAATAATTTGTCTTCTGGGATTATTTTTTCTGTCATGTACATACAAACTGTTAGTTTTCAACAGAATGGTAATTGCTGAATCCTTTAAAGGAATTTTTAAGAAATCATATTTTTGTGTGACCTTCAACAGACACCTAAATGGGAGAGAGTTATTCTTGCACATATTCAGGCTTTAGCACCGATGGGTTGTTTATGATTTTCATAAAGGCAAAAGAAAAACAAGACAGTGATTCCATCAATTTCAAACAACCCTCTTTCTGATGGGCTAGGTGCCAGTGGATCTGCAGCCAAAGAGGAAGCGAAGGAAAAGGAAAAGGCAAAGGAGCCCTTCCCTGGTGCTGTGCAGAGGAGCGTGAAATGAATGGGGATCTTCCTTTCTCTGTTAAGACTCTGACACAGACTAATTTTTTTCGAAAAGTCAAGCAGTCCTGACAGCTGTGAAAATGTTATGTTCCTACTCTCAGCTCCAGAGGAAAGTGCTGTAGAAGAGCTTCCCAACATTCATTAGCCAGTCTGCATCAAAACTGCTGTCTGAGGAATATCCCGGTGTTCAGACATGTTTGCAGCAAGGTATCTGCTGAGGCCTCTGCTGAAGGTTGTACTTATTATCAGCAGGGTCGGGAAGTGTGTGTTTGATGGGTAGTGGACTGCATCTACTGGCTCTCTAAACAGCCTTCAACATGACAGCAACTTCACATTATTTCTACCTCGAAGAGACATCATTTCTCACAAAAGAAACCTCACTAAAATAAATACAAAAACTTCAAAAGAAAACCTTTAATGTGTGTAAGATAAGAGGGCTTTTTTTAGTCTTAAGTTACTATTTTAAAAATGTTTTCCTGCAAATGGTTAATATATAGAATAATTGTTCATGGGCTGAAGCAGTTCCAAAAATCTTGGTGGCAGTTTATGGGCCTGTAGGCTCTCCAGTGCTCTCGTTAACACTTCCAGACTTTTCAGGCACAATCTCAACACCCCTTTGCTCACTCTGGGCAATGGTATAAGACCTTCTTCATTACATACAAGGTAACAAAAGCTTTCTGGGACGCAATCTACGTTTGGAGTGGGGGGCATGACACCCTCGGACGGCCTCTGCCCTAATGTTTATAATAGCAAAACTCGCCCTCTGAGCTCTGTAGGGTGCAGTGCACAAAGTGTTTGGCCCATGAGGGGAGATCGTAGATGGTGTGTCAACCATAGTAGCAGGTATCCCACAGAGACACACTGCAGCAGAAGGGAGAACTTCCTGTGTTGCAGTAGTGAAATCATGTCAAAGGGCTTTTAGGGAGCTGGCCAGACAAGCTGAACTTGCGTGTGCTTCCAGCAGGCAGAGGAGAGATGCTGAACACATGCTGTCTGCCATCAGCAGCCCTGTGGTTGCCAAGAATTGCAGCTACACCATTACATAAACCATCACACAGTACACATTGTGCAGCCAGACACTGTTTGTGTGTGAATGACTCTGCGTAGGTACGTGGGGAAGTTCACACATGTTAACAGGTTCATGTTTTAAATTTAGTACCAAAAGTTAGGCTGTTTTATAGCCTGAAGTCATCACCTACAGACAGTATTCACTTGTTTTTTTAAAATGGAGGGAGAAAAATGGAGGTGCATGCATCATGATAGAGCAAATTTGTCCTGTTAGAGAGGGCTCAAGTACAGATTCTGTGCTATCAAGGCCAAAGAGCAGCTGTGGTTCTCCTACAACACTAGTAGGCATGTCACTATTTTAACCCTTACAAAACTGTCTGGCTCACAACAAAATAACAATAGATCTTTCCAAACCATCTCTGAGAATGTGATAATTTAATTCAAACGGCCTAAAGCAATTAGTCTGTATAAAGAGCTTAAAATAGACAAAGATACTATTTTTTTTTAAATAGCTATTTCTAGCTCATTAGCCACAGAAAAATCCTTTACACTCAGCTTTTTGACTGCACTCCATCAATTCGGCCCAATCAACAGATTTTCTCAATCTAGAAACAAAGCAAAATGAAACAAGGGAAATTAAACAGTGAGTAGGTCAGTCATCTTTGCTCAGCTTTCAAGGCTGCTATAATTGGGTTTTTTTCAGTCATGACATGCTTGAAAACAATAAGCCACCTGCAAACTATGGCAGTGATTTTAACAGCTGTATTATTTTCAAGAAAATTGAAAGTCTCATTCTTAAAGTACAACTTCATCTGACTCTTTTGTGTGTATGTATTTTCAGGCCTAAATTGCTATTTTGCTCAGAATTGGAAAAAAAGTTTCATTAACTGGTTAAAAAAAGAGACACTTCTCCCAGCATTGATCCATCCTGATATGCAGAGGAATAGCCTGGCACGTCACAGTCAGCAAAAAAGACTAAAACACCTGCTCCAAATCATACCACAATATTTGTTTCAGAAGCTGTTATCTATTATTTTATATAAAGTATATGTTCCTACAGGCCTGGGGGTAGTTGAAAATATTTCCTTGTTATGGCTATTCTGCCATATTATTTTTCAAAAAGGCCAAGAAGTGCTAATGTGGCTGGACTTTCAGAGCAGGCAGGACTGATGGAATATATTGCCCCACATTTTTATGGCAAGGGATGGATTTTCCTTGTCACAGGCAAAGTATGTTTTCTGCATGGCTGGGGACAATGGCAGATTTTTTTAATTACGATTTGAATCTATTATTTATGAGTGCATTCCCTGATGTCTGAATCCAAGGGCAAGCCCTGCTGTGCTTGACGTGGTCTCTCACAAGAGGGCTTGGAAGGACCTCCACCTTACAAATGGAGAGACCTGAGACTTTCTGCTTGACTGCTTCTGCATGTCAGGCAACAACAAGCACTCAGGGACTAAGGATTTCCCAGTTCTCAATGTCCTTGCCCCAAACATAGTTTTCTAAGGAGAATCATGTGTTAGCTCGCTGGTAGTTCCCAAACTTGCAGATGTTAACAGAAGACCGTGTTGTTAAGGCAGGCCCTTTTGACACCAGGAGCAGCTTAAGGCTGTGAATTTCTGACAAGCTGCTCAACCAGCACATCATGCTTGGGGTGACAGGCACGTTCAACCAAGAAGAGTGAAACCACTCTGGAGTTGTTCCACGTCCTCTAAGATAGACACAGCATCAGCATCAGTACTTCTGACTTGGTGGTGCTGACAGGGCTGGAAAATCTATCGATGCAATCACTCAGAAGGCAGCTCTCTCCGCATACAGCTTCCCTCCTACACAATGAGGGAGAAGGCAATTACAGGTGTTGGGACTTGAATTTTTTATCCTGAATAATTATGAGAGTTAGGCATACATTAAACACATGGTAAATAATCTACATTTTCTGTGGACAGAAGACTTTTAAATTTCCAACAAATTTACCAATTATTTTGTGTTGTGAGCATTTAAAAATGTTTTTTAAGAAGTGTACCTAATGCCACGGGGTTTATATTTAAAAATTCTTTCTGTAATTTATTTAAATTTCTGTTCTCTTATTCCATTTCCTACAGCAGAGCGATAGTTGTATCTCTGTGCATCTGAGATGCATATGTTCTGTTGTTTTACCATCACTGAAGAACTGCTTAAAGATGGTAATATGTGGCTTTTAGGCATGGAATTCAGAAGCACCAATGCATGCGTGAGACTGAATGTGACCACTAAACAAAACAGTGAACTATGGAAATGATGTAGTAATTTTGCACAACCAAAGGAAAGGTCAAAGTGCTTACAAAAGTACTTATTACCCTACCTATGCTACCAAGTATCTTATTCTTTGACATACATTAAAATACATACATTAAAATGAATGTAAATATAAAAAGAGAAGGGATTGTTTAACAGAAAAAAACTGTGCCAGTTGAATACTAGCTTATTTTTTCATAGGAAATACAAAGCTTTGTTCCCAGCCTTAAAAATTAGACACAATATTGTCCATCAATGGCTATTTTGTGCAGTCCTTGACTAGGCAGCTCAATCTGCACAATTATGTTTTGTGTAGACAAGTGGACTGGCTCTGGATATAAATGCATGTTGGCATTCAAGGTCATTTTGACTCCTCTTCCAATTCAAATTTTGGAAAAGGTATTGCAGTTCTCAGAAAGGAATTTCAGATTTCCATAGGCTTTACATGTTACGAGTGACAGAATACACTGACCTTTCTGAGGCAATTTCTGGAAAATACACAAGGAGCTTCACCCAGCAGCAGTGGTCTTTATTCAAACAAAGCTCAATACTTTATTGACCTCTAAAGGCAATTTTTTATCAATTTATGAATGATGATTTAATGTAATTTGTCATGCTTGTTTTTGGGAAGGGTGACTTGAAGAGGCATGGACCTATTCCTATGAATTAATCTCAGAGGTTTGTTTAAAAAAAACTTAAAGCTATATAAAAAAAAAAGATCAATGTTGTTTTCCATGAAGGGGTTGTAATTATTCTATCAATAATCAATGGAAGTGGAACTTCTGGAATTCACATAATCACTGTATATGTGATTTTGACTGCTGCATTACTAAACAGTGTTTTGCTGTTCATGTACTTTATATTGTGTTGAATGATAACCTGTACCTATGATCATAAAATAAATTCACTTTTCTCAAAACCAGCTTTCAATTCTGTTGTCCTGTAGTCAGTAAAAATTGCTGAAAATTAGTATTCAAGCAGGGTCCATCCATATACTAGTGTGTAGCTTTATTCATGGAAAGGGTTTGATATCAAGTACTTCTAAATGTCAAAGCTTCTTAGATAAATCTAAGAGTACTTGCAGTTATTCCTGTCCAAGGAGGTTAATTAGGTCTAAAATTTTAGGTCATTTTGATACCTAAAGGAGGATATTTGTTTGTTTCCCTTTCTTGTTCCAAGAGTTCAATTACTTTTCATTACTAGTGGAGTTGTAATGATATGAAGATAAAGCTGAAATATTTCACATGGTGAACTGCTGGACTGTGAGCAGGAATCAAACCATCACATAAGAATTCGGTTCCTTCAGTCCATGCTTGTACTGTAGCAATTCAGAGGTAAATTTGCCTCACGCTAATTAGACTTCCCTCATTCATTCTCTCCTTCAGTCTCTTATGTCTTTGTTCAATCTTGTCACCTAAATTCAGAATAACACATAATGGTTGGTGCTAATCATTTATACTGCTTTCAAGACCATTGGTCAGGAATCTGTGCATAGCAAAAGACAGTTATTGCTGTCTTCAAAATATTTAATTGTTATAGTTATGAGCAATTGGAAATTACTATTTTGAGGGCTTCTGTCCCCTAGATGTTTAATAAAGCAGACTAGAAAGTTATGTTATTCAAACAAATCTGAATTAAACAAATCTGAACAAGCCTTCAGAAACTTGTGTAAAATAAACACATTTATTAACAAGATGTTATTACAAATAGAATGCAATTCTGTAATCTTTTCTCACTGATTGCCTTTTGCAGTCCTGAAAACAATGATACTCTTAATTAAATACAGTACTTCCCTTATAAGACTTAGAAAGATTGCCCATGTGCTAAGTTCAAGTGCTTATTTTAGAGAGGATGTAGGTTTTTTAAATTCTTCATCCTTAGCATGAGGAATGTTTTGCAGATAGTTAAAATTGTTACATACTTGCACTAAAGTTTTAACACTGAAGTAAAATATGAATAATACTTCAAAAGTCTTTGACAATTTTATTAACAAATATGTTTTAGTTAATATGTAGCGGCATAAGATTAAATTCAAAATTAATAAAGTAAAATATATATTTCTGCAGATATAATAAGATAAAAAAAATACTATTTTATAAGTACTAAAAATCCATCAACATGTTGTTATCTTCTCTGTGCTTTCATTATTCTTTCAAACATGGTGCTTATTCAATTTATTTCAGCTGTAAGGCTTCTACCTTCACCTCTGGCTCACATAAGAATCCATTAAAAATTTATTAATTCCTTTAAAACAGGCAAAAAAAATACAACTTCCAGGAAGAAGAGCCACATAGCCAAAGAGCCACAGAACTCACTGTAAGAATATTGATAAATAAAACATTAGTTAATTACAGTTTAAGGCTAAATCCTTGGCTGGTGGAAATGGGCACTCACTGTCTACAGCAGAGCCCAGATGCACCAGTCGACTGCCAGCTTCAAGTTCCAAGTCATGGTAAGTTGCTTTGTCTCTCCATGAAGCAGAATATTGTCCATCTCAACAGTATTTTGTTATAATTCTTACACATCACTAGGAAAATTACATTTTCAAAGATAATATGTTGATTTTGAGTCCAATCTACATTTGCAAGTAGATTTCTCTGAACAGTTAAAAGAAACCTTGGTTCAAATTATTGCATAATATAAAAAAAAGTATCACAAAAGTGCATATATGTATGTATGTATACACGCAGAAGGAAGCCACACTGCCACTTGCAATGCAGCCAGCTGCCACTATAAGGCATTTATTGCTGTAGATACAGGCCTGTGTTGGATCACAGGGTATATTTACATGAATTTATCCCTTGGTTTGAGAGACCCCACGGGAAGTCTTCATATTAGGGAAAGGTATAAGGTCTGGAACACTTTATTGTTGGACCAGCCTCACTGAAATTGCAGAATTAAAGTTTTATTGCAAAAGGTAGAAACTATTTTGCACCATACTAGTACCTAAATTAGTATATCAACTTTATGGACCTTAGAAAAGCAGATATTAAATGATGTTTTTCCATTTTCCACTAAGTTAATTTGGAAGAAACAATATCACATTTCCCATTAGCGTCTAGATTTCTGAAGTGGACAAATTTAGAATGGCAACTGAACACACTGAAAGGCATCACCACTGGGAGTAAAATGGCTACTTCCAGCTCCTAGAAGTCCCTCTCAATTACATTTCTTCAGCAAGTGAAGAGTTATATTTTTAACTGCAAGCATGGTCTCTGTGCAGGTTGGTTTGATCAGCATTTCAGGAAGCAAAAATCCAAAATGTCCAGTGTCACGCAGCTCAAATGCAAAAGCATACGGGATGCCATTTTTGTAGGCCCAGTCCATAGAGCTGCCAGAACTCACATCTGAAAGAGGAAATTCAGAGAAAGCATTAAAAAATATTAAGTCAAGGTCATGCTGAAATCACCAGAGGGTTCGTGTGGCATTTTGTCTCTGGGACTCAGTGCACTTGCAACTCCAGCTCTTGCTTGCCCTGATCCTGAACACCCTTCAGGGACTAGTATGAGCACCCAGCACCCAGTGAAATGTGCTCAATACTATATGGACCCTTCATTTTAATAGGAAAAAATATTGTAACTGCTTTGTGTATAGCAAACTTTTAATAAAAGAGAGTATCTAGAATAAAGCCTCAAACTGTTCTTGTCTCCATGTGAGCAGTCTGAAGCTTTCTTTCCACAAAGATGTCCCAGCTGGACTGGAGAGCTCTGCATGCTCCTAAGTTTAAATTGGGTTTTTTAGGCAATTCATTTGCAGTGAGAAGGGGGAAAGCTGATAAAGTAATCTGCCATCTTCTTTTTAAAATGCTTTTAAAATTCTTTTCATTTGTTTTACTTTCTTACCATTTCCTCACAGCATGAGAGCGTTTGCATAGTTGGTGTCTAATATTAACAAACCTTCCTGAGGAAGTGTGCTGCTTATGCTTTCATTATCTCCCTATGTTAATTACCCAAGACACACTTTTCTATACAGATGCATCTCTCACATGGCCTGCTGTAATCTGTGCAATTCTGGCATTAACTCACACTGCTTTTCTTTTGACATAGTGACTGAGTGTGTAATGAGCAGTGCAGTGTAATGAGCACAAGATGATGACTATGCTGTGAGATGGAGGCCCATGATAAGTGGAACTGTAGCTGAAACACAGCAGTGGCAGAGGAGATGCGAGAGGTTACTTCTGTAAAGTCTTTAGCTTTTCACTTTTTCAATGTCTGTTATGATTAGCCATAGCATTCAAACCTCAAGGTTTCAGTAAAGAAAAAATAGTGTCTTGTTAAAACCTTTTGAACTTCTTTTTCTTTTACCTCTCTACAGAGAGCTTGCCTGACAAATGCTGTTACGACTTAGTCGTGCATTTACAGTATCTGATAAAGATACGGTTTTCAAGATCTTCGTTTTTCTTTTTAAAAAACCCACATTTTTATATGGTATGAATATGTTATTTTCTGGCTTTTGACTCTCAAGTGTGTTGCATTTCAATCTCTTTTATTGCATCAGTTGAATTAATCTTACTGCAATCAACTGACCGAATCAGTTGCAAAACTTTGTTCTGCCTTCCTCCCAATCCAAAATCAGAACAAAGTTCATTTTAAATTGTGTTTTCATTCTTTGTTATAATAAGGGTGTTTTCCTTCTTACTGTAGGAAGGTTAATGTCACAAACCTGCAGAGGGAAACTTACACAAAGTGCTGGATGCAGGGCCATATCTGTATCTTACACCATAGGCTGACTGAAGAGCGTTAACAGCATTATAGGCTGCTGATTCCTGGGGAGGAGAAAACATCAAACACATAAATTAGACTTCAACTTAAATACTCTGTTGTGACTGGAACCTGAGTCAATGGATCATTGCCCTCCGGTGCAATGCTGTGTTCCATGAGTCCATGGCAGCTAAGTTAAAATGACTGCAAAGGATAAATGCATTATTTATTTTTAATGACAGTAATTCCCTGAAAAATTTGGTTTGGTTTTTTTTCATGGCATAAAAGAGCTCACTGCACCATGAGTGATCAGATGTTAAGTATTTGTAATTATAGGTATATATGTCAATTTAGCGACGTGACAAATTTAGATGACGTGTAAAACCATGAGATTAAATAATCTCTTTTTTATGCAGTTTAAAAGATGTGCATGCATTTTCTGAAGAAGAATTTCCAGTTCACTAAACCTTGTCTCTGCTGGGCTTTTGAAAGAGAAATGATGTCTTGTTGACACTCACAGTGGTTCAATGAGCAGAGTGGGAAGAAGGAAGGAGACAAGTTCCACTCCTGAATCTCTGATCAGCAGGTAAATGTTCACTGCTGGTGTAACTTCCTCTGGGGCTGATGATGTAGTCTTGGGGAGCTCTTTTCTCTATTTCAGAAATGTGATTTCAGTCCTGTACAGGGGAAATCAATGCCTACATTGCAACAGCTTGTGGCTGAAAGGCTGTTTAGGAGGTTCATGGTTCATCCTGTGAAACTGTGGGAAGAAGGCCTGGCCCATGGAAAATTCTGAGAGTCACATATGGATAGTGCATTGGAACACACGGAAAGGATGCACATATTCAAAAGGAAAAGGAGTATTACCCCAAAGAAAAAGATATTGGCAAAGATGAAATGAAGGTTGGGAAAACATAACCATCTCTCTATAGAGAACAGGAAATTATTTGGAGCTAGAAACTCTGGACTTTGAACCACTGCAATGGTTGTTTTAGTTGATTTATTTCCTTGAACAGAAAGTTTGTTTGGTTTATACAAGATTTCATTAACTGAGTCTTTACCTTGTTATTCATCAGGCACTAAATTAATACACGGGGGAAGGATTACCCTATACTTGCTTTTCCATTTATATGTTTTTCCTAACCTTTCACTTGTTTGCCCTTGTCAGTAGTTGGGATTCTGACTTAATCCTTGGTCTGACCCATGCAGGCTTTGTCTGTACAAGTAGAGAAGCCAGAGAAAACTGCTTTAAATGTCATTCCGGAAACAAAAATAAGTTAATTTTCACTTCCTGATGTGCAGGTAGAGCTTTGGAGAGTTTATTTTACACAGTAACTCCTCTTAGCGAATGCAAAAGGACATTTTTACTCCATTACAAAAATTTGTTAGGCACAACCAGAATTTTTGTTTGTTTAGCAGGACAATGGTGCTGGAGACTGTGACCTTTTCAGCTTGACCTCTTGCCACCTCCACAAGAGTGTGTAGAAACAAGGACTGCTTAACTCAGTATTGCTGGAACTTCTGCAGGACTGGGATGTAGCTGTCAGCCAGTGTAAGGGCTAACCTCTGATTCACCCTAACACCAAAGATGAGAAGGGCCTGTCCTGTGGGAGAAGGGAGAAGTGCTGTCACTTGGCACTCTTCCTCCAGATGCTTTGAC
This sequence comes from Pseudopodoces humilis, assembly GCF_049639895.1. Taxonomy (NCBI): domain Eukaryota; kingdom Metazoa; phylum Chordata; class Aves; order Passeriformes; family Paridae; genus Pseudopodoces; species Pseudopodoces humilis. The sequence continues at coordinate 33,632,330 of NC_142200.1, read as the reverse complement.
CTCTGAGTTGTGACACCCAAGACCCGTGATGGGGTTGGAGTTGTTGGACCCTGTGAGTGTGGCAGGGTGGCAGTGTGAGGTCACTGTGGGGGCTGTGGCTGCACAGGGCCTGGGAAGGGGGAGCTCCAGCTGCAGCCAAGAGCTGTTCTCTGGTGCCTGTACTGTCCCAAGTACGAGACCCTGTTTCTCAACCAAAATTTGCAAGCAGCTGTGCTTACCATCCCAGGGTTTTGTGAGGAGCTGGGATGGCCCAACAAGAGGCCTGATGTCAAGGGAGCAGGAGACAAGGCTCAGCTGGGGGAGCTGAGAGGGGTGGAGAACAAAGTCCTGATAAATGTGCCATGGCAAGGAGAACATAGCCACAAATGAGAAGACTCCCTGTGCATGAGTTATGCACTGTACAGTAATGAGACAACATGTCCAGAGCTGCTTTGATCTGCTTTGATCCTGTTGAAATATTTCTAATAAATAGTTTGGCAATGCCCATTTAAAATCAGCACAACAGTAATGGGTTCTGTGCAGAGGCAGAAACTATCTGGAGGTCAGACCAGGAGCATCCCAAGTCCATGTCCTCCATGTGGGCATGCATCCCTGGGCATGTGAACTTGAAGCTCTTAGCCTTGAGGATTGCAGCTGGCTTTCACTGTTAGAGCCATGTGCCCCAAAAAGGGACAGCTCTCAACTCCATCATACTGTGCGGGTTGGATCCTAAATAAATACAGGCAACCAGTCTTTGAACACCCTCAAGTAGAAAATGCCACATAAAATTACCAGATTTTTGCAAAGATGTACACAAACTCCGTCATGCCATGTAAGTTCACTGCAAACACTAAGGCAAATGACAGTGCAGGAAGAAAATGGATGAAAATCAGGTGAAACTTAAAACTCTTGAGATGCATGTGTGTTTCTGATGGTGTTTTCTTCAATCTAAAAGAGTACTTTCATTTTAAGCATCTTAAAAAACAGATTTCAGGAGAGTGTTAATAAGAGAGTTGTGCCTAAATTAGAAGAGAATATGCATGTTGTGATCAGTACACAGCTCTCCAGTTTCAAAGCAGCTCTGAATAATTGAACACTTTAATTGAAATGGTAACTGACAGCTCACTAGAATGATCTGACCCAGACAGAAACAGCCTTTCTTCTGCTCAGAATTAATCGTAGCTCACTGTTAGCACCAAAAGCTATTTATGTGCTATGCATCTGGGGTCCTACTGTTTTCCACTGTACACAACCCATGTAGATCAACAATGCTTGTTCCATCCGTGTCAGGAAACAGAGATCTATCACTTTCCAGCTCACTGCAATTTCCAAGAGAACTGGAGAATCTGAAACCTCAGCCTAAGTCATCATTTTTGAGACTGAAAATATAAAAAACTGTACATTTATGAGCCACCAGGTGATGGAACCTTTGGTTGTAGGCAAGTATTAAAACACACAAATAAATAAGCAACAAGTATTCCCGTAATTTTCACTATGATCCCTATAATGAGTTTTATAAATAACAGGAAATTACTTCAGTTTCCTATTTCAACCTCCCTCTTGTTTTTGACCAACTACAATGAAAAGAAGTATGAAGCTCAAATACTGACAAGATATTTAGAATTGGTATTTGGCTTCCATTCGCCCATGGGAATCGTTTAAAATAGTGTCTTTTTTTGGTTCCTTTAGGTCTGTGCTCCACTCTCACTGATGAGAAGCCTGATCCAAAGTCTTGCAAACCTGAAGAACACCTGCTAAACATCAAAATTTGGGATCCTTTGGTCTAAAAGCGATGGCTGGAAAGGCAAAATATTTACGAGCTGAGGGGCAGTTATCCCCCGTCTCAGAGTGGAATTATCCCTTAAGCAACAAGAACAACAAAATATATTGGTGTGTATTGTGAAAACTCTCAGATAAATCTTCCTTCTTCTTACAATGAATTTCCCATCTATAGCATCTGCTATTGCCTTATATTATTTTGGACATTTTAGTCAGATACTCAATAATTACATACTTGCAGAGAAGTTGCTGATTCTTCCCAACACTACGTCTTTACCTTCTTCTCTGTTGTCTGTTCTTAAAAAAAAAAATGCTTGCACCTGCTGATCTTCAAAGGAATGAGAACCTATGATTTTAAATTCCCAGTCTATGTTTTTTTGCTAACTAAATAGTCATCAATTCACTTGGAGAATTCCTTTCTCCATGTTATTCCCCAAAAGAGTGTGAAGGTAGAATAAAAAAAACCCATAAATTTATACACAGTCAGTACAGGGTTCGGTGGTCAGTCCCCACAAGTCTCGTATTTTTAGCTCCTCTGGCTGCTTAGTTAATCTCTAATTTGCTCTGTTTCACAGGAATGGCATCAGACAGAAGAATGTTTAGTAGCTACTGAAGTTAAATGTATCAACAGAAATAAGCTTACAAAGAGTTTAGTTTGTGGAGTTCTAGCTGCTCAGCCCCTTGAGGGAATAGCTGAGTGAACCTTCAGTGAAGCCCCAGGGACTGACAACATCATTTATTCTGCACAGGATAAATCTAAGGTGCAGTTAAGCTGCTTTGGAGAAAACTAGCTTAAACCAGCAAGTTAAAAGTCACTGCAACTTTCAAGGTCAAAATGGGAGATAAATGGAAAATGTAATTTTACTCAGGACCAAGGGTGAAAGAGAGGCTTGCATCTGGTTGGTGCAATGTGAGTCTGTGAGCAGGAGCAAACAGAGAGCAAAGCTTTGCCATGTATCCCTCAGAGAATATGCCATAAGGGGGCTTATGAACAGGAGGCTGGCAAAAACAGACCTCAGACTGCAATCAGAGGGAATAGTTCTGCATTTGGATGAGCGTGGAATACATGAAATGTACTCATCTGTACTCTCATTAATTTATTTTTCTAATATATACAAGCTTCTGGTTTAAATTACCTGCTTGTCTAAAAGGGTTAAAAACACTATGTCTGACCTGAATGATACATAGTGCAATTGAAGGTTTAATTTTGGTGAAATCTAAGAGATCCCTCCTTGAATTGATAAACAGTTTCAATTTTATTTTGTTCAAAACATGGAAGATGATTTTCTTTGTGCTCCTAGTGTTTAAGTTCTGAGCATGAAGAGACAGAATTTCAGCTAGATGCCCAAGGACCTAACTATAAAATTCTCATTACAGTTAATTAAATAAAATTATAATAACTATAATTAAAACTTAGGGATTTTTCCTATAAAGTAATTTAAAGGCACTGATGAATAAAAGGCATGACACCATTTTAATCAAATTACCACTGACTCCTGGTGAGTGAAGGTTATATAACCAGAAATGTGATCGCAAGTGGGTCCAGAATAAATACTACTCAATATTATATATGCGCAAAGTATTGAAGAAACGAGTCTCCTCTCAAAACAAAATGTACCAAAAATATACAGAGGAGCTCATTCTCCAAGTTTTAATGAACTTACCACACAGCTGAAGTTTGGAATGGTTGCATATTTGTAGGAGTAAGGGTACAGCAGCATCTGTGCATATGCATGGAAGGACAAATAGGCTTTTATTTGTTTCCGGTGTTTGCGAAGAAAATGAGCAACAGCCTTTACTTCAGGTTCAGACTCAGGAAAAGGACCACAGTAAGTGTCATCACATGGGTGTAATGAAGCACCTTCATCTAGAGGTTGAAAGAGAAAGTTAGTTGGTGGTGAACAATCACAGAGAAATTCCAAGGCTCAACTTCTGGCTCAACGTCTTTTGGCCCATGTGCAAAAGCGTGAAAAGCAATAAACAGATTCAATTGCTTTCTTGTGCCTGATGGGCATGAGCCATGGGGACCTCAGTGCAGCAATCTGCTTGCTCATCTGGTAGACATACCAAGCTCCCATTTGGCCAACTACACACAATTCTCCCCAGAGGATACATTCTTTCCAACTGAAAAAGGAGAACCTGACTTCATTGTATTAAAACTATTGATGGGTCTCATTTGGTCCATTTGAAATCAGAGAGCTATACCTCTTTCATTAGTCACTGCCAGGACAAATCTAGCCTTTTACAGCTTTTAATGTATTACCTGCTACAGTGGTTGTTACAATAGTAGGTAAATGTGCTGGGTTTGCATTAATTGATATTTGGTGAGGAGGTCGTTGACAACTTCAACAGGGATTATCTTAAAAACATAATAGTTCCTGACTCCTGTCTATTTTCAGCCCTGCAAACCTTGTGGGAAAAAAACCCAACAAAACAAAAGCTATATGGGATGACTGCTCAGTCAGCTAAAATAGGAATCACCTCAATTCACACAGGGCCTAACTTTGCTTCAAGTTTGGGGCAGGGGTTCAGTTTTGAGGATATCTTTATGTCAACCTGCTCAGGTGGCAGCAAGCTGCACAAAAGTAACCTACATATAATATCCCATGAGGTGCTGAAAGACGAAACTTAGAAAAAGAGATGTGGTGGTAGCTCCTTTATAATTTAGCAATTCTGGATCCAAGCCATCGTCTCATTTACAGCTTAGGGCCTGGGCCTAAAAGAACAATATTTATGCAAATCTACTCTGCTCTTTTATCTGCTGCAGTTTCAAAATACCACACAATTTACATTGACGTGCAGAATAATAATAGTTTGTTTGCAAACTTCCCTGGAGCCATCAGGGACTTACAACAACAGTGTTTTATTAGCTTTCCTTTGTGTAGTAAGTACTGCCACCTTCAATTAATAAGAAAAGAGACGTGTGTGAGAAGGCATAATGATATCAACTAAAACGGGGTTATGCAATCAACCTAATGCCAAAAAAAAAAAAAAACAACAAAAAAATAAACTGGAAGAATTTCATGCTGCAGTTTCATTTGTAAGATGAAAATTGAGGCTACCATGCAATGGCCACAGGTGGGGATTTCAAAATCTATTAGTGCTTGGATCACAGTGGATATGGAAGGGTTATAGAGAGGGCAGATGGTCTTCTCCATGCAGAACAGATGGCCACCAAGTCATCCAAATCCCAAGAGCACTCTGCCTCGATTTCTTTTCAGATAATATAGCTACAGGAGAGCTATTTAACAGTCTCCAGAGCCTTTTTTTTTTATTTTTTTATGGATACTTCATCTCCTGTTCCGGTGTTGTATATTCTGTCACGGCAATGGATAACGCTGTTACTAAACAGTGGATTCCTGTGGTGGTAAAATGATGGTAAAATGACCCAATGGTAAAATATGGCTCAGTTTAGAGACTTCTAGGGAAGGAAAAAACCTCTCTAAACTGTTCAGCCTATTATGGTGAGCCATGTGCCATCCCAGATGTAGTTAATGCTTTACCTTAAGCGATGCTGGCTGGTAATAAAGAGGAGGTTTCCATGGTGGCCTTGGATAATGTAAGGATATGCTCAATTTTCATACTGGAAGTTCTTTTAAAGTAACTCAAGAATGAAAAAAAAGACATTTCTAAGTTACAGTCATAAGAAGTAAATGGAATTGTGTAAAATGTTACCATGCTGCCTTATTTTTGTACCTGATAGCATACTGGGGGAGGACAAGTATCCTCTAACATCCATCATGAGACCAAATGAACAAAGAAAATGTGTGCCAAGACTGATAAAACTGGTGCTTTGGTACAGAATGAAGACTGAGAGGATGAAATGCTGGAGCATGAATTTCAAAATTCCTTGCAGCCGCTTCTGCCAGTGTGGGATACTGTCCTCAGTGAGCACAGTATTGTGCTCACATTATTGATGTGCTGGAAATTTTAACTCCCGCTGTTGCTCTCTTGGGGATTTGGATGCAATCGATTTACCTAGATTTGCCCTATGACTTAAATTAATTCTAAGTAGCTCATTACTTGCTTTAAAGTCACTATTATTTCATTATCATTAAACCACTGTACTAGTTAATGCACATATATGTACACTGCAAGGAGCATTTCTACCCAGAGTTCTTGCTGCCAGTATTCATGTGGGTCTGTGTGCAATTTGTGTGCACTGTTTTCAGTACAGGTTGCTGCAACATGAAATCTAGCAGTGATATGGCCCTTTGCTTGGTCCCTAGAGAGTCATAAAGCTTACATCAAAGTCCTACACTAGAAAGGAAGAGGAAAGCAGATGGGATGCTGTGTTATCAGCACTGACTAGCTCACTGCTGATAGTGTGTGGTGTCTTTGCTGAGGCCAGAGTCTGCCACAGCACGCCTGCCTGGAAGCCCCACTGTGAAGTCCAAGCCTGTCTGAAAACTCTAAGTACGACTGAACTGAATGTAAAGGTTTTTACAAGCACATGCAGTTTTAAATGTTAAACACACCATGATTACACAAGGCTCAAAGTGTGATATGATCCAGATTCTTCTCTGACTCATCTAATGTCAGATATTAATGAGAACACCAGGTGACTGAGTAGGATCATCTGAGTACCAGTCAGCCCAGTTCATGAAAGACCTTTTTATTCTCCATCAAAACAGACTATCAGACAGACTTTGGGGTCCAAAGCAGGAAGCAGAGCATGTGCTTTTTGGGATGACAAGCAGACTTGAAAGAATTTTTATTTTTAAAACTTGGGGTAGGGACCTGTCCTTCATGTTCAGTGCAGGGGAGAAATGCAACAAGTAAGGGATTACAACACACAACACATGTGAGTTTCACTAAGCCTAGAAAAAATATTTTGAATGAAAACTAAGCAAACATTTTTAGGACTGAATAAAAAATGTGTTTTAATACAGTGGCTTGGTATGAAGAAGAGGAAGGAGGAACACAAGAAAAATTAATTAGAACTAGAAAGAAAATGCACTGAGTATTAATTTTACACTGATAGGTACCTAACACACATCTCTCAACACACTATAAGAGAACTGATCATTCCAGTTATGCCAATGGCTATCTTCTGAACAGTAAATGTTTTCCACAAAAAATACCTGCAGTTGTGGTTTATGCACTTAAGTAAATAGCGGTAATAGTGATGCAGGACTGGTTCATTTTTATGTTGTTTTTGCAGTGTAAAATTGCCTTAAAGATTGTGATAGCATCTCTGGGCTTGTCTTCTCTAACAGAGAGTTTCTCAACTAACACAGGCTTTCTGTAAATGCTTCTGTCTCAGTCCTCTCCTTAGAGTGGGTAGAGTTGAAAACAATTTGAAGCAAATTTCACAGATCCATACTGGATTGAATGTATGCATCTGCTCACATTCACTTTTATCCTTACAGCTCTCAAAACCCTACTTAAAGAATCCAGTTGTGCAAAGCCAGACTGTACAGTGCTCACCCCTACTGCACACAGAGTATTGTGGAAACATCTAGAGAATTCCAGGGGAAGAGGGATGGGCTGAAAACAGGGCTCTTGCACTACACAAACACGATTTCTTGTCTTTACAAGCTTGTCATATAAATAAGGAAGGCAGACTAATGTTGGATGAGAAAACAGCTGCACAGAGAGCTGAAGGAAGTTCCTTAAGATGGGAGAGCAGGTCAGCAGGTATATGTTGCTATATCTAAGTGTTGTTACTTCCTTACATCAGAACTTTTAGGCACTGCTTACCCCTGTGTAAATTGCACTATCTTTAGGTAAGATTTAATAAAATACCATTTTTTTCTCGGTGGACCCATTCCAAATCTTCTGGTAGTTATTTCATTACTGCTGCTTTTTCTATGCAAAATTCAGGCTGATTTTTATTAAGTACTTACAGAAGTGCTGGGAGTTTAAAACTGTATCTCCATGCATTTAGAAGCACCTTCTTTCTCTATTGAATCACTAATAATAATGGCCTTAAGGACACTGAGGCCAGCAAAGTAAGTTTGACGTTTCCAAAGCTAAAATAATTTCAGAGAAATGGCAAATTGAATAAGATGAAGTTTGAAATGTTTCCTGAAACTGCAGTTAGGTAAATCCTGAAAAGTCACACTTCATTCTCAATGCTATGCTTCAAATTATTTATATTATTGCCAAAATACAGAATAGTTGTATGTGTGATTTTAAAAACTTTGCCACATTCTCCATGACAAGTTTTTACTTACGATAAGGTCTCCTTTCCCAAGGTTGAGAACTTTTATTTTTTCAGACATTAGTAGGAAGATTTGAGTCTTGGCTTATGGCTTTGTGGGAAAGAATCTTCAATGACAGAAAAGTGAACACTCACAACAGATGTGATCTAACCTACTTGGATAATTATCCCTGTTGGATAATTAAATACAGGGTAATCTGAACTGGGGGACCAAAGTATCCCCATACTTACCACACCATTTCACTTTCCAGTTGCGATTAGCATCAACACCATGACAGTGAAACCTCGTGTTCTTTGATCTTGTTTTTCTCCAAAATCGATCCTAGCATAAGTTACAAAATATTTAAATAGCAACATTACTCTATTTTAGCAACAATTTATTTGTACACATAACAAATGAAACCTGATAAACATACTCAGTATTCTGTTTTAAGTGGAGTAATTTACTTCCATTTTGCCAGGCAAAAAGTGATGAACCAGATTTACACAGAGTCACCTTTGAATAATGTAATAACCATGTGATCTTTCTTGTCTGAATAATTTTTTGAGTAATACTACCGCCATTACTTACATTTGTCCAGCTGAAACTATATCCATCCACATTAAATACAGGCATGATATAGAAATACAGCTGAGTTAGCATCTTTCTCATGTCAGGATCAGTCTGGTATGTCTGAAGAGCCTAAAGCAGAAAAGCCAAAGAAAATAGTTTACATAATAAAAATAATTTCTCAATTAAGTATTGTGGTGGACTATGACAGTCATGAAGCATTTGGCAGTACAGAGATCTGTTCTCATGGCAGCACAGACATCCTAGCTGTGCCCAAAAGGCACACATCTTCCTGCAAATGTGATTCAGACAGTGTGTGAACATGTGAAAAAGGTGTTCTAAAGACCCAGTTCTCTCTGCTTCTCAGTTACTTTCAATACCCAAGAAAATGCAACTCAGAGAGAAGAAAATGCATGCAAAGTTTTTCTTCAAGTAAGAGTTGAAAGTCAGTGGAATAGATTCTTAGTAGAAGAAATAAGTTTAGCTCCTGTAAGACAATAGAATCCTGTTGTTTCTACCAGGTGATTTGGTAAGGTCTTGAAGCATTTAAGGCTCACAATAACAACACAGATTTTTTTATATTCAAAGTAGTTTGCTATATGCACAATTATCAATACTGTCAGTTTAATCCTTTACAATTTAGACATCTCTCTATTTTTGGAGAACCTTTAGTATATAGGTGAGCAGAAGTCTAGGTAGGGAAAATTTTTGTTGTTTTATCCATTCTGCATCTTAGAAAAATACAGAAAAACCAGAGGATTCTCAGCAGTTCTATTTGCTAGTGCCAGAGATGCTCCTTTATCGGTTCCAGGACACTTATACTCCACATTCTCTTGCAAATACTGTCCCTTAACATAGCTGGGCATCAAATTTGCATCCTTCAAAGTTTAAGTCTTGACTTTATAAGGTGAGGAATCCAGTGCTTCACGTGGCAGGTGGAAAGCATATCATGATGACGCTGGGTTCAGAGGGATGCCTGAGCCTGGCTCCTCTCCTCCTGCTACTGTGATTACAGCCTTCTGCTCTGCAGTATTTCTGGCCCTTCAGATCTGAAGAGTAGCATGTGTTTGGGGAGCAAAGGGAAACATTTGCTCTGAAATAAACTAAGCTAAATGCTTTTCAATTGACAAATGCTTGGGAGCAGTGTGAAGTACAGGAATTCAATACTTCTGGGCTACTAACTATGCAGCTGTTTGAATTACTGAAGCTGCCATGGGAGTTGATGGATGCTTTGTGTGAAATACCGCTAAGAAATAACCATACATTTGGATGTCTGGGGCTGAAATTTACTCATGGAGGAGTATGACATTATTTTTCTTTACTGAGAGGATTAGTGCAAATTCTAAATACTACTTCTATGTGGTTCATTACCCGTCCTTCTGTTGTGCAGTGCTTTCTCCTTACCCAGCTTCATCTCACCCTCCCAGAAGTGCTCTGCATGTGCAAGTCCTTCAGCCTCACTGTCAGATCCAAAGCAGCACGATATCCTTGTGGAAAGCCAAGTCACCCAGTGCTGCTCCACACCCAGCTCTTCTGTTTCAGCCAGGCAAGAGGAGGGGACAGTGAGAAATAGAAGGCAAAGAGGCAAAGCACAGAATGAAATGAGATTTAGGCAGCAGCTGGGACAGGGCAGTGTGGAGCATTGCACATTAGGATGAGATTCTGAAAGAGGTATTTGGAGGGGAGAAGAGAATAACAGAGCACTTTTGAGGGGAGTCTTGATGGACGGTGCAGGAGAAAGCCCCAGCTAATGAGGAGGTCATAGGTTCCCTGGTCCATTTGTCAAGAATTCCCCAAAAATTCTGCGCTGGTATTTCATTTAAATTTGATTTACTTGTATTAAAAAGCCATATCAAGTCTTCAAACAGTGTTGGATAAAAAAATTTGTGTTCAGGGAACTGCAAAAAAATTAGTTTTGTCAAAACATTGATTTTTCAAATCAATGGTTACTCAAAAATAATGACCATGAAAATAAGGACTGTGTGTCATTGCAGAGAATCAGAGAATATGTATTGAAGTAAACAGGGCACTATGTTCATTAGGCTGGCCCTGCACTTAAATCTGCACAGGATTAAGAGCCTACGTGGTAAGTATGGATGTTAAACTGGTAAAACTGTTCTTACAGATGGAAACAGAACCAACCGTGCTCCAAAATGTGAGTCAAGGAAAATGAACATTTTTATCTTGCTTATTTCAGGGAGAAGTAGCTTCGCTGAGGAGGAAATAAAGCACCACACACCACTTCCTTGATTTTTTACTGCTTTTCTATTTTTAGACAGTATTAACAAATTAAGCTTTTGTGTCCCCATGGTGGGTATTTACACACCAGTGATGATGAAACTGGCATATGTGTTTGTATCTGTATTTTGTATGCCATTCATTTGCTGTCAGTTGCATGTGTAATTATGCATTTTGTTACACTGGGCTATATACTATGTTTTGAACTGCAATGCTGTTAGACTAAACTCTTTAAAACCCTTTTAAAATCATCTCCTTAAAATAACTACAGATAATTAATTAATGTAAGGTAATATACTGCTTAAAGCTTAAAGTTGCATGAATGAATTTTGCATATATTTCATAACCTTTCCAAATTTGCAAGAATTGGCATAATGAAAATATTTGAATTCAGATTTTTTAATATACACTAAGTTTTAAATCCTGTGAAGAATATATTTTTCTTCCTAGGTGAAAGCACCATCATTTAAAAACCTACACAAAATATAGGCAGCAAAATGCCAAGTTTTATAGTGACTCTGTGTTATTTTAAAGCCTGTTGTCATTGAGAAAATACTAGAAGAGACTTTGGAAAGCATTATAGTCCCCAGTAATAATCCTCAAAATTGGAAGTCTTAATGTTGGTTTAGAGCCAAATAGATAATTCAGTTCTGTTCTTTAAAGAATATATGGGATTTTTAATAGCTTTGTTGCCCTTCCAGAGTAGTATTTCATTAAAATATAGTGGATCTAGAGTGGCTTTCTTCTTTGAAAGCAAGCAGATAGTGTGAGATCATATTCACTCTTTCTGCTGAAAATACTTTGTCTTCCGTACTGCTCTTATTTGCTATTTTTATTTGATGTGTGTAATCAGTCAACACAGACAGTATACTCTTTGGCAATGAGCCTTACAGTTACCAAGGTGTGTCCTTGCTGGAGCAAAGCCCACAACTTGCCTTTCATGTCGTGACTGTCGAGTTCTCCCCACACTGGTGGTGTGACCCACCTCCCCCCACCCGCTCCGGCAGTGCTGAAACGTTTTCTCTCTGCTGTGACACGAGCAAGGCGAATATAAACCATTAGTGAATTAACTGCACTGTTGTTTGCAGAGAGATCTCAGAATATGGGTTGATTCTGCTTCCCCATCAGGGAATCAATAGCAGCTTTGCTGCTGAATGTGCAGAGGGCCAGACCGGCCCAATAAAGGCTGGATCGTGTTATTGGTGAGCGAACAGATGATAGAGGAACACTGCCAACACCGTGCAAGCAATCTGCCTGGGGGTGGGGAAAGGACCAGTGATTAATAGGATGGGGCTCGATCATCTGGATCAGCTGAGTGATGGTTGTTGATAGAGCTATACCGGCTTAGGCTGGCTGAAGAGATGGTCCACAGGAAATTTAATTTAGGGGACGGAGTAAACAAAAGAGCTATATTGTAAACTGCCAAGGCAATAAAGGCAAGAGTGTAAAATGGATTTAGGATGCAGTTAGGCTTTTTATAAAACCAGGGGATTGACTGAGAAGGACAAAGCAAGGAGACAGGGTTGGGAGAAACTCTGAAATCCCAGTTGAGCTTAACAAGGATTTTCTATCCCACAATTAATTATTATTAAATTTAAATTAAATTTAAATTAATTTAACAGCTTTTGCTGTTTCTGGTTTTGAATTAAACAATCATACTGAATTAAACAGTTACTATTTTAGCACAAGGAATTGACTCCATTTACTGCTTTGCCAGAAATTGCACAAAACTGCTCCTGGCAAAACAGGATTAACTCTTCCATGCCATTATTAAGATATCGGTTAAAACATCTTTTCTGGCAGTAACACACAATACTTTACTTTTCACTGCACTTGTGATGTTTAGCAGGCTGACACTATGATCTGCCATTCAGGCCTTTATTGCCACTTTATCAGTTTGGCAAGTTAGTAATTAGCTCTGTCTCTGCTCTTGGAAACAGTACAGCTTTTTATCTCTGTTTTCCCTTTTACTGCTAGTGTCCTGCTTTCAAATCATTCAAATCACAAGCAGAGTGGTAAGCCCTTTATTAAGGCTAAGAGATAGCTGAGTATTTAAAACAATTAGCTTAAACAAAGGGTCAAATTTTCAAGGCTGAAGCTTGAACTGTGTCTGATTTTGTTTTTTTGTTTTTTTGTTTAATACAAAGCAAAATCTTCCTTTCTCTTTGAAGGCATTTACCAAAGGAGAAATCCAGAAACAACTGAGAAAGAGGAGTGTGCTGCTACTACTCCTCAACACCCATAAAAAGTCTGCCAAGAAGGATCTGCAGAATCCTAAAGACTTGATTATGTAGCTCCTTAAAGATGCAAATGGAAAAGATGCTGAAGCGCAGAAGAGGCAGAGGGATGATTGTGTGATTGCAGGTTAGAGGAGCAAACAGCCATTCCAGGAATCTTGTGCAAGACTGGGACCACTCAAGCAAGGGCAGGATCTTGTGGGAAAGAAGATGCAAAGTTACACTGATCTTAGTTGAGAGACAGCTATCTCTAGAGAGACAATTTCTTGGTTCCACTCAGAGAGGTAAAAAAAGAAAAAAGAAAAACCTCTCAGATGCCAAACAAGTCAAGGACTTCTGCCCATCTGGGAAAAAAAAAGGCCCGAGTTATTCTGAAGCACTGTGAATGCTTTGAAAGGAGCAACACAGATTTCTTTACTAGTGATTGTATGAAATTAGTTCCCACCAAAATATAGACCTCTGAAAAATGTAATTATCGAATTTTACATTCTAATTGTGTTGCTCCATATTGAGGGAAAGTCAAGAGAACTCACTTGAACACAAGGTTTAATTGAATTTTTGAGACACAATTAAATACTTAAGATACAAACAATTGCTTGCAATTCCATTTCTGGAACAAATAAATTGTCCAACATGTGGAATTTTCTTTCACAGTCCTTTTTCATGTTCAGTAGTGTTTCTGCATATCAGCAGTTTTGCTGAGGCCCTAATTACTCAGTACCATCATACAGGAGTGCACTGCTAAAATACAGAGCAGAATTTCTTCCTTAGGGCAACAAATGTGTTGGAACAACAATGTAAATTCTTTTCATGCCTTGAAGAAGAACATATCCAACAGCTTAAAAGCCTTCAGGGGGTAGAATATGAATGTCCTAGTGATGAATACTTAAATAGGAATTTACAGGCGCAAGTGTCATTGAAGAATTCCTATTACAGGCACAACACAGCTGCAGTGTTACTTTTCTTTTATCCAGATCTACTCACATTGTGAAAAATTAATAGCTGCAAGCAAAATGAAAGTACTTTTTGCCTTCTTAAGGTCATGGGTAGGCAGGAAGCAGCAGCTGAGTAGCTGAAAGTGCACACAAAAAATAATGCAGTACTTACTTTTCAGAAAAGGAAAACTGAAAACAATTTTAACTGTTTGTTTTATTTGTTATAGTGAAGGTGTAACAGCAAAGGAAAGAACCTTCCCTAAACTGTCTTATTGTTGAATAAAACCTGGGAGATTCCACTATGGCTCAAAAGAGACAGATATTTCTCAGCATAAAAATGGTTTGCCACAGTTGCTTTTAAAACAATGCATCACATGCCTCGTTGTGGTGGTACCATGGTACTGCACTCCATCTTTTTGGCATTGGCTTAGATTTCATCCATTAAAAAAAAAAAAAAAGGGGAATTCACAACTGAGGCCCCAGATCGGGAAACTCTTGTTGATAGTGTTCACTGCTACTTTATTTTCCTTCCCCTCAGAAGTGGTGCAGATTTTCAGTAGCAAGCATGTGCTAGAGAGATGAAGATACTCAGAGAGAAATGGTGTATAGGATGGCTGCCAAAAAAAAGGGAACACATTCGGAACTGAAACAGCTGTGGGGTGGAAGGGGGACGTTGAGTAGAAGCAGAAACTACTACATGTAGGTGTGAATACTGCACATGAACTTCAAATGGCAGGAACAGCATTTGCAGGATGGAAAAAAATCATGAGGGTAAGACAAATTCTGCATTGGTACCAGTGCCTCTTGCTGCTGAAAGGCTGATGAATGAAGTGCTGAGTGAAGAGGCTGGAAGAGGTGATCTCTCTGATGGAGAAAAAACAAATAGGGTTTCAGGCAGAAGCTCCTGACAGAGAAGAATGAATTAGCTAAAGACAAGTAAAGCTGAGTGTTTCAAATATAGATACTGCAGGATGAAACAGATGGATTTTTTCCTCCAGATAATGAATATATAGGAAGCACTCACAGAAATCCATTTTTTTCCCCTTGAAATTAGGCAGCTAAAAAGACAGCTGGGGAGACTATAATCTGGTAAACAATAAAAATTAAGTTCCAAGGATTGTATGGTGTTTACTGAAAGAGCTGCAGACATTTGTGGAGAGATTGTCACTAGATGACTGGTCCTTCAAGGTGAAAAAAGCCCAGTTTTTGTGGTGCTGTCACCACTGGCACCTGTGAAGGAGACTGCAGGGGGGTAAAACAATCCTGGCTGTTAGACACATTTATTTAAAAAGAAACAAATATTTCACATCAAGCCAACATCAGCTAAAGAGCTTGAGCTGAAGGGAACAGACTTTGGAAAGAAAGAACACCCAGCTAAAGGGGTGAAAGGAAAAAGCTACAGGTACAATGTTTGTTTTGGCCTTGCATGCCTCTCATTCACTTTGGAATATTTCAAAGTATTTGAAAAGCTCTTCAGATTTTTGAGGACCATCAGTCAAAGATACTTTAGGAATAGCGGCATACTTGTACCCAGGAAAGGACTGGCACAAATGTCTGATTTATATGGAGAAGCAGTCAGGTTTCATTCCTCTATGGTTCAAAATTTCCACTTGGAGAAAGCCAAAAAATGGAGATGGAAAGCCTGTCACAGCAGGTGGAACATATTGTCTCAAAGAATAACTCAATATAGGTGTAATGAGCATTCTTTGAATTAATCTTAGTCTGAAACCCTGGGAGTTGTACCTGTTCAAAAGACTTCAGTCGGTTGACAAGTGATAGATCAAGTGTATAATCTTGAGGAAACATTATTGTGTCAATTAACATAACTATCTTACACCCCCAAGATCAGACTATTTCTGAAGTGGGTGAAAAAACTGGTATCTGAATTTGATAATTAGGCAGTATTTCAAGGCTCTGGTAGTTATGAATAACACAGGGAAAGAAATATTCTAAATCCTAAAGGACTACTGGTTTTGATGGAGCGCAGCAAGACCCAGCAATGATCCAGAATGTGAAGCTGTTTTCCTGACAGTGTGGGCTTCAGCACTGGAATGAATGACTGAGTGCTGCTCTGACTGTCGATGCAGGATATTGCAGATGTTTTGTCCATCAGGACACGGACTGTGGAATTTTGTAGAATAAATGCTACACTGGCTTTCAGCAGATCTTAAAAGTAAGAATACTTACAGCTTTACTGCCTTCTGACCACATGGCCTGAACACTGCAGAAGAAGAGCCAACCCTTTTTAACGCTGTCTGTGTCTCCTGCCTGGCCCTGCATCTGAGCGCGCTGTTGTCCTGACTGAGTTCTGTGTATGTGCTGCTCCTTTAGCTGGCTGCACTCAAGCACTTCATAAACATTCTTGAGGTAGAATCTGAGGTCTTGAATGCTGCAAAATTCCTGGTAAAGACTGCTCTCTGGGGCCTGGTCCACAAGCCTAATGGCTGGCTAATTGGCAGTATGCATCCCATATGCATCCCACGAGGTGACTCATAAATCAGTCTCAAGCTGAGAACAGTGGGGGCAGATGTTGCCACTCTGCTTCTTAGACAGTCTGCGTGTCTCTCTCGGCTCATTACTATGGAGTGAAAAGACGGGTTTCTAGCCTGGTTTTTCAATAAATCAGTACCAATGTCAGCATGAAAAAAAAACCAAAAAAACCCAACACACAACAAAATACCTCTGAGAACTGCCCTCAGCCTTTAATTTCTTTTTCTGGGGCTACATTTTTGCTCCCTAGGGGCATGGTGAAGTCCAAATGCATAATCTTGAATAATTTTGGAACTCAAATAATTGTGATCATGGTTGAGGATGGGAGAAAAAGGTGGTGAAAGTCACTGCATTTCCAAAATGTGGTGCTATTTTTACCTTTCTTTGAGGCCCAGATGAGGTCACTCCTTTAGGAGATGCATTTGATCTTAATAGACATTTCCCTTACAGTTGACACTGGATTCTTAGAACATTTTGTCAAGAACAATCAGTGCATGCTTCTTGAAGATTTTTAATTACATTTCTTGAATTTTTTAATCTTAAAATACAAATTTCTGCATCAGAAATAAAGAATAACATATCTCAAAGTCACATCTCAACTATGCTGTTTTCTGAAAATATTGTATGAAAGACATCTCAAGGTTATACATCATTGAAATGGATCAAATGGCAGCATTTATTAGAAGGAAGAAAGTCAAACCAGATGTAATGGGAATCCTCATCTGCTTTCACTAAAACTGAAACAGAATCTATTTTTGATGTTAATTTGAATAGCAGCCTGTGAACCACATATCAGGTTTTTTAAGAAATGGTAAAATCCTAAATTTGAGGTCTGGATAATTTGATAGCTGAATTTTGCTTCTCCTCTCTCAATGAATAGGAGTTAAACGTTCTTACTTAACATATGTACATATATAGTTGTATTTTTGCAAAATGGATATAGGTACAGCCATCTTTGTTTCTGTGAGGGCCATTTAATTTTGGATCAATAGATGATATATCTGAATTTTGTTTCTAAAGTCTACTGCTTTCTACAAAGTAATTACACATAATAGAGTATCTTTCAGTTCATAATATTTACTAACACATATTAATGTATTAGATCTCATGAAGCCTTTTTAAAAATCTAGGCTAACAAACCTTTTCCTTCTTTATTTTTTTCTTTTTTTTTTTTTTTTTTTCTCTCTAAATCTCTTGCTGTGGACACAAGTTCTGGCTTCATTTATCTTTGCAGGTTGCCTTCAAAGTAGCACACATGTAATCAGTTTCCTTTTACAGTTTGTCTTGCTTCACTACTCAACCACAGGTCTTGTAATGTTTCCACTATCAGAGTCCCTTTTCCATCCCTTTCCAGCTGAGTAAGGCTTGGATTGGGTGGTGCTCCACTGTAGCCTGACTGCTATTTCACCACAGTACAGATGCAGACACTTCTCTGTGGCTCATTAGCAGGTACCTAAAACTCTGGTCCTGTGTGTGTCCCCTTTCCTGACTTGAAATTCAATGACAATGAGGTGGAGTTTGTCAGAGGCCACCAGTACAGCTAATCCTGACAGAACATCTGATTATCTTTAGCTGAGAGACTACAGACATTTAGGGGCACCTTCCACAGAAAGAAACAGTGATGTTGTTATTAACATCAGACCTATGGAACGCATAGCCAAGGCTACAGCTCATTCTGGAGTGGATTATAAGGAAAAAAATCAGAACAACATACAGAAAACCAAACAAAACCCACAACTCCCCAAACCATAATCTTTGCTCTCCTCTTGTTTCAAAATGTAAGTAGGCTGCCCTTGTACTTTGAATTATATTATCATATAATATCCTGTGCATTCTCCTTCTCTTTAAAATCAGTAACTTCTGTATATTATTTCTCTCATTATTATTTTCTTTTTCTCTAATTATTGTAATTGCCCAAATACAGAACTAGCCTGCACAGCCGGCAGCCTCTTGCCTTCCCGTGCTCCAGCCTTACATCCTCACTTCTCAAGTCTGACCTGCTTTAGTCTGTTTTGCATTTCTAAGTAGGTGGGAGCCAGGTCCAGTTTAGCTGAACAGTTTCAGATTCTTTGCAGAAAGTGGGGAGCTGCTGCTGTGCCCAGGAAGAACACATGAGCAGCTGCTCAGTGGCACCTCCACCCTTCGGAGGTGCTCTCCCATTGCTTGCAACAAATCCACTGTCAATCAGAAACTGCCCCTTCTATAGGTGCAAGCAAGATGCTGAGGGTTCCCAAACTGAGTAGGAGTATTTGGTAAAGTTTGAGGCACCCAGGCTGAGGCTTGAATGTTCAGTGACATTTATGCATAGAGGGTTTTCTTCCTGAGCTAAATTGCTTGAAAAGGCTTCTTGTACACAGGAACATGGATATACCTCAATAAAAAGAAGTGTCAGAGATCACAGGGTGAAGTGAAAGCTTGGTAAGACATTTCAGGCTGCCTGCATAGTAAAGGAATATGCTGTTCCTGCTAGAGGAGAAGCCAACATCATGTAAATCTAGCATTTCTTGCTTGCCTTAAATCAATGGACTTGCGGTGCTATTCCTTAGAGTCAACAAACACGCCAGGAAAAATCTGTTTCCAAGCTGACAGCCCTTTCTCAGAACTGCCTGTAAGTACCAGGGAGGATGGAAAACTGGGCTGCCAGGCTGCAAAGGTGCTTAAGGGAGGAGCTTGCCAGAAAAAGAGAATTGCAGAGTTTGAAACGCAGAAAGACCTTCGGTTTTCCCAGAATTCTTACTGAAAATTTCTAATTCATACAATGAGAAAAGTAATATTCTAAACCAAGCAATCTAATCATCTTGTCTCTCTTCCTTAGGCAGTCATTTTTAATATGATGATGAAGATTATGAGCATAATGTATTCTCTTCCTGATGCTTTTTGCTTTAATGCTGGATTGAAATACCGCTCTGAGATGGGATGGGCAGACAAAAGTGGTACATTCTTGCAGTCTGAACGAAATCTGTGGAGACTGCTTTTAATCCAGGAAAATGTTTTTACATAATTAGAGAAGCAGCCTTACAAGCTACTCTCTGAAGATCTCAAGTAACAACCAGAAGGCTTTTATATACACACATACAGCCTATATTGTGCTATAAGGTCTATAAAGAAATCTTGTGATTTTTATCCGACTGCCATATTGTACTGCTTTATGGGAAAACTGGTAAGGAAGAGGAATTTAAACAATAGGCCTTTCTGCCCCAGCTTCTCTCCTTACTGCAGCATGTTCTCCTGGGTAGGAGAGCTGCTCAGAAATTGCAAGTTAGTTCATCTTGATATTAACAGGAGTCTTAATAAGAAGACACATCATTGCTGCACACCAAAATTTGGAGACCAGCTCCTGAATCTCATTTAGCCTATTTGTGGTGACAGGCTCATCCAAACTGTAGTGGCCTCATTACTTCTGTACTTTCCCTATACACTGTTGTGGTGCCCAAGGGAAGGCCACATACGATCATATGATCATCTCAGCATTAGGGTGTTGATGATGCAGAAATTTACTCTCACAGAATCAGAGGAGGTATTAATACATTGTAGAATTACACAGTGATGGGTGGGAAGAAAAGTGAGAAAATTGTGTGTTTATAGGAAGAATTTCGTAACAGCATATTGCAACCCTCATTATGTGCAAAAAAAAATGGTATTCAAGATTACTGCTCTCTACAACTACCTGAGAGGAGGCTGTAGCCAGGAGAGAGCTGACCTCTCATCTCAAGTAACAAGTGATAGAACAGCAGGAAATGGCCTCAAGTTGAGCCAGGGGAGGCTTAGATCGTATACTGGGAAAAATTTCTTCACTAACAGGGTTGTCAAATATTGGAACAGGCTGTCCAGTGAAGAGCTTGCCACCATCCCTGGAGTTTTTTAAAGATGTGTAGATGTGCCACTTGGGGTGATACCTCAGTGGTGGACTTGGCAGTATAAGGTTAACTGTTGGTCTTGATGAGCTTTAAGGTCTTTTTGAACCTAAACAGTTCTGTGATTCTGTTTTGTAACTATTTTGTGACTTCAGCTTTCTATTCCTATGGAATTATACAGAAGAGAAATGTCTCTTTTAAACTAAGTCCTTAAAACAAAAATACTGCTGAACTGATCTGAAGTAGTACACACTGGCACTGATTTACCTGGGCCATTACCAAAATTACTGAAAATCTTCACACTTTCAGGTCTTGGAATAAAATCCTACTTCATATCTCTGCCAGTATGTATCCGGCATATTTTTGTCCTGTGCCTATCTGTGTCTGGCTGTCCCTAACAACTCTGTTTAATAAGCACTTAAGTATTCCAGAAATAATTTTAAAAAGAAGAGGTATAATGGCTTGTTATTTTCCATGCTAGTAGTGTGTTAGATCTGCTACAGCAAAAAGGCAAAGTTTATTTAACAGAAGGAACTGTATGACTGCAAATTTTAAACACTTACCTCTTTCACGAACCATTGGCAAAAGGCTGGGCCAATCCACTCTCTTGCATGAATCCCACAGTCTATCCAGACAGCTTTCTTGTAGGGCCGTGATCTTTTACCTAACTTGAAGTGTGAATATTCACAAAATACCAACAGATTGCATCACATCAGTGAAAACACAATAATGAGAAAATAATGAGAAAGACTAAACCATTTTCAATTTCCTCATAAAAAGGAACAAAAATTGACTGTTTTAAAAGCTATGGCCAAGATAATGTTAGGCAGGTACACCAAGATAATGAGGCTGATGTATGGAAAAGAACTGTAGAAGTGAGATTTTTAAGTTCCTCTTTTATGGGGAATGATTATCACATGGAGTAGGGTGAGGAAGAGTGAAACTACATGAATTGCATGATAATGAATCAAATTTTCAGAACTTTTCAATAGGAGATAAAAAGAAAATACACTGAAAGTAAGATTTTTTTGCATCTTGCTGACACACTCTAATTTGTGGTCCTAATCATGTGAATTGAGAGCACATAGCCCTGAAATTTTGTCAGTAGCTAAAGAACAAGCACATGTGGCACATGCTGAGAAGGGCTCCACAGTCCTCTGGGATCCTTCTCCAGCATAACTGCTCTGCAAGTTGTCTAAAAACAAAGAGCTTTCCAATCCCCTTAAATCCAAATCCTGCTAATTGAACTTGTCCTGTTATCTTTCTCCATGCATATCCAATCCAGGTAAATAGGATTAGTTTTCCAGCTATTAGTTTTCCAGCTTCCCTCCCCCCGCTTTTTTTTCATTAAGATGATGTTCAGAGAGATACTTAGATTTGTTAAGCTGTGTCTCTTGTGTAAATGCTGTAACATAAATAAGAGTGCCTTCCCCTGATTCCAGATTTTAGTCTCCTTAATGACAATTTAATCTTTACCTTGAGTACATGTAGTGGTCTCCCTTCATAGGATTTTCCAACAGAGAACATGTGAACAAGATCTGAATAAGTTCTATTCAAATAATGCATCCAGTCCTCGATCTGCAAACACAAAAATAAAATAATTGCTTCAATCTTTTCCTATTTCATGGGAAGAAACTCTAATAAATTTATTGAGCTCAGCTCTCAGTCCTCTCTCTATTTTTTGATTTTTCTGTAGTTTTTATTTTTGTCTTGTTTGTTTGTTTTTGTTTTCACACTTTAACCATTATTTGGAACTCTATAGTTCTATAGCCAGAGGTTGGATACAGCCTTCATGGTTTTTTTTTCCCATTTCATTGTTGGGTATTACTGGAATGCATAAGCTGTCCATCAAAAATACGGGGATGCGGCTAATCCACCATTTCCACTAAATATTAACTATTAATAAAGAAAGTCCCTATTTCTGCCTGCCAGAACACAATGGCAAACAGATAGACATGCAGGACCCAGTGCTACCTGCAGTATTTGTTTCACAGGCACCAGATCTTGTGGTGCAGCACTATCCATGTCCAGCCTAGTGACTTTGTTTTGGGGCAGACTGAAACTGTGCATATGAACACACTAAAATCAACAGGAATTATTTACTCAGCCACCATCCATGATAGTACTCCACATAAATGAGTTTGTATCTAAGTGTTTTTACGTATTTGTACCTCCTGTGCAAATACTTAAGCATTTACTTGTATTGCTTAATTAAATGACTTAGTGTGAGCAATCACTCATTGAATCTCTTATTCCACCAAAGTAAAAGACCTACTTTAAAAACTTTCAGATGCTCTGAAAGAGAGTTGTATGTAAAGATAAGCCTTGAATACAAATATTAAATGTATTTTTATTTTTTTTTTCAAGGAAATGCCTGTTTTTGAAGAAGAAACACTTAGAACACTCCTGAAGATGGACAGGAACTTGTAGAGAGAATGAAACCTTTCCCTTACTAAAAACAACACTGTAGTAGATAAGAGCAACAATATGAATTTTAATGCACCTCTTCCAGGGAGTGGTACACTTCGTAGTTATACCCAGGGAGGGACCTTCGATTCCTATGGGACCTCCCTCCAGTCTGGTTTTCTATTGCTTGCTGTAGGTCTGATATGAGAATCCTAGGTAAAAAAAATATAGTGGTATTACTGAAAAACCTAGAAGAACACACGAGCTAAATCAGAACAACAGTCACGTTTAGAAGAAATATAGCAGAAATTAAACCATTCTGACTTTTCTTCATCTGTTACATTTTGACAATAGAGTGCTTCAGGCTCACTTAAATATAAGCTGCCAAATAAATACTCCAGCTGCTTTGAAATGTAACAGCGCCTTCAAAAACACAATAAGCTTGTTAAATAAATAAAACAGAATGACGTAAATAATGCAGCCAATGTGAAGGAGCACCCACTTTCATTTGTTTATGGAGCAGCATTTACAGTCTTCTTTTATAATCCAATTATACTATGTGATCATGGATCTTCAAAAACTGATTTCAAACCATTTCAAAAATCTTTGTAAGCTTAGGAAAACATGGACACACTTTCTCTTGGGAGCGGCATGGAACATTACATATAGCTACAAGTTGTAGAGGCAAAACAAAAATAATAAGAACTTGGTAGCATTATCCATCTGTCTGAAATAAGGAAAAACAGCAAACAAAAAATCTAAAGTGGGCTTTGTTGTTTACATTATCTACTCTGCTGTAGTTGTTTGCCAGTTTTGTTAAAATAACTCAGGAAAAATTTGAAAAATACTAAGTGAAATTTCAATATACTTGCATAAAAAGTGAGAGGTTCTTTGCATTAAGAGCAAAATGCAGAAAGACTTTTGTAAGCTGAAACTTTCCTGTTTAATGAAAAAAATAAAAAGTGACACAAATACAAAATAAAAATATAGAAAACATCTAAAAATAATTATCAGGAAGAAGTTGAAGCACCCATCCATCCCACCAGACAGAAGCAGAAGCTGGGAATATTGCCACAGATATCTGTAACAACATTACTGTAAAACTGAGAGTCATCCTTGTATGCCCCCTTCTCCTAAAGCATGGAAATTTGTAATCACAATGCCACTAATTCACCATTCCCATAAAAAGACAGTCACATTCAAGCTTTTACATTTTTATAGGCATTGGCTTTCATGATTGGAAAAAG
This sequence comes from Pseudopodoces humilis, assembly GCF_049639895.1. Lineage (NCBI taxonomy): Eukaryota > Metazoa > Chordata > Aves > Passeriformes > Paridae > Pseudopodoces > Pseudopodoces humilis. The sequence goes on along the minus strand of NC_142200.1, from coordinate 33,608,449 downwards.
ATGAAAAGAAATGGCATTTACTCTGCTCCTAACTCAGCTGAGCAGCAGATGCCTCAAAGGTAATAGTCTACATATAAAATCAAAGTAAAGGTTATTCTCATCTTCCAATGCATTAGTGAAGTAGTTGTATAATTAGGAATCACATTGTTCTACATCAGCAAGATTCATTAAGCAAACCAAAGGATTATAGTCTTGACTTGCTAGGTGCTATATATACTGTAAAGCCAGTACTGTAAAGCTGATTAAAGGAGTGATTTTATTCAAGTCATTAGGGCATCTAATATTTTAAAAAAATGCTGGACTGCTTTGCAGAATTCTGATTAGTATAAGCACCTACCAGAATCAGGCTCACTCTGTTAAATGCATCTATACTCTAAATGAGATTTGACCATTTTTCTTTACTTTTAAATTACTGTGTGCTCTGTGTGCCTATAACACAAGGGCTCTTAAGTCCCTCAGGTCTGAATGCAACATAAGTGGTTTCTTTACCAGAAAACCTACAACCAAGGCAACTTGGTGCAGAGAGTTTATCTGATGCCTGGCTTGTTTTCATGGCCATCTTGTCATGAAGTCAAACCCTAAGAGAAATAAGCCTGTTTTACAAGCAAGTGCTGGTCATTATTAGGGATGCTGAAATACTTCCTGACTTTGTGAATTTGTCATAATTTGTCATAATAATGTCACTGCATCAAGCTGAAATTTTACTTGGAGCTTGGCCCAGACTTTTTCAGTTCCAAAAGGGATGTAGAAACCTAATTCCATTGTAGTGTGGGGGGGAAAAATAATTAAAAAAAAAAAAAAAAGTGAAAATCAGATAAGTGAAAAGGAGCTGTACAAAATCTTAGCTGTGGAGCTGCACTTCAGCTCAGGGCTGTGATCCCCATCCCAGCTGTGCTGTGGGCATGTCTCTGCTTGGCCAGCTTGCTCCTGCTGTTCTTTGACTATGGCTGTTATTGCTCTCATGGTGAATCCTCCAGCTCTTGTGGAGTTACAGATCTCAGGAGGCTCATCAGGACAAGCACACGCTTGTCGAGGCTTTGCAGGATTTTGCTCTTAATGGCTGGGACCATGCAAAACAGGCAGTGAGGAGAATAAGAGGGAGAGTAAAGTCTGGACCTGGTAAAATGCTGCCCAGTTTCCTTCCAAGTGCACACAACTTGTGTGCCAAAAGTCAGAGAGATTTTTGCTGTGGAAGATTAATCCAGTGTTGTGCTACCATTTGTAGCATGTTTTTTGAGGTAAACACTGCAGAGACGTTTTGCTCTGGCAGGCAGATCTTGCTCTTGCACATTGCTTTGCAACCCAAGCAGAGGTCTTCAAGTACAGAGAGTGTTTATAACACATATAAAATGTCCTTCTGTCATTTCATTAAAGGTGATTACTGTGAGCAGGAACAGCAACAGACGTGAATACAACTGCTGGGTCACAGTAATTAGGGAACATTTTTTTATAAGCACAGGAAAACAATTAGAAAAAACCCATCTCAGTTTTAAACATAAACAAAACTAAAGCAGGGCTGAACCCACATGAAAGTCACTCTGAACTGCAGCTATGGAGCTTGTATACTTAATTTCCTTATGTTTGTTTCTGTATTTTTAGAATAACTAATTCAGAAGAGAGCATTGTTATAACAAAAGTGTGATTCTAATGAGTACTATACATATGTATACATAAATACATACACAGTATGATTTACACTATCCTTTTATCACTGAGAAATAAGTGTAAATAGCCTCATGTACGTCTTTATTCAGCAAATGTTTGAGAACTCATCAGCTGATTATTCAGATGCTTAGACATGTCATTGAGAAGGCTTTAAAGACAAGATCGTTACTCTTGTCCAGTATATCATATGGATAAATATGAAAGGATAAGTATACTCTAAAATTGACTTGAATTTTTTTGAGGAGCACTATAAATTATATGTGAACCTAAGTGTGCATTTGTACTGTATGACTTGCATTGGTCACTAGGAATGGAGAATAATAGAAGCAGTTTCTGTACAATTGATGAAGAAGTTTTGCCTCTGCATTTGCAGCTCACTTGTAAATAAACCTTGCTTGTACTAAATAAAGAAAGAGGCAGAGCAGGCTGCAGAATTAGTAATTACCAACCCTCTCTTAACAGATGTGATTTCACATACATTTGAAAACACTTCAGCTTGACTCCAAAGGAGGACGTTTAATTAAAGCTGCCTGCCTGTGGGAGATTTTCTGCTCTGCCATTAAAGCTGTTGTTCTCTTGGCAATGCCTAGCTGTCTGCCAGCCTAATTGCTGTGATTTGGAATGTACTCTCGAGCCCACTTGGCATGGTAGGTGCAGACCTGCCCCCAAGGCCGGGTCTCTGGAGCGAGGCAGGGGAAGTGAAGCATGGCCTTACGTGTACTGGATGTTTGCTTGCTGGAGGTAGGGCAGCAGGCTCCGCGTCGCGTTCTGCGGTACGCGCACGTCAGCGACTGTACCTTCGACGATGTGGAAGGGGCTGCTGGGCTGCCACAAGTCCACCTGTAGTGCAGGAACCAACCTGTAATTCACACGCATTCAGTGTAGGTGGGGAAGTCCAGGAGAAGGCACGCTTGAAGGTAGGGCAAACCCTCTAGGCATGGTAGAGACAATAAAACTGCATCAGCTGGTCCAGCTCGACACCTATGCTAACGGAGCAGATTCTGAGGATTGATTGTGTCCAGCTTACCACAACTCTCCTGTGAGATTTGCCAATGGGAACAGAGAACAATCTTCAGAATATGCCTCCTCCAACAGATCAAAACAAAAGCTACTTCCAGCTTCATGCGCCTCCTCAGACCACTGTACATCCCCAATATATTAGCTCTATGCAGTCCACGAGTCTTTTTTATTTTGCAAGGTATTTTCTGTGTTCATTAGGGCAGCAAAAAAAATCTAAAGAAACATAGTAATATATAATAAATGCTAAAGAAAGCATAGCACGTACCAGTGTTGTTTGCAAAATGTACACAAGTTTTATTCTTGATAATAAGCTGATCAGAGGTCAGTAACAGGTCACCAAGACAATGAATACACAATCATTTTAGAATAAATGTCAAAATAACAGGATTAAGATAATCAGATTATTACAATATTGTAAAAAATGATAGCTGCTGAACAATACCACTGTTATTATTGTGCTATCTGTATCTGCACATACCTAAGGGATGTTTCATGTCCATTTTTACTTCCTTTTGTTGCCAAATTTGAAATACACTTGGAAATTTTAGGCCAGGACATGAATTTTCAAGAAAGCAAGACAATTTGCAAATCCCTTTTTCAAGGGGATTTGAAACTCAGTGTTCTGCACCCTGTAGTAAAGTACTGTGCTAGCACATACTCTTCAACAGAGGTGAGCACAGTTCCTCCTCAGTCAGTGTGAGGACAGTGGAAGTCAACAAAACTCTTTCCAGAACTTCAGGATATTCATAGGAGATTATAAATGGGAGTATCAGCAACAATTTCTATCAACATGACAAACAGGCATGCCAAGATCCACAGGCCTTAAAAAAATGTTTGTGAGCTGAATACAAGGAAGGAAATTGATACTGACTACATGCCCACACATTTCTTAAAAGGAATCTAAAAAGGATTAATACTTGACAAATGTCTTTATTTTTTTGTCTTTTCTGTTTCATTGTAATCAGATGTGCCAGATTGCACTGATGAAGTTGTTGATACAGCTCATGAGTGTCCACTGCTTTCCAGCTATCTTAAAAGATTTTTATAATCTGTACTTTAAAAGTTTCTCATTTCTTTTATGCCATAGAAGCTATTTGAAAACATCAAATGCATTTACCTAGTCTTGCTATGGACCTCATTTTCAAGAGGAGTACAATCTTCCAACAGAGAGATTACAGGGAGGCAGGTTTAGTTCTCACCATTTCTCAAATGACCCTGAGTAAGAATATTCTGATTACTAAGAGGGCATCTGATGCTGAACTTGGTGCTACCTCTTCAAGCAATGGTGACCTCACCCCAGTTAATCCAATTAAATGCCTGCAACTTTGGAAGGAGCAGAACTGAAACCTCTTCTTGTTCTTGCCAAAACCACTCTTTGTTTCACTCTGCCACAATATGGTCTCTGGATCCAAGTCATAGTGGTGGGTGGGTGCAGCATCTTTTGAAGTCTAACACCAGGACTGGCAAAGTTCACGAGGCTTATGAAGCTGACAGCAGCTATGACAGATGGTCAGTAGAAACCAAAGTCATGAATTAAATGGTGCTAAATACTGCTTACAAATAAAGATTGTCTCACTGTGCTAACACCCTATGTTTCTTAGTTTATCTGTCTTTCATATTTTGATAAATTATAGACACCCAGTGAAATCCCCCCCAATTCAACATGGGTAATGTCACACATGGTTAATTAGGTATGTGTATTTGACTTCTAAGATTCATTCCTAAAAATATACATCAGAATGGGTAATTTTGTTGCTTTTAGACTAACAGTCTATCAATCAGATCAGCCTGAGCCTCTATCTATATAAAAATAACAACAAATTGTTACATGCAAGCTAAGAACAACTGAAGGGAAGTGTCTCCTTGCCAACACAAAACTGGAATAGAAAAGAAAAATCCAAGAAATCATAACTGATATACACCTGAAACATGTCTTTGTTCTTGACAGTTACTCAGGATTTATTTTGGTGAAATTCTTAATAACCATGGAGGGGATAAAACAACCAATATTCATACTATTAGTTATAACATCACCAGACTCTTTAAGTTCTCAGATATTCTAATTGTTCCTCACATTACTGGCTCTAAGTGAATATCAAAAGCAGAAGCAATCTTTTTTTAACTAATGAAATCTGTGGCATATTGCCACTATCCTCTTTCAGTGAAAATGCAGTATTTCACTCCTGGCATTGTCCTGGAAGTAAGACAAAAAAATCCCGTATTTAGAATACAAATCATTCCACTTCATCTCAGTTCCCTGTTTGAGTAATTTGGCTTCCTTTGACTCCCAATTCTCATCCTTTGCAATGTAAACAAAGAAGTCAGTGCTTCCTGTGCTGTCCAGAGCACCACTTCTGTCACTAGCTGGGTTTTGCCTTATAAAGCATATAACAAGCAACACGTTTCTCCAACAGACATCTTATATATATTGCAGCTGTCAGCCTGTCCTTGGTGTGACAAGTACATGAAAAGTGACAAACAGAAGATGGATTTCAGAGCAAGCATGTTTGGACTGAGCAAGTCCAACTATCCTCTACTCACTGTCATCTTCAGGACACTTCATCATTGCATCTCCCACGGATACTGAGGGTCTTATTGAAGTCATCACTCTTATTTCAGTATCATTCCTCTCACAATTATGCCTTGGACTTCCACGCTGGGCTCTGCTGGCTAGTGAGTGGCAGAGAAACTAATTGCTGTCCTATTCTCTTCCCTCTCTGTGATGGGCTTTTGTTACCCCCACACACTACACATGAGCCTTTATACAGTATTATGGAGTACCAGTCAGTGCCAAAAGACTTCTGTTTGCTGTGTGGGTGGTAGGATTTGCTAGGTGGAAGATTCTCCAGCTACAAAACAAACTGATGCAGAAATCCTACAAAACTACCTGAGTGTACAGCCAAATACTTGAACCTCAAAATTCACCTGGTATCTTGAGGCTAGAGGAAAAGCAATATGCTTTAGAGCATGTCTGCAAACCTAAATATTCTCACCTCCTTTGCAGAAAACTCATATTTGCACATCTTTTCCTGTCTTTCAAGCAGCAGGTTGCCTTTAAAAGGTGTTGGGATGTTTAAAGCCCTCTGGATTACAAGCAGAGCCCAGGAAAGGTTTTTCAGCATGCTCAGAGTTGGGACCAGGAGACCAATTACTCAGCACCCGCCACTCAAGAGTGACCATGAGTACCTGTTCTGAGGGACAGTGGTTGCTCCCCAGATGAACAATGAATGCTCTTTCCCAGAATCTCACTGGAGGCAAGAGCATCCTGGCTTGCTTTCTATAAGGAAATAATGGTATGTAAGAGCACACAGGCAGGTATCTTTTTTCAAAGCATTTAAACACATTATTGCTTTATTTAACAAAGAAAGTGTAAGAGATTATTGATTGTGACTACATAAAAAGTAGTCTTTTTAAACTGCCTGTTCTTTTTCCAGCTTCACTTGCCCCATAAAAGTCCCTGTGGTTCAATTTTGGATTAGGAAAGCCAGGTTTCTTTGTAGGCAGTTTCTCTTTGAAATGAGGTGTTAAAGACAGCTCAAATAAATCTATCAGCTCTTACCTGGACTCCTTCCAAGGTAGAGCAATCCTGAGCTCATTAGTCATGTCTCTAGGTTTTGGTCAGTACAGTGATGAAAAGTCAGCACAAGGCTAAAGAACAAATATTTTAAACAGATTTGGGTGCTTAACTAATAGAATTCAGAACTTTTTCCAAAGTTAAAATTATGCAAATCATTTTCCAAGAATACAAACACTTTGTTAGTATAATCCTACATATCACAAATGGTGCACAGAAAATTCTTTTGCTCTGCCAAGACAGAAAACAGAACAGTTTTTTAAAAAACAGGGAGTTTTTTATTCAGTAGTTCAGTTTTCCTCCAGGTCATTCCATGCCCGTGGAAAGGAAGCCTGGGAAGAAAAGTTTCCCTGCTTTTCCCCACAAACACTCTCATGGCAGCATAAATCCCATATGTCTTTTTTTAAAATTCAAGTCACTGAAATAAATCCCCAGCTTCTTTAGACCATGGGGTTTAGGCTGGCCTTTGTTATTAAAGACATTTTCTTGGGTAGTAGCCTCCAGTTGTCCCTCACTACCTTTTCATAAGCAGATGTTTAATTTCTTCTTCCATTTAGCCTGAAAGGAAGATGCTTAGTGCTCTCATCAGGTCTCCAATTATGTATCAATCAAAAGAGATGATTGATGTTTGTCATGAAAATAACTAGAATAACTTTTCCATAACTTACATTTAGTATCTTGAGAAAATAGTTTATGATTTATCTGTGTTATTCCCCATGAAGACAGTAATTTTGTTATATGTTTTATTACCTAGCAATTCCAGTTTTTATTCCTACTGAGTTGTGTCCAGCAATACATGTGAAAAAGCAATAAAAGCTGGCCTTGTCCTTAACATCACCATGAATGGATTTCTTTGAGAAATGCTGTCAACTGTAAAGTTCAGAATATAATTATTGTTATGACGCTGTCAGTTGAAATGGCTTGGCATTTCTGAGTCTCTTGTAAAAGGGAATGTGCAGTCAATAATGAAAGTAGAGGTACTCTTTGCTCAAGGGCCCTTTTGCTTTTCAGGTCCTTTCCCATTTATATCCATATACTCATTGATAGATGCATAAAAACCCTAAGCAGTCATGAAAGACATTAGATATGTTTTCAATTATATATTCAATACTAGAAGGCAGAGAGTAGAAGTAGAAACTACTTTAGTCTTACTGGTACCATGAGAGGTTTGACCACCTGAGTTTTTATCACATAACACATGGGAAACACAGCCACTTAGACAAACACCCCTCACATGCATGTGTACAGTGTAGAACTGAATTTTTGACTTCTGTTGGTACATCTGAAGAGAAAGAAGCAAGCAAGAATGACTCTTGTTCGCTCTGACACTGCTGCATAATTACAGCAGTGCTGTGGTTCACCTGGAAAGTGCAGAACCTCTCCTTTCAAATGTCTTCACCCTTGCAAATATTTTCAGGACCAGGACTGATTTCACCCTCACTTGCTCCTGCCAATTAAGGAACTTAATTGGCAGTCCTGACTGCCAATCTGCTTCAGCTGCCCTTTATGTGCTGCAAAATGGTTCAGTGACATTCCAGTGTGGAATTCCCTGTGCTTTCTAAAAGGACTTGCAAGGTAGTCCCAGTGCAAAGTAATTTAGGTTTCTGATTGAGTGCACTAGACATTTTACTGGGTCTAACTTTTCAGTATTTATTTTCTTTTCAGTGAGGCTGGTAAGAGTAATTGTGCCAATAAACCAGGAATGATTCATGGGATTGCAACAACCATAACACTGGCAGGAACAGAACGTGAACAATGCACAGCTTGAAGTTTTGAGTTTTGCAAATCTTTGTGGAACTATAATGTAGTAATGGCCTTCCCACTCTTTTTACACTGGTATAATTTTACACAGGGCTCTACACTGAAAAGAACCTGTAGGGTATTCCTCAAGAGTGTCACTGAGATAAAACTCATACTCAATTATATAGAAACTGAATATCTGTTCTTACAAGTATAGACTCCACTGGGCTAAGTATATTTGAAAAGTCTTTAAAAGACTCATTTAAAAAATGGTAAAACCCTTCTTTTGTTTATTATTAAGCTATTTATAGCTTGGTTCAAATTGCAGTTGTTGTTGTACTGCATGGGAAACAGAATAGTAAGCCCTGGATCTGATTCTGCTCCCACTGGGGGTGTGCTGATGACTTTGTTGAGCTCAGGCTCAGGCTTCCTAAGAGGAAGCAGATTCCTTCCATCTCAGAAAGTTAATGCTTTTTGTGTTTTGTGAGAAAAACACTACCTGGGCTATTCTGTTCTATCTTGTATTTTCCCACTAAAGTTTTTCTGCAACATTTTCCTTCTGAGTCTGGCAAGTGGTTTCCAAACATGTGTTTTGATATATCAGTGAATACCCTCTGTTGTCACCTGATGTTCCTTGTGTGTCTGAAATATTCTAATATCTGACTGGAACACTAACCATGAGCTAGGGTAAAATCTAGACTGAAAACTAAAGCATCTGCCTATATAGATATATTTGCTGTAGGTGCAAAGTAAAACGCAGGCAGCCCTGGCTGCTGAGCTAGTTCTTTCCTTCTACAAATAAGAATAGCTCTACTTGGGCTGACAAGCTTTCTTACTGCATTTTCAGACAGGCTTTTGTCCTCTGAAGCCTTTTTAAGCATTTTTCTATGGGATGTAAACTATCAGATTTATAGCCAACTGATCCTCTTCCACTATGAGACATTTTTTCTGATTCCCTGAACTGCAATGACAGAATCAATTCGGGGATTACAATGGATAAGCAGCTGCTGTAAGGGCTAGAAAACAAACAAAAGGGAATGGAGTTCTGGCTTCAAGGCCTGCTAGGCTGGCTCCTCCCAAAGTTGAAGAAGTGCTTGGCTGTGCCCAGGAATTTATTTTATGAAAACTACTGAAGAATGAGTGGTCTAACTCTATTATGCCAGGAATGTTCACAGAGCAGTTGCTTCTTTGCTGCCTATACAAACAGTCTGATGGCAGTCAGGCATTATGTGATAAAAAGTGCTTGTAGACCACCGATGGAGTAGAAGTTATCAATCAAGGCTCAAATGAAGTGCTGCTTCAAAAATAAGCTAACAAAGGAAAATTCCAGAGCAGATAAACAGAATCTGCTGCATCTGAGGACCCAAGAAAACCCCCATTTCTTTGCAAAGCACATGGGAATGTGACATTTGTTTCTGTCAGTCAGGCCCAACAGAATTAAAACCATGAAAGGGCTCATAAATCAGCAAAAGGCTCCTCAAATTGTCTTCTGAACAAGAAAGAGCAGGAGAAAATAGCCAGTCACTGCAGAGGTGTACAAAGCAGAGGAACAGCAGATGGACAAGAGGAGTCCTGGGGGACAGAGAATGGGCAGTAATATTAATGTTTCTGTGGTACTATCATCCTAAGTGTTTCTCTTTCATTTGCTGAATACTGTAATAATTTGAAAACGATTGGGGTGAAACAGTGAACCTGCAAAAAGGTATTTCTCATATTAAACACTAAGTCAGGATTAAAGATTTGTACTGTATCTATAAAAAGAGAAATTATTTATAGGAGTAAAGGATTGCAACAGAAAATGTAAAATTCAAGACTGGTACCTGTTATGGAATTACATCACCAGCCAATCTAAAAGCTGGACAGCAATCTATAGCTAGGAAAATAAATAATTCCATGAGTTTGCACTTGAATTATCAAAGTATTTGCTGCATTTTAGTCCATCACAACCATATGGAAATATTCCTCAGCACTGCTATACTATATACTTGTCATACACGTATAGTGGAATTGCATACTGTATGAAAGCCAAGGCAGGAGCTCCACTATCATTTATCCCTGTCATACTCACTGTCACCTCTACCTCAGTGGGCTTTAGCACAAGGTCTGTGCCAAAACTATCTAAGGATGTGGGGTGGTGCTGCTGGTAGGAAGCACAATTACCAGGGTCTTATTCTTCTTCCCTGCAGAGACTGAAAGAAATGATGTAGGAACCTGCTGGAGACAAGAGATACTGCTGTACACATACTGATGGCATCTACCAGCTGCTACTACCTCTGTCACTCAGGGAAAACCAGAAACTGCCATCTACTGCCTCAGAAAAGAGCATGGCTCTCTGTTCCCCGCCTGCCTCATTTCTTCTGACCTCAGAGACTTATTGCCCTAAGAAACAGTTGCATACACAGCAGTGCATGATGGACAGGAGTTTCCTGAGAACTTGCTCTGGAGAGATGTAGTTCTACAGTGAGGGGATGGTGGGGAAGTGCAGGGAACTCTGCTCAGCCTGGCTGAAACAAGAGTGGTCCAGGCCAGAGCCCCCTCCTGCTGCTTTGAGGTTGGAATGCAGCTGATCTCACTCAGTATATTTAGGCTTCTATATTTCTTCTTTACTGTAGCTAAGTTTATTGTTTAAATACATGCACATTCAGGCAATTTTACAGAACTCACAGCAGAAAAATTTTAATCTGTAGGGCTGGCTATTTTTACTGGCAGTGCAGATCTACATGCTATGTTCACCCCACCAGGGAAAAAAAAGCAATATTGTGTCACCTCAAAGTTAACAGAACCAGCCTATGAAGGAATCAATTTATAATAATGATTAATAACAAAGTACTGTAGGCAATGGAGCTACAGACCAAAACTAATTTGTGGAAATTACTCAGCAAGTGATTATGACTTATGTGATTTGCCACTGGGCAATTCATGAACAAAAGTAAAATGTGTGGAATGAAACATTCATTATCCATTATTCACTCAGTACAGGCAATGGCATTCATATGCTAGCAGAGCCTGGACAATTCAGGTAGAATTCAGGAATTTGTTACACCAAGCATTATATGGACTCTTTTTTTTTTTTTCCTTAAAAATGTGGGGCAAATATCTTTCCTAAGGAGCTCCAGATGCTAGGTTTAAGATGTTCTTGGGGACTACACCTTCTGTAAAAGTGTGTGAATTAACCTTACAGCTCAGGTATTGGTAGTAAAGCAGTCCTGTTTGACATCAAAAGATTTCCATGTGGACTAAAAACCCTGAGTAGTCCTTCAAATTCTTATATGAATTTTGTGGGTTATGTTCTAGCTCAACTGTCATTGTCCAGGTTAATCACTGGGGACACATTCTAAGATACTTCAAATACATCAAGACATATAGCTGATTCCAAGATGATCCTTCAAGGATGTCTCAGTGTAGAGACACTGTTCCTGTAAATGCTCGTTCAGGAAAGTGTTCCTTTGGTGTCTGGTGCTTTTCCCAAAAGGGATGGACCTTGCTGACCTCTGGCTTCAGCATGGCAAAAGGCAGAGCTCTCACCACTTCCTTCCCCACTGCCTTGGTGTTAGAGCAGACTGTAAATGACAAAATCTGCTCAGGGAAAATCAATGGTAAAGACAGTAACTAAGAAGCTGGCAGATAAAACAAAATTAGTGAAATGACACATTGCTGTTCTTTCCAACGTCTGTATTTTCTTCTTGGTTCTTTCCCCTTTGTCCAAATCAGTAGACAATAAGGAGGGGTATCTTTGCATTTACATTATTCTCTGCCTGACACCAAAATACATTGCCTTTGCAATAGGATCATCAGGATCATTTTTTCAAGCTTCTTTGTGATAACACCCTTCAGAAGGATAGGGTCATTTGAACTGAACAGAGAGGAGTTTTCTTATAATTCTTTGGATTAAGACAGGTGGGCCAGAAGAAAAGGCTACATCACTCTGCCTTACAAGTGTAAATTTAAAGGCAGAGGGAAATGGCTGGAATGAACACAGAACACCACAATCTGTAGAAAACCCCCCTCCACCAGACACAGAGAGGAGGAAGCCTGGGACAGGAGGGATTATGTTCCCTTTGCCTTAATACCACAGATGGTCTGTTCTGTGCAAGGAAAACCTGCAACAAGCATACAATCCATTTGTGCAGAATCTACTCCGTGCTTGCACTGTCCTGGGAATTTACTCAAAATATTTATGTTGTGCATGGAGCACACCAGGGATAAACTGGGCTCCCCAAATGACTTTCCCACCACAATTCCTGTTTGACTAATGGGGACTAATCCTGACATCCCTATAGAGTGTAACTTTTGGTGCTCTGAAATATACCTCATCTCTAATAGACCGACTTTCCAGGGTAGAGAAACATGTCTGAATTGAAAAACAAGTGCATGTATTCTCAATTCAACAACAAAAGTGATGTAAGTTTTATTTTTATTGACTTTTCTTGTTTTTATAATACTGACAGTGGTAGAGAATACTATCAGGCCATATCATAACCCAGGTTGAAGACTGAATTTTGCACAACACTGAGTAACATAACTGCAATATCTCGAAAGGATCCTGGTTCCATCTTTATTTCCCCCTTGAGGAACAGAATGTGTGAGTAGTGTAACAGGTTGGTATTAATTTACTGCTCAAACCAAAATAGATTCAAAGGAGTTGTATCTTTAAACCAGTTTTGGTTTTCTGACTCAAAAATAAAAAAAAAACAAAATACAGTCTTTGTAATTATAGCAATTCGTACATCTCTGTTGACACTCCTGCTCATATTTCTGTTTTCTGTCAGGCATATTGAGTTTGCAGCTTATTTTGAATTATTAAGGGTTTTTTTGTTTGTTTTGTTTTGTGCACCGTCTTCCATTTTCTCTAGAGAATATAATCAACATTGTGCTTAAAGGCTCATAAAAAACCAAAACCAACCAAACATAAATCCACTGTCCATTGAATTTCAGCTCTGGAAGTCTGGGGGCAGGAGAAGAACAGGGGAGAATTGACACGGAGACTTAAAAACTGCACAACTCCAAATACATGTTTCTCCAGAGGGGCTGATGATTTGCAGCCACAACTGACTTTTGCTGATATTCTAAGGACTGGGCATTTCTGAGGAGTGTCATTATTGATCCACTTGTTCATGAGAGGATAACTTGGGATTTTCTTTTGTGGGGTGGAAATATGATAAATTAATGTTACACATATCTATTACTTGTTATCCACTCGGGTGTCTCTTCTACCCCATGCAGATGGGCAATGGAGCAGCTGCAGATGGAAGAGCCCTAAGTTTTGCAGCCAAACTCAGCCTGTGTTCACGGAGCTGGGTGTCACTACGCTCTCTCTTTTTTGAGTCTTCCTTTCAACCTCCCCAGCTTAGTTTCTCATCAGAATCAATCATTTTCTAATTAACTAGTCAGATTCCGATGAAGTTTGCCAAAGTTTTATTATCCTGCTCTCCGAGTTACAGTACGCAATTACTCAAGTTTCTACTGCTCCCACTTTGATGGAATTGAATGAAGGAATCTCTTTTTGGAGCCTAAGGGAGCTCTGTAATGAGAAACAGTTACAGGAAGGTGAGTAACCCCTTTGCTTCACAGGGTTTACAGTATGAGGAGAAAGGAAAAAACACATGTGCTCCCTCTTTATATTCCATCATTCAGCAGGGAGAAATTAATGCAAAAACCAGCTTCTACATGTATTGTTTAGGTTTATGGTTAGGTTTTTTTTCCCTAACTGGGAGTAAAACCAGTATCCTTTTTGGGTGTTACAGTAACATTCACAGGTGAGGGTGAGGTCCTTAATAAGCAGTGCATAAACATGTATGAGATTATATTCTTTAGGAGAGTTGGGCATTACAGTGCAAAGTATGGTAATCCATGGCATCATGACACTGCCTCTGTTGAACACTGAAATTTTTCGTGCAATATGTGCATAGGCTGGATGTCTTTAGAATGAGGGTTACAAAGTACAGCATCTTGAATGGGGAACTAACCAAACATAGCATTAAGAAATGCAGATGTGATGAAGACAGCTTCAGCATTCTTACTTAAAGCTAGTAAGGTGTCAGTGTCTTGACTGCTGGAGTATTCATAGCAGTAAGCCTTCTCCTGGGCTGAGGTATCTAAGGTAGCTCAGTCCTGTTTCTTTAAAAAACTAGCAAAAAAGCTTCATCATAACTGAAAGATGGAAGGGTTTCAGAGGTTGTAAGAGCTCTTCTAACACCTTCATTTTGTTTTATTTGGTATGCAGACAAACACTCGATTTACTTGTATCCCAGATGTGAACTATTGGACTAGAAAATTAAGTGCATCTTCATTTGTTTCTCACTGAGAACACAATCATTTATGTAAGTTTTCAACAAGAGAGTTAGAATTACATCACAGACATCATAGACTATGATTACATCATAGTTTACTGGAGTTGAAGGCAGTGAGCAGCCCAAAGCTTTTGCACATGCTTCAAATGCTGTGGCACTCAACATATTGATCAAGCTGTTACATCCCTGATTCTCCTCCAGTTAGGCTGTTTTGGTAACTATTAATGAAGTTTATCCCTTTCCCACAGTGCCTGGGGACAGTGCACGTGCATGATACCGCCCTTTTTTCGGGACCACAGACCTGGTTTACAGGTAGTCCCCATCCTCTGAGACAGACTGCCGTGGAAAGACTGCCTCTGTCCCTGTTGCAGCAAAGCAATGTGCTGCTGAGTGCTCCTGTGCTGCACTGCTGCAGAGGCACCTCTGCTTTCATTTATATCTGCAGGGAAAGGCCATGAAAGAAAGATTTTGGCTTGCTATCCTAGGCACTCTGTCAACTGCCTCTAGAAAATTTTTCTGCCAGAGAGGTTCTGAATCTGAAGCCATTTTCATATTCCTCTCTGTGTTCACAACTTGAATTAACTCAGTGTTTTAAATAACACCATTGAGCAGATAATGAAGCAAATATGTATGTTAGCAAGAAGAGGAAGAGCAAAGAAAGAAAATTTACAAGTGTGGTACCTGTATTACTTTAAGAAAATCAGTGATAAATTTGTCAGGCATGATGAATCCAATACCTGTGCTATTTTATTGGTAAATTAGGAATTTAATGGGCAAAGACTTCTTTCCATAATAAAATAAAATAATAAAATAATAAAATAATAAAATAATTTGAAGTGCTAAATGAAAGGCAAGTCAGTTAACCCACTACAGTCTTCAAAAGATCAGTAGAAGAAGACGAAAATAATCAAACTCACCTTAAGCCTGTTGAATGCAGCCCTCAGGATCTGCGTTTCCCTCTTGCTCTCAGGAAAAACTCGTATGACTTTATCACTGCCAATAACAGAAAATAGAATTGGCACTTTAAGACTCCTTGCAGCAGTACAAAGGGACAGTAGTTAGGTTCAGATAGCTACTGTAATTGTGCTCTTTTTCAGCACCTGCAGAATGTCAGGTGAGCTGGAGCTCTGCTTCTAAACTTGCTGCTGGATAATGCATGTCCATGGGATGATTTGCTCTTTACAGATCAGTGTCAACTTGACCTTCCATTTCTATGCAAATGTTTTGTTCACTCCTTCTGAGTTAAACCATTCAGGCTGACATCTTCCATACTGAACATCTGCCTCAGAACAAAGCAATTATTAAGCTGTGGATGCTCCATCCCTGGAATTATTTAAGGCCGCGTTGGTTGAGGCTCTGAACAACTTGTTCAGGTGAAAGGTGTCCCTGCCATGGAAGGGGGGGCTGGAACTAGGTGACCCTTAAGGTCCCTTCCAACTCAAACCATTCTATGATTCTATGATCTCAATGGACATAATTCTGCAAACAGGAAAAAAGAAACTGAATGACTCTTCAATGACCATCTGTAATGACCTATGGGATGCTGCAGACCACAGAGGGGATGATCCTGTAACTAAAATATCTGGCATACACAAGAAGGATGAAATAACTTTACGTGGCCAATGTGAATTCTGGCATTTTCCTACATTTTGAGTTTTTAATTTGTACTGTTGATAATCAGTATGTCTCTTCCAAGAGACTTTGGAGATCATGCATATCTTTATTTCTACAGTTCCGTCCACTAGCCAGAATGCCTTTTAAACAATTTCTTTACCTACAGTTTCTATATTATCTGGGAATTTTAAACAGCAGAATTTCCCTTGACACTGAGAGGTTTGTCCCTTAAATATCTTGTGAGCTCTCCTACTTTGCTGAAGGTTCTGACTCTACTGAGAAGATATTTGGCCAACTAGAAACAGCACTGCTGAGCGTGCCCTTCCTGGCTCACTGTTCTAGGAAGGCTCCCAAGCTGCTGCTGATCCCAAGCACCAGGTCTTGCCTTCAGTGAACTGCAGCTAGAGCTCTGGTAGGACTCACCTTTGTTGCAATAATCCTTAATGCATACATAGGTAAGCATTAAATACTGCCAGTTCAGCAGAAAGCACTACTAATAAATTCAGAATTCTGAAATGGCTTACGTGTTTCTGGAAATAATTTTTCCTTATCCCCTATTCATTTTTAGTCTTTTCTCTACAATCAACATTTGTTCCCCTTGGTTAGCCTCTCATCCTTCTTTCTGTCTCAGCTTTTCAGTTTTGGTTCTCACCCCTGCTGCATTTTCCCTGTAGACAGGTCTCAAGCCTTCCAACTCCTTCATGGCATTAAAGTTTTTGGTCCAGTTAGACTCCAAGTTACTGCTGCAAAACTGATGTACCCACAGGTGTGGACCTCAGTGGCTGCTGTTGACCTTACTGGAAAAATGATTTCTGACTAAGAAAAAAGATTTCTGAAAGCTGTCTTGTTATAATTTGGCAGACCAAAAATTTTAGGGGAAATTACTATGCTTCCAAGCCAAATTTAACCTCCTGTATTGGAGCTTGCATAGAAAGGAATAAATCTCATAGAGTACTACAACTGCTGCATCTTTTAAAGGAAAATAGATGCTTTTGATTTATCATACATACAACAGTAATGTTCTTTTCCATTACTCACTTCTTCCTTTCTTAACAGCAGTATTAAATTGCTATTAAGAAGAAAATAATAAAGAAGTAATAAAGAAGTAATGATTGCCTAGGAAGTTGATGTAGCTAATAAAGATTCATCAGACATTTCTGGAAGGATTGGTACAACCAACATATAAAAACCAGATTTTAATGAATAAGTAGCTAAGCATGTGTTACACAGCTGTAATGGAATTTCGAAGGAACGGATATCACTTAGGTATGGTCTTGAATTAATTCACATCACTGTAAACTGTCTTTGATTAGCTCAGCAACTCTGTCATTTCCAGTGAGACGAAAAGCCTGCCCTAGAGAGGAAAGTATTGGTGCTGTGACAGATTGATCACTTGACACACTGTTGGGAAATGCTTCAAGTTGAGGCTGAGTCTGCTGCTAGAGAGCTCATAGCAAGCAGTTTAGCATGGTAATTTTAGCATTTTATTAAAAGATGGTTTAGCCATTATGGCAAAGCCCTTTCAATTTTTGTGCATGCAAGATGTGGGAATACACTGGATTCCTGAGAGCTATCTGCTAACACCCATTGCTGTAGGCTGGCTAGTCGGTGGATAATCATGCATTCTTCAACAAAGCACAGATAGGAAATCTAGCTTTACTTCAGATATCTACAGTCAAAACCCATAGTCCTAAGGTTATTTTTCAGCTTTGTAGTTTTTCTGGTTACATTTCACATTAAAGAAATTCAATGATTACCTTAAATGCTATGCAATACCCACTGAATTTAGGGTAGGAATTCAGCAAACTACTCACTATTTAAAAGCCAACAAAATCCATCTGATCATGTACTAATGTGGTTGATAAATGGCAGCTGCACCCCAAACACTCAGGATTACCCCCTGGTGAGGTCTCCTCTCATCCTTTATGCTGAGCTGTTGAGGAGAAAGAAGCAAGTAATCATATATATACCTAGGGAAAGTTTTGCTGCCTGCAGACACATATGTCAGCAGTCTGCTGATTTATGCAGGTAAGGTTATTTTTCTAACTGTGATGCCTCTAAATCTTTTTTCTTTTTAAACCCTATTTAAAAAAAATTCTAAACAAACAGTAAGATGGGATATATTTTGTATAAATTAATGTAGAAATTTATATCCACCATGACAAACTTTCAATTTACCCCTAGTAATTAGACTAATGGAATTTAAAGCCAGGACTTAGTGAGATCTTTTGAATTTTGTGTAAACACAGTTGAAAACCTTTGCCAAGAGCAGAACACAAGATTCAGTAAATGAACTGACTGAATGTGGTGAGCAAAGAGTAGAAACCAGACGGCCGATGTCCCCAGGGACAGCCTTATGTCTGAGGAAAATGGGTGACCAGCTGTTGGCCAGCACTGACATGCAATGACATCTTTTTTCCCCTCCATCAACCCCTTATGTTTTTCTGGAACAGCATAAGAAATGACGCAGCTGCTTTTGAAACGCAGAATATGCTACATGGCCTTGGGAAGGGTGATACTCCCTGATGCCAATGGGGACTAAAACCTCTTCGTTTATTTCTTTGGCTTTTTCATTTACTTTTTTCCCATTTACTTCATAGTTTTACTCATCTGTGAACAGACCAGATGGATCCAAAGAAACTATTCTGCAGCACATCTACAACTCCTTTACTGATGGAATTAGCAGTTCTCTCTCATGAAACTTTCCTGATGAAATCACATGGCACAAACTGGATTTATGTAAATTCCTCATTTCCTTCAGGAAAATCCTTCTTATTGTTTTATTCTCCTGACTAATGTGAACCTTAATCAGATCTCTGCTCTCCCATGGAATTTAATAAAAGTATGTTTACAAAGACTTTACAAGTATTTTAAACACAGTTTAAGAAGTGATATGCTATAAATCAAATACCTACAGAAAAAACAGGAAAGAAAATAAATCCCCACTTACAGGCATCCATTCCTAATAGGAGAGAAGGGATTACAATTCTTGAGAACAAGCTGCCATAGTTGCTGCACTTTAGTGGTTCATTAAGGCTGAATGACACATCTGAAAAGATCTACAGTATGGAAGCCTCTTGTCAACTCCCAAAATGCCATCAGATACCATTTGTGATGAAAGATCAGTTGCTTCATTCCCTTTTCTCCACTAAATTCTGATAGTCAAAAGGTTAAGAAGTAATAAAGCATTAATGTTTTTCTCTGTTACTGGAATGAAGAGTTTTAACTGTAACTCGATACTGTTACAAAATCAAGATAGATAAATAATACTGGGCTTCTTCCTGAGACTTGGTGGATATATCTGGAAAGGGAACTTTACAAAACTTCCTGAGCCCTTCATTATGGTTTTCTGTATTACAGCAGATGCTGATCCAAACAGAAGGGAACACCATTTGTATTGTCTAGATAGCAATGTATATATTTTCTGCCTTTTAGCTTTTAAGGAAGGAAAATTGATACCATTCCTAGTATAAGAAAGAACTAGGTACTTTATAATTTTGAACAAAAAATAGGTGCTTGGGTAATGCAGGCAGAAGTGCTGAGGAGGCAAAGTATTTTATTGCATTATATTTATCTGCATAGCACAGATTACTTCTTGGGAAGCTCAACTTACATGCTAATTCCCAGGCATGGAATATGTGAGTTTCATAGATGGTTTTCAGGTACAAAAAGGGTATCTTTACCAAGCAGGAAACTTTACAGGCTAAAGCAATGCTATATTACTAGTGGTCTTCGTCTGCACAGCTTCATTTCAGAGACATATGGTATGGAAATGTTAGTATCTGCAAAAAATTTCAGTTTTCATTCCAACCAAGAAACAAAGCTTTTCCAATAAAAGCAGGCCTCCATTGTCTCATAAACACTGGCTATAAGGCCACCTAGCTTAAACACAAGAAGTGGGAACCAATTGCTTCAGTGCATGTCTCTCTCTTGGAAAAGGAAAATGAACTGTGTATGGTAATAAATGCTGTTTTGCTTCATCAAGCGTCATCCAGTCACGTGCAAAAGAAGAGAGAAAGAGGGCAGTGATTCAGGGCAGAAAATAAAATAAGAAGCAACAAAACCAATAAACAGTGAAACAAACAGAGCAAATTAAGCAAACAGATGACAAGGAAATATTGTGCTAACTGTGCAGGATTGAGATCCAGGGGGGAGGCTGCAGTAATCTGTTTAAGTGAAACAGCATGTATACTCATTCATATTAATTTCTGAAGAAACATATTGTAATAACATATTTGCATGAAAGAGTCGATGATCGTTTAACTTGGATACGATCCTTCCAGTGACGTATTATTTGAACTACTGCTATTTTTAAAGAAAGAATCATCATCATTCTGCTAACATATTACTGAAAGGAGATTCTGCTATAACCCCATCTACTTCTTTATTGCAATGGTTTGTGGCAATAATGTGAGTTGCTCTGTGCTTTGTAAGGAAGCAATGAGTAGATGGTGATGCCATCAGTTCTGGGATAGGCCTGGCATAGGCCTGACAGGACCAGAATGTTCATCTGTCCATCTGCATGCTCCTCTGCCCAAAGAGGAAAGCTTCCCCTTATCATCCCTCTTCACCCCACAGGGGCATGTTGAACTTGTGTGGCTGGGCCAGACAAGCTGGATTTAACGTCCTGGTTAGACTGTAGCAAACAATTACTCCCCAGCCAGTGTCAGGAACAGATCTGATTACACAGCTGCATACATTTTATCCCTTTTCCTGTTCTTCATCCTCCCTGTCACCACACTTCTACCTCACTTTAGCTACCTCCTCCCAAATAAACTACTCACCCCTAATTACTTTTCCCCACCTGGTTCCAGCTTTGCTATATTGGTACCCAAATCTGGTGTTTCTAGGTAATCTCAACTTCATATGGTATCACAGATGGGGTTACCCAGGTACTGTTGCCCAAAAAACGTCCCCCAGTACTCCCTTTCAATTACCTGTGGAATTCAATCTTTTCTCAAATACCACCTCCTTTACCTTCTGCAAGATCCAGCTGTACTTCACAGTGCTCTCTGAATTTTTTGTCAGCTTCTCACACTGTCATGCAATTCAGCAATTTCTCTTGTCATGTCCCATCATTTATCCATGTCTTGATCACTTAGCTTAAGCTCGGGCCAGAGTTCAGTCCATGGCCTGCACATTCCTGCAGCTGCCATCATTCTGGAAGTCCACACAGAAGCTCATTGGCTTTTCTGAGCTTGAGAGTTGCTTCAGTTCATTCTAATGCCTGTGTACATTTTGAGACAACTGTAACAACTACTTCCAAATTAAGCATCTCAGGACTCTGTGCTGCAGATTTGCTCTTGACCTCAGTGAAAGAAAGAACACCAAATCTGACAGAAGGTTGTTACAGAATTTAGATACCAAGAGCAGAAGGATGAAGGGGAAAATGGTTCAGCGGTAGAGGACTGCATTAAAGTTTTTATATTCAAACTTCCTTTAAGACCTTGAACAAAGAATCACAGGTCATTTCCAGTGAGGCTCAGCTTGTACTGAGCTCCATATGCTTTGTATCCATTCATGTGTAAAAACCACACACCCTGTGTTTGGTTAAAGACATTTGATGGTGGATTGGTTTGTCTGGTCCCTCTCCTCTCCATCTGTTCCAGTGAGCTCTGTTGTGGTGGGTGTGCTTGAAGCACAGGCGCTTGCCAAAGCCTGGCACTCAGCCTGAATCTGAGACCTGCCTGCAAAGCCTGGTGTACAGGCTGGGGTGCAGAGCCATGCTCAGCTGACAGTGTAGGCATGGTTCAGCTCCCTGCCCCTGTGAACAGGGATGATCTCATCCTTTAAACTTGTAAGAGTATGGAGACACAAATAAACTCATGGCTTTTAAACCTCCTGATGGACATGGTAATGGGAGCAAGGCAGGGACCATAGGTGGAAAGCAGTAAATACAGCTTTCACAGAACCAAATTCTGCAACTCTTCCTAAGTCTTGAAACATTCTGCATTTACTCCACAGCCTCCAGTGATGTTGAAAAAAACCCTTTTCTTTTTCAAATAATCTAATATTTACCACATCTCCATTTTTTCCAATGTATTGATATTTGTAGAATAACAGCAAAGAGTCCAAACAAGAAATGTCCTCTTGTTTTGGAGACAGCTATGAAATTTTGAAATATGCTCAAAGGTTGGAAATAACCCCCACTTTTCGTTGTTCTGGCAAGCTACAAACCTGGAAAATATAAAGTATATTTTCAATGAAAGCAGTCTTCTACAGACTTTAATGAAAATTTTAAACTCATGGTATTCTGATAAAATTGCCTAAGTCTAGTATGCACTACCATGAACAAAACACTAAAATTGATTTGCCATATTTTTAAAAAGTGTGTTTATATTAAAAATCCTATATACCCAGAGGTAAGTAAAATAGCTATTTTTCTGATACTAGTAAATATTTTACCACACACAACTGTAAGGTTTAAACCCTTCCTCTTGAATGTTTGAATTTATAGAACACAAACTCTCTGGACTCCACTTTTTATAAGTTATGCTTTTACTTGACCTTTACTTGCCACTGCAGTCAAATATCTGCACCTTTACAACTGTGTGACTGAATGGGGCATGTAATTTATCTGCCCTGATGACTTCTTTTCAAGGATCAGGTAATATTTTTATCTTTGAAAAACAGAGAAGAAGAAATCTTACTTTTACTTTCATAGGTCATGTTCTTTGCTTAAAGTTGTGTTTATTTTTAATTTATTTTTTCTCTCCTCTAATTTAAACAGAATATCTATAGATGGCCTAGAAAAAAAAAACAACAAAACTTACCAAATTTATTACATAGTTTCCTTTAACAGCAAAGACGAAGATCTTATTACCAGCAGGTCTTTTCTAATAGTACTCTGTTCCTCTCATTATAATACATGTAATACTTGTAATGTATTCAATCCAAAATGATTTCCATCTTTGGAGAAATAATTTAATAGAGTAAGAGAATAATTTTGGTTGATGAGATATCTGAAGATCTTTTCATCAGATGTCCCTGTAGGTCTTCTCTGCACCTGTTCCTGGTTTTCTGGTTCTGAATATGGATCGAAAGCACTGTGTAAGCATTGTTACTCCTTTGAAAATTCTCATACAAAGTCAATTTTATGGTCCTAACACACTGAAAATTAGTTATCCTGTGGCTGAATACTACATTGCTGGCTTTTTTTCTCCTCCGTCCAACCAAAGGATTTGCAGTAATAGGGAGAAATTCCTGTATGTATGATGTTAAACTTGAGCTACCACATTTCACCCTAGTCCTTTTAATTCAGCCATTAAGTTCATCAAGTTTTTCTAACATGTCTCGAACCTTTCTTGAATAAATAGCTTCACAGAATAACTGGAATTAAAGAAAAAACTCTGTATTTTTAGAAATAAGTAATAATTCAAAGCATAGAGAATGAAGGTTAAAGGCATGTAGCAATTCCTGCTGAATGGGACCAAGTTTGGAAGCATTTGGTTATTCCTGATAGGCAATCTCTTGAGCTGAATTTAAGACCTTGATCCTCAAGCCCTCACGACTGTAACAAGCAGTAGGAGGAGGAAGCCTTTACTCATTACTGTACTTGGCCCTGAAACACAGATAACTTGTAAGCATGTGTTTGTAAGTATATAAAAAAAAGATCAGAGGAATTGCCTCATACATATTTTAAAAAGTAAATGTCAAGATGGTGAGCTTAGATTTAATTTAGGGCTGATCATTAGTGTTTTCTATGCATTTATTCATTTATGCAAGTTACAGCACGAAAGATGAAAATATTTATGGAGTAAGAAAATGTTATGGTGTGAAATACTGCTGCATGAGATGTCTGTAGCATGCTAAGTTTCCCCAAACTGTTCCATCATCTCTTATTGCTTAGTTTGCTTCCACATAATGATTATATATTTTAATTAATGGAAAGTACACTTTTAGTGTCACTATTCAAATAAAGGACAAACAGGACATGCCTCTCCACAATTTTGCAAAAGGACAGAATCTGTAGGTTTCAAAGCTGGGGAGTACACCAAATTTACTGAAAAAAGTGAGGAAAATCCTGTAAGGAAATTCTCTTTTTGCTGGTGTTACTGCAACAGGCTGGCATAATTCCACTGATTTCCATGGAGTCTTTGAGTCACTATAGGTTAAGCAAGAGAAAAACAGTAGGCTGCTTCTTTTTTTTTTTTTTTTTCTTCATTACAGGACAATTAGCTATTCCTGTGTTTCAGATAAGCATAACAGATACCTGTGGGCTGAACCATTCATCAATTAAGGATGCTGTTTTGGAGAAGAAATTGTAAACCTGCAAACACTAAGCCCAGAAACAATTACACATGATGCTAACTGCTAAATACTGCCACAACTGAGTCTCACAGGGAACCCTCTTATTTCCACCCCCAGGGACATGAGCAAGGTGACAGTGCTGCCCTGAGATGCAAAACTTTGTGTCCAGGTTGACTGTCTCTGACAACAGGAATGAGGAGAGTCCCTCAGCAAAGGGACACTTTGCACACCTAGACTGAGGTCAAAAGGTATTTGCAAATTTCTCTTCAGACAGTCTCTACTGCAGAATATCTTCCCAGGAGAAATGATACTTCAGGAAAAGAACAGATTAAATATATATAAAGCAGAAATGTATGGTAGAGTCTTTGAATTAAAAATGCTGGATGGTTGGTCTCCTTGACCCCTGGTATATTGTGTCATTTTTGCTTTCTACCATCTGCCTTGAATAAAGAGACCAGCGAGACAAACCTAGCAGTAAGTCCGCAAAGGTACAGCTGCACCTGGGAGTATTTCCCAGTTTAATGCACAAACTGGACATATCTTGGCTTCCAGTTGAGTCCTGTGTGACTGTACTGCACTGTGTTCAACCATCTTTCCCTGAGAAAGGATGCAATGTGCACGCTGCTGAGCACTGTCTGCCCTGGAAGCAACCTACATTGCCTTGGTAGCAAAGATAAACAAATGTACTTTGCTTTTAGCACTGTCAGGTGTTGTACATTAACTTGTTTTGAAAAAATTGGAGACGGTTTTGGATGCTTACTTATGCAATGGGTTTTCTTTAAATCAACTTTCAAAAAATTTTTCTGGAATAAATCTGAAAATAAAACTGTTTAATTACATTTTCAGTGAACATGGAAACCAAGCGTGTGAAGCAGAAGGAGAGAAAAGTAATTTCCATGAAATTTTTTTTGTTTCTCATTAAAGAATTACACATTGAAAAGTGCAGCTACAATTCTGCACCACATATACATCAAATTGCAGTGTTTTTACTGACCCATCTTTCCTTACAGATATCAATCCAATTTCCTCTTAAGTATAAACAAATTAAGAGTGCATGTGCCTGCAATAAGAAGCGTTATTTTACTAAGTGTAAGAGATTTTTAATGTTCACATTTTTATAATTTTCAGATAAAATTCAGTTGGTTTTATTTTTTAATATGAGAGTACTAAACAACCCTTTGGAAACAGATGTAGTACTACAAAAGAGAAGGCTTATGATGACTCACAGAATGTTCTCTCCTAAGGACCACTTTTCTTTGGTGATGAATTTATAGACAAGGTTTAGAAACCTTCCGTGGTGGGACAATTTTAGCACACAGAAAGGAAAACACTTAACCAGCTGCTCCAAGCAGCTTTATGGATGCTATTTATAATCTTTTTGCTTATAGATACATTTAAGCTGCTTTCAGACTCTAACTTTTTTTTTTTTTTTTTTTTTTTTTTTTTAAAGCCTTTTTGTTTGGAAATACAGAGGTTACATCCATTTGTTTCTCATACCAGATGAGTTACTTGATAATCTCCTGAAAGGGAGGAACCAGCCCCTCTGGAGAGCCCATGGTGTGTGCTCTCAGCTCTCCCTGGCACACTCTCTGCTCACAGACCAACAGCCCCTCAGATGATTGCTTGCAGCACTTCTACCAATATTTTGTGAAAAGCATAGATAAGATAGATAAGAATAAAGACAGAAAATATATTTGGAATCACATCTAGCTCCTGCTGTGAATATACAAGTGACCTTACAGGTCAGTAAAATTAACAGTACACTAATTGCCTGCAGGATCTGAACATGGGGATTCATTTGTATATATCAGGAGACTGAAAAAAAACCAGCCAAAAAGTGTTTGATGTGATCACCACAATTATCTCCTTCATTACTGATTTTAAAGGCTGGGAACATCAGCACAACAGATATGTAAGAGTGCCTTTGCTTTGATAACCTCCATCTTGAAGACCTTGGATTTTGCTCAGTTATTTTTTAGGGCAGTGAGAAAGTGGAGGGTTTGCTGTTGTTGGATGTGGAGGAAGCCCAGCCTGACAGGCATCCTCCCTGGAGATCTGCCCCCTAAGATAAGACACAATTGCCTAGTCATGGTGACTAAACTGTGACCCCCTTCCTGCCTCAGAACCCCATGTTATCTCCCTGTTAACTATTGGTCATCTTACTCCAGTCTCAGACCATTGGTCCCCTTCCTGGTTGTCCCCTTTCCTATAAAAAACCCAGCTTTTGCCCAGCTCAGTGGTTAGATCATCACTGGCCCCCTTCGCTGGAGTCTGCATTAAAGACTTTCTGTGGAACACCCTATGGTCTTCCCATCTCTTGTCTGTGGTGGCAGAAGGGAGCTGGCTGGGCTGAACAGAGCTGATCACAGAGCAGAAATCGCTTCTAAAAGAGCTGCTCACTTGAAGCCTTTGCCTGTGCTCCTAAGGGTTACCCCTGCTTGGAGACTGCCTGGAAACCCCGGATGGTGGCTCTGCTCCCTGGGATGTCTATCTGGGCTTGTTGCCAGCAGAAACTGGGGGTCAGACAGGCCCCCAAGACCCAGCCATGACAGCGGGGGTTTTTTTCCATTATTTTGAAAGAGAAGTAGCTTTATGTATTATCAGGGGCCTCTCAGATACACCCATGGTCAGCTGTATTTAGGAGCTGGAGTGTAAAAGCCAACCAAACTCAGTTTGCTGGACATTGGTCTCTTTTTATAAAGGCTGTGCAATACTTCCAATGCCTTTGCATTTGTCTAGCCCATCAGGCTTTTAAGTTTTATCCTTCTGCATTTTTATAGTCATAAAATTAGGTTCCAAACTGGCACAAGGTTTCTCAGGGGCAGGTTACGGACAGCCTTAAATCCCTAATGATGTATGCAATGCATACATCACAATTCTTGTACTCACTCAACTATGCATCTTGATAAAAAAGATGTCAGGATACTACATTTAAACATGTTTGTGCTAGATGGCAAGTCTGCAGTCTCACTTAACAGCAAGGAGCGGATGGGAAGGAAGAGTATAACACTTCCACACATACAAATGCGATAGCTGTGCATAATTTGATGGATCTGAATCTTTGAACTTAGTCGTGATATGCATATATGCAATCTGACTCTCCTTTGACCTGGGTTTTCTAAAACAAATTCTTTACCTTACTCCTCAAACCAGTCCTAAGTATCTAACACAAAACTGACCTGCTATCCTATCATTGAGAAATGATACCTACAGTGCTGAAGAAAACAGAAGCATACCAAATGTAAAATACTGTTTGAAAAACAAAATCAAACTGAAGGCTTGGGAAGGGATATAAATATTTTAGTGGCAATGAAATTATTTATTCTCTGAAGACAGCTCCTGTAACGCAGCTGCACCAGCCATTAAGGCAATTATATTTTTCCATTTTTATAGGCTGCTCGAGAAATAAATTTTTTCCACTAGATAAAAGCTGTGTCAGTTCTCTACAAAAATCACTTCTGAGTTCAGGGATACTGAAGATACATGTTGAGTAAATCTGGAAGTGAAATCTTGGGATTTACTTCTTTATTGTGATAACAGTTATTTGTGTGGGACAACTTGGAATTCTACAGAAAGTTCTGTGACTCTTAGTTTGCTAATACACTGATCTCGCAGCATGCCACAGAATTTGCTGAGCAAAAAAGTGGAAAATCTGCTTTAGGTTAAGAGAATAATGTTTAGTTTAAATGTACCTATCAAGCTTGTCATAATTTCAACACAACTGAAAAGGAGGTCAATTCCACAGGTCTTCCCTGAGCAGTGCCATAACCCTCCCACACCTTCTCCCAGGGTGCTGTGAATAGACAGAATGATTCTGTTGTATTATGGCAGTCTGAAGACACACGGGAAATGACGGTTGTAGGCCCACAAGAAAACATTGCCCTTTCTACCAACATGAGTTCATTAATAGACCAGGCACAAAACTGAATTCTGACCTGCTGAGAGGCAGCACTCTGTAAAAACGATGACCACACCAAGAAACGATGTGTCTTGGCAAAGCACATCAAGAGCAGCTGTCTTCCAGCAGGTGCTTGCATCACCTGTGTTACAGGCACAGGTCTGTTCCATGTCGTGCCAGGCCACCTGACCTGACACAGCCCATAGTGAGAGATGGGCATCTCAAGACTGCTCAGACTGATAAAGACACAAATCACTTTCTAGAAGTCCTCTCTCCATCATCTACATGTGAAATATTTCCATAAGGACCAATGCAGTATAGAGCACAATGCAGTTAAGCTATTTTACATTTTATATATATATATATATGTTCTATTTTATATTCTATTTTATATTCTATTATTTATATTTTATATTAATATATTATATATATATTACTGCTCTCTGTTTTCTTGCCTTTTTCCTCCCAAACTTGCTGTTTTCTGATTCCAGGTCTATGACTGCTTTGAGC
Source organism: Pseudopodoces humilis (assembly GCF_049639895.1). NCBI lineage: Eukaryota > Metazoa > Chordata > Aves > Passeriformes > Paridae > Pseudopodoces > Pseudopodoces humilis. The sequence continues at coordinate 33,579,888 of NC_142200.1, read as the reverse complement.
ACTTTATTTTGAGCTTTGTGCACTAACCTAACCACTCTGCACATTCTGATGCTTCCTTGAACCAGCTGAGAATGACTTTTATTCCTGTTTCTCATTAGCAGAAGATAAATGTATATTTTTAAAATAAGGGTGACAAATAAGGATTAACAGGCAATGAATAAATTAACAGGTCTTGGTGAGGTTATTTATATAACTAAAGAGAGGTAAAATACTTCACCAAGGAATAAATGCTGTCCATAAATTATAGCTGTGTTGAGAGGCTTGATATTTAACTTCAAGGCAATCTGTGTTTACGACTAGAAGGAGAAAGATTTATATTAAATATTTAAATAATAAACTATTCCTTAAAATACTTTTCAAAAGCATTTGGCATTCTTTTCTTTTTTGTTGGTGTTAATGCACCTTGTTTTATTCAAGTCAATGGAACTGTGCCTGCTTGCATAAACTGGTCATGAATTTTCCTGTCTGCTGACATTTGTGATCTGCAGATGTTGGGGCAAAACGTTCATTGCAGGATGTTTATTGCCCTGAAATCCAAAGATCATTATTGGTATTTGTTTAAAATATACCTATCTTGTATGGGCAAATACATCTCTGCAGGACAACCCTCACAGCAACATTTGCAATCACGATCATTTCCTTTTTTCTCCTTTTTTTTTTTTTTTCTTTTTTTTTTATTTAAAAATATCCTGATTGTAGGGTGAGTTGGTGTAATATCCAGCAAAGCTGCCAATGTCGAAGTTCTCACCATTATACCAGAAGGCTTGCTGAACTGGAGCACTTTGCAATAAAAGTCTACACCTGAAACACAGCTTGACAATGACAACAATGTGGACAAGTGAGAAATTATGTGACTTCCTGAAAACTTTTCCATTCTGCATGGAGGGAAAAGTAAACCTTTTCTGGTCAGAACTAGATGATCCTTAAGGTCCCTTCCGATGCAAACCACCCAATGGTAAACCCAGGAAGAGTCAGTATGTAGAAGAGTAGTCAAATTAGCATGGAGATATCTCAGGCAGCCTGTGAAATCTCCTGTCTGGACTTAATGGCAGAGTAAAGGGAGTTTACTCCGTATCAGAGGAACACCCTTAATACAATGTATTTAAAGGATTCTTTTTTGTATTTGCTGTTCTGTTTTACTTTGAAACTTCTCTTCCTCTGTGGCATAAATGGGCTCTAGAATTGGAATCTATCACACTAACGTGGTCTGCATGAAATGAGTAATTTTCTTCTGATTTCTCATAAAAGAGGCTGTAGCAAGATCAGTGATGGTTAGCAATTATTAGGTTATACTCTGAATGTTGGAATAATCCAAATTTGTAGCCCATTCCTAGCAGATTCATATGGCTGTGCCTAACATGGCAATTATGTATTTTATGTATAAAATAAACTGCTTGTAGTGAGCACTACAATTAAAGCTGTTCAGGTCTGCCTCTTTGCTGGAGCAAAAACAAGTTCACTTTCAGACCTCATCATTCATATTTAGCTCATCTATCACATTTAGTATTTTGATTTTGTGAAAATGGTGGAAGTTAAGCTAGTCTTTTCTATATCTTTGCCAGCTGTACAGGAAAATAAATTACATAGGTATGTTAGATCATCTGCTTTTAATAATTTTTTACAGGAGCAGCAAAGATGGTGTTAATAAATCTTACTATTATTGTAATTAGAGACAATGTAAATATAAAATAAATACTAATGGAATTCTTTTTAGTCATAGATTTCCAAACTTTTTAGTACTACTCAACTGAGAAACAGCACAATAAAAGTCAGCAATACATCCAAGTAGCAGATTAAAATATTCACACCAAAATTATGTCAAGTAGAATCTTGGGTAAGGTAGTTCCAGTACAACAAGGAACCACTGAAAAACGTGAAGGAAAAAGGAGAAAAACAGGACATTTTTTGCTTTTTTTTTTTGTAAACAGAAAACTCTGAGGTAGCATTTAGCTGAAGGAGTACAGTCTCGAACAGCAAGAAATACCTAGTAGAAATGAGTATTAAATGAACAAGTGCATTACAGATCTAGTAAAGTGTCTAGTGGTGCTGTATGAAGTGCTGTACTGCAGGAGCCTCGGATACCTGCAGTAGTCCCACTTGCCCAGACACAGTTTCCTGCCTCTAGCAACAGTTTCTGTCATGATGCCTAGGGCAAGACAATTCCCTTTGCCTTTACTTCATGCCTCAAGCACTCTAAATTCCTTAAATACGTCTTGATGTGTTTCCAGAAAGCATATGCAATATAAAATTGCTTTGAGATCATCTGAATATTAGTATGGATCAAAAGGTGGTTATCCTTTTCAAAGCATCTTTATCAGAGAATTTCTATTTTGGAACAGTCTTCTCACCCAGAGTTAGCCGGACATACCTGTGGTAGGTGACAGCCAGCTGAACCCTAGGCTGGACAGCGTCACCCACAAGAGGAAGAGCAGTGGGGTGTTGAAATATTTTAAATTGTCCTCACTGATTCTGTTCACTGTTTTTGTCAGCAAACCAAAAATCCAAGGTAGTGTGGAGATTAACACAGTGTGGTGTGTAAGGGGATGTTTTCCCTTCTGCCCTTGAGCAAGAAGCTGTGACAGCTGTGCTCAGTTTACTACAAGGGAAGCTGCCATGGGCAGACAAGCAGGTGCCTCCTCTTAAATCTTCAGCCCACTCTCAGAAACCTCTCCAGGGCTGCTGGGACTTGCCCTACATTTCTTAAACCCACTCATGGTAATATGACTCAATTTATAGTAATTTCATAAGTGAAAGCCTGGTCTTAACCACTCTTACTGGAGAATTTGTATTTCTTGTTACTGACGACTTGGTTTCCACAAAGGAGGGCTTCAAAAGACACCTTTGCAAATGAATTAAAGGAAGAAATAGATACAGAGAGCTCCTGCTTTGCTATTTTTGTGTTGGGCGTGGTGTATGCATAGGTAAGGAGTGTGGGGCTGGTTCATGGGGATGCACAGCTGTCCCACAGCAGGACATCCCCGTGGGCAGAGAGCACCCAGTGAGGCAGGCGGGCACCACAGCACAGTCACGGCTGTGGGCTTGTGCTGACCACACGCTGCTTCCCAGCCCTGCAAGGCAGGACCTTCCCCCAGGTCCACTCAGATGGGTGCCTCAGGTACACACAAAGTAAACATTTTGCTTCCCCTGAGATAATTTTTTACTGAAGGACAAATAGTGTTCTCTAAATATGACTCATTTCAGTCCTCAGCCAACGTAAGAAATTGTATCAATGATCTGAACTGCTTCAGTGGTTAGGCAGTCAGCTGATTCCTAATATCTGAGGACAGTGATTTGAAGTGATCTGGATATTTATTGACACAACAACCTTCAGCACAGAGGATCCAACATACAGATGGTGTAAGGCAATGCTTTAAAGCAACTCCGTTTGTTCTACAGATATTGTGTTGGGTCACAAAGCAAAGAAGAGGAAAAATTTTGTTAGTTTAAATATGTTCCTGGTACAGAGCAGGTAATTGCTTCATTTTTAGGCAATACAAATCTGACTTCAATGTGAAAGCATTCTTCTGAAAAAGGAGCCAATGGCTGAGTAAAACCTTTTAAAAATGCACAAAGAAAGGAATCATGGATCGTTCTGGATGGAACCCTGTTATACCCACAAATTATAAAAATAAGACATCACAAATACAGAAGTTCCACATTCTCTACCAAGACACCTCAGAGATCTCAGTATCTTTATCAACGATAAGTGAAGGAGATTAGGAAGAAACCTTTGCTGCAGACATGCTGTTTAACAGCTGCAGTATTTCAGACATCCTATCCTTTAGGTGCTAGTGTTGGGAAAGAGATAGAAGCCACATAAGCCTTTCAATTCAGATCAGAATTGCACTTCTGAAGTGAATCTGGATGTTCTTTCCCACACACATGTGGCTCTCACTGTGACACTGCCTCTGGGTTTGTGACACACATTGGACTGGTCTGAGGGTGCCTGAGCTTGATTGAACATAAACTGAGGGATGTTCTGGGGGTACATGCAATGCACCCCAAGCACAAATCAGCTTTTAGTCCATCGGATAAGATCAGCCAGTCCAAAGCAAAACCCAACCAGATCCATATGGTGTAGAGAAAATCTGGTCCTCAGCACCAGCTGCTCCAGTCTCATCAGAATGTTTGCATAGCACTACCTGCTCACACAGAACCTGAAAGGGTGGTTATTTTGACTTAAAATACTTATTAATATGGCTCAATTTTATTAATTATATTATTATATTTATTAATTATATTATTAATATTAATTAATATTAATACATATTAATATGACTCAAGACTTATAGGTAGCCTCTGCTTAGATTTAAATTTAACAAAAGTACTTTAAATTTACCAAAGGTAGGGTAACTCCTAGAGGAACATTTTTCCTACAGAAGACCATGTGTTTGAGAGGGTGGATATATATCCTCCAACACTGCTTGTGGAAAACATTTTTTCCCCACTCAAATCCATGTCATTAACACATAAGCTACAAGTCATCCTGTCTTCTGCAGAGAGAAATTTCACCCTCAAGCTTTTGTCATTATTGAGGTAAATTCTAATTTGTCAATAACTACTCGTGAAATTTATTTATTCCCAGAGAAACAGTAGGAGGAAAGTTAATCTATTTAGCTTACAAAAAAAAAAAATTATTAAAATTTATTTAAATACCTCAGCTACCTCTTTTCTTTTGCATCAGCAAAAGCATGAAAAAAGCCTCACCAAAATTTCTATTCTGTCAAAGGCCAATTTAATCAAAAAACACCCAGAATAACGTTTGTTTTTACCAGCTCTACTTGACACAGGTTTTCTACCCACAAGGGCACTACAGGCATTGGTATCTGAATGCTACCAAAGTCAGTACATACTTAAATGTGTAAAATTATCTTTCGCAGCTCCACATTAGATTCTTATGTGAAATATTACAGTTTTAAGCAAGTGTCAATGAAACCAAAGCACTCTTCTTCAAAACCTCTCCATAAAATATTTTAATGATTCATTTATACATGTACACAGCTTCCTAAAGATCTTTTGCAAACCCATAAATCCCCTCTTCTTACAGATTTTAGAACCTCATGCCATTAACCTAGCTTTTAAAATTAAGTGATGTAAAAGTTTAACCACTAATTCTGATGTTTCTAGCTTCTTTTGTCTCTTCAATATTCATGTTTAGCTATTTTAGAGTAACACATAAATGTCAGCCTTAAATTAGGAAGCATTCTGTCTGAGCCAATAGTGATGTATTTTACTAAGTGATCTGATAGATTTTAGGGGCTCATTTTCCTGCTTTGAGGTTTGCATTTCACATTTATTCTGAAGGTCAATTGCCAAGAGAACGAGCTGTGTAACAAAGAAACTATCAGCTAAAGTTCACAGATGCCAAATTCCCTGGGTAGATGAGTATTTTGGGTGCTATTTGTCGACAGGAAGCCTGTTAATCTGCTCGAGTTTGATACAGCTGCCACAGCAGTAAGTGGCATCCTGGTGCTATGTTGTTACTGTTGTAAATGCCCATGCTATCACACGTGACCAGATAAATACAGTCTAATACAGAAATACACCAGCTCCATGGCTGGTTTAGAGAGCAGAGCAGGGTGGCTGCTAACTTGCCATTTGTTATCACTCTGGATGTGAAAGTGAAGAGATTCTGTAATTCTCCTTAATGCTCACGCTTAATGAGCAACACCTAAAACCTGCCATTAGGAATCCTCTAAAGAGCAGAGTACCTGCTGAATTCCCTTGTCATGTTACTATTCACAGTGAAAAAAAGGGAAGAAGCAGAACTCTTTTATTTATGCTCTCTTATACCTATGTCATAAGTGAAACTATTTTATTGATTTTCAAATTAGTTTAATGGCATACTTAATAATACCACACTACAACATCTTTTTATATTAGATTGTGAAAGATTGATAATCCATTCTGTGGCCCATTGCTGGTCTGAGGTTTGATGGCAGTAGCAATTTCTAAATACTAATTTGGAAGAGAAGTCGGAGCACCATTATCACAAGGACAGGGAGTGCAAGAAGATGGAGGCAGTGAGTGGAAAGGCTGCTTAGAAGGTATTTGTATGAAAACCCTTGATTGTCACTCAGCATAACACACTGGTGCAGTCAGTGGAACCTGTGACAAATAGCACACAGAGCCAGCAAGGAGTGACATCTGCAACCCTCTGTTTTCCCAGTCACAGCTGACTTTGAGTCTTCAAAACAGTTTGTGCAGACTATAAGAGAAGTTTAAGAAATTATGGATACCAGAAAATAAAAGCATTAGTCTATTTAAAGCCTGCTGGCTTTGAGCATACAGGTGCACAGTGGAAACTTCTTTTCCATAATATTTCAGATATTTTTGATTGCATGGTCTGAGCAGAAAAAAAAAAAAAAAGGTAATTCTTAATGAATATAACTTACTCCATAACTTCAGAAGTAAGCTATATACGTACTGAAGTGTCAGATGTAGGGGCAAGTGTACCAGGATGCTGTAACCAATCCAGAAATGGAATAGACTAAGAGCGAACTATTTAAATTCCTTGATTTCCTATATCACCTAATTTGGAAACTACTGATACTCCTTTAAAGCAATTTTATGTTTTATTAGGTCTCAACATTCAGGAGATAATCAAGACTCTTTTTTTCCTAACAGCAGATTCCATCTGCTTCTAAAAGCAGTAAGGTGTTTCTCTGCGGAACACATTAAATCAAGATATACACAAATGGGCCCATTTACATATCTTGAATGTCTTTGAGTGTAGAACTGTTGGAGATGCAGGATCACAATTCTTGTAGTACTGTACATTTGTCCCAGTTCTGATCAGAAATGCATATTTAGAGGCTCAGAAGAGCAAGGCCATAAGCCCTAAGCACGGGGACTGAGTGTGAAGGTTTCCTGCAAGGAGATCATCTGAAGTGAGAGAAGGGAGGGGAATAAACCTAAATATTAAGTGTAAAAACCAGGAACACATGGCAGTCCAGACAGCCCGATAAAGCATGTGGCAAACTCAAAGGACCAATTTAAAGCTGGCAATATGAAGTCTGTTTAGGCTATCAAAGAACCAGATGTGTCATGCCTGGAAGACTCTCTTTCCTTCACTGATTCTTTGCTTAGGGGTTCTGTGATTGATATCCCAAAAGATATTTTGGGATAAAACATTTACAATTTAATGGGAGGTATTGTGATCACCAACATAACTAATTTTTTTTTTTTAAACAAGAGGTTGAAGTTACTTCTTGCCAGTTTAAAACACACAAAAAGTGACCCTTTAAATAGTTTATCTTATAATAGTGTTTTGGACTTAACTGGGCTCAAAATCTGTTACCAATATGACTTAATTTATGGAGAAATGTTTGTAAAATGGAGTACAGAGTGTCTTATTTCATTTAATAAACTCAGTTTACAGCTAAATAATACAAATATTTGTATAGAAATGTGGAGTGAGGTTGGGGAAATATCACAGCATGAATTAAGATGAATTTACATGCATTATGGTTTCATTCACTTCGGAGAATTTAATAACTTCTGGAGAAAACATTTCGTTTAGTATCATCTGTTCAACACATGAATTTTCTTAGCCAATACTGCTCATAATTATTCAGATTCCTGAATCAATATCTGTGTTTTTCCCCAGAAGTTCAATAGGTAAACAAAAAAAATCAGAAAATCAGATGGCAGTGTTATTTATTTTATCTAATGGGACAACAAAGCTATAAGCTTGAAGGAAAAGTATGACTTGAAAAATATTCTTTAAGCAGAAAAATAAGGCAGTAGGGTTTGGGAATACCTTATGCTACCAAGAAAAGAAACATAATCTACTTTTGGGGAGCTCTGCTAAACAAAAAAGGCAGAGCTGTTATTAGATGGTAAGTCTTTACTTCCGGAGAGATAAAAAAAAGGCTTAATGCTCTGAACAGAAACTTGTGGAAATTTCACCTATTTTCCTCAAATTAAGAAGCATTCATGTTTGGCTGGATTCTGATTTTGCTGTAATTCCATCAAAACATCCCTGCAGTATCTTGGCTGCTCTCCCAAAACTCTTGACTGGCACAGCAGTGACTCTGTGTTTTCAAAATTGAAGGTGTGGCTACAACTGAGTCATGGCTCAGAACAGTCACTGAACACTCACTGAATGTGACATGATGATTTTGGCTCTTGTGCTGGAAGAAGGCAGGGTGGTGAAGGGGCTGCTTGGAAACATTCAGGGCACTGACAACACACAGCAAGCTCCATTAGTGCCACTCTCCGTGCTGGAGCCGTGTGGCATCTGTGGTAATAAGCAGATGTTTTATGCATTGTTAAAACAACTTACAGTTGATTTCTTGAGACATGCCATTACATTTGTTTATTACTTGATTGTTAAAAAGCATTACCACACTGACTATTTGTTTAACATCAGTCTGGAACTTAATTTGCTAAACTATGACAAACCACAAATGCAGAGATCTCCTTTAAGTATTGTGCCTTTGTCACTGAAACACCAAACTTGCCATTTGAGGTTTTATGTAATTCATTTTGTTTAGACAATTCACTGCTGTGTGCTCAGAATAAACCACTCTATGCTGCAGAAATTGGATTTATGAAACATGGTGTAAACACGTTCTGCCTAAGAGCAGGCAGACAGCAGATGCCTAGGGCATTCTGTAATTGTCCTGGGAACACAGTTTCTAAATCATCTCAGATTTATTACTGTAATTTTCATCACATACCTGATGTAGTAAATGTTTCTTAAGTTTTCTTTATAGTTTTTATCTGAAAAAGACATATTGTTTAGTCTACCTGACTGCATGACATCATGCTGTTGATACCTTCTGTATGAAAGACCGTTACATCTGTGTGTGTTGCTTTGACTTACCAGGTTTGGAGGTGTCATGGGTAATGATGTACATACTTGTGTGAAGGTATAAAAATATACTTGTAGCTTTTAGTGAAAAGGGACATTGCTATCAGCTTCATCCAGGTTGTGTTACAATGGAATGAAATGACCAGGGTAGATATCTCTCAGAGCTATTCCTTATGACCTCTTGCTTGCTCCTCTTTTTTGATCCCTGTTTCCAAATATATCAAATATGATATCCTATTTCTCACATAGAGAAAACTACAATCCCAGGCAAATACACCAAAAAAATCCAAAGGGATCCAGCAGAATGGGATACCAGGTTTAGAGGGTGTCAGTGGAGTCTTGCACTCAGGCATCAATTATTTCTCAGCATTGCTCACATCTACTCAACATATTACAAAACAGAGATTAGTCTGTTGATACTTGAAAATTTCCTAAGTAGGATTTAATATCTCTCTTGATAAAATAACTCAAAAAAATTAATGAAATGCTGGAGAGAGCTGCTAGCTCCTTAAACAAATCATCCCATCAGCATTTCTTCCCTTCTGTCCAGCTGAAACCAAATCCCTAAACTGGAAACATTCATAATAATAAAAAAATTGTTGAGCTTATTTTCACCTGGATAAGACTGCTATTTATCATACTGTCTGGGCCCATTGTCCAAAAGACCTGTTTTAGAGCTGAAACTGCTATTGCCTGATTATACTGCAGTCACACAACAGCAAAGATCTGGAATTACATGCTGAGCCAGCGGGTAGTAAAATGCCTCAATCCCTACTCAGAACGGTTCTGCAGGATGTTTACAAGGAGAATTGAGGACAAAGAAGTAGAAGAACTGAGAACTGAGAAGCAGGTATGAGGAAAAGTGGCAGGTTTTTACACAGCAGGCTGTAATCTCAGCTCAGCACCTGCATAGCCAGCAAAGGGAAAGGTTCTTTGAAAAAGACAGCTGAGAAACTATGTACATAGGCTTTCTGTGAGAGAACTTTTGATGCCAAATGCTATTTCCATCCGGGAGCTGCTGCTTGCCAAGATATATCCCCCAAGCAGAATTTTCACTAAAAACCTCCTGCTGCTGCTGTAGCACCCAGTGTGTTTATGAGACAGAGCTTCTATGTACTTACTCCCATCTAAAGGTGAAATGCTGAGCTAGGGAAGGTTGGTTGGTCTATTTGATTTTGCTGAGTTTTTGGCAGGTAAATAGGATGTATCTCAATTTGACTGAAATGGTCTCAAAGAGTGAGATGAAATTTCAAATAAAAAAATATATAATGTTTGTACTGTTTTATGCTATCATGAATGCACAAATTATGAAATCTGTTATCAATATTGAACCTCTGCTTTGCTCTATATTTTCTACTGGAAAGGGATAGTTGCTTTCATGGGATTTATCAAAAATGCAAGCAAAAGGGTTGGGGTTTTTTTTAAATTAGCAGCAAGAGAACATGTTCACCAAACACTAAATCCAGAACCCAGATGGAGAGTTGTGTTTAATTTTTATTTTTTAAAATCCATACAATATCACATTCTTTGCTTTTATACACTTTCAATTTAAGTGTACATTGGGATAAATTAATAGGGTGAATTCATTTCCATTTGCAATTATTGCAGTCTAAAAAGCTGCAACGGGAAATATTTACATTTTGAACTACACTTGATATGCTGTGTCAATTAATACCATGCAAATGTAGAGCTTTAAAAAGCCCCTTAAATTGTTGGCTCCATATTTCTGCAGCTTCTTTCTTGTTATACTTTTTTTTGTGACCAGCTATCATTCCATCAAGTTTCATGGAAAATGGAGTTGTCATGCTCCATGGCTAAGAACAAGTTGCCAAACACTTATATTATGCAAGAACCAGCACAATAGATGAGGTGATATTTTGTGCTTATGTTGGAATTTTGCTTTTTCTGTCTCAAATGAAAAATATTCATTTTTCAATATTCTTTTGCTGCGCTTCCATTTTTGCTTTTGTAAAATAGAGAGGAGTGACCTAATCCATACCTCAGGATAATGTGTGGCCAAAACAGCAGAGGCCTCTTTGGCTGCCAAGCTCAACCAAGAGGCAACATTTCCTTCAGTTAATCCTTACCATAAGACAACTCTTACTTCCCTCTTCATAAACTGTAATTTAAAACTCTCCCTTCCTTGTTTCGCATGAGTAATGATTAAACTTAAAACAACAAACTCCCACACGCAACGGGGACACAAGTTGTGAATGCAGTGAAGAGTGTTTGGTGTTCCTGTTTTATGAGCAAGACGTCACTGCTAAAGGCAAGCATCTGCGTGTTCCTCACAGACAACAGATTCCAGTCTTCTTCTGAGATTACTTCATTGTATGGCATCTGGTGTTTTATAGCCACGCAGTTTAGAGAGAAATACTCTCTCTGCAGTTTTATAACTTTAGAAATATTACCTTAAATTTGCCCATTTATTTATTTATTCTTATAAGAAGCAGAGGTCTTTATGCAATAATTAATTTAAAAATTCTTAGTTTGCTTGAAGTTTGTGCTATTTTTTTCTCCTGAAAAAAAGTAGTGTTTTCCAGTGAGCCAGAGGGACTTTCGTTGCTACATCCACCCTAATAATTCATTTTTCCATTGGGTGCTGTAAAACTGGTCCTCCCAGTAAGATCCCCGCATTTCCCTTCTGCATAAAGTCCTTTTATGTTTGTTCTAATTATTTTAGGCTTTAAGAGAATTATTATTTTGCATTTTTATTGGCTAGCTATTAGCTACTCTGTTAAGACTGTATTTTATTAGTTCTGATAACTGAAATCTGGTAGATCCATTACTTGTGGAATAAACATTTAAAATGTATGTCTCTTCCCTCAGCTAATGTCACTTCACAGTGAATACAAGTGAATATTAGGAACCTCTTTCCTCAGATCTGGTTTTCACAGACCTGTCCCCTTTAACCACCCAGGGGAAGGTTTTTCCTCTCCTGCCTGCTTCTTTTTCCCTGATACAACTGTGCAGGCTGCAGTGGCGTGACTCGCTGCAGGCTCTGCAACCAAATGCCTTCTAATTCAAAGACCACCCCGAGTGCAGTTGTCACACATAAAAGCTCACATGTATTTTTTCAGTAGAGATAATGGTCGCTGGATTAAAGGCAAACAATGCAGAAAGATCAGATTTCACAGAGCACAGTGTGCATCCCTCACTCTCTGCTATTCTGTGACCTAAACTGTTTCATGGCACTGTCTCGCTGTCCGCAAATTGTTAGGACTGATCTCATCTGACAAGGTAAAATCTGTGGGTTTTGCTCTCACTCTTACAGTTTCATTCAGAAGAAGCAAAAAATCAGGTTTTCCTGGTCCACGGAGCCCTTCACTCACCATTCCTCTGTAGACCTTTCATAGGATTTGGAGAGGTAGCCCCTCATAAAAAAGAGACATAAGGCTTAACTCATCCTGAGCACTACGCTATACAGACTTCTAAACATGTAGAACAATGACTTTAGTCCACTTTTCCATAATCTCCCAGAGGCTTAAGAAAACTAATTTTTCTATGGTTCTATACTGTTTTCTCATGTTTGTGGGTGATACATGCTAATCATTACAAACTGTCCTGCACCTTGGTCAGGCAGGGGCAGCCTGTGCTGACTACCAGACTTTTGAGGTGCCTTTTTGTCCATCACTCATCATAGAGTAAGAAAACCACCACTTAATTTATGAAGAAGGGGTGATAAGTCAAATGAAGAGAGATGAACATAGAAAAAATAGCACACTGGTGGGTGGCATGCCTCCCACTGGCTAAGAGCTAAGAATAGAGACAGTGGATGCTAGCAGGGGCACTGATGGTCTTGTAGTCTCCAGATCTGTGACACCTCTTAGCTTGCTTCTGAACTGCAAAAGCACCTGAACTCACTACACCTAGTTTCTAATTTGATATTTTTGGCAGGTAAGGCTAGATGTAAGGCCTTGAAAGATACAACTACTTCATGTGGCAAACAACATATGCTATAGACAGGAGGAAAGGCTGAAGACCCCGAATCTTCCCTCACCCAGTTTGAGCTTGAAATACCCACATTTCTGTCTCTGTGTTGGCCCAGAACCACCTGGCAAGAGTAGATCAGCAACTTTGTCGTGTGTCTGTCTGACAGAGATTGATAAAAATCTTCAAAGAGAGGGTTGTCAAGCACTGGAACAGGCTGTCCACAGTTGTGGTTGAATCATCATTCTCAACCACTCCTGGAGATCTTTAAAACACATATGGATGTGGTACTTAGGAACATGGTTCAGGAGTGGACTCTGCTGTGTGAGGTTACCAGTTAGACTCAGTGATCTTCAATGTCTTTTATAAACAAAACATTCTATGGTTCTATAATTCTATGACCAGATGATGTCCCTTTGCCTGGGGCCTCTGAGAGATATGATACACCAAATGTGCTCAGAACTGCACAGCTCACCGCAAGCAGACAGGGCTCCTCCCAAGACCTGGTCTGGACACAGGAGCCCTCTGTTCCTGTGTTTCCCACTCCTTGCAGCTGCTTCGGAGGGAGAACCACCATTCTCTCTCAGGACAACTTAGTGCTGAACAAAAAAAACCCTCGCAGTAGTGACCAAAACCTGCGTAATTAAATATTTCACTGCAGTTTGTATTCTAGGCTAGGCCTCAGAAAATACATCAGTAATTATTTTTATGCTGCTGGATAGTGGATACAAAAGATTTTATCCTTTACACACAAATGCTTTGATTTCCTCTGAAGCCTTTTTTTTTTTTTTGCTATATCGAAACATGACTACATGTTAGACTATTTCAAAACTAAGAGAGCTGCTTCTGGTAAAAGCAAAATAAAAGAACCTCAGCTGAACAAACTGAAGGTGAAATGATTTGATTTTTCAAAAGGAAAAGCAAATTTCTTAGATTTCATATTCTATTAATGATCTTCAATTACACTTTTTACCATTGTTGCTACCACAGGCAGATGGATCAGGGATCCATCCTGTTGATAAGGACATGCTGTGCTGTCTTTGTGCCGCTGGGTATGTTTACACTGTGTGTTACTGGCAAGGACACAAGCTCATTCTGTGGAGAGATCTGAGTTACCAGCCCAGACTTGGCATTGTGCTTGCACGGTGACTCCTGTTATTTGGTGTTAATTTTGGACAAAGCGGTTTTTTGCCTGCTTATGCTATAAAGTTCAGGTATTATTTCCCTGAAAGGTGAAAAGGTCCAAGTTTTATTTCCCTGAAAATATGAAACCGTGCTGCAAGCAAAAAGACAGAGCTATTAATAAAACATAATTAAATATCTTCCCTGCTTTCTTGTCATGTAATAGCTATTGTTTGCCTAGCACCAACCTATTTAATAAATAGAGGCTATTTTTTCTGTAGGCCCTATCATGACAGTCTCACTTGTTATGTAAAGAAGAACTTACAGCTTCTTCAGACATTAGACATAATAAAATCCTTTTGCTTCAAAAACCCACAGGATGATGGTTAGTACCAAGGTTAAATTTTATTTTGGTTTTCCACTTTCAGGAGAATACTTACTTGAAAATAAGCATCCTATTATTCTCTCTTTGAGTCTGAAACACTCATCTGTGATTGTTTCATTGGCATGGGTCTGCAGAAGAATCTGGCAGTCAGGACTGATCAAGATGCCAAATTCTGCTGAGGTAAACCATGGTGTGCTCCTCGGAATGTACACCTGGAATTAACTGGTTTCAGACAGCTCTCCCTAGTGCAAAGGGAGACTAACACACTCTAGGTACCCAGGCAGGTAAGAAAAACCCAGCCATTCCTGCTCCTTCCCTGTGCCAACAAACACAGAGGCTCTGCAGCAGCCAAATCACAACCTGAGCAGCTGTCAATTAGTCCCAGATGAAAAAGAATGAAGAGTGGGGTTTGGTTTTTCTCTCTGTGCTCCTGGAATTGTCTTTCTGTAGGCAGAGATGTGCCAGTCCCTGAGCAGAGGCTGCACATCTGGAAGAGCAGAAACATAACTGACTGCTGTGGCAACAGGTGGCCACTAGTGTGGGCTAGCTGGGTTTGGCTGTACGACTGCACTGCAGCCTCAGAGTAGCATCTGGTGGTAATCTTAGTAGGAGTATGGTGGAATAAATCGAAGAGTTTTTCATTAGGCCTGCTAAAGTAGTTTAGAATAGTTCGGGTTGGAAGGAACCTTTAAAGCCATCTACTTCAATGCACCCAGAGGGACATTTTTCACTAGTTCAGGTTGCCCAGAGAGGTTGTATATGATCCATCCCTGGAAGCCTTCAAGGTCAGTTTAGATGGAGCTCTGGGCAACCAGAGCTGTTTCAGTACATTGTTCCACTGTTTCAGTATTCTCACTGTAGAAGATTTCTTTCATCTACCCAGTCTAAATCAACCCTCTTTTAGTTTAAAACCATTACCCATTGTCCTATTCCTACAGTCCCTGCTAAAAAGTTTGTCCCCATCTTTCTTATAAGCTCCCAATAAGTACTGAGAGGTGGCAATGAGGTCTCCACACAATCTTCTCTTCTCTAGGCTGAACAACCCCAACTCTCACAGCCTTTCCTCACAGGAGAGGTGCTCCAGTCCTCTGACCATTTTTGTGACCCTCCTCTGGACTTGTTCCAAAAGGTCCACATCCTTCTTATGTTGGGGTCCTCAAGCCTGGATGCACTAGAGCACTCCATGTGCGGTCTCATGAGAGATGGGGCAGAATCACCTCCCTTGTCCTGCTGGCCATACTTCTGTTGGTGCAGCCCAGGATATGTCTGTCTTTCTGGGCTGTGAATGCCTAGAATTTATTTTAAATCTCAACCAAAAAGAGCTTCTATTTTATCTCTGAGTTAACAATGAGGTGCTGCTAACCATATGTTTACTATTCTGAAGATATTTGAAATACAGTATAAGAAACAGTAAGTTATTCTTAGAATAATTTTACCACAATAAACCCCCTACAAACTCATTTCCAAGGTCCTGCTATAGTAGTCCCCCTGTATCACAGCCTTAACTGAGCTGTGGAAGATAAAGAAAAGAAAAACTGTTTTGATATGGTAGGATACATCTGTTCTTTCCGCAGCTGTATTTAAGCAACCTAGAACATCTTCTTTCTGGAAAATGCTGTTCTGTGTATTGCTTTGTGTAGTAACTTTATGGTGTGGATTAACTTTAAATAAATACACTTTAAGTCCCATTGTTCCCCAGAGGAAGAGGAGGCTCAGCAGAGCATTGTTCTCCTGAGCATCCAGCCTGCACAGGCAGACACAGAAGGAAAGAGTTCATGCTCCCTGTCCACTGCTGGATTCCAGCTCCCATCCTCCTCATTTGGAAAGTTCAAGGTACAAAATAATAGAAAAAATGTAATTTATTGTCCCCATCCATTTGTTGGTCTGAGTATATTTTCAATTCAGAGTACTTTGGCTTACGAACCCTTAGGTGCCTTGCACGAAATGCAGTTTTGGAACTTTTTTTGCCAGTATTTTCCTGAAAATTACTGTCTGTTTAAGGTCTGATTCTGACCTGAAATACTGAGGTGAAAGTTACAACCACCCTTGAAATTCATGTACTTTTTGCTGTAATACCAACATCAAATCAGAACCATAACTTTTTACCCATATGTACAGCCATGTGAATGAAGCCTTTAAATCAGAATCATAATTAACTGAAAATAAATTAGAATTAGGCTTAATTGTCTCCATGACATTTCCTGACTGTGGATTTGTTCTTGCAAATCCGAGACCAGCAAGAAAAGTGTGTGTTTTACACACAGTAGAGTTCCCAGAGAGAGGTCTAATATATAACTGTAATTATTGGCTCTCATTTTCCAGCTAAATCTGCTTATCATAGATAAGATGGAGAGCATGGGTTTCCTGCATGAAAAACAATACTGAAAATACAAATATGTAAGTTAGGTGGACAGGGGACAGTAACAATGCTATTTATTTTAAATTATTTTCTACTTTTTGTTTTGTATCGAGAAAAATTCTTTTAATCTCCTGCTTGAGAGCAAAACAAATCATATTGGCTGGGGAGTAAAAATACTGACTGTTGACCTGCACTGTTCTCAGTTTTTAGTGCTATATGCATGCTCACAGCAGGTTTTATTTGCAGAACTGAAGAGATGCCCAATATATGATCAATATAACTGCTTGTTTCTTGACTTTTGCATGAACATTATGCACATAGTGCCCTCTTAAATAGTATGTTCTACCACAGAAGAGAGAGTACAATTTCTACTATGTATTCAGAAGTAAAACTAAGGGGAAAACATAAGTGAAGAGCCATTCTGAAAAACAGAGATGACATAGTTTACCTCCAGGAGATAGTGAGAGATGATTGATGGTGTCCATTCACCTTCAACTGGGTACAACATTAAATGTTTCCTGCAGCATTTTGTCCGTGTAAGACCATTTCAGACGTATGGATGACATTTTTACAGATACTAAGATTTCAGGAGATGAGACTTTGGGATCCTGTTTATTGTGCAGTTTGGGATACAGTTCTATGCAGTGTATGAAGCTAAGGGTTCCCTATAAAATATCAGCAGTGTATTCAAGGAAAGCAGGTTTTTAACCTCCCTTTGTCAAATTCACTCCTTTCAGCAGTGTGAGTTTCTTTCTGGACTAAAAGTAGGTTCCACTGTCTTTTATGTAAATTGCTCACATATTTTAGACTCCTTTTTTCTTTAATAAAAAAAAAATAAATCTCTATATAGATGTAATTTATATAGTGTCTGTCCCCTGCCAAGTGCTTGTTAAGTCCTGTACAAAACGTTCAGATTTCAGAACTTCATTTTAAGGAGCCTATGAGTGTGAACTCACAGGAGCAATGTCTGGAAGTGAGTATAGTATAGAAGTGGGAGCTTTGGAGTTCACTGTAACTACCAGAAGCTCTGAGAAAAGCTGTATTTCTTTGCCTACTTAGCTTCATGAAACAGTGAAGCTGGTGTATCCAAAGGGGATGCTTCAGACTGAGGGTCTAGGCAGATTTTATATTTTAATTCCTTATTTTGAAAAGTATTTTTTTCTAAGTACCTCTTGGATGTATCCCAGTTTGGGTTTTTTTTGCAGAACATAAATGTTGGATGTAACCCTGAACATGGATTTTCTTTTATAATAGACTACATTTCCATTTGTAACATACACACTTATAAAAATGAGGAAAGTGTGTTTACTGGAATCTCTTTCACACTTCCAAAAGAATCATTCTTACTGAAAAGCCATAGGTTGTATATAAGGTAGGAAACCTAGGACAGGTTCAAAACACCTAAGTATGGGTGCAAGCTTTGCCCATGTCTTGATATTTTCTATCTTGCCTTACTTTCCATGCTTTTGTCCCCATTTTCTCCACCTGCAGAGGTCAGAAGCCACAGCACCAGGCAATGGTGTCCCAATTTGGATAAGTATGGGAACCAGGCTCACACAGTGACAAGAACCTGTGTATCAATTTAGATAAAGCCATAATAAACTGGGAGCCTCCTTGCCTGGCATGCAGTTCACCTAGGTAGTGAGGATGTGTGTACTGTTGTTCCAATTACTTAAAAAAAAAAAGTAAAAGAGGGAAGGAAGGAAAGAGTAACTGAAACACTTTGTATTTTTCATTTATAATGAGGAGGACAGAGAAACTTTAAAAGGTAAATTTATCATGCTTGGACATAAAGGAGAAAAATAATCAAAACTTGATTTTTTCCTATAGGACAACATAAATATATTATTCTGCAGGGGGAATATCAGGTAATGAGAAAGCACATAATTAGAGCTGAGGTGTTGGGAATAGGTAAGAAGAATAGGTAAGTGGTCCCAGAGCTGCTGTGGATTTCACTGATCTGTGCTGGTTTCACGAATCAGTGGTGTTTGAGTACAGAATTATTGGTTATTTTAAAAAAAAGGGATACTTAAGTTGTTTTTGCCAGAGCACTCACAGCTTTTCACCTCTTGGAAGCTCCCTGACACCATCCAGAGAAGCACTGAGTTTGGTTTTCATCTGAATGAATATAATTACCTTCCCTCTCATGCTGTTGGTGTGCTTTCCAAATGCTTTTTTTGCCAGCTGTGTTCATGACATTTTACTTTGACTTGAGGGTGGGGAGGGAGAACTGAGCAGCAGGGAGAAAGAACTTTTTTTACATAGCAGAGCTTTTAGTCTGATTAAAACATTTGGAAAAAATCTGCAGAGGGAATAACACAGGAGGAGTTCCTTTCCACTTCTCAATTCCCTCAGCAACTCATTTTCGTCACACTCCCATGTGTTTTTTCCATGACACAGAACAATTGCCAGCCATTGTGTGTAAGGTAATGTGGGATCAGAGGTACTTAGTTATGGTATGTAAGGGTATTAATGGGCATTAAAATACCTGAAATTTGCTGAATGCTCTCAGATTTGATATCTGTCCTTATCTACATGAACAGTTGGTTTATGCAATTTTCCGGATGTCATGTCCCAGTAGCTACAGCATATTATAACTTGGATTACAGAACCTTTCTTTACTGTTCTCTGTTTCTTTGCTCCACATGACTCCCAGATTATTTGATGTGGTTGTTATACCATAAGCATGCACCATAGCCTTCATCTGACCAAGAGAAATGATAATTATCTGAAGAATAACAGTTTGGAGGAGTTACCATCTTGATCCATTATTTAAAAAGACACAAATCTTGCCAAGATCTCTAAGAGCAGAACCTTAGAGAAAAACCAGACAAGTTATTTAAGCATTTGCTTGCACTTGGTCATTTGCAAGTGAGAGAAGAGGTGAGATGAGGAACACTATTGAAAAGGCTTTGAAACAAGCCTTTTCAGAAGTCTTTTTTTAGAACAAAAAGTAGGGGAGAAATTGGAGGCAACATGCTGAGCCACCATGTACAGGTGGAGGTAGATTAACTGAAGTAAAAATATTCTAGTAGTGATTTTTAAAGAACAAATGAGAGAGATATTTTCTACTCTGAGAAATATTGACCTCCTAATGGGAAGCCATCTCCTTCTTCATAGGATTTCCAAGAGTAGGCGGATTGCTGCATTTGGTAAAAAACCCTCACAAAACTCCATCTGCTCCAGCACCCTACTCTGTAAAGCTATCAAAAGGTTCATTTTATGTCTCTTGCTTCCTTTAACTGGAAGAAACAGTGAAAAACTGATCTCTGTCTACTAGGTCCACATACCTCAAAGTTTGTAGACATCTCTTAGGGCCTAAATTGTTTCTATTGGAGACCAAGGAGTTCTAGTTTACTCGCTTTTTCAGGAATTTAAACCATTCCCACGTATTTGGTTATCCTTGCTGATCCTGTGTGAACTTCTGGTAACAGCCTCCTGAAAAATCCTCTTAAATATTCCATATCTACTCTGTCCAAACCCTGATGTGTGTGTATGTGTCTCCCATTTATCCACTTCCCCTGGAACCTCTGGACAGAACATACAAAGGCAGGAAAGAAAACAGTATGTGTGAGTATAGTTTTGAATTTGCTGTTGGTGGCTGATTAGCAGTGTCTTCTAGAGAGCTCCTCTTCAGCTCCTTCTGGCACAAGAGCACAGAGGCAGGCTCAACTCCTGCATATGTCTGAGGCAGAAGGCAAATACAAGTGTCCCTCAGTCTTTCCAAGGTCTCTGAGTGCTCATCCCTCTTTGCTGAGACTCCCAAAGGGTCTCCCAAGGACTTCCAAATCCTTGCTGACTTCCCAAAGGTATCTAGAGCACATTTACTTAAAGATGTGCCCATATAGGCATACCTGGCCCGCTTGACATAGTTTGGAGAAACACCTTAGTTAGTAGTTAAACCAGTTAGTTAATTGTCTTGGGTCTGAGTCCTCAGTTAAAGAGTTATAGTTATGTGTGCCTCCAAGTGCTGACCAAGTTTATGAGAAATGTTTCCATTGCTTTTTTTCATTCTTTTTTTTATTCTTTTTTTTTTTTTCTCATTCTTTTGCCCTTATACTAATGCCTTTTCCCTTTATACTACAGCTTGTAACACAACAGAAATTACTAGGATTCACAGATGTTTCTTGGCACAAAAAGAAGTCAGTTTGTTGGGACACCCCTTTTAATGGTGAACATCAGCAAACCATGCACCTCCTAACTGGCTTCCTGAAAAAAAAACCTATCAAAAATTTTTCCCCTTGAGTGACAGTCAGGTTCAGCAGTAATGGCTATACTTGCTCAACTGTTTCTAATCAATGGCACACACAGAATAATTGAGATGATCCTGCCCTGGACACTGTGATGATGACAGATGGACAAGATATATTCCTAATTCTGTAGAAACATCCATGCCATTTCAAATTGACTTTCCGCCATCTTTTATTGACACAAATAATGTCGGGATAGTAGAAATGGAAAATATTAGTAGAGTGGGGAAAATATTAACTTGTTTTTCCAGTTTGTGTTACACATGTGGTACACATTCTGGTTTCTGTTTTGAATATTGACCACATTTTCAGCAAGGCTTGTAAATGTATCTCGGCCCCCTACTACAACTGCCTATTGGCCAAGAGTTTTTATTATTAATGCTAGCTTTTTTTTATTATTTATTTTATTTTTTTGGGGCAGTGGTTTTCCTGCCCAACTTTTGGAAGCTGACAAGAAGTCTCATTTTTTTGGACTAGAGTATATGCAAAAGCTTCTAAAACAGAGATCAACAAGAGAGAGCTTGGGCATCTCTTTCACGTGTCATCTTGGGAATATGAAATTCTGAAACAAGAAAATTGTTTTTAAAACTTTGAACAAAATTGTTGAGTTACATTAATGAGCAGAGGTACAATATTTGAATTTTTATGCATGCTATTATATGAACCAACTCAATTATAGTTGATAATGTCACTTAAACCTAGAGGATAGTAAAATATGTATTTTGGCATTCAGTCAAAACTAGCAGATAACTTATGTAATTAATATTCAGAAAAATTTAAGCACCAGCACTGACAATTTATTATTCATCTTCATGTCATGTGGAAACAAACTGAATGCTATATTGAATTAAAAAAAATCAAGACCATGGAGACCATGCCTGTGCTATCGGCTTCAGGCAGAGAGAACAGAGCTGTTGCACAAAACTTACAGCAGGACCCTGGCTTTAAAGAACAGTTCAGGTCTCTGTCCTGCTGCTTTTTGGCACTGTCAGGAGCACTCCTGACTGTGGTGGCCTGTTTGATTTTGCAGTGCAGACAGATACTGGGATGTGAGGAACTGAACAGAGATGGTGAAACAGCTGTCAAGTGTTTAACTATTTTCTATCACTAATAGTGACCCGGGGTGAATGGCTTCATATCACATTACCAAACCCTTGAAGCTTAAGGAATGTTTTTTTAAGCTTCATTTTAGTAGGGGAATTTCTATGCCTGGCTTGGCTACTCCAATAAAATAAAAAGAATAATACGGCTCTTACTTCCACAGAGAGACGTGCTTATCCTGATGAGTTTGCTGGTCACTTTGAAAGAATTTTATACTGTATGTTGACACATGCCACTGGCTTCAAATGCTCCTATATTTGACTGCCTTTTCATTTGCATCATAAACTTGTTATGTTAAATACCTACTAAAAACAAAGTCTGTAAACCGGGCAAAGAACATACACTTTGGAGGCAAGTTCACTTTTACTGCAACTTAGTTCAATCTTTTCCTTTCTAACACAAATTTGAACTGCCATTGGAACAAGAAAGAAGTATATTTTGAAATGCACGTGAAAGTTTTAGTCTCCACTTGCTTACAGTAGAGTTCCCTTATTGCTTGAACTTCTTATGTATTCCCTAATTTGAGCGCACACTGTTAACTTTGTAGAAACAATTTAAAGTTCCAGTACAATTGTATCCTAAAGGAAAATACAAATCTTCATTCATTTCAGAGCACGGTGGAACCTCAAAACCTTTTATTTCCCCCCGGTATAATCGCAATTCCCTTTTCCAAAAAGACACCCGAACTTTTTTCTTTTCCCTCAATGCAGCATCCTTCCTTTGGCTAGCAGTGACTCGCAGCACCTTTTTCAAGAACTACACGATACAACCGCCAGCGGACAAGCCCACGAGCGGGTCGGGGGCGGGAGGGACGCCCGAGCTCGCAGACACCGGCCGGCTGTGGCCGGCGGTGCGGAGGGAGCGCGGCCGCGGCGCTGCCCCGGGCGGAGCGGGGCGCCGGGCGGACTTACCCGGCGTAGCGGCCGCGGTGGCCGCGGAGCGGTAGCGCAGCCTGGAGGCAGAGCAGACAAAGGGGCAGGAGCCCGCGGAGCGGCATCGTGCGGGGCCGCGCCGGCACCGTCGGCACCGTCACGGCCACCCCCGTCAGCGCCACCGCCGCCGCGCCCGCCCCAGGTGGCGGCTGTGCCGCGCACACAAAGCCGGGGCCGGAGCCGGGAGGAGCGGGGTGCTCGGAGGTGTCGCTGCTCGCCAGCGGCGAGGGCAGAAAGCCGGCGGAGGACGCCCGTCGGCCGCCGCCCCGCCACGCCTGGGCACGGGGATGGGGATGGGGATGGGGACGGGACTGGGCGGGGAGGCGCCCGCCCGCCCGCCGGGGGGGGCCGGGGGTGAGGGGGGTGCGCGGCCCCGCCGCCGGCGTCCTGCCCGGGGGGAGCCCGGGGGGAGCCCGGGGGGAGCCCGGGGGCCGGCAAGGGCAGGGCCGGGCCGAGCAGCCCCCGCGGGCACGGCGGCTCCGTCGGGGCCGGCAGGACGAGGGGTGCCGCGGATTGGGCTTCGGCCGCAGGTGCGGCGAGGCAGCCGGCCAAGGGCCTCTTAGTGCACAGTCAGTGGCATCGGGGGATTATCGATGAGGCTCCCCCGGCTGGGCAAGAGCTGAGGCTGATGAGAGGGCAGAGACACACTTCCATGAAACAAAGAGTGGTAGAGAGACCATTAGGAGCCATAAAGGCAGGAGAAAGTGGGATTTTAAGTTACCGGTGTGGTCAAAATCTTGTGTCTGAGTAGTGAGAATGGAAGAGACACAGATACAATAGAACGAATTAAAAGCCCAGCATGATTTTAAAACTGGACTTTTACAGTCTCTTCCACACTGGTGAGGATGAAAAATCCATGTAAATAGAAGTCATTGGAGCACTGAAAATAACAAGGAAAATGGGGAGAATTTTGCTGCAAATAATTGTAGTTTATAGAAAACACATGGTAGTAGCAGTTATAGAAAATGTAGGTAACAATATAATGCAAATATGGAATAAATGGATAGCCCCTTTGATACCTTTATGTTGAATTTACTAAAAAGGAGCAAAAAATGTTTCAAACCCCACTGGTTCTCAGCCTCTCAGAGCAAAATGAACAAGTGGGCTGTAGACAAATAAAACCAGCTGACATTTGAAGGTGTGAGAACTACTCTAAATCCCTGTTAATGTTTCAGAAACACAGGGAGCCTTTTGAAAAAGGACTGTATTAAATCACACACACTTTGTATTCTCTGGCTGAAAGGCAAACAAGCTTTTTCCTTTGTCTTTTTCATACTGGCACAAAATCTAACAGTAGCTGTGTGATAGAGTCTGGAGGTGGAAAGGACTTTGTCCAAGGCAGATTACTCTCTTCAGTCTGGTTCTTGGTGTTCTCTCCCTTGAGCTTCCCATCTCTCCATAACATGCCCTGCTTAAAATCTCAAATTTATATCTGGTGAGAATATGCAGAGGTGAATGTGTGTGTGCTTACATGCTGTACATCTCTTGTTGAAAACACTTTCCATTAAGTACAGGCAAGCCCCCAAATCTGTTCTGTGAATCTTCAGTCTTATAATAAATGCAACTTCAACTTTACAAACATCTGTTTAATAAAAGCCCTGCTCTCTGTTCAGAAGTAACTTCAAAGGTAGAGTTGAGTAACTGACTTTTGAAGGGCATGAGTATGGTATTAAAGCAAAACCTACTGCTTTATTGCACATTTACTTTTCTTACTGTGTATCCTTGCTACACCTGAAGTGCATTGGTAATACACAAATTTATTTAAATGTTTAAAAAAAATGTAGCTTGGCTATTATTCTAAAGTTTTTGCTTTCCAGAAAAAAACTGACTCTGTTGGAGTTAGTAAGAATTTTTATTTTGGCATCTGATTGTAGATTGGTTTGGCTATTATTCTAAAAAATATGCTTTCAAGAGGAAAATGTGGCTTCATTTGAGTTAGAGAGAGTGTAATTATGGGCTTCTGTGGTTCCAGGTTTTAGTCTTAAATCCTGAGTTTGTGCAACATACCCTGAAAGTAAAATGTGAGAAGGCATGAGGTGGAAAGGGAATTCAAGCACCAAAAGCAAACAGTAAAGGAAAGTAACACAATGGGAAATAAAGACTCAGGAAAAGGAAGAGGAGGAGGAGAACAAAGCCTAACCCTAATGCTAACCCCAACCCAGAGCCTAACCCAAACCCTAATCCTAACACTAACCCTAAACCTACCCCAAAACCTAATCCAAACCACGACCCTAACCCAAACGTTAACCCAAACCCTAGCTCTAAACCCTAAACCAAACCCTAAGCCTACCTCCTAACCCTATCCATAACCTAAACCCTAACTCAAAACCTAACCCAAGCCCAAGCCCAAGCCCAAGCCCAAGCCCAAGCCCAAGCCCAAGCCCAAGCCCTAACCCTAACCCTAACCCTAACCCTAACCCTAAGGTCGCCCCTGCTTTACGTCATCGCGATGATGCATTAAGGGGCGTGGCTTATGACTGTGCGCGGGGAGGGGCCAGGGGCGGGGCGCTGTGGTGACGGTGACGCAATGGGGAGGAGCCCGGGCGGGGCGGCGCCAGGGGGCGGTGCCTGGGGAGGAGCTGGGGGTGGGGGCCGGTTAGGGTTAGGGTTAGGGCTAGGCCTAAAGTTAGGGCTAGATTAGGGTTAGGGTTAGGTTTAGGCTTAGGTTTAGGTTAAGGTTAGGGTTAGGGTTAGGGCTAGATTAGGGTTAGGGTTAGGTTTAGGCTTAGGTTAAGTTTAGGGTTCGGGTTCCTCCTACTCTTTCTCCTCCTCTTACCTTTGTTAATATGTACAGCTTCTGGCAGTTTAAAATACATTTTAAACAGAATTGTAAAGTATACGCTTTGAGCTGTGGATAAACTAGAGATAGAACTAGCTTCAAAATACCAAAATGGGCTTAAGGAATGTAGGGATAGGGAGGCTATCACTAGATACATAACCTTGCCAATAATATTATATAATTTAGATGATATATAATCTAGATTGGTTCCTTTGTGTCTCTGATCCTTCAGTTTAAATTTTACTATATTAAAGCATGGGAGGGCTGGAATTCTGTCATGCTGGCAGCAAGGGAAGGATTAAAACACTTTTGTCGAGCCTGGAAGTTACCCATGTGGTAGGGTCTACTTTCCCAACAAGATGGGGCTATCAAACTTGCACACTGCTAAGCAAAGGATTTGAGACAAAGAACATCAGAGTTTCTTTTCCTTCTCTTCTTGGAACAGAGAAGAGAAATTGCCAACGCCAAGGGCAGCTCGGTACTGTTAACAGCTTTGGATGGAACAGAAGAGAGCAAACTGAGATATGGTTTCCCTCCTGATGAATCAATTTGTGGAATTTATCACAGCATCCTACACTTTACAAGGAATGCAGGCTGCTGAAACAGAGTGGGCAAGCAGCCTACATTTGGTTACCTAGACTTTAGAACATGCCACTTATTGGGAAGGATAAGAAAAAGGGCATTAGCCTCTTATAAGCATGTTTTGTACCTTTGAATTGTCCCAGCTCTCACCTTCATTAGAAGGTTGCATTGGCTTGAATAAAAAATCCGTGCTGCACGTTTGTTAGAGACCTAACAGTTCAGAAACAGGAGTTTAAAAAAGGTTTACATTTTCTAGTTTAAGTCATACCCGTTAATGATAAACTAGACTAAGCGTGTTCATGCTGGCATTTTCTCTAACCCATTCAAAGAAGATTGAAGTTGAAGTTGACTGAGTGCAATGTCCTTTTCAAGATCTGGTCTCCATTTCCTTTAACTCCTACAGAGACCTTGTCAGATGAAGGACTGTGAAAGTGGCCCTGCTGATTATGTTCTCTATTGGGTTTGTGGTCTAAAAGAATGAATGTGATATAATCCATGCATGAGTGCCATGGCTAGTTAGCCTTAGCTAACCATTCTGTGTAGTCATGAGTAGCAACAGAGAGCCGATAACCTGAGAATTTCCCACTTCTAGGGCTTGGTTATTTAGGTTGTGCTGGGCTTTGTGCTGTTAGAAACGGACTGCTGTAGGTACCTGAGACAATTTTGTTACAATGAACTGGTGCTTGACATTACCTTGGATGATATTCAGATGTAATTTTCTTACTAAAATGAAGTACAAGTATCTTTAGAAGGGATGGACTTTGCAATTAAGAATCTTGACATTCTGTCTTCCACTTACTTGGGGATGCTGCATTACCATAATAGAATATTTTTTAAAAAATTTGTATCAATGGCACCAAACTTTTATAATATGGTTAAATTAAATGAAAGAATGGAACAATTGCACTTAAAGAATTTCTGTCTTCTGCTATTATTCTGTTACTCTGCAGGAGGACAGGAATACAGGCTAAATATTTTTTCCATTTTACAGAATTGAGAGACATTTAAATATGGGTTTGCTTTATAAGAAGGTAAAGGAAAATAGGTGTATAATAGATAATTCATCAACATATCAACCCTCCAAAGAAGCCTTTAGGAACCATGCTGAGGAATAACATCAGAGCACTGTATTACAAACCTGATGAGTCCATTCCTTGGTACAGTTTTGGTCTTGGAAAGACTGCTATACTTTTGTTCATAGGTTTCTTTGTATCTATGGAATTCTTAGAGCTAACCATAGGAGAAAAAGATCTTGAAAGGCTCTGCAGCAAGCACCATTGTGAAGAAAAACTTGTTCATTCTTAAGATTCTGCCTTTAGACACATGTGGCAACACAGTTTCAAACTTTTTGGCCAGCTTTTCTGGAAAAAAAAGCATTGCTCATGACAAATAAGAGTTGTATATAACTGCATAAACAAATTCCAGTGTCTAGACTTTTTCTCAGATATCTCTATCCCGGCTAATACACATAAAGAAACAGTATAAAAAATATTCTCTATATTGAACTTACAGGATTTTGATTTGAGTGAAAATACAGCCTTTTATTAGGCAAAAGTTTCCCTCATCTGCTGAAAATTTTGTGCTGGGAAATATGAGAATGGCAATTAAAAAATTTCTTATGCCTCCTACACAAATCATGTGTATTTACTTTTTGTAAAAATGACTTGTCTGTAGTAGGACATTGCATTTGTATTGCACATTTCTCCATAATTTTCTGAACTTCTGTACTTTAAAGTTGTTAAAGATCTCAGCCTTCCTCTATGCCATGTAACCAGTATTTTGGAGTAATTTTGCAGGTGGGCATACTAAGATATGCAGGGGTTGGATGATTTGTCCCAAGAGTAAGAGCAAGTCTTTAGCAACTGTAAATCTAGCATTTGGATTTCATGACTATAACCACTCAAACATATGGAATTTGTGAATTTGTATTTGACCGTACTTCTAATTTAAAAGGTAACATTTTAGTTCCCAGAGTCTCAAACTTGTCTTAGTGTACTTGGGCTTAGATACAATCTCACTTCTTTTGTTCCAAGGGTAGGTGACATATTCCCAATGGAAGATTTTATGTCATAAAATCATAGAATCATAAAATCATTGAAGCTGGAAAAGACCATTGATGTTGGAAAAGATCGACAAGTCCAGCCATTTACTGAGCTGCCAAACTCCATTGTATATTCAATATGAAGTTTTAAAATACACATTATTTACAATAATTGGAGACCCAGTAATTAGTTTTTACAATGTTGAGAGGAAAGAAAAATGATGACAATGTTTATTTTGAAACACTGCTAGAAATCTTCTGAATCAGCACTGCTCTACAGCAGCTACTGCTCACAAAAAATGGCAGGTGCCCAATATTTATTTATAACAATTGGCATTTGCCATATATACACGTGTGGAAATACTGAGAAGGAAAGGGTACTTCTGAAAGAGTACATTCAGTAAAATGGTGTTCTGTGTGACTCCCCAGACAGCTCCTGGCTGCAGACATTCTGCAGTGAACTATTGTTATAGCTTCTGGGAGGAAAGGGAACATTACCTAGAATATCGTACTGGAGGTAGGTGAAGCAGAAACTACGGAGTTGCTAATTTATCTGTCAGCTGCACTGGCATGAGAAGTCTTTCCTCCTCCTCTCTTTCTCACCCTTAACATTGCCTCATAATTATCAGGTCATTTTACCATCTGCCTGGAATGATATTTTGATTGTCCTCCTTCAAATTCTGATGCCTCAATAGCTTGAAACTACATAATTAGGTAGCATGTACTTCAGAGCTTTATGCAAGTTGAATGCTGACAAATGCTGAAAAGACTGGAAAATATGAATGATGAAAAATACTGATATTACAGAATTCTGTCAGTCCTGAATCATTAGAAAGCCGAAGAATCAAGTCTAGGTCTGGTGAAATATGGAGGAGGAAAACAAGGGGAACCCCAAAAGCATATTTGATGCAAACATTCTTAGGTCTTACAAGCAAACACTACAGCGAAACAACACCACCTATCTGTCAACAAGTAAAAGTGGATGCATGTGAACTGGGCTATTGGTGCCTGTCCCTGATCTTAAAAAATTGAGAGCCAGACATGATTAAGGGATAAGGGGTTTTTACCTCGGTATTTTAATAAGGATCCTTTTGGCACACTGTTTCGCCAAGGTGGGATGTGCCGCAATTGACACACACGATAGATTGCCTGTACTTATAGGCCTGTACTTATGTAATTTATAGACCATACAAATTAACATATCTAACAAGGGTGCCCCAATGGGAGGCCTGGATGAATGGCCTGATGTTCCCTCAGCTGGGGAATTCCCCCAGGATGGGCCAAATCTCTAGTTTACAGGCTATGTTCTGGAGGGGGCCTTGGTTTCTCAAGATAGTGTAGGGTTTTCCGGCCTCCTACTACGAGACCTTTAGGATGTTTGGTCTCCTGGCCTAACAAAATACTAGGACTATGCTAAGTTGTCAGACTTAAGGAATTACAAGTATGCATGCTAAGAATACTGAGGATACATAAAAGTTATATAAAAGGTATATAAAAGAAAAAGCAAAAAATCATCTTGGCATTGCTATGAGAGGGAATTGCTTCAGCTGGGAAATAGAGACCTGCCAGAGCCCTGAGGACACTGCTGGTCCTGCCTGCACCTGCCCAGGGTCCCACATCAGCCCCTGGCCCAGAGGTGCCACAGCAGAGCTGGTCTCCAGCTCCCCACAGCCCTGCCTGGCCATGGCCCTACAAACCAAGATGAGGTTTGTCATTCTCCCAGTGACTGGGGAGACCCTAATGCTCCCAGCCCAATGGCAGCTGCCTTTTTCTGCTCCCTGACATTAAAGATCTCCATCCTCTGTCAGCTTGGCTGACACAGAGAAGACACAGCGTGGCAGTTCAAACCAGGGATGCCTTACATTTTAGCTTTCATATTCTTCCCCAGGTGTGTAGTTTTTAGCTTCATATTAAGTGTTAGTGAGCTCTCTTCACAGAGTAGGTGGATAAAAAAATTCCTTTTCTAGCTTGATACCAAGGACAATCGTTACAAGTTTCAGGCCCAAAAGCATAAACAACGGTGGACTGAAGAGAGAAAACAGGAAGGATGGGACTTCATAAACTGAAGCTGTGATTGTACAATTGATCCCAATATGCAGATGATCAATGCTTTTTTTTTTAGAAAAGCTGTCCAAAAAGTTTGAAACCATGTTGCTACACGTGTCTTAAGGCAGAATCTCAAGACTGAACAAGCTTTTCTTCCTTCACAATGGTGCCCACTGCAGAGCCTTTCAAGATCTTTTTCTCCTATGGTTAGCTCTAAGAATTCCATAGATATACAGAAACCTATGAACACATAAAACCAATCTCTGTGTGACTGTAGAAGAAGGATAATCATTTGTGGTAACATTTAGCCCAGGTATGTGTGCAGCTGAAGTGTAGTAAGTAAGTTCTCCAGACAAAAAACTCAATTCAGATTTATTATTAGTTCTAATATTCTGTTATCAGTTCAATTATCTTGCTTAACTCGAAATATTTGCTTGTTTGTTTGCTTGTTTTGCCAGCCCAGATAGTGTCCTGCTTTCCTGCCCATAACTTGTGCCTGACATACCAGACCAGCAATGAACATTTTTGATTCTGGGCTCCATAGAGCAAAAAATTCCTTATTCTAAGACACCAAAAAGAGCTTTGGCACCTTTTCCCTGGAAATAATTACAATTTTCTGCCCTCTATTAATGCAAATAATAGTAGTGAAGATCCATATGAACTGTCAAGCATAGTTTTTCTAAGTAACATCTTCATTACTATGGAAGTATTTTGATGTAATAGCATTTCTCATTGTCATGCAACTATCAGTGGATTGTTTTGAAGAAAATATAAAATTAATCTGCATATACTTTAGTGAAATGTTATCGAATTGGTTGATATATCTGATAGAATTAGACTACCCATGCACCATGGAAACTGTTGCCATAGCAAAAAATCTCTTAGCTCAGAGACTGTTCTCCTGGATTAAATCCAAGGATTTAAATTGATAATCTAGAGCTTTCTCTAGCAGCTAGGAAGGTCAGTACTTATTAGGAAGTTGCCACACAGCTCTCTGAAGGTTGTACCATCCCACTGCTGGAATATATTCTTACCCTCACAAACAAGAGAAGTGCCATGATGTTTCCTCCCATTTCACACATCTTTGGCATTTCAGATGCAAACAGGTGGTTTAAAGGCAGTGGCATATTCTGCCAGTATCTTCAGCTACCTGCCAGAAATACAGATAGTTGATGTAATAAGGTCTTCCTCTGTAATGCCTCAAAAAACCCAGTTACTCTACTGTAGAGAAACTACTTTTGACCCATCTAGTTAGGGTAGAGAGAGTAAAAAGCATAAATCAAGATCTTTCACAATAGACACACCATTACCTCTTTGAAAGTTGATTAAAAAGATTCACGGGGACTTGAATATTTGTGGATCAGTATATTAATAAAGCACAAGAAGGACACTGATTAGGATTTGTTAAGGATTTTTAAATGAAAAATATATGTTATTTCCTAAATACCTCACTAATAGAAGAAATTAAAGACTGTATTGACTTGAATAACCTGTGAGAATAATTTATTTTATGGCCTGAAGACATAATTCAATGATTTCTATTTATCAGGAAATAGGACAGTACTGCCTAAAACTTCATCCTGGTTCAGTAGTGAAACAGGCGTAGTGATTAAAAAGGAAAAAGCAACACATAACAAGAAAAATATATATACATACCAGTGGATACACATATTCTACACCTCATAAATTCTGAGTTGTAAGAAGATTTAAAGCCATCAGGAAGAAATTAAGGACTGGCAAACATAAGAACAAAAGGGCATAAATTCATTGAGTACAGTGTAAATCCTAGCTATGGCAAGGATTACATCAACTGCTTGATGGTTAAATTATTAATAATAATGGAGAATTAATGTAAGTGTTCAATAGCAAAACCTTTTCTGTATTTGTAAGAGGCAGGAATCAACATTATAACCTAATACCTCAGGAGAACTGGGAATCATTTGAGCAGTGATCAAGGAGGACCATGATCAGTATCTAATAAGGGATAAAGAAAATATTAATCATCATTGCCAGAGAAGCTGTATCCTGGCCTTTCATGATTTTAGATAAATAACGTATCTCTGCAAATCTATGGAAAAGTCAAATACTGTTCCATATTATGTATTACAAAGGCAGAGTAGCTGATCCAGGTAAGGTTGGTCAGACAACTCCTAGGGAAGACAGAGGAATGATTTACACAGGGTGCAATTAGAAACAAACATTGGAGGGTTGGAGTGGAAGTAAAAAGAAAGTTTGCCAGAATGGATGGTGAAAAAAGGTACATCAAAAGATTTAAATCAAGTATATTTGACACTTGTTCACAAGCATAAGCTACCCCTGTTGATTGCCATACAGGTGCAATATATTCCAACTTTGTAGAAGTACAACACAAATTTTTTTATATTGCTCAGTGTTCTGAATAGCACAAATCAAGAATAGTTGTACGTAATATCACTAAAGTGCAAATTCACAGGTTAAAAGACTTCTTTACAGGTGAGCAAAGGAAATTTGGTTTATTAGGAAATTGAAATTAATGGGAACCATCTAAGCAGGGCTCTATAGATATGTATCTTTATTTACTAAACTGAACCAGTGCAAAAAAGCATAGGAACAATGAATTAAAGAGAATAATTTGGGTGGATTAAGTCCAATATGATACCTGTAAATGGATAATGTGTAACATCTAAGACAAGTGTCCTCTATTTGCTAGGATCCATAATAAATGTGGAAGGAACCATCAGCTGAAGTGGTTTAGTAGGAGATTGGGATTAGTCCTGTTCCCATTACCAGAGGCTGCTTGAACTCCCAATCATAGAATCGGGAGTTGAAATGGATTTCCAAACAACACCTGCCATGTGCAGGGACATCTCCCACTAGACCAAGTTGGGCCTTACCCAGCCTGACTTTGAAGACCACTAGGGTTTGGGTATCCAACACCTTCCTGGGCAATCTGCTCCAGTGTAACCACCCTCACAGAAAAAAAATTCTTCCTAATATCTAACCTAATTTCCTGTCTCTCAATTTGCACTCAATGATCCTTCTCCTATCACTACAATGCCTGATGAAGAGTCCCTCTCTGCCTTCCCTGTAGGCTCCCTTTGGATACTGGAAACTTATGATTATCACCCATTGCATATAAAATATCAATATGAAAGAAGAATTACTAGATGACAAAAGATGCCAGAATATTTTTTAGTGGATATTTGCAATGCTGTTGGAAGGCAGTGGCTAGAACCTGAAGCCAAGTCTGAGGGATTTTGACTGGACCTTGCTGCTAGCCCAATGATGATCCTGCACAAATTATATCATCTTCCTCAGCTTAAGTTTCCTTGCCTAAAAAAGAGGTATAATGATAGTTATCATTTTCAAAAGGCACTTAATGCATAGTGAAAAGTGCCAGCTCATCTTACTAGTTCTGTATTATCTTAACTACAGCCCTGTGTGACGGATGCAGCTGGTAACTGCTCTAGAATGTAATTCTGATAAGGAAACAGACCAACAGAACACTTGATTAATGTAAAAGTGGGATGGACTCAATCAGTTTCTAAGCACACCTGGAAGAGCTTCGCTGGGTTTAAAAATCTGTTCAATCAGTTCCACCATTTTTCCACCCCTTTTGAACTCCATTTAATTACTGAGTTTATGTGTGTGTGTTTGAACAATCATTCCCTGAGAAACATTTTAACTTTAAAAACTTAAAAATCTGTTCTGCTTTATTGCAGAATCCTCTCTATAGCTCTCAATTTGATCTGATCACCTGATAAACAAAATGTCAGGCATTTGTTTTTTAAACTGATTTATTAAGAAAGAAGGCTGTTTTGACCCACAGAAAAGATTTACTTCAATCTCCTGCCATCTAGTGTCAGAAATAACACATTTACACTTCCTGCAGCTGATGTGAGCTCTGGCAGCTTTAAATTGTACTTTGCAAAAACTATAAAATATCCCGAGTCATTTTTTTTGGTCAGTTTTTAGCATGTTAGCATGATAAAAATACATGTATGCTTATATATACATATATTTGCATGTATGACAAAATATATTTTCTCTATTTAATGACTCTAAAGTATGCACTAAATCCATGTTTCAGTCT
Source organism: Pseudopodoces humilis (assembly GCF_049639895.1). Classification (NCBI taxonomy): domain Eukaryota; kingdom Metazoa; phylum Chordata; class Aves; order Passeriformes; family Paridae; genus Pseudopodoces; species Pseudopodoces humilis. The sequence goes on along the minus strand of NC_142200.1, from coordinate 33,545,471 downwards.
TGGGGATCTGTTTGGCATTGAAACAAGATGCAGATTTGTGCCTGAGAAAAGCATAGTTTAAGAAAACCCTCTATGGTCAATAAAGAAAGCATGCATATTTTTGCATATATTTAGGGGAATAATCTGAAATATATTAACCAGTGCTCAGTAGAATGTGCTTTGCTAGCTTTGTCACTGTCTTGGTGGTGTCTTGAGACATTCTGTTATTGCAGCAGCCTGGGTGAGGGTTTTGGAAGGCTTTCCACATCAGCTCCTAGCAGACCTGCTTCCTCACTGAAAGACTGGCTTGCCAGAAAGAAAGGGAGGCAGGCAGGAAATTCCTGAGGCACTTCAGTGTGGCCAGTGCCTCCCCTAGTGTGAAGGGCATCCTGTTAGAATTTCCCATCTCTCAGTGTATTCGTTCACCCTAACTGTCCATTAGTTCCCAGGTCTTCTAGCAATCTATGACTAGATCTCTGTTTCCTCACTCTTTGCAGCGAGTGAATCCTTTGCGGATTCCTTTCAACTTCCTCTCTCTCTTATCCTAGCTGGCTTTTCCAATTGCCTCCTGAGCTCTCACCCTCAGGTGGTTACATTCCATTCAACATAGAAATTTCTTATTTATTTTTTTTTATAAAAACAATTACCTGGATGCTTTTTATATTAGCATTTCATATAATAGTGTAATATACTGTCATTAATAATATAAATACAATTTAATATAATAGACTTTAAACACACTGTAAATGCAGATGTTTTTTCAGGTATGTACCTCTACCTTATTTGGCATTATAAATGAAACCAGTGAAAATACCTGAGGTTAGGAAAAAAGATTTGTCTGTGTACCCAAGGACACTGGTACAATTGCTCAAACTACCCTTTGATCTTAGCAAGTAAAGGTTAGCATTTACTGCTTTCAAAATGTCCTGTCTTGGTGTCCAATGTCACAGTGATAAATGGCAATTCAAGTGTTTTACTCCTTTTCTTGAAGAGGAGGGGTTTGCTGTTCAATTTAAGGCCATCCTAACCCATTAATACCTGTGCAAGGAAGTTATTAACTGGGAGTGTGTAGAGGGGTGTTCAACCTAAGATTGTAATGGGGAACAATCTGGAGATAACAATATAGGAATGATAATGTTTTCCACTCTTTTTCTTCCCTAGACTTCTTTATTTTAACATATGTTGATGCAGTTGCTAGTGTAATGGGTACTCCTTGTGTCTGGGACCATTTGTAATGTAATACTTTAAGTGATCCTTTAAGTACAGTGAAGTGAGTAAGATGGAACACTGATGAATTGTATAAGGATTTACAGGTTATATTAAGAAAGTTGTTGGGAAAAATGTCATCCATGGAGCCATCTGAATTATCCCCACTATAACTGTATATCTTGCTGCCGTCTTGTTTTCAAACCTAGTGTTTTAGAAACTCCTTATTCCCACTGCCAGCCCTGGCAGTTACAGATCTGAGCCAGAGTGTGACTATTACCTAAAACAGTTGATTTAAATTACTGGTAGTACATCTATGCAGCACTAAGACTCTCTTGTATGATCATTGCAGCTGTACCTGTGATAATGTGTTTGCGTCCATCAGTAAAGAAATTGATTAATGACATGAAGTTTAGCAGCAAAAAAAATAATGTCCTGATAAGAGCACACAGAGAATACTCAATTAGATTAATCCCCCTTCTCTCAAGAGCATTGGATTTCAGGAGGTTCCTAACCTAGACTAACCTTCTGCTCAAAAGAGACATATATATGAGATGAGACCAGGACTTTATCCAGGTGCATCTTGAAAATCTTTAAGAACAGATACTGTGCTTCCTCTCTGGGCAACTTCTTTCACTGTCACTGTCCCAAGAGTGAGAAAGATTTAATTTGTATGTTTGAACTTCTCTAGCTGTTGTCTGTCCGTCTATCTGTTGTTTCTTGTGTTCCCACCATGCACTGCTGTATTAGCCTGTGTCTATCTTTTCAGTAATTTCATCATAGTTACTGGTAATAATTCAATCTCCTCCAGATCATTATAGGGTAATCATTTAATCTCCTCCAGATCTGTCCTTCTCAAGGCTGAAGATTTCTCAGTCTCTTCTCATAGGAATGTTCCAGCCCTTCAGCATTGTGCTGGCCCCTCACTGGATGTGCACTGGTTTAATTATTGCATTTTCTGTATCAGGGCCCTAAAACTGGACACAGTAGTCTAGATGTCATATACCGAGTGCCAAGAGGAATAATGACTGCCCTCAATCTACTAGTACATGCCTGTTAACATAGTCCAGGATGCTCCTTCCTTGTGTACTCACTAAACTTTGGATTGACAGTCCTTTCAAGTTTGTTACCACTGTTTCACTCTTATTTCAGGCCAGAGAATCTGAGGTCAAAACATAACATACTATTGAAGAATATATTTTCATTCTGGGGCAAGGTGACCTGGCATTGTGGCGAGAAAAACTCCCATAAAATTTTGACAGACTCCAATTGACACAGTATTATTGCAGTGACGAGTTCCTCTAACCCTAGATATTTGGAAAATAGCATATAATTTACTTCCCTTAAAGATTTGTCTCCTTTTGAACTTTGCAAGTTTATACATACAAACAGATATGTATCTATATCAAGACTAAATTGTAACACTTATGCCAGTCTGTAAGACTCTTGTGATGAGTAGGCACATGTCAATGTGCTTTTGTGTCAAGGAGGCTTTGTGGGAGGGAAATTACAGAATTAATAGAGTCACGAATCTACCCAACACTTGTGATGGAAGGAGCATTTAACAGGCAGAGATCACCCACAAATTATTCCTTCCCCTTCAGCAAGAGAAGATTGGAAGAAGTTTGTGTCTAGACTAAGCCACAGAGTCTTTTCCAGACTGCATCTGGACAATGAATTTCACGTTCATCTCATTTCTCAAGCCTGTCTAAAGACTGACTAGGAGCAGCATTGTAGAGAAAAGCAAGATCACTGCTGAATGTTATTTCTGGGCTGTGACTTTTTAAACTGCTCCTTATTTTCCACTTGTCACATGGATTTTCTTCGAACTGAGATTGCAAAATGGATAAACATTTGTGTTCAAACTAAAGTTCAAAATCACAAAGTCCACTGAAAATGGAGGTAGGATGAGCTCTCCATTAGTACATTCCCTCAGTCTAACAGCTGCCAGACTGATACCTCTTGCATGTTCTGCCCAACTTGTTTACTTGAGCTAAAATTCACAGTCCCATCTTAGTTATGTAGATAATGTCTGGCATTCAGAAATAGGATATGCCTCTTGGATGCCATGGAAAAAGTATAGTGAGCTTTTGACAAGGCACCACAGAATCTTTGGTTAATTCCCAAGCAGATGCAGATAAATCTACTACCATTAAATTAAAATGATGGCAGATGAGAGTACTTAGCACCTCATTTAGCCTGGGTAAGTCCCTGGTTAATTTTAAGGAGACTGATTTCAGTTCTATAAATGCATATAAACAATTTATTTGCTACATTCACATTTTAGCACGCAAGAAGTTTTTCTGGAACTGCAATAATTGTCACTGGCAACCATTTTTTATTCAAAAGTACCTGGAAGTCCTGTGACAATTGAGGGAAAATCCTCAAAACCAAAAGAAACAAACTACCAAAATTGCTTTGGAGGCCACATTTTCAGCTGCTGTAGGAACCTAAGATAATGTGCTGAGAAAGGAGCAACATCATGCTGCTTTTATACCTCACTGATATCTGTAAAATTATTTTTTTATCTTCTTAAAAAGCTTTGCCAAATAATGGTTGCATTACTCCCTATATCTTTGGTTTATTTTTTTGTGGGAAATATCATTTACTATAACTAAACAGGCTCTGAACAGGCTACTTGGGTTACTTGAGTAAGACCTATACAGAAATTGTGGATCTTGAAATTCTAAATTAAAAAATATCCGTAATATTTGAACAGGCCCTATCAGATGCTTTTGAAATGTTACAGTGTTTCTCAGAATCACTTTAGTCAGTATAATTGCTTGTGGGGGTTTTTTTTTGTTTGTTTGTTTTGTTTTGTTTTGGTTTTTTTTGGTTTTTTTTTCAGAAGAAATGGCACTAGCACTGAAGTTTAAGGGTTTGTCGAGAAATGCAATAGCAGAGAAAGTAGAAATGATAGAGATTCTTCAGGGGTCACTAATGTGTTGACTCCTTCGTAATCTCATCTATTTTGATGGAAAGTGATGGAGCATGTTTCTGCTTTGAACACGATGAAAAGTCAGGTTGCTACGCTGTTTAATCAGTTTGAAGTAGCTTAAAAAGAGAACAAAGTAACAAACAGGCAGATGTTATCACATGCTGAAAGCTTGTCAGAAAGAAAAAAAAAATAGCAATCAGTGTATAAGAGATCTTAAGAATCCACTTATTGCCTGAACAGTTGAAGTAGGAACCCAAATCAGAAAAATTTCTCAAAGGTGTGCCATTTGCTTTACATTCTGGTATGACTGTGGGGAGCACTGCAATGGTATTAGAGATTCTAAGCATCATGGAAATATTTTAAGACAGTTCCATGAATGTAAGTATTCTTGCAAATACCTTTGCTATTATCATGAAATCACTCAGACCACATCTAACAATTCTTATATTGCACAGACAACTAATACATGATGCATACAAATGTACACTTCTTACTTTGCAATGAGAGCTACTTTGATTCTCTGTCACATCAAGTTCCTTCATGGGAAGCATATTTAAGGTGCCTTAGGATGTGTGCATGGATCGGAGCATAAGGCTTTGCTAGCATGCCATTTAGGCTTGTATGGGTCAGCTCCTGTGGATAATATATGTGGGATCAGGATCTGGCCTGCTATATTTTATCCAATGATTAGCCAGCTTACTATAAGTACTTCCATCCAGTTTTGTCGCTTATCTATTAGAAGTGCCTGTGTTTCAATTATTCGTTTTTTATTCTATAAGTTGCTTAATTTCTTTACCTATAGGCACTTCTGGTAGGAAAATACAGCTTAATAATATGAAAAAAATACTGTAAGGTTTGGGAAATGTATCTTGGGCATTTCCCATAACCAAAACATTATGAATAATACATACACCCAATCATCAAATGGCCACTGAGAGGTTTAATGAGCACATTTCACTTTAGTACGGTAAAGTATTTTATTAAAAAGTTTTTATAGACCATAGAGTTTCTTCACCATCATGATATCAAACTGATAATTTCTCAATTATTTTCCTCCTCAAAACATATGGGAATTTCCATGCTATGATAATGAATAAGTCTAAGAATATTAATTCTATTGGTCGTATTTTGTTATACTACTTGAGTCAAAATATGGTAATGACTAATAATAGCTTTATTGCAGTTTAATAGGAGGTTCATTGTGGCTGTGACAGAATGGAACAGTGTAAACCAGTAAGCTGCTACAAAGCAAAGGTAGCTGGGAGTGAGTTCTGCAATAGGGGATCCCACCACTGTCTGCAGTATAACTGTGGGATTAGTGGATGCATATAGGTGGTGCTTTTGCTTCCTCCTTTCCTTTGTTCCCCACACTAGACTTAAATTTATCTAGTTATAGACCTCATATACCCAGAACCAGTCATCTGACTTTTAATTTATTTTTTTTTAATATATTAATCACATCAAAAGAGCTGTTATCTGTTTCTCCAGCTCTTACATTTCTCTGCAGGTGTGTTGAGCTATCAGGCTGATAAGGCAGCTGTTGTCAGGTAGGCCTGGGAAACTAACAAAATCACAGAGGAAGCCACAGAGGCATCATACCCTAAGGTACATCCAATAAAAAATAACAACTTTCCTTACAAGTCTCTGCTATAAAAAATTTGACACTGTTCTTAATTGAGAATCAAATGCATAACTAAGGAATATTTTAAAATACAAAAATAAAGTAAAAAGACAAACAAAAATATCCCAAAAGTTCCTGTTATTCTTCTTACTGTACATAGTGCCTCAAAAGGGGTCTTTTACATCCTGTTAACTTTAGCCTTACAAAACTTGTAACCCTGGGCTTCCTGTGGGACTTTTCTAGAGGGGGATGCAGGGGGGCTGAAGTTGATTTCAGTTTCCATGCCCAAGAAAACATTCTTTCACAGCTGAGAAGTGAGAGAGATTGGAGAGCACAGTCTTTACGGGATAATTTTAGGTTTTAGGCAATCCCTTTGGTTTTCTTCCTGCAGTTTGCAAAGTTTTGATTACATTATGAAATAGTTTACCTACTGATTCTCCTACTAGGAACAGGTCCCCAAACTGTCTTTAAAAAGATGCTAATATATATGCAATTATGGACATAAAAATCAGTTAATAACACATTTCAGGTTGGATAGATACTGACCAACAATTGCCATCTATGTTCTGTTTGGATAACTATGTGAAATGTGGTGGTGATCTTGGTTCAGTCAGCCTGAACCAAGAACTGAACAGAGCTGCCAGCATTTCAAGCCTTTTCCACTAGGGAAACTTCTGTCTAAACTGGATTTAAATGAAGCTCACTGCTTGAAGAGGTCACTGGAGGCTAGGGATGATGGATCTTGGTAAGATATTGTTGGGATGTTGGTGTCAGTTCTGCTCAAACTGCACACTTTTGTGATTTTACAAAAGAATACAGTCACACCAGGGCTGTCATTCACACACTTTTGTGTAGCTCTAACTTGACTGAAGTTGAAGGGAGAGAAAAAAAAAAAAATCCAACAGATTTCTGACAGTGTCAATGCTCTTGTTTCATAACCATATGGCAACAAGGTGACTTTTCACAAGGGAGGCTTCTGGCAATGTAGCCGAATCATTGTCCTTGTAGACCTAAGTGCCAGTAAAATATGGGGTATGTATTGAAGCACAGTGATCTTTGTAATAAATATTTATTTGGTTTAGGCAAAGTCCCATTTTTAATTCACACTGTGTACTGAGTCACTGGTATCTCTGGTAGTATATGATCTAAATCCCCACAGAATATGTGCAAAATGTACATCATGCTGTTTTTTAATTTGAATTTCCTTATCTCACTAGGTTTTACTTGTGTGCCCTGCTCAAAATGTTAAAGGAACATAAATATTTTTAATCACATGTTTTTCTCTTTCTCAACTGAAGCTGAAATACAGAGCTAAATTTTTGCATAGTTTCTTTGCTCATTCTCCTCTCCCCTTAATTTTGCCAAGATTTATAAATGAATTATCAACATTAGGAAGAAACTTAAACTTATTAGCTGTCTTATACTCAACTCCCGCCACCATTCTGGATTCTGTGATACACATCTATAGCAGCTGTCTTTTGCAGTAGTCCTTGTGGGGTGCAGACCGGGATGACTGAATTAAGTTTGGATGAATAACATGCGGCATGGCTGGGCAAATCTGGGGATGAAGGCTGGTTCCCAGCTAAGCTGTAGCAGCTGGCAGGGAGACATGGGGCTCTCCTGGGCCAAGAGACAATGGAGGTACTTGCCTGGGTCTGGGGAGACCTGCTTCCAGCTCTGGATTCCAGAGAAATAGAGAGAGGCATGGATGTACTGGGAGAGTACAGTGAAGGGCCACAAAGAAGAGGAAGGGACTGCAGCATCTCTCCCGTGGGGACAGCTAGGAGAGCTGGGACTGTTCAGCTTGGAGAGGAGAAGGCTCAGGAGAAAACTGTTCAAAATATTAAAATAACTGAAGGGAGGGTGCAATGAGGACAGAAGTCAGCGGTGCTCAGTGCCACAACCAGAGGCAGTGGGCACAAACTGAAACATAAGAAGTTTTTTCTGAAGAACAGGAAATACTTTTTTCACTGTGATAGGGACCAAGGGCTGGCAAGGTTGCCCAGGGAAGTTGTGGGTCTTCATCCGTGGACATACTCAGAACCTTCTTGGATGTTTTCCTGGGCTCTATGTGATGATGCTTGAGCAGGGAGGTTGGACATGATGCCCTTCAGAGGTTCTTCCAAAGTCAAGCATCCTGTGATTCTGTGAACCTGTCAGTAGATAACTTAGATGGTTTACCTGGCTTTCAAAAGCCATCAGTTTGATATATTGATTTAGCAATGTTGCTAAATAACCTTCCAGTTAACATTGCAGAGCAAACAGAACTCTTACTACATGAAACAGAGGATCAGCAATGCAGAGAGCTTCAAGTAAATCTGTAGATCTCATTTCTCTTATACATTTCTTTTTCTTTTCATATAAAATAATTCAGTCTGTTTTCCATATTTTGGTTGTCACTTTCCAAATTGCTTGCAGCTCTCATCTGTACAAAGCACTCAAGATTTTTGTCATAGTCTGCTTTTCCCAAAACTCCTAGGAACACCACATTCTATTCTGATTAGTATTCCACCACTTTTTTGAAATATCCCCTTTGAATACATTTCATTTCTCAGATTATAATTTATAGGTTCTGATTTACACATGAAGTTATTTTTGCCCTGCCATATTTTTACCTCAGTGGGACTTAGAGTTTCAAAAGGCTGAAAAAGCCACATTCTTGATTCAGTGGTTGGTTGGCACTACCTCCTTCCAATCCTTGGCCACCTGAAATTCAAGCCCCTATTTCAAAAAGAAATTGCTAGAATTTCAGCAAAGATGACTTTTTTTTTTTAATGTAGTCAAACAAAATGTCAACCAATTCTGACTACACAGTTGAATTATTTTTATCAAAATATGCTCCTTTCCTTCTCTTGTCTCTCACTGCCAGATTTCAAGCTGACATGATACTTAACCTGGAAAGAAAACCTAAAGGCCAACTACTGGTACTTGGCAAAACTATAAATAATTAAACTCAACATTTTAGGTGAAAAGTGGTAAACTTGATAATAAGTACTGTTAGTGCCATCTACCATAGGAACAAAGCAATGCACCACAAAAGAAAATTGAATAAGGCCAATCTTGTTTTCTGCTACTGCCATGGAAATCATTGGAATCCACAAGTCTCTAAGGCTCTTTATGGACCCTTTCTTCTCCTGAATCCTGCTTTTGCTCTGATTTTGCTACTGCAAGAGAGATCAAACAAAACCACCAGTATTCTTGAGCCTGGGTCCTCTTGTATTAATAGAATAGTAGAGAACAGGCACAAACTAGAATATCACATCAATGCACGAGTAAGAGCCTCAAAGGGAAATAGAAGAACACTTCCATTTCTAAAGCTGACCTACTCAATTTGATTGGATGACCAGAGAGGGAAAACTTTCCTGTGCTCATTCTGTAGCCTTCCTAGTTGGCTCTAAAAGATGCCCAGATAAAAGAACTGAACACTCAAATAGACTTCTATTGAATTTTAAATTCCCTGAAGTGCATTCCTCTTCTATCCATTCTAAAATCTATAGCTGTTTACTTCTAGCTGCTTCAGAAAGTGAGCTGCAGTGTCTGATGCTGATAAAAGGTATAAAAATGTTCTTGTAAATTGGAAATACTGAAATCTGGCAGCTTGTTCCATAAGGAATTACACTGCATAGACATGCAAAATTTGTCATCCTATCCATCTGTTCCCCAATGTGCATTTAAAAATGTTAAATCCTGAATGAAGCAAGGGAAAAGCACTGCATATTCTGATTCCTGGGAGTCAGAAGAAATGAGCACAGACTCAGCTGGGTAGCAGAAGGGCTGTGGTGGAGACTTTTCCATGCTGTTGGCATGGAGAAATCTATATCCTCAATCTGCCCCTAGATGCCAGCAATGAATTCAGATTGTGAGCTGAACCTCCAGTTTCACTAGAGTGTTGAATTCAGAACTGGTTTTCCTTATTATGTCTGAAGGTGGTCATGCAGTGCAACTGTTCATCTCCAATACTTTTATTTCCTGTCAAAGTTATGGTCCAAGACACCTTGATTTGAGTGATAACAGAGTTGACAACATGGATTAAAATCCTAGATTATTAGGATTTGATTATCCTGTCAAATGTCCATCTGCTTTTTGTGAAAACACTCTGAAATGCACACTTTTTTGGTACAGAGGAACTAAACACTAATTTACCCTGTTCTGAAGTCTTAATTTAAAATATGGTGGAAACAATGGATATATTATGTTCCTTGATCAGTGGAAGAGCTTGCTCAATCACGCTATAGTAAACCATGCTAATTGAAAGCCTCTGATCTTTTCCCTCTCAGAATCAGTGGAAATCAATTAATTGAGGAAGGAGGTGGAAGGGAATGTGGGTTTTTTGGACTCGGTTGAATGAGGTTATTGACACAGACTTTTAGCCATACACTGTACAGACCAAAGCACCCTTCCTGTGGCATGCCTTTGAATGAATTCAGTTTTGCCTTTAAAAAATGCATCAGACTATCTCACATTCAGAGATAAATTATATACCCAGCTTTGAAGACTAAAAAAAAAAAATCCAGGAATTTTTGAATTTCAGGAGCAGACTGAATTGCAGAGAAACTCATATTTTCATATGGAGAAAACAACAGTGTTGATGCTCAAAGGATTTTTTGAGAATACTTGCAGATCTGTCTTGCTCGATGTGCCAGCTGTATTGAAATGTCTCTCTTTTCTGCAGCTTGCATAAAATTTTCCTTCTGGTAGTCAAAATCTGGGTGTTTTACTGGTCTTGACCTGAAAATATGTGTATCATAAATTTTCATGAGTTCTAAACTATTTACATTACTTGTAAATGCCTATTAAAAGTGCTGTGACTTTGACTTCATTTTAAAATACTTGACTTGATTCTAAAGCAGCTTAGGGCTTGTATTAATTAAAGTGTTTTTCCAATATATATATCCAATATATTTGATACAAAAAGAAAATTTTGTAGCTAAAATTATCAAATTCCAGTCTACAAGGTATTTTTGTGTAAATAGGTTTTTTGAAGACATGAAGAGCTGTAATTTGAGCACAAAGTGTTGTTAATATATTTATTCCCTGATTAGAGATCACTTCTGTAAATGCTTATGTATATTTCTGGGTGTAAATTCCCGTGGACCCACTTCTGTGATCAAAGCCAGGCATGTACAGAGGCTTTACAGGACTTGGGAAAACAATCTCCTGGGTGTCTGTATATTCTTATTCAATTTGATTCCTTTTTTCGGATTTCTTTGATGAATCCACGAGAGGGCAGTACACAGCAAGAGTAACGCAGATGAGTTTTACTGCAGCTTTCTGAAAAACAGCGCCCAAATCGGCATATTAAGGAGGCTTGTCCCCAGCACCATTCACTTTTGGTATTTAAACAAATAATTTGGAGTTAAGTCGGAAAAATTATTATATTTGTTGTAATTCTGGTGAACTGTGTCTTCTGATGTTGAAATCTGTCGTTAAATTTGTTTCCTATTTTCACAACTACAAGTTCTGTGTAAGTATTGAAATTTGAAGCAAACTGCTTCAAATAAATTAATTTTTTGAAGAAAAATTAGAAAGTAATCATTATACTAAAGGTGCAGTGGCCATAATAAAATAAACCTCAAATAAATACAGTGAATTAAAACCTGTAAAAATTAGTGATAATAAGTTATCAAGACAAGCCCAACAGCTGCTTCAAGACTTAAGATAGATTAAGGCAAGTACTGATAAGTGCCTGAAGTTTTGTATTTGGGTAACAGCATTTTTGACACAGATTGTCTCATCCTATTAAAAAAAGCCATGAATACAAAGATCGTTGCAGTAACTGGAACAACTGAACTATTTAAATCTGATTAGAAATTCTCATTTAGACCCAAAGGCTTGCTTTGCTATATTTCTGATTGCAGCATTTCATTAATTAGTGATTAAATCACCTGTGTTTGTGACAATAGTACAATGGCTTTGCAATGCAGTGGTGATGAAAAGGATGCACCTGATGTAGGATAAAAATTCAGCATATCTTTCTGATTGAATTATTTTAATTCTCCGTATTAGTTGAATGAAATTTTTCTGTCCTAATAAAAGTTTATGTTCTGAATGTTACTTAGCTAGTGAATTAATGAAACTAAGGATTTAAGTCAAATTGGCAAGAGGTCGTTTAAGCATTTCACAGATGCATTGTGTGATCCTGTCACTTTTCTTTCCCATGGCAGAAGATGTCACACTTCATTTGTCACACTTTAGGCTTGAAGTTTACCTTCAGTTAGAACAAGTGTGGAAACATTTCTGTAGATGCCTACCAGAGGTTCCTAACATTACCCTTTTCAACAACATCAGTGTATGCACTGACCACGATTTGCCTTATGTCCAGTTTCACCTGTGTGCTATGCTCCTGCCTGTGAATGCCACAGTAGGAGTGATGACTGCATGGCTTGACCTGAGGAGAGCAAGCTGCAATGTGGCCCCAGTTGTTTATATGTGCTCTACATGGAGGTGAGTAGCGTTTATTTTCTATGTCTCCTTCTGGTGCACCGCAATTTGAACATTAGTACAGAAAACAATGACTTGTAGAGGCAGGTTATCAAACTCATGCTCCCCAGGAATCAGGCACAGGGAGTTCTGGGTGCAGGGTTATAGCCTTATTTTCAGAGATTGATTATGCTTTTCAAAGGTATCATTTATCCTTGAGTTTGAGCTCTGCTCAGTCTTGAGAGAAGCAGTAATAAAGATCCTACATGTCACAGCTTGCTGATGGAGAAATAATAACCCTATTTCTTTAACTTCCTGCAGGGATATGGGTTTGTGTACCACTGAGCTTGCCTGCATCCTTTTCCACTGCAGGACCCAGCCAAGTGCATGTGAATATGTGTGTGTGTTTGGGTAAATAACCACCAAAGCACACACAGACAGGTATATACACACATACACTCATATTCCCCTTGCTCTGTTTTGTCTTGCATACAGAAGGGAGAAGGATGGGTGTTCAGATGGGGCTGTGAGCATGCAACCTGCTGTTTCTTCACAGTTGGGATGAACAGAGGGGATACAAGTACAACTGAGTGGTAGAAAGAAGGAGCATGTTCTCGTTGAGGAAGGAGCAAATGAAGAGATTAAAAATTAGCAAAAAGCCACAGGAAGTGCAAGCTTTTAGTGCAACTGAACAAGTATGTGGGGGGAAAATTAGCTGTGTGCTTGTGGAATTAGATTAACTTAATGCAAATTTTTGCATGAAGTATTTAATGGTACACATTACAGAATAGAAGAAGGGATGGTGGAAGCAGAATTTTTGGTAGTTGTATGTGAGCTTCATAAGGAGACCTGTGCTCTCTGTGCAGTAGGACAGCAGTTGTAAGAGTGGGAGCTTTCAGGATGGGTATGTAAAGCTTCTGGGGAGAAATGTCGTAGCGCTATTGGGAACGGTGAGAAGCACGACATGGATTCTCTTGTGAGGTGAACAGGAGAGAGAGGTTTATTACTTCAGATCTTCTTTTATAGACCGATACGCGAAAATCCAGAAAAGTAAAACTCTTATTGGTCAGTGAACTAACTCATCACCATCACTGGTCAGTGGCATACACCACCCCTCAACCTTCTCTTGCAAGAAAACATGGAAGAGACAAACAGCACCTGCAAGGCTGTCTTCTATCTCTGAGGATTGTTTTAATTCTTCCTTATGATTTCCCAGGCCACTTTCTCAGGAGAGACTGAGAAACTTATGTGGCCTGCTTTTCAACAGGCACTGTGCTTCCTGCTTTTGCTCATATGATATATAATGATATATATAATATATATATATCAATATATCATATATAATGCTCATCCATAAAATGTAAATGCCTTTCAGTGTCTCTCTGTGAAAAATACAGCATTAGTTCTAGGGGAAACAGGCTGAAGGATGCATGTAGTGATGCTGACCAGAAGACCACATCGTTAGAGATCCACAAAACAGTCTGAGCTGGGCTGCACATGCAGCTTTGCCTTCAGGCTGGCACTGTGCTGCCTTTGTCCCTTGGCTTCAGGACAGACTCAGCCCACTCCCTGTGAAAAAAGAGCCTGCAGGCAACTCCCACCACGTACCAGAGATTATGCCACCTGTATGGCTTTGCCTTTATCTAAAGGCACAGCAAGAAGTTCTTATGTGAACATCCTTTGTGTTTGATAGTAGAAATGATAAATGGAGTTGTTTTCTTGCAATAAAATCCTGTAATAGCTCAAACTACCAAAATTCTGTGGATGTTGTCTGCAGGATGAGCTACATGTGCATCAGGGAATAATTCACTGCTGAACATTCAGAGTTGCCAGCAGCAAATGGGACAAAAAAATCACCTTTATTTTTCTCTCATTATAGTGTTATCTCTAATAAAATTTAAATGATACCTTACAGAGGCCAAGTGCTTTCTTACTTGGATCATAACAGACCAGCAACTCTTCGTGCAAAACAAGGTGTCAGGTGAGAGACTGGCTATATATTACCTGGGTTTTCTGAATTATATCCTTGACCTTCCCAAAATGAGTGCCAAAATTTATTGAGAAAGGCATAATTGGACTCTTGGACAATTCTTTGGAACTCTTATTACAGAATGATATTGCTTCACAATGCTACGTTCCTTTTTTCCCTTTTCTTTCCACAAATTGGTGATAAATCTGAAGGCATTAATGTTACAGCTTGTAGACATCATGAGCAGGGAAGGAAGAGTTTAGCTCCATCTTGACCTTTTAGTCATGAGAGGACTGCATAGGGCTTGAGGTCAGCATAAAACCATATATATCCTGTAAACTACTCCTGTAATTTATCCCTTGAATTGATCTCCTTTAGTTAGAAAAAATATTCTTTGAAATCTTTGGCACAATTAATCGAAATTGTGAAAAAAAATGACCATAATAAAAAAAAAAAAGTTTTCCTTTGATTTTTGGACCAAAAGGATAACTAGATTGTAGCTGAAAATTTGACTTTTGTAACTTCTTTGAAGTTTCTTATATTAGTAATTCTTGGTAATTTAATATTTTCTGATGTTCCAAGACCACAGTTTTAATTCACTTTAATCTGTGTATGAATAATTGAGCAGTAGCTTTTATATAGTGTTAGTCTAGTAGATCTACTGTTCCCAAGCTATTTACATGAAATATGAACAGTTCTGCCAACAGAATATGATTAATCAAAAGAAATTGTAAATTATGTATGACACTTCTTTTTTCCTCAATAACTGTTCAAGTGATATTAAGTAAGTGGCATTAAATAAGGAGAAATAAGTTAATATAAGAAGTTCTTATGAAAATCAGATAAAAATAGAAGTGATAGGCTATTTTATTGTTTGAGACATGTACTTTAATCTACAGATTGTTGATAAAAATCATTCTCCTAATCATTATTGGCAGTATAAATAGAATGGATGGAACATGTTCCCAAAAAACCACTTTTCTAAGTCATTCTTCTTTGAACTAAGTAAAGAAATTAGTATCTGAGGTGAATGTGTTGAGGTGACATGTTTTTTTGTCGTGATTTCTGTATGTGGAAGACATACATTGAGCAAGAGAAAAGAACAGAAAAATAACCAAAAGAAGTCAAGATCAGTCCTGTTTGTACCATTGGGAGCAAGAACAGGAAAGGAGCAAGACCAAAGCCTCATGATGCCACACTCTTAATAACTGTTGCATTTATGACTACCAAGGCTATCATGAAGCAATGATTGAAGAGAAAGATAATATATTTGATTAGACTCACTGATATGACTGCAAAAAATGAAAAATCTCTTTTATTTAGACACATTGCGACTTTTTCAGCTGTCTTGTTCTGTGCTAGAAGCGACAGCACTTGTAGCTAAAACATAAAACAATGATTGAACAATGAATGAACTATTAAGTCCATTCACTTCTAGATCCAGAATAACGTAAATGAGGAATTTTACTTAAGGATCCTTGTACTAGATAGGGCAGAGAAGTTTACTTTAGTTTTATTTTCTCAACAAGGGATACCCTTCCCTTTAGATTTATAAGATAAATCATCCCTACAGCAGTTATGTGGGAATGGATGGTTTTGCTTCCTGAATAGAGATGTCTTTTGAACTGTAGAGATATGTGTGTATGCCTTTCTGGGCATCAGGAGTTTGCTGTTGCTGTGTCTGGAAGTGAGCAGTGTTTTAAAGCTGCATCACAAATCAAACTCTGCCTGTTCTATTGTGATTTGTGGTGTAAATTTGAACTCTTTCCACTTGAGCTAAGAGATGTTGGATTCAAAGTAGCACTGAAGTCATCAATCTATGTAAGGACCTCCTGTGACACAGAATCATATGGTCACAGATGCATGTAATGGCTATAAAGTTGCTGAATTTGGTAGTGCTGTTAGGCGCCCAGTCTGGAGTTTTGTGATGTATTGGATAAGCTCTGATTGTTTTGTTGGTGTAATGGATAAATGATAGCTATGGGATGAATGAATCCTTGCCTCATAATCATCCAATCATAGAATGGTTTGTGTTGGAAGACTTTGGTGTCATGTATTTTATATCATGTAGTTCCCAGCCCCAACCCTGCCACTAGTCCAGGTTGCTCAATGACCCATCCAGCCTCAAACACTTCCAGGGATGGGGCATCCACAGCTTCTCTGAGCAACCCGTGCCAGTGCCTCACCACCCTCAAAGTGAACAATTTATTTCTAATATAAATCTAAACTTGCCCTCTTCTACCTTAAGACCATTCCTTAAGACATGCCCTTGTGAAAAGTCCCTCTTCAGATCTCTTGTAGGCTCCTTTAGGTACAGATGTGAAGGTAAAGAGGTCCTTAATTTGGCTATCAAAGAACTTTTGCATATATGTTGTGTTCCCTTCATTCTCCTTTTACTGTTAATGGCTATCAATCCAGCACGTGGGAAAAAAGGCTACTTGGCCAGATATAAATCTGCATTGTTTCATAATTTTCCAGAGCATTTCAGAATACTAAAGAAACAGTTCAAAGAGCAAAAAAAACCCTACTTGGGATCAAGCAGTAGAATCAAGCCAGTAGAATGCCAACCTTTCCCAAGAAAGGTTGGTTTATTATTCTTGTAAACAATCTTAAGAGCGAGTACAGAAAATAAAAGTGTACAAAAAAATAACTGCTCTGTGTGTTCCTTCTCTTTTCTTTGAGAAATCTCAAAGAAACTTTTGTAACTTTGAAACAATTAAAGGTACATGTTGAAAAGGATGATTAAAACTTATTAAATATAGTGAGGACCTACAATTAAGACTTAGCTTTTCGATATGTTGTTTAGCTTTTCCTGTTTTCAGTGGTTCGTTTCCCTTGGAGTTTTCTTTTTTTTTTTTCTTTGATGTGTTACTCTAACAAAAGATTACTGTCAGAAGGCATACATTTATAAGGCTTACTATTATCTCTTATTTGAAATTTTAATCAGGAAAACCCATACCTAACTAATTGAATACTTATATGACGTAGGGTAATCAAAAGTAGTGGAGAATGATACAATTTTCTCCTTTATTAGTGATGGAAAATTGAATACTTGCCAGCCCTCTACCCCAAATTTTTTTAGACTTTTCACATGAGAAATACTGTCTTGACTTTTTTCCTGTGACGCCCATCCAGTTTTGTGGCTGAGCATATCATTAGATGTCAAGGAAGGTCCTTTTGCCCAGGTTGTGTCCTCTCCCAGCACCTTGCCCACCCTCAGCCTGCTTGCTCGTGGTCAGAGAGAGGAACAGAGAAAGCCTTGACCCTGTGCAAGCACTGCTCAGCAATAGCTAAAATGTTGGTTTGTTAATTAGCTCCATTGCCAGCCTGATCCTGCAAGCCCTGTAGAATGTGAAAGCAGCCGCTGCAGCTCCCATGCATTTTCATGCTTAATAAGGGCTCTATGGCCTAGTTATTTAAAAAGAAAATAAATTAGAGGAAAGGATGTGAGCTCAGATTTAATTTTGTATTCGTTGAAAACATGACTGTTATATGTAAGGAAGAATGGACTTAAACGCTCAATTCAATATCAGAGATAAAAATTCATATTCTCTGGTGAATATGCAAATGACATTTGTGCAGTTTTAATTTCTTATCTGGATGTCTGTCCTTATTTGCTCTTCAACTCTTGCTGCTATTTATTTGCATCATACACAACTGAGAGGTTGCTTTTTTTGGTGACAAAATGTAAAAAAAAAAATGTTTATTGTTATTTAGGTATTTAAAATATTTTTAGTCATCAGTTTGAAAATATAACCAAAACAAATATGTTTTTAAAATAGATGGTTCATTTCCCAGACTAGACAGCACTGGAAGATCTATAAATACCCTGCATGTGTCTGTTCCTCTACTGGGAAATCAAATGATGTTAAAATACATTTTGAAGAGCTGTGATGATTGATATCTAAAATGTTGTGGGTTAATTTCCTACACATGTAAATCAGTCTGGAAGCTATGAAAAATGTGATCAAACAGCATCTGATACATAGCTAATGACCAGAGAGGGGCAACATCATTTCACTTGTTTTAAAACTTTAGATGCTCTTAAATGTTGTTCTGTCCTGATTACAGTTGCTACAACAATGTTACAAGATTGGCAGGGGATCGACTACATTTAAGACATATTTTCCAGTGGCATATCAATGATCTTTTGTTCCTCCAGTTGTGTCCTACAAAATGACACAACTTGTTCTGTAATTTACTCAAATGTTCCTCATGAACATTTTTGATAGTTCTCAAGTATTTTTAGGTTTGTGAACCATGGTGGCAATCATTACAATTTCTGCTTCAAAGCTACTCTTTTATTACTGTCTAGTCCCATTAGAAGCCTTCAGCCTTTTTTTCCAGGGATTTTTTTTTTGCATACAAGGGAGTCATTAAAATCTTTCAATAAGTATAAAAATAATTGCACTATCAGAAGTTCTGTTTGCCAGTTAGCTGATAAATTACCAGGGCAAGTAAATAAAAGGATGTATGGTACCAGAACTGTACCCAGTTAGAGAGATAATTCTTCTGCTAGTCATCATAGGAAAATCACTGTGAGAGTGACTGAACACTAGCACAGGTTATTCAAGGGGTGTGTGGAATCACCATCTTTGGAGATATTCAAAAGCCATCTGGGTATGGTCTTGGGCAATTTGCTTTAGGATGCCCTGTGTGAGTGGGCATGCTGGATCAGATGTCCTCTGGAGTTCTCTTCCCACCTCAGCTGTTATGTGATTCTGTGCAAGAAAATATATTTGCCTCCACACACAACCCAAATCCAAACCAAACAAATAGCTCCATCAAATTTAAAATGAGCATATTCAGAATAACTCTGTGAAAATATAGACCACACTTTTATAATTCTACGGTATAGACCAATTTATTTAGTTTTAAATTACACAACAAGATTTAACGTTGGAGTTGAATTTTACTTCTCCCCTAGAAATATCCTGAGGATATGTAAATGTGAATTACAGAGGTAAAATTCATGGCCAAATCTCTGGAACCCTGAGATAGCTACAAAAAATTATTTTACTAATGCCTGAAACCTCCCTAATTATTAACTTTAATAAATACTTTTCAGTTATTCTCACACAGGTTATATATTGTCGTGTTATTGTCCTGAAGGCAATGGCTGTAAGCACTTAGATAAATGCTTAAATTTTAACTCTGGTGGTCCTAATTATGCGTTCAAGGATAAATATAATACTTAATGTATTTAGGAAAGTACTTACACATATGAATGTGTATGTGATGGGAGGATGGATGATATATAAAGGGTTACACATGGCTGGTCAGTGCCATGCCACTGGGCCATCAGTTCATGGTTGGGCCTGGCTCTGGGGAGCCCAGGGCCAGGCAGAGCAGGGCTGGGGGAAGCTGCAGACCAGCCCTGCTGTTGCACAACTGGAGCAGGGTGAGGGGAGCCCTGGGGTGATGTGGGGTCCTGGGCCAAGGGGCAGCATGGAGTGAGCCCTGGGGAGTCAGGGCATGGCTGCTAAGGCTGGTAAGGGACCTGATAAAATATATGTCTCTGTACTCACCCTTGACAGAAAATACATGTTTTAATACTCTTAACTGGAGGTTTCTGTCTGTGAGTTTTTAAAGATTGAAATGGCAAAGTAGAGTTGGTCATCATTATGAGTTTGTGCAATGACAATCCCATAGAATCACAGATGGGAAGGGACTTCTGGGTGCCCTTGGATCGAGGGTCTGCCTGGACGGGAAAACCCAGAGCCAGCTGTCCAGGACCCTGTCCAGGCATCTGATCTCTGGCAGAAGATTCTAGAAAGAAAATGGCATGGATTTTTGTCTTGCTTCAGGTACCCTGAGCTCACTGAAGAAACCAACTGGGATGTTTTCAAGCAGTTAGACAGCACTTTGTGTTTCAGACATTTCCTTGTGTCAGTCACTCCTATGCAGTCCCTAATTGATTAAGATAAGATTACTGATTCCCTGCTGTATACATAATGGATTTTTTTTAGTGTGAAATAAGTTATAAGTTACATATATTTTTGCTCTTTAGATCCTCAACACAGCTGTTCTTATGTACATGCAGTTCCAGGGGAAAACACCAGACATTACACTTTATTCTAAAGGCTGATGATTTCTTTCATAGCTAAGTTGATTCAGAAAATTTTCTTTGTTTGCTTTAGATTGGGGAATTGTTCAGTTAGGTGACATACTGTTTAATCACACAGCAGATGTCCTGCTTTTTGTTTTTTCATGTACTGTGCCAATGCCTGAGCAGAACCTGTAGGTTTTGGCTTGCATAAGTGCAGCTGTTTACATGGCTAAATTCTAGGTTAAAATCAGAGCAGGTATATTCTGCATTTGGTAATTTGCAGACGTTGTCTTAGAGATTCTGCTTTCTTTTGTGGGAGGTTGAGAAAACAGGGAGGATCACAACAATGAAGGAGCTATAATCTGAAGCAATAGCCCTGCTCCAGCTCTATGCAGGACAGACCACACCAGTTAATATCCCAGCACTGGGGAGAAACAGGACAGAGATAAGGAAGCAACTTTTACCCTCTTGAGCAACAATCTGAGACCAAATTCCAGATGTAAGGATTCAACAGGCAGAAAAGGTTTTCTGACTAGAGATACTGGGATACTTGGATAACGTTTGATGCTGGGAACATCATGCTGCTGACACCATAGATTTGTGGTGTATTCATTACTGTTGGGATGCTGGTGAAGTTTGGATCAGATGAAGGGAAGTTCTGAGGATCTATAAGAAACAGTGTGGTGAGACTCCTAAGTCTCTGGGGACAGCTGCTGTGTGTATGCATGCAGGGAGAAATGTCAAGGGCAGGCTTGTGGAGTGGGAGGCTATGGCCGTACAGTACAAGAGCTATTATGAACAGACTCCAGAATTAATTAATTCCCATAAACATTTAATTACTGATTTGGGTATTGAGAAAGCAGATAAGTATTGAAAGACTCAGGCAAAGCACCTTTATTTTCCTTTACTGAGGCTTAAGTTCACTCCAGATACCATTACAGATTCACAGAATCACAAGGTTGGATGAGACCTCCAAGATCATCAACTCCAGCCCAGCCCCAACACCTCAACTAAACCATGGCACCAAGTGCCACATCCAGTGGATGGATGGTGACTCCATCACCTCCCTGGGCAGACAATTCCAGTACTTAATCATTCTTTCTCTAACAAACTTTTTCCTAATATCCAGCCCATATTTCCCTTGGTGCAGTTTAAGACAGTATCCTCTTGTTTTGCCAGTTGCTGCCTGGAGAAAGAGACCAACCCCCACCTGACTACACCCACCCTTCAGGAAGTTGTAGAGAGTGACAAGGTCACCTCTGAGTCTCCTTTTCTCCAGGCTGAGCAACCCCAGCTCCCTCAGCCATTCCTCACAGAGTTTGTGTTCCAAGCCCCTCACCAGCCTCGTTGCCTCCTCTGGACGCACTCAAGCATCTCAGCATCCTTCCCAAACTGAGGGCCCAGAACTGGACACAGAACTCCAGGTGTGGCCTCACCAGTGCCCAGTACAGGGGTAGAATGACCTCCCTGCTCCTGCTGGCCACACTATTCCTGATCCAGGCCAGGGGCCATTGGCCTCCTTGGCCCCAGGGCACACTGCTGGCTCATGTTCAGCTGCTGTCACCAGTACCCCCAGGTCCCTTTCTGCCTGGACCCTGTCCAGCCACACCATCCCCAGCCTGTAACGTTGCAGGGGATTAGTGTGAATAATTTCTTCCATTTTCTTCGTCTTCACTTCCTTTGTTGTCACTGAGGATTACTCCCAATCCCTTTTGTGAGATGATGGGTGGCAGAGGTAGTTGAGATCAGTGTGTAGCAGTTTCCTTCTGCTTCTCCTTACTTCTTTTCTTTTGCTGCCTTTTATATTTTCCCATTGCTCTATGCTGGTCTTATCCATGGGACTATAGCATATTGTTGGCTCATGTTAATGCTGTCCTTCAGAAGCCCCAGGTCTTTCCCTCCAAAACCACTTTCTATCTTGTTGGATGCCAGTGCTTGCTGATGCTTCCATGGTGCAGGACTTGACATTCTCTCCTGTGGGAACTTAATAATTTCTTTTTTTGTTGATGTGCCTCTGAATAGCAGTACAATGGTCTTACATATCCCTACTCCTGGATTTATGTCTTGTGAAAACTTGCTGAGGATGCACTTTATCCCATAATCCAGATTATTAATGAAGTGGATGAACAATGGATCCAGTTACAGCTCCCACATATATCCCTACAAACTCACCTCTACCCAGACTTTGTGCCAATGATTGGGCCCTGTGAGCCTGGCAGTTCAAAGAACCACAGGATGATTGATAGGGGAAGGGAAGGGACCTCTGGTGCTCTTGTGTTCCAGTCCCGCTCAAGGGGGCTCAAGAAGGGTCACCAAGAGCCAGTTGCCCGGGACCATGTTCAGATGACTCTTGAATATCTCTAAGAATGGATATCTCTCTGGGTAAGGAGTGACAGTGCTAGGTCAAGCTCAAAGTGAAAAAGTGTTTCCTGACATTCAGAAGGAACCTCCTGTGTTTCAGTATGTGCCCATTGCCTCTGGTCCTGGCACAGCATGCCACTGAAAAGAGCCAGTTCTCTCTGCTTTAGAATAGAATTTTCTAGGTTGAAAGAGACCTTTAAGATCGCCAAGTCCAACCATCAACCCAGCACTACCTCTGTTACCCCTTCACCACTATCATCACCCAGATTCTGACAGCTCTTGAACATCTCCAGGGATGGTGGCTTCACCACCTCTGTGGGCAACCTATTCCAATGTCTGACCCCCTGAACAATGAAGAAAAAAAATTTTTTATCTCATCTGAATCTCCCCTGACTCGGCTTAAGGCTGTTTCCTCTTGTCCTCTCACTGCAGGCACAGAAGAAGGGACCAACCCCCACCTCAACACAACCTCAGGGATTTGTTGAGAGTGGTGAACCTGAGCCTCTCCTCGAGACTAAATATGCCAAACTCCCTCAGATGTTCCTCGTAAGACACATTCTCTAGCCCTTTCACAAGCCCTGCTGCCCTTTGCTGGACATGCTGTAGCACCTTTACTACCTCCCTTCTAGTGTACGTGTACATGAATGAGATCCAACCTTTTCCCTATCCAGAGCCTCCTCTTCCCCAGGCTACAGAGCCCCAGTCTAAGCTAAACTGACCCAGATATGTATAGTAATGATATCAGATCAAGTTCCTGAATTATGAAATGTGTCATGTTTTATCAAAGAATGACACAATAAAAAGGATGTTTTCTACCAAAAGGAATGCAGGCCTTGGGATTTAGAGCTGTACTTCAGAAGTGGCTCAATTTCTTCATCCAGGTAATATGATCGTCTAAGGCTTAGTACTCTAAATCTTAGTGCAATAATTCCTTTCATTTGCTTGATAAACCTCAGCTCATCAGTCCTTGCTGGAAGTCCAAATCCTGCATCTGGCATTATTTATGGAATTTATTCCATCAATTTCATATATTTCACCAGGCATTTATTTATGGAATAAAGTACCAGGGCTGTAACATCACTGTCTCACAGGGAAGCCAAACTGCACTAGCAAGTGGTGTGCAAATCTGTGATAACTCACTGGGACAGCAGGTCTTACAGCTGTGTTATCTATTACCTTCTCTGTAATGTAAAAATAAAATATTTTTTACTGCAGTAATTTGAAAAGCAATGGAAAAGATAATCATTGAGGCAACATTATTACTGTAACAGAATAAATTCTGTTGTCTGAGAAGGGAAAACCTATCAGATATTACAATTTACAAAGATTAGCATAGGTGTTACTGTTTAGTCTCCTATGGTGAAATTCCTGCCAGTGTAGGATTCTTGCCCTTTACTGATAATTCTGGTTTACAATAGCAGCAAAATTTGTCTCTTTTCAGTAGGAGGTACTTTGTAGAAACTGCCAGGTATTTTTATGTTATGTGAGCAAGGAAGTGTGAGTTATGAAGGCCCATGAAAACATAAAAGCTGCCAGAAAAAAAAAATAAAATAAAAGCCTCTATTGATTTAGGGGTTAGTGGTAGTCAAGTGTGTAAATGGAGCTAATAGCTGGTAAGTACCCAGAGGTGCATGTAGTGAAATGGCTTAATGGTGCTTGCACAACAAATTAGTGGTAAACTCCAGATTCAGTTATTAGGTTACTGTTTTCTGGCCATGTGTCTTCATCATGTATAGTGAAACATTTTTTAAATTGTAATTTCATATTGTTGACAGAACCTGTTTATGTACTTTTTAGCTGCACAAACATTTCTGCAGTTCCTTCCAGTGGTCACGGAGCACCTGTCCAGGAAACTCTCTAGAGTCCAAACAATGCCATAGCAGCTGAGTGGGAATTCTTACTGTGGAAAATAGAAATGCTACTTCCACAGGAAATTCCTAATCACCTATTCCCATAGCTGCCATAATGCACTTATTGCTACATGGCCTTTATAGATGGCCATAAATGGTTGCTGATCCACACCTAACTTGCACTCAAATTACTGATTTTTCAGCACTCATAAATCAGTGTGCTGTCACTGGCAGACACATTTATATCCTGCATCTAACACGTTTTTTTCTTAGAGCAGCGTTATCCTGCTGCTGAACATAAACCCTTCTATTAGGCATAGAGTGCTGCTTAACTCAGCTAATAACGAAGAAGAGACTAATATTGAGACACTGGTTGGCTTCTTCTCAGGTTTCATTGCTTCTTGGCAGAACAAAAGTGTTTCAAAATCAGCATAGTAGGCATTCATTCATAAAGAGAAGTTACTCAGTGATGCATGTCATACCAGGCTAAGAATAACAGTGTAGCCAGCAGGTTGAGGGAGGTAATTCTTTCCCTCTGTCCGGCACTTTGGAGACTGCTGCTGGAGCACAATACCCAGTTTTGGGCTCCTCAGTACCAGACAGACATTGACATGTTGGAATGAGTCCAGCAGGGAGCCAGCAGGAAGCTTATAGGGTACAAGAAGTGGCAGAGAGAACCAGATGGCTTTGTTCAACCTGTAGAAGAACAGGCAGGAGTGGTGCTGCGCTCTGTAACTCTCTACAAATTATGGAGAGTATAAGCCAGAATCTTCTCAGACTTATACAGTGGAAGGATGGTGGACAATAGACACAAGTAAGAATATGGAAAGTGTTGATGCCACATGGGGAAAAATCCTCACAGGACTGTAAAACACTGGAATTGGTTTACCAGAGTAGTAGATACTACAAACTCAGTTGCCTAGCTTTCTCTCATACTTGCTTTGAGCAGGATGTTTAATCTAGGAGTGCTAGAGGTACTTGACATGTATATGATTTTTTGATATATATTACAGTAATAATTCTTTACTTCCTTACAGACCCCACTATAGGGGTCAGGAAAAAGTATTTTATAACTACAGATAAACCCATATGGATTAGACAAATCCTGTCTGATTGACTTGTCTGGATTCAGAATTAGTTATTAACTGGTCCCACAGTGCAGGGAAATGAGACATAGACTCCAAATCCAGATTTACCTAGGCAAACTATTTTTTAAACTCTTGAATTAGTAGTCGTACATGTCAAATAAAGGAATTTTCTCATAGTCTCAGAGGGCTGAAATCAACTTGCCCCAAAATTGGGGAATGTTGTTGTCTTGAACAGTTTCTACCTGAAGTGCAAGGACTGTTGCTTTGACTATCTTTCTTCCATTATAAATAGCAATTAGCTAGTAACAAAATAGCACTGTGTTATTTTTTTAATCCCAACCTTAGCATTTAACATCATAGGCCTTTTCCCCTACAGGAAGGGTAAGATAATAAACATGTACCAGGTCCCAGTTATGTCGCTTAGTGCCTGAATGGTAGTCATTCAGATCATACCACAAAGAAAAGATTATTTTTAGAATTGATATATCAAAGTGGTTGTGTTAACTAAATCCTGGAAGTTAGAGGAGCTGAATGAGTAAGTTTGTCTTTTAAAAAAAACCAAAAAAACAGCATTCCACATCCTTGTCCAATCAGTGTTGCCTGAAAGAAATTTTTACTGCTAGGGTTGACATTTCATAGTTCATTGGGGACAAACCATGTGAATATATTAATAAAGTCATATATGTTATCATGGTGGGTAGAAGTAAAAGAGGAGGTTAACAAGAAAGTGACTCAGAGCAAATTACTATGTTTTATTAGAAGTATTCTACAGACATTTATTATTAATGTGTAATCATTTTATGATTGATGAGCTATGTATACTTATGAAGAAATCTTTGTGGATTTGTTTAGTTCATAGATTTTTTTTGGCAGTGATTTTTTGGTTTATTTTTAATATTTTCTTTCCTTTTTCTACCTTTCTAGGGAAGAAAAGTGCATTAAAACATGCAGCAAAATGTCTTTTTCTCATACACAGCTAAAGAAGATGGGTGATAGTTCAAGTAGGGCTATGCTGTTAGTCCATATTTCTTCTGAGTCTTTAATGGTCAGTGAAGCTAATAGAGTTATGATGATTTATGTCAGCTGATGGTCTAACCTTGTATCACATTGTTTTGTGGTTGAAGCACACAGCTTGGCCTGCAGGGCCTTGTCTTGTTCCCTGTTTGGACAAATGAACAAAGAACATCCAAATATAAAAATCATAGTTTGTCTGTGAATTATCTTGCTATTAAATAATAAATTTAGCACCATTTTCACAAACCTATAATTCAGATTTTTTTTCTTATTAACTCTGCTTTTAAAAACAGAAGGTTTTAGTTCTTCATACAAAAATCTAGTAAATGAATACTGGAACCCTCTGCTGTACTTGGCCTTTATCTCTGGGCATGTCCAGTCTTACTCTGCTTTTCTGCTGATAAGCTCTAAGTTTTTAAAGCCTTCATTTTGGCAGAGGCTTCATCTTTTGACAGCAGCAACCCTACCTAGGGAAGAAAAAATTCAGATTTCTCTGTAGTAGTTATCATTCTTTCAGCTCTTTAATAATGAAAATGCATCAACCATAATAAAATCCAAATTAATTTTTCAGCTTAAAGTTGTCTTTTTTTGATTGATAGGTCTTGCTAGAGCCCTTAGTTTGGAATAATTTCAAAATATTTCTCTGGTCTTGTACTCTCTGAAGGGCTGGAGATGCAAAATATCTGCTTTGGGTATCATCAGCATTAAATCTCTGGAGTATAACAGCAGTTTGTTCTGTACTTTCAGCTTTAACCAATGAACTCAGTATCTCAGCTGTTTTTTATTATCTGTGGAAGTTGCTGCATGGCAAAAGGAACTCAGAGAAAAGAGTAGCTTAGCTGTCACTTACCTTATAGCACATTATAACTTGAACAGTCTGTATTTACCCTTGGTTTGCCAGAGACAGAGAGATTGTGCAAGTATTGGTTACTTAAAAGAAAATGGAAATCTTGAGACCAGTCAAATGCTTTTTGTTTTGTTCTGGTATTGCCAGTGTGACTTGTGTTCTGCTTACATGCATATCTAGCTTGCTTCTGGACATCTGCTTTATGTTACCTCTCCTTGCCTGCTACCCACCCTCTCTCTCAAACACATTTTTGGGAGCATAAAAATAATTTCTGACAAAGTATGGATTGAGGTGAGTCTTTTTTTTTCGGTCTTGAGCTTTAAGTTAATTGATTTTTGAGGATCCTGTATCAATTAATCCAGCAATGATAGCAAAATACTAAATTTTTAAACCAAATTAGAGCCTTGTTTAATTTAAGATTAAGATTTTCAGCAAATATTGCCAGTAACTTACACTGCACATGCAGTGACTAGAGAGATTACTGATCAATTTTACACTTATAGAAAAAGAAAAAATACCTAAGTAATTTTCCAAGAGTAAGAATATTAAAATACTTGAGAAACCCTCACAAATTTTTGAACATCAAAACAAAGATTTTTGTTAAATAAAATATTTAATGTATTAACCTCTGAATAACAATAGTAAGTCTTTGCTCTCTGAGGGACAAAAGTTCCTTACTAAGATGTGGTAAAAATATCTCTTGTATCAAAGGTATTTCAAGCTGAAGGAGAGCCTTCAAGTGAGTCTAGATGTAATGTACTTGCTGAAATACAATGAATGCCTGTAAAAGTCAGATACAGATCTGTCTTATAGCTTGTACCAGCTGATGAATGTCATGTTCTTTCCACCTTCTAAGTCCTTCAAAATAATTGCATATGTTTATCTATCAGTTCAACAACAAGTGTTGGAAACTTATTGATGAGTTACTGCCCTGTGATTAAATATAAGTGAACAAATGTGCTACACTCTTTGAGAACTTCCTGTACATCAGTCAACATAATTCCTGAAAGCTCTTATTTCTCTTATTTAGTTTCTTCTTATTATAAGCTTGTTTTTATTTTTATCCTAAAGTAAACTGAATGGAAATTCATTACAGTTTTCTTTCTGTCATACTTTAGCTAAAAGCCAAAGAACTGGTTGAGTCCTTTTTCTGTTAATGTTTCCACATAAACCCGTTGCTCAATCTCTCTTTGGTTGCCCTGAGATCCCATCCGCAAATCAAAAAAAGTGTTTTAATCGATCAGCTATGGCTTCTCTTGCATGTAGAGATAAAGATAACTAGCAGCATAAAAGACCTTTTATTTCTTACCGAGATGGGGTTTTTTGACATTAGTTGTATAAATGGTATTTCTCTTATTTCAGCTTGCGTGGTGTATAATGATTTTTATTTCAACTTATTACTAGCTTTAAAAAGATTTCTAAATAGCTAATGTGAAGAAGCTGCAATCAGATGTCCTCAAATTGAGGTGAAGTAATTTTCCACAGCTGTTCTTTCTGTTCTTCTGCTTAGACATTACACCAGGTGAGGTTTTAGTTTAAATAGCTTTCATCGGGGTACCTAAGTTGGGATTGAATCTTGTGAAGACTCTTTAATTTGTAATGGGGGCTTCAGGTAAGGGCAATTTCTTCCTGAGCTAATGAGAGTTTTGTGAGAAAATCTTGCCATGCATTTGTGTTGGTACCTGGTCTTTTAATGACAATTTAAAGTCAAAAGATACTTGGACTAATTCTGCTCCTGTTTTGGGATTCTGTGTGCATGATGGCTTATTCTAGAAAACCTTCCGAAGAAAAACCAGCTGTAGTGGTCACTTGTCATTCTAGGACTTGGATAGCTTTTGCTGCAGGATTTCTTAAATGTACAGTTTATCCCCACAGGGGAAGTCAAATATGTTCATTTAAGTGAAATGAAAATCACCCTTTTTATTAAGTGCTAGAATCTCTATATATAATTTTAGATTTATTTTTTGATGAATCAGGTTTTGATCATGCATCATTAGTTCTCTCCATGTTAAATAAAGCTGAATGTTAAGATTTTGTTTGCTACAGATATTTGCTGTGTCTCTTATGCTGGTGGGAATAAAGTTATTAAAAGCCTTGTGGATACATACACATTGTCTATAAGAAGCTATATACACACACTGTAAGAAGCTTCTGGAAAAGCTTTGTTGGTGAAGTCCTGTGCATTCATATTTGGGAGAGCAATGTTGTGGCAGCATGGGGTAAAAAAATCTGGTTTTGGTAAGGAGATCATCTTGTATTCAGAATACCTGCAGAAAGCTTCTGATTATATGAGTTCACTCATTACATTGATTATTATTTTATAGAGAAAATTATAACTTACTATGCTGGGGCTATTTGCATATCTTTGTGGTTAAAGTACCTTTATCTTTCTTCCAAAAAGCCACAAAGGAAGGTTATAGAACTGATTATTTTGGTTCATTCTGTACATATAATGACTTCTCTTTAAAACCTGTGGTTGCAAAGTTGGTTTGGTGTAAATTCTGTGGTGAATGAACAGACAGTAATATGTCAAAAGTGAACTTTGCAGTTTATTTACTCGCCAACACTTACTTCATGACACTTTACAGTTAGTCCTATGCATATTAACCTTTTAATGACACAGTATGGTGCTAGAGCCACCTGTAAAGAAACTGTTGGGTTTTTTTTCTGGTCAACTCTTTTAGAGTTTGTTATCACTTTTTTTTTTTTTTTTTCATGGGCCTCTTAGTAATTCTTAAGGAGTTTTGGTTTGGTTTTGTTTTCCCTTTTTTTAATATAAAAATTTATCTCAGCTCTCTCTGAAAATAAGGTAATTTTAAATTCCCAGCTGGACTAAGGAATCCTTTACAGTGCTGTAAAAAATGTGCCCTGCAGAACACTTGACTTCATTCTTGTGTGATACTGGAGCTGTCTTGCATTGATATCCATCAGTCAGTGGCAACGCAGAAACAAATCCATGGAGTTTTCCCATAGACACTGTAAGTGTCATGGCAGATCACTGAAGTTTAATTGCTATCAACTATCATGAATAAGATATTTAATAAGGAATCTTGGTCCAGGTTGTCAGATAGGCCCACAAAGACAACTAAGGAAATGGAGGATCTCACATACGTGGAGAGGCTGAGGGAGATGGGACTATTCAGCCTGGAAGCAAGAAGGTTCATGGGCAACCTTATCCTAGTTTCTAAATTCTTGGTGGGAGGGAATGATGAAGAGGGAGCCAGACTTTTCTCAGTAGTGCCAGCTGGCTGTATGAGAAACTATGGGTACAAATTAAAACCATGAAATCCTGATTGAACACAAGTTTTTTTTTTTTTTGTTGTTTGTTTGTTTTTTTACTGTAGAATAATGGTCAAACACTGGCACATATTTCCCACAGAGACTGTGGAACTCCATCTGTGGAGTTACTCAAAACCTGGCTGGACAGCCTATCCTGCTGCCCTGGGCACTCTGCTGCAGGAGGGTTGGACTAGATCTGAAGAGGCCACATCCATCCTCAGTTATAGGCCATACGTGTTGCCATATTTTTTCAACAGGATTCTAAGTAGAAATCCAACTTGTCCCTCAAATACTCTTGGACCAAAATAATTCCTGCATTACAGAGTTATAACATGCCATGGGAACAGTATGATTTTTCCAGTTTCTCTAAATCAGTGTCTTTCCAGATAGGGAACTAGCATTGTTGTCTCCCACATGCTAGCATAATCAATACACTGTTTTACATAGCACTACCTGTCTAAAATACAGAAACAAGTTATCTACTAGTCAAGTTTCCTGGTACCTCACACTGTAAAATTGGCTGTTTAGTTGCTTAAAATGTCTTGTTCAGGGTAAATTTTTTAGTTTGTCTCTATATTCTACCTTTCTTCTATTTCATCCTTTTTTACTTGATTTTGGTGTAGTGAAAACTACAATTGGAGCAATTTAGCTTTTTCCTGAAACTAGGGGAAAAGAGTAATTTGCCCCATGTCTTTATTACTTCAAGCAGGTTGTCAGGAAAATTGGCTGAGCCTGTAGGCACGTATGTTTTCCATAGATTGTGTCTGGTACTTAGAATGACTTTTCCTATCATTGCACATCTGCTGTGGGTTTTGCTGGGTTCAGTGGTTTTAGATGAGTCATAAAAATCTCTTGTGTGCTGTCCCTAATGCTTTTGCTGGCCCAGATAGCTCGAGCTGCTTGCTTCAATGAAGGAGCATTGTGTGAGGGCAGCAGGAGCGTAAACTAGGACAAGAATCACTTTGGCTTTAAGGTCTCCTGGAAGTGAGATAGAAACATGTAAAGGGAAGAATTCTTGATTTTTTCTTCTATAGATGATAGGAAAGAAAGACGAAGCTGCTGCTCCTGCCTCTTTTAGCTGTCACCTTGGTCTGTGAGTGTGCGTGGGGAGTGTGAAAACCAATGGCACATGGCTGGAGCCGAGAGCACAGGGGAATGTCTGAAATCAAAAAATGTAGTGGACCCTTATTTCTGCTTTCCTAAAAGAAGGAGAGAGTGTTTTTTGATGGGAAATTTAACTAGTTTGAGGCATTAGGCTATGGTTGAGGGTAGGGCGCCCCTGAAGAAGGGCCCCCACATGCATTCAGGAGTACAAAACAATAGCGTGTTCTACTCCAGTGACTTTGGATCCTTTTTTCTGGTTATCACTTGAGAATTTCATCATGGGGCTCAGTGGGTGATTAGAAGTAGTCTTCTTGATGCTAATGCAAGCAATTGTGAAACACCTATTCTCCTCCATAGGATCTGGGCAGATGCCACAGACTTCGGGACAGTGTCTCACTGATGAAGCCCACCAAGAGGCTGAAAAAGTTTTGAGCTAATCATCAGACATTTTGTTTATTTTAAATAGGTTTTCTAAAGAAAAAAGCTTCAGTGAACTGTGTTTGGCTTTTCAATCCAACAGTCCAAATTTAGCAGGGCCACGAGGTACTCAAAAACTTAAGTTTTGATTTTCATGAAAATCAGTGTCTGCTTTTGAAGTGGACTAGCACCATATTGAGGAAGGAGCTATGTTGAGGTCAGCAGGCAAGTTCCAGGCTTATCTGCACATGCATAAATGGCTGAGCAGGATACATATGGTAGAATTTGTCTCAGCAACTGCTGCTCCTTGCCTTGGCTTTATGCACAGGAGCTGTTTGTGTTTGGGAAGGGGAGGATGCAAGGAAGTAGGTCACATTCAAAGAAATAGGCTTCTTTTTTTTCCCCTCTGCTCTTTGGGAAACTTATTGTGGGAAGCGTATCCTCTTTTTCACAAAAAATGTCTGAAGCAGACAGCCTGATGATGCCCAGTTATTAGAACACAAATGTCTTTGCTTATTCTTTCCCACTAAAGGACTCCTCTCAGTGCCTCAACTAGTTCTGCAGCTGTAGAAGAGTTTTACTCTCAGGTTCTCATTTTATTCTGTTCCTTTACGATGCCGCAGACTTAGAAAGATAGTTGATATGGAACATGTAGGTTTGAAGACCTGTATTTTCTTTCTAGTCACAAACTGAAGAGCTAGCCAGAGAAAACTTCAGCTTTCATCAGTGGTCTTAAAATTCACGATAGTGTCCTGACATATTTCAGTCTTCAAGAAATCTGTTCCCCTTGTCTAAAGTAGCTGTATACTTTTTGCTAGCTGTTTGAAATACCTACTGAATTATTTTTTATTCTTTTAATATATCATGCCAATCAGATAGGCAGATAGGAAAACTGTATAATGTGGAGATGTGAGCTGTCTTCCCTAGGACATAGCACTTTGTTTCAATAAACAAACAAACCAGTCAACCTAAATCCCCTCAGTATCTTCAAAGAACTTCTCTGTACCTGCTCAGCACAAGCTTAGCTGTGTATGTTTGTTCGGGGGAATATCACAGCTCGTATTTTTAATACATATTGTAACACACATCTCGTGGGAAGGCGTGGAAGGGGAAGTTGAAATGGCTCTTTGCTGATGATAAAATCAAAACAAAAACAACTGCCGATCCCCTGGACAGCCAGCTTGCTGGGACATTTTTATAATTCTTTTACTCTCTTGTTGGAGGTCTCCAATTAGCCTCAAACTGGAGCTCGCAGCTTGTGTGTGAAACAGGCAGCTGCTGGCACGCAATCCTCCCTGAAGTTGTTTCCTTTCCTTTTTCCTGAGATTTAGCGAAGGGGGGGAAGGGGTTGGAGTCACATGGATACAAAGCTTTTGATTAATGTCCAAGTCTGTGCTGCTGCGGAGGCTTTCCAACCTCTCAGCTAGCAGGGCGAGCTGGGAACCAGTGACCGCTCGTTTCCTCCAGGCTGTGTCCCCTTCCTGACGGGAAAGGAGCGCTCTGCGGGGCGGCTCGTCGCCTCCGGAGCTCGGGCGGCCGCGGGAGAGGAGCGGAGAGAGCGGGGGCTGGGGACCGGCCGGAGCCCGGCCCCGCTCCGTAACTTGCCGGGGTCTTTTGTTGTCCTTGTCCGCAGCGCAGCGCCGGGGCGCTCGGGGGAAGGCGGCGGGCTGGGAGCACCGATCCTCCTCGCTGCACCATGACAGAAGAAAGCAAGGGGGAAGGCAAGGGGGAAAGCGGGAAGGACTTGGAGAAGCAGCTTCGCTTACGCGTGTGCGTCCTCAACGAGCTGCTCAAGACGGAGCGGGACTACGTGGGCACGCTGGAGTTCCTGGTGTCGGTGAGCGGCGGGGCCGGGGCCCCGCGGCCGCGGGGAAAGGGCTGCACCCCGGCCTTTCGCCTAAAGGGGAGGGAGAGTAACAGGTTTGGAAACAGCCGAAGAGGGGTCCCTCGTTGTCCCTCCCCCAGGCTCCCGGGCGCACTTTGGCGCTGATGATCTCGCATCTCCGCGCGTGGGAGCGGGATGGGGGTGACGTGTCTGGGTACCCCCAAACCTAGCGGGTGTCGGGGGTTGTGTGCTTTTTTAGGGCGCCGTAGTTCCACTACTTGCCATGGTCTTGGAAACCCAGCGGTGCAGGGGGGAGGGAGCAGGACAGAGGGGGTGCTGGTGTGCAGCAGCTGCTTGGCATTAAAGCCACATGTGGCATTCACTCCTGTCTTGTGATATAGGGTCAGCTGGGAAGGTAGCTCATTCTGCTGAACTGTGTTGTGACAGCTTGAGCTTTTAGCTTCCTTCTACATTTCAGTATCACTGTTGATAGGATTATTGGTGCCAGGTATTACCCTAGTCAGAAAGGCAGGAGTTCTCACTCTCTCAAAAAAGCCAAAGTGACAAATTATTGCAGAAGAGATGCAGGCAGTGTTTCATTTGTGCCTGATCTTGGTAGCATCACTTTAGGGCTCTGATGTGAAAAATATGTCCAAATCAGCTGCTTCAGATTGCAAAAGTTTTCACAGTAGCCCCATCATACATTTCTCTCCTCTTGTCCCATTGAAGAGGGGAAATCCTTCCAACTGCAAACTTCCTGCTTTGCTGCCTTGAGAATTGTGGACTTTCTGCTTATTACCATGAAAGAGGAAATTCTTAAGTTGGCTGTGACAGGGAGAATAAAAGCACAGACATTGGAGTGAAATAAGATCTACAGAGTAGCTTATTTTCTCCATATGTTTATCCTCAGCAGAACCATGAAAAATGGTAAATGGTCCAATATGTTTTTGTTTTTTTTTTTGTTTTTGTTTTTTGTTTTTAAGTATAGGATGTATATTTGAAAAAGGTGTGCGATTACTTTACTTGCTTCCATTTAATGATCAGGTTTTACCTATTTAAAAAAAACCCCAAAAAACCAAAAAAACAATTGGAAATGTTCTTTCATATTTTACCTTAAGACACAAATTTGGTGTTTGCCAGTCTTGGATTTCAGCAGATTTGAAGAATTTTTATTATCTTTAATTTTGAATTCTAAGGTTTTAGACACAAGACATTTGAGTTCAAGTACTAAGTGCTCAAATCCTTTCAAGTTCTATCCAGACACTGAATTCAATAATAAGTTTTTTTTGCAGTTTGGATCAAGATGATCTAAATAAATCAAATGGAGAAGGGGAGAAGGGTTGGTGTTAAGTACTTGGTTCTACATCAGCTTTTCAGATTCATTAATGATGGTGGACAGAGTTCAAGTGACAGTTCAGCAATGTAAGTCCTTCACAGAAATATCACATGTTCTAATTACACCTCAGCTTTATTTGAGGAAACAACTTCTGAGATTTTCTTTGGTCTACCTGCTAGGACTGCTATTGAGGTCACCTGTGGTGGTGGGACTGTGAGGGCCACTGGGCCAGGGCCAGTATGGAGACCATCACATTGATTTTACATAAGCCATCAAAACCTTCACTGTGTGAAGGGTTTATTTTCCAGTCAAAGATAACAGTTAGGCTCCCAGGTCATCTCAGTGTCGACAGTGGAGCTCATGGTGGTAGAAACCATGTTTGCTTTATGACTGAGAAGCTGAAGCCAGTTATAGTCTCCCTAAAAGTTTTCTCAGAGTACCTGCAGTTTTCAGTAGTTAATAGGAAATAGGATATTCACTTAGATAAATGAAAAAAATCCTGTGCATGGCTAGATAATGAAGAGGTTATAAGGAGGAAGTGATTTGCTGGTGTGTGTCAGCATGGGAAATGCTTTGCTGGTTTCCCAACACTGGAAACATACCTGTTATATGCTAGATTTATTTAGGTTCCTTTGTTTACTTTGGAATTAAAGAGTATTGCTCAGAACAGATTTCTGGTTGGTTATTTAAAGTCTTCTTTTCCCCATACTCCTCTATGATTGCTCATCCTTCACTTATCATCAGAGGAGTAGCTTGGTTTGTATGTTCTGTCAAAAGTCTGTAACACTGTAAGGTGCAAAGCAGAAGATTTGATGTATTTGTTACTTTATTAGATAGTAGCTGAGAGTTATTCCCATGTGAATTCATTCACCTCTTCTTTTTTGGCTTCATGCTGTGTAAATACAGTATATTGTTTTACATCTGCACTCATCACAAATCTGAGTGGAAAGATCTGGTTGTATTAATATTATTCTTTCGTATCTCCTGAATCTTCCAGTAATAAACTGTAGTAGTGTAGTCTGTTGAGATTTCAGTGATTACAGAGCAATAACAATTTTGGCCAATTGCAGTGAGGTATGTAAACATATGTGAGGTGGATAAATATAAGTCGCCCAGTAGTTGCAGCAATGTTTGGAGGGAGGAGGCATGCACAGGAAATTATGAATAAATGCTTATACTTTTCCTTCAGATGTTTCATTATAACATCTAGAGTGTCATTGCAATACCAGAGTTTTTGTTCCTTCTAGCATTTCTTAAAAGTAACAAGTGATGGAAGAATTGACTTAAGACACTAAAATGCCTTTTAAAACTACATCTGTAAATGGAGGGGTTTTTTTAATAAGCTTGTTAAGTTTCTATTACAAACAATTGATACTTTACTCACTAAATTAGCAATTGGATTTTTTTCTGCTTCTGGATGCTCTTGCTGGTGATCATACCATTTTCCTGGGACAAAATCTTTGTTTTCCAATGAAAGAGAAGCTTTACTTGCAAGAACAGGGGAAAATCTTTTTTCTTAGCAAGATGCACTTTATGGAGGGGATGATTGGTGAATATTTGCATGGTCTAAAATAATTCAGTGTCATCGAACTGTGTGACTGAATAATAAATAATTACCTTTAGTACTTATGGTAAAGATACTTCTAAAAAAAAAAAAGAATTGTGACATTATCAATATGTACCTTATCTTTTTCATTCTTTACAACAAATGACCAAATGTTTATATTTACTGTGATTGTGTAAACATAAGGAAGATTTCCTATTTTGTTATATAAACATAATTAGACCGGAGAAAAGGAGACTGAGGGAAAACTTTATCACTCTTTACAAGTACCTGAAAGGAAGCTGTAGTGAGGTAATAATCAGTCTTTTTTCCCCAGCTAACAGGTGCCAGGACAAGAGGAAATGACCCCAGGCTTCACTAGGGGAGGTATAGATTGGGTATTAGGAAAAATTGATTCACTGAATGGGTGTTTAGGCATTGGAATTGGCTGCCCAGGCAAATGGTGGAATCGCCATCCCTGTAGGTGTTCAGAAAACATGTAGACGAGGCACATGAGGACATGGTTTAGTGGTGAACATGGCAGTGCTGGGTTACTGGTTGAACCTGATGATCTTGGAGGTCTTTTCCAACATTAGTGATTCTATTCTATTACCAGCTAACTGGAGCAAAACTGCATAAACTTTTTTAAGATTCTCACTGGTCTGTGATTTTATGCTGAGGAATACATGTTTTTTTATGAGGGTTTCAAAAAATAGTTGGGTGTTTTTTTTTTGTAATTTGCTGAATGTTTTCGTGTGAGGTTTCATTTACTGTGTAATCAGGGTACTCACTTGAATCCTCAACACAGCAGTAGTAAAGAGACCGGTAAAACTGTGGGTAGAAGTTGATGAAACATTAAAAAGTATTTAATAGTAAAGAGTTACTAAAACGTGGCTAGTTTAATTTGTCACCTTATTACATGATATAAGGCTTAGTTCTCATGTTTGTGATTTACACTAATTGGCTGGTCAGCAAAGGCAAACCAGGCCATAAAGAATTTTAGGATGCATGTACATATATGTATGCATATATACATATATAAAATGTACATATATATCTTTTGGAAAGAAATTTTATTTTGGAATAAAAATTGAAAATGTAATTGATCTGCTACACTTGGTACTTCAGGGGATATCCATGGAAGTGGAGTTTAATTTTCCATGGCAGAGATTGTTTCTCTGGCGCAGTTTCGTGTTCTGACAAATTTGACGTTGATGGGAATAGAAGCAGATGTTGGCACTCCTGTAAGCCTTCCCCACAGCCTCAGCTGGGGTAGCTAGTTAGATCTTGAAGCAGCTGGGGGAAAAGACAAAGCTAGTTTATTATGTAGACTATAGTATGGTTTACAGAGTCTCTCAGTGAATATATATGTTTCTGCCAGTTAACTCTCAAGTAGCAGTTTGATTTTATTGCATCCTACTGTACTGTCTTCTGCTTGCACTAAAGTGAAAAAATGGTTAGTTTTCTTTAAATGTGCCCTGCTAAGGGAAACTGGATCCTTGCTTTTCAATTGGTATAAAGACATATTGTTTATAAGGTTTATTGTGCAGCCTTTTCAGTGTCTGTGTGACTCCTCAGGATCTGTGTTCCCCTGCTGAACATTCCCTGTCTCTTGGCTCCATACATATTTCTCTGATTGTTGAGCAGACAAGTTATTTTGGAGAAGTGATTATAATAATTGAGACTTCAGGCAACCTTTATAGTCAAATTCAGTGTTACTAAGCCTGACTAGTAATAGACAGTTTATGTCATGGATGGAAAACTCCTCAAATGTTTATGCCGTATAATAAAGTTAGATGTTGGGCTTTCCACAAAAAAGAACAATTTATAAATGATCTTTTATGGCTGTGGTTTGATACAAAAACAATGTGTCTGTGTGTGGTTTTTTTTGTGTGTATGTGTATATATATCACAGAATACCTTAAATTGGGTAGGTCCCATAAGGATCATCTAGTCCCACTTACTGAATATGTTATATGTATATCTCAATTACAGTGATGATTAGTGACTTCATAGTGCTTTTTGTAATTGCATTTATATTTTATAAAAGGGATTTAAATGAATGGAAGGGAAGGGTTTTAGCTGGCTGCATTTTTTGATAAGGTTATGTGATTTCCTTTCTCTTCAGGAAAAGAAAAACAACATTCTATGGCTACTTCATCAGAAAAAGTCGAAAGGAAGTGCAAACACAATTACCATAGAAAGTCAATATCTTTTCCATTCACTTCCAATTTCTGCTCTTTTTAACTTGCTTAAGTGTTAACAAAAAATGTGAGTGTGGCATTCTATTTTTATTTGACTTGGATGTCTGTATCAGTGGCACCACCTGTGGTCCCTATCAGAGTATGGGTAACTGCTTAAAAGCTGCTTATTTCTTTGTAACTCCTGCCCAGGGTTGAACATTCTGCTTTATGGATTGGATTAGCAAGAAAGATTTTGTTTTTTTTGTGTGTGTGTGACTTTACTAGGTGAGTGCAGGGTTCATGCAATGTAGGACAATGGCAAAAAGCTGAGTTTTTTCTGAAGAATTTTAAAGCACATATCTTACCTTGTTTGGAATTGGAGGGATTTATGCTAGACAATGACAAATGTTTCATACTTTTCATGATATTTCCTCTTACTGCTCTCAGATGAACTTACATAGTGAAAAACTCTTCTTTAGGAAGAAAGGTTGTTTGTTGAGCTGTTCAGTGAAGTTTAGAATACTGAAAGGAGAAATCTGTCTTTGTTCCATAGCATTTAAGAAACTTTTCTGTTTTTAAGACTTATTGTAGACTTAGACTTAATCTTTTGAAGACTATAATATTCTTAGAATTGTTGTACAACTTCATGATTTATCTGTATTTATGAATAATATTTGCAGTGTTCCAGTTATTTCTTTGCTCTGCCTTATAGCTCAGTCCTAACTCTCCTGACACATGTATTTCACAAATTTGTAGTGTGAGCTGCTAATTTAGAGGAGGCTACTTGGAGGGAGTTGTCCATCAAAACGTCCTGGTTTAAGTTATTCCATGCAGCCTAATGCTGTTGAATAGTGTGCCATCTGCAGTGATTTCAAATATTTATGGAGACATATTTTTCAGCCCCCTTTCAGTAGTAATTTTCTGTCACCGTTTTATAAACACCAAGCTTTAAAACTAGGTGTCCCAAAG
Source organism: Pseudopodoces humilis (assembly GCF_049639895.1). Lineage (NCBI taxonomy): Eukaryota > Metazoa > Chordata > Aves > Passeriformes > Paridae > Pseudopodoces > Pseudopodoces humilis. Next base: position 33,505,473 of record NC_142200.1, on the reverse strand, counting down.
TTTGGTAAATTTAGTATGAAGAGCAATTTTGTCAATTAGATGAAGTTGAAGTCATTGTAACGGTATTACAACATGTGAGAAATTGAAAAGTTCTTTACATTGGTAACCAAAAGGAAGTGTCTTTTGGCCAAAATAAATCCAAGCTGGCTGTAGTTGACTGAAGATACTGGTTGGCATGATTTGCTTATCTGTAGAAGGTTATAACCATGTATCTCAGTAAAGTATGTGTCCCTGTTTGGAAAGGAATTGGATTACCCATGAATGAAATATAGGCTTGAGCAAGGTAATGAATTTTATTTAAGACTCTACTTTTTGATACAAGTGTCTTGAAGAACTTGCAATCACACACTCATGCATGTTCTTTTTCAGGGATTTTTTTCTAACTACTTTTGCTTTAGAAGTCAACTTCATGCGTATTGATTTGGTTTTCTATTTGGGATTGAGCAGGATTATCACTGTCTTCGGTGAACATGTGGATTGGTGTGGGACTGGCTACACAGGAGGAATGCAGGAATGAAGATAGCAAAGTGGAGTCACCACTCCTGGAGGTGCTCAAGAGCTGTCTGAATCTGGTGCCAGGCGATATGTTTTAGTGGTAGGGTCCTGTGCCTGGGATGGAATAACCCTGTCCACCTGTACAGGCTGGGGGCTAGAAAGCAGCTTTACAGAGCTTACTCCAGGAGTACTTGTGGACAAGAACTGGAATATGAGTTGGCATTTCACCCTTGCAGTGCAGAAAATACTCAGCATCCTGTGACTGTTCCACCAAGGGTGTTGCCAGGAGGTGAAGGGCAGTGATTCTTTACCCTCTGCTCTACAGCTGTGAGACTTCTGAAACTCAAATTTTTGGCTCCCTAACTGAAGAGATAATTTTACCTGCTGACACAATTCTGGTGCTAGGACTGACGAGCAAGGTGAGGAGGGACCAGAAGCATATTGCTGCAAAGAGGCTGAGAGAACAAGGTTTCTTTGGCCTTGAGAAAGCTTGGTGGAATTTTTATTATTGTCTACAATTTCCTGATGGAAAGATGTGGGCAAGATGCAGCCTCATTCCTCTCAGAGGTGCACAGGAAGAGAGAGGCCATGGAAGATGGGAATTCCAATGAAATGTGAAGGGAAAAAATATTGCTTACAATAAAACTGGTCAAAAACTGATATAAGTTGCTCAGAGATTGTTTTTTATTTTGCTTAAAGGTCATCTAGGCAAGACTGGACTACCTGTTCTACTTGACACTGCTCTGTTCAAGCAATTGGGATAGATGGCCTCCTTTCCAACCTCTGTGACTCATCAAATTGCAATTTATTGCTATGACAGAAAAAAAAGGCTGACTGCCTTGAAGTTTCAGCCAGTTTCAGGAGAGCAGAATTTTCAGGGTTGCATCTCTGCTTTGTTTCCTTTATACTCTGAAATTGCAGTGCAAATGGCCAGGCTGTACTGTTCAGCAAATAGTTATTTAAAATTCAAGAAAAAATGCAGGTACACAGTTTTATTTATTTATTTATTTTATTTTTTTTTAAAATTTCAACTGTATTATGTTTGCGCAGGAAACAGATAATCTGACATTTTTGTACTATTTTCTATTCAGAGATGTCTCAGTGCTTTTCTTTCATTAATAAATCAAACCTGTGTAGTTCTACAAATGGGAAACTTAGGTTTTGATTTTTGGGTCCCTGTGGAAGTTTGTTCCAGAACCAGAAATATAATCTGATGTCTTGATTCCCAGTTCACTACTCTGACAGCAAAGCAACCCTTTCCCTTCATATATAATTGATGCTAAAAGAATGGTTGTCTACTTAAAATGTCTGAGAAGCTGCAAGGATAACTGTTCAAAGTCAGCTTCATTTTGTGCAAGCTTGATTGCTCCTGAGATTGTCTCATAGGCGGCTCACAGTTGAATTTATTGTGTTGTGGGGACAGAACTGAGAAATTAAGGGTTGATACTTATTTTAGGTCCCATGAGACCTCCAGATTGTCCTTTGTGCTTTTGGCAGTCTGGCTGCCAAGTCATCTGGCATCCCTGATGAGCTTTCAAGTTCAAGGCTGAAGAACATGAGGGTAATGTGTAGGAGAAACAGATAGAACTGAAGTGAGTACTGAAAAAAACAGTAATACATTGTTGTAAGGTGGCTTGCTTTATTTCAGTGTAATTTGTGTGATGCAGGCCCCTTGACAAATTGATAATAACTTGATGAGTAAGGCAGAATAAGTAATCTAATCCTTGACCTTCCTAGGGAAGTTTTATATGAATTCTCACTTCAAAGTAAAATTTGTCTATGGGCTCTGATACTTGTGCCTGAATTTAAAATATTTTATATACATTTGAATGTTTACTTTCTAAATACATTTTTGCCTATTATAATAATTAGAGCAAGTGACCAATATAAATGAAAATGATGATGAATTTACATTAAAAAAGTGTTTAATAATTTCATGTGTGAAATAAATTGTTAATTTTCTAATGCTGTCTAAAAGGAGCCATTCCTAGAGTGAGGGATAAATGCGTTCCTACGTGTTGACTTAATCCCAGCCTCTTTATGCCTAAATCAAATACGTTTTGACAGAGTGATCGATGTCTGGGATGCTATGGATTTGTGCAACAGGGCTGGAAAACCACTTCATTTTATTGCTTGGTGTATGCTAAGTTACACCATATCCTTAAATTCCTTGGGTAAGGTATCTGGATTCCTAGAAGAAATAACATGCAATGGCGTGCTTTGAGACAACATCCTCTGACTCTGTAGTGTGAGTGTGGTCTTGCTTTAAGAGTCACAGAAGCATTTGAGACTTAAACAGATGTGGCAGCAGCTGAAGCTCTGCAGTGTGTAAGCACCACTGTCATTAAAAGACACCACAGCTTGACAAGGTGGAGGGAAGAAAAAAGTGACACACACCTGTAGAGTTAGTGTTGTGTCATTTGTAAAATATTTGTGGCTGAATAGTTTGTATTTATCTCTTTGTTGTCTGGGAGGGAGAGCTATTTTGCAGACGCCATAGGAAGCAGGAAGGTGATAAGTAAGTCCCGATTCATAGAATGCCTTTGTAAAAATGGCCACCCTACATTTTTAATGAGAGCTGCTTCCTTCTTTCTAGTGTCTGTTGGGTTTTGTTCACAAAAGGTATGATAAAACACTACTTAAAAATGAACTTGCAGAATATGATAAAGGCCTAAAATGAGACGTGCTGGAAGGAACCCGTGAATTGCTGTGACAGATTTAAGAAAAGGTCTATCCCACTGCCATGATTCTGGCCAGGACAGGGTTAATTTCTGGCAGTAGACAGGAGGGGGCATGGCTAGGGCTTGGAGATTATTCTATACCATTTCACATTATTGGTGGGATCGGGGAAAAGGAAATCTCTTTTGTGGAGAAAGGGGTCCCTTCTGGTTGGGGTAGCACGGTGGAGGCAGTGGTCAGGTATTGCTGTTTCCATCTGAATCATTCCCCTCTTTCTTGTGCCCTCTGCCATTAGTAATGTTCCTGTTAGCTTTCTTATCTCATTGCTGTTTCCAGTAAATTGTTCTTATCTCACCCTGTGATCTTTACCTTTTGAGCCTCAAATTCTCCTCTCCAGCCCACCACAAGGGGAGGGGTGAGCAGGGGCAGAGTGAATCAGTGATGTGTGGTTTCAGTGGGAACACTAAATTGGGGAATACCATTACTAAACTACAACACACAGTAGATTTTTTTATAATAGTAATTTTTTTATAATAGTAAAGTAGCATTACTTAGGGAGTTTGTGCTTCATGACTGGAGGCTGTCTCTCCTGAAGAGTGTAGGTATAGTACCTGGTTGCAATCTAAGTGATTTCTGAGTTTGATTATTTTTTTATTTGCATATTTTTTGGCATCTGTAACTTCTGAATGTTTAGCCCATAAAATAAGTACTTTTATGCATTTTAAATACCCTGTCTAAAAGTTTTGCTAAGTACTTGCATCACTATTTTTCTTGTTTGAAATATAATTATTCTTTTTATGAAATCCCTTTCATACTTACAATCATCTTTAAAAATACTTTGTAATAAATTCTTCTAGTGTCAGTATCATTGATCTTCTGCCTAGTTTTGTTCTTAGTCTTTTGCATACAGTTTTCAGAGGGCAAAACCTAACATCCTCAAACATGTGTAATAAATGTTTGAGGTACTGAATTATGACTTGTCATAATTCAGTACCTCATACTTGTCACAATAACATCTTTCTTGACCGAAACATGTTGGAATTCTGTTTATCATTCTGCAATGTGTAGTTAGTACCTTACTTACGCCCTTTTTTTTGACTCTTTACTAACCTTTAAATACCAAATGAGGTATTTTTAGAGATTGGGCAAGATTCTTGAAGTATGACTTGTAGCTGCTATTTGCTTTTTCTTACCATTCTATTTTGTTATGTGAATGGGGAAAAGATCTAGAAAGAGGTCTCGGTGAAGGATTAGGTATCCTACCAGGAATATGAACAGTAAGAGCTATGAGATTACATTTCTGTGCTCTGGAAATAGGAAAGAAAAAATACTAAGGAAAAACACACTAGCAAGGTAGAAAAGGAAGAGGAAAGGGTTACTAAAATTAGTTCTAAAAATGAAAATTCGCACAAAAATCCCCTTTGAAACATGGCAAGTGTGTGATGAGATTTCCTCATACTGTAGCATATATGTTAATAGGACAGGCATCACTGGCTTTTGCAGTGTTAAATTATTGATGCTGCTCCTGGTCCCAGAAGTTAACAGTGTTATTGGATGTTTGCTGTGAGTATGAAGCAGTACAAGTGCAGTGTTTCCTAGATATCTTCAAATACAGTCAGCTGGAGGTGTGAAAATACCATTATCTTTGAATTTGGTTATTGTGTGCTAATTTGCTTTTATTTTATGATAAAATATGAAATTTCAATAATTATCAAGAGACAGTTGAGAATTTTTTACTGAAGAGAGCAGCATGTGAGCTGTCTTTAGTTAATATTTTAATCAGTAAAAGAGACCTACAGGTTTTCAGGAGGGTATGACTGATTGAACATTCCAAAAGTGCTAAGTTGTAGATTGCTTCCATAATGTTGGAAATATTTTTGGCAGAACTGAGGTCTTCCTGTGGCTTAGAGTTACAGCACAGACATATTAAGTAGAAGGATTGTATCTGTTGTTTTCTCTAAGTGGAAAGGTTAATTTTCTATTAAGATGTTGGTTCTGTAGTTCAGTTACATGGAACAACACATAAACACCATTAGTAATGATACTGGAATTAATGAATGGAAATTACAAAATTAATTGGTTGTAGACCACATTTAAATATCTTGTAATATACCTGGAAGGATTCTTTATGTGGGCAGGGGCAGAAGAGTGAAGAGCTGATAGGAAAAACTTTTAATTTACTTAAGGGCTCATTTATCTCTTTGACACTGCATGAGATCCTGTTTATTAAGAATAATGCCTGGAAGTTGGCAGTTATATTCTGTATGAGTGTGTTAATTTCTTCCCATATGCTGTGAGGTTGTCCTCACAGGAAATAAAGGGACTTTTTCCCATGTTCAGTTATACAGAACTGTTACAATAGTCAGGCCGGACAGAAACAATGGCAAGGAAAGGTTCCTGTTTTCTGCAGATATTGAAGTGGTCTTCGACCCTTAGCAAGGAAGATCTTCAGTCCCACTGAGACTGCAAAGAGAACTGATTGTCATTACTATATGAAGATGCTGTGATCTCTCTTGAAAAACAATGCTTTACTCTTAAATGTTTTAAGGCAATTTACTGCCCATTCTGTCCATCTGAATTACATCTCAGTATTTGCACTTAGAAGTAGCAAATTGACACCAGGGAATGCTTCTAGTTGCCTGTTTATAAACACTCAGATATATTATGCTGTGTTTAGAATAATTTTGGATAGGTGATGAAATGAAGCTTGGGCCTTGCTGATATCCTCAAAAGAAAAGCAGAGGGTAATACAAATATAGTAGACTTCTCAAAGTAGTAAGGATTTGAACTGCAAAAATGAATCATGCTTTGTTTTTAGTCTACTGTGCCAGGACAAAATTGAGGAAGGCTGATAAATCAGCATCTCGGCAAATACGCTGATGAAATTTTCATGTGAAGCTGAAATTTTGCTGATAGTGCTACAATATAAGGTGTGGTTTTCCCTAGGTAGGGAAAGACAAAGACTGAGACTAGCCCCCCTCAAAAATACTGTGAAAATCTTTTTAGTCAATATTCAACCTATAAATTCAAAAGAGATTGCTTGTCTTTAAATTTCACATACTTGTGTTATAGAACATTCCCATGAGCTGTGGGAGATGACTATCAGCTATGACTGAAGATTATTTAAATTGGAATACATTGAAGATAAAAGTTGAACAGGAGCTGTACTACTGGTAGAATTACTTCATAATTTCATTCAGTAGACCAAGTGAAGAAACTTCTTCCAAGTTAAAAAATGTTGTTTTAAAAAGTAAAATTGTGTTATATAGTTATAGTAGTTTATCTTCTGTTATACTATCAATCTATAGGTTATTAACTTGCAACTCAATCTCATTAAGTTCTTAACTTTGATTTTGTAATGCACTTTTCAAAACATACAATCCAGTAAAACATAGGTTTTCCAAATTAGTTTTCAGGCTACTTCACTGAAAAACATTTTTGATTCCTTCACATACTTTTTGGGTCTGAGTCAAAACTTTCAGGTGAATTGGTTAACAAAGCTTCTCTTGTTTCTCTGTCAAACTTATTTGTATACAAATGCAACTTCAAAATGGTTATCAATGCAATATTACATAAAATATTCAGTTTCCGTGACATTTAAATTGATTTTATGTAGATTACTATATGGTATGTGTGAGCAAGTGATGCTGGCAGTTGTTGTATCATGAAAAATGAAGGACCAATTGAAGTTTATTTGGGCATCCTGTGGGAAATGTGTACTGGAAATACACTGGGTTAATTAGTTTTCATCTCTATTGCAGCATCCAGCACAGAATGTAAAAATGTTTGCACTTGTAGATTTTGCTAATAAAAAAGCTTGGTGCTTGGACCAAATGAGATATTCTTATTACTAGAAGAAAAAATAAAATATTAAAATATGACCACCATGACAACCATTATCCATTTGCATATTGCATATCTTCGTAATGAAAAAATCCCCATATTTTCTTGCCAAGTGCAATTTGGCTTTTGACTGCAAGAACTGTTAGATGTAAAACAGGGCTTTGGCAAAATGTTATTTTGTGTCTAAAATGTTTGTTCTTTGTATGCTGTTGTCTTTCTTAATGTACCATGGCAGTAAAGGCTGTAATGGCTATTTCAGTGCTTTTCCTGTTGTTTTCTAGTCACTGTAAACAGCTCTGGGATAATACAGTGCTCTGACTTTCCTATTTATTTCTAAAACTTTTAATTTCACTTTTTATTAAAAAAATAAAATTAAAGAAACCCTTTTAATTAACTTTTAAGAGAAAATGTTTCTCATATTCTGACTAGTGGTAACAAGTAAAGCACTTAGTACAGTTATGCCACTGACTTCCAAAAGGAATTTACCAGTGTATCACAGAAACTCTGGTTGCTGACCCTTTATTCTTCCATTTCTGCAAATTTATTTACTTGGCTTTGTCTTGCAGGGGATGATGGATGGTTACTGATAGATAACTGGACTTGAGATAGGTGCAGCATTCCTTGTCAATAGGGCAGCTGTAGCTTTACTGTGAACTACAGATGGGAAGCAAATATTAGCATATTAAATATTCTTATTGTGGTATGAAGCCCTGTACAGTGAAAGATTTGAGGTATTTTTCTGGTTAATGAAAAAATGTACATGAACTACAGATTTTCCACATGCAACCAGATTGCACTTCTAAGGTTTTAAGAATAAATGAAACATCTTAAAATAATATTTTTGGCCTTTAGAAAGCTTCTGCTATTACAATAAACCCCAATATTTTAGGGAGGGGACTACTGTTTTCACGAATTTTTGAATTTAGAAAAAGTGGCTACATCAGGTACTATCAAATATTTCCTTTCTATGTATCATAGAACTTCACTTTATAAATTACTATCAAATCACTTTATAAATTACTTTATAAAGTAATAAATACATTGTAGATTACTAAACCACTTTATATATTATAAATCACTTTATAAATTCTACTAAAGCAGGTTGTCATATACAGATACATCTAGCCCACTGTTCCTAGTGTATCTTTAATTCTGATTTACATGCATACACCAAATATTAGATGGATTTTAAAGCCGTGATGAGTCATGACCAGACCCAAGATGTCAATATGATTAACATAAATTTTGAGGTAGCCTGATTTTGTGCCCAGGCTAAGATGACCACCTAAGGAACCAGGTCTTCTGGTGCATGGTGAGAACAGTTCAGCTGCCAGCACTCCGCTTCCCTCACCTATTCACGTGGACTTAGGCAGGGCACTTTGTCTCAGCCTCTGCATGTACTTTGACTTGATAATCTTACACTTTTTTTACTGCTCATTTAACAACTACTGCTCAAGACTTTGCCACTTGGCCTTGGAGAATTAGTTACTGCTGCTCCTGCCCAACAGAGGCTTTGATTTTTTAATTAAAAAGTCTGTCTGGTTTTTCCCTTAATGAGAGAGAATGTCTTCAGTTATAAGTACTTTGGTAATCGAAGAATGAAAATACATTTAGGTTGCTCCCAATTTTCTGTAAACAAACTTTTACACAACAGTCTTCTAAATTTATACACTCATGTATGTCCGCTTAACGGGAAATTTTGGGAAAACAAACTTTCCTTAGATTTTAGGGTGAGGTAAGGAACGAGCAGCTGGTGCCATTCTAATACTAATTTTCTTTTCAGGTTTGTTTTAGAGGCAGATAAAGCTGTTCTAAATATGAATAATAAAATAATTATGGCTGGGCAATATATAAAAAATCATGTATGTTTGGGGGTCAGTCCTAATCTGAGACGCCTATGTCAGGAGTTGTTTATCTAGGTACTTAATGGATGAAGACAAACTCGTGTCGGAGTTTTTCTCAGTTACTGAATTAAGTTAAATACCCTTTCTAAAATCTGACTAATAGATTTGTTCCTTTTTTCTTTATTTGTGTTATCATAGAATGGTTTGGATTGGAAGGAATCTTAAAAATCATCTATCTCCAGCCCCCCTGCCATGGGCAGGGAACCTTCCACTAGATCACATTCCTCAAAGCCTCATTTAGTCTGCCTTCAGCAGGTGGAGTCCACAACCTCTCTGGACAACCTGTTCCAGTGCGAAGTTTCTTAAGTCTTCTCAAATCCAGTCTCCTACAGTGAGTAGTTCTTCACTCTTCCAGCTCCTGCTTTCACCTTTTGCAGCTTGGGTAATGTGGCTGGGATACTTGATGCTGGTGAAGACAGAGGTAAAAAATGGCATTAAGTGCCTCAGCCTTCTCCATGTCCTGCTAGCCAGGTTGCCAGTTACCTTCCTGAGTGGACCCACATTTCCCCATGTCTTCTGTTGCTTTTGTACCTAAGGAAGATCCTTACCTTACTAAGGAAGATTGTTACCCTTGATGTCCTTCACCAGATTTACTTCTGCCACTACTTTAACTTTCCTAACCATCTCCCTGGCCTGTTTGAACAATTTCTCTGTATTCTTCTTGGGCTGCCTTTCTCTACTTCCAACCTTTTTAAGCTACCTGTTCATGTTTAAGTTTGCCCAGGGGATACTTGTTCATCCATTCAGACCTCCCAGCATTCTTTCCTGATTTCCTGTTACTTCAGAAGATTTCTGACAGATTTATCTATAAATTTTCAGCTTTAGGTTTCCATTGAAAACTGTTCCTTGTGCTGTGAAGAATTCCTTTATTCATATTCAGTTTTTTTTACTTTCAGTCTTTTCTGCCTGCCTCTAGTATGAATAAAAGATCACAGCTTTTGTCACCTCTCTTTGGAAACCATGACCATGAGAATGATCATAAATGACCATGCATAAAATACTTGTTTCCAGGAGCCTGCCTCATGTTTGTGTTTGTAAAGGCTTTTACTGGAGCTACTGTACATGCTCAAAAAAGCAAAAAGAAGTTAACATTATCCTGGAACTCTAGTGTCATAATGGAAGTGCTTTGTCTTAGTTTAAATAAATATTTACTTTGAACGTCCAAATTTACATTTGCTAAGAAGACTCTTAATGTGTATTGTAGATTGTGTATTCTGATAATAGTGCTGGATAACACATAATGGATAGGTGTTCTCAAAATGGCAGAGTTATTCTGAGATTTGTCTGTTGTTTATGCTGCATTCAGAATTCCATTGTTTGGACCAACTGGAACTCAGTCCGTACTGTTCCTGTCAGAGGTGCCACTTGGTGTGGGGTGGGTATTTTGACAACTGGCATCTGGAGTCATTGCTGAATCAAAGATGGGAGGGAGCGGAGACAGAGACTGAGGAATGCTAGTGTCCTAGTACTAGCCCAGGACATCTACAAGAGCTGCTAGCCCTGCCAATAACAAATTGCAAATAGGAGACTTGAGTGTCTGGAATTTTATTTTCTTGGCCCAAGTGTTTTAAAAATTATGGGTGACAAAGTTTACAGATGCTGGAGGCTTTCTATGGGTCTCCTGGACTTGGTTAGGGAAATAGCATGAGGGGTAAATTTAATTGTCTCCTAGTGACATGTCTGAACCTCTAGCTATTTTTTTTTCTAGCAGAGATTGGCCTGTCATAGTGCAAGAAGACATGATGTGAAAGGCTGCTCCACCATTCAGTTGAGCAGGATCACTGATATGAAAAAGTAGCCAGCAGCACTGGTGGGGGAAAAGAGGAGCAGGCTTTGAGGATCTGGAGGAGATAATTGTTTTTTGAGGCAGATGAAGGAGATATCTGGTTAATTTTAAGACATTGCAGAGAAAATGCAACAATATGACAGAAGAAAACAGTGCTTCAGGTATTAACAATATTTTAAATATAAACTGCTGCCTTTCAGAGGTATGCATGTGCTCTCTGTTAGATAAGTTAGTTAGTGAGATAAGAACCTAGACAGTGCTTTATTGATTTAATTTATAACAATCTCATTTCATCTCATGGTGTAGTCAAATTTTTTAAGGCCAAAAGTGTTTTTTAAAGTTCCATACTATAATAATTTTATCATATTGAGAAAATATCATAATGCTGATGTTGCACAGCATACCGAGTGGTAACATTGTCCTGTATGTATTTAAGCACTCAGTGCAAATGAAATGCTTATCTTTACTGCTTTATGGCCTGGTCAGTAAAGCACAGTACATTTGCTTTAAATAAACAGATATGATGCAAGAATAGAGTTTTCTGTGTGTTTGGTCAGGAAACTGACACCTTCATATTTCATAGAATTTCATTAAACATGAGGGAGAGGCAAAACGGAGGATGCAGTGCGGTTATTTTTCTAATGTCAGAGAATAGGCTTTTACTCTTGTGTGCGAATCCAGTCAGCTCAACCAAGTGAAAAGCTCGGAAGCCCTCAGTGGAGGCTAATTAAAAGCCTTCACCATCACTGCCCGCAGAATCTGTTTGCACTCAGTGTTCTTGGCACCCTGCACACCGCTGCACTGATTTCACTCTTCATCTGCCACCTTTCTACAGCCGCTGAGCCCGTTCCACTCCAGAGCCACTGGCTTGAGCTGGATTTTCCAAGCAGTTGCATCTCTGATAGCCTGCACCCTTTCAGTACCAAACCTTCAAGTTGGATTGGGAAAGAATTTGACTCTTTTTCCACATGATGAATATGTTCATAAATGCAGGATCAGGGAAAAACGTTATAATGGCATAAATCAACAGAATTATGAGCTGGGAGTGGATGATAGCAGTGGAAATGGTGAGCAAACGAGAACAGGCAAAAAAAAGCCAATGAATTTTAAGCGGAAATCAATAGGTAAAAACATTTGAGTGCACTCTGCGTAAAAAGCTTGCACTGAAATTCTGAGTTTCTAGGTCTTCTTGTTTGTTCGTGGTTATTTAGAAACAGTCATGAAACACTAGGAAAATGAAATTCCTTGCTCTGGTAAACTCCAAGGTTTACTTAATCTATTACTATTACCAGCTGGTCTTCTGCAGCAGTAGAGACTTCTGCTTTGAATGTAAAGGCTAATGACTTATGCAGAGATGAGTATCAATTTACATGTCAGAATGTATGTTTTTCAGCTTAAACACAATTACTGGAGTTGTACTTCACTGCTCATGTTAATGCAGTTCTGTTGGACAGAGAAGAGCAGGGAAAGATTAGTCTTCCTTGCAGTGCTAGGGACTGGTATTTGTTGAACTTCTGCTAACTCTGTTACTCCTTTTGGGCGATTTCGTTGTCATCATATGTACAGCTCTTTTTCTGCTGAAGAATATCTACTCAGTATTGTAGATAAAGACATAATTTGTGCAACAGTGTTATGAGAACAGGGACAAGATGGCCAGTCCCTGTTCTTTCAGTTAACCAATATCCTAATCCTTACTCTGCTTCCATGGTTATCTCTGTTTGACCAACACCATTTTTTTCAGCAGCCAGGGAATATGTTTTACTGAGGATCTGCCATGTGATGTGCAATGGGAGTGATCACACTTGAAATCCATTGCTTTTTCAGTGTATCCTCTCTCTCAGCTTTTGGCAAAGCACTTCACACTTCATCTGTAGTTTTGCTGTCTATTTTATCTTTGACTATGGGACAAAGAGATGCCTTTTGTGTTGGATGGAGAGAGGTGATGAGGGAAGCTGCTTCTGGAGTCCTACTGGTCCCTTGCTTGCAGAGGGTTCCTTGTGTGAAGCAGAGATCACTAACCTTCCTCCTGCTCAAAGTCAGAAGCTTCCTTCACAGTTTGAGATTGATCTGTCGAGCTCTTCTGTTGAGGTAGCTGTAGGTTACCTGAGATGCACTACAGTATATTTTTAGTAAAATTGGATGATTTAAAAAGTAATTTAGGAAAAGAGAAATGTTCATTAATGAAAAATGTGAAAACCCTGGGGGTTTAATAATATTTACAGCTTGAATGGAAACATACCTGGATAAATTCTTTGGGTAGACATAAAAAGAACAGTTCTGGAAAGGGAAAACTTGGATATTATATACAGAAGTCTGAAAACTGAAGTGATAAGCTTGAATTATGTGCTAGACACATTACTATATTAATATTTTAAATGAAAGAAAACCATTGATATAGTATTCCACAGAAAAATATGTTATTTTGCAGCTCTTTTAAATACATATTTAAAACTGTTTTGAGAGTTGCATTATTGAAGTCAGTCTAAGCACTATTTGAACATAGTTAAAGTGTAGAAGAGAACTAAACAAATACACATCTGAAACAGACATTGTGATTGTTCTTTGAAATTTTTAATAGCATGTATTCCAAGTCTGACTCAGCTCTGAAGTTAATTAAACTAATTACTTAATAGCAGCTGGTTCTTTTTCCATATTCAGCAATAATTAACATTTTAAATTGAGTGTGTTCTGAACTTTTTTTGCTAAGTAGGACATCTATTACTAATTTTGAAGGAAATGTGAATTTTTATTAACCTAAATAGATTTTGTATTGTTTTGTATGTCCTGAAAACTCATTGCATGTAGTAGTTTAACCAAAAGCATATGGTAGTCCTTCTGAGTGAGTAGAAGAATAGGGATTTTGCTGCTAGAGTAACTGTATGGGATTTTGCTGTTAGAGTAATTGTATGGTAATAAAGCTGTGGGTTTGTTTTTTCTTCTTGATCAGTCTGTTCTGACACAAAACCAAAGTCAAACCTTTAAGGACAGTGGGCTGCAGAGCCTCTGGGGTCAGCAGTAACTTAGGAAAAGTATGCAGGGAGGTCAGAGATCAGTTTAGGGGCCCATTTATCAAGGGAATGAACACGGGGGGCTCCCTCACCATTGGTTCATGAGTTGATTTAGAAACCAGGAGTGAAAGCAGCAGGATGGAAAGCGCAGCTGAGGTCTCTCAAGCAGTGCATTGATGGCACTGAATGCCTTTCTGGGTCATGGTCGTTTCACCAGTGAGGGGTTGGTTCCCCAGTCCCCCCAGCAAAGGGAAGGCCGAAGGCCCCAGCTGGGGGGGAGGAGGAGTAGGGCATGTGGCTCACGCCGTTTCATTCACAAGCGCAAGGATGGCAGAGGGCCCAGACTCTTCATAGAAGTCCTGCACAGCAGCTCTCAGTCTAAATTCATGCCACTGATTAGATGCAAAGTTTCTTTTCATTCATAGCAGCCAATTCGTTCCAGTGAGCAGAGAAACATAACATAAAGTATAGAAAACACAGCCAGCGGTTGCCAGTTTCTAGGCAGACTAAAACCTTTTTGCTGTAGCTGAAGTATGCTTATCATGTAGATTTCCCTCATCATGACTTGTTTTCAAAGTTATACACAATAGCAGAGTGGGCTCTAGTAAGCATTTGGTATGCTTTGAAACTTTGCTGCCTAGCTAATTAATGTGATTTCAGTTTGAAGTATGGGCTGTGTCGCTGTTGTTTCTCTAAAGAAAAAACTATGGAGAGTTTAGAATAAAGCTGTAATGATCAACGTGACTGTAATCAGCTTTTTGTCAAGGTTTTTTAACCTTGAAAACTATCCATACCTGTTTTCACATGTAACATTTTTGTGTCCACCTCTAATTAGAACAGTGAAATTTTTAATTTGTGGGCTGGCTGTTTTCCCCCCTCTCCAAATTATGTTAATTACTGAAAACTTAATTGGAAGACAATGGTTTTCAGTAAGGAAAGAATTCTGTGGGTAGTTGAAAATATTAGAAAAGGCCTTCCCACTTTCTAGATACTCATGCTCTAAAGATGAAAGTAGGCTGTATGACTTAGAAAATTAATTTCCTTACTAGTTCTTTATATATGTGGAGTAAATAATCCTCTCCTGTACTGTCATTGCTTTGTTGGGTTCGAATGGGTTTTGTAGAGATAGGAAAGTGAGCAGATTTTTTTTTCTACTTTACTTAGATGCTTGAGTAACCGTCACTTTTGAAATGCTGCTTTTCTCTAGTATTGTGGCTTGTTTTGCATGATCACTGTGATGTATACAGTCAAATTGTGGGTTAATTTAGGTCTCAGTCATTTTGTAAAATGAAATTAAAGCCACAACAGATTCATTTTTATCTTCTGAGCCTGACATCCCACTGGCTGGTAGGTCAGTGTCCCCAAAAGGGTCCCAAAACGTCTTCCAAACTGCAGTCGGAAACATTCAAGGGGTGATAAAGTTACGGGTTCAGTACATGAGAAAAAATAAGTATTTCAAGGAATTAAAGATGATGATGAATTAAAAGAAAAGATCTTAGTGATCTAAATTCATAGGATGGGCTAAGTACTGTCGTGCGCAATTGTTACTAGGTCTGACCAGAATAAAAGAGTGTTTGTTTGTTATTGCTGTCTGAGGACATTCTTCTTCCCCTCTGTTGCACTAAGCTGTCTGCAGTTTCTTATGATGCTTAAAAATGGAAACAAGCCTTCATAATTAAAATATTTGTGTAGCTGTTTTGTTTAGTCCTTGAATACACTCAACTGTACTAAAACACAATTGAGAGGTGCTATTTAAATTATTTGTAACCAATAGAAAAGATGCTTAGGAAAAAGGACCCCAAAAAGTGTATGAAAACAAAGCAGTGCTTACCACAATGCCCTGGATGATGACGATTAGAGTATTATTTTTGTGGGTTTTCAAGTGCTAAGAAGTGTTCTCATTGTTAGTGGAACCTAATTAAAAATAATTATGCTCTGGCATTTTCCTTTCTGATACAGCTTGGGCTGTAGTGGTTCCCCATGCTCTCCCTTGAAGTTCAGGAGGGTTTTTTTGGAGTTTAGCAGCAGGTTTTTGTTAGGTTTCTTTGGTTTTTTTCCCTCCAGATGTGTTGCATTAAAGTTGTCTCAAACATGTTAATATATTTCAAATGCAATGCGTTGCACCTCATGTGCCTTGAGTTTTGAATTGAATGTCAGAGATTTTTGGAACTATATATGTTAATTTACAAAAAATTACCTGAATTTTTTATTCCCACAAAATCCAATGGCAGTTACAGAATTCCACAGGTTTTTGTTTTTTTACATTTTCAAAAAATTAGGCTCTGTATACCCAGAATTGTTTGGGGATCTTTTTTCCATTGCTTCATGGCTCTTGAAAAATTATTTTCTTTGTTTCATTCCTGTATGATTTGATGGTTATAAATGTAAAGTAAAAGAAAAATTCTGATGCAACATTTATTTTCCTCTTCATGCTTCAAAAAGTTGTAACTCCTTGCAGTGCTACACAGATTACCTGGTTTTGTACATATAGTATGGGGAGCAAAATTCTCTAGTTTCGTATTTTTGAAATTTTTCAACCTCTTGAACTTTTTTTCAATGTACCACCCAAGAATTTGAGAGAAAGAATATATTGCTTATGATGACAGAATTTCATTAAAGGAATACTTTATTTCCCCCAATTTAGTTTCATTGCTTTTGAATGAAGCCTTGGGGTTTTTAAGATGGTCCTGAAACTCTGATGACTATGACTTTAAAATTAAATGTGAATTAGAGATAAGACCCATATGTGTCAGGCACTGCTAACAGACAGACTTTCAGGTGCATGTGTCTTATCCAAAGAAAACTGTTAACAAATGTCTCCAGCATAGAATTCCTGTGCTCTGCAGGTAATGAGGAATGTTGTCTGTTCCTGATCATCGTACTCTTTGCAAGCACAAAACCTTAGAGGGCTGGGATACAGTTCATGCTACAGTAAATGAAGGAAGTCCAAATTTATGCTTAAAATTAATGTTTTTGAAATTTTGCCCATGGGCAGATTATTAGCATTTGTAAGTATGTATTTCCTCTCCTAACCTTTCTGTAATTTCTCCTGGTCTTTTCGACTAAAAAGCACTCTTAAATATATTGCTCAGGGGGTAAATTTCTCCACATAGTTCATTCAACTGAGTGATTTGCTCACTGATAGAACATTTCTAGGAATGTGTAATGCATTTCTAACTCTGAAATATCTGGTTTGTATTTACTTAGTAATTAACAATTAATTGTAGGTATTGCAGATGATGGTGACTTTGGGATATAAGGTATTTACATAATAGATATCGATAAAAATGCTTTTTGAACAAACCTGCTGCAAATTCTCTTGGTTCTTAGGTGGTAATCATTTATAATACTTTTTCTTCTTTAGCTTGCAAGGGAGCATAAAAATGATTTTTTAATAAGGAAAGTAATGGCAACTTCTCTTACTGATATTATAAGCAAGCGGCAGTAATATACCTTCAACTCCTTCATTTACTATACCAATCCTCCTTCACAAAAAAACCCCAAAAACCCAAACAAAACAAAAAACCAACCATATATGCACACACACATATATATACATACATCTATATATACATACATATATATATACATACATATATATATACATATATATATATACACGTGTGTCTCTTAGGAGTGTCTTCCTGTGTCAGCCAGTGAGTTCTCCTGCAAAGGAGTCTTTGTGAGATTATACCATCTAGCAAGAGATCTCAATATTATCAGAAGAACATAGGAGCTATTAGTACTTGAAAATACGTTAATAAATGGTATAAAAAGTCAAAGATAGGTGCTGGCTGTGCTGGTCTTGAGAAAACACACAGCTTCAAACTTGAGAGATCATCTGTCATATGGGATCTGCTGAAGGGATCATCTGTTGAAGGGATTGGTGTATGTGGGTCAGAAATCTTCTGTGAAGCAGATTGACAGAATTCTCAAACACTGGCCCTTTGTTGGACAGATGAAGATTGTAGTCATCATTTATCATTGCTCTTAGAAGCACAGCTATGTACTGGTTAAGGAGGACATAGAAAGCAAGATCTTACATTTGATAAATTCTCATTTCATTCATACTGATGTTTTGAAAGTGGAATGAAAAAGAAGATATAAGCAATAATAATTCTCTCTAGAGTTCCCCTGATTTTATATAGATCATGTGTCTGAACTGATGCCTGGCTCCCTGGATATGATCACAGAGCTGCTGTGAGTGGTGATTTCAAGCCTAAACTGAATTTTTTCTCAGGGCATTGGATTCCACTATTTTGTGGAGAAGGCAAATGGTGAATCTTCCTGTTGCAAAGGCAGCTCTTTCCCGTATGTTCTTACCTGGGGTGCTATTTATGGGATGAATAGATGTTGTCTATTTTGCTTCAGATTTTTAATTGTCTTGAAGAAAACCTTCACATCTCAATTTCATTTGCAATTGTAATTTATGATATTTTTCCTGGGGACTTTGCTTGAGTTGTTCTAACAAAGACAGATTCAGCAGTAGTCTCAAAACGGCTTCTCACAGTTATCACCAAAAAGTTGTATTTCACAGCCTTATTGATCTTTAAATCTTGAGACTAGGAATGCATGGAGAAAAATGTAAGGATATTACATATCTTGTTAGATCAAATATGCTTTTTCAGGAAGAATTTCTTCACTAAGGGGGTGTTTAAGCACTGAAATGGATTGCCCAGTTAAATGTTGTAGTCACCATTTCTGGAAATGTTCAAGAAACAACTGGATGTGGCATTAGTAGTGTGGTTAACTGGTGTTTGGTCAAAGGCTGGACTTGATGATCTGGGAGTTCTTTTCCAAATTTTATGATTCTATGAGTCTGTGTTGTAACTTGGAGAAAATTATTACCACTTTTTTTTTTTTTTTTTTTTTTTTTTAAGATTTACAGAGCATCTCTTTCTGGTATATCCATATGCTAAACGTAACCCACAATGGTCTGGTGTCTATAGGATAGTGATCTGTAAATTTAGGAATGGCCCACCATTCTAGCTACTGCTCCCACAGTTCTGTGGAAGAAGTTAATTGGTACTGTGATAAAGGTTCATGACCCTGACCTGTTTTTATTGTAAATTCTTAGTAGTTGTTAAAGAAAAGAAGGAAACCCATGATATTTCCAAGTGATAAGAATTGCCATATCTCAAAACCTTGCTTAATGATCTCTTAATTTCTAAAGCAAAGAACTTCATATAAAATTCACTTCAAAACCTTACAGAAGTATCTATGAGAAATGTGTGATACTCTAGCTTTTGTGCATTTCATGTACTTTAAAGGAAAAAAAAATACAATTGGTAAGAAGTAGACTGGCAAGTTCTGCAGTTCAGACTTGCTGCAAATTTTGTAAAAAAAACCACATACAATTAACTTAATCATGATGCAAGAATTAACTAATTTCCAAAATGGGCTTTTTCCTGCACCTAATGCAGGCACACTGAAACATAAGTGTAAAAAGTTTCCAAGTTGTATGCTTCTGAAAGACTTGGACACTAATGGAAATTCAATTGTGCATGGGTTTTAAAACAATTTGCTAAAAATCATTTATCTAGGATAGTAAGAGTGCTGTCAAGTTTCTAGCCCCAAGTAAATTCTTGCATTGTGGACATTATGATGATTTTCTTCTATTTACATACTAAGCAATAATAATAACAGTTGTCATATGATTTTTGCTTTTTCATCTTTTCTGCAGGAGGGGAAAACCATGTGTAGTTTTTTTTTCAGGAAG
Organism: Pseudopodoces humilis; assembly: GCF_049639895.1. Taxonomy (NCBI): domain Eukaryota; kingdom Metazoa; phylum Chordata; class Aves; order Passeriformes; family Paridae; genus Pseudopodoces; species Pseudopodoces humilis. Next base: position 33,486,039 of record NC_142200.1, on the reverse strand, counting down.
GCTAGGTTGTTGGGTTTTTTTGGTGTTATTTTGTTTTTGTTTGTTTTGTTTGATTTTTTTTGTATATTTTATTTTGTTGTTTTGTTTAAATACTCTTTTTCCTTTGTTTTTGTTAAGGAATGACAAAATCAAAGAATGAGTTTTGTACTTGAGGTAGAAGGTAGTCGAGACAGCAATGTGCCTTATTTCCTGCAAGAATATCAGGAAATGCTTCTTGTACAGCCACTGACTATGCACTAAGATTTTTTGTTTGTTATGTTTTGGCTTTTATTTTATAAAAAATATGAGTCTATAAGGTCATTACTTGCAGAGAGCTGTGTGGAGCCTAGGGAACAGAAATGTCCAAAGTAGCCATTGTGCTGAGGTTTAACAATCTGTTACATCATCAAGGCCCTGTCTGTGTGTCTGTGAAGCCATATTAAAATTCTGTAGAGTAGGTGAGTACGTGTGATGTTTCCAGTTTATTTTGCTGCAGATCTGTGTCTGTGTTCTGCCCAAACTGGGATTATTAGGCACCAAGGGCTTCATACCAGAGTGTATTTACCTTTACGTGGGTCTGTTGTGGGAATATGGGCCTTAATAAGTATTCCAGATGAACATAAGTCCACATAAGTGGATTTGATGATTTTGTGGCTTTAGTCCTCTCAGTTTTGATTCTTTTTAATGGAAAATTAAGCCTTTTAATCACATCTTCGCAGAACTCGCTTTTCTTTGCAAAGAAAGCCAGTTGATTTTATGTATATAGTTGTGCCTTTTTTGCAATTGTGTTGTAACACCTCCTTTTCACTTCTAGCTTCTCCAGCTACAATACGTAGGAAAAGTTACTGAATGTTGCAAAGAAGTTGTGGGAGCTCATTCCGTAGTTACTAATGTGCTTCCCTATGCCTGGATGAGTGGCATGATCGCTGCTTTACAGTTATGCAGAAGCTGATGTTTTTTGCACTTGTTTTGCCAATAAACTTAAAAAAACCCCAAAGCCAAAACTAAACAGAACCCCCCCAACAACAACAACCTGAAAAAGGAGGGGTGAGCATAAACCAGGAAAAGCACTGTCTAAGGTTTAGCCCTCTGGGGCTTTGCACATGCTTCTGAAAGCACAGCTTGTAAGCCTTAAATGATTTAAGGACTGTTTTGTGGGTTTTCTTCCCCCATGACCTGGTATTTTACTTTTAACATGTAACCTGGGTAATCTTTCAAGTATAATCCAGAACACTACATTGTTTTCAAACTGCAAACATAATTGACTAATGCAGGAAAGGGGATAGAAATACTGATTAATTCCCTGACATTGCATCACAAACATTGGGTGTGCTCCAGTGTGTCCTTGACATTGTTTCAGCCAGGAGTGTTAGCTACCAGCTGCTTGCTTTTGAGGTCTCTGACCTAATGCCTCCTTGAGAGGAGTGATCTTGTTCTTCTAACATGGAAAAAAAGGGGTTGAGTTCCTGCTTGCATCAGCACATCCTTATTGTTCTGGCTGCTTTCTCCAGGCTTTTTTTTTTTTTTTTTTTTTTTTTTTAACCCTGTGAGTGAAATTGAGTGAAATGTTTGTCATGGTTTTGTTTTTAGAGAGTGTAGAAGAAAGTGTCGGACCTTGAAAGTTTATACAGTCTAATTTGATGGGGGGGAAAAGGTAGGAACATGCTAGTTAGTAATATACTTTACTGAGGATTACTCTGTTTCCAGAAAACTACCTTAAATTCTATGGAAAAAACAGTTCTTTGTGCATCCCAAATAACTAATTAACCAGCATTTTTATGAGCTGCTGAGACTTGAATCTGATATCTTTAGCATACACTCCTATGGAAAAGAAAAAAGAGTAAAATGTTGATGCTGGATTTTGCCTTGCAAACTTGGCTGACAATTCACATTTGAAGAATATATTTCAGTAAGAGTTTCTATCCTTTCTAGAAGAGGATGACCAATATACCCAATTAGCAGAGTAGCTTGATCATGAAGTTCAAAACCAGTAAGAACATAGTCAGGTCCTTGGAATCATATTAACAGAGCTTTAAAATGTGTTACAAAATTATTGTCACCATAAATACAATTATACACCATAAATACACAAATTCCAAAAAAAATATTATTGTTTAGTTCATGTGTGAGGGAGTGTCAATATTCTAACAAAATCTAGCACTGACAGACATTTTACTTTACTTTTTATTTACAACAGTCTAGTGTAACATCATATGTATAACATATTTTACATGACTGACATGGAACTTATTGAAAATATGTGTCTGAATTCAGTTATTTTCACCTGAGGTTCTTCTGATAGTAGGAGATCTACAGGAGTAGGACTAGACCATGCAGATGGAATATATAATTTGTTGGGAAGGCCAAACAAAGGAACAAACCTGCTATATTCAATGGTGACTGTACTAGAAAATCAAAAACCTGGAACAAAATACCCTCTTAATTATGCATCAGTTAAATCATAGACTGATTATTTTTACTTATAGGTCCTCCTCATTTGAAACTGTGCATTTATAATTCATATAATCTGACAATCTAGTCTCCATATAGATTAGATTTAGATTAGATTTCTCAGTGAGAAAATATTCCACTTCTCAAGTTTTGGCATTTTGGTTTTGTAACAGAGGGTATTATATTAATGTCCATCAGCCTTTTTTGCTGCCTCCTTGTACTATTTACTTCTTTGGAAGGCTTCTTCAAACTGATTGATGAAGAAGTCTTTATATGTTATATAAGGGAATTCTAAAGAAAGTGCTTAATAGTTATTATTTCTAGGACTTAAATGTCTGACTAGGTAGGAGGTCTGCTGTGGGCTTCAGAAGGCTTTGTTGTTGTTACCCAGGTATTTATCTTTCTTGGAAGTTCCAGGTCACTTTTAAGTTGCTAGAAGTCCTGTTGTTATTTTGTACTTAGAGTGTTGATTTTATTTAGCATGGTAGTGGATCTGATAACAATTGATGTATTTGACTCTATCAACTCCTGTGAGTGTGAAGACTGCTGACAGAGCACTTTGCACTGGTAATCCTCTATGCATGCACACAGCAAAAAGTCAGCTTTGGCAAAATCTGATTTGATTTATTTATAGAGTGGTCAATAAACAAATTTCATTGCAGAATAAACATTGAAAAGACCGTTATCAGTTTGCTAAGTCAATTTTTGGCCAAAATCAGTGACTAGGCATGCAGTTCCTATCTGAGAGCTAGACTTGCTTCATGGCAGTAAGGCAAAAGCAGACATGTAGGTCCCCCTGCCTATCAAAGCTGTTGCAGCACTCACTCCAAACAGACACAAACAGTAAAGCTGCGGATGTTTTCCTGTGGTCAGAAATTAATCCTTTGGTGTTCATGGGGATTGAAAAGAACATACATAGTCTAAACATAGGAGCTGGAAGGATTGTGTCTACTTGGCTTGTCTCTAGTGCTCAGGAATCTGAAAAACTAGACACATTAGACCTTTGGGCAGATTTTACAGCACTGGAAATTTTGAGACTGAATAGCCCGAAGGAACTGCTGATAAGTTTTCTTCCAGAGATCATAGGACCTTTCACAGGAACATTGAACACACTGGTTCAGTACTGTGGGTCAAGCTCATTCAGACTCCATTAATTTATCAGAATTACAAAATTCTACTGCTCAATCTAAAAAACTTTTAAATAGCCCATAGCTCAGCAAGCTCACAGTCTATGAATTACCAGGAGCAGCCTTATGTAATGACTTCCCACTGAAAACAGAAGAGGTTTTGGACCATAGGAGGCCCAATCTGCCTGTCCTCTACATGGAAAAACAGTAGTCTGCTTTGTTCCCAAAAAGAAGGCTGTGGGACATAAGATACGAGCTTTAAGAGTTAGATCTAGATCATTGAATTCTTGGTCTTTCAGACATAAGAGCAAAACTTTGCCTTAGCTCCTACATTAACGAGGAACAGAGCAAATGCAATAAGCAATCAGGTCTTTTTTTTTTTTTTTTTTTTCCTCCTTTGCTGTGGGGGGAAAGGAAGCACGTATTCAGTTCCAATAAATGCTGAACACTTCAGGGAGAGATTTGTTTTTTTATTTGTTCTCATATAATTCCCTGATATAATAGTTTGGGGTGATCATGTAAGAATCTGATTGTGTAGGAGTAGGAGGTTCATGTCAATTGACAACTTTGCTTGCTCCTTAGTTTGAGAAATTTCCAGGTCTTTCCATGCTGCTTAAATGAAGAATGTCAAGTAGCTTTGTGATAGCTGCCAGACTGACAACGCTGCATTGAGACTTGTACAAGGTACATTCAGAAACTCTCCTGGTTTCACAGTATGCTGCAATCCAGAATTTTGCTGCAGGAATTTTTCATGTGCAGAAAAAATTTGACAAAAATAGATATTGTGCAGTTATAATATACTTATCCATTTGCTAAAAAGGGAGCATGTTATGAAATCTTTTCAAATTCATGTCTGATTTGGGAAGAGAAAATAAAAATACAGATTATTGTGGGATATTTAGAGAATGACTTAGTTCTGCTTCCTTGAACATAGATTGTTGCATTGGTAGGTATTTGTATAAAGCCATGCCATTCACTTTTACCTGTTTACATACAGGCTATATGACAGGGTGTGTATTTCTAGTTGATGTCCCAGTCTGATCTTGATGCTGATCTGATCCTTTTCACACTTCAGCTTCTGGAAAAGGCTCATGGCTAAGACCCCTTTCTGTTTGAAAATGTACCAAAATACGTTGATACAACATGACCAGGAAAACCCCTTTGGCCATTAAATACTCCTTGCTCTGGCCTTGCAAAATGTGTTGATGTACTGAGCTCCTAAGGCATAGCTTAGTCAAGAGCAGCTCTATCTTCGCTGGGGATTTGTTTTCAGTTTGGCCCACCTTTTCTGCACATGGAGACTTTTTTTTTTGCTGTCAGGCTTATTTATTTGAGCATGATCTGGTTGGTCTAAATCTTGCCTACTTCCGTGCGCTTACTCTTGTCCAGAAGGACTCAGTAGTGTTGGGGCCTCCACCCACCTTTGTTCCTTAGGTGAACTCTGATTTTTAAAAATAGACAGGAAATTGTGCTCTTTTCCTTTGGTTTATTTCTTTGAATGACAGTGAAAAAGAAGTGTCCTTGCTGTCTGAAAGGATAGTTGAAAAACAATATCTGGATGTCAGCCATCCTTCTGGAAAATGAGACAAGCTTTATGGTGCTTCCAGTAGGGATCCTGTGTCCTGTGTTCCTCCTTGGAACCTTTTGAATCTGGAAAGTTTTCCACCCTCATTTGGGACAGTTCTGTGCTCTAAGGCCTTGTCATATTGTCATTAATACTGACTGAAGGCATCTCTAGAAGGCTTTTCTGTTGCAATGGGTGTTGTATTTCTGTTTTATATGGATACCTGTCCACTCAGGGATCAGAAGGATAGTGTGCAATATTTGCATGTTATCACACTTCTGTGCACTCATATTAGTCCTGGATGCTGAGTTCCACCACATAGAGAGTAAAATGTGGTGTGCCCTTACCCATACTTTGTAGATAATGACAGAAACTGGAAAGGGGAAAAGGAAATGTTCCCTAACACCAAATTAGTTTTTGTCTCGTGCTAACATTTGAACTCATGTTGTTCAGCTGATTTATTTATTACAACAGGGAGAGCAGTTTTCTTTGATGACTATTGTATTTCAAATGTTGTTACTTTGAAGTGGACATTGAGAACGGGCTTATAAAATCATGGGTAAGACTGAAGTTTTTCTGCAGGTTTGTGTGATAGGTATAACCTGTTATAGGTCTTTTCCAGACTTAGAACAGATTTTTAAAAACAATGCTTAAGTTTTAGGAAAATACCAGTTATGTAGTGAGAAGTATCCCATGCTGGTCATCAATGAGTTATTTCTATGTCACAGAATAGTGATGATATTAGTGCTGATGCTGTATTTTGGTTTGTGCTCTTCTGCTCATTTGTTGCTGGAAAGTCTGGTGAAGTAGAGTATTAATGGAAAGGAAATTCCATAAAAATGATGCTAAAAATAGGATTAAAATATATCATAACATCCGACAAATGGTGGTCTTCTTGTAAACATTAAATCTTTTTGTTTGTTGGATCCACGGTGATTTTCTCTTTAAATGAAAATTTATCAGATTAACATCCTGTTACCTAAATGTTTGCACTGGCTTTGGTCAGTAAATGCCCAGTATGTTTAGGATACTTTTTGACATATGTTTTTGTTACCCCTTTCTAGCCAAATGAGCCACAGTTTTGCTCTTTCCCTCAGATTTGAGGGAAGATAGGAAGTTCTTTCTGCCCTACAACACAAAGTATATGGTTGGGTAAGTGTGTGGAGTATAGGCAGTGAGGTTCCAGTGCTTTCGCCTGATTTGGAGGACATGAGTGGAAGGAACAGGAACATGGTATGAAAACAAAACAAGCCAAATTATAGTCAGCAAACAGGATGATAAACTTCCTGGAAGCTTTTAGTTTATTGCTTAAGTTGATGTAATGATAAAGTTCAGTTTGTACATTTTTTCAAGCTCTTCTTTTTAACAAGAGCAACAAATTCAACAGTACATACTTCTGCTTCACCATTTATTTGCTGGAATTTATTTTCTGACAAACATAGCTGTTTTAGTTGTATATTTTATTCTTTTAGTTAGTTGCAGTCTGTAGCAAACTTGAGAAATCAAGACTAGCACTTAGTTCCATAATTCAGTCAAAGATATTTTAAGGATGTGGGCTGCTGCTGCTGCTGTGTAATTGGCCATACTATTTTAGGACAGAAGGTTAAGGTCAAATCTCTTGTGAATGATGGTTTTGTTTATCTATAGAGATAGCATCCATTCTGTAAATTATTGCACTGCAGTCTTCACAGTAAAAGAGGCTAGAAAAATATTTTGAAATGAAATTCTGTTTCTTCTAAAAAAAAGTCTGTGGAAAGTTTCTAACTGTAGGTTTGGCAAGCTCCCTCTGTTCTTATCCCAGTTTCTCTCACATGCTGCTGGAAAAAATCAAAGTTTAGCAATTAGTAATTTTTAACAGGCAGTTTGGAGAAAGTGAGATAAAGCCTGAAAGACCAAGCAATCTGCTTTTCTTTTGTCTTTCTTCTGACAAAATTTCATCCTGTTAGCTTAGAGTCTGCTCCATTTGTGTGTGTGAAGTATTAGTTATTCTTCTGGGCTTGCATTTCATAATTTAAAGCAAACCCACGTTCCTGCAATTTTTTCTTCCTTAAATTTTGATATAATTGTGAAAACTGAACATCTGGAATAGTGTTAGGAGAGAGAGCATCTTGCCCTGACCTCACTGCTTGCTTGGCTCCCGCTGCTGATCATTCCTGCATGCAGGATCTAAGGGAAGAAAGATGACAATGTTTCTATCAGGATCGTGTAGAGACTGAGGACTTTCAATCTTGATCTTGATGTTTGGTCTCTTCTTAAAGCTACTCCATAGCTGTGGATCTGCTCCTGAAGCTATTTTGCCTTCATTTCCAAGTCATCTCTACCAATACTTTCATGTAGCCCCACAGCTCAGATGAGTAATGCTATCCATAACCTGTGCCACCCATAACCTGTTCCTTGAAAGAGATAAATCAGGCTTCCTAGTGGAGAAGTAGCACCTTGTAGTCAAGAAATGAGTCTGTGATCACAGTAGCTTTTATTATTGCCCAAAAGATGAGCCTCTGCATGGCTCACTGTCTGCAAGTGCAATGCCATTGGCTGACCCCATTGTAGTGGTCTGTTATGGAAACAATGAGAACCTGCAGAGGCATCATTTCCTCATCCAGAGGAAGCATGGACTGCAGGATCCAGAACTACTGAACATGCTGGAAAACAATATTTGCTATTTATTTATGGTTTCTTGATTTCCTGGTCCGTCTAACACCATTGTTCCCTTGTGTTGTTCTTAGAAATCTGGCATCTGGAGCTTTGAATGGTTTAGACAATTCTTTTTTTTTTTTTACTTTGGAGAATTGGAACTGTTGCTCACAGCAAATTAATGAATGAGGTAAAAAATTATTAATAAAAAAATGTTCCGTATCCTTATGTAACCTTATGTGGAAAGACTCAGTGAGACATCAGTCTGTGGAATCAACGTGGGTGTTTTGGTAAGCGGCAGTGTCCTGGTATGAGTAGTATTCAGTGCTGTCAGACTCTGGTTGAGTGTTTACAGATGGCATCTGCCACCAGTGTGCTCTGTTTGTGCTTGTCTGCAGTTATGGTGCAGGTGGTTTGGTGAGGAGGGTGATTTGCATGATGCTGTGACTGCTGAATATTCTCTTTTTAATTTAAATAGTGGCCCTCCAGACTGTCGCCACGGGCTGACTGGGAGTGACAGTCTCCTTGTACTGTTTTTACAGGTTTAATATCTAAAAAAGTCCCTAATTCTCTCTGCTTCAACCAGAGGATGGCTTAAAGCTTTTGATTACAGCCTAAATGAATTAAGCTCTTATTTTCAGAAAAAGATAATAGTAAACTGTGTCATCTTAGGGTCCCAGCATTCAAGCAAAAAATTTCATTAAGGAAGCAAAGAAAATGATGTTGTAATCAGGTTTTGTCTTCTGTTTCCCTATAAAAATGAATGAAAAGAGCAAGAACAGCCATGCAGTCTGTGTTCCTGAGCAACACATGCTTCACAGACAGGGCAGTGTGTTGTGCAATTATGCTCATCAAAGCCAAAGACAGGTCATAGATCTACATAAGACAAAAAAAGAGTCTGTGCTTGAATAGCAAAAGGAGAAAAGAAAGGACCAGTGAAAGAAGGATAGCCTGTGAATGAGTAAGGGATTATTTCTCCCTAGCATGCATGTAGAATATTGGTCCATATTTCTTGAAATTAGGAATTTATTTGACAGTAAGGCAATCCAGAAAATGTGGATAAATTCAAATGGTGTGGCTTTACACCTACAGCTCTTTTCTGGATGTCAAGTTGCTAAGTTTGGTTTTCTAAAATCATGTACTTGGTGATCATTGTATCCTTTAAGATATGGAACCTCTTCAGTGGATATAAATGGTGATTAGCATGTAAATATCCTGTGGCATAATTAATATGTAGCAGATGTACAGATGTAGATATGTAGATATTTCCTTTATGTATAGCATAAAGGAAAAAGAGAGATAATTTTTTTATCATCTACTCCTTTTAATAGTTATCAAATCAATAAAGAATTAAATTATGAACTATTCTTGGAATCTGCGCGGTTGAAGCATCCCATGAATCAAATACAGTCTAAAACAATATTATTAATTATATGTTTGAAATGGAAATTGGCTCAAAACCCTATAGGCAGATGTAAATTCATGAGACCAACTCAGGGTAGGGGATAGAGGTATATAACCATCTTTTGTTTGTATGAAGCTGTGTGTAAAATAATTTGAATTTTTATACTATTATGTTCTTTTTTGAAATGAAGACAACTAACATTGGCATCTCTAATTTTCAGAAACCAGTAGCTTTCCCCTTTATGTATTTTTATTTTTTGTATAATAAATAAAACTTTTGGTTCAAATTTAAAAACATTAAATACATAATAATACTTAATAAACATAATAATACTTAATAAACAGTACATACTGCAGTGTTTATTAAATGATGGTTACATGAAATGAGGCATCATTGCGCATGAGTCTATCTAAATGTGGACCTGTTTAAATGGCAAACAATAGGAATTATCTGAGACATAAGTTTCCTTATGTAGGGAAGCATTCTGATTACTACTGATTGGGAAAGAATTTAAATGGGATGTTTCAGCTTTTTTTCTGTGATCAGTAGAGAGCACTTTATAGAAGTTCTATACTCCCTGCAGCTTCCCTGAAGGCTTTGCAAAGGAATTGGGTAAGAAAACTGCTGTTTCATATTCCTCCTTCCTTCGTGTTTTCCTTGGCACAAGAGTGCATGTGCAAATGGCAGCCAGAATTGGCACTGAATACTGTTTGAGAGTACATGTTGTTTATACAACTCTGAAAATAAAAATTGTAGATCTCTCTAGCATTCTAGTTCCTAATTTTCATCTAGCCATATTAGACATCAAATAAATTCATAATTAAGGACTGTGCATTCCAATATTAGAAAAAAATGAGTTGTGTTGAAAACTGAGCATGTAAAAGGGGTTGGTGGGCTTCCATTATGCTTGCCTGTCTGTAGTTTCAAGTTTTCTCAGTTGATGGGTAAAACTGTTTGTTCTTTTGATTGTTTTTTAATAAGCTGCCTTAAACATGAAGGACCAAATAATTTGTTTTCATTGGTGCTAAGTCAACTTTCCTCCCTTATTCAGATACAATAGGAATTAATATTTTAATTCTGAATGTGGAGATGTGAGATGTTATTTCAGGTTTTCTCCTCATAATAATTGATAAAAATCATGGCTTTCTTAATTCTATTGGATATTTTTGAGTCAGAAAAGACTCACACTTGTCTTCAAATGTGTTAATGGACTTTAGAAGGATATGGGATGTACAGAGGATAACGTTCTTGTAATATTTTTGAGATTTCAAACTATTATTTCAATTTCTCTAAATTGAAACAGAAAAGTTAAATAATTCTTTTAGAGGGGTCATTTGTGACAAGTATGTTTCTCATTTTGTCCTCTTATGTATTTCTTATCTTTTACACTTCCTGAAATTACTGGTTTGCTTAAAGCAATAAAATTTGATGTATAGAATTAAAGAGTTGTCTCAAAAATATTGTGGGAATGTTGAATTCTTCCTAATTGGTCTTTTCCTACTTAAAAAAAAATAGTTTCGGAAAATCCTAATTTTGAGAGTAAAAATTGAATCAAAATTCAAGATTTTTTTCCCAAATTGAACAGAATAACTTATGCAATGTTTTCATGAAAGAAGCAGATGCAGTAATATGAAGTATAAAGGTTTCAAGCATACGAATTCTTTTCTAATTATGATTGCAGTATAATGGGAACATACTGTAACTTCCAAATGTACACTTGTTCTGAGGTTTCCTAGATTCTTGTTTTAGTTTGCTAGTAGTGGACACAGCTGAATTCACTGAGATTTCCTAATAACAACCTAGTGTTCTATAAATTCAGGAAACAGCTGACTTTTATGAGAAGTAAGCTGTAATGGCAGACGTAATTTCTTTTCCATTTCAACTTGAGTGATACAAGATCAGTTACGTGATTAGCAGTACATTATTCACTTCATGACAGACACCAACAGGACCACATGATGCATTGCCACAGGGAATTCCACATACATGTGAATGTTTTTAGTACATCTTCTTCTTCAAAAAGATGTATTAAAAAACATCTTTTTCTTGAGAAAATCGTCAAAATGTAATTAAGAGGAATCTTGACATGCCGGCAGCATTTTGTTTATTGATCTGGATGCCTCTTGTTTGGTCAGTTTGTTGCAATCCCAGCAGACTGTTCTGAAATTCACAGGGGTCACCAGGCCAATCTCTTTTTTTGCCTTCCAGAATCTCTCTTGGTGATGCTGAGACTGGAATGTAACCTGTTTGTATTTTTAATGGGATAAAGGCTTGGTTAGCAGCAACCCATGTTACATAGAATACTCTCCAAAAATATTAGACAAACTGCCTTCTGCTTATCTTGCAGGTGGGGGTACATCACTTATGCCGGTATATGGTCTTTTACTGAAGCTGTGGTTAAGCTACATTTTAATTAAGCAAAAATTTAGATTGTTTTCTAGAATTTTTCTGTATTTGGCATCAGATGACAGCAGCATATGTGAGCCAGCCAGACATCCAGCTTCTGGTTTGGTGAGATTTGGAATGATCTCAGCTGTGAGTACCTCTGTCGTTACTCATCAACCAAACTTGTGCAGACCAGCAAGTGCACAGCCAGTCCTCAGAAGAACAGATTCCCAAAATAAGGATGCTAGATAAGGGTGACAGGATTCTTGACATCTGGGAAGAAAAGGAATAGATGTCTTCTGAACTGGGCCAGGAAAAGGTTGTACTAAATCTTTTTGAGAATGGCTTCAGTGCAAGGAAGAGGGTGGAGACATCGGACATCCTGCCTGGCTGTGTGGAACTGGACTTTAGCTATAAATCTCTTACTTTCATCTGCAATGGAGATGAAAGGAAGGAAGGGATCAGAAGTGAAAGATCAGGTGATTTTAGAGGTGGGGAACATGAGTTCAGGGGCACTTTCTCATCAAAGTAGGGAACTGACTTAAAAGTTTCCCAAGGCATGAAAGAAAGAACAAGATGTCCAGCAAAAAGTTGAAAAATATTGTCAGTGACCACAAAATGCAGAAAAGGTGATTGATATACAGAAGAGGATGAGGAAAAGTTTTTTGCTCTACTCTTAGAAGTTTTCTGATATAATAGAGAAAAAAAAATTATACATGGTGGAGAATGGGTTAAGACTATCCCAAAATATGTCATCATATTAATCATGTATGAGAAGATTATGAAGATACATATTTTTTCAAAGCAGTAAAATCTGTATGTGCGTGTGTACTTATGAATTTATGTTTACTTTAAGGAAAGAAGTCAGGGATGCTCTTTCAGACAGACTGATGCCCCTTAGGATCAGATGAATGGAGAAGTGGATTGTTTGGTAGGTTGTGAAAATAAATTATCTCTAGAATGGAAAACATTGCAGATGTTGTCCATCTATTCCCTCTGTACTTACAGGCATCAGAATATGAAGCCAGCTTTCAAAGTAGCTCTAGGTACAGCAGGGAGAAAGAATGTATCTGACCTTGGCTGATGCTCTTGCTGCTGGTTGTGATTCATCCAATCCTGCAGGCAAGATGGGAGAAACAGGTGGTGCCTCAGCTGGTGAATCACTGGAGAGAGAAGAAGAGTCTTTTGTTCAGTAGCAGAAGCCAGCCTGAGCAGCTACTGCCACTGCTGCTGGCACAGGTTAATGGGAAGAGGAGGGTAAGAACACAGTGTTTGCCACAGCTGCTGCTGCTGCTGGAGTCTTCTCTATTGATTTTTGTGTTTTTCCTCCTTGTGGCAAAATCAAACAAAAGTGTTTCAACAAAACTGGCTTGGTGTTCTTCTGGGACTTGGAATCTGATGTGCATTAATTATAGTGTGCAAAACTGCTGTGCTAAATACTACCTCGATGCCTGTGAACTAAATCAGCCACAACAGGCTAGTCAGCTATGGTAGAGAGCAGTTTTCTTTTGCAAGGATAGATCTTCATGTTCTCTCTAGGATCCTTTGGAATACTGTGAAAAGACCAAAATATTTTCCACCATCCAGATGCCTCTAGTTACACTAAGAATGTAAAGAGAGGACACAGAAACTGCAAGTATTTAATATTTGCACTTCTAAATTTGTGAAGATGAGGTTATTATCATAGACACAAAAAGATTGTATAAAAATATAAACATTTCCTTATAGTGGGTCCCTTTATAGGATTTTGCCTTTGAAACTGTGCAAAATAAAATGGTATTCAATTTTAATGTCCATAACAACTAGCTAGCTTTACTAGGCTAGCTATGGCTTTATGACAGGTTGGGCACTTCACTCGAACTGCTTTTCCTAAAGTGAAAATATGCAGGAAGTTACCATATTAAAAATACATATGTTTTTGCAGTTCACCTTGGTTTTGTTTATGACAGTGTAGATTTAAGGGTAGAAACACTGTTAAATGAATTCTGAGGGGGAAAATAAGTAACTATTTAATTTGTTTTTTGTTTTTTCAGATAAAACTCAGTATTCATTTATAGGCTTAATCCTAAGTAGGATTATTACTTTCAGAAAGACAGTTACATATATTTTGTGATCCAGGAGCTCTGACATAATTTCTGGACTTTTTATCTGTAAAGAAGGCGAAAACTCTGCCCTGGGAGTCTTCTGCAGGCAGACCTCTTTGTTTTCCCTGATTTCATTCCAGATGTCAGAGAAGTCATTTGTGCTGTTGGCAGCCCCTTGTGCTATCTGTAGCATAGCAGTGGTAGGTTTTTGTTTTTGTTCTTTTTCAACAACACACAGAGCAACCATCAAGAAAAAAACTCCACCAAACAACAAACAATGCAACTCTTATTTTGATCAGACCAAAAGTCAAAATCCCCGTAACAGGAACCCAGTGTCTGTTCTCTGTAAAAAAATGCTGCTTTACAAAATGGCAGCTGATCAGCAGATGGGCAAAAATATTAGTGTTTATTTGTCATAATGAACAAATTCCTTTATAATTCTTTGAATTTGGATTTTCAGCAATTTATGGTTAATATTCATGCCCATTGCTTTTTGTATTGTGTTACTGCAATGTCAGGCAAAGGGTAAAAGAATTAGAGCAGGGAATAGTACCGAAAGAATGTAACAGTTTGCAGGTAATATGAACAAAGTGTGTAATTAGCTTCATTGCTATTATTAGCATGGAATCATCTCCAACTGATTCTTTACCACATTTCTCAAAGCTAGATGTGAATATACCACCATGGTAGTGGGACCCTGAGTAACAGCCTAAAATAGAGACATTTTTATGCTCCCAATAGGACCTGAATGGAGTCAGGGAACATTAGCACTAAACTGTTACCTTATATATTTCTTATGTAGTTGTTCCCCTATTCCAAAGGACTTCGTTGGAACCCTGTATTTTGGTCTGCAAGTTTTTCAGACTTGTAAAGATCATAAAATTTCTTACAATGTGACTCTCCATATTTAGAATTTCATCTGCATTTTGGGGCATTTCTTCTCCAAAGCAGATATGCAGTGATCATGCAGATGCTGTTTCGTGTTAATGAAGTTTCCAGAAGGATGCTTTAGAAAATTTATGTTTGTAATTTGAATGCCAAGCTTTATGGAGGCAGGAGTTGTGGCACTCTGAGTGACTCAAGAATATTCCTAGAGTGACAGAGTTTTCCATAAACAGTTCTAAAACCTGACAAACAAGGCTGGGAGTTGTTTTTTTAATGTGGGTAAAAAGCATCCTTCTTTGTGTTTGCTTTTCATTTGGTCTTTGAAATTTAGACTGCTTTTTATGGTACCAAGCCAGGTTGCTGCTCTGAAGTGTTGCGTGGAGATCTCTTAAAAGAAAAATCATCAATAGTCCAGCTGGCAGAGCGTGCCAGGAATCACTGCTGTGCTGCAGGGTTGAACCTCTATACTAGAGCAAGGTGGATAAAATGCTGGTGGTACGAGGTGAAAATCTAGAGAATTACAATCTGTTTTTACCATATGTCTTTGCTGTTATTTGAGAAAATTAAGAACTGAAAGGAAGCTAATGGAAGCTCTGGCATCCACTCGAAAAGCTTTGAGAATGTTGAGGATCCCTGCCTAGGTGACATTGCTCTGGGATCCTGCAGTGCTATAACAGAGATATTTGTTATTCTCTGTGTTTGATGTAATGCTATGAAACTTCTACTCTAATGTGGATGAATATTGAGGTAACCTCAGCAAGATGTAATGTATATTCCAGTAAACTCACATGAGTCATGGTTTACTGACATGTATGTTTGATGAAATTTTACTAAGTTTGAAATGATTTTTCACTTTGGTGATTTTTGTTGGTTTTTCGCTTTTTTGTAAGCATGGGAATCATGTATGACAATTGATTCCTACAGCTGTTTGATCAGTCCAGGAGCAGGATCTATTCTATTGTTGCCTTGCAATTTGTAATTGCTTTGCTCCTTAGTATAATGTGGTGCTCAGTAACGAGTGTGGACTTGGAGTCTCATTCTTGAAGTAATGGTAAAAGTTTTAGAGGGAACTCAGTGCTATTTCAGAGGAGTTCCTGACTGCTTTGCTTGTTTTTTTATTTCTTGTTTTTATGTGGCCATTTCTTTAGTGAATTGTAAATTGGCTGAGATGTCCATTTTACTTTTATATTTTTTACAGGTGTGTTTTTATGTGGTTAATTAGAGTTTATGCAGTATGTTTTCAAAAGCTTACATATATATTTTTTTTTCCCATTAACTAAAGAGCTAACAGCTCCTGAGTAGTTTTTGTCCATCCTTATATATTTTCTTTTTAAAGTCTGTAATTTCTGTGCTGGCATCCTCCTTACATTTGTTTATGCAAATTATCTGCTTTTTCTCAGTCTACTAATTTTTGAAGAAATGCTCATGATTGTCCTCAGTTGATGCTTAAAACATTCTGGAGATTTTTTGAGTAGTCACCCCTCTCTGAGACCTGTGTGTTTATGTAAGTTCAGAGACATTAGTCTTTTCATAGTTTCAGTGCTGGATTGAGGTTATTTTACACTGTTAAAAAAAGCAATTACTTCATCCTCTTGCCTGATGATGGCTGTCCACTCTCCCTAGAAAAGCACTAGTTCAGAGATGTTATGTGTGTGGAGTCTGTGGTGTCTCTGTGCTCCAGGAAGGGAGTTGATAGGGGGATTTATGTCCTGGAAACCTGTGTTTCATCAATACCTTGCATTATTCACTCCACAATGGGTCCCACAAGGGATCAGCCTTGGAGGTAGGCACATCCATCTCTACCTGCACTCCCCTGAATTCTCTTAGCACTACTCTTCTAGAAAAATGTGAGATTATTCCAATTGTTTTGCAACATGTGAAGTTTGTAGAACTTCATGTAGATGCTCGAAAAATTCAAATGGTCACATGCATTGATTTTTGAGACACAGCATTATGATTTTTTTCAGGAAGAAAATCTGCATTGATAGGAAGAACAATGGAGCGCTGAAAAACCTGGTTTAGTGGAAAGTGTCCCTGCCCATGGCAGGGCTATTGGGACTAGATGGTTTTTAAGGTCCCTTGCAATCCATAGGCCATTCTGTGATTCCATGATGCTGTGAACAGGTGGCAAATCTCAGGGAAAAAACCAGCCTCATGACTACACTACCTCTGCAAAATGAGTACAGCAAAATATTACAGGGGCTTACAAGAAGCTGCAGGAAGGGACTGAAGTTGTCCCAGGCCTATCTACCTTAATTAGTGATTTGTGTCTGGGTTCTGCAAAAGTTTGGATTTTCCTGGATTAATTTTCTGATAACCTCTGCAGATGTGATGTCTGGGACATTGCTGCTTGGACAATTGTTTATTGCAGCTGATATATTCTCTTCTTGACCTCATGACTCCCATCTAGTGTCTTGAGTCACTTGAGAATAGCTAATGCCTCAGCTCTCAGTTCCTTCTTAGTTTCACCATCAGCCAACTTAATGTTCACCTTCCTTCACAGTTACAGGAAATGAAGGTCTTTTGAGATAACAGAAGTGGAGATGAGCAGTATGTTTGGTCTATGGGGAAATAATGTGAACAGAGAGAAATTACAGATAGTAAAACTAGATGTGAGTTTCAGAGGTAGTTCTTAGAATTATTTTTTCTCTTAGATTCTAAAGCGTATTTAATGGTGTTTCATGGTTTAGCGAAAACTTCCAGAATTTAACTGAGTCATGTAGGCTTTCGCTCTTTGTGGGATTGGTTGTGCAGATAATGCATGCAGCAAATTTGTCATAACCCCTGGGGATATTCGTAGTGAGGAATGATGTAAAAAGGGCTGTCGTCCACCATCAGTTAACTGCTGCAAATGAGTTAATGGCATTTTTTTAGCACCAGTAAAACATTAAAAAGAAAGCACAAATAGTCAGGAAAAAAGACAGGTTTAATGAACTAGAAAATCTACATCGTTGTAGAGAGTGATAGGAAACATACAGTGTGCTGGCAGTATTCCAAACCTAATTCAGTTTATGTCCTGGATAACTAGATTTGACTCTTCAGTAATAAAAATGTGTAATGCCAGTTACGTAGTGCTCTTCATCGGAGAAAGGAGCATTGCTTGGGAAAGAAAATGTTTCAGTCCCAGCAGAGGGCAAAAAGGCTTGCTGTGACTGCTGTCTTTCCACACAGGGGTTATTTATGGCCCCTTTTATGGAATTTACGCCACGCCAGAATTTAGATGAGCTCATGTACAGTGTACAATGCACAGTGACTTGGAGCTAAATGGTTATGAAAGACATGACATTTGTGCACTTGTGGTGCCAGGTTTTAATGACTGAAGAATATGCATGTCTGTGTGAAGAATTATCAATGTAAGATTTTAGTCTACAGTGTGTAGATACTTTTTAGAATGTACCAATATCTTTGTAATGAAGTGAATTAATAAAAAATTAATTCTGTTCTTTGTACTTGAGATATTATTTCTTTAGGAATTACTTGCTGTACACAACTTCTTTTTGTGTCCAGTTCTTGAATGTAAAATAGAAGAAAACTTACAATTTTGGTATTTCATTGGAGGTATTACTAACTTCTCATTTGATCCCTGGGGACTGGGTTCTTGGGGAGGGAAGAAGGAAGAGTTTTCATTAAGCAAAAACAGGTGTAGCTGACTGTTTAACCCAATTTACTTTACAATAAGTTTGATTATTAATATGTCTGAAATCTGGCTTTTGGTTGCTATGATAAAAGTCACATGAAATAATAGTATCTCCCAATTAGTTTAATTTGGAAATTAGCAACTTATTTTGGCTTGCCTTGTGTTCAAACTGTAAAGTAATAGAGTGAGATTTTGAAAATTAATATATTTTCCTCTTGTTTGTTTGTAATGTGAGTGCAGGATGGAAGTGGTACTTCAGAGAATGTTCAGTTTCTCAGCTTCATTAATATTTTACATTTTTTAACACTATGTAGATAGGTTTTTCTATCATGCTAGAATAATAGGACTACTAAATTATTTATAAATAAAGTGCTTGTTTTAGATTCTGAATAATATTCTGATGTGGCTCTATATCTAGTTTGGGAAACAAATTAAAGCATAACATGCCAGAAGTTGTTCAAGTCTTCCTGAAATAACTTTTTCCTTATTTGTCTTGTTTCATGCAGGCTTTTCTTCACCGAATGATCCAATGTGCTGCAGCCAAAGTGGATAAAAATGTCACAGAAGAAACAGTTAAGGTTAGTCCCTTAATTATCTTTTTCTTCTTTTTTTGTATCTGGTGTTTCACTTATCTATGTTTTATTCTTTTACAGATGTTGTTTTCAAATATTGAAGATATTCTTGCAGTTCACAAAAACTTCCTGTCCCTTGTGGAGGATTGTTTACAGCCAGAACCTAACGCACAGCATGAAGTTGGAACCTGCTTTCTGAACTATGTATGCAATTCTTTATTTCAGCCTTTTTTCATACCTTTCTTTTATTTTTTGCCTTTATTAATTACTGTTATGATGATAAGTGTGCATGGTCATGAAGCCTAAATATGACTTGATTGCATAATGAAGAGTACTTTGAAGTTCATCTCTTGATTACTGTCATGTCTGGGAAAAAAAAAAAAAAATAGATGGGATGAGAGTGAAGAATGAACATAATAAATGACAAACTTTTGTTGTTTCATCATTTTCATATTCACCAAATTATCTCAGGCTGACCAACTGAACCCTGCTACTTGGGTGAAGCTGTGCCTGTGTGTTAGACAGAGGTACAAGGTTGCTTGCAACAACAAGAGTAGTACTATCTTTTTATTCCCCTTTAGTGCAAAAAGATGAATATTTAGTGAAGAACTGTATATACTGGATAAAATGTCCATCATTCTGGATTGTGAAGGTATTTTATTTCAAATAACTGCAGTACTCCCACAATTCTGCTTGTATATCCTGTAGTAATTGCTATCTAGGAGTATTATTTTTCCTGTTGGAGCAAAACAAGGATGTTACTGTTACAGAGCTTTGCAAAATGAGGACAAATTAGTTTACTTTCAGTTGTAGACCTAACAAAAGGTCTAGGTTTCGTTCTTAGAAATTCATGGTTAGAGTCCCATTTGTTTGTTAAGTCTGATTATTCATTGTGGCAGGAGAAATCTATTAATGGATAGTGGAAACAATTTACAGAAGTTGAGTAACATCAGTTTTTAACTCTGCAGAAAAATGGATCATATTTGAAAACAAGTGTTAGCAGATAAATTGGGTAATAATGTAAACAAATCAGCTACTCATTTTGCATTTTCTTCATGTATGTTTTTGTCCTGTATGTTTGTGGTAGTTCAAGCTCTGAAATATTTCAGCAAAACCTTAGGAAGTTCATCAAAGGCAAATGTAAGGAATTGCATCTGGGAAAACATAATCCAGAAGTACAGCACAGGCTGGGATCTACCTAGCTGGGGATCAGCTCAGTGGAAGGGGACCTCAATGTCCTGATAGACAACCATCTCAATATGAGTGAACAGTGTGCTGCTGAGACAAAAAAAATAAAGCCAAGAGCATGCTGGGTTGCATCAGCAAGGGCATCACCAGCAGAGATAAGGACGTCATTATCACTGTCTGCTTGCTGCTTGATAGGCCACAGCTGGAATTCTGTGTTCAGTTGTGGTCCCTGCTATACAAAAGAGATGTGGATAGACAGGTTTCAGACAACCACCACAAGGATGATCCTGGGAAGTGTTCCATGTGGCTTCCTGAAAGAACTGGGTTGGTTCAGACTTGAGAAAAGAAGGCTTAAATGGGACTTTATCACTATGTTCCAGTATTTAAAAGGTGGCTGCAACGATGGAGATTCCCATTTTATAGAATCACGTGGATAATATGAGGGGTAATTGGTACAAGTTTCTCCTGGGGAAATTCCAATGGGACACCAGAAAAAAAAAATTCACAGTGAGAACAATCAGCCATTGAAATAATCTCCCCAGGGAAGTGATGGATTTGTCAACATTGGACACATTTAAGATTCCACTGGGCAGGGTTCTGGGCCATCTTGTCTAGACCATGCTCTTGCCAAGAAAGGTTGGACCAGATGGTCCTTGAGGTCCCTTTCAACCTTGTTTTCTATGAATCTGTGTTTGAAATTCCCAAGTGGTGCTCCCAGACTGTTCATAATTTGAGGCTAGACCTCAAATAATAAATGTATGAAGACGAGCTGAGTTTCTAGAATGAAGGCTATATTAGCTATTCAGCTTTGCAAAGTGTTCATTCCATGTTTTATTAATTAAAAAAAAAAATCAAAATGACAAGTGCAAAACAATGTCTCTCTTTGTTTCTGCAGAAAGAGAAATTCCGTATCTATGATGAATACTGTAGCAACCACGAGAAGGCACAGAAAGTTCTTCTTGACCTGAACAAAATAAGAACAGTGAGGACGTTTCTTTTGGTAAATAAACTTTGAACTGGTGTTTTAACTTCATATTTTTTGACAGGCCAGTGAATTTTCAGCACTGTCACCTCCCCCATGTAATAAGTACCAGCACCCCTGTAAGTGATTAGTAGACTGTTTTAGCTGGGGTTGATGTTCCCAGAGGAAGGAGGTGTATAAATCATACTTTCACTGCTGTGCTTGGATCTGTGGATAATACAACATTAGGCAGAGTGCCTTGAACATTCTGGGCAGGAGACAAAGGTGTGAATCTCTAGAAAGGACAAAGAATAGGATAAAATAGATGAGGAGAGACAGGGAAAGGAGTTGCAGAAAGGAACTGAAGTACTCAGCAGAACTTCTGAAGGGGGAGGTCCATGTTCTGGTACTGTAGCCAGCACTGTTGTAGACAGAAGAATCTTTTGTTATGGATCATAGAATAGCCATTCTAATCTTAGACACTGACTTAATCTAAGTTGAAAGAAACAGCTCCATAAACAGTCTTTCACTTGATAAGACAAGTAAGGTGGGATTTGAAAATGTTAAGTGTGATAGTCCTTGTGGTTTTTCAACAGCAAAACCAATTTCCATGTAAATATTGTGTTTAAATAGTTGACTAATATATGGTTTTAATAACAACTTTTAATAGTTGTTAAAAACAGGATTCAGTGTGGAATGATTTTTGTGCTTCCTCCATGGAAATTTGTAGCCTACTATATTGGAACTTAAGTACCTGAGGTGTCCATGGATATGCTGTCAAATTCAGGAGTGATCAGATTTGGTGAGTGTGTTTTGGGACTGGAGACCAAACGACCCTATCAGCAAAGCATCACAGATGTGTTTGAGGAAAAAAAGATTCTGCCAATGCTGATAGTATCACAAGTCTTATTTAATTTTATTAATTATTTTTAGCATGCATAGGGTTTCACCACTGCTGTTGACAGAGCTCTTGCTGAAGTCCTATTGCAGGTCACTGATGGTTTGAAAGATACCAGATCTGACTCCCCAGCTGCACTTACTTACAGCCAAGTTAATGAGCAGTGTGGGAATTTTATTGTGGGAAATTCTGTGTGACACGAGGCACCATCTGCCTTTTTTGCTAAGAATCTCTTATACAGAAATGGTTATTCACAGTTAAAAACTTCTTCAGAGTTGTCCTATTTTCCCTTAGTGGTTGAAACAGTATCCTTCACCTCCCAGACTGAGGAGCTTCATACACATGGTTCTTGTATTGGAAGCTGCATGGCCAGACTCAACAGGAAAGAGTGAATGCTGACTACAGAGGCAAAAAGCAAAATACTCTGTAGAAAGATTGCAAAGATCTTGTTTTGTGACAAAGAAAGCCAAGTGTGCCATTGTGGCAGTTCATGATGTGTCAGTGTTACGCGCTCTGGGGCACATGCAGAGGGCTTTCTCATCTGGTTTGGGTTCCTCATAGATTTGGGGCATGTCTGTAGGATTCAGTGGCAGTAGACTAACCTAGAGAGCAAGACATAAGACTGTATGATTTGAAAGCACAGTCAAAGCCTTCCAGGCACACCAAAGGGTTCAGGTCATTAGAGCTGTGGTTATCTATAAATAATTGGGAGCAGAAACCAGAAGTTTTGAGCCTTTGAGTATAGATGCAATTGTTATAATAACTATGGTCTGGATTGCCATTATCTTACTCGGTCTTTATCAGTAAAGCTTTTGTGTTGGCAGGTTAAGTGAGATCCTTTAGGATGAAAAATCCTTTAGGATAAGACAGAAGCTGGTAAAGCATGAGCACAAAGGCTTAAGGGTGGGTGTGGAGATCCCCATAGCAGTGCTGGTTGTAGGATATGTGTGGGGCTGCCATCCAGTTGTGCAGCCTCTGTTCCATCAACAATATTTCTGCATGCAGACCTGTGGCCTGTGTTGATCTGGCTGTCTTAAACTGCTTTTGTTTAGTGTCCTCAGCTTAGACAACTTGATCTTTGAAGCTGAGATTATCTCATACCATTGCATCACAATTCCTTCTGATCTCTCCATAAAATAATTGTCATCATTACTTTAGGTCTTTATGTACTTACACTTTAACTCCAGCTATTCCAAATATTTGCTGTGATGTCCTTTGTGTCTTTTCTTATCCCCAAAAGCCCTTACTCCTTTCTCTCTCTCAGCTGCTTTTATGTGGCACTTCCACCCAATGTTTAATTTGCTCTCTACTTCCATAATCAGATGTCTTGTTGAGACTTTTTAATAGCCTTTTGTCTATGACTTCAGGATATTTTATTCATTGCATATCAAATTTAAATATAGGACCATGAAAACAGAACATGTTTTTTTTTGAGGTGTGTATTAGGACGGCCATGTGCCAACACTCAAACCATCTTTGATACTACTTAATGCTGGACACACTTTTTAGAAACAACAACAGCTATAGTAGTCTCCCTGAAATATTTTTATTTCTGTTTGTTGAAGTCTGAAAGCATATTTTGAGCATTTTATTTACTTTTAGTTTCAAACTTTAAGAAAAAGTCCTCTTCATCAGACTGGATAAAGAAGGTACTTAAATGAGAAGCCTGCATTCTGCCTTTGTGCCTTCCTTGTCATGTGTGATAGCCTGTGCATGTGTTCAAGACTGTACTTTTGACACTCTTGCAAACCTCCCTCCTTACACATAAATATACGTATTTACCGTTTCTGTGTATTGTAACCAAACTCTGCTGTGTACCTATGCCCTTGTCTTCCTTTCTGATAATTTTCTTGGGATTTTTCAATAATTTGTGAACCTGTTCCCACTGCAGAATTGCATGCTTCTTGGGGGACGCAAGAACACAGATGTACCCCTGGAGGGATACCTAGTGACTCCAATACAGAGAATATGCAAGTATCCCCTTCTTTTGAAGGTACTTACAAGTTTTTTATTGAGGACTTTATACTTCCTATATAAAACTGGTTGCTAAGCATGTTTCTGAACTCCAGGAACAATCTTTCTACGCAGTGAATTATCTCTTTATTAAGATATTGGGCCCAGCCTTGCTCTCATTAAAGCTGGTGGCGAGTCTTCTGACATCAGTGTTAAAAGAACTGAGGAGTTTGGCTGGATCGAGATGATTAGCTCTGTTCTGCTTGTACTTGTAAGGTTGCCTCTCCATTGTTGGACAGAAGTGAGCCATTTGGGAGAGTTTAATGACCCTAATTTCAGCTGGGTTTAATCATGCCCTTGCTTAAAATGCTTGGCATAGAAGAGTTTGTTGATGACATACTTTGATGATACTAATTTACCATCAACAAATCGAAAATGAAAAGTATTAATTGATTTTTTTCCACAAGAAAAACTGTGGAGTAAGAGTAAGGTGTTGTAAATGGTTTTATGTACAATTATATGTTTATTTTTATCATATTGTGACAACTTAAATAAATTAAAAATGTTAATGTGGTGATCAACATTAGATATTCCAACCTCTGAATTTGTAATTTACCGTGTTAGGAAATAAAATACAAGAAAATAAGTATTTTAAGAAAATCATTGCTTAACAAATTAAGGTCTTGTATTGCTTATTGTTCCAAACTCTGGGAGGAAAACCAGAGCTGATTCTACTCCAAAAGCTACCTGAAAAATGATTATTGAACAGTATTTTTCATAATGCTTGTGTGAGTTTTGATCTGCAGGATTACTAGTTGTGAGGCATATGACATAAAAAAAAAATCTAAAAAGAAACAGCTCAGAATAAAAGTTTTTAAAACAAATTAAAAATACAATCATTACAATGAGGTGTGAGTCAGCCCAGATAGCTGTGGCTTTACAGTTCCCTTGGTCTATTTTGGAATTATTTTACTATTCTATTTTTGAAGGGCATACAGATAAAACAGGGAAAAATGACTAATTAATTACATTAGAGCAATGAAACAAATATATTAAGAAAATTCAAGTGCAGGGTGTGGTGGCAGCAGGGTTAGAGCTTTGCTGAAGGCTGTTCTCAGACAGCCCAGCTGTTAATGGGTAGCTGGTAGCTTGAAATGGGAAGTCTCAAACAAATGCTGGTGACTCCACTTTTGTTTATCAGCATGGCTGCCAGTTCCATCTGAAATCAGTGAGTCACCTAAGTATTGTTCAGTGCTTTGCTGCATTGCACGAGGTTAAACAATAGTGTGGAGCTAAAGAAATGTGTTTTCTGCCCACATTTGCAGGAAAGGCAGGTGCTAATTTTGCCATGAGTGAACTACTGGTTTTTTAAGCAGAATTGTTATCCTTGCTCTTGAACAGTTGTATCCTGCAGAATATAATAAACAAACAAACAAACCTAAACCCCAAAGCTTAACATGAAGAAACATTGTTGGAGGAGAAAGTAGCAGAAATACAAACTTGTTCCTAAATCATGATGATTATTTATTGTTAGTAATTAGTTACTCTTGAGTTTTAGTGTCCTACTAGGACACAATTTTAGAAGGGTTACTACTTTTCTGCTTAGGAAAAGAGAAGACTGGCTACTTTATTTTTGTATGCTGGTTTGGTCTAAGACTCCTGTAATGGAGACCTTTAGAGATCAAAGACTGGTTTCTTTTTCGCTTTTATTTTCTTTGGTTTTTTTTTTTTTTTTCTCTTTTTTTCCCCCTTTTTCTATGTCTAAATAGGAATTACTGAAGCGGACTCCAAGGAAGCACAGTGACTATGCAGCTCTAATGGAAGCTCTCCAGGCCATGAAAGCTGTCTGTTCCAACATAAATGAGGCCAAGAGACAAATGGAAAAATTAGAATTTTTGGAAGAATGGCAGTCTCATGTTGAAGGATGGGAGGTACTGTCATAAGATTTGTTGCTTTCTGTACTGAGGAGGGAGTAATAGTTTTCAACAAGTATGTATTGCACTGTTTTTCTGATCCTGAGATTATGTCAAGTCCACTGTTCTGTGCAATCACAGCTTTTGAGTTCTACTCTGTAAATTAAATTGTCCATGACTGAGCAATGCTGTATGAAATAGCAGACTTCAAGGGAGGATAGTTATTTAGCATTTGTATTAACATGTGTCTGTGCACACAGACACATCTATAAACCCTAATTTAAATGCTGATTTTATTTTACTTCTGTCTATTCTGGCCTAACAGCACTTCATCTGGTTGAAAAAAGTTTTGTTTATTGTTTATTATTGGTTAAGCATTGAGTCTATAAGTTTTTGTCAGCTTGTTGGTAGACTCTTAATATTGGGTGAGCTAAACTAATTTAAACATATTCATTTGAATATGTGTGAGATTTGTGGAGCTTTTTAATGGTTTGCAAATGGAAGGATTTTAGTGTTCCCACCAGGTTTTGTGAAGTAACCATAGATCTGGTTCTGAGTTAGAATTCTAGGTAGTAACCAGCAGAACCACCCTTTCTGAAAGAAAACAACAAGATCAAGCAGTTGTAGCACCAAAATCTTCCTTTTGAATTATTCTGAGCACTATAATTAGTTCATATGGAAAGACAGGTGCAGATAAGACAGTATCTTTAAATTGCCTTGGGAGTTTTGTATTGACATATCTGAGCTGACTGTACTGAGGTGGAAAGCAAACACAACTGAAGTTTCAATGAAAGAAATATAAAGCAGTGTAACCATATTCAAAACTTACTTTAAAAAAACAAAAAGACAGTTTTTTTTAAGAGGAAGATTTCAACATGGAAGCAGTCCTTTGCTTTTTTGGAATACTTTGCTCAAATATATTAAATATATTACTCAAATATGCTTCTTCTCTCCCTGAGAAAGCTGCTTAAGAACTGGAGGAAGTGATTTTATCTCTTTAAGCTTTGTGGAAGGCTTGCAGACTGGGAGATATAGCCAGAAAGATATGTTTGTTGCATGCTAGTGTGGTGGTGAGAGATCTCAGTCTATATAATGGAAAATTTCCATTGCATAGGGTCAAGGAAAGAAAGGGTTAGAGATGTGGGTGGGACACTGAAGCAAAGAAAGCCTCAAGACAGACTTGTCTGAACTCTGAGCTCCCCACAAGGTCTGACAAATAACAATTAGAACTTTGACTAGAGTGGACAACTTTTAAGTAGCTATTTGTAGTAATAGGTAAAAACGCAGAAATAAGAAATAGTTTCTACATGGCTCTGTTCCCTTCCTACACCTCCTGATTTTACTGTACCTGCTGTTTCTTGAACTTTGCTGTGCCTAAGGATGTGCTCTGCTTCTGCTGTAGTGGATTTAGCTTTCCCCTGTCATCCAGAAGGATTCAGCAGAACAAGCCACTGTCTGAAAGGAGCGCAGATCTGAACAAAGACCCCCCTAAATACTACCCATGACACCACATAATTATTTCCTGTATGCTCCATGTGAAATCTCCTGATCAGTGGACTTTTGCAAACTTTTGCTTTGTTGTTAATTGAGTGGGAAGACTTGGTTCATTCTAAATGTGGATTAAGTGACTAATTTTACTTTTATCAAAATTCTGCATGTTTCTTCAGTGCATTGTGTGATTTGAAATGTTTCACTTCAGGTATTTTTTTCCTTGTGTAGCAGCATTTTCAAAAGTCCTTTTCCATTTTTGGCAAATCATCTCATGTTGGAGCTCAGCACACTGTAATGTTTTGGTACAGGATAATCACTATGAAATACCACTGAAATTCACTGTCCATCATCAGAAGGAATTTTAGCAAGTAGAAAAGTGATTGAATTCCTGGTCCATGTTCAGACAAAACTTTCTGCACTTATTTGGAACCCTCTGAAATAAAATAATCCTAAACAAATGCCATTGTATTGTTTATGGGATTTAGGAAAGAAAGGAGTAATATAAAGTAAAATTCTAAATTATCAAATTGAGAGGAGGTCTAGTTGATGTCATGTCACTTAAGAGCTGCTTCTTTAGGTGAAAATGTATTTCTTCTTGTAATTAGCTTGAAGTTGCTGTCATCAACAATAATTTGGGAAGGTTAGTGTCTCTAAACATCTAAATGCATTGGAAATATTTGTGTGATAACCTCATGATAGAAGCAATAGCAAGCTAAGTGCTGAATACTTTATGGCAAGGAAATTTGCTAAATAATCCTTATTGCCTATCACCACTTTATTCCTTCTATTATTTTTAACTTTTCAATTAAATTTTCTACTGCACTACAGTGATTAAAATTCTTCTACTTTCCTCCAATATCTGAGTCATAGATATTTGTCAAATCCTTCTTAATGAACACACTCAAGTATAAAGTTACAGTATTATTAACTCAATGCATTATTAGTCATATAAGTTGGTTAAGAACTTACTGTTCTCAAACCTCTATCCCTGAATAGGGAATCCACTTTTCCTGCATTAAGTTTCTTCTGAATTCTTGGTGCAACATCCGGTAGGAAGTGTGGTTGCTTTTGGAAATGTGTGAATGAGCAAAGGTAACAATAAAGAAGGAATGCATTTGAAACAGACTTATTCTCCCTGTGCACAGAGTGTATTCTCTACTCTGTAACAAAGTAATTTCCCGCTAACCTCGGTGGGTTATTTTATTGTGGTTTTTTTTTTTCACCTTCCCTCTCCCTAGATTTCATTTTAGGATTTCACCTGTGCTTGAACTCTTTCAGTGTGCCATTGTCTTAAAACAGGACGCTTCCAGTAGAGTTATGTGGTGTTTATTGTATTTTAGCTGACCAGGTTTGATATCAAATGTCAACCAAAGGGTGCGCAATCTGGCAAAATTGCCTTGATCTTAACATGCGCATCTTTTTCAGAAATAGTATAAGGTTAGTTCTTGAAATGGTAAGAATTCCAGAGCATGTATATGAGCTAACAGTATTTTGAAGGATTCCCAACAACTACAAAAAAGAAGTTCCTGAATGCAATGTTTGAGGGTGGATTTAATTAAATAAACATCTGGTTTTCTGCAATGCTGAAAATAAAGAGGCAAACTTGTTGGAGATTTCCTTCCAGAAGGAAATGCTTAGCACATTGCTTGGCCCCAACTAGAAGGAAAGGGAAAAAAATAAAGACTATTTTTAGAATCTGATCAAAGCATGACTTGAATTCCTATACTTAAGTGTCATAAAATGAAACTTGTGTTTATTATGATAAAAATACAGATTCATGGAAAAATGGAACATCTGTTTCAAGAAAGATGATTTTGAATATAATGACTTTCTCACTCAATTTCCTAAGTGGTTAAATTTATTGGCCTAAATTCAGAACTTGTGTAGGTGTCTGTCTCAATTGGAGAATGGCTCAGCAGCTGAAGGAGTTTTTCAGTAAAATTTGTGTGCATGTCTCAGTGAGAGAAGAAAAACAAAAACTGTTGCATTTTTTGTAAGCTGGAGGCTGAACAACCTAATCTGAGTCATAGGCTGACTTAGTGACAGTAGCAAGGCTGACTTAGTGACAGTAGCATGGGGTATTCTGTTCCTTTCCATTCCAACATATCAGGTAATATTTTACAAATTTCTGTCTTAAACTCTGGAATTTCTAGGCCTTCCATGTTTTATTTGTTCCCTATGTCCATATGCAAGTACAGAAGAGTAAGTTCTGACTTTTATCACTATTAACTTACTTGCCAATGACTCAGTATAG
Source organism: Pseudopodoces humilis (assembly GCF_049639895.1). Lineage (NCBI taxonomy): Eukaryota > Metazoa > Chordata > Aves > Passeriformes > Paridae > Pseudopodoces > Pseudopodoces humilis. Next base: position 33,456,658 of record NC_142200.1, on the reverse strand, counting down.
TAAAACCTCTCTACTTGACAGAAGTTTGCCCAGAATATGCAGATTAAGTACCTTATTTTTGTAACAAAAAATACCAACCAATCCTGCTTTTTGTTTGAAGGTAATAAAAGTAATTTTTTTAATGTCAAGAGGGATATATAATGAAACGAGGATGAGGGAGGGTTTTTTTTAAATTTCTTGTGTATAGTCTTTCTCCTTGAAGTCCTTTTATTTTTCTATATGGTTATGGTAGCCCACATTTCAGGCCTCTCACCTGAGCTGTTTCCTTAGAATCATTGGTCTCAAAGGTTATCAGAAGCCAGTTATAACTAAGTGGCCTGCAGGCTCCAAGACTTTATGGGATTTTAATTTCCATACCAGCTATCCTCAAAAGGCACAGAGTATTTCGTTGGGGCGCTACCCACAGAAGAGGATTGCTGTACAGTCTTCAGTGACCCAGTAGGCCAGATGGAGGTAGAACTAGTCTAGATTCACAGTATAAACCTGCTTTGCAGGTAGTTCCCCCCCCCCCCCACCCCAGCTGAATAATTTATATGATTTGTTGGAAGATGATTAAAATAGGTTTGTTTCTACAATGCATGGCATTTTTAAATTGAGAGATTACACAAATGCTGGTTTCACTGAAAATAGCCTGTGATTTCTACTTGCAAGTACTGTAAATAGCATAAGAAGCATGAATAGCATAGTAGTAGTGATTTTACATTCAGGTTGAGCAACTCTATCATCTCCTCTTACAAGCACTGAGTTTAAATGTCTGTGAAAACTTTGAAATAGCAAATTGCTTTTCAAATTCATGTCGCTCATATTGGAAATCCCTGTGGTAGTTTCAGTGCACACACTTAATGAAAAGATGTTTGTGTCAGAAGGTTTTGGTAGTACTGGTTCAAAAAATATTGTAGGTAGTGTAGTTCAGTTTTAGCTGTGCAGCAGAAAGTCTCACCTGCTTCTGGGATGAGAGTGACCCCTCATATGATAATGCAGAATTGAGCCTTCCCCAGGAGAGAGACAGCTTGGAGCTGGATAAGAGAATTTTCCTACTGGGCTGAATATCAACTGTAGCTTGGTGTTCCTGCTGAGAGCCCATGGGAAGGTTTAAGGTATAGCTCCACCCTTCATAAAAACTTGTTATGGTTGTCAGCCCTTTGAATTGCATGGTAGATATGGCAGTGCCTGTGTGTGCTCTCTGCTTCGTCCTTCCTCAGGCATGTTTTTCATCTCTAAGGAATGTGGTGGAGAGCAATGCTCACCCCAGATGCAGAAAGAAGCAGTGCTTTCATATAATATGCCCTTCCATTTTTCTCCCTTTCAGCTCCAAAGTCTAGGAACAGGCAAATCCTAAGTATTACATGGGCAGGGGAGTGACAGGGGATTTTTCTGCAGTAGCAGTGTTATGTAGGACAACAAAATGTGACTTCTGATCTTGTTTTCTTATTCCCTTGGAATTCAGCAAATAGAACAGCACTAACAAAATTCACTGACCTCTGATCACACCAGCATGGATTGTGATCTTGTCAGAAGGTGTCTGAGAAGTGACATTAACACTGTTCATGTCCACTGTCTTTGGATGAAATGTCTCAGAGGGAAAAAAAAAGTATCTTTAGAACCTTGTTTTCACCATCTAGCAGTATATTTTAGAAAGGGAAGGAAATTAGGAGGATAACATTAGCAAAGGGTAGTAATGTGAGACAGATAATCCTCACAGCCATACTGTCACACTGAACTTGAATCGTGAATGAGGCAATTGTAAATAGGTCAGGTAGCCTGAATTATATATACTTAAAATATGTATTAAATGTGTTAGATTATGACAGGATGCTGGCACAGTAGCAGATTTTGTTAGGACTGTTGGGAAAAGGTTGTGTTTTTCCATACTGAAAATTAAATTCTTCAATAAGAAATGACAAAGTTTTGTATAAAATCCTTTCTATGAAAAAAAATCCCATCCTTTTTTAGAAAGCTGAAACTTCTCGTACAATTCTGAAGCTTTAGGCTGATGTTTTTTGGCTTCCTAACAAAAAACTACTATTTTTATGCAAAGTTGAAGTTTTGTGTAAAAACAAACTAAGACCCTTTAGAAAATATATAACCCTTTAAAATGCAAATTTTTAGTAAGTACTATTCCAGCAAATATGAAACACAGAATAAAATATTGTTTACTCTTTAATACACAAAAGCAATGAAATGGAAAAAAGTGACCTGTTTTTCTGCAGTTATGGTCAACAAGCATTACACACAGCCCTAATTTATGCCTACTTTATATCACTGAGTGTGCTTTTAAAATGTTTCAATATTCAATTTTGGATAAAACTATAAAATTAGTATGCTGGTACTGATGCTGTCTTAGAAGGGAAATATGTTGTAGTGGCTGTAGGTGACATTCATCTTTAGCTTGTTTGATCACTTGATCCTGAAAGGAACTGGGGTGGTTAGTTAATACAGATCTGAAGTGGCTTTACTTAGAGACCTGGCTTGTGTTCCAGTGTGATGGTTGTGCAATCTCATCTCTGTAAACAGACTGCATTCTCCTCAGGACAGTCTGAGCTATTGCTCAATATTCACAGCTGTGACATACAAAGGATGAGCAGTAGGATGAAGAACTGTGCGAGCAGAACGCGTGATCACTTCTTGGCTCTTAATTGAATCCATTTTTCTTGGGACTACTGTGGTTAGATCAAGAAGAGGAAGTAACTGCTGCTGTCGCATGCCGAAACCATTCAGAACATGTGTAGATGACAGGAGAGTCCTGGCTTTTGCTGGTTTTCCAAGTTGACTTTGACTCCCTCAAGTCAGGAAACTTGTCAGACCCTGAGTGTATGGTTGGTGCAGCCAGCACAATAGATAATTATCAATAGGATTGCATGTCTGGGTGGACATGCACGTGGACAGCAGCTGTGTCCCACAGGAGCATGATTTTTCAGACTAGCAAAATTCACCTCAGAATTTAAGGTAGGCTTTCTTGAGAGATAAATTTCTCTTTACAAGACATAGAAGCGCTGCGAATTTTTCGTGTAACTTTTTTTTAAAAAATATTTTCCTTGTTAAAGTTGTTTCTCTTACATTAACTTTTATGAAAATGCCTGATGCCTTTTCACATGAATCTGTCTTGAAGCAAAAATGAGGCATGGGAAATTTCATCCCAAACATCTAAACCTTACCAAAATCCTGATGTCTTTGGAGTAGGTTAGGAGGAAGTATACTAGACAATCCCAGCTGCACATACCACTCTTAGCTTTGCCCAAGTTTTATGTCTTGCTGGTTTTTAATTTTTGTTTTTGTGCTTAGTTTAATCTAGTGTGGAAGTATCTACCCTTAGTGATGTTCAAGTCACAGGTTGCTTCAGCTTCCAATTTCATCATGGCATAGATTATGTCTTGTAAATTCCCCATTTTCAGACATTTCTGAATAAAGTTACTGAGGATAGGAGTTATTGGATAAAGTTGGCCTGATTTTCAGGAGAGATTTTTGCACGAAAGTAATATAGTTTGGAAACTTTTTGTGATTAAACTATTCACAAAGCTGGTGTTAAGCATTATTACAGATAATTACATAATTACAATGCAATAAATTACCATGGCTTGTTTTTTCAGTCTTTCCAGAGAATCATTATGCTTGTGAGTTTGTATAAGAAAATTTTCCTTAGTTGATGCAAAGTACTTCAGTTCTCACTAAAAGAGTAATCTCTTTCCACTCAATTTTAGGGGTCCAACATCACAGACACGTGTACAGAAATGCTGCGAAGTGGACTACTACTGAAAATTTCAGCAGGAAATATCCAAGAGAGGATATTTTTTCTTTTTGATAATCTTCTGGTCTACTGCAAAAAAAAACACAGGTAAATGGTTGCTTTCAAAAATAATGTGTTTTTCTCACAGTAGTATTGATCATGAGTATGCTGTTCTATGGGAACCACAGCATAAAAGTTTACATTTAAATTTATCAACCAAAGAGAATTGTATTTAATTCAAGCAATTGGAAAGACAAATTATATGGATGCAGAGTCCTAGTGGTGAAATGTGGGGAAAAAGAATCTGGTTTGTCAGCCTTCCACAGCAGGTTATATGTGATGGCCTCCCTCTCTCCTAGGAAGTGTAAACAGTCTGAATTTTTAGTTCAAACAGATTAGTATTGTAGCTTGTGCAATGAAATAAGTCTTTACAGATTCAAGAGTTTCATGCCTTATATTTGTTATCAGGGGAAACAGCCAGAAAGCTGCTGCTTGCTGCATTCCAAAGCACAATTCCTTAGTACAGCAATGAGCTTCTGTAGATAATGTTGTAAAAAATAAGGGTTCTCCTATGTACATATATTCCTCTTGATGCTCAGGTTTGTCTCTTTAATCCCGAAGTTGTTTTAAAGTAGCCACTAAATACGTATTACTGGGTAGGTATTTGATAGATTCCAGGATAAATCTTCTTTTAGAAATTTCTGATATTTGTTGAAGTTTATTGTCCAGCAGTGACAAATAAGTTGCTGGTTACATAATATCTTTTCAGTTGTCCTCCGCTAAGTTGCATATTTTCGTAGCCATATTCTTACTAAAATGCACTAATGGATGAAAATCTCAAAATGCATGGAAGGTTGTCTGTGGTTTCTTTAGTTTTGAACAATCAAGTCCTTGGCTGGTACCATGGTGGCATCTCTGCAGATATAGGAGTAACTCAATTTAGAATATAATTTCTAAGTTTAAGATGGGAAATTGATTGATTATTTCTGGTAAGATACTTTAAATATTGATTGGCAAGTATGTAAAGAGAGAAAATGCATTTTGTTAATTTTACAAAAACTGTCTTGCCTTTATGGTCTGAGATATTTTATGTAATTATTAACCATCCTTTTGTGGCAGAGTTGTGTAAACATGGAATGCCATATTTGGGTTTACAGTTTTAAAACTTAGTAGAGCTATTTGATTTACTCACTTTGGAAAGAAAAAAAAAGTAATACTGAAACCTTATGCTTTATACTGACTTTGCTTTTTTGCTTTCTTTGTATTTTTAATGAATTACTCAATTTTTGAATAATAAATTTGCGGTGTCGTATTACACATAAGACAGTAAAGAAGTAATGAATGAGAGGCAGGTAATTTCCTGAAAATTAGTACCTCTTTGGAGTGAATGAAGGTCAAAATCCAGGAGATCCTTTATTCTTAGGAACTGACCTTTGTTTGATATACAGTATTAATTATCATCATAGGCAGAAATGGGTCGACAATAATCCCTGGCTTATCTGAGGTGTAAAAAGCTGTCTAGAACTGGGGCTCTCCAAAGGCATTGGCTTTGCTGGGAACAGTTACAGCAATGCAAAGTCCTTTAGAATATATTGCAGTGAAACTGCCACAAAACCTCAGCAATCCTTAATTACAATTCTTGGTTAACCCTTACATTAAGAAGGAAAAATGTCTTCATTCTTCCCTACATAAATCCCATTTATGATGCTAATGTACGTAGGTCAAGATTTGTATCCTAAGATGTTCTCATTTAATTCTTTTCAGTCACACGAGCCCCATGCTGAATTTCTAGACTAACGTAGGGAGGCCACATCAGCTAGGAGGAAAGGCTCTCCTTTTTTTTGTCTTTGATGGCAAACAGCATGTAGGTACCCAAGTGTTGGAACAGAGCTTTTACAGAGTGAGACTTTCCCGATGAGCTCTCATTCAGGCAGGAATTTGCAGCTTGCTCGTATCAGCTGTAGCACCTTTGCACTTCCATCAGCAGTGTCCCCATTCAGCAGCGGCTTCCACCGTTCAATTGCACAGGTATAAAGGCACTGTGATCCTCACTGTGGTCTCTAAGTGCTGCATGTACAGGTAGCAGTGTAGAAGCATAGAAGAGGGGAGTGGATGACGTGCTTGTCTGCTCTTTCTTTTTTCAGGAGATTGAAGAACAGCAAAGCATCTTCAGATGGCCACCGTTACCTTTTCCGGGGCAGAATAAACACGGAAGTGATGGAAGTAGAGAACGTAGATGATGGAACAGGTGAGTATATTTGTCTGGCTCATTTACTGAGCTGTCTTTTGAGGTGCTCATATCAAATGCAGCTTCATAATTTCTTTGAGAGTGAAGGATGCTCCTTTATATTTCGAAAGAAAGAGGAAGATACTGCTTTAAAAAAATCTATTAATAATAAAGTTCAGCTTCTGAGACACATCTTTGCTTTCATCCATTATTAGCTGGGCAGCCATAGATGACTATTTTATGCTTATACGAACAGTAATAAAATAAGGTGACATTTATTGCTCAACTGAAATTGCATATTTAACTTCACTTTACAGCATTCCAGCACTCTTAAAGAACTTATCCCTAGGTACATGGTATATTTATAGCAGCAAGTGGAAAGCCTACCTCTTTTGGGATAAAACACTATAAATGCTAAAATTGTAACATAAGAAAGGTTTTTTAAAAATATCTTTAGGGATATAAGCTGTAAGATTACTTGAAATTTTCCTGACATACATCAGTAAAGTGAAAACCCAAAGTATTCCTAGACATGTCAATTTTTGTTTTAGAAACTTGAGTTTAAACTTTGAGCTTATCAGTAATTACTTTTCCTTGCAATTATAGCATTTTGGGCTTTTTCAATGTAAAGCTAAAGAAAAATAGCAGTATGTGAAACTTGCAGTGGCATTGCAAATATATAAGCCTGGAGGGAATTTCTGTGAGTTATATATTGCTTCTCCTGATATTTTAAAATAGTGTTAGGTTTTTCCTCTACTATGGGTTCCAAGCATTTCTCAATGCAGTTTTGTTCTAAAATTAAGAATTAATAACAATGATTTTACTTTTAAGTAAGATTCATAGGAATTGAATATTTATTTTGAACTAGGATTTTTTTCTTCTATTCTTGAGTTCCTTGTGTTCAATATAGTTTGCTCACTTCTTGTTTTACAGTAGAATTGACTTGGATAACTAATTGACTATTGTTCTTATTGCAACAAAATAGTTTATTGGAAGAATTTTGTCTTTTCCTCCATCTCAAATTTTAAAGTCTTTCAACCTTTTTTCATGTGTTGTGTTTTTATTTTATTTCTTATTTTATAATTTTATTTTTGTCCTTTGGATTTTGTTTTTTGATCAGTTTGCTTCCATCTCTTGTCATTCACATTCAATTTTATAAAGAAAAAACATTAATAAATGCCTGAAATTCATAACTGAAGTGTCTAGAGCTGAAATTTTACTGCTGCCAGACTAATTACTGTAGTGCTGCAACATGGGATGTCTGCTCCTAATCCCAGAATTTTCTGAGAGCATTATTTTTCAGTCCTTTCATTTGTGTTCCAGATATATTTATATGTATAGGTATTATATAATTAAATAGTTATATATATTTATATATGTATACACTGTATTAATGTTTGAGAGTAGGCTTGATAATTACTTTCTTTTCTGTAGTGAATTTTATCTTACCATTTCTGCAATTTGTTAAGCATTCAGAATTCACATCTTGTTCCCCTAAGCTCTTACAATGCTTCTTGACTTGGTTCCATGAACAATGTTACCACTGAACCATTTAAGCTATTGATAAAAGTGGTGAAAAATGCTGAACATAAGGTAGAGCACTGTGGTGTCAGACTTGATTCATTGTCTTTGCTTACCAGACATTTTTTTGTAAGAACTCCTTGACATCTGTTTTGGGTTATGTCCTTCACCAGGCCCACTGATCTAGTTAGTGATTTCAAGCTATCCATGGGTACACTGCAGTGAATTTTTTCAAGCCTCTATGAGCTAAATATATTTTACTCAATATTCTTTACCCTGCTATTCCCCTTTTCCAGCCTGTATCCCTGCCCAATGCTTAGCTTTATTTGTATAAAATCTCAGTATTTTGTTTATGCAAAAAAGACAGTTGATTATTTCAGTCTTTCCTGTCATGTACTGTTTGACTTTCATTTATTTTCTTTCATCTTCTTAAATATGCTTTAGAAATAAAAGGAAGTTTCCCTGTTTGCATCATGTCACTTTCTAAGACAGCATCTCTTTGCTTGTGAGTACCCAGAGGATTATATCCACCATCTTCTTCCTGATGAATATTCCAATAATGCTATTCATCTTTATGCTATACTATTCATCTTTATCTGATTCCTTCTCATATATTTGTCATGTGTTTAGTGCTGGATTTAGAAAATGTTTCTTTGATCCTCTATCTGTCCTACCTTTCTTCATTTACTTGTTCTAGCTATTCATCCTTGGTCTTTTTCACATTGTTCATTTTCCTTCCTGCCTGTTTGTTTTCTTCCTTAGTGAATCTTCATTTATAATGTGGCTAAGCACAAATAGTCTTCCTCTATGCTCCAGACACCAGTTGTCCAATTTCCTTCAGCCACGGAAATTTTGCTACCGTCCCCATTTCCTATAGCCTTGCGCCCAATCCTGGAGGATTCATGATTCCTTTCCCCTTGTTCTGGGAGCCATATCAGATCTTGTCACTTTTATAAACACATTATTTCCAAGCTCCATATTCCTTTCCACACTTCTGTGACATCATTAATAGTTTGGTTAGTCTGATTTCTAACTTATTAGAGTTGGTGGATACTTAATCCCTGAAAGCATTTGAGGTAAGATTGGATGGAGCTCTGAGCAACCTGATCAAGCTGAAAATGTTCATTGCAGGCTATTTCTAAGGGCCTTTCCAACCCAAACCGTGCTATGATTCTTCTTATCTATATTTTCCCCTTATCACCATATTTTCTGGTTTTTCCATTTCAGTTTTTCCAATATCCCGAAATTTATTTTTCCTTGTAATTACTGCTATTTCTTCCCTCTCTCCTTTGGTTCTCTTTGAAATATGGAAATTCCTGTGTTAATTTCCTGGACTATGAAGTCTTTCTGCCTTTTTCTTGTCATCCTCCCCTATTTTTTATTTAAGTCTACCTGCTCTTTTCCTTCCTTGTGAGTCTTCTATATTCCCTCCCCTCACACAGATATTTTTTTCTTTCACTCAGATCATGATGTTCTTCTTTAACCTTCATCTGTTCTGCTTTCTTTACTGTTCTCATTTGTTACACCCAGATGTCTTGTTCTCGTCCCCTGTAGTCATCTATGTTTGAACTGTAACCCAGTACTGTTCTGCAGCTTTCTTTCTGTGTCATTGCATTCCCAAGAGGAATAATATAGTTATCCTAGTGTCACTCACATTGGCTTTGCACGTGCTTTTTTTGGTATTGTATTATTTTATTCTCTTTAATCATCTATTACCTATCAATTTATGTAACTCCTAATTTAGAGTGGAAGCTTTGGGTGCAGAGTTTATTTTCATATTTTCAACATATTTTCATATCTCTGCAGGACTCTTTGTCATGCACCCCAGGTGGATCTCTTTATAGACATTAAAGACTATTGAGTCTAGATGATACTTCTGATACTTCCACAGTTCCTCACTGCAGATTTTGGGATCCCCTGCTCACGTTATATAAGGAGCCATGGAGCTCCAGGGAACAGGGCAACTGAGAGTATTTGCTCTCAGCATTGGTAGATGTAGGAATGTAGTCTTTGTTGTTTGTGAGTAGAGCATAGAAATAGCAAAACAGATTCCCAGTGTGGTTTATTATCATGCTAATGACATGCCTACAGAAATTAACAAAGCTTTTTCTGAAAAGCAATTTTTCTTTGATGAAATTAGACCTTGGCTGAGGAGTACAGTTGGTGTAAGCTTTCTTGTTTTCATTTCAGCACCATGAAGCACCCTGCTTTTTCTTGATTGCACTGATTAAAGTGGAATGCATATTACTTATCAGGGCAGTCTATTTATGATCTTAAAATAATGTGGCTACACAATCACCTGCAAGTATTAGAAAATTGATTTTATGGTAATCGTATTCTTTTCTCAGTACCAGTTTCTAAAATGCAGTTTTGAGAGAAAAATACATTTCTAAAAGGATTCACCAGTTATTAAGTGAATGCTACTTAGTTTATGAAGAAAAGCACTTGAGACTTAGGAAATACCAGATTTATGTTTGCCTCTAGTATAGTAGTTCTGTCCTCTCTAGTCTTGGAATGAGGCATGATATAAAAAAAACACAATATGATAAAAGTAGCTGGAAACTACTTCAAAAAGTATGCATGGAGGATGGCAGATGATATTGTGCAGCAATTATTTCCTTGGTATTTCTGAGCACTGATGGTCCTAAGAACCTCTAAGAAACTTAAAAGAATTTAAATACAGAGACTTTCATAAGGGAAGAAGAAAATTCTTTTGTGTATAGCTGCAACAAATTGCTTCTTATGCATCACTCTTTGAACAATATATTGTAGTTCAAATTACAAGCTTTAATGTATTACCAAGTCATGTTAAAAGATGATGTAATCTTTCAACACCTTTCCTAGGCAAGTTGTAGTTTTAATGATTTGTTGATCCTGCTTGTTCAGACTTTGCATGGAGCAAACAGCAGTCTTGTGCTCTTCTTCCTTCTGTAACCATTATGTCAGGTTTGCAAGTTATTTGTTTAGCCAGACTGGCAGCTGTGATTGCATTGATGTGAAGAGTGTGCATATGTGCAGAGCAGCTGGTCAGTCCAGACATGCACACCTCCTGGCTGGCCAGCGGCTCTTGACCAATTTTTGCCCAACATCCAGTCCAAAGAAGGTAGGAGTTTATATGGGATAACAGTGTAATGCTGAGCTGCTCTTGCCTATGGACATGGGTGTATGGGGAGAACAAAGTGCTCTTGGCAGCCTTGGAGAATTCTGGGAGTTGCTCCCCTTCTTGGAGAGTGTGAAGAGCAAAGCAGAAAGCAGATGTGTTGCAGTTAGGAACAGGGGCTGAAGTCAGAGTGGCCATCACAGCAGTGCGTTACTACAGCAAAGCTGGGCACATTTGCTGCACATTTTCATCCACCTGAGCTCAGTGCCCTCATTAGGCAGTCACAGTACCTAGCTTAGTGATGGGGCTTTTCCCAGGATTCTGTGAATTTGTGGTGGAATGAGGTGAGTGTGGTCAAACAGCCAGGGTACTCCTGGCCCTGCAGTTACAAATCCTCAGATGCCAAGGAAGCTGCATATTTAATAAGTCATCTCTACATTGAGAGTCATCTCTACATCAAGTTTCTGGACACATCATTTTTTATGAATTAAGCTACTAAGTCAACATCAAATTTTTGTCTGAAGTGGGAGGATCTAAATCCATTTATGAGTTTGAGTCTTCATTTTTGATTTTCTTTTTGGCCACAATTTTAACTGCTATGGTTCAGTGCTCTAGTAATCATTTCCCTACACAACATGTCTTGTGATGATAGACATACAGTAACAAAGACTACAGGAAAATTATGATCCTGTAGTTTTATGTGTATGCACCTCTAACTTAATAAATGAACAAAGGAACTTCCACTTCCTCCAGTAATGCTTCTGCCTCTGATCTCCAAGGGTCTGCAGCCTGTCAGTTGAGAGTTTCTGTCTGAGACTTATTTCTTGTCCTTGACTTTTGGGTCTGATTTTCTAAGAGTACATGAATAGTATGAAGGGTAGTTTTCAAGAAACAATGTTTTTAAAGAAACAAATGATACTATGCATAGGCTATAAAAATATGATAAATAGCTAAGTGGCATAAACATGATGTTGGAAAAATGACTTCATTTTTTCCCCTATCATAGACTTTCTTGCACTTTTTTTATGTACTTTGAGTACTAGAAACTTCTGTTGGTTTAGAAATTAGCCATCAGTCTCATGATTTTCTAGTAGTTCCTGACATTCCCCAGCCCAGTACACAAAGCTTGGCTTCTTTCCATCTAATTAAAATGCAAAGTTATTGAAAGGATACTAGCATGTCTGCTGAGATTTATGATAAATCTTAGCAAGCATTTCAGCAAGGGTTTCAGTTTCAGAAAGTCTCATCTCATCATAAAAAATAGGGCTGAACAACTATCTACTAAAGGAAAAGCTGCATAGTTATTGAACTAGTTCAGGGTTGGCCTCAGGACTTTTTTGCTGCTTAATGAAAGTTTGTGGTGAGAAAATACTGACCTTTGATTTTTCTTAATGTTTTGTATTGTAGTTGCTAGCTCTAGTTTTTTAGTCTGTGTTTTATGAAAAAAAAGATTATTTCTTATCAGAAGGCATCTATGCCTCACTAATTTTCCCAGGAAATTAATGTAATCCTAGTGAAGGTTAGTTAGGGGGTTAGGTTAGGGATTTCTGAATGAGATTTATGGACTAGCATGGTAAAATCAATTTCTATGGAAGTAAATATAAAGTAATAAGTAGTAAATAGTTTGATTTCTATAGCATAGATATTTTTACATGTTAAATGTCAGTTCTAGTTCTCTAAGAAGATTATCAACCCTTACCTTTCATAATGTGCCTATTGAACATAAAGCTGTTAGGAACAAATTTCAGGAGTTATGCATTTGGGTTTAAATGAGAAACATCTTTATTATATTTCAGTTTGTTTAAACTAGTAAGGGTAGATATTTGCTTATTCAGGTAACCAATAAAGATACACCAAATATCTCTGTGATATTTGATTTTGTGATATGTGCTATTGTGAAATTGAAATTGTATTCCCCCCCGTTATATTTAGTCTTTTTTTACACTTAATAGTAAATCAGTCAGTCAACACAGGTACTCTGAAAAATTTAAGGGGCAAAAGCATAATACTGTTTGTTTAAGGAATTACTTATTACAGTTTAACACAAAAGTACTCTTAGTAGCATTATCTTTTCTTTTAACAGGACTCTGCCTGTTTTAGTGTCGACTTTATACCTTCTTCCATATGCTAGGCAATTCTCTGTTACACTTTACAAAGGACACTATTTACTAAAAGTATTATTAAGTTATAACATAGTTCACAGTGGCACAGATAACTTTAAATTAATCTTTATTCTTCTGTATTTTCTGGGCTTTTATGTGTGGTGATAAGTTTTTAGTAATTGTGACAACTATTGCTATTGCTTTTTTTGAGAGTTGGTGCTCTTTAAGCAATTTTATCTGTTCCCAGCTGACTACCACAGCAGTGGCCACACTGTTATTAATGGCTGGAAGATCCACAACACAGCAAAGAATAAATGGTTTGTATGCATGGCAAAGACCCCTGAAGAGAAGCAAGAATGGCTGGAAGCTATTTTGAAAGAGCGAGAGAGAAGAAAAGGTAGGTCAATAAACTTCCTTGCGTTACTCTGCCAGAAAGCCATACTGTATTTTTATGTTCAGATATAAAGCAAAACCAGCTGGTAGGCAAACTTGTGGTGTCAGGTTCAGCTGAAGATTTATGAATACCAGTCTGGGAAAAATGAATCAAACTTGTACTGGGAAGGGCATAATGTCTTGAATCATATATGCTGGTGGTAAGTGCTGTTTGGGAAATGGGGAGATGATTTAGTCTCTGATTTTGCAGCTTATCCTCAACCAGCATAAATTGTCATAAATCCATTAATACCTGTGTATAATCATGGTTTGTGGTCTCTGAGAGTCTATCCTAAATGCCTTGTGGGATTTGTATGCACTGATTTCCTTTGTGACTGGCCATTTGAATCACCAAAATGAGCAGGCTTTCTGTGTTGGATCTTAATGCAGATGATCCAAACTGAAATGGTACACAACACATTCACAACTCCACCCTGGATGTATTGTCTCCTATCCAAGAAAGTAATCACCATTTCCAATCACTTTTGGAAAACCACTCTCTTTCTAAGTAACTGAATTAAGGTGGAAGAATACTTGGTTGAAATATAATCCTGATCTCAAATGTGACCACAAAAAACTTCATGTGTTCAAGGTGAAACCAGCACAAAGTAGAAGCAGGGAAAGTTGTTACATCATCATTTTCTGGAGCTAATTTCATTTGCAAGCTCAAATATCCTAATTAGTAATGTTATTTGGAGCCTTGATATTGAAGGAAAACATGAGGTTGTATTTAGATCTGTGATTCTTTTCCTGATTTTTGTAGATTTTCAATGCCTGTTGTAGTAACTGTTGGTTTGTGCCTCTGTTGTAGATGGGCACTAACAATATTTTCTTTTAAAGCTGAATACTGAATTTTCTAGAATCTGTTGTAGGACCAGAGTTTTGAGGAGGGTGTCTTAGCACAGGCTAATGAGTAGTGTCATCAAATTTGTAGCAGAAAAACTAAAAAGATACTCTAGATGTCTAAACTCTCAACACTTAAAATATGAAAAATGTTTAAAAAAATGAAAAAGCGATGTGGTCGACTTGGTGCCAAATACAAAAAAAAAACCCTCAGATTTGTCTGTTTCTGAATAGGACCTTGTGTGGAACTGATTAAAATGTTTTCAGTAAATCTTACTTCTCTGTTTAGTTTCATGTCTCCCTTAGGTTTTTGATGCTTTAGGTAAGGAGTACAAAGAGTAAGTAGTAGTATTTTATGTTGATGAATTCTTACTATTTCACACTAATCAACTGAGCAGCTGGTAGTTGAAATGGGTTGGAGCTAAACTTTGCCAAGCTGGAGATGTGAGGTAGCCATCCCAAAGCCAATACATGTCTTAGGATTTTAGCATCCTATGATTTGTGGAAGCTTTCAGGTCCTGATGCTCACAGTGGGTTTTCCACCAAAGAGACAATGATGAAATGAGGAGGAGATAAAACACACCAAGATTCAGATTGCAACACAGCTTTATCAAAAACCAAATGAGTTGGAGGACTCAGAGATTCAATGGACTGAGAGAAACAAAACCTGTACTTTTACTTGGAATCCATGCAGCAGAAGCTGAACAAAATGGAGACAATGCCCTGAATTAAGTGACTTAGCAGAGTTTTCAGCTTTTATAATAAAATTATAAACTAGGACCACTTCAGAGCTGGTATTTGCTTGCTAGGGGAAATCAAGATGTATTGGAAACTTTTTGCAGAAATTTTTTGTCAGTTTGGTGGCTTTCCTTTTAACACCTGAGGTATTCAGCAAGTTAGAAATTTATTTCAAAGGTGGTCATCTTTAAGACTGATGATGGTGTGATGACCTTATTTGAAAAGTCGATACAAATAACAACATCAACATCCTATAAGCTACAGAAGTGTTATATTAGTTAAATTTTTTTTTCCCTGAGGTACTCCAAGTTTAATTTCTTTGTGTGACATCACCACTATCTGGTTCATGGATAATGAGAGACAATCCTTATTCAATACTTAGTGCCCAGTACTACTGTTAGCTTCTTCTCATGACAGACATATTCCTTCAGGCTTTATTTTCAGAACCAAAGAAATACCAGGCCCTTACTCAGATGGAATATCATAGAATGACTTGGGGCGAAGTGGGCCATAAAGATCTTTTAGTTCCAACTCCCCTGCCAAGCCTAAATGCTTTTGTGGAAAAGGGGTGAATTATCTATGTGAAACTAGCACATGTATACCTGATAGCTTGTTACTACTATTAACTGGAAATTTGAAAAATATTACTTTAAGTGAAGATCTTTTTATTATCATATGGTAAGATCAAAACCAAGGCCCTTTATTTTAAACTTGTGAAGACATGATTTGTCCCTTGCAAATGTTCATATACTGAAGTCAGTTATTACTACAAAATAAGTGGTGATATTGATGGAGTAACAATTTAACTTCCCTGTGAGAAAAATATCTTTTGGTTATGCTTTATGAAGATCAGATGTTCATGGTTTAACTCAGTCGTGAGAAAATAATGAAAAATGGTTCTTTAACTTTTTTTTTTTGTATGTAAAATATCAGTATTGCTTCTCCATTTCAGGGAAGATACTGAAAGATAATGGCAATATCACTTCATAAAATGTTAATGCATTTTTGGCAGGTTTAAAATTGGGCATGGAACAGGACACTTGGGTGATGATCTCTGAGCAAGGAGAAAGATTGTACAAAATGATGTGCAAACAAGGGAATCTCATCAAAGACAGGAAGAGGAAATTAACCACTTTTCCCAAATGCTTTCTTGGAAGGTATTATATGCATTTGATAGCATGAATTCTTGCCATCTAAACCCACATTTTAAATCTTCTTTGGGATTCTGTAGAAACCACATTTCATTTGTAATGTCTGTTAGGCCTATTTGCCTCACAGAACTTAGCCAGAATGTAAAATGGTCTGCCTGAAATTTATGAATGTGTACTCATCTTGCAAAGTAGTTCTATTAAAGAGACAAGGCTGCAAAGGGCATGATGAAAATATGGAAATGCATCAAGTGAATTAGTTTCTCCCAAGAAATAATTCCCAGCTTGTTTAATGTATTTTGTCTTTGTAATGACTAGTTTGGAGTGTAAAATTTTATTTATTACACCTAAGTAATCTTTGTCTCTTAAAACAGTCCCTGTCTTCCTCTTGCTTGAAGGTCAGGAGCAGAGTTACTGAATAAGGTTTACACATTTAAATTATCAGGAAGATCTTCAAAATGCCTTATTGTACCTATGGCTTGAGAAGACTGAAAGAGAAATGGATGCCCTAAAAATGTGTATATGAAAAAAAATTTTTTTTGGGAGACAGAAGGGTTATCACTTATTTCATTTGACCATGAGATAAGAAGTATGAAAGCTTACGACCCTAAGTTAAGTGTGAAAAGCATTTTTATAAAATAGAGTGCTTTGCACAAAAAAGTTGTTGAGAAAATACCACTGGGTTCAAAAAGGGAAATTAAACTTGGGAAATTCTTATGCACTGTCAAAAGTGACACAGTTGAAGAGAAGTGAAATCAGAATTAAGATTAATTATTAGATAATTAATTATGGTGGAATCATGTTTCCTCAGTGAAGTTGCTGGATGCAGATGAAGAACACACTCATGGTGAGGAGCTATTTAAATCTACCATCAAATGGCTTCTTTTCAGTGGCATCTTTGGACTGAACTGTTCTGAAGGATGCTTCTGCTGGCCCCAGGGTCACCAGTTAAAACCCATGAATGTGAAGGTTGCACTACCTTGTTGCACTTTTCTTTTGATTTGTAAAGTGCACATCTTATGTGCTATGGATTAATTTCTGAGCAGAAAAGATATCTCAGGGGAAACCATGTGTGGTTATGTTAAAATAATAGAAAAGCTGTAAAGACTGAGTGTTTTCAAAGGCGGCATGACATTTAGAGGATCATTGGGCTAAAGAATCATTTAGGAGACTAGTAAGAAGCACTAGTCATGGAGAAGGACATGCAGTTGACCTGGTGATATGAGATGTAAAGTTTGTTTTCTGTATCTGCTTTTCAGTGAATTTGTGTCCTGGCTGTTGGAAATTGGAGAAATACACAAATCTGAAGAAGGTGTCCATCTTGGCCAAGCTTTACTAGAGAATGGCATTATTCACCATGGTAAATATAGTTAGTTTTAACTTACTTGTTTTCTAAGTAATTGTAACTAGAATGGACTTAATTTTGTTTGAAAACACAAGACAGCTTGTTGAATCTGCATTATATCCTTGCAGGGGCCTCATGGGGCTGTTGCCCATGTCCATAGCAGATTTACTGGGAAAGGCTCCACTGATTTAATCAGATTTCCTCTGTGCTGTTGGGATCACAACATCAGGAAAAGGGACCTAGAGAAACATTACCGTTCTCTTGTAGGCAAAAAGAAATTCTGGGGAAACACAGAACAGTACACTGCTTGTAAGGATTCTAATCTTTATTAAGGCCCTATTATTTTAGGGATAGGTGTTCAGCTAAGAATTCTACATGACAGTGAGTCACAGCTGGTTGTTTTGATAAATGTGGCTGCTCATCTGTTAGATCTTACAAGTGGAGATGATGAATCTGTAATCCAACAGTTTAATCTTCTGAATTTTAAGGCCTTCACTACATTTTATCATTACTAAAATTGGTATTTTTTTATGCTGAAATTTGCAGTCAACTCTCTGCATTTAGCTCATTGTTGAGAGAAGTATCACTGAAAGGGTTAATTTTTTTAGCCAGTAAGAAGGTTTGATTTCTGCAGGTAATTTGCATTGGCAATATTTTTCTCTAACCAGGGCATGTTCTGATCTCTGTCATTATTACAAGGTATAGCCTAACAGGACCATATTAGTAAACTGGAGAAACTTCTGGTTTTGAAGCCATATTTTACAGAACCACATATGACAGCTACAGTCACTCAAAACAAAGCTGTCAAGGTAGTTACCATTTAATCATAAATCCAGGCTGTAAATTCAAATGGAATCTTTGATAATATAAATTTTAATACTTTTGTACTCCAGCCAGCAATGAATTTAATACTTAAGTTATTTGCAATGATTTTAGTGTCCTTGACTGGAAAGAAAGTGGGAGAAACAGTGCCACCGAGCTGTCTGTGTTTTAAACATATACAAAATAGGAGGAAAAATATTAAGGTTATTCATCAGTACCCATGTAGTCTTCATTTCTTTAATGTCAGTCTACATGATTTTCCTCCACCATCATTCAAATGTCAGATGCTATTATGTTTACTACACACACTGAATTGTTTTCAATGGAATGATTCTGTTGCCAGAGATTCTTCTCCTCATCTTGTAATTTATATCCTAAATACACCCATAGATTTTCTCAATGCAAAGTTAAATGAATATTGTGTAACTTCATGAGATAAAAAGGTAATTATATTAGAGCATAGAAATGTGAGCCAGACATGCTACTTTGAATAGTGAATCCAGCTGTGGTTCACTGAAAATAGCATTCCTAAAATAAAGTTGAATGAACCATCTGTTTTCACAGAGGGAGCAAGGGAGGAAGAACGTTTGGCTGTTATTTACATTGCAAATATTGTAGAGGCATTTGTTGAGAGTTTGCATATTCACTAGGCTGGCCATTATTGTCACTGTGCTGGAGCTCATTCTAGCAATGACAGAACCATGTTGTGATGGACATTGTTGTACTTCCTAATGTGTGAACCCTGGCAAGTAGAAGTTACTGCTTTTCCTTTTTTCCCCTTACACTTTTATGTAAGGGGAAAAATCTGTTTGTATGCTGCTATTTTAAATCTACCTGGTGGAATTCTCTGATATCTGGAATGACTGATACCAGTCAATGGAGTGAGGTACTTGATCCACTAGCTGCAGCTGATTAGAGGTGGAAGCCTTGTCTCAATGGATTAAGGAGCTTTGTAGTTACAAACAATCTGAATATCAGATAGTTTTAAAATGAATAGGTATTTATGTGGCTGTGCAGTTTCTTGGGCTGATGGAATGATCTGATCAGTTCCCTTTTCATAGCATGTGCCATATAAATATCTATCCCAGCATAAATGTGGCTACAGTGTTGGAAAAGACACACAAAACAACTTGGCCTTTCTTATTTTTGTGGTAATGCAGCTTTTTTGTGAGCTTAAGTGTTTGAAACCCATCATGTTCCAGCTCTGTGGAGTTACTGTCAGTTTCTGGTGCACTGTGTTAAGCTGGGACTGCAGAGACCAAGTGGTACTCATGTTCTGCAGAGGGCTTAGCCTACTCTGTTTGGCATGGGCATGCAAGAATGGAAAGCTTTGTCATCCTGGTTCCCTCCCAGTGCATCCCTGTAAGAGTGAAGAATAAACTGGTTTTAGGCAAAACTATCTTGATGGTGTTTTTTAATTTTTGGAACTTGCTGGTTATAAAGAACTCTTTTTATATGTTAATCTATTGGAATACATTATTTTTCTTCAACAGCAGGAATATTTTTTAATTATAAAGCTAGAAGACATATTTTTTTCATAGTTAAATGATCACAATCAATTAAAAGTCACTTCAATACTTACATTAGGCATTATATGTGAAAATTTCATGTATTTAGATGCAATGATACATAAAAGAGCTTAGGAATTATTCTGAATAATCATCTTAGTGTAAACCATCAATTCTAGGCAACAGGAATAATGTCCTGGGCTTTACTATTAGTAGGTATATCAAATGCAGGTAGAGATGTTATTTTGCTCTTGCACATGACACTGGTGAAACCACTTAATATATGAAGTTCAGATTTTATATCTGTGGATCAGATGCTGTGTGGAAATACTGAGGAGCTTGAAGTGGCATGAAAAATGACAGACAGAAGGCACCTCACTAGACGAGGTTTATGATGCCTAACAAAATTTTTGGAAGAGGATTATGTATGATGACTTAATCACTTGCTGTAGGAAGGCATGCACAGAATTACCTAACTCTGTCAGATGTGTTACTCTGATAAATGAAGACATTACAGCGCCTCCTTTATCAGTTGATGACATGTAAATTGACTTTCAAAATTAAAGCTTACAACTGCAAGCAAAGCTGTAATTAATAAAGTAGTTATCTTAGGATGGAGATGATGCCTAAGCCTGTCCTCAACCATCAAATGGATCAGCTCTTTTTCAGATAGATTTGCAGCATAACAATTTCCAGGAGAACCTTTGTATCCTATGACATGACTTGTTCTGACAAAACTCTTGAAGTTGTGAGGTTAGTTGCTGGAATCTTGTGAAACTTTGGAAGTCCACCTGTTAAGACCCTTTTTTCCAGGTCTTTTGGGAACTAGATTATCAGCATCTTTGTAATAATTGCCAGTCTCTTGCACTTAGTATGTTTAAGTGGCTGTATATAGAGGAAGATGTTCCTCTCTTTGCTCCCACTGCAAGACTGGTCAAATGTCTTGTGAAGTGTTTGTATATTTACTGAATCATCTGAGATTGGCCTCATAAGCATAAGGACAGAAAATAATGTGGATGAATAATATGAACAGTTGCAAAATAAGTCTTATTTGGCTATTTACTTGATAAGCTTTGCAAAAGGACTGAAGACTAAAAAGATTTGAGTGCCTAATTTTTCATGCTGTCCCCTGCCTGTCTTCCCTATTCTTTGCCCTGTGACTTGAAATTGTTTATTTTCTTCTGAACTACTTAAATGATGTAAGAAATACTGTCACCAATGGCATGAAGGATCTTAGGACAGTGATCTAATTTGACTTCCTGGCCTCCCTCTTTGAAATCTAACTGTTGCTGTGTTTAGGTCTCTTAATAGAAGAAATGATGCTGACCTTCTCTCTGGTTTCCTCAAAAGGCCATCTAACAATGCCTGTTTTTTTGTTTGTTTTTTTTTAAATTTAGTTACAGATAAGCACCAATTCAAACCTGAACACATGCTGTACAGATTCCGATATGATGATGGAACATACTATCCCAGAAATGAGATGCAGGATGTGATCTCCAAGGTACAGAATAAAATAGTTGCTATTATTAGGAAGAACACATCAGAAACTGAGATTTTGCTTGAAAAGTAACATAAGATTTGCTGGGATTAACAACATCCCCTGACAGTTGCCACCCTATATTTATGTGAATCAAATTCAGTTTTCCATTTGTAAGCTTTTGGTTAGTTTTTACACATTTTAAATACAAAATGACAGTTTACTATTATGTAGTTAGAGTTGCTATTCAGTGGTTTCATATGCAGGATGCATTGCTTATGTTTCTGGGTGATCCTGAAGCTGAGATTCAGTCTATTGTATTTTTCAGTCCCTTCTCATAAATATAAAGATATATGTAGGAAACTGCCTTCAAATTTCTCTAAAATCTGAGTGTCCTTTATTAGAGCCCTAACAAGGCAGTAAACCTATAGTCACATAGATGTTTAAACCATCTATGTTACTGACAACAATAAAAAGATTGACCAAAGTTGCCTTTAAACTCATTAATATTCAAATTTTTCTTGATTTGGAGTCAGTAGAAAATGTCTGCATTTGGGTATTACACTGCAGTGGAATTTATTTTTTGCTGCAGTATAATTTAATTTTTGCTCCACTTGTTAATGTAAAGTCTGTCTAGAGGAATCAGCAATACTGAACTCCCAGGCAGAGCAAAGTATCTAATTTGACACAACTTTTAGTCATTATACTTGCATATTGTAAACATAATTGCTTTTTGATAGTTTCATAAGTAATACTAATGTGTTTTTCTTTTTTAAAATACAATTTCCTGATGGTAGTTTCTTAAACTACTCGAGATGTATAATTTATTTGTTTTTAATAGAAAACATTTCTAATCTTTGAATCTTTTTTGCATTTTTAAAATTGATTAGTTATAATTCTAATTTGTAAGCAAAGTATTGATGCATATAATGAAATGCAGTAATTTTTACTTTAATTACTTAGTTGTGTGTAGAATAGCAACCACTGTTTGGGACAACCTTAATGCATGGAAACATTGATTTATTTTTTGTGTGCTTTTCTTTCTTGGTATTTCAAACTTTCAGAATTTTTTAATGCTACCTTAAGGCTAATCTGTTTTGTATGTATCTCAGTAAGCTTAGGTTAGATTGGAAATGTTTTCATTCTCAAAATTTATTCATCAATATTGTTATTGGGAAACATTGTTTTGGCAGATGAAAATACATAGAAATTTGAACAGACATTTTTACTATGTATATGAAATCCACTGACAGCATACAGGCTTCCTTACATTGTCCCAGCCTCTTGTCTGTGATGTGAATGTGTGGTTAACTCAGCACCGCCTTCTCTTTAACAGGGTGTACGACTGTACTGTCGTCTTCACAGTCTCTTTACCCCAGTAATTAGGTGAGTCCAATTGGGAAATCCTGAGGGAGTCATTTGGAAGAAGTGCATGGAAGAAGTTGTGTTTTAATGTAGGAACCTAACTCATCCTTTCAAGATTAGTCTTTTGAGAGTAATCAGATAAGATTGAAATGCTATCAAGACAAAAAAAATAACTGAACCACTAAATGGCTGCCAACTCTGTTCAATATAACTTTTTAAATGTACTTCTAGGTCCTGATGGATATGCTTATGTGCTTACTGTATATATTAGTGCACTCCTTTACTAACACACCATTATCTCTTTCGAAGAGTCCCTGCTGTAGCAACACACCTGCCTTTATACTTCAGTGACAATATCACCCAAATAAGATGTGATCAGCCTCCTCCTTTCTGTCTACAAGACTTAATTTGCTATATTTTCCTCCAGAGAAAATTTCTCAATCATTATTAAGTGCTTAATTCATGCTTACACTATAAACTACAAGTATTTTCTTCTCTCTTCCTATCCTTTGTTTGATTTTTAAAAATTGTTTTGTGTTATTTCGAACAGGGATAAAGACTATCACTTGAGAACTTACAAATCTGTGGTAATGGCTAACAAATTCATAGATTGGTTGATTGCCCAGGCAAGTAGACACCTTTGGATTTATGTATGTTTTGTATTTAAATTCTGATTTGAAAGCTAGAGATATATCAAGAACAACATACAGAGACTTTGTGTGGGGGTTATTAGAACAGTGTGTGTAAGTGTAATCCTCTTAAACTAGTAAAGTAATAGAAATCAGCTTTCATCAGCTATGCTTTTCATCCCTGTTGTGCTTAACTTCCTTATTTGAAATTTAATTGAAATGTTTTGATGACACTTAGCTTTGTGATTCAGCATATAACACTGTCCTTGGCTTAAAATGAAATGAAATGAGAAACTCTAAATTACTAACTAGATGAGCAAAAGTCAATACCAATTTGCTGCCATCAATTCTGCTTCATTTTAAATAAACAAGAAAAAACAACATGGTATCCTGTTCACTCTGCCAACATGCACTAGTTCCATAAAATAAAAGTTTAAAACTTCCATGCTTATAGATTGTTTTATGTTCAATTTTATGGAGAATGCAGTCTTACTGAAGTATTTTCCTATTTATTTGTAATATAGTGTTAGAGTAGTTATTTGTAATAGAGTGTTATGACATATAAAGGTTCCTTCAAACCCAAACTACTCTGACTATGATAAACATGTATATACTGCTGTTTTGTATATGTATATATTTTCCTTAAATGTATACATTTTGTATATATGTACAAATGTAGAGGTGGTGAATGTAATCTACAGCAATTGCCATCCCTGTGAGATTATGCCATTGTGCACAGTTTCCATGTTGCTAATGTGTTAAAATATGTTTAAAAATATACTGTGTTTTAACAGGGGGATTGCCGGACAAGGGAGGAAGCCATGATATTTGGTGTAGCTCTTTGTGATAATGGGTTTATGCACCATGGTAAGTAAACACATTCTGTATAAGCTTACTTGTATGTTTACTTATGCTTACTTTCTGTTTAATGTTATCTGCACAGTTGGAAGGAAATGCAGGGGCTGATAAAGATATTACAGAACAGATGGAACATCCTTCTATTGTATCACTAAAGAGATTGATGCTACAATCTTCAAGGAGAAAATATCTATTGTATACTCTGAAAATCATATCCAATTTTATAGCACATGCTGTGGAGTTGATCCACTGAAGGATTTAGTGGGGGCAGTTTCATTAATCACTTTGCAAGAAATGTCTTAAGAAAGTAATGTATGTTGGCACCAATGAGACAATAAAAAATAATGTACGAAAGAAATGTGAGATTTTGGGGGTAATTAATGAAGTATGGAAGAGCACGACTTCAAAAAAGCGAACTGGTAAAAATGGGAGAAAATAGATCGGAGAAAAAGGAGAAAATCATAAGGACAGCAAAGAACAAAGAAGGGAGAGGAGACCAGAGTCTGCAGCATCAAAATTAAGGTGAACAAGAATCCATCAGAGGGAAGATTTCAGTGAAAGGATTGCAGTAGTAAGTCATTTACTGAAATGAAAAGAGGAAGAATTTTTTTTTTTTTATATCAGATTGTTTAGACAAGGGGCTGAGAACATACTCTCCAGTATTGTTCATTCTTTTTCCTTTGACTTTTGAACACACAAACTGCATCCATTGGCTGTTCTGCTTGCTTCCACATCCCAGCAAACCTGTTTCTAATTCTAAACCATCTGGAGAGTGCCAGAACTTAGTGGTGAGCATCTTCAGCAGCTACCCAGAACTTTTAAAAATCATATTTTAAAATCCCTTTTAGGAAGAAACCTTATTTGTGGTATTTTCACTGAAACTATTTCAGGCTAATATATCTTTCTCACCTTGGTGGAATCCAGATGTTGGAGTTGAAAAAATGAGCTTAGGGATACCTATCCCCCTCTAATGAATCCAAATAACAATTTTTGTATGCTAAAAGATTTTCCTAGATTCACACACACAAGAGTAGTTTGCTAGCATTCAGTATGTGTATGCATGTTCAGTATTTTATGGTTCATGAAAGACATGATATTCAAATGTGGATTTCTGTTATACAGTGTTAGAGAAAAGTGAATTTAAAGATGAACCACTGCTGTTCCGTTTTTATGCGGATGAAGAAATGGAAGGATCAAATATGAAGCATAGACTCATGAAGCATGATCTGAAAGTAGTGGAAAATGTCATAGCCAAGTCATTACTGGTGAGTGAAACACCATCATTGCATGCCTTGATGAGTAAAACAATTGGTCATAGTGACAATATATTAGGACAGTTTACTGTTATTTAATGAAGGCAGACTTCAGTTCTTATGAAAGCCTTTCTGAACAATATTTAAAAACATTTATTTTACAGATTAAATCTAATGAAGGAACATATGGTTTTGGTTTAGAAGATAAAAATAAGGTGCCAATTATTAAAGTGGTGGAGAAAGGATCAAATGCTGAGGTATCTAATATTATAAATTATCTTCCCTGTCTTATTTACTTGATCACAGGTGTATGTTTTGTACATAATTTAGGAAAGTCTATAGTAGAAGGTGACAGTGAACACTTACCAAGAAAGCTGTGCCTGTGTATCTTTTTATCTTTTTTGTTGTTTTTGTTTTGTTTCTTTTCTTTTTCATTTTTTGTTTTGTGTTAAATATTGTTTTGACCATTGTCTTACACTTATTTTCTGCTCAGCTAAATTGTCATATGGAGTGATGACATAAATGTTGTAATTTTATTTTTATGCATTTTATAATATTCCAGCAATGACATTAATCATAATTGAAATAAACATTATTGATACAATATGAAATTTGTATAGAGCTAGTCTGTGAGTTGCATTTGATATATTTCACAGTAAGGATGTAAGCTTTAGATAAAATCTGGAATTTGAGAATCTCAGTGAATAAATTACCTGTTTGGTAGCATTGCTTTAGATTCTCTTTTGGTTAATTAATATTCTACTGAGCAGCATGTAAAGATGAAGTACGAAGCTCTTTCATGAGAGAAAAAACTTTGACTTAGATTTCAAGGCTTTCTAAATCTCATGGTGGAGTACAAATTTAAATTATAAATAGACACAGCAAATCAATAATATAATTCAGCCACAGAGCTAAATAGGGTTGTTTTTAGCAGTCAGGTTTTGCCATATTCTCAGATGACACTAGAGCTTTGCCCATACCCTGAGCCACTCCTTGTACTCCTGCAGTTCAGCTGTTATGATGCTTTTCTTGTTAGTCCAAAGTCTAAAAACCCTTTTGTTTTGGAACTTACCAAATATTCACTTAAATATGAATCGGGTCTTTGTTTATGAAAAGAAGCTTTAGTTCCTTTGGAAAATGGTGGATGAAAAATTAAGTACTGTCATAAAATAAATGGCTCAATCAAAGCTGTTGCATTAATTACTAAAAAAATTAACTTATATTGTAATACTGTCACAAAATCTTCATTAAGACTAGGTCTTGTATTTAGCTCTCTTCGGAATGAGTATTTACCCTTCACATGAATTTAACCAGTTTTAGAAGCATTTTGTGGTGTAAGTCCCTTATGCGTGGTATGTGAAGGAGTCATAAAGAATGTGAAGAAAATGTGAATGTCATTTTTTCTATTGGGGTTGCATGACAGCAGAAGAAAACAAAATGTTAGTGACTATAAAATGCAAACATATACACAACTGTTGTTATTTTCTAGATGGCAGGCTTGGAAGTTGGGAAGAAAATCTTTGCCATTAACGGTGACCTGGTTTTTTTGCGACCCTTCAGTGAAGTGGATTGCTTCCTGAAAGCCTGTTTAAACAGCAGAAAGCCCCTGCGGGTTCTTGTGAGCACTAAACCTCGGGAGTAAGTTATCATTCCTTTGGAAAATTTTACAAACAACAATTGAAGTGAATTTTAAGACCAGTGGAACTGGGTTTTTAAATTCTGTATCTGATCTGACTTTGCACAGTCAAGCAATTTGATTTGCCTTGATTTTGTTTTATCCTATCCTATTGTGAGTCAGCAAAAGAATCACATGAGTACTTTAGATCTTCAGCTCTGCTGCTTTGAATGCATGCAGGTACTGCAAGTTTAAATGCAGTTTTGTTGACTATGTGGACAGTTTTGACTGCTTATCTCTCGTTGTGTGTATTAAACAAATTCCTGTGTCTGGGGATTAGTTGCTGGTTTGGCACTGTCAGACTCTGTGGTCTCATGGATCCCTTCAGCTTGTGTGTTGGTTGTGTAAACAGCAGGAGGAAATAAACTACTCCTCATCTTTATGTAGCTGATGATGTTATGTATTCCATTTCTGTACACAGTTTTGACCATTCCTACCTAAACATAAGTTTTGTTATGTAAAATAAATACAAAGCGAGGCCTAATAGGTGGGTTCAGTAAATATGTAAATGAGCATATTAGTAAAGTTAATGCAGTTTTTGCTTGGTTATACATAAGAAATAAGAAGGAGACCAAGAAAAACTCATCAGGAGTAATTTTTTATTCAAAATTTCCAGAAAAAAGAGGTGCCATCCTCTATTACCATACAGTATATGGAGTGCCTCACTCAGAAATGGCTCTGGTTAAGTGGTAGATTGAAGATCTATTTCTCCTCTTAATAAGCAAATGTGTCTTGAGAAGTAAAATGGCACCCAGAACAGGACAAAGAGCAAAGAAATAAATAAGGCATAATGATGCTTATCTGGACTGATACTCCAACACCTGCTCCCACTCCCAAACAAACAAAAATAATTAAAAAATCCCCCAGACCACAGGATTGTAGAAAGAGTAAAAGGCATATCTTGGTCTTTCTTTAATGGAAATCTTGGTTTAATTTCTGACTCAACTTGTGGGTGAATTTCAAGGTTGAGAGAGATGATCTAGTGAATGCAGAGTTCACAGGAGTCAAATTTGTTTCTCCGTGTTCCCTGTTTTTTGTCAGCAGCTGCTGCTAGCACACACAGAATAGTTCTCTCCTGAGTTCTTAGCCTAAACTGCCAGTGATGGTCTTTCATAGTTCATTAGCATTTTCTCAAAGCAGTTTCAGCATGCAATCATATAGATGGTATCAATTGTTAATATATGAGTACATTAACTGATGTTATACTTACAAAATATTTCAAGTGAAAAATTATAATTATATATTAATATATATTTTAAAAAAATACAGACTTCAATGAGGTTTGGATTTCACCTCTGACAATAATCATCTCCAAATGCCTAACATAATGTATACTAGAAAAAAAAAAAAAAGACAAGAAATGATGCAATTCTATTATTCAAGGCTGCCTGTAAATCAAGTTTGCTACATTCCAAATGTATTTTAAAATCACTTTTCTGCATCAATTTGAATTTGTTTTCTTTTGCAATGTGAAATGGAGCTTGGGGCAAAAATCTCTGAAATAATAGCAGAGCTGGCTCTGGATGGAAAGGCTGCAAAGTTAAATCAGTGCACTGTTATGCATGACCTAACTAGCTCTGATAAGGACTAATGCAGCTGTGTTGCTTTTTGTATGTTAATACAAAGTATACTAGCTTACTTTGGGTGAGATCAGGGCTTAATTTTAAGGAATAGATGTGAATTTTGATTCTCAGAATTGTGTTTTTGTTGGTTAGGTTTGTTGGAGGTTTATTCCTCTTGTTCTTAGACCAAGCAGGAGTGCAGTACAATGCGCTTACAAGTCATACAAACAGCAAAGGATGATTCTTCCTTTACAAAACTCAGTACTTTCTGTAGCTGCTCAGAAAAACTGCAACAAAACGTTATTTCATGAGAACTCAGCAAGGAGAGGTGCAGGTTGCTGGGCGTGCCCGATGCCTCTTTGCAAGGCTGGGATGACAAAGAGCTATTTTGCAGAAAATGTGCAATGATTGAGGAGCTGTGTTGCAGGTGGAGCTACAGGAAGAACTCAATTGGCTATGCAGTGTTTGAGTGAACAAACAAAAGAGAGGTCAATTATTTTCAGCAACACTACAGTCTCAGACTCCCAGGAGTCCATTGAACCTCCACTGTGGATGGACTCAGAACCGTGCAGGGTAATTAGTCAAAGGACTGTTAGCCAAGGGTCTGTTAAAGTTGAAGGCTGGAGGCACATCATAGCATGTACCAGCAAGGTTCCTCTTTCTCTGAATTTGACAAGTAGGACTGGCACCTTTCACAAGAGGTATGAGACTCTGGATCCAGAAGGCCAAACACTGATGAGGTGAGGGAAGATCTGTCTGGAATGGTGGGGACTCCTGAAACAACCACCACCTTCACCCTGTGTCAAGACCTCTGTAAACAGGAAAAGAAGGGGAGTTGTGACAGGAGATTCCCTTCTAAGGGGAATGGAGGGTCCAATCTGCAGACCTGACCCAACTCACATGGAAGTCTGCTGTCTCCCAGGGGCTTGGATAAGGGACATTACTAGAAAATTCTCCAGTCTAGTAAGGCCCTCTGATTACTCTCTGCTATTCATTGTTCAAACTGTGATGAAATAAAACAGGGAAGTCTGAAGGCAATCAAAAAAAGACTTCAGTGTCCTGGAATGATTGATAGAAGGATCAGAAGCACAGTAGTTGATTTCATTGATTCTTCCAGTAACAAGGAATAATATCTATAGGATTAGGCAGATCCATCAGGTCAATGCATGGCTCCAAGGTTGGTGTCAGCAGAAAAAATTTGGGGTTTGTTGACCATGGGACGATCTACTCAACACCTTGCCTACTAACATCTGATGGTATTCATAATTTCAGAGTGAAAATGTCTTTGCAGTTGTTAGGGAGTGCTGGTCACTTTTCAAACATCACCTCCTAAGGTCACAGGAGCAGGTAATTCCCAAACTGAGAAGTCAACCAGGTGAGGCAGAAGGCTGGCTTGGTTGAACAGGAATATTCTCTGGAAATAAAGCTAAAAAGGAGGTTGTATGCCCAATGGAAGCAAGGTCAGCCTAATAGAAGAAAAGTCAAGTGACATGGGAAGAATACAGAAATGCTGCTCACTACTGCTAGGAGAAAATTCCTGTGGCCAAAGGTCAAGTGGAGTTGAAGCTGGCTGGAAATGTGGAGGACAATAAAAAGAGTTTTTTCAAGTATATTAATGGCAGTAGGTAATGTAAAAATAACACTGACCTGTTACAGGATGAGGATGGTTACCTCATGTATGGGGACAGGGACAATGCAGAGGTATTTAATTTATTCTTCACCTTCATCTTTGACATGAGTGGTGAACCCAAGGGGTCTTAGAGCCCTGAGCTGGAAGACCATGACTGCAAGAATGATCAACTCCCAGCCAACCCTGAAACTGCTTGAGATCTGATGCCTCAGCTGGATCACTACAAATCTATGGTGCCTGAGGTGGTTTATCCAAGAATCCTCTAGGAACTGGCTGATGTCATTGTAAAACCTCTCTTAATGATTTTGAGTTGTCTTGGGAATCTGAAGGGGTCCCAGCTGACTGGAAGCTGGCAAACATCACAGTTTTCAAGAAGGGTAAGAAAGAAGACCTGAGAAACTACAGGCCTGTCAGTCCCACTTCTGTGCCGGGTAAAGTTATGGAGAAGGTTCTTCTGGGAGCTATTGAAATACACCTGAGAGACAACCCAGTCATTGGTCACAGCCAGCATGGCTTCATGAGAACAAAGTCCTGCTTATCAAACAAAATTGCACTTTATGCCTGGGTAATGCATTGCAGCCTGCCACTTCCTCAGGAGCAGAAAAGGAGGGGCAGACACTGATCTCTTTGTGGTGACCAGTGACAGAATGCGAGGGAAAGGCCTGTAATTCTGTCAGGGGAGATTTAAGTTGGATATTACAGAAATGTTCTTCACCCAGGGGGTGGTTAGGTACTGGAAGAAGCTCCCCAGAGAAGTGGTCACAGCAGTAGCCTGAGAGAGTTCAAGAAATGTTTGGACAGTGTGCTTGGGCACATGGTGTGACTCTTGGGGTGTCTGTGAAGGCCAGAAGTTGGACTTTGATGATCCCTGTGGGCACCTTCCAAGTCAGCACATTCAGTGATTCTTTTATATTGTAATATGGATCTGGCCTCTGCAGTCTTCTGCAGCTTGTCTGATCAGACCTGCTGTAATCTCTGATCCCCAGGCTCTGTCCTCTTGGCTGAGACACACTGCCTGCCTTCCCAGCACTTTCAGTGCTGCTGTACTATTGCAACTTACCCAAATATCAGTCCTCCTGGGAGGAATTCTAAAGCTATGGTGGTGTTTTGATTATAATCAGCATATTAAGTTTTGCCTGTGAAACAGATTGTTTGTGCTGTTTCAGCTTGCTCTTATTTCTGATCTTGGTGGTGCACAGTATCTGGAATGCTGCAAAATGTGAGAACTGATTTGAATAAAAGTGTGGAGTTTTACACCCTTGTAACCCATATGCTGCTGGACAACAAAATGATACCTTTTGCTACATTCATTTTAAATCTTTGCTTTTGTATCAGGACAGTGAAGATTCCTGACTCTGCAGATGGACTTGGATTCCAAATCCGGGGTTTTGGCCCATCTGTTGTCCATGCTGTTGGGAGAGGTAAGCCATAAGAGCTATCAATGGTACTGGTAAATATACACTTAATATCTAAATGACTTGGTTGAGATAAGTCAAAATTAGGTCCAGTAATCCATCTTAGATTTTTATTTTTCCAAGAGTAATGAACAATATTAAATAAACTCAAATAGAATTGTTTTGTACACTTATACTCTGTAAGCTTTGGATACATCTTCAAACTCTTTTTTTCAAATGTAGGAAATAGTTAGGAAGGTTAGGAAAGCTAAATAGGAAAGTTAAGTTAAAACTGTGCATTCTTTACAGATTAAGGAGTAGCTGAAGGATGCAATATCACTTTGTCCAGTGAAAGGCTGTTGGGAACCTGTGTGTTAATTTGTTAGGTGGCTGTGTGGTTCTGCATTGTTCTGAAAATGTTTTACAAAAAAATGTGCTTTTTACAAATCTTTTCAAGAGTGTTAGTGGCTTTTTATTAGTAATCACAGATGTTTCATGTAAATACTGTTTTGGGATGTGATTTTCAGATGCTTGCTATCCTAACTCAATGTTTTTGAGCAGTGCACTTGTGCTAAAAGAAGATGAAGCATTATTTCTTGCTGTCTTGTGTTGTTTATGGTAGAGCAAACTAACTGTATTTTCGGTTGTTGTGTCTCTTTTCCCCCTCCTGCCTTTGCAACTGAGGAATTAAAAGTGAACTGATCTGCAAAACATCCAGATTTGAACAGAGTTCGATGACTTTTTTTTCTAGGCTGTGGTGCCAGAAATTGGATTTTCAAAAGAAAGCCTAATAAACTACAGACTTAGTAGCTGATGTGATAATTATTTCTGCACCTGGATCTCAATTCAACTGCCTATCATTATTCATTAAGCACATGCTTTATTCCGATTAGCCTCAACAATATGCAAGTTCTTGCTTGCATGGTTTGCTAAACCTGGAAGATTTTAACCATGTGCTGAATTGGGACTTCGGGGTTTTCTGAAGAGAGATTTGGGATGGTTTTTTTTTTATCTTTTTAATAAGATCATTTATATGTTTATTTTAACGTCTTTTTTTGCAGGGAGGGGAGATTGTGATAACTGGTAATAGTTTAATTTCCGATGACTTTCTTTTATATTAGATTTTAAATGCAGTTTTAATCTAATAGTGATAATTCCTAAAACGAGGGAAGCTAATGTATATTCTGTAAGTTATTTCCTTGTCAAATATGCTCAGCTGACAAGCCATGAAGTCATGACAAGCTTTCTACTTGTCAGCAGTGCAAATTCAGTCTAGCCTTTTCTTTCATGGCTTCTGCACCCCAGTCTGGCAGTCTCTAGGCAATAGATTTTTACTTCCTTGGCATCTCTGTGGCAGTATCAAGAGACATTAGGAGGCAAATGTTCAGATAGCTGGAACTAAGGTTGTACTCCAGCAGGCTGTTTTTCAGGAGTGAGTTTGAATTGCCCTGAAAAGACCTGGAGACAGCTGCTATTTTTGTAGTGCCTATTCAGTCACTAGATTTTCCCAACGTGATTATTCCATTATGAAAATAAGTCACTGGACCAAATATTTTATGTTGCTTAAAGAGAATGTTTTGTTTTGGTGTCATGTCGTCCCACCCCTGTCCCACCCTCTGTTAATTTAATTTGAGATATTCTACTTAATTATCATTGAGATTTTGATTTGAAGCTGTAACTCCCTCTGCTATAATTTTGTTCATAGGGAAGATGAAAATGCGAACAATATCTTTGGAAATGTCTTTGGAATTTAGGTGTTTCACGTAATGATTAACATGATACTCTAGTATGCTCCTATATTTCTTTATGTATTGCCTGAAACCTTCTGTTTTGTGTGCAAAATTGAAACACCTGAATTAAATCAGAAGTTCATAAGCTTGGGCCATATAAAAGTAGGCTAAGTTGTAATTAGTGACTTGCAAGCTAGAGGCATTTTATCCTTTTAAACTCCTTTTCTTAGAGGTGAATTTTCTACATTTTCATATTGCTAGTCAATGTTGTTTTATAAAGCAGCCTTTAGAAAATAATCTGGTCTCTTTTATGGAAACATCTGCTGGCAAACTCCATTTTCTTGTCATCCAGCTGCTCTACAGAAGTGCTCTGTGGTCAGGGGAAGTATGTAAGGATCAGTCAGATCACGGTCTGATTTTAAAAAAAGAGTTTTTTTGGACTGTAATCTTGAAAGAAGATGTTTAGAAAAAGAAGTCTGCTAGCTATGTGCGTTTTTATTAATAGGAACAGTGGCAGCTGCGGCGGGTCTCCACCCCGGCCAGTGCATAATCAAAGTGAATGGAATTAATGTCAGCAAAGAGACCCATGCAAGTGTTATTGCTCATGTCACAGCCTGCAGGAAGTACAGGAGGCCAATGCAGGTATGTCTCATTTGGTGTCCTTGCACATTTTCTTCTAAGTTTTACTTTTTGGTCAAAATAAACAGTGTGGTGTTTATCTCTGTGCACATATCTGTTGTGTTTGAGTGGGGTGAGAGGAAAGAGGTGGTGAATAAAACCTGAAGAGAAGCCAGTTGAAATATAGAAGCTGAAGATTGCTCAATGGTGATGTTCAAGATCTGCTTAGTTTCTGCACTAATATCATAGCTAATTTTTATATGGTGTTTTTAAAGGACAATTTCAAGTATTTCTGCAGTCCTTTGCAGAAAGAATCCTGAGGTATATTCTCATCTTGATGGAGAGGGAATCACACAGCTCGCTGCCTGCTCAGCAGCAGGAGAATGAAATGCATAAAACCGATCTTCTGGAATTTTGTTACACTTCAGTACACAGAGAGCAGAGTGCATATATTTCACCCATAAAATTCAGAGCTCCCATTGCATTCCAAACTTGAAAATATGCATATAATCAAAGACTCAAAATTTCCTTTTTTTACATGCATGCAAATTTTGTTATCTTTGTCGTGTTAGCTGAGGAGAAAATCTCAGGCTTCCAAGACAGAAATTTATGAAGAAAAACAAAGCAAACTGGATTCTATAATGTAATTTTCCAATTCTCTGCAAATTTTTCATAAACTATGAAGCAATACTATTAATTAACTTCACAAACTCTTCAAGTATGTATTTACTGAGAAGAAAAATCCAATTAAAATCAATAGTTGAATCCTTCTCCCAACACTTATCACATAGTTATAAATATTACATAGTTAGAACTGGATCATATAAATCCAGTCTTTATGAAAATGTTCTTGGGATGTTTGTGTTTAAATGGTAATACAGAATTGGAATTGTTACATGGCATATCGAGATCAAGCTCACCTATACTTTAAAGGAAGATGCACTCTAGTAAAAAGAAAACGTCCTGTTCACTAATAGCAAAACTGGCTGGAATAAAAGATAAATTAAATTCATTATAGCAGTTTTGTTCTTGTTGTATAACTCTAGACTTCCTATGGTTACTAGTGGCATTCAAAGATGGTTGATTAATGTTGGCTGGTGTGAATGCCTTGACATTAAAAAATTACTTTGGGTTTTTTAATCGCTTGTATAATTTGAAGTTTTTTCTTATACATAGTTTTTATTTCAGTTTTAAAAAGCAGATGATCATAATTCAGTAAATGACAGATAACTGAAGTTCCTCAGACAGACAAGAGAAACTTCATTTAGTATGCAATATTGTCAAAAACTATGGGAGAATTGTCTAGACTAAAGTAAATTGTAGTATTCTTACTGGTGCAAGGACAGCTAAAATTTAATTTCCTATTCAGAACTTTGGAGGTTTTTTTATTATTATTATTTGGAAAATGACTGGATTTTTCCTATCTTGTAAGTATAGTGCATACAGCCTATCATTTAATTACCAGGAATGTTGCAGTCTCTCCTGTGGTTCCCAATTGCATAATTGGAACGGAATCTTTTTCTGTTTCTTATATCTTCCACTTCTCAGGGTAAAAAGTCTTCCTAATTGCGTGGAGCATGAAGCTTCATTTCAGATTCTTTCAGTCAGTAATTGTATAATTTCTGTTGGACAGTGTTTATATTCTATCTTGTCTGAATAAAGAAAATTGAGACCAGATTTTACTTCTTGGCATTACAATTTCTTTGCAGTGACACTAATCATGATGTGACAGATTTATGTTAGTTTGTTCTCCTGTAATGATTTTGAGGAATATTGCTCCAAGTCGTATTGCATTAGATTGGTTGTTAACTTTTGGAAAAGGGACTTCCAGTTTAAGTAGTTAGTACTTCCTATTAGAGATTGGCATGGCTGTCTCAATGCTGCCAAACAAGTCTTTAAAGAATCCATAACTAAGCATCAAACTTTGTGGTGAATCTGCAGAGAAATGTGGGTTTCAGAAGCTTTCCTGTTGATTCAGATTCTGTACAGGTGTCTTCCAACAATCAACAGAGAGCTCTGAAAGTTAAGCTTTCTTTCTTATTAAAATATTTCATGCCATTGAGTGAAAAGCAAGGCATAGATGAATCTAGAAAACCTGGAGAAACTGTACATAGTGGGTAAAGACAGAAGCTGAATGTTGTATTGTAGCAAATGATAACGAGATATATTTGGCACTTTGCGTGAAGTTTTTAACATTCAGCCTAAATATCAACAATTTCTTACATGATCTTTGAATTCTTCCATGAACTTCTTTCTGAATTCAGATTTGTCATAATCATGACATCATGCCATTTATTCTGCTGTAGCTGCTGGAGGAGGAGTGATTAACTGACTGTCAGGCTTGTTTTGAAGTGTAAGGGCGAAAGAGTAATCTGGGGATGCCATGATAGGACCTTCCACAAGGGAATGATGGATGTGTGGCTGAGTTACAGACTGGGTAGAACAAGATGTGAGGCATACATGTGGCTTCTCCCAAGGCTGTGTGACCCATGTAAGCCACCATTCCTGTGCTCATGTGTCACTCAACCACAGAAGATGGTGGACATTTGGAGCCTGTAGTTCTTTTCAAGGGGTGCAGGGGGGTGCTGACCTGTGGGGAAAAAAAAAAAAAACACCTCACATTTATAACTACACTAGTAAAGTATTTGTAGTAAAGGCAAATTTAAGTGATGAAAGCTGTAGAATAGGTTCTTTGTGCCAGTGACACGTGGGTGATGGATTAACTGGACATTCTCTGACTTTGGTTGATATTCCATAATATTTGGCACCAGATTTGTGGATGCACAGCAGATTCAGCAAAGCAAAAATGGGTTCTTTTTTTTCCCTACATGATTTATTGGGGAAAAATGTTTTTCAATCTGCAATTTGATTTGAAATGTCTAAGTTATTTTTGCCAGAGACATGAAAATGATGGATGCCATGCTGTCACAGATTTTGTACTGTCTCATGACAATATATGCTGAAATAAAAAAAAACTTGCCAAATTTCTTTGGATGGTTTTATACAATGCTAAAATTCTCTGGATTGTTTTGTTTTGTTTTGTTTTTTTAACTTAGACCTTTAAAATAGTGAAATAGCTGCCATCAGTTGCACTTGAAAAGCTTTTTTTAGCTGTCTATTTTTTGTTGTCTTCTAGCAAGATTCTATACAGTGGGTTTACAACAGCATTGAAAGTGCACAGGAAGATCTTCAGAAAACAAACACCAAACCCTCTGGAGATGATGGAGGTGATGCCTTTGACTGTAAAGTTGAAGGTATGTGATGCTTGTTTGCTTTTGTTGTTGCTGAGAATGCTATTATAATACAAGGAAAATGTAGGCAGTGGGTTTGTTTGCAGAGAGGAAATTTTGAGCGGATCATAAGATTTGTTTTACATAAAGATTTGCTTTCTTCTGTATTCAAAACATATATATTTAACATGCTAGTCTTTGAAAACTACTATGTTTCCCATTTAGAGAAAATACTTCTGTGAACACTTTGGGGAAAATCTGTTTATTTTCATTTGTTACAAACATAAACCTAGGCATTACCTGATATATTTTCACCACTAGAAATCATTCATGGCAAACTAGATATATTAGTCATTACTGCATGGGAAATAAAAAAAACAAACAACTACTGTCCTTCGGATTATTTTCAGGCAATTAATGTTTAGATAAAACTGCATTGATCTGCAACTTGTAATTAAAGAGACAGTTAACACGTGAACTGTATTTATGTTCTCTTCATAAATGCAGTTATTGTGGTTTCATTTCTGAATGTTGACAGTTTTCATAGTGATTTTCTTCTACTTTATTTAGAAATTCTCAGTTTCCCCTTTTTTGGGGTCTTTCTTAATGTCTCTGGATTATAAATTAAATGGAATCAGCCATGTTCAGTAACTGTTTGTAAAGAAAGAGTACTGCCTGTTTTGCAGTCCAGTATTTTAACATCTATAAATCTACTGGTGCTCTGATTTTTATATTGTTCAGCTAGGTTTTTTAATGACTGTTTTTAAATAGAAGGATCAGAACATACCTCTTTCTAGAATGTTTGCCTATGTCCTTTATAGTTCATTTAATGGCCAGGACTTGTCAACTGATTTGTGTTACTTTATTTATTCTAGAGGTAATTGACAAATTTAACACTATGGCAATAATTGATGGGAAGAAAGATCATGTGAGTCTGACTGTTGACAATGTTCATCTGGAGTATGGAGTGGTTTATGAGTATGACAGCACAGCGGGAATAAAGTGCCATGTCTTGGAAAAAATGATTGAACCAAAGGGATTTTTCAGTTTGACTGCAAAGGTACGAAGCATTCTTTGTATGTTAATGCTTATTGTGTTTAATACCAACGGAGAAACTTGTGTCCTTTTTTACTCTTATGATTATATATCTTTCATTGATACCTTATAATTGGTATACCTTTATCTCTCTGATTGTTTTGGAGGACGATTGAGTGCTTAGGAGGAAAAATGAGTTATGTTTTCATTATAAATTGAGCCTTTAAATCTAACAAAAAGTTAGAAGATCTTCAAAGTCTTCCATTCCTCCTGCCCCTCTTCCTTATTTCTTAATTATCAAATAAAACTTGAAAGAAAGTCAAAGATCCACTGAAATATCTATAAAGGCTATAAATTACCCTCATCTCTTCAACATGCCTTTTACTTAGTTTTCTCTTACCATTATAGCAAGGCTTCAGTCTTTGCTGGGCAGTACAGTTTATTCTGTGTCCTGTTTCCTGGCCTTTTATGCAGAATATACAAGAGGACAGAACTCGGTTTTCTTTTATGCTTTTTCAATGTGTTAGTATTCTGCCAAACCAAAGGTTTTCTAGAAGTAATGAATGAATTAATTCAGCAGCTTTGCATAATATGTGCTGATCAAGTAAATACAGCAGATAATGTATTTCAGAGGAGGCATAGTGGTTACATTAGTAGGAAATTAGTAGTAAATCCATTATCACACAATGTCATGAGAAGCCAAGCAAAAATACTTATGGGTATAACTTAGCAGGGAATAGATTTAAGCAAACCTCTTTGCCTCCCAAGCTTCATTCATTGCTGTTGTGCACCATTTGCTGTAATGTTATCAGGCTTTTCAGCTTTAGTTATAAGAGATTATTAGTAA
This sequence comes from Pseudopodoces humilis, assembly GCF_049639895.1. Taxonomy (NCBI): domain Eukaryota; kingdom Metazoa; phylum Chordata; class Aves; order Passeriformes; family Paridae; genus Pseudopodoces; species Pseudopodoces humilis. The sequence goes on along the minus strand of NC_142200.1, from coordinate 33,417,845 downwards.
GGGGTAATTTTAGTCAACTTCATTTCATAACATACTTCTCTTGTTTTTATTATCTTAGATTCTTGAAGCACTGGCAAAAAGCGATGAACATTTTGTGCAGAATTGCAACAGCCTCAACTCCTTAAATGACGTGATCCCCACTGAACTTCAAAGTAAATTCAGTGTCATTTGCAGTGAGAAAATTGAGCATATCTACAGAAGAATCTCTAGTTATAAAAAGGTATGACCTGCATGTACTGAGCTTGATTATATTTGTCTTTTAAGGGGAAAACAGGGCAGTGACAAAAATGTGGCTTAAAGTTTAGCTATTTTGAAGCATGAATGCCTTAATTGAATAATTACATCAATTTTTTTCAAGCCATTCTCTTTTTTATCCCTCTTTTAGACATTGGGTAGTTTGTATTCTTTCTTGTTTGCTGTGTTCAGTTGTGGACACAATCAACTGCATATTTCTGCAAAAGGGCCATTATTCTTGTAACTGCCTTAAATCAATACTCTAGTGAATTTGCAGATGTTAGCCAAAAGTGTAGCAATAACAGAACTGTTTTTTTTTCCTTTCTAGTGCAACTTGAATACCAAATTTTAACCCTTGTATTCAACTTTTAGGGCCTAGCATAACCGTGAATAGTAATTTAAATTATTTATTTATTATTTAAATTATTAGCTTCACTTGGTTTAATAAAACATAATAGCATGGAAAAATGGAGAAGCTGCTGATTTTCATATGCTTAAGATCTAAATTAATGATATGTGAATGAATAAATAGCCCAGACTATGATCTCTAGTCAGTGCATTTCTTTATAGTTGTTTAACCAAGCAAGGTGTAAATGAATCAACTGTTTGCCATTTTGCTAATGCAAACTCGTTTTCTCATCCAGATTCCTAGTTCCTCTCCCATGCCACCTAATTGTGGGGAGTGAATTACTTTGAAGTAGGCTCAAAATGGCTCAAAAAAAGTGGATCTGACCTGTCTTACCTCATTTGGGGGTCTGAGTTGTGACATTTACAAACTGGTCTGTTCAGAGAGTTTATAAGTAAAAAGTTGGGGAAAAAAAAAAGCAAAGGAAAAGGAAAGTGATTACAGAAGCTTCACACATGTGCAGAAGCTGCATTTGAAAGAGTAGATAATGATTTTTAAGTTTTTAAAAGGTAAGTAGGGAGAGCTGTTAGGAATACCAGTAGCTTCTGTAGTCAGTAGGATGAAGACAAAAAACAACTTGTCAGATTTTTCCAGGTGCTCTCTAAAAAGAGATGGAATAAACTGAGTTGTATCAATGGATACATCAAAAGAATCCTGACATTGCTTTAGCAAACATCTGATCTGTCCATTGTTTGCCTGAATTATAAACCTCCATGTTTTCAATTTGGTTAAAATTCAAAATATCATTTTTAAAAACAAAATTAATTAGTTTTCATATTAATAATGACAGTTCAAGTAACAAGCAGGTGATTTATATGTTTTCTGTAGCTGAAAAATTTGACTATGATAGACAGCCTCTACAGAGGAGGCCAAGTCAGTAAATCAAATTTTGTTGTGTTTGCTGGATGTAAAACAAACAGCCTCAGGGAAGTTTTCATAGTTCTTACACTGTCTAGAAGCAGATATTCCTGATACAGACTACACTTTAAATTTCATCTGCTCAAAAATCAGTAGTTTCACAGTTATCGCTTTTAATGACAATTAGTAATGCAGTGGATTTCAGGAATAGATGTGTCATTTTCTTGGCAAGGTAAAGGTAACCATAGTTACAGGAGACTTTCGGAGTGCCTGAGCCCAGCTTGGCTCCTGGTTTTTACTGTGAAAGTTTCAATTCTATAAATACAAGTCTTGTAGATTTCTGCAGTTCCTACTATTATCATTATCAGAACATTTTGCTCTTAATAGACCTTGATTCCAGTGCCATGAATCCCAGATGTTTCTCAACACATATATGAAAAGAATTTTGGTCCTGACTTCTGACCTGATTAAATCATAGCCAGCATTTGGTCTCTCTGGAGCAGGATGTGTGGGAGATTGAGATGTGAAATATGTACTACTTGCAGAAACATTTTTATCATTGAATGTCCTTAGTACCCTTCTTAACAATTTGTACATTCTTCAGCCTTTGAACAACTCCATAATTGGATTTATTGTAACCCTCCAGATCTTGTTGTGATCTAAAGATTTAAATGTAATTATCCCAACAAGTGTTCATCAGACTTAAGTAATATGACATCAAAATAAACAGAAATTTAAGTCCCAGTACAGAAACATCTTACTCTGCAAAAGGGATGTGTCTTAATTCAATTGAAGTGTTAGTAAATAGTTGACTGATTCAAATTTTTACTGACATTTATTAGTGAAGAAGCTTTGCAAGTTTACTTTGAAAATATTCTTATGCATGAGCTGTGGTTCATAGCTGAAGTAGGTCTGTGTAATATTTTGACTGGAGAGATATTGTGATTAAAACACTGATTAGATCTTGCCAGAAAAAACCTCTTCCCTAACTACAAACTGCCCTGGAAACGACACATATTGACAAAAATCCTACTTGCAACTGACAAAACTCTTTTCCAGTTGAAGAGCTTATTCGCATGACTTGGTTCTGAAATAGATGAAATAGATGTTGCTGAGTGTCCAGTCTTCAGCATTTTGGGTTGACATCTTTTCATCTTAAAAATCAAGTAGCTCTGAGCCTATTCAAGACTCCACACAAAATTTAGAATGCTAGAGTCAAGGAGATGTGGCTAAGCGCTGTACTAGAATTAGACATTAGAAAACATTCCTCATTGCTGAGCTGAGATATAGTGGGGAGAAGAGGTGCTGGGCTAGGAAAGTCTGTAAAATTAGGAGTTTTCAGTTTTTATGTACTAGTGCTCATCAGCTTCCTAATGTCACTCAGACATTGTCCAACTAACCCTGCTTAAGCAGGACCACCTAGAGATGGTTGCCCAGGACCATCTTTGAGGAGGGAAGATCTGACCTCTCTTCCCTGAACTTCTCTGAGCAACTTGTGCCAGTGCTTGTTCACCCTCACAGTGCAAAAGTGTTTCCTGATATTCAGAGGAAACTCCTGTGTTTAAGTTTGGGCTCATTGCCTCTGGTCCTGGCACTGGACAGCACTGGAAAGAGCCAGACTTTGTCCTCTTTGCACCATTCCTTCAGGTATTCATATACATTGATGTGTTTCTCCCTGAGCTTTCTCTTCTCCAGGTTGAAAAGTCCCAGCTCTCAGCCTTTCCTCACAGGAGAGATGCTCCAGTCCCTGAATCATTTTGCTGGGCTCACCTCCAATATGCCCATATCTATTTCAGTGAAGCCCAGATTTGGACCCAGGACTCGAGGGGAGGCCTCACCAGTGCTGAGAAGAACAGGATCACCTCCCTCCAACCCCTGGCAATGTTTCTCCTAATGCAGGAGGATAAGATATTATTAAATTGGACCTCCTCCTTCCTGAATATGAAATACAGAATTCATACCTTCTGATTTTGTCTTCATTATAACTTCAGATAGAAATTTAATGACTTTTTGAAAATACTGGCTTGAAAACATTGGCAGGTGTTTATAAATGTCACGAGCAGTACAGCAGTTCCAGATTTGCTCCCCAGAAAGACACTTAATTTTTTATTATGTTCCATGGGAAATAAATTCTATTTCTCTTTTACAAAGCTATTTATTTCTTAAAATATCATTTTCTTCAGAAAAACAAGCCCTTTAAAATGTAAAATGAAAAATATTTTTCTTTCCCTTTTAGAGAAAGATGGCAATTACAAAGTTGAGACACCTTAAGTCAAGGATGACTAAAATATTTTAAGCTTTTATTTTCTAGTTAGATACACAAGAAGAGCCAATAATCTAAATTTGATTTTCTTTCTTACTTCTAGTTTTCAAGAGTATTAAAAAACAGAGCTTGGCCTACCTTCAAACAAGCTAAGTCAAAGATTTCACCACTTCACAGCAGTGATTTCTGTCCAACCAATTGCCATATCAATGTGATGGAAGTCTCTTACCCTAAGACCTCAACTTCCCTTGGTAGTGCCTTTGGTGTACAGTTAGACAGCAGAAAACATTCTTCCCATGAAAAGGAAAATAAAAACAGTGATCAAGGTAAGTCAATTGAGCTTGAAAGAGCTACTTCCAGTGCTTCTGATACAGTATTAAAAGGTAATCAGTTTAGGTTTATAGTCCAAATATTAAAATTAAGGACAAGCCTTTCTGAAATTACCCTGCTTTTGAGTCTTAGTTTTATTTTAAAGCATCATAACGGGTGGTCATAATTTCACAATAACTTTTTGCTAAATAGCTTGACTTTGAAATGCAAATAAAATGCAAAATTAAATAAGTACATGAATTTTTAAACAGAAAAATATTTCAGTGTGTGTTAGTTTTACTAACTTCAAAACATATGTTGAAAAAAAGATGATGATGAAATCCCTTTGGATTATTCTCAGGTAAACTGAATCCCATGATTTATGTCCAACATACCATTACTACTATGGCTGCCCCTTCAGGACAATCTCTTGGGCAGCAAGAGGGCCATGGTCTGAGGTACCTCTTGAAAGAAGAAGACTTAGAAACACAAGATGTCTATCAAAAATTGCTGTTCAAATTACAAGCTGCACTGAAAGAGGTGGAAACATGTGTCTGCCAAATAGATGAGTAAGTAAATGTTACCATCTGGACTTGCCTTTAATTTTTCTGTTGAAGATAATGATAAATTGGGGCTATGTTTTTGTGTAGTATAGGAATCAATGCTGACTTCAGATAGAATTGAAATAAAGAATTTAAGTGCAGGTAATGCTGTATTTTGGTCTTTTTGCAGCATGCCTTATTATTTTCCCCACAGTCTGTAGTTTTTTCCCAGTTTTTAGTTTTTCTTTAGAATGTGGCAAAGTTAATTTGAAGTGGGGAAAATATGAGGCACACAATGTCACCTACAATTTCACTAAGTATGGAAACAAAGGGCAGAGGTATAAAGACAGCTTTTATTGAACTCTTCAGGTATTGCTGAGTAGTCCCACAGATGAATTTTTGAGGAAGGCATTACTCATCTATAGGGAGAGCATTAATTTAGACATTTTCCAAAACCAAGTTAACTTTAAGGAAGAGCTGTGGATTTAGGGAGAGACACCTTTAAGTGATTAGGAGAATCACTGACTCCTGAATGTGGGAGACTGAGTCTCATCACAGGACAAGGATTTATAACTTGCTTTTTCATTTGCTAAGGAAGTGGGTTGACTTCTGGGCTATTTACTGTCTTGGGATAAGGATGAAGAAGGGTAAGATGTATTTAAGTTTTGAAAGATCCCATATGCAATGCAAATGTCAGAAATTAATTTTGAAAATGAAAACAGCAAAAATTTTTGAATTTAAAAGGCAATCTGTCACGATCTCCAGTTTAGAGAAGTGGTGTATCATTGTTTCTCCTGTTATCTTGAACATTGTAGACTGATTTGTCCTTTCATGTGTACTTAAGAATTTGATTTCTTATTTTTACTGTTCTCGTAGTAATTGTAATAGTTATGTAGTAATAAGGAGTTGCAATGTATCACATACTGCAACTTGGAATGAAGGCAAGACTTGACTCAGTATTTTTAAGAAAATGTTATTTTCTGTGCCTTTACATAGTTCTGATAATTATTGTGCTGAAGATTGAATCAATTAATTTAATCCATTATAATTTCAGTGCTTGGGTATACTTAGAAACAACTGTCTTTAAAGCCTGTGTTGTCTCTCTTCCTTGTGGAAGTCAGAAAATTATATATGGAATTTTAGTCAATATTTCAGGAAGTTCCAGTTGCCAGTATGCCACACCTTTCCTTTCCACTCCCTTGAGCTTGTGATGCAAAAGCACAGGAAATTCTGAGCCTTTCTTTTGTATGAATATATATATATAAATATACACACTCACAGAAAAACTGTGTGTGCAGGAATATATGTATGTCTATACATATATTCATTTTAAGAGCCATGCAGTTTTGACAGTAAACACAAGGGTTCACTTTTTTAATTCCTAAATTTCCTGTACACTGACCTTGTAGCTGATCTTGTATAAGGTGCACAGAGGTATGTAGCAAATTTTACCTTTGGCTGATTGGAAGACTGAGGCTTTTCATGCTTTATTCCTCATGGACATTGAGTGGACTGCCAGTGAGTAATTACTGTAGAGGAAAGCAGTTCTATAGAGGAAACAGGATAGCCAAGAGACCTACTTAAAAGTGCTGAACAGGGAAGAGTGAGCAGTTCAGAAGTACCTGGTATATTAGAAAATAGTTGCAGATACTAATTAACTCTTGAGATTTAGGGCTTAAGAAACAAAAGATAGAGTGACACAACAATCTGACAATTGTGCTTGAATTAGAAATTTTTGTACTTCAACAGCTGGGAGGAAATGCTTGAACATACTAATTTTTTGTTTTTATAAAGACAGTAGAATTTATTTTTTCTGCTGTGGCATAGTAGCAGTAAAATTGATGTCATTCTTTACTGAATTGCTTATTATTCTAAACAATATTTTAATATTGTTTAATATTTTAATATTCTCAGGACAGACAATATGAGCATATTATCTGTCACAATTTTTAATTTATGTTGATATTGTGTGACAGTAAAATTCAACAACTGAATACTGTTTGGTACCCTTTATACCTACTGCTGAAAAACTTGCTCATTCATATTGCTAGAGGTCTCTGGGTTGAGGTCAGTATTGGTCTATGTTTCAGCTCACAAAATCTTGGGGCAGTGTCATCTGCTCAGCCTCTTCTGTCTGTTAGTGAATTGAAAAATGAATGTTTCATCTGAAGAGCAGGTCTGTGAGAGCCTATGGATTATGGCAAGGGAACATTTAAGAGAAGATTTTGTACTTCTAGTATTGTCTGCATAAGAGTTTATGTGATGGTTTGCTGATGAGGTTTGGTTGGATAAGGGATGTAATTCTGACAGAGAGAGAGAAAAATACACACAGAATATGTATCCCCTTTCCACAGCCTCTCAAGGCTCCACTGTGCTCACACTCAAATAGTTTAATAGTATCCCAATGGTTCTTTAGTGATGCTGCAGATACCCCATGTTGCTGCTAGGTGTTACACAGAAATAAGTAATTTTTGAAATTGTTTTCTATATGGTTCTACTGTGTTCTTGGTTCTCATGCACTCAGTGCTCTCTCACGATCCCAGCTGTTTTTTGGAAAGATATCCTTCATATACAAGAGGCTTGAACATTTCTCAAGCCTCTGTGGAGTGAGGAAGAGACAGAGAAGGTCAGAGGTTGAAGGAGGTTTTTTGTTACTGCCAATTTTAGTTCTTTGACTAACCATAGCAGGTTTTCTTTGTCGTAGTTGTGTTGACTTGAGTTGCCCATAGGAATAATTCCACAGGTGAGGATTTTTTTTTTTAAGATTTAAATTTCTCTGTTTCATTGAAATATACTTCAGAGAGACTCTCCAGCTGTTAGTCACTATTCACACATGTGTTTCCCCTTTGAGAGCTAGATGTCTAAGGTAATTTTGTTTGGGATAGGCCCGTTTCTAGAGAAAATGTGTTGTGCCTGTGTTGTGTTTAAGAAGAAAAATAAAAGTAAATTTAAGCACGATTACTGGGGCGGGGATGTATCCAGGCTTTTATTTTAAACTCCCTGGACTGAGTTTTTAAGAGCACATCAGTGACCTCAGTACCTACTTGCTCCAGAACTTGGTAATCCAAGGTTCTATCTTTCATTCACAGTAGTTCAGCAGAAAAATTTTCCTTAGAAAAAGAGCCTGCCTGCTGAGAGAAATGGAAAAGCCCCCTTAGGAAAAGATCCAGCTACCTTAATCAGTCTTTTACTGAGGTCTTGGCAGCAGTGACTAAACAGTCACATAAAAGAAGGGGATAAAGAATAAAAGAAGTCTGTCTGTGTCTTGACAAATAATTACTCAGGGGAAGATACTTTCAGGAGCTGAAATTGCAGTTCATTATGCTTGTTTCTTACTCTTGATTATTTTCTTGCAACAACAAACTCCCCAAGAAGTTACTAGAATGAACTTTTATTTTTAAGTGGATGGGAGTGGGAACACAAGAACAAGCAAAAGTATAGATTCATCTTTGTCCTCATCTCATCTTTCAGAAGGCAGAACTATATGGTCTTTTTGGAACCGATCTTTTGGTTTAAGAGCAGTATTAGAATGATCTGCCATGAATTTGCCTAATCATTTTTTGAACCCCTTACATATTTCTTACTAAGAAAATAAGATTTATAGACATGAAAAAAGGTTTCTTAGGGTTTCTTCTTCAATAACACATTATTATAGGACAAGCTCAAAAACACACAATCTCTAGCATGAGATCAACAGTTGAACACTGATGTAAAATATGGGCCCCATCTCTCTTCCTGTATTCATGGAATTATGCTTGCCAGTTACTGGAAAGAACTGAGTTGTGATTTCCTACTAATACAAAGTGTTAAGGCATCACGTAGCCCAAAAGACATCTGTCTAGTGGAGGGGTGAGTTTAAATTCTAGTGAAATTATACCTTTAGTATCATTTTTCTGTATTCCAGTTGCAGTTCAGATCAGTACCTTTAACTATATGTGGGATAAAATCTATCTGTCTATTCCCATCAGTAGCAAGAATTTTGTGTAAGAAGATCTAACATATGTTTGAATCCTGCCATGTACTTGGTAGGAAGTTTGCCAGTTGACCATTCTTATAGCTCCTTCAATAAAAAACCCTGCTACTATTTCTAAGTAATTCAAGGGGGAAAAGAAGTTTAGTTCAGTCTCCTCTGATTTCAGGTAGTTAGCAAGAAATTTTTGCAAGAAAAATGCTGCTTTTGAAGTCCAAATATTAATTTGAAAATGTGATTTTAATGGAGTGTTTGGGAAATAGGAATTAAAGGACAATTGCCTATTTTTGCTGTTCTGATCTTGAAAGTAAATTAGAGCAGCTCAGTATGAATTAATCATCCAAGAACATGAATTTTTCACTGCCAGTATTTCTGCATGTTCTAAAAGTAGCAATCTGCACTGTTCTCTCTTCTTGGCTGGATGTCACTTTTGTGCTCGTCAGAGACGCTTGTATGTTAATCATCAGTTTTACTAGTGACAATGGCTTAGACACTTTGAATGTCAGTAAGTACACAGAGATGTTAATAAAGATCTTTAAAATGCCCTAGTAGAATAATTTGTGATGCACACTGGCATGTCTTGTACAGTAGTAATTGGGAAAATACATACTTTTCACAGACATACAGTTTATTCAGTTTGTTTTCTTGATTTGTGCTAAGAAGTGCAGGATTCATATTTAAAAATAGTTATGTTAATATGCAGTTTGACCCCAAGTGTCCAAGAATGTGCTGTATTTCTTCTCCAGCTGGAATCATTACTTTCACACATGATTAAGAATTTGGTAAGGTTAATGCATTTCACTGCTGGACTTTTTAACAACAGAATTTGTCACTTCATTCCCTTGTTTCAAATAGATATTTACTGAATTAAGATATTCCCTTCACATATTATAGAATAATAGTTGGAGGATGGTGATGAGAAATGTTATACTGTTGCTAGCTCACATTAATTTGCCTTTTTTTTTTTTGTGTGTGTGTTTCACAGCCTTCTTTCTTCAATAACATATTCTCCCAAATCAGAACGTAAAACGCCTGAACCTTTAATACCAGCAGACAGCGACAATGAAAAGGGTGAAAGGAACGGGAAGAAAGTCTGTTTCAGTGTAACAGGGGATGAACAAGAAGATTCTGGTCATGATACCATCAGTAACAGGGATTCTTACAGGTAACTTTATTAATAGTATTTTTATTTTTCAACTGAATCAAGTACGGAAATCTGTAAAGTATCAAGTGGTTATGAAGACCATTGGAATATGATTCTGACATTACTAATGGAGGAGTGACTAGCCTCAAGATGTGTAAAATAAAGTTTTATGAGTACAGATTAGTTATTAGGTCTTAGTTTCCCAAATCTGGATAGGATATCACAACCAGAGATGTAAAACTTTAGATTACCTGTCTTATAAAAAACAGAAATAACTTGTTATTATGTCTCCAACAACAAACCAAATATCTACCATGGAAAGCAGGGTGATACAGCCATCATTCTTCCTGAACTAAAGAAAAATATACTGTTTATCAACATATATTTCTCACCTTTCACTCTAAATACTGTAGCATCAACTCACCTCTAGAATTTGTAATGCATCACGTTTCCTGTGGATGAGAATTCAAAGAGTTTGGAAAGGAAGGAGTAATTATAGCAAGTATAGTTCTTATATAGATTATACTATCTTGCTTAGAGAGAATTGGTTAACTACATGATATTAAAACTAAATTTAAATTTTAGCTGCAAGTAAAATGAATGTTCATTATTTGTTCAGTATCATTGTTCATTATTGTGTTCAGAAATTAGAAGCTCAGTAGGTTCATCATTTTTCTGCTGAACCTTGTGTTGCTGAGATCTCTTTCTAAGCTATATTTGATTTCTGCAGCCTGGTAGATATGAACCCTTCATCAGAATAGAAAGAGAACCATACAGATAGAAATGCAGAAACTATTTGCACAGATTAAGTTTGTCTTGTTCTTAACATGGTGAATGAACACACAGGCAAAGTTCTTGGTCCAACAGAAGAGCATTTAGAGTTTCCTGCATGTTTGTGATGTGCCAAACCGACTGTTCATGAGCTGCTCCTGTGAGGTGTGCTTGGTTCTGTTGGGAGGTTTCCCAGCTGGCACAGGATTTGTGTGTGGAGAAAGAAGGTGTGACCCAGGACATGGGCATCTCTTCGTTCAAAACATTTTCTTTTTTCTGATTCCTGTCCTTTATAGTTCATTCTGACTCTGTAGGAATAATAAAACCTAGGGTTCCACATACAGAATAATCATAAAATTTGTGCATTAAGGACATGTGTTGGAGTGAGATTGGAATGGTTTTTTCTCTGCTTAAATAATTGTATTAGTCAATACTTGAAATCTCCAGCTCTCATAATGCCACAGTGGTTATTACTGGAACTGTTTGGCTAATTTCAGCCATTATAATGCTCTCATTTTGTGTAGGGTCTCCTTCTAAACCTTACAATACAACACGAAAATCATGCAGAATGATACAGCAAATGCATCTAATCTGTTTCTCATTTTCCTGTGTTTTATTTTCTCATACTTTGCACAACCCAGTTTTAATTAACCTTCATCTCCCCTTTGGAGACTTTAATAAGTGAGTAGAGTTAGTAAGAAAACATTTCTTAATATCCAGCCAGAAATTTTTAATACTCCTTGGGACTGTTCACCCGCTATTAGGAACATGTTGTTACTGATGTCTTTTCATCTACTTAATGGTTGTGATTGTAATTACATCATATTGCTTCATTTAAAAGTTTAACTCATTCATTTACCTCGTTGACTACAGGTCCAAAACATGGATGTTAGCCAGGAAATATAAGTCGCTCTGCCTAAATTAGTGAAAAGTCACTTCTGTATCTACACAAATAAAGAAAACAAATATGGAGCACACACATAAACAGCAGTGCTATTTTAAGAATGGATATGTTAATCTTGGTGAATGGGTACATCCAAATCATAAGATACATATCATTATGTATAAACATCCCTTAGGTACACTTTTACATTATCTTACATTCACTTGGGTTTTTAAGACTCCCTCTGCTGGATAATTACTTAAGCATTTCCTGCATTGAAACAAAATTATTTTCATATGGCTAAATAACACTGAAAACTTTGAATTCAAATGTATCTTCATAGGATTTTTAATACAAATGTCTGTATTTTACTCTGGTTTTGCTGCAGAAGTAGGTACTTCTCTGTGTGTTTTCTGTGCAGAAAAAATTGTGTTTGAGAGAAAAGAGCAGAAAAAATTTACAAATTTAAATCACCAAATCTCCCTATCTGACCAATGTGGATGAAATTTTGTATGCATAGAAGTTTTGACTGAAGCCGAAGATGCAAATGTCTATACATGTCTAAACAAAAAGGAACAGCTGGAAGAGATGGGATCATGAACTGTTTTGACTGACATGGAAAATAGTTTGTAGTTTGAATTTTGGTGCTACTCAAATGAATCAAATCTCCTGTAAACCCTCAGTGAGACTCTGTTGTGCAAGTTGTAAAAACTCAGTGTTTGTATTAGCTATGAATCAGGACAAAATGTGAAGTAACTAAAATATCTGAGGTCACAGATTCAAAAACTGCCACTCATGCAAGAAAAGTTGGTTGTTTTGCATTCAATTATTATTGAATGTATTATTATTCTGTATTACTATTCTGCAAGTACTTGTTCACGGGTAAGGGGAAGGAAGATAATTGAAGCATCTATTTTGGGAATCCGGTCTTTTGAGTCCTACCAGGACTGCAAATTAAACGAAAGCCTAAGCAAAGGGATGTATATTATTATGTATAAAGAATTACACAGGCCTTCTCATCATCAAATTTAGGATGGGAAAAGGGAAATAATTTCCATAACTTTTTTTACAGAGCCTATGTTAAAGGACATAGCTTTATTTCTTTTTTTTTTGTTTTGTGTTTAATTTTCAAGTGACTGCAACAGCAATAGGAACTCCATTGCCTCTTTCACCAGCATTTGTAGCAGCCAGTGCAGTTCTTATTTTCACAGTGATGAAATGGATTCAGGTATGTTTAGAAAAGTGATCTATGAATCTGTCTTTGTTTCTTTGATTTGATTTTATTATTTTAATTTGCCTGGCAGTTTTATTGTTTTTATTTTAATAATTACATCCTTCTTAGTAATAGAAGTGCATAATTTTGCTTCTGCCTAGCTAGTGCTGCACTTAGGAATCCTTCTGTAAAAGACAGTCAGCATTCCATTATCTCTGTGAATAGACTGTATTAGAGCTCCTGGAATCACTGCTTTTCATGTCTTTCATGTCTTGACATTGCATTGTGTTGCACAGAGTTAGGAGCATTTTAGGTAAGTGTAGAATGCTGTCCTAGCCAGTGTCAGCACCTAGACAGCAGGAAATGGCTGTGTGCTCTTGTAGGAAGGAATGTGAGATCACATGGAAGGACATTCTTGTTTATGCCATGACAAATTGGATTTAAGTAATTGCAGCTGCTAATAGGAATGGGAATTTAACTGCATGGAGAAGGAGGTCATATACTCAGGGACTAATAATAAAAAAATATTTGCTCTAAGCTGGGAATTTATCATGTGGGAATGATTTAGGGAAAGAAAAAACTGAGCATATTAGTTGAATGTGGCCCACCAGTGAGGCCTGGCCATAGCGAAGGCAAACTTTTATTGCTCATTGTACCAGGAGAGATATTTTCAGTTGGAACAGGAAAGTATTAAGACATTATGTAAGGTGTCTGAGATACCTTGTGAATAATGCAGAGTAATGGGAATAAGACAGAATTTCATTTCCAGAAATGATACATACTTACACAGCTAAGCTAATACAGAGTAAAGGATGAAGCACATAATGAATTGTTAATAAAAAAGGAGACCCAGGGTCTGTATCTTCAGCTTCTACATAAAAATGAGCTGATACACTGTTGTGCAGCATCAAGCTGAAGTACCAACCGAGGTGCCTAAAAGGACATGTCTTTGCTAGCCAAGCACAGATACAGCTCTTTAGGTGACAAATATTGCTGCTCAGTGAAACTCACACTCTCTGCTGACTTAATTTTCAGCTGGTTCCAAAGTTAACCTGGCTAACTCCAGATCAGAGCTCTTGGGCACCATGCTGTGTTGCCATTAAAATCCTGTGAAGAGGTATAATGGTTGTAAGGACGTCTAAATGAGCTAAAAAAATCAAGGAAAGAAAAGTGCTGTTAAAGTGTTTCAGTGACATAAGAAAAATGAGTCTAGATTAACCTTGAATAAATTTGGATCATACATTATCGAGTGGCTACTTCTTGTCTGTCACCAACATCAAGGAGGAAAGCCAGTTTTAAGCTCAATTTTTAACATTTTTTGAAAGAGTTTGAGGTGTATCACCTGTTGTCTGAAACAGCAAGTGACAAGGCAGTAACCTAAGAGTCCTCCTCCTTTGCACTTTATTCACTTTTCATGTAGTATGTGCTGCTAAAAGCTTCATATCAAATACAGGATTTGGGTGCTGTATTTTTGCTGAATTACTAAAATCTCAGAACCGTTTTGTTAGTAAGAACATTAGGACTGTGAATTATCTGTAGAGTCCTTAAGAAAACTTTGCACTGAATGAGTTTCAGTGACTTTGTGGTCTGCTGCATTGGGGTCACACTTGGCCATTTAGCCTGGAGTTTGGTATGTTCTCCAGAAGAGAAGAATTGTGTATTCTGGTCGCAGAATGGCTGAGGTTTCAAGGGACCTTTTGGGATGATCTTGTCTAGTCCTCCCCTCAAGTAGGCTCATCTAAAGCATCTTCCAGAACCATGACCAGTTGGGTTTTGAATATGAATTTCTTTAAGAGATATTTCTGTATTACTGAGTAAGTAATAAATGCAAATTATGTAGGGAAAACTGTTACCATAGTCCTGACAGTGTAAACATCAGTCTGTGTGCAAAGCAGATTATCTAAGTTGCAAAGGTTTTGGAAAACATGCTGAAGCTTCTAAACAGTTTCTCATTTTAAAATATTTTTCAGGTGATGAGCTTCCCATAAGCGTTCGAATCTCCCATGATAAACAGGACAAGCTCCATAGCTGCTTGGAGCATCTTTTTGGTCAAGTATGAGATTATTTTTCTTGGCTTTGACACTGATGTCTGTGCTTGAGCTAAGATGTCTTTAGAAAATACCTCTTTTTAATTTTGCTTCCCACTGTTTACTGGGCTGGTATGTATTTACTCATTTTCCCTCAGTTTTCTGTAAATAGTCCAAAACTGCAAATTAAACAGCTCCTTAAATTTAGTCTAACATTTTCTAGTTTGTTACTTTAACTAGAGCCATTAGGTAAGAAAGAATCCAAAGTTGCTCGTCAGTAGTCCACATTTCTTACAGAAAATATTTGTAATTGTTGCTGTAAAAAACATCTTTCTCACAGAACCTTGATCCCAACAGGTCGATTCAATTGTCAATCTTTTGAAAGGACCAGCTGTGATGAGGGCCTTTGAGCAGACAAAATACTTTACACCAGGTCGAGGCCTCCAAGGTAACATTTAATTCCAGCTATTGAGAATGAAAAGGCAGCTTGAAGGGTACATGGAAATGGCTGCTCACTCCTTGAGCTGCTGTTAAAGAACTGATTTTGCTTAATCTTGGTATAATCTGCAATAACTGATTGTTGAAGTTCATGTTAAATAGATCCTAATTCTTAGCTGCAAACTGTCTCCTTAAATTTTATTGCATAGTGTAGGAAAAAATTGCAAAATCAACTAAATTTTAGATTCTGAACTGACGTATTCATGAGATTTTTGAAGCAAGAAGCAGTTTTTTATATTGCAGGTGTTTTAATACATTTTTGTCACAACTACTGAAGTCATTCCTGATCTTTTTTATTACTAACGCCAGATTTTTAAAATTTTATTTTTGTGGTTATATTATGTTTGAAGTGGATTTATAAATAAGTTGTGATTTATACTCACAGCGATATTTATGCCAAATATATACAAATATATTTATACAAATATATAACTGATTGCTTAAAAAGAAATACCCTGTATGTAAATTCCACTACCACTTGTATGGTTGCTTAAGTCGAAGGGTAAAAATAAGCATCTGGTGGAAGTCATAAGTGATGAAAAACAGAAAGGACTTCTTTCAGTAGACTGAGTTTTAAAAAAAAAGAAAGAAGTTCAATGTGAAACAGATAGTTTTATTAATATCAATATTAAGATGTATTGACCCTACACATCTTTTAGCAAAGAATATTGGTTTTAGGTCATCAGAGTGTGTTTTTTACCCTGTTTACAAGGTTTTACAAAGCCTGAATTGCTACCTGCTAAATGAATTTGCTCAAAAAGAGTACATAACTTCCTTTTTACTTTTTTCTTATGTTTTATTTTTTTGTTATTTGTTTGTTTGGGTTTTTGTTTTTTTGTTTTGTTTTGAGTTTTCTGTTTAGTTTTTTTTTCAGTAAGTTATTTTGGTATAAATTTAATTTTCTGATTGAAACCATTTTGCCTCTAAAAGTTCCAGGGTCCTACTTACCACGCACCTTCTGTGTTATGCACCTGCTTCAGAAAGAATCATTTTTGGGGATGCTGCTCACTCTCTCCTTAGACTTAAGCAGGGAGCTTAGATGACTGTTAGACCTGTCACCATAGCTTCAACTAGAGTTGAATAAGTTGCCAACTCCTTGAACAATGCAAACATTTAAGAAAAAAACAATGTCTTACTGTGACTTGCTCAGGAGGCTTAAGCAGAAAAATACTATTTTTGTCCTTGCTTAGAGTTTCAGCAAGAAATGGAACCAAAGCTCAACTGTCCAAAGAGGCTACGACTCCACATCAAGCAAGACCCTTGGAACCTCCCCAGCAGTGTCCGGAGTCTTGCCCAGAATATCAGAAAATTTGTAGAAGGTTAGTGTAAAAACAACACCATCATAAATAAGCACTTCATTAATAATACAGAGAGAAGGGAAGGGAAAGGAAGGGAAGGGGAGAGATACACAGCTGCTTCCTGCTGCTTCTAGGCAAGGTTTGTGGAACACAGTGTAGTCTATAGAGAGGTTGTACTCTCAATAACAGGGTTAGTGGAGTTTATCTCAGCTGTCTTGTACTTAACCTGTTGGCTTTAGATGCTGAAGAGAAAATAGTCTTTTGAAGAGAAAATAGTCTTCCGACAAGTGAAAACAAAGGAACCATATGTTGAATGTGGTAGGTTTTTCAGTTGCTACTGAAGTCCAGTGGACTTAACTGATTTGTCACAAAACTTCATGGGACTGATACACCAAAATGAGGTTTTTATTGAAATTTAGCTATTTTTCCCCCCTGTTGAACTGGAAAGATGAAGACCCCACAGATTTTGTCCTGTACCTTGGTCTTTGTGCTTTGCTGGAGTTGTTCTCTCTCTTTCTGTTACAAAGCCGTGGTTTTCATTTAATCCATCCCAACTGATGCTATCCCTCCACTGCTCCTCTGCCTCCCTTCCAGTGCTGTATAGAAGTTACCAAGTACTTTGCTCCGCTTCACAACCAAGTGACAGTGTGAGCTGAGGTTTTAGACTTTCTCCCCTGTCTTTATACGAAAGTAACTGGCCTTTTCCCTCCAGAGTATCTTGCCTGTAAGTCCTGCTTTGTATCCTGTGCTGCTTGATAAATAAACAGAAATAAAGAGTAAGATTATTTTTATAAAAATGCCTGTGCTAGGATTCTGTGTGGGAACAAAAGCTTAGGACTAGCTTTAAATTATTTTTGTGTGTGTGTTTAGCTTCTTCTGCTTGTGGGCTAGTTGCTATAGTGTCCCTTAAAGAATCGGTTAAATATCAGACCAATGGGAAAGAACTTTGTGATAAGTTTTATTATTATAAAATTTCAAAAACCAGCCAGCCAAGTCAAACAAAATCTTCCCTCTCTGACTTGGCATTTCTGATTTGAGATACATCATATTTTCAGACCCTGGGTTAGGAAATTATAAAAACAACCACAGAAATGTCTCCTTTTTGGAGCTAATCACAGTGGGTTGGCTCTCCAATACTAAGAATATTTCTTTTAGTTTAATGGTGGCTGTCACTGAGTGAATAATTAATAAATTGTTTTGAATCACTTTTTTTTCTACAGGTCCTTCTTCAGCTTAAATTTTCTGTAGAAATATTCCTGTAGAAAAGCTAAGTAAGATTTTTGATCAAAAGAAGAGGTGTTCTAGAGCAAGCCAGATTTCTAGCCAGCTAGTCATTTAATTACATGAGGAAGTGCAGTTGTTTTTCTAGCAGCATAATTTTAAGTTTAAACAGGAAATATGATGCAACTGAGAAAGTTTGTATATATTTTAAATTAGGAGTGAGGTGTGACAGAGCCTTTCAGTTATTGAAGGCAGAAAAAAATGTGTGTCAATTTAAATTATAAACCATGCAGAGCAAAATCTATCATTTTGAAATATTTTCAGGTGTGAAAAACAAAATAAAGCTAAAATCTTGCCTTTCCTGGCAAAGATCAGAATAGCAGATTAATGTGGGGTTTTTAAAATAAAGTACAAAAGAATATTTAAAAATAAAAGAAACTGAACGCATCTTGCATTGCAAATCAGAATTTAAGAGAAACTGCTAGGGAATTATTCTTTTCCATAAACATGTATCAAGAGGGAGTGAGAACTTCCATATCATTTGGTATTTGTTGAAAAGCAAATGATTGACATCCAAGGTTCACTTATAACCCCAGGTAAGTAGAAAATAATCTAAAAACGCTCTTTTGCCTGTGGGTATATTTTGAAGCACAGTAGACTTATAGAAGTGATAAAAGCGAGTTGCAGTGTCCTGTGATTTCCCCATAAGCAGGAAATCATTATTTATAGATACTTCAAATTGTTTTGAATTCAGAGATCCAACTAATCTTATCTAAAACAAGATGCAAGTAATAGCCTCGATGTATCTGAGTTATTCAGATAAAAGCCCTATTTCTCTACACTCTATTTTCTGTTATTAAGTTACATTTAGACTCCAAGATGCCAGGTTATTAATCTCTGTTTTCTTTTTCAAAAGACAAGAGGCTAAGGCAAGGGCCTAGAACCAGAAATTTTTAGGAATACCTAATAATTTTTAATGTTTGGGTGTTTGTATTTGCGGCAGTAACGGTGTAGGGGGAAATGTTACCAAATGATCTTATTGTCCATATAGCAAATTTCAGCCTTGCTTGTGCACTGAACAGGGCTTTGAATAGGACTGCAGAGAAACTTGGGTGTGTGAAAGAAGGTTTGGAAAGATGTGAAAGTGTGTGTGTGTTCCTCCAAGTAGTACCCGTAGGACAAGTGATGTGCTCAAAGTTGGGCACTCTCTAAGGTTATGGTGGATTTTAACCTTCCTGCTTCTTAGAGCACTGGTAAACACATTTAAATTTGTGCTCTGGTCATAAATTACACTTCCTTCAGCCTGCCTGCAGCCTTTGAAAAGCAGCTCCCTCCAAGGAAAACATAAAAGGTGTGGGGGGGAAGTATAAAGAGAGATAAACCCACATTTTTGCAAGTGTAAATGAAGATTTTTTTTTTTTTTTTTTTTTTTTAACTTCATAGATTGTTAAGTCAAAAGACATTTTTTTTGAAGCAAAATAAAATTCTGAAGGCTGGAAGTAAAGTGCAAATGCTGTTGTATTTTTCCTAAATGCTTTGGTTTGCATTAAAATGGGGATAATTTGAGATTTTTGAGTATGAACAAAGAGTACATGAGAAGGAGAAGAAAGAATTAGGGTAATGTGGGAATCAATGAAAACTGGAAAATCAACTGAAAACTCGGTTTTCCAGAGTTTTGGGACTGGAATTCTTCATGTATGGACTTGCTCTAGACAGGTGCTACACACGTGCTCTGAGATAGCAGCTGCCTTTTCATGTGTCTTCCTCAGTGCTTTTGATTACTACCAGCTTTTATCAAGCCATATGTACAACAATGTGAAGTTGAGACTCATTACTGGTTTTTTAGGTATGAATCAGCATTGCCTAGAAAGAAATTGGAGTTAAGCTGGTATGAAATGAGAAACTGTGAATGTAATATTATGTTGATGAAAATACCTGTAACCATTACCTCAAAATATTTTCTCCTTTTTCTTTAAGAGGTGAAGGCACGAATACTCTTGGCACTTCTTGAATATACAGGTAATTTTGCTTGTTTTGGGAGGGAGAGAAGTGAATATGGGTGGTTTGAGATAATTTTTGCTTTTGAATAGAAATTCTGTGTTTACATTAAGGGGAAAAATCTCAGCTATGATAAAACCTGATAATCAGCAACTTCATCCCACTGTTTAGAGTAAGGAATCCTGAAGAACACAATTTCAGATATTTTTAACAAACACTGCACATTCCTTTTATTTTAATGCAAAATACCTTATCTGGTCATTTACTCTAGATCTTGGCAGATAAAGTAAGTACTAAACACTCAGCTTTTCCACAGTGTCTCAGCCATGTTTCTTCTCAGGGCGTTTTCTTATTTACTGTTTTTCTTTTCATTCCCATCTGTTTCCAGATTTATATTGCTATTTTAACCCATGCCTTTCCTTTTATCTCTTTTTAGAGAATATTTAAGTCCCTCTTTTCTGGAAGGAGTCCGATTATTCTCTGTATTAATTCTACTATCATGCCATACAGCATACAGCTTAAAATACACAAAACAGGGACATGTGCCTACAAAATTACTGTCACTGAATCAGTATTTAAAAAATAATATCTCTGCCACAAGTTCCCCCACAGTTTTTGGGTGCCTACGTGTTCAAGTAGGCAGTCCAGTTTAACTGTAAAAGCTCATTATTTTGACCATCTTACAGCACTACATGAATGCATGACGTAATTATTTCTGTTATGACGCACAAGAATAATTTTATATAGGGGATTATAATATTTTTTGTCAGATTTCTTCAAAATATTAGAAAAGTTTTTAGTAATTCCTCAAAATAAGAAGTGATTTGATAAAATGTCCTAGACTTGATCTTTTAAAAACAGTTTTCCTTATTTATGTTGTTTTATAAGCTGGTAAACTCTAGTTTATTTTTTATAAAAATATTTCTGTAGGACCCCAAAATGCTCTTGTATTCAGTATCTGATGTTCAAGTAGTATTAAATGAGATTTAGAAATGTGTTTGAGTCACAGGGGGGCTGCTTCAGAAGCAGGAAATACAGAGGAAGTCAGCTGCTGTTAGAAGGAAAGAGATAAAATTCAGCAAAGTGAGGAAACAATGTGTGTTGGGCTCAAATCCTGAGTACTCCTGTAAATCTGGAAAATTTTTGACCATGGAGAAGCCAGGGGGATTTTTAAGGTTGGAGAGTCGGGATTGTATATAGTTCTTAAAGAAGAAAATCCTCTCTGTTCTAGATTTGCACAACTTGAGAGACACAGAGAAGAAAAAGAAAGAAGCATTGAGTCACAGTACATAAACAGTATGATTTGATCATTTATGGAAAATATTCCCAAGGTTCTGAGAAGCTGTCAAATAGAATGGAAATGATAGCATAAGACTGCTCACTATTATCAAAAGCTGAGAAAAAGACTGAAGAAGATATCAGAGGAAAATAGACAGAATGAGGTTACTTTGAGAAATATTTGGAGTCCAAAAAAGCACATTTTTACATTTGGTAGTAATTTAGTGAGCACCGAATAATTTCTGCTGACTTATCCAGTTATCAGAATTCTTGTCAGCTCCATAGAAAAGTTGGAAAAGGACCTAAGCCTCTTAGAGGCAGAGCAATCTAGTAGCAAAGACAAATAGTTTAGGCTTTGGAAAGACCTCTGTATCACCTGACATGCTTCTCTTGCTCTGAGAAAGATTAAATCTACCTGTACCATTGTGATTGATGTTTGCCTAACAGCTTATAATGACAAAATTATTTGAAGACCTTCAGAAAAGAGGACAAGAAGGAAGCACTGAATATTTATCATCAGAGTTTTGCTCTTTATTGAGAATATGTTTCCCTTTCTAATTCTTTTGACCTTTAGCTAATCTAATACTTGTGCCCTTCAGACAAGATTGGTAGGTTAGCTAGTCCCTAATTTAAATCAGCTGCTAATATTCCATAGCTGTCTACCTATAGACCTGCTCTGGACTTTCCTGGCACCATAAATCTCTGCTGTTTCCTGGATTTGTGATGCTGCTCTGTACTTATTTTATAGATTGACATTCATATAAATTTTATTTGGATAGACTGTGTTCTGGTAGCAATACTGTGCTTTCCAGCAGTCAGTCTTCATTTGCCCTCCCCAGCTGGTAGCTGTGGAGTCAACCAGATGATGAAGTCATGTTAAGAGCTTCTGACTGTCCTTGCTTCCTGGTGGAAAGTAAATGTTTGTGGGCCCAACTTGCTCTCACATTGCAGCTAAAAGATCTGACCTGCCTCCATTGTCCTGTGACATCGAAAGTACATAGAATTTATGGCATGTACATTAGAATCTATGAGAGAAATGTACATTGTTTATGGAGAAATACTTTAGATTCCAGATTTTAAATGCACTCATATGCAATTTTAGAATTATAATATTTTAATGAGGAAAATGGAAAACTGGGTCATGGAGTACTATCAACTAGAGATAACATCAGACTGTAAACTTATAATTTGCTTGACATTAAAATGGCTTGTTTTTAGAGAAAGGAAAAGAATTCCAGCCTTGGTTGTTTGCTGTTAACTAATCTGCTTAATATTGCTTTTCCTCTTTTGGCTTTTACACCTCACAGATAGCGAGATACAACTGAGGCGAGACATGGTCTTCTGTCAGAGCCTGGTGGCCACAGTCTGCGCGTTTTCAGAGCAGCTGATGGTGGCCTTAAATCAGATGTTTGACAACAACAAAGAATATGAAATGGAGACCCTGGAGGCCAGCAGAAGGTGGTTGGAACAGATAGCCAGTGCAGGTCTTCTCCTTCATTTCCAGTCTCTGCTCTCTCCAAACCTGGTAAGGCTCCTTATGTGTCCTGCTTGGTCAGAGACCCTTTTCACTCCCTGAACCAGGCACACAGTTAAATAGTCTCAGATGTAAATCTGATCTTTTGTGTCATTTGTGCTTGCTACTTAGTTAGCTGCTATTTGGAAAAGATACCGTTCAGATAATTACAGATTTGGGAAATGCTTGATTATGATACAGGAAATAAGTTTTCCTCAAATTCTCTTTGCTCTGAGTTAGCAGATAGTGAGTTTACCCTTGACTCCCCACTGCTGTTGTAGCTGTTCCCTGGGATTGAATGTACTATTAGGTGATAAGCAGAACTTCATTTTTCAATGAGCAACAATACAAGATAAATAAAATACCCAGTTTAGGTAATTTTATCACCCTTCCTGCTAAAAACTATAGGTGTACAGTAGTTGAAGGTGTAAACGTGCTGGTCTGTTTTGTTCCTGTCCTATGGAAAATCCTTGTAGCCTGTCAGAGCAATTCGAAATCGGTTGTTTCTTCACAAGGCTTGGCAAAGAGCCATGGCTTGAGAAACAATTAAAAATGGGACATGGCTTTGTAGTGCCTTAATCCTCAGTTATCCAAAGTGCTTCTTTAGCTATTTAAGATGCTTCTCACACTGGACTGGTTCCTGCTAACCAGAGGAACTGTGAAAGTCTGCATAGCCTGCTCCGTGACAGTCTTCTCTACCTCTGGAGTTGCTCAGTAAGATTAAAACTCTGTGTAAATAACAGATGATGTTCTTAGTATCAAAGACGTTCTTTCCTCTCCTTGTCTGTCTCGGCAGCAAATTGCTGACAACTTGACATAAGAAACTTTAGAAGCAGAAGAAACCAATACAAATAAAGGTATTTCTAAATCACAGTCATAAATTCTTAGTCTATGCTATTGTTGGAGACTACTGACTTAAGCCAGTGTGACCAACTATCTCACAGGCAGTTGTGGTGCTTGGGTTTGCATGAGTGTGTGCAGCTTACAGACAGATAAAATCGGGGCCTCAGAGAAACAGGGGAACAATCTTTATCCACATGAGGACCATGTGAAGAAAGCGCTGTCTGGCAAGCTTGGAGTCATGTCTTGAGTTCTGGACACATTTTGACAATGTGTAACACTACCAGGTGATGTAGAGTTGAAGAGTAAATTCCATGTCTAATGTTTTTCCATGTGCTTTGTTGTTATGTTATCACAAAGCAACTGTTGTCTTTAAAGCTCTGAATAATGATATTTTTTTCTTTCAAGATTGCAGTGATTTCCTTTGTAGTGAAAACTTGTGCTACTCAACTATTTTCACATAATCAGATATCAGCAGAATGCATTGTCCAATTGAAAATAAAGTTCAGTCTTTTCTGCCGAACAGTTCTTAACCAAGGGAAATGTATTTAAATGCAGCTTTTTCAATACCTTCTCAGCACTGTTTGGCTTACAAATGATCCGTGTTATTTTAAACAAGGGTATTTGAAGGAAATTACACTCTTTATGGCCAGAGTTCAGTAAAGAATGAGCAGTTGTGCAAGAGTTTCCCACGCTGCTCGATGGTATTCAGACTATTCTGCTGACAAAATCACTCTGTCCATAGACTTCGTAAATTGAACCAGAAGACCAGATATTTCTAGCAGATTTGCTTTTTCATAAGTACAAGGGGGAATGCTATTTCACTATATAGATCAGGGAAAATCGTGGTGTTTGTTTCTTCTGTTCTATAATTCTGTAAACTATAATTTATTGTCAATTTATGGGCAGCTATTTATTATTCTTTGCCATCCTAATGTTTCAGTTCTAAGAGGGGGAAAAATGCATGCCTCAGATTTCCTTTTGGCCCTTGTTAAAGAGCCGGGGGATGGCTGTATAATGAATGGAATTACTTTATAGTGATTATTGATTTAAGCTATAATTGCTCTGCATAGTTAACTCAAGATAACCATAATTGTAGATTACTATTTTCCTTTTCAAAGTCTCAGTTAGGCATCTTGAGAAATCCTGGATCTCTTTAACTGTGTCTTTAGCTCAGGGATACACAGAGTGAACTATAGGTGGGAATCAGAATATTGGCACATGTATGTACTTGATTTGTGCCTAGAGTTCTGTAGGTGAAGTGCAAGTCATCCTGAGCTGTAATTTCTCTGAGCTTCTGGTTCAATTATTGGTGCTAAGAGTGGACACAATAAACTCTTATATGTTGTTCATAAGTGATATCCTAAAGTTATGGAAATTGTAAAAGAAGATTGCTAAAGAAAAAAATATAGTTTTCATGTTTTTCTTCTATTGCTTTACAAGATAGACCTGGTGGCAAGACAAGGTGTTAATATCTGGTGTCTTATGGAATAATGACAGAATGATTTGATTAAAAGACAAGAGAAATAATAATAGCAATAAATTACCTATTAACTTACTGTATGATGTGATAACATTAATTTTTAATAATCTTGAACTAGTAATAAAAGGGAAAATGCCAAAAGAAACAAAGATATTTACCTCATCTAGGAATTAAGCAGGTTATTCACTGCAACAGTGAAATGTTGTGCAACACTGTAGTTAATTTTATGTCCTGTCTAATATTATTTCTGGTTGGGAAAACATCTGGATGAAATGACCTTTCCACTTTTTATTTTTCCTTTTTTAGGCTGATGAACAAGCTATGTTAGAGGATACATTGGTTGCATTGTTTGACTTGGAAAAAGTTACTTTCTACTTCAGACAATCAGAGCCAGAACCACTAGTTGCAAGTGAGTAATTAATATCTGGGTTTTACTGGTTTTGTAGCATTTTTTGTTCCTAGAATGTTACCTCCCACAGGGAATCTTACATAACTTGGAAAAATGGAGAATAAGTAGATGTATTGCTCTCCTGATATTCCTAGATGTACCGAAATACAGCTATCGTCGGTGACAATGCAGAATCATCATCTGGCAATGTCAGTAACCTTGGGGCAAAATTGTTTGCTTAGCTGAACTTTCCATTGGGAGTATGTGGCTGCACCAGGAAAGTCCCTGGAAGACCCAGATCCTTGTTGAAGAAACGTGTAAAAATAGCTTGAAGGTCTTGGTAGGGAAATACAACCAATACAAGATGAAGAAGCAGAAGCCGTGTTTCATTTTTTTGTGTGGAAAATAAATAACTTTTTGAAGAGTTCCTTGAAAGGACAGGGCAGGCACTATTAGGGTCACATAAAATTGGGCAAGAAGCTTTCTCTGAGACCTGCTGCTGCAGATGATCAGGGTCCTGAACTCTTCCTCGCAAAACTTGCCCAACTCAGCAGGAAAGGACTGTCTTTGCAGTCTGCTGTTCATGCCCTTTGCTCATTTTCAGCCATTCCTTTATTAATATATATGCTTGGCCAGTAGATATTTTTCTGCAGTGAACTTTGTTTAGTGAACAAAAAGGCCTCATTTCTTTCCTGTCTCATAAGTCCCCTGGGAAGGGAGGAAAGCATGTCTGCTTCACATCAAGCCCTTCTGAAACAATTCCTTTGCTGGATTAAGACCACACTGGAGAGAACTTCTGCAATAACCAAAACCAGAAGACACAAAGCTGCCTGTGCTCCGGAGAATTCAGTAGCACAGGGCTGATAGTCAGGTAGGATTTAGCCTGTGTAAGACCATAGTTATTTTGGTTTGATTCAAGTAAGGCCCCTGCTCAGAGTGTTTTAAAAAGAAGCCCTGCTAAACCAGGTAACAGCATGGAAATGCAGTTCCAGGAGGGCGTCCTAATGGGGAGTTAATGCTATACCTCTGTCATGAGCTGTTCATATTGCAGGATCTTTCAACTGAGGTGTCTGTGCTAATAAACAGAAACTCCATGTGTTCAAGGGTTGTAATGAATTCTGTATTTTCTTTTGGTTTAAATAAAGCCACCACAGTCACTCTGGCTATGCTTATAATAGTCAAGAAATGGCAAATTATTTTTTTTCGGTTTTGATTCTGAATAAAAAGTAAGGGAAAATAAGTCTTTTTTCTTATTACCATAAGTAGTGCAAAATATTCCTTTGGAATCTTTACCATTCAGGTACAATGTGAGTTATGCTCACAGTAAAAAAAAAACAAAACAAACCTCTATGCAATAATAATAATGCAAATCACTATGTTTTGTTGTTACTGTTTTCAACTTGGAACTTATCTATGGAAACAATGTATAATGAAAAATACAGAATGTTGTGTCTGCAGTGGTTTTTTTTTGGTTTTTGGTTTTTTTTTTATCTAACTGCGTGAATTTTGTGTGCAACAGTTTCTGGAAAAAAATGCAATGAAATTGTAACACTGACTGTATTTTTAGATGTACCAATCACATACCAAGCAGAAGGAAGCCGACAAACACTGAAGGTTTACTTCTATCTTGATGGTTACCATTTTGAACAGCTTCCTCAAAGGCTGAAGAATGGAGGAGGATTTAAAATCCATCCAGTACTTTTTTCACAAGGTAACTTAAGGTTAAATTCCCCTTGCCCTGCTTCTTTCACATAATAACTAACTCTCTTTAAACTCCCACTTATTTACTCTGATTTAAATTCTCTGTAGCTATAAGGGTACAATGCTTATATTTAGTTGTTGTTTAATGTGGGTATTTATTGAGAACTTTTAATTAAAATATAAGTTCAAGAAATTCTGATGTCTGTAATAAAAAATAGAGGCATGGTTATAATTTTCTAAATTTATGCCAGTTACATGATTCTAACCACAAAGAGTGAATCTTCATTTATCAATATTGTTGTGTTCTTCTTAGCCATTAATGGACAATAGTCAGACTATGAAACTTGCCCTTAAAAGTGTTTTGCTTTTCAAATGCTATCGTAATCTTTTCCCATTACTTCATATTTGAGGACTAAATTGCTATCCCCTTCAGAATTCTGTCTCCTGAAAATGTTATGAAGAGTTAAATAGCATTTTCAGGCTTATGTACTTATTGCTCTGCAAACATTACAAAGTGAGGAATGGTGGCGCTGATGCTCAGACTCTTCATAAATGACAGCAGCCCGCGTTAGCTTTCGTGTCATTACAGTCATCAGGAGTGTGAAGTTTGCTCCACTGAAATGGTGAATGTGAGCTGCTGATTGCCTTGAGCCGCCTTTGATTTCACAGGGAGCTCAAAATACTCCATACCTTGTGAAAGGCTTCCAGGGTCTGTGTGGAATAGGCAGAAGTCAGGCATACAAATGAAGTTTTAGAGGGGAGCTTGGTTTCTGATAGACAAGGAGGATGTAAAAGTAAATAGTGCACAGAAACATAAATAAATAGCTGAACTTACTATAAAGTTAAAATGCACCATTTTTATAAAAATAAGATCCTTGGAGTTTGATTTTTAAGCAAACTAATGAGTACTTTGGTGTTTTTTTTTTTTTTTGGACAGATTGATTTCAGTCATAGGGAAAAATGAGAACACTGAGCAGGAGGCAAATTTCAGTAGAGCAGACAAAAAAAGCACTTTAGAGAGAACAGAAAATACCTTGATTCAGCTGAATTCCTGGAAATACTATTTTTTTTAGATTGGGGAGGGGATTCGGTGTGCTACAGGATTTATTTAGCAATATTTTTCCACTTAAGTTTCCAAGAGTACAAAAAAATTTGATTCTTAGGATAAGCATCTCTGTAGACAGCTAAAGGAAAAGAATAAGAATCCATTGAAGTGGTTATATCTGCTTAATATTTTTCAGTAGAAAGGAAAGTTTCTTCTTTCTTTATCATATCAAATTTCTTTAATTTTCAAGGATCATCCTCTTAAATAGTCCATTGGTCTCCAAGAACAAGAAGTCCTAGATAAATCTTTAAATCCTAGTGTTAAAATCATTCTTTTGAGGGTTTTTTTATCTCATTAATGAGTGGATTTGGATTCTGTTTTTTACTTTCCTATGACGTTTGGGTGACCTGCCGTCAAATTAACTCAGTAGATTCCCATCTCTAACTGAAATTTATTAGCTGCTAATGTAGAAATCTTATTTAAGTTTCTCTGTGAATATATGTGAATATTTGCTCCCCAATCTAAACATAGGTAAGTTGTTTCCTGCTTAAAATGCAATGGTTTATGGTATTTTCAAATGGAACATATAGAAAATCATGTTTTTGGAATACTTCTTCAAAGGCAAGGGTCAGTGAACATCAGAGTGTTTATCTCTGTGTTTCTCTATTGTGTCATAGCTCCATGCCTAACATTAGAAGTCTACATATTTACATGATTGGCACCATAATATTTTTTGAAGTTTTTTTGTTGTTTGCCCGTGCTATATTATCTATCCCTCCAGTTATAAAGAACAGTTTCAACCACATACACAAGTGTGTATACATTGAAAAGGATCTTGGTTTGCAGGACTGGGGCTGAGGATGTTGAGATAGTGCTATTGACATTTAGATTTCTCTTCTTCCTACATTAGACTTAAGATCTCGGCAGTAAATTTAAAGACGCTATTTAAAATTAAAATTCTGGTTACTTGAAATTGTTACATAGTGTCTTAATTATATATAGTTTTACAATTATTTTTTAGTTTTTCATAGAGTTTTAGAATAATTCAGATTGGGAGGGACCTCAGGAGATCTCTATTCAAACATCCCATCTATTCCAACCTCCCACTTTCAGCAGCAACAGCTGTGGCATGAAACCAGGTGGCTTGGGTGTCTAACAAGTAGGATCTTGCAAGCACCCAGGGACAGAAACTGTACAACCTCTTGGGTAACCTGTTACTCTGCTTGACTGCCCTAATAGTGAAGAAGCTCTTTCTTTCTATTGAGTTAAAATGTTTCTTGTTTCAATTTGTGTGGATTGTCTCGTTATGCTGGCTTGTGCCATTGTGAAGGGCCTGGCTCTTTATGTGGCCCTGCACTTGGGTGTAATCCACTGCTTGTCCCAGTTTGGCAGTAGCTGCCAACTTGTCTTACCTCCCCCAGGTCAGTGATAAAGACACTGAAGAACAGAGATACCTGTGGTGCTCGATGTGTAGAGGGCCCCTGGGCAGACCATGCCCCATTAGCTACCACCCTTTGAGTCCACCCGTCCTTCCAGGTTGCTTTCCCAATCACTTATTCTGTGCCTCCAGACCATAATATCCTATCTTGCATTGAAGAATACCACAGAAGACATGTTTGTAAGGAAAGCTTACAAGAGCTTTCTAATATGCTGGGGAGAAAAATGTCAGACCCTTCAGCGAGGACAGGGACAAAGCACACAGCATGTGAGTCCCTGCCTGCACCTGTGAGCGTGGCTCCACAGGGACAGAACTCTGTGCTCCTGCCAGTCCTCACAGATGACTGAGTTTCCTGGTTGGATAATCTAATTGAATAAAACCGACTTCATGCCAGTAAAATAAGCAGTAGGGATTATCAGTTCTGTTTGTGTTAACGTACTGTTATAAATGGTGTTCAGCGGTTATTTTTGTTTGAGCTTTCTGGTGTGACTTAGAACCAAGGAAGAATCAAGTCTGACTGTTGAAACTTAATATTTTTTGCAGAAGTAGAATTACAAACTGTAAAAGCACAGAAGAGGAGTGCAATTTGCATGTTCTTTCACAATGAATGAATTATTTATTAACTGGTCATATTAAGCAATACAAGCAGAATTGATATTCTGAGTGCAGCTGAAGCTGTAAGGCAGCAGCATGTTTCCATGAAAACTCTGCTTATGGCTTGCATTTTCTGGTAGGGTGATGAGTTCTTAGAATGTGTTTGGATTACTAAAGTGGCAATGCTCCTAATTGTAAAGCCTTTAATGCTTCTCCACAAAAAATCATATTTCACCAAGAGTTGGGGTTTATGTTGTAATGTGATTGACATCTTAATGTGAAGATCTTAATATTTCCAGTCCAAATTTTCATGAGAATCCTTTCATTGAAGTTTATTTTGTTCCTGAGTTCTTGTAGCAATATTCATCCTTGGCTTGGTGAGAGGAATACACAAAGGTGGGCACCAATGAGTATTTGACTTCACTTACCTTGAAAAGGAACTTCTAGGCCATTTTCAGAGATCCAGCAAAATTTGCTTTACTTGACCTAGAAGAAAGTATTCACATTATCTAGTATAACTAGAGGAACCTCTAGGTGAGGTGCTCCTCATCTCCCAAAATTTGGCTTCATGAGGAATTATTAGGCTTCCCTCTGTACAAATTATGGTGCTCCTTTATTTCCT
Organism: Pseudopodoces humilis; assembly: GCF_049639895.1. Classification (NCBI taxonomy): domain Eukaryota; kingdom Metazoa; phylum Chordata; class Aves; order Passeriformes; family Paridae; genus Pseudopodoces; species Pseudopodoces humilis. The sequence goes on along the minus strand of NC_142200.1, from coordinate 33,387,308 downwards.
CTACTCCAGTTCATTCTACTGTTTTCTTCCAGGATATATCAGAATTAAACCCCACATTTGCATTCAAAAGGCAGGAATACTTTAATTAGAGCAAAGGAACTCAAATTAGTCTTCTCCTTTATATTTTCCACAGGGCAAGAAATACAATTTTTTTTGTAAATGAAATCTTTAAGAGAGATCTGTACGAATTTGATGACATACGGAAACAGCTCAGCAATTCACAGTAGGGTCACAGCCTCAAGGTTAAAAAGTAATTCACTTGTGTGTGAACAAAACTACAAAGAAAGCAATTACTAAATATTTAATACTGATCTTTCTCTTTTCCACTCTCCCTTTTCACAGCACTGGAGAGCATGGAAGGATACTATTACAGAGACAGCGTCTCAGTGGAAGAATTTCAAGCTCAGATTAATGCTGCCTCACTAGAAAAAGTCAAGCAGTATAACCAGAAACTACGGTGGGTAATAAACCAACATTCCTGGAATTAACTTACAAAGTTCTGGTTTTCAATTCAGTTTCTGTGACACAGCTTTGAACTGAAATGTGTTGTATGGTGGTTGGCTTTTGGTTCATGATTGAATAAGACCCAAGATTTATGATTCTGACTTTTCTGATTTCTGCACTGTTAAGTTAATTTTACCAAAATTGTTTTCTCCAGAAAGTTTTAGCTGTAATTGCCTCCAGGTTGTTGTGCTAAGGCATATAGAAAAGGAAAGGTCTACTTGATCACAAATGGAGAATCAGAATTGCTACACATTATGATCTGATTTTATAGACCATATTTACCTAATTTCTACAGAGTAGGACTTGAAAAACAATTTTCTTTTTCTGCTCTTTCTTCCCACACCCCACCATACTAATGGGAGTACAGACATATTTGGATACCTGCATCAGTGCTGGCTATGGATTACAGAGAGCATACTTTGCTCTCTTATGTAGAAATATATCTCTTTGCTTATATGTAGAAATTATGCAGCTGTGTATTTTGGTACATATTTAATTAAGGAGTTGCACATAAAGACAGAATTTCTATTATTGTTATTATTATTATTATTTCAAAAATAATCTATTAGTTATGAAGTAAAATAAGGAAAATGAGTACACAGGTCACTCTTGTGTCCCACTGTGTCTGTGCAAAATACCTGTTTGAGTATTACTTGCCACGTGAGTTGAGTGTGTAAAGGACTGTGGTAAAACCACATCTATTCACTTCTAAAATTCTTGAATTGGATGGAAATGCCATTTCACAAGGACAATTAGGCAGTTTTTAAAAACAGCAGAGAACAGGAGTTAAAAAAAGCTCAAGGACAATGGGGAAGATAAATGAGGGTCTCTTTGCAATTCCTTCACCTGTTGGTCCTTTCTCTGGAAGGTTTTCTTCACAGATCTTGCAAATTTATTTATCTTATTTGTTATTAAAGCAGAGGGATTTCTAGATTCTGTTTAAATCCTGCTATAGCAAAAGCGATTTTAAAGCCTAGTATATTCAGTGAGTATGGTATATTTGATTTTCTGTGTGACATCTCTGTCAGTGCACTTGTATGTCAATGACAAATGTATTTATTTAGTCTGCTTTCCCTGTTCTTGTGTTCACACTTCCTAATTTGGGAAAAAAAGTGCCTCCTGAATATTTTATGTGACAAGGCTTATGTTATAAATCAGTTTTACAGAGAACTTTGGTCATGCCAGTATTTGGCCTAAATGAAATCAGCTAGTGTTGGAAAGAGACTCTGTCAGTTAGACAAAGCAAGACTTTTTGTGTTGTGTTTTTTCTATGAATAGGACTAATTTAACCTGCCATGAAAATCCTTAAAATAAATTCTTCCCGACTCTATGCTCTTGTGTTCCTTGACCTTGCTTACCTCATGGGTTAGGTCCTCCATTCATGCTGTGGCCATAACAAGGTACATTCCTCTTTACAGTGTTGTGACTCACAGCTCTGATGAGTTGCTAAGCTTCAAGGCCTAATTTTATAAGAAGTTACCATGAAGAACTTATCATTAACAAAAATTACTATGAGTATCTCTGCCCAGTCAGAAGAACAGGAAAAGAACTGATGGGTTTTTTCAGCTCTCTAATGCCTGACTAGAACACTCAGTAACTGATTTGTTTGCTTTCTGGTGAACTGTACCCATTTCTTAAGTGCAGCACAAACAGCTTCAGGAAGTAACTGACAAAATGTGAAGAGGAAAAACAGAAAAGCAGATGCTTCATTCTTGTTCTGCTCTTTGCTAGCCTGTGTAGGTGTTTGGCCAGGAGAATCTAATGAAGTAACTACAGCAGCAAAAGATATTAACATTTGGGTAATTGCTCTAAAGAAGAACAAAAAAAATTAAATTGAATATTCCCTGGAAACATGCTCAAGTGCAGTAATACTAAAACTCTTCACGTGGAAGAAATCCTCTGTGCAGCACCTCTTCATCAGTAACAAAAGAAGTCATTTGAGATACAACCCATAAGCCATTCTTTCTCCACAGAAAAGGAATGTGCTGCTTGTGTGTTAGATGAACATCTGATGACCATTTTGTAATCTCTACATTACTACAGCAGCCAAAAGCAAGTGGGAGCAACAGCTATGGAAAAAAGTAGTGGGAGAAGAGCACGGGGACTAGTGGGAAAGAAAGCAGTGTTTGGCAGTGACACTGCAGCCAAGGCATCCATTGATGAGAACTCAGGAAACAATTTCAGCTTCTCTTATTCCTGATGCATTGAGTTAATAATGCTCCAATAATAATGTTAAATAAAAGAGACCCCTTGGTTGTGTATGGTCCCAGTTGAAAGCCTAGCTTGGTATGCACCCAAGCAGGAGAGTAAATTAAAAAATGAGTAGTAGCTTTGCTCAGTTGCATCTTAATTTTTTTGTAGTAAAGTCTTGTTAAAGTTTTAGTACATGGCATATTTTTGGGTGATGGATCTCATACCGATGTGTGTTTTTAAAGGATTAATATACAGATTATTTGAATTAATCAAAAGACATATTAGGAAAATTTTAGTGGATTTCAGGAAGTATAAGCCATTATGTCAAGAAGCTGAACCTTTGCCTTCATTGGAGAGGTCATTTATAACTCTGGAACTCTGCCTAGCTTTTCCACAGTAGCACAACTGATGCAATAAATCCAGGTGCAAAAGTGTCCTCATTGACACTGATTTGAGCATCATAAGAGCTTCTGTCTTTCATGGTTCTTGCTTTGGGGCTTTTGTAAGTACTACCTTGGCTATGGAATAGTCATTGATAAGATTATCATTTTTATGGGAATGCATGAAAGACAGTTGAAAATTGGTTATAGAATTCCATGCTCATGTGGAATGGAGGAAATATCCCCCCATCTTCTGTAATGAACTTAACCCTAGCTATTTGAATTATTAGTATGAAGTATTAGTAATATAAGGGAACTTTTATTCTAAGGTAAGCTCAAGTTGAGTTCTTTTACAATTCCTGAGGCAACATCCTCTACACCAGCAGTATGTAGGATGTGCTTTACTGAAATAAAGATGTTATTTAAAGAAAACCAACAAAACAACCTAGTTTACAAAATTGCAGTCTGCTGAGAAATTTTCAGCATCTATCCCACAATTATTCTTAATCATGCTGTATTTTTTTCAAATTGCACTTAACTTTATTTTCCGTATCAGTGTTACAGAAACAGAATTGGTGAATTATAAATAAATGTTCAAATTCTGTTTGAGAACTGACCTGGTGCTAGTAGTTGCCAGCAGTGTAAATTGAACCTGATCAAATTGTTAGCTAATGAGAAACATTCAGTACATCTGAATGAAAGTAATTAAGTCAGCAGAGATTTTCAAGATCTTTATTACTATGTGTTTGATAGCTCAGCAGTTGTCTTCTGATTTAGAAGTGGACTAAAAAGAACCTGTGTATCTGACCACTGTGGTTAAGTCAGACCTTTCTGTATTCTCTTTCCTTCTCCCACTTGTCCCCATCTTCCTCCTTTGTTACTCCTTGGTTTTCAAAGCGGCCTTTTTCATCCTAAATCAATCCTTTTGCTGTTACAGATACCAGACATTATTTTGGTTCAATGGTGTAGGACACAATGGTGTTCAAATCCATTACTGCTACAAATGTTGATAGGAATAACAAAATCTCACAAATGCACTATATTTACTCAGACTTCTTGGTTGATTTAAGTATTGGCTTGACTCATGTTAATGGTAAAAATGTGAAGGTAAAGTTGAAGCAGCAATGTTTCAAAATTACAATTCAAGGTTTATTTGTTTAAATTGTATTCTGTCCTTTGAATATGGTCTTTATAACTGGTAAAGGTCTATTTCCTGCAGTAAGGTTCATTATGCTATCTACTACTGCATTGCCCAGAAATAAATCTTATGGTCCTTGCTGTGACGCTCAGGTTGGTTGTGATGCAAGCCTCTTAGAAGCTGGGACAGACCCTGACAGGTTAGCTGCATGGCCAGTCTTTGGACTGAACAGTGACTTCAAAGTAAAACATTTAGTTGGATATGAGAACTGTTTTTATCCTTACAGAAATAGGGTTTGGGGTTAGCTTCCTGCAAAAACTTAGCCATATTTGAAAATGGACTTTCAGTGTCAGAATGAAAACTTCTGTAATGTTTCAAGTTATCATAGTTTTGGACTTGCTGGCCCAGGATGGGAATTTGAGTGTAGAGTAGGAAGCTTGCTCTTTCAGTCTTCCTATCTCTGTATTTGACATTTTAACAGATGAATCTTTTTTTTGCTGATGGTGATGGGTTTTGAGGTTTTTTTTGTAGTGTGAATTCTCATTCTGGGTGAAAGCTGTCCCTCCTATGACTTTCTATTAAAATGCAGTTTTCTACGGGTTCTTCTGGTTAGCTGCTTAATCAGAAAAGTCCAAGCACATCTATGCTTTAAGAGGTTTTTTCCTGGAAACGTCTGTGCACATAAGGGATGTATCACAAAGGCAGAGAGGATATTCAGGGCACAGGTCATTCAGCAGGGTGCAGGGCTGGGGCTGTACCAAGCCTACTTCCAGCTTCTGTGTCTCTGCAGTGTGCTTCGCTCTCATTGTTGACTGTAGGAGCAAGCTATGGTGGTCTATAGGTGCTGAGAACTGCACATACATACATGTGCTTCGATTCCAAAACTGTCTGTGTCTATAAAAATGTCTAACACAATTTTTAGATAATAAGAATTTAGGGAAATTAATGGCTTTTAGATAGATGAACATTTTTAATGCTTCTTCAGAAGTATATGCTCACATTTAAACATCTAAGCACCTTCAAAATTTGTTTTCTGACGTTATGGTGTCTAGGATTGAGAATGTACAAAGGAAATGAGAAAAATAATAGATGAAGGTGAGGTCAGGAGAGTTCTGCTTTTCCATTAATTTTCTCTTATCCTCAGCATGGCACTTTCTTCTGGCACCCCTGATTATATGGTGACCCAGTTCTTTACTCCAAAGATAGGATCCTGCTGTGGGAAAGACAGCTGAGGGTTGCTGTGCATCCCCACCACTGGTGTGGGTGCTAATTACCACTGTGTAGTAATTAACTCGCCTGTGCATCAATAGAGAAAGAAAGTCTGGAAAAAATGTTCCTTCCTTCCTGCCTACCATTCTGTGTGATTTGGAGCTATTCTTTGAAGTCAGCTGTGTCCAGGGTTATTGGCAGCTACTTCTGTAGTCTGTTGTACAGCTATAATAGAAGAAAAATTAAAGCAAGCAGTAAAGGGGAAAAAAAAGTGGATTTTTCAAGAGTTTTCTTATTTTTTTATTGTGTTTTTCTCCCTATGTTGCTGCTTTCTTGGATATCATTTTAGGAGGTAAATGCAAGTCTGTTATGCTAAGGAAGCAATTATAATCAGTGAATCTAATGACAAATGATTTAGCTAACTACCCTCATTACATTGAACATCTGATTACATTGAACATCTGATTACACTGAATGTAATATTTGTCATTTTAAAGAGCTTCATTTACAATGTAACTTCAAACAAGTCTGTCTGAAGCCTCCTGTATTTATTTTATGTCATAAGTAACCCTCCACAAAGCAATGTCAAATTTAATTGAATTCTTTATTCAGGAATGTTACAATTCACGAGGTTTTCATGTTGTTGTGTTTTCTTGTTTCTTTTAATTTTCAGAAAGATAAGAAAAGGAAACTATTTCTGCCTCTAGAATATTTGCAAACATGGAACAAAAACTTCTGAGGAATGTAACATCTTTTTTATTTACACATATTTTATGTATTACATATACTTTTTTATATTACATGTGTTTTATTTACACACAACAGCCTCTCAGGCTGCAGGCTTCTTGGCAGGACAATATTTTCCATATCCTGTATAATTTAGTCAAGGCAGAGAATAGATGTGATGGCACTCATGGCTTCAGGCTGAACTAAAATTCTCTAATAGTTGCTTTGCTATAAATGAGTTACGATGACATAAAGGATATATCCACTTAAAGGTAGTTAATTACTGAATGATTAATGACTAATTAATGAAAGAACTTGTTTGTCTCTAAAACAAAATGATGAAGCCTCAAGGTAATACCTGCATTATCAAAAAGGCTAGATTGTATATCAATCCCTGTAGTAAATACATTAAAATCCACCTTAAGGCTGACAGACTCCTTGCCCCACTGTTTCCGGTGGAAAGCTTTTCCAAAGCAAATGCTCAAGTGGTCAAGAAGCTTATGTTGCTTGTCCTTGTTCTACTTTTGTCCTGTGATGGGCCTTTCCTTCATGTCTGTTCAGTTCAGGGAGCAACTAACAGTTTCTGTCATTGCCATCAAATTTAGAAGAGTGACATGATGAGAGTTATGGGTTTCAGAGAGTGATTCTGTGATAATATTTTCTTTTTGTTACAGTGAGATATTTCTAAATCCCTTAGGAAAATGGCTTTCCTATGTTCAATACTACCTATTTGATACACAGCTTTGTGATCAAAACAGCAGCGGTGAAGTTGGACTACAATACTACATAGATAAATTTATCATGTATTTTATATGATTATAAACATTAGAACTCTAAGGATTCTTTGATTTTTAAGGTGTTGTTCCAAATCTTTAGAAATTTGTGACATAACTCCCTCTAAATGCAAAGTCCTTATGAAAGAGAAATTAAGCATTCACTCTAAAGGATATAACAAAGAAATAATAGCTAAGTTTGTCTCCTGATGAACTTAGTGAGAAGTACTTTAGATAGAGCAGAAATTAAGATTCATTGCATCTAAGTGAAGCAAGACCAGAGAGAGAATAGAGAGATTCTGGGAAAAGTAAATTAAATTTGTCTAGCTGGTCTAAAAGATATTACCAGATGGCTTGAATTTAGCTTTGGGATTTTTTTTGCCTTTTTCCATGTTGTGCTCATTCTGTGAATATAAACTAATTGTTTCTTTAGACTTTTGACAGAATAGGATCAGTATTTTTTATTGGTAGTGTTCTGTAATTGAAAATTATGAGTCTTGATATATTACACGTACTGACTCTTTGCTCACTGAGGAGGAGATCAGGTTCCTCCTGCTTTCTTTATCTGCTGCAAGTGCAGAGAATGTGTATCTGCAGTGATCTGAGAATGGAGCCTTTTCTTTCACTCCTGGCCACTGATAGGAATCCAGGCAAGCCTGCAGTAGTTGAAACCCTAACCATATGATGCATATTTGGCATGTTGTCTCTTTTAACAGAGTGTTCCATGACTGGGATATCAGGAGCTAAAAAGGAGACATCCATTGTCTGAAAGAGAAATGTGGAAGCAATTACTTAGCATTATTAGGTTCAGAGTGGATTTGGCTGTTTTGGTAGCAGGAGGGCAACTGTAACTGGTCTGTGGTCGAAGAACTTCCTTTTACATCACAAATAGGATGGTTTCAAGTGCTCTTGGATGTAGGTAGAGACACTGGAGACTAAATTCTGGAAAACAGGTGAAAAGTGGGCAATGTTACATAGAGAAAATTGGATCTTTTTTCCATTTTTTTTGTCATCCATGAGTTTCTGTCTCCATGTTTCTATGCTCACATTTATGTAATCCCCTGCTTTTGTGTTTACAAAGGTTTAAGAGCATGGCTGTGAAAGTCCTGCTCCAATAGCAGGGCTGCTGCTTTGTAAACATCCTCCTCTGTTTCTGCCTCTGATACTTGTGCTCATTCTGGTGCCAATTGCTCAACATACCTTACTTATAGGCTGAAGATAGTGTAAATTGGTGGGAGACAAGTATTTTAGCCAGATGCTACATTCTTGCAAAAAAATGAGGAGCATTATGAAGATTCCTCCCCCTAGTTTAAGAGTCTAGTTTCCTTGGAATTTGGTTTTCAAGAGTTTTCAAGAGGAAGTCTGTGTCCCTGCTGTACTCCCAGTCTAGTCCATTAAAGCAGATGGTTGCTAAGGAAGTCCTCAAGTTTCATTTCTTGAAATTTTCTTAATATCCTTCCCCACCTGTAAGTATTTAAATGCATTACTAAACCTGATAATTTTTTTCTCTTTTCTATGTATTTCTCTTGTCTCATCTTACAGTCACATCCCCTTCACCAAAGCCTGCACTATTTCCCACAGCAGAGAGAAATTATAGTTGTCCTGTTTCCAGCCAGGACAGGGTTAATTTTTGCAGTAGCCAGGAGCAATATGGCTAGGACCTGGAGATTGTTCTATACCGCCTTACATCATTGCCAGGGTCAGGGGAAGGGAGTTTCTTCCAAGGAGAAGAGGTTCCTTCTGCTGGAGTGAATGTGGTGCTGGTCCTGGACCAAAGGGAGCAGTCAGGGTGGCATGGCAGTGGTTGGATTGTGGGCTCCACAGAGAACTTCTGTGTGGGAATCACACTCTCTGTTGTACATTAATATTGTTGATTTTACTGTTTGTTTTCTTGCCCCGCTGCTGTTTTTAGTAAATTGTTCTTATCTCAACCTGTGATCTTTACCCTTTGTGCCTCCAATATTCCTCTCCAGCCTGCTGCAGGGGAAGGAGGAGTGAGTAATGGTGCATGGCTTGGAGTGGTTTCAGAGGGAAGACTAAATTAGAGAATACCGTTCTTAAACCATGACATCAGTAGAGACTGACAAAAGCTGGTTTGCCACTTTGTGATGGGGTAAGCCAGGAATCACAGAATTATTTAGCTTTGGAAAAGGCGTTTGAGATTGAGCTCAACTGTTAACCCAGCACTGCCAAGTCCACCATTCAGCCATGTCCTTGAGTGCCATATCTACACATCTTTTGAATACCTGCAGGGACAGTGACTCAGCCATATCCCTGGGCAAGCTGCCCCAGTGCTTGACAAACCTTTCAGTGAAGAAATTTTTCCTAATAACCAATCTAATTCTTTCCTGGCACAAACTGAGGCCATTTCTTCTTGTTCTATCACTTTTTATGTGAGAGAAGAGGCCAACCCCCACTTCATTACAAGAGGAACAATAAGGTCTCCCCTGAGCCTCCTTTTCTTCAGGCTAAACAACCCCAGCTCCCTCAGTTGCTCCTTGTAAGACTTGTGCTCCAGGCCTTTCTCCATCTTCATTTCCCTTCTCTCGATATGGTCCAGCACCTCAAAGTCTTCTTCGTAGTGAGGGCCCCAAAACTGAACACAAGATTTGTGATGTGGCCTCACCAGTGCCAAGCACAAGGCTGTTAGGACTTTACCAAAGGGTAGGGTTTACTGCGTTGCTTACTCATGAAATATAAGTTGCACACAATTAGAGCCACATGGTGCTAACATTTTCCATTCTGCACTTCAGTTTTCACAATAGTTGTGAGAGGGAAAAATATTACTGTATATGCTCTTTGACAATTTAAAACCATGGCACTGTCATGGAGCTTTTCAGTTGTCAAAATGAAACCTTTCTGTAGCTATTAAGGATGCTGGTGACACTGTACAAAGGATTGTATTACTGACAGATGCTAGGAGATATGATTTAAAATTGCTGACTCAGCATGGGTTGAGAAGGCAATTATACTTGGCAATTTATAATTTATTGAGATTTGCCATTTAGTGGAAAGAATACATGAAATAATTTGTTATAACATAAAATGGATACATTTACTAAAAAAAAAAAATTATGTATATATTATATGTATATAAATGTATTTACAAAGGTATATGTGTAAATATATATATACACACATATATGTACAATAAGCATGTTATACACATTTTCACCAATGTAGTTAAAAACTACATGTCAGAATATAGAACTGTTATTAAAGAAGTACAAAAGTGTGTGCGCACATAGAGGCAGAAATACAGAGATACTATTTATCTGTGTCATAAATATATGCTTTTAAGTTTGAGCTGAAGAAAATGAAAGGCTCCCACACTTCTCTACTCCACACCTCTGTTCTGATGTGTCCTTTCTCAGGTTGTTGACTGTGCTTTTCTACATTGTCTTGAATATCTTGAGACTGAGGGATAAAAAAAATCTAGTAGAATTAAGATCCATTTTCATGCTTCTGTTGAGGACATTGGAATTAATTTATATGTTTGCCATAGTGATATGGAAATAAAAGACTAAATTCTTCTGTGCTATAACATCAAAGCAAAACCTTTCTGGAGTAGAACCATCAACTTGGTGGTATTTAATGCCATAACCCAGTTACTTCCCCCTCTCAAGTTGTTTATTTACTATCCTTGTATTTTGAAGAAAAGATTAACAATACCTAGGATAAGCCTACCAGCTTACTGGCACAAGAAATTGAGAATAAGACTAAACACTTGGATTTGCTTGAATTATCTTTCTGTTTGAAGTTACTCAGGAATGTGTGTCACTGCAGGTCTGAAACCTTCTGAGGGTACTGTTTGCAAAATTTCAATTTTCAGGACTTTATACATGTCTGTGTCAGTTTTGGAGGGTACCCTGTAAAATGGTTTAATAAGAAGACATCAGTACTTTTGTATTTCCTTTGTAGTCAGGTTCTGGGAAGACATCTTGGGAAAACATTTATCTTGTGAGAGGTTTTTCTTTCTGAACCCTAAGATGTTTGTTACCTTATCCCGGTGTTAGTTTTCCCTGAGATACTTGTCCCTATTATTTGACATTGCAGCATAGGGGATATCTTACAAAAGTTGAACACAGCAATAATCCTCAGTAGATTTATTGTGTATTGGATTATCTACCTTTTTTTCTTTTTAAAGGAAGGCTTTTCTGCTGGATCTTAGAGAAATTGCAGGGCTTTAAAAGCTAAACTAACATCACATTTGGAGACAAAGAACTATGATTTCATCCTGGTTCATTTCAAATGGATTAGAAAATATTGTCCAAATTGGGCACCATGCCAAGATTGCCATTAACTCTTCCCATAAAATATGATTAAGGACCTTAACAAGCATTTAGTAATTAAGTGAAGTGCTTTGGAAATTTATATGCTGTCCACAGGTTGTCATGTTCTGTAAAATACTGAAGACAGTTTTTATGAAAAGCAATAAAAATAAAGCACTTGAGAAACATCTGTGAGTGTTATCTGATGGGGAAGAAATAGCTTCACTTGTAACAGGATATTTTGATATTTAAAATGAATGTTGTGTATAGTTGATTTTTTGTTTGGGTTTTTTTTTAGGTTCATGTATAATTGCCTGAATTAATGGAGAAATTTCTAGAGCCATATATCCCATTCTAGTGTTCATGTTGGTTCATTTTATACCGAGCTAATTATTTTCCATGTACTCCATTAATTAGTGTACTATTCCATATTTGGTTTCTGGTTTCATTTAATGCAGATGAATTTGCTGGAATAACAGTCCAAAGAGGTGGGATTGCTGAACAGTCTCTGAATGAAGCAGATTTTCCTATCGTATGGCAGGAAAAAGCGGTATAGGCTTTCAGTCTGATAATGTTCAGTGGGGAGCAGGGTGAGGTTTGTTTTGTAGCTTTTGCTAACAAAGAAAAAAGGTTGGTCTGTTGCTGCTGAGGTTGCTTTTATGTGCTGTGGCCACTCAAAGTGATTTATGAGTCATTTTTTCTACAAACCTCTTTTCCTTGCACTAGTGTCCAGCTTCCTTTGACACAGAGTACATTGTGGATTGCACAGCAGGCTTAATGGAATAACAGAACTAGATTATCTTTGCTGTGCTTTTTGAGGGAATTAATTCAAACCTTAAATTTAGGAGAAGTTGTTTTTCAAAACTACAAACTATACATGAATAAAAGGTGGATGGATTTTTTTATGAATTCAATTATTCCAGATTATTGAAGAGTAACAAGTATTCAGATCTGCAGTCTGCTCCCCTGCCCAGGGAGTGTGCAGCAATGTAAAATCTCTCCTAGATTAAATCATAAAAAAAGGGGGGGAGCAATTTTTAACCTTGCATGCTGCATGAATCAGTGTTTTAATGACTGGGGGATCCAGCTGATCCTCTTGTTTGAAAGTTAAAATACAAGGAGACAATTTTTTTCATTGGGTTTTTTTTCATATTATAGAGCAACTGAAATTTGGCTGCCAAGCTCCTTAGTTCCAGCCTGGGCTGTGGCTCACTTGTGACCTTTAGTCAGGTCTGTGCCTTGAGCACACACAGCGGAGCTGGATCACAGTGATACCTTGAGGTTGTCCCTGGAAAATATCTCCTTTTTTTCCTATGTGTTCCACAGTTCAGTTGAGTTTCTCTTGTTCTGTTTCATTTAAACGTTGACCAGAGTTTCTGCATTAGTAGCTGTTGCCTGGTTCTCACTGGTAGGTAGGGAGGCTTACCAAATATTTCTATTTTTCACTGCCAAAGGAGATTTTAGGAGCTTTACAACCAGCAGAATGAGTTTTGTGATCAGAGAAACGTGGAATGGTTTGGGTTAGACAACCTTTAAAGACCACCTGGTCCAACTTCGCTGCTGTGGTAGGGACAGACTTACTTAAGTGCTGCTGCAGAGGCAATAAAATCTGTGATCTTATCACAAAGATATGTACGATATTTACCTATGAGATGTTTAATGATAGCTCCTCTGTGGTCAGCAATTAAATTGCTTGTAAGTTGGAAAGCAAAAACAAAAATTCCTCTAGGGTTCCAGAATTGAAGAAGACATGTATAATTCATGTTTTTCCTCTGTAGGGTTTCTGCTTTTTTATTTCTTCTTACATTACGAACATGTATATGTTTCCTCTGTCAGTATGGTGTTTCATGTTGGAGATTCTGCTTTTATGTCACTGCACTTATATACAGGCAAATATAAAAAAAGCATGCAGAATGTGAAGCTCAGGCACTGTTTGTATGCCAGTTTTCCCAAAGTCACTCATAAAATCTATACAGTTGCCACAGACCTTTTCATGAGTAGCTTTGTTGAAAATCGCTGTCAGATCCTGTTTTTTTTTGTTAACTAGATGTTAGAATTTTGCACTGTGCTGTCAAAGGGCAGAGGGACAGTTTTTGACTCCAGTATAAAAAAAAAAATGTGCCTTATTACTTTAAAAGAAATAGTGCCTGTTTATTATTGTATTACTCCTTGACTTTCTCTTACCATTAGGTAAAAAGCCCTCCAACCTTATGATGATGTCTAAGAATAGTCCCTTGTAGAAATTTTGTTCAGGACTTGAAACAATTAGTTTTTGCCTTACTCTATCTGTTTGTTCTTTCAGGGCATTCTACCTGGACAAGTCAAACTTGCCACAAAATTCAACATCTAAAGGAGCTTATATAGATAAGGTAAATAAAAATATTAAGTGTGTAATTAAACTCTGCATGTTACACCCTGTGTTACTAAGAATTTCTTTATTTCATCAAAAATTGAATCGTTTAAAGCTGGGAGGAGAGGGGCAGGGAAAGGAGCTCTTGCAGCTTTTTTGTCCCACCTGTGTTTTTTGGGGTAGGTGGTGCCACGTGGTTCTGTATTAAAAGGTGTGGCAGGACAGTATCTGTGTTTGAGAAGATGAATCATTACTTTCCTTTCGCACTGTGCTTTCAGAGCAATGCAGCTGCTCTAGGAGTATGTGAGATAGGGCGGGAGAGGACAGGTGCAGGCAGAAATTCTTTGTTCTGAAAGCTGGAAGTGCTTTTCCAAATTAAATACTCTTCAGCATCCTGCTCAGAAGGCTTTCTGCTGGATCTTCTCATTTAGGCTTTCTTCAAATGCTTTCATCTGTCTTTAAACCTCTGTGGCTAAGAGATCCCAGGGGCTATAAAAATTCATTTAATGCTCTTTTCTCTTGTTGGAGAGTCAATTCCCATATTGCACCCCAGTAGGAGAAATAAAGAAATTCCTGAGGTCTTGCCTATAAAAGTGATTGAGCTACTGTGGCTTGAGAAATGACAGTGCTCATCAGCTGAGCCCTATGACAGACTAAAATTTTATGTCAGTATCATCAAGCACCAGTGTTAACAAACTGGTAGTTCCTGTTTCTTGGATCCATGCAGGACTGCACACAAGGGAAGAAGTACATTTGCCACTCCTTCCCTGGGGGGTCACCAACTTTCCTAGCAGCTACAGGTGTAGCAGGGGATGTTTAGCTGGGAGGGAAGTGCTTCTTACCCCTAAACCTGTTCCCTATGTATTTCAGCAAAAAGTTCAAGGGCAAGAGAAAAGCATCTCATAATCCACAGGTGACCAAGGTATGCTAGGTTAAGCTAATGCATTTATTTTGCAACTGGAGCAAGCCAAGAGTGAATGCATGATCCATTTCTGGCTGCACCTTTCACTTTATTGTCTGGAGCTCTGCATTAGTAGATGACATCAGCTAAAATCAATTTACACAAATGCAAGTTAAACTAGTAGGACCTAAACCAAGTTAAATCTGTTTGTACCCAGGTTTAAATATGCCATTTCTTACAACTGATTTTTTGACATCTATGCTTTTCAATGAAGTAACTGTCATAGGATAGTTAGGCTAGTGAGGCTGCCATTTCTCTAACTAGTTAAAACTGTTTTTAGGGAATCAATCTGTCTTTCAAAAGATTAATTCTTTGAGCAGCATGGGGATTTTTTGGAATCTTTAAGTGTTTCTGGAAGAAAGAGACGTGGGAATTTGGAATTAGATGGTCTGAAAATTTGTATTGTGAACATCTCATTTACACAAAGCATCATGAGATACTGGTTTTCATTGCTAGGCCACTTTTGAAGGCTCCTCTTCTGACACAAGCTTTGCACTTGAAAGCCGCCTTCTTTACTTTATTCATTCTTAATACAGTAATGCTGGGATTATTTTGCTACAAAGTTTACTGTTCTTGCTTTGTAGTATGTTTTTGTCACATCTGTTAATTTATTTTTTTTATGTTAGTCAGGATTAGGAACTAGACATTTGATAAATAAAGGACCGTGTTGTCATAAATGTAAGCTGATTTTCTCAGCAAGTCAATTAACAAGTCTTGGTATCTTCCTGTGTAAGTGTGCAGTTGTAGGTTGCCTCTTTATGGTTTCCCTTCTTTTCCCAGTCCATTAATGGACACAGCACTCATGGGTCAATCGAGCCTACTGAAGTGAAAAACACTTCCATAGGATTGGGAATGAAACAGTCAGTGATGGGACAAACTGAAAAGCTTTAGAAAATTGTCATATGTTGTGTATCAGAAGATTCTGTGGTTTGTATTTATGTCATGGAATTTGGCTTTTTCAGTCAGACCTGGTGTTCTACCTGCACCTCTGATGACCTATTCTGTTAGAGCATTTCATATGCTCTCAGGAGCAAATATTCGAATATCTCTCTTCCTCTCTTGCAGCTGATGAGGCCTCTCAATTGCCTGGAGGAGCTTTACCGGCTCGTAGGCTCCTTTATCCGGTCCAAGCGCACGGCTGCCTGTGCGTACACTGCGTGCAGCGCTTCCGGAGTCGGACTGCTCTCGGTGTCCTCTGAACTCTGCAGCAGGCTTGGCGCTTGTCACATCATCATGTGCAACAGCGGAGTTCACCGGTATGGCGGGCTTTTCTTTCCTCCTTTTGTTGCAGTCAGTCACGCCCCCATTGCAGGTTGGAGACTGCTGCTCTTTTAGAGATGGATCTTACGCTGAATATCTTACATGAAATAGCGAGTGCACTTGAAGGATTTGTGGTGAAATTCTAGAATTGTGTTTGCAGTGATTGACAGAAATGAACTCTACAATTTTTTTTGGTTTGTGGGGTTTTAATGAGATTGTTCCTTGTTCAAGTCAGTAACAGGCAGAAATCTTAATTGCTAAAGCAGGAAGAGGAATGTTACCTAGATGAGTAATACGTGTGATATTGAACTCTCAATACAGGCAAGAAATGCTGAAATTTGTATTGACTTTGTATGCTACAGGGAATAAAGTAGAGCTCAATTCAAGGAAAAAAGATGAAACATAAGACATACGCGTTTTTTGCAGGTACACCTTACAATAATGAGAGGTTCAGCCTGAAGGACAGTGGTGTGTTTAATACAATACCAAAAAACAGACTTATAGTCAACTGAACTTTGTCGTCAATCCTTAGAGATTTTAATAGACAAATATATATAGGACATATATATATATGTAGCATCATCACAGAGCTCTCTAGTGCTTAATCATATTTGTCACAGGCAGCAATATATTTATGCTCCAACTGGCCAAATTGCAATTTTTTTGGGACAGTGTACCAAAAAAGCAGAGACTAAAATTAGAGAAGGGGAAAAACCCCAACAAAAAACTTAACAAATAATCTGGTACTAAAAATACACTCTTTTCATAAGAATTCAAATCAAAATAGATCAGGGATAGCAGTATATTTAAAATGCTGCTTAATTTCTGATCTATGCAAGCCCTTATTTTAGCAGTCTTGGTTACCAAAACCTTGTGTTAGAATGAGCATTAATTTCTCCTTATTTTAAATAATATCCTTTCTTCCAAAGAGTTTTGAGGAGAGGAGAAGAATAAAGGCAATTGTAACATAACCTGTAATGCACATTATCAGGCATAAAAAAAGGGAAAAGCTCCATATACAGCCAAAAAAATTGAGCTGTATAAAGACGATGTTTGCCATTTGAGAGCTGGCAACAGAGTACTTGTATTACTTTCTGTCAATTATACAGATGTACATAACATACTGTATATAGTACTTAATTTTAGGGAATAGCAGGAAGAAGCTTTGTTATGTAACACTAGTCACTGTATCAGATCAAATGCTGTAGATCATGGGCTGTCATGACACTGTTGTTTCAGAAGATCATGAGGCTATACAGCTTTTCTCTTTGTCCTGTTTTCAGATTCATGTCTTACGTGATCAGAAAAGACTTTGGGCATAATTCTGATGGGTTTTTTCAAGCTGAAAAAGACTGCCTCGGGGTTTGATCACCATTTCATGAATTTGTCAGTACCTTTGTGCCAAAAATTCTGATAGTTTAAAGTCAAAACAGCCCAAATAAACTATAACTATCCTGTAGATTGTGGGTCACAAATTATTCAGAATAATTTGGTGATTGAATAAGATGTGGTTTGCTTAAATCTGAACATTAGCTGTTCTAAGGTGAAAATTAATTAGTCATCAATTTTCTGCTCAAAACTAGGGCTAATTCAAAGGTAAAAACTTCCAAAATGTCTCTGTAAGTGTATTTAAAAACCACAAAAAAATTAGAAGACCAACATATTGCTTTTAAAGACCATATTATGAATATGGGAATGGAATTTAAGTGTTATGTGTGGGTTTCTGTCTAGATGTTAAAAGATTCATCATCATCTATTTACATAAAGGTGCAAGATGCTTTTCTCTAAAGCATGACTAGTTCCACTTTACAGTGAGTCCAATTGAGTTTTGCTACATGATACTGCTACTTCATTTGTGCATTAATACTGCCTTTGTGGCTACCATCTGTTCAGAGAAAGAAACATAACTCTTGGCATTATCAGAGATATTTCAAGATAGGCCCTTCAGGAAAAACGAGCGGGCTAGTTAAGAATTTGTATAGGTACTCAGGGGTTTGTACCCAGAAGTTCAAAAGAAAACTCATGTATTTAGGGACAAGAAGGGATTCATTCACTCTTCTAAGGTAAATAACTGCCTTTAAGTGGTTAAAGCTAAGAAATTTTTTTTAATAACCATTCCCTGAAATTACTGTTGCACATGCAAACTGGATGGATGAAGATTTTCCTTAGCATTTGTATTCATATAAAGTCACTTTATGTACAGTTTTCTCTTTCTGGTCTCCCCCGGTCACATTTCTACAGTCCAGTACTAAGTGGGCTTTGGTTTATAACATTCTGAAATTGCCTTTGCCCAGACAGAAAGCTTGCTTTGTTTCCAGCTAGTAGGTTTGCTCAGTGAATTTTGTGCCCAGCATTTCTATTGCTAAATTTTGCAGTGTTTTTGTGCACCTACTCCCCTTGTTGCTCTCAGAGTGAAAGAGTCTTGCAGCAAAAACACAAAATCCTGTGAGGAGGACAGAAGAGGAAAGAGTAAAATGCTGGATGTGATCAAGTCCCATAGACATAGAGGATTTTGCTTTATGCCTGCAATATTGAAGGCTAAATTCTTCTGTTTGGTGGAGTAGTATTTAATCAGGGCAGATAATGTTGCAAAATAGTGCTCCTTAGCTTGTTAGCTAGTTCTTTAGAGGTCAAGCTACCGATTTTCAGTTAGAGGTGATATTTATCTCTGGTTGTATTCAGCAGTGTATCTAGCTTAGAAATGAAATACTGTGAAGTCCATGTTTACAATCAGTTGCAGAACCTTACATTTTGGAGGCCCAGATCAATGACTCATGACTGTTTTTTTAACACTAGGCCATGGGTATTAAATGAATTAAAAACTGATATTATCTACAGATGCTATTAGATAAACATAAGGGGGAAAGATGTGAATTTTTCTTGCAGATTAATTTTGAAAATCTCATTTGTCAGTCTTGCCAGCTTAAAAATCAAGCTCAACTTGGAGCAAGACTCCCCCCTACTTTCTTTTTAAAAGCCCTTATTTTAACTCAGTTTCTATGATTGGATTTTAAGGGAGTGAATGTCTGAGAGTCTCTGGAAGATTACAGGGTGCTCTACTCATCGGAATCTTTCTTTTTTCCATGGGGAGTGGGAGCTGAGCAAGACATTAATCTGTCACAGTTGAAATACATTTAATATAATTATAAATATATATACACACACATGCCTTCCCTCACTCAATTTATTCATGTCTTACTGAACTGACTGGGGAGCTCTTTCTGTGTTCTCTCTATTTAGGTGTCATGGATTGACAAGGGGGCAGGGGAAAGTTCTGCTCCTACTAACCAGAAGTCCCAGATAGCTTGTGAGGGAGGTGCTGGGTGACGGTTCAATGCAGAAGAGGCCAAGAACTATGAAACAGCAGCTTTGTCTGCTTTGACAGTGATTGCTGATCTCTGGATCAGCGGTGTCTTGGTTTCTGACTTCTCTGTGATCCATATTAAATTGCTTTTTACGCTGTACTAGGCTAAAACAGCTTGACAGAGTTCATGCTTTCATCCTTATATCCAAGATAATGCTGGGGATTTTGAATTGCTGGTGATTGCTTTTCTTTGATTTTTATTATGACAATATGTTTACCAATTTACATTACAGCCTGCAATCCTATATCTATTTCAGACAGCAGTTCTTTTCAAATACATTTTGAGTACCAGAAAACCAAGGATGGGGGAAAATAAGTCCCTTTAACCTTCACTGTCCTAAGTGATATGTGAGTGCTACAAACCTCCCCTTGGATTATCATAAGCGAACATGCCTTGTTGATAGAGGAACAGAGCTCTAAATTAGTTCAAGAAATCAATAGTAGTTTGCATTTTTATTTTACCTTTTTTTATCATTCATAATTATATTTCAGCCTGCCAGCCAGCTGTCACTCTGTAAACAACGTTGCTTGTGTTCTTTCTGTTTGAAGTTGCAATCAGTCTGTACAAATGCAGGTGATGAAAGGCACTTTTAAATTTTATTGGATCATGATTCTAGCTCCTGCTTGAGGGAGAAGAGCAAGACTGCACTGCACAGACATGTCCTAGCCTCCTTCCGTTCCAAAATGAAATTAGGTGCAGCAGCTGCAGAATGTTCAGGGACCATAGGCCTTGCAGGCTAAAAGGAATCATTTAAAGCATCCAAATGAAGCAAATCCCAAGTTTATTTAAATTCTTGCATTTCCTGGAGGATCAAGGGAAAAATCTTCTATAATCCTGATGAAACCCGGAAAAATCACAGTCTTATTTTCTTTTCTGAATTTTAATTTCCCCTGCAGAAATTCTCTCCTTAGTGTTACCATCCTTCAAGCAATGGGGTTCTGGCTGGCAGACACTTGGCTAAAGGATGAGGCAGGTTTTGCCAAGTGTTGATTATGCTGTCTCCTGTAGCTGGCAGTGATCCTGCAATCCAGCTAAACCTGCTTCATCTTCCACGTTGCAAAGCAGAGTAGCACCATAAGCTGTCCATCACGGCCAGCTGCCTTTCTGTGAATCAAATGAAACAAGGTGAAAAAGAGGTACTCTGAATCTGTATTTTAGACATTCTATCGTAAGAATTCTTCCTCTTAGATTCAGAAATTTTCCTGTAAGAATTTAGTTCTTAGCTCAATGAGTGCATGCTACAAAGAAAATCCCTGGAATTCTGCATCTGTATTTAGGCTATCAGCCCCTCAGTAAGAGAGCTTTCGGGGATCAATGGGACTACTTTCAGGAGACAGGTTAGCACAGACTGAAAAACTAATCCATACCCTTCTCCAGCCATCTGGTCTCAGCTGAGCTTTTAGTCCTGCTACTTTCCCATTTAGTC
Source organism: Pseudopodoces humilis (assembly GCF_049639895.1). NCBI lineage: Eukaryota > Metazoa > Chordata > Aves > Passeriformes > Paridae > Pseudopodoces > Pseudopodoces humilis. The sequence continues at coordinate 33,366,752 of NC_142200.1, read as the reverse complement.
ATGGTTGTCTTCTATTTTTTAAATGGTAGTTCTGTTATCTCTGTCTAAATTAGTGTATTTTTATGATATCATACCACTGAGACATAAACAAACTTCTCTTTGTGTAAAATTATTTAGGATAATAGTGTTACATTCTGTGCTGGTAAAACCACCTAAATAATTTTGAAATATGTGAGAATTTGCCTTAAAATAAAATAGGTAAGACATTTAGCACAAATAATGCTATACTATTATAGCACTATTTGTGCTATAATACTATTATGTATAATAATATATATATATATAATATATACTATATATATTATAATACAGATAATATATATAATACAATATATAATATATATATATAATACTACTACAGTATTAATTGTTTTATTTTGCTTTGTTTTTGTCTTTCATAAGCAATCTGATACATTTTTGCTCTGTCACTTCTAGTATATCTAATACATATACTGTCTGTGTTACAGTCTAACTGTTCTCTAGCAAGTTTTAAATTCTGAGACACTGCTTAAAATACAATCTGAAAATGCAGAGAAGTGCATTAAATGCAGTGAGACAGAAAAGATGGATCTAAGTTGTTACTGGTATGGATTTCAAGGTGTGCTTTTTTCTATTTGGTCTTCTTTTAACATTAAGGATGTTTAGTAGCAGGGTTGAGACATTGCTGTTACAGAATCATCCTTTCATGCTTCAGTTCATGATTGTCTTATCTGCAGTCCAGGTCTTTGAAACTGGTGTTTTTCATGTAAAATCTTCTATTTTATAATAAAAATAAAATAGGACCTCTTGAAAGATCTAAAATTAAAAACTTAACCAGTTCTGCTTTAATTTTTGGCATAAGGAGAGGTAATAGCTTGAATAGCTTGAATTATGACAAGACAAGAAGTAAATTTCAGGTTTTTACCTGATTTACTTGCCTGTGTACAGAGGAAGAAGCCTTTAATGGAAAGACTTTCTGCACAGAATGAGAGCTAATGGCCAAAGCTGGGGTTTCAGATTTTCAGCTGGGGATTCAGATAAACTCAGATTTATATTGTTCTTGTTTATTTTTGCAAGTATGATGGAAAATGAGTAAATAAAAGGCATGGAATACTTCAAATTTTTGGAAATGATATTCTCTCATCAAGCAAAGAATATTTAATAGTGAAACTGCTTCCTTGCAACATTTCCAGCTGACTAGAGATACAAAGATCTTACAGGAAAAAAGATTGGAAAAAAAGATGCTCCCTGCAGTTTTTTAACACTGACAGATGATGTGCAGTAAAAAGAAGTGCCTTTTTCTTTCTTCCTAATTTTTCTTTGAAAATCTCTCTGTTTTAAAGAGATAGATTAGTTACATTTATTTCTGGAAATGGATTGGATGACAATAATCTTTCAAATCAACATTACCTCCTTTGTGTTTCATACTTCATTGTTAAAAATACTAATATTGAACCAAATACCCCTGAAAAAAATATGTTTGTAACCTAGAGAAGAATGAATTAACCAAGGGTAGGTCTGATATATGACTAATAGATATGTATCTCCCAAGGCTAATTCTCTGGCTTCATAAGTTCATGCCATCTAGTTCAGTAAGTCAGAAATATGTTGGTAGTTTGTGTCTGAAAATATCTGGTAGAGCTGGGTTTGATTATCCTGTTGTAGGATGGTGGAGGTATGCCTGATAAGGGACTTGGGATACTTTTATTCCAAGGTTTGTACAGCTATGTAACCACAGTGGTGCCTTTTGTGAATAAAAACCCTGCATGCTGATGCTTAATGGATAAAAGGCAGAAAATCCATTTAACATGGGCTGCACATGCCCATTCTGTGTGGTGATGGTGTATGTTCCACAGACAGTTACTTTTTGATGTGCTGTTTTTGATTCAGAGTGGAATAAATACACTTCATGTGCATAATAATGGCTTTCTATGTGTTGGACTGGCCTTCAGTGGACGGGTTCCATCCAACACTGATTTTAAAGTAGTGGCCTTTCCACACTGGCAACATGTCAGCTATAAAAACTAAGTCCTGAACTCCTGTAGAGTTTAATTATGTAATTATGAAATAAAATATTGTAGTTTAGTGTATGAACTTCATGCTTATTTTCTCTAATACTTAATGGCTGGTCAATTTTACCTCTGTTGAAAAGCAGTGCTGTTCAGCAAAGTTTCAGTATATGGGCACAGAGAATGCAAGCTTCAGTTTTACTTGCATGCAGCCAGTTCTCATACACAATGAGAACATCTTAGAGCTTGTGGGAGAATTTTGAATTAGGCCTGCCTATACTTTGTACACCTATTTTTTTATAGTCTTGAACAACATTTGTCTTCCTTTATAGCTTTATTTTGTCTATTTTCTTCTTCAGGTTGTTCATCAGAATCAATGCCTATTACCCAGCCACCACTATTAATTCTAGACAAATGTCCCAAAAAATGTTTACCCCAAAGTGATTTACTTTAACACTAAGTTTTTAATTGCTGCATTCACTGACTTTAATAATATTCCTTCTATACATATTAATTTAAATTAAAATTAATTACTTACAATTAATTTAAATGATGGCAGAGAAAAAAAAATACTTGTAGCATAGTTGGTCTAAGAAGTGGTCCAATGTAGGAATGATTAGCTTATGATGTACAGGAACAAAAGTAATTAAAATAATAATAATGTCTTTAAATTAAATGTTGAGTAGAAGCTTTAGGTTTTAATTAGACTAAGCATACATGCACTCTTTTCATATTTGTTTCCTATTCACACAGAACATAATTCATTTTGACATGTCTGACTGTGGTAAATACTAAACCAATTTGTTTCACCTCATCTTTTCTACTCAGGGCATTTTTCTATGGGATGTTTTGGTGCATTTTTGGATGTACAATGGCTGAAAGCCTAATTGAAACCTGAGAATGAATTGGAAGATTTAGATCCTTTTTACTCTGGTAACCTAGATATACACTTTGCTGCATGGCACCTCTGTAGGTCGTGAACACAAACTCAAATTATTTTCCCTTTCAAGTCACATTAGACAAGATACTGTGAAATAATCAATTTCTCAGAAAATTTCAGTCTGCATCCATATTTTACAACTTCATTTTCCAGGACAGATACGTATCTGTCCAGCTGATTTGCAGCCCTTTAGTGAAAATCACATCTAGTCAGAAACAAATAGACTATTGGTGATAGAAAATCATTTAATCTTACTTTTTCAGGCATGTTCAGAATGGTTTGATCCAGAAGTTGTTTGAAAGTTTGTATTTAATCTTCACATCAATACTGTCATGACTGATGGGAGACTCAGGATAGCAGGCAGGAGCTGGGAGCAGCTGCAGCCCCTTCTGTTTCTTGGAAACCAAATGGATGAAATGAGGAATTCTCAGCCCTGTTGTCCTGGGAAATCCAAATGTCTCTGCCTTGCTGCTGTAATCTGTCAAGGCAGGGAATTTGTCATTCTAACTGACATAAATTCTGAGATGATGAATTTGGGTCTTTTGTTTTTCTCACATTAAAAAAAAAAAGGGTGAGAAGAAAAGAGAGAGATTCAGAACAGATTTTGATTTGTTTACACTGTAAAATCTATGGATTTGGGCCTTATGCTTCCCATAACAGAAGGTTATAAGGGTTTTTCCCCAAATATTTTCCTTATTTGGCTTGTCTGGGTTGATTGCATCCAAATGACCAGATACTTTCAGAGGTCAGAACTGCTTCCAGATTGCTTTGTAAACTTAAATACCATCTGTTTATCAGCTCTCAAAATGCAGGAAGAAAGTGGATTATTACTTACTGCACATATTTGCTGACAATCCTTGATATTGAACTTTGCTCAGACCACCAGAAGAATCTTACAAGATAGAGAATAACCAGATTTGATATTGTTCAATAAAATGTTAGAAGTTACATTGGTTTAAATTTGCATTTTCTTAATCTCTCCATGCTTGGCAGCCCTATTGTTGAGGTACTTCCAGTTACAACTTTTCCATGTAACCATCTGATGCTTTTTGTGTGCATTTTATCTTTCACAGCAGGTGTCTAGGGCAGTTTGATTTGTGAAAAGGGATATGTACTAATTTAAAAAAACAGTATTTGAAGAGCTGGGAGAAAGCAACAGTATGTAGATAAATGTGATAAATGTGAGTCACTTCAGCATAGTCTCATGGAAGGTTTATATGATCAGTTTTATTAGAAGATGCCATCTCACTGATCTGGTGTTCAACTAAAATGACACTATTTGAGTGCCGTTGGTTTTTTTATTTAGAAAGTAGTATTATTTCATTATTTTATTTAGAAAGTAGATTGTTTCATAATCACAGGACAAAAGCCATAATCTGTAGTTTATATTTAACTCTGCCATTCATCAGACCTTTTACATGCCATAGGAGGAACACAAAATATGATGATATTAAATTGCACCTCTAACTAAACAGTATATTCAAATGCAATCATGTTGCTGATGCTATTTGAATGATTTTTATCAGTTAATGAATAAGTTTTTTTTAAAAGAGAAAATGGATGTATCTAACCAGCATTACTCCAGGATTTCACCTCAAACATAAAATGTCCTATTGAAGAGGTGTGTTAATAGTTATCATCACTGCTGTCATCATGAATGTCTTTGCTACTAATTTCATAGGATATGTTAAAAAGACTATCCTTAGAATTGTTATCCTTACTTGCCATGAAGAGAGATCTTCAATTCTAGCATATGTGCTTCAGAATTGTATTGTAGTTGTTGCTTACCTCCATAGCAGCCTCTTAAGAAATATTTATTATGCTGTTTTGATCTGTCTCTGCTTTTCCCACTCTGGTTATGTCTTCATCTACACTCTTGGCAGCCTTATTTCTGAATCACGGTTGGCACTGTCCAAATATATAGGCCTCATTATGTCCATGATAGTCAGGTATTTCATCAGGTTTTGGATAGGGAGCAGCTTGTCAGTCTTTTTCAATCACAAAATTGCATTTAATTCTTAAAAATTACCTTCATTTAGAAGGTTCTTTTGTTAGTTTTGATTTACGCATGCAGAATATAATTTTTCGGTTTTTTCACTCTTAAGGGTTCCAGAAAGACAGGATTTCTGGGAAACTTGGATCAGGAGCTGCTTGCTTGAGAGCTGTACTTTGAGCCTATTAATACATATGATACCAACTTTTTGCCCTTTTTTTTTTTTTGTTTAGATTATACTTTTCAAACTACATTTCAGATACTTTTGCTTTCTTCCATTGTCAGTAGAAAAAAACCTCCTTTGCAGTCTGGTCTTGAAGGTTGGATGTTTAAATTTTGGTGCTGGCAAATATTATGAGTGTGCATTTTGTGCAATATTTCACTTTTCAAAGACAAGATGAAAACAGTGTTTTAAATTTCTAATCTAACATTTAGCTATCTTACACCTTAATCAAACACATAACAGAAAAGATCAATACACTTTGCCTCAAGTTAATTCTGATGTCAGTGTACACAAGAAACTGGGGAATTAAAATTATCTCATTACCAAGGAAAATCGCTTAGCTTATAAATTTTTTATGAAAGACCATTAATAAAGCTACAGATCAAATTTTAGTATCTTCTATGCTTACTTTTGTGTAACTTTTTGCAGTCCAGAAATTACCTTAAGCAGTTTTTAAAATGTGTCAGAGTTTCGGGTTTTTTCAGTAAGAAAATAACTACAGACACATTTTTCCTCCTACAGATCTTCTGCTCAGCAAGATAAGTGTTTGATTGAAACATATTGTCTGTTCTGTGTGCATATTATAAACTATTCAGAACAGTCAGGATTTTGCCAAAAGGGTGCTCAAAATTATATATTAATAATGTGTCTTGGTTTTATTATTTGAACTTGAAAATTACAGCTTTTGGCAGGTTCTGCTGAGGTGGAATCATTCTCTGTACAACCCATCTTTCTGAGTCTAGAGATTTGATCATTGCAGTACTTTGGTTGTGAAGAGAAAAATCATCGAGCAACTTGCTGGTGCAGAATAGAGCCACTCTCACTTCTTGGGTGATAGCAGCCCTTAAACATGTTCTTTCTAAAAAGCACCTGTTTCTACTCAGGTGTTCTGTCTTTATCCATGAGTTTTCCACAGTTTTGGTCTTGCTTGTATGAGAAACCAACCATTTTTTCTTGTCCTTGTGATGACAATGGATATCAGATGGCATGTCCAAAAGGACTTTCCCTGCTACTTCTTGCCTGGTGTGCCGGCAGCATGTTCTTTAGCTCTGAAACTTTTCTGGTTGCTCTGATACAACAGTGACAGCCTTTGTTAGATGAGGTATCACAATCAGTTTTTGTTCTCAAGTGTTCATTTGAAAAAGTTTGGTAAAGTGGCACAAAACATTTCATTTGAAGGAATGCAGTTTTCATCTATTTTCTTTTTTGGAAAGAGTAAATGTCTCTTAATTTTGCACTACAGTGATGGACCAAGAGAATAACCAAGCTAAATTAATTGTAAGAGACTGGGATCCTGGTATAAAGTTTTGGTCTGCTTTAAGAGTGGAGGGTGAGATATAACATGCAGAAACCACCCAAAAAGGGATTTATACAATGGCAAAAAAAATTTATCTTGGGTTGTTACTCTCCAAGTCGTGCACTTGCCAATCTATAATTTTTAGTGTGGGTTTTTGCATGTTGTTTTGGGTTTCTTTGCAGAGTTGGGGTTGTTTGTTTGGGTTTTTTTCTTTAAGAACAAAACAAATGCATTTGATTGTAAGTCAGTAGGAACACTTGTTACACTCAAAATCTTAGAACCATTATTGTTTGTTTGGGTTTTTTTCTTTAAGAACAAAACAAATGCATTTGATTGTAAGTCAGTAGGAACACTTGCTACACTCAAAATCTTAGAACCGTTATACTAATGCCTACATGGGTGAGGGAGGCATAGGGGGCACGTTTACCATGCAATCTTTTTATTTATATATATTTTTTTAAACAATGACTGATTTAAAAGCAGTTGCTTTAAGGAACCATCAGACAGCTGACCTCTTTCCCCCTGTTGCAGCTGCACTCTGAGCGTCACCCTGGAGCAGGCCATCACGCTGGCCCGGAGCCATGGGCTGCCCCCTCGCTACATCATGCAGGCCACGGACGTCATGCGCAAACAGGTGAGGTGCTCAGGGTGGGGGACACCCGGGTGCTTCCAACAGCACAGGAAGACACCAAACAGGAGTGACTCCACCAAGCATTTTTTAACCTCCATCCTAACGCTGTGCAGTGTCTATTTGAGTCCTCTTAGTTTGGGTACTTTGTGATTTGGGTTTTCTTTAATGTTCTTCCCTTATTGTTGAAGGTGTTGTATTTATTTTTTAATACAGAAACAGGCAATTTTTAACCAGTTATTTACTGTCTCTTATGATTTTACTAAATTATTTATGTGTAGTAAACGCCTTACATCAGAGTATTCTGTTGACTAAGACAGCCTTTATTTTAATATATATGATTAATGAAAACAACTTAAGATTATTAACTATTGTCAGTAAAAAGTGACTCATGCACTGAATTAAGGGAAAGTATAAAAGGGAAGGAGAGAAATAAATACCATTGGTTTTTACTTTCCTGGCAAGATTCCTGAGGACAATGTCCGTATTACAAAACAATGTTTTTCACTCTTTTGTCATAATAGGATATTAGGCTTTAGAGACTGGATAGCTAACCACCTCGACATGAACTCTTGGTGCTGAGGTATGCCAAAAATATTGGATTAAAAATGAGTATCAACTGAAAATGGGGGTTACACTCTACTATATTAGCACAACATTTTCTAGAATATCTTGTTATCAGAAAATACTTTCAAAGGGATGTATCTTGGAAGGAATTAAAAGGAGGAACATGAATGGTCCAGAGGTTGTTAGACAAAGTTTATAAACTGAAGATTAAAGAGCTCAACCTTTTCAGTTGACGAAAGAGAGGTTGAGGGGGGATTTAATCGCTCTGCATGCATATGGAACATATATCCCGGCCTGTGGTAGCTTTCAGCCTTACAACAAAATCATAACCAAAATACAGGATGCACTCAATCTTGAAGTGAAAAAAAAAACATAATTAAATATTGTAACAATTAATCACAGATAAGGCAAGGTTCATAATTTCTGGGTTCTAGATGGCATCTAATTTATTATATTCATTAATTTTGCTATGTATTTTGTGTAACAATCACAGTTACGAAAATTATTTAAAAGCTGTACTTTACTTCTAATTTGCTATAGAGGAAAATACGTGTATGCTAAGTGTGACCTTTAGTTTGTTAAAGCAATTTTGTGGATAGTTTCCATAAATCCACATCAGTTGCATGTAAATGTTGTTGCTGTTAAATACTACATCAGTGTATTTAATCTCACTCCTTTTTGTATTGGGCTTTCACTTATTTTGGTGCATAAATTAAGTTTCTGTGGTGAATAAACACCCTCAAGGTTCTTGAATTGGGTCATGTACATCTGCTCAGGAATTACAGCTTTAACTTGACTTGAAAAGAAGGCTACTGCTTTATATGGATAAACTTATATATATAGGTTGATATATCTGCTCCTGCAGTCCTAGACAAAAGGCAGACCTGCGTATTTTGCAATCAAAAAATATGGTTGTAGGTATTTGCATAAATTTACTTGTAGGATATGTTCTGTCAAATCGTACATTTTCAAAATACAGATCTAGGCCATTTAAAAAAACCTGCTGATTCATTTTTGTATCTTCTGCAGTTTATTTAATGAAAATGAAAGAAACTGACGTAGTTTTGAGCAGCTGTAGCTGTACTTGCTCAAGTACAGATGTGAAAAAAGGCCTTTTGGTGAGGCTACATTCTTTGCAATAAAACAGCAGGTGATCAATAGCTGTTAAAGATACCAGTATCTCAGTACCACACACAGACATTGTGAAAAAGTGTGCTTGTATATCTGGACTTTTTTCACACATTCTTTCTCTTGCAGGAAACCACTATGACATTTAATAGAGTAATAATCTTTTGTTGTAATTTTCAATCAGTCTTGGAGCTCAGTAGTAGAAATACAACCCGCTATTAAATTCTAAATATTTTGGAGTCATTTCAACAACGTATCTTCTAGAAACCTGTTCAGATTTAATGTTTAAATTATCAGTAGGATTTAACTGTCAGGATCATAATGCAGGCCATAAAATTTGGAAGAAGAAGGAGTAAAAGTGCTTCTTGGGACTTAATGCAGAACATTTAGTTAAGGGCAATACATGTGCCTTTTCCACATAAAAGAAACAAAAAATCTTGTTATCCCATTCACACACTAAACCTTTTTGCGGAATAAAGATATTAGCCACAGGGAGGTACAACTCAAAAGACATCTATTCCATCTGTTACTCAGCAGCATTAACTCCTGTCAGTATCAGCTTCCCACAAGAGGAAATTATCTCTACTCAAAGCTGATGTGTTTTCCATCTTGGTGCACAAGTACTGAATAACTGGAGACACCTGTTTGAATGGATCACCTCAGGAATGATTTTTTTTTTAATTGAAGGAGGTCAAGATCGTGGTGAACAAGACTAATAATGGCTACAACTCTACTGTTGAAACATGTTCAAAGTAATTGTCTTGTCAGTTGTAATAAGATAAGAAGCACCTTGTCTGTGAGAACTAAAGAAAAAAGACCAGCTTGTGAGAGTGGGTATGAGCTTGGGTCTATGCGATGGCTTTAGTAAAGCAGTTTTGATTTATTTATGAAGTAGAGAAAAAATTGTCACAACATCCCACTTATCTTTTGGTAAACTTTTTTACTTATGCATATACTCATGTAAACATCTGCACACACAAATTACTATGTAAAGCATCCTGACAGCAGTGTGACTTTGGGATGCAGCAGAGTGGAGAGGACAGAGGCCTAGGAAAGGAGCTGCAGGAAGGCAGAGGGCACTGAGGAAAAAAATGTAACTAAAAGGCTGAAAAACAGAATAAAAAACCAGAAGAGAATTTATGTTGTCTTTTAAGTGACTAACCGTATGTCCATGCCTTTATTAAAGTATAATACAGCAGTATATTTTGAGCCTACCTGGGGGAAGACTATGTTAGACCTGTTCTTTGCAAACAGAGATGGGGTGGTGGGAGATGTTGTGGTTGGAGGCTGCTTGGGGCATAGTGGTCGTGAAATTACAGAGTTCTCAATATTTGGTGAAATCAGGAGGAACATCAATAAGAGTTTTGGACTTCCAGAGGGCAGACTTTGGCCTATTTAGGAGACTTATTCAGAGAGTTCCTTGGGAAGCAGCCCTTAAAAACGAAGCAGTCCTGGAAAGGTGGGTGTGTTTCAAAACAGAGATCTTGAGAGCACAGAAACAGACTATTCCTGTGTGCCGAAAGATGATTCAACAGGCAAATGTTCAGCCTGGATGGGCAACAAGGTTTTGAAGGAACTTAGGAATAAAAAAAAAAAAGATGTATCATCTCTGGAAGGAGGGTCAGGTCTCTCAGGAAGTATTTAAGGGAGTTGCTATGGCATGTGGGAAAAAAATTAGAAAGGCCAAAGCTCAGTGGATGACAACATTTTTAAAGGATAATAAAAAATGTTTTAACAAATATATTAACAGTAAAGGAAGAAAAGGAAGGGTAAGACCAACCTTTGTTCTCTACTGGATGCGGAAGAGAACTTAGTAACTGCAGATGAGAAGACAGAAGTGCTTAATGCCTTCTTTGCCTCAGCCTGTAGTGGGAAGATGGCTTGTCCTCAGGACAACTGTTCCCCTGGGCTGGTAGATGTTGTCAGGGAGGAGAATGGTCCCCCCATAATCCAGGAGGAGGCAGACAGAGAACTGCTGAGCTGCTCATATATTCATTTATGAATGCTTATACGTTCATATATCTATAGGACCAGTTGGGATCCATCCCAGGGTGATGTGGGAGCTGATAGATGAGCTTGCAAAGACAGTCTCCATCATTTGCCAACAGTCCTGGTTCACTGGTGAGGTTCTAGATGACTGTAAGCTGGCCAATGTGATGCCCATTTACAGAAAGGGTAGGAAGGAATCCTGTTAATTATAGGCCAGTTAGCCTGACCTCAGTGCCTGGTAAGGTAATGGAGCAGTTTATACTCAGTGTCATTATGCAGCACTTACAGGATGGCCAGGGATCAGACCCAGCCAGCATTGGTTTAGGAGGGGTAGGTTGTGTTTGACCAACCTGATCTCCTTTTATGACCAGATTACCCACCTGGTGGGTGCAGGAAGGGCTGTGGATGTTGTCTGTTTGGACTTCAGCAAGGCTTTGACACTGTCTTCCACAGCACACTCCTGGAAAAGCTGCAGCCCAGGCTTGGACAGGAGCATTCTGTGCTGGGTTAGGAACTGGCTGGATGGCCGGGCACAGAGAGTGATGGTGAATGGTGCTGCATCCAGCTGGGGCCAATCACCAGTGGTATCCCTCAGGGGTCTGTTCTGGGGCCAGCTCTGTCCAATATTTTTACTGAACATTATGACATGGATGAGGGTATTGAGTATTTCATTAGTAAATTTGCAGATGACACTAAGCTAAGGGAGAGGGTGTTGGTCTGTTGGAAGGGAAGAGAGCTCTGCAGAGAGACCTGGAACAGTTGGATGGATGGGCAGAGTCCAATAAGATGAAGTTTAATAAATCCAAGTGCCGAGTCCTGAATTTTGGCCACAATAATGCCATGCAATGTTACAGGCTGGGGATGGTGTGGCTGGACAAGGTCCAGGCAGAAAGGGACCTGGGGGTACTGGTGACAGCAGCTGAACATGAGCCAGCAGTGTGCCCTGGTTGCTAAGGAGGAGAACAGCCCCTGGCCTGGATCAGGAGTAGTGTGGCCAGCAGGAGCAGGGAGGTCATTCTCCCCCTGTACTGGGCACTGGTGAAGCCACACCTGGAGTTCGGTGTCCAGTTCTGGCTCCTCAGTTTGGGAAGGATATTGAGATGCTTGAGCACGTCCAGAGGAAGCAACGAGGCTGGTGAGGGGCTTGGAACACAAACTCTGTGAGGAATGGCTGAGAGAGCTGGGGTTGTTCAGCCTGGAGAAAAGGAGACTCAGAGGTGACCTTGTCACTCTCTACAACTTCCTGAAGGGTGGGTGTAGTCAGGTGGGGGTTGGTCTCTTTCTCCAGGCAGCAACTGGCAGAACAAGAGGACACTGTCTTAAACTGTGCCAAGGGAAATATGGGTTGGATATTAGGAAAAAGTTTTTTACAGAAAGAGTGATAAAGTACTGGAACTCTCTGCCCAGGGAGGTGGTGGAGTCACCTCCCTGTATGTGTTTTAAAAAATATTGAATGTGGCTCTCAGTGCCATGGTTTAGTTGAGGTGTTAGGGCTGGGTTGGACGATCTTGAAGGTCTCTTCCAACCTAGTGATTCTGTGAATAATTCTCATAAGTATTGTACTGATTTAGAACTTTTTGAAAGAGAATCTGTTTTCTCTATGTGACTAGTTCTTGCTATCCTTAAATTAGTGTGTAGCTTAAAGATAAACCTATAATTTTTAAACATGGCAATGAGAATACTAGTTCATATAGAAGAGTCTAGATTGATGGTGAGAACTGCCATTATCTTTCACCAGTGCTCTGGCAGTGCTGGTATGCAGAGTATAGAAGTCTTGTCATGTAGCAAAGCTCTCCTTTATGCTCATGTGAGACAGTGTCAATTAAGAATAGAATTGGAGAAGTTTAAATTAGCAGTATATTGAAATAGAAATGGTGTAAGCATGCTTAGTGATGACAAGAAGATGTCACATAGCAAGTTGCTAATAATTCTTGGGTGTTTTTCCTCAAAAGAAATAAGAATTTGGTGGTTTTAAGTAAGGTCTAATTTCTGCCCCAACTAAACAATAAATCAGCTGATTATATAAAGCTAGAATCCTTTTTAAATCAATGCATTTGATTTATTATGTGAGCAAGACACTAAAATTAGTTTGTCTAGTGAGCGATGCAAGTAAAAATATGCTGGTTTTGTTCTCAGAGGTAGTCACAGCACTGACATCCAGGATCAGCATGTTATTCATTTAGATAGTTTTTGCAAATATATGTATATTCTGGCCCTCAGTGCTATTAATCAAGTGCCAGTCTCAGCAGTCTGTCATGGTGAGGTTTCTTTATTACGATAAAATTTTAGAAAATGGCACTGAGAAAAGGCCCCTGGAGGTGATGAGGGTCTTGACTCAATATGTTTAACAGTAACCAACATCTGTCCCTAGGTCATTCCTGACAGACATTTGTTGTATCTGTTGTTAAACCTCCAGTAGTAGGGACTACTGCACAGTCTGTTCTAGAGTTTTCTTAACCTTTTCATTAGTATGCTTTACTTCATGCCTCATTTAAGTGGCTTTTCTCTTCTATTTTTTTCCCCCTTCAATTCCTATTTTCTGTCCAGTATACCATGAGCTTAGCGACTGGATTCTCTTCCCTATTTAGCAGTAGACTTTTAGTATATTTATTGTTTCCAGAAATGGGGCCAACCTGTTCCTGTTTTACCACCCTCATCATAAAATATTTCTTCCTTATATCTATTCTGAATCTACCTTTAGTTTAAAATCATTACCCCTTTTCCTATTGTTGCAGCTCCTGCTAAAAAGTCTGTCCCAAATTTGATTATCATTTCCCTGATAAGTCATCACTTGTGTAGACAAGAAATCAGTTCATCTGGTCTGTCATTTTTCAGTTGTTTTTCTCATAACTAATAATTCTTCCTATTCTCCACTGAACTCTTTTCGATTCTTTCATTAAAGATGAGAAGCAGCTCTGAAGAATTATAAATAATCTTGCAGGACTTTAAGATTGAGCAATAAAATAGTAGATGAAAATCAGCATAGATTACTTAAGCAAAGGACACTGAGGAAAAAACAAACCCTAAGTTCACATTCAAAATAATTGACTGTGAGCTTGGCATTCCATTTCATGTTCAAGACTTCAGGATATGAGGAGAAAACATTAGCTCAATTTGCAGCAGTTATCAGTAAAGCAGAAGTTATAATAGTTTAGGCAGGGATAGATGACAAAGTAGAAGTCACACTGTCATGACCCTGCATTTGGATTCTGATGTTCTTATCCCTTCCATAAAGGAGTAAAATGGAAAAGATTCGGGGGAGGTCAGAAAAAAAACTTACCTGTGGTTGGGAAAGGTTTGTAGACAGAACAGACTGAAAGTAAAAATAATGTAGGGCTGCTCAGCTTCATGATGGGGGATAACAGGCTTCTAAAGAACATGTGTCACAGGTAGGGACTGACCATTATCCTCACCAGTGCAGAATTAAAGGCATCAAATGAAATCAGATTTAAACCAAATTAAAAGAGTGGAAAGCTGGAGAGGGACTTTTTACAAGGGTATGTAGTGATAGGCCAAGGGGTAATGGCTTCAAAATGAGAGTGGGCTTAGATTGATTCTTTATTTTAGAACAAATTTTAGACATTAGGTTTATAAAAAAAGTATTTACTGTGAGGGTGGTGAGGTACTGGAACATGTTGCCCAGAGAAGCTGTAAATGCCGCATCCCTGGAAATATTTGGGGACAGGATGAATGGGGTTTGAGCATTCTGGTCAAGGCGTCCTCACCCATGGTGGAAGGTTGAAACTAGATCATCTCCAAAATTTTAGCAACCCAACCCATTCTCTGATTCTCGATGTAGCAAGCTAAGATTCTGCCAAAGATGTGGATCTTTCACAAGGTTAGTGATGTGTATTTATTACTGAGTACAAGACGAGATGGGAAAGAAAAGAATCACTAAAGTTGATTATGTACATACTTGTTGATGAAGAGAGGTAGTATTATATGACTAATGACTGAATTCTGGAGGAGTTTCTGGGGAAAGACATGTTTATCATGGTCTGTAGTTATGTGCCTTTGCAATTGTTGGAAACAATCTTACTGAGATAGATGCAGCTATAGTAAAATAATTTTATATTCTGCCTTAAGTTTTATAGGTACTCTAGTTATTTTTTCTATCTTTATCACGATTTTTTTGCCTTAAAGAAATGTAGGGACAAAGAATAATTTTGTGGCACATGTTGATTTACATACAATCTGAGAGCCTATCTGTGTGTAAACAGCCAGCCTTTTTCATATACTGTTTCAGCTCATGATGGTGGATCAATACCTTATCAATTACCTGAGTACCTGGTTTCAGTCAAATGAAAGGTCTAGTCTTACGCTATGTCTGGAACCAATTATTATACCAATTTTACATCATGTGCATCTGGCATTGCAGCTCTGTTAGAAATATAAATTATCTTCGATACTTCCCATCAATCTAAGATTACACAGTAAGAGTTCTGAGGTTACACATTTTTATTCTCTGTTATTTTGTCCTGAATTTACATAGTACAGGAGAAATACATGGAGAGTCAGTATATTTCTTACTGTCAGAACAAGTAGTTTCCATCTCCTTTAAAATGATAGAAAACATAGTAAGCCTAACAGATATTTCTTTATTATGACTACGTTACATCAATGAAACTGAACTTTAAGAGCTACCTCAATCAATCAAAAAGAAATTTTACTAAGTTCTTTCATATGTGTAAGCTGGTATGTTTGCAGAAGAGGGTGTATTTCACACAATAGTTCATGGTATGTGAATATTTTGCATATTTTATCCATTTCCTCCTTACTGGATGCGTCAGTGAGACAAAAGTACTTTCATTATTCTTTATGAAAGAATCAATTGAAGTAGAGAAATACTGACTTTTCTTTTGTCCCTGCCTTAAGCAGGGATATTACACTAAACAATCTTAGGGGGTTCCTGCCTATTTGTTTGGTTTTTTTTAAATTTTGGGTTTCTCTGATTATAAAGGAAGATCAGGACCTGCATTTTTCTAATCCTTATTTAGTGCCTGAGTTCAGGCCATTTTTTGTTAGTTTTATTTAGTATTTCCATAGATAATAATCTGTAATATTTATTTGTTCTAAAGTTCATAGGAAATAAGTGACATGTCAGAAAAGAACATTATCTATGACTTCTACAAGAATGGTGACAAAAATCAAACAAATTGAAATGAGATGTGTTTGGATTGTTTTACACCTTAAATGCTAGGTTTTTTTATGATTCTCTTTTAAATTAACAAGATCTGTAAGTGTGCATTTATTTGGTGACAAGTGGCAAGATTTTTGTTTCTTTATTGCTTTAACTTGTTCCTCACCTTAGAAGATAGTAGTTTTTTTGGGAGATGAAACATGTGTTAATTTATTATAATCAGTAGGTAAGTTCATCTGCAAAGCTCAGAAAATTTCGTAATTTATTGTGGGATAAATTAAGTAAAATTGTTGTTCCTCTTCCACAGGGTGCGAGAGTACAAAACACAGCCAAGAATTTAGGAGTGAGGGATAGAACACCACAGTCTGTGCCAAGGTAACTGATTTTCAGTGTCCTAGACCATGGTTTTGTTGACTTTGTGTTAAATTCAGTCTTAGCTGCTCAAAATCTAACAGTAAATATTGACTATATTATGCTCTGCTGGTAAGATTTAGCTCTTAATGTACATAAAATCAGTTTCACTCTTAGCCATACAATTTTACTTTAAGTGATTAGTTGCAGAAGTACAGGCTATGCAGCAGTTCAGAGCATGCCCATTTTTGAAAAATGAAACCTAGTTCATGTTAATTATGAAAACATTGGAGTAAGTCCTTCATCACTTCTAATATTTAGTGGATATGGATAAATACTCTTAACTAGATCCATAACCCCATTTAAATGAAATACTGTACTGCAGTATCTCAGCAAAATCATGTTCTAGTTGCATATGGGGATCATGCAGTCTTTCTTTGTCTCTTTCTGAAACAAACATTATGATAAAAAATGGGCTGTTCTATATTTATCCAGCTTTTTAATGTTGTGATGGATTGCAGGTACCTGAAAAGTTTCTTTAAAAGAACAACACTTATAAATAAAAATAATCAGACAACCATATTCTTAATTTGATTTTAAAATGGTTTTAGTAATCCAGAACTAACTTAAAATGGGTTTTACCAATTTAAACTAAACATTCTTATTGACTAATGAGAATACATTGAATTAGCTAGACAGATATGTGAAACACATAACAGATCCACTGTGGTTAAATTTCAGTAAGGAAATGGGGAATTAGTAAAACCTGATAGAGATGACCGTGTGAATGCAATTAGCTTAGAGGCAGTCCAGAACCAAAGATCCCTAATCAGCTGTCTTGCCTTGTGGGAATCCATGGCAATAAAGTAGCACTTTGTTACATTAAAAACAATTAAAGCATTACTGGGAGAAGACTCTTTATATTTTGAACAGTATGATTTAAGCCTTAAATGAACTCCTTCATGACATAATTCTGGAGACAGTCAAAAAATTCTTGCAACCCAAACTTTTCCCATCCCAACATGACAGAATGTTTTATCTAGATTCAGAGCTTTTGTGATGAAGGAACAATCTAAGTTCTCAAAAACTGAAACTTAGCAATAAGATTTTTTAGCATTGCATCTGTGGAAAAAAGACTGCCTCTTTCCAGCTGAAATTTGCACAATGTAGCACTGAAATGCTGAAGAAGAATTATGAGAACATAGAATAGACAGTTGCACCCAGCACACTTCTCTGTGAGCAGCAATAGCAATGTCACAGGAATATCCCGGACCTCCGTGGTCAGGGCATTAGATACACAAGTCAGAATTGTCATCAGCAGGATGCTTTTGATGTATAGCTAAACAATGCTTCTCAGTTCTCTGCTTTGAAAACAATATTATATTTGGTTTAATTTAACATCACTTTACAGGGTTCTCTTGTTGTCTGCAGCTACCACTGTTTCTGTTTTGTACCATCTCAACCATATAGTTGTTCCATATATATTGACCCAGAATAGGCTATTTCTGCTCTACAGCGTCTCCAGCAACTTTAGATCCTTATGGATTTATGCAGCCTTATTGCTAGTTTGCTTTGTATTCCTTTATATCACTTGGTCTGAAAACCATCTTGGTGATTACAGCAATAACCTGAAGAATACCTGTGTATTGTACCTTAGTACTTGGGGCTGAGATTTTCTGCACTTTTCTCCATAGAAATTATATATTGCTAAAACATCAAGTATTAACCCCACTGCAATTGCAATTACAGGTTCTCACTGTAATTTTATCTGTCTTCTGCCAGCTTTGAATATTACTGCTTTATTATGCCAGCAGAATCAGATAATTTAACCTGTTTATTCTTCTCTGCTTCCTTGTCTGTATAAAGATCAACCTCTCATCAGTATAAAAATACGAGATAAATGCATAATGCCTTATACATATCTCCTAATAGATGTTTTGGTATCTGAACAATGTGACCTTAAATTATTGTGTTTCTGAATCTGCCATATGACTATGCGGAAGAGCCCAGTGATCTTCAACACACATTATGGTGGAGATTTCTCTTTGTTATTCCTTCAGTGATACATTCTCCCAGAGGAATATGTGTAATCTCCAAATGAGATCATGTCTATGGCTGGTTCTAATTGCTGTGGTTTCAGAGGAGATCCTGTATGCTGGATAGGGGTACAGAACAAGGGGTGTGAGGTTAGAATGATTGCCTTTTATTTTCAGTATTTCTATTGTTACGGTAAAGTTTCAAACACCTGTTAATAACCAAGTCCTTGCAAAAGGGGTTAATAGAAGTCCAAAAACCTTTATAAGAGCAGTGGCTACTTCAGTCTGTACTGAGGTAGTCATTTGAACCAAATCTTACTGCTGTTGACTTCATCCATGAAGAAACAGAGGGAGAGAGAGTTTAAAATCTCATGCTAGTGTCACATGTCTGACACCTGACTTGGGTGCTTCAAACAGCATCAGGCCTTCAGGTAAATATTTTTAGAGTAAGGTTTGACTGGGCCAAGGCAAAACAGAATTGGAGGCAATTACATTCACCATGCAGCTTTTCCAATTGAGAAATCCAGGGCAACAACTGATAATAGGATTAATGAAGGCATCTTCAGTGCAGAAATATGAAAATTTTCTGTAATGAAATGTGTCTATAAGACTGCTTATAGATATGTGTTTTAATTATTCGACTTTCAATGTAAACGACAATACTTACAAGGAAGATTTTATTAGTTTTAAATTGACAGTATTAAACTGAATTCAGTACCTTTTGTTTTGCAGTGCAGAAAGGTGTAGATTTAGTTTGTGTTCCTTAAATTTACTCATCGTAATAATGACCTAGTTCTCAGAATAATGATTGCTTTATTTGTTTGTCATTGTCAGATTATACAAGCTGTGCCAGCCACCACCACCTGTTGGAGAAGAATGAGATCTGCTCCAGAAAACAACCCAATAATGGCCTTTAGGATACTGGGACTATATGACAAAAATCCAACTGCACTACAGCAGTATGTCTCTGCAGCTTTGATAAATAAAAAAAAAATAATATTTTACTCAGGACAAAGAAAGAAATACCCTAAATATTACCCACTGGCATTGAAAAATGTCTTCCCAGAAGCATTTCTAAAATCTGTGCACTCCAGCCTTACACTCACAGCATAGTACTCTTCCTTGGGAATTTTACACTGGAATCAGATTAATTTGATGTGTCTTGTTCAGCCACAGGATAGGTATAGCCAGCAGCTTGAAAAAAAAGTCTTGTTCAGAGGGAATGTCTTCATTTATACACTATGCAGAATGTGTTCTTGTGGAAGCCTGGATAAACTAGGCTTGATAATGAGCATGCACTTCATATGGGGCCCTTTGCACTTGATAAAGCTTTTTTTCCTGTCACCATCATAATTTCTTGGAATGTTGACTGTTTCAAGAATATAAGGTGAGGTTTAAAGATGGAATGCTCATTTCAGGATTGTATTTAATGGCTGCAGGCAGCTGCTATGGATGTGTGCTTGTAATCAGTAAACTCAGTGCTTGTCATGCTGCTTTGGAAGGAGGACCTACATGGCATTAGGAGCGCCAAATGGCATTTAAGGTAAAGTTCTGCCCTTTTGCAGCTGCCAGTATAATGAAGGAGAAGGATGAGTCTGATCTTTATCCATTGTTAGGCTGAGTTTCAGACTCAAATGTTTTATATTATTACATCTCTGCACTTCAGAGTTTTCCAGAGCTGTGTATATTCTTCTGTAGCACTACACTAACAAATCTACATAAGGCAGAGATGAGTCAGTATTGTTAAACTGGAAATGACTGGTTGAAGTTCAAGCATCGTTTAGTGTTTTGATATTTTATGCTACCATTTTCCACATTTTGTCAGAATTGTTTTGTATAGCATCTCAATTCTTTGGAGCGGTAATCGTTACAGATTTATTTTGAAATTGTACTAACTATTTAGAGAGCCCAGGGAGAATTTATCTTCATTTGGCTGTTTGTTTGGCTAAAGAATTTTCAGAGAAAATGCCCCCAAACAAGGATTTATATATGAACACATTAAAACAAAAACTGTATTCTGAAATAGTTCTACTTGTAGCAGTAGCTCTGTGTTCCATTAGAGCAAAACACATACTGTCTGAATAAAATTTATTTTTTGTACAACACCAGCCTGTAGTTATGCTGTAGCAATCAAATCTCACAACAATTTTTGCATATGATCTAAATATTTATGAATCTATCAATCTACAGTGAAATATGTAAGAATTCAAAAGGATCTGTACTCTTGAAGAGAATGTTTTTTTTATAGAGGATATTTAGGGAACTTGTTATTTTTCTCCAAAGGAGGAATTAGAGCTTTCACCTTCTTCAGTATTCTAAATGTTTTTACACAGACCTAAATTTTCTAAGAAAATAAGTATTTTTATATATCCACAGATATAATTCATTTCAACATGTATATATTTATGTAGTCATATCAATTACTGGTCCTACCATAAGTAGAGAATGTTTGCATTAAACAATGACAAAGACATGCAGTAATGAACATCCAGTAACAACTTCACCTTTGTGCTTTAAAGTTTACTCTCTTTCATAGTTACTGGAAGCTATTGAACTATGATCCTTTTGATTAAAAAACTTAATACACAAAAGCAAAATAAAAATTAAAAAAAAAAAGATAATTTTTAAAGGTTTTTGTCTAGCATGACATAATGCTTACACATAAGAAAGAGTTATGTTTTCTATAATTGCTGTTCTCATCAGGACCTCATACTTTCAGATGTGTTTCATTCAGAGCAACAGTATTGGCTATGGTAATTCGTGCTCCAGGCACAAGCACCAGTAATTTCAGTTTCTGCTTGTCCAGACATCAGAAGTACAGAGAAGCCATAAGCACCTCAAGCCAAGGGTGTGCTGGTGTCAGCCCTGCTCTGAGCTCACATCTTCCTGTGAGGTTTCCCCTCATGAGGTTTGATTTACTATGAGGGAAGTCAGCTGTCAGCTGCATGGTGCTGCTGAGCCTGTAGACAATAAAATAACCTAGAGGACAAAATCTGTTGCATGTACATGCATTATTGTAACTAGTCATTGTGGATTTTTTTATATAGCATTGAAAATGATAGGAGTGCAAATACTCCAAAATAGTCTTCCTGTATAATATCATAATTCCCTGTTTCATTTTGTTGTTGAAATCATGGGATAATAGACATCTGTAAAGGACAAGTAATTATGAGCCAGTCACTGGTCAAAATTCTTTAGCTGTTATTTCATGAGTGTGCATCAGAAATCATGACCTCTTATTTTGGTATTTAACTTTTGGTCCTTTATTCTTTTTTACCCCCTCTAGGGACAGTTTTCAAAAAGTTATTCAGCATTATGAGATTTATTGGTGGCCCATATTGCAAAGTAAAGCATCTATTTAGCCTGGTATCAAAGGAGCTGAGAAATTTAAGCCCTTGTTTTCTGGGATTACAGATAACACATAAAAATATGACTCCACAGTAACACATAGAATCACAGAATCAATTAGGTTTGAAAAGATCTCTGGGATTATTGACTCCAACTTATAGATCGAGTCCAACCTATTTTCTGAGGAAATGGGGCACAAATGGCCCACTTACTGACTATTAAAAAGTGGGGATCTGATTTCTCAAAATGTTCTTCAATGGCCTGTACGAAGCGTGTAGTATTCAGACTACTTTTCTTGTCCCTCAGCTTTCAGAGCACACTGCACATTCTAACACCATTCTATTGACTTCTAATAACATTAAATGGACTTTAGTAAGTCCATTCTTAAAATATAAATATACATATGTTCGTCATTAAAGCTGTTTATCTTGTTTGGTATATGTATAGGACGTATTTCCTCCTTATACAAGGTGCACTTACAGAGTAAAAAAGAAATATCCATTCTCATCACAGTATGTTTATTCTCTTATAAATATTTAAACTCACAGGTGGCAAGAAGAGATGACCAAGAGCGATGATTTACCAGAATTGTATCACCTATAGCTTCTTAAATCTTTGTTTTGACAGAAACAGGTTACTTAGCCTTTTTTCTACAACAAAGTGTCGTACTGGTTTAGGGAAAAAAATCTGTATGTCATTTTTACTTTTTCACCCAAGGCAAGTGTAATTCTTCTGGGAATAAATTCAAGGACCTAGAGGCATACATTACCAAATACTACCATGATTCAGTGCTAGCCTGCGAAGGGAGGGTTACAGGCCAATGAACAGCTGAGTTGCCATGAGTTGCTATAGCATCCATGCTTGGAGAAAACATAGATTTTTAAGTAGACATGAGGATATTTGGGCTATCTTTGCAACCATCATCTATGACTAATAGGATGTTAAATTGTCTTTAGTCTATGACATGGCCATTGATTCAGTCTAGTTCCCCAAAGTAATTATTTTTTAATATCTATTTTCCTTGTAGATTGTTAATGTAAATAAATATAAAAATGTATATAGTCCAGTTTTTCACTGTCAAACTTTGTGTTTAGAGATCCTTTTTAAAGTGGATATTCCTGCTCTCAGCTGAAGCAACCAACCAATTTCATTTCCACTTAGGCATTTTGAATCTTTAGTGGCTTTTTGGGTAGATTTCACTGGGTTTTAGCAAATGCATCAGGGTTTTGGATCAGTTTGTATTCGTTTATTTTAATGCAGTCGGTAGTGGTCAGAACTGTTCTTCTACTGGTTTAGAGCCAAAACAATTAAACTTCAGTCAACAAGGATTTATAGTAGTCATACTTAATTTCATTTGTTAGAATCCTTTAATGGAAAAAAAATGAACCACTTTTATTGATCTGATTTTAGCCAGAGAAATTCACAAACGAATGTGCAAATGTGTTTTATTAATTCATTGTCAAATGTAGTGTATATATATATATATATATATATATATACATGTAAGTATGTATTTAAGACACTTGCCTGAATGTGAGTATACACATCATGGTTAAGCATAATGCTCAAAAAAGGAAAGCGTCTTTCATTTATTTTCATTTAAATGAGAAAATCAGTAACTGTAGTATGTATCTACATACTGTTCCATACTCTTTACTTTACAGCTCCTTCATGGATACATCTGCCAGCATTTTAAGAATATTTTTTGCTTTTTTTTTACAGTATGAAAAGAGCTAATGCATTGCCTTATGTATTTTATCTCTGTACTTGGTAAATGCAGGTAGTGCTTTTCTAATTGTAGTCCAACAGTACTCTGGCATTGGTAAATTAGATGTGCAGTACATACCTGACTCAGGATACCCGGATTTTTCATCATTAGGTTTTGAGGTATAGAAAGATGCTGAACTCGTATTTTTGTATGCTGACAGTTGCATAGGGTTTTTTTATATACTGTATATATCAACCAAGTTTTCCTAAAGAAAGTTTATAATTATGAATGTTTCCCTTTTCCTGCTAGATGATGTGGGTTTTCTTGTTATGTATGTATAAATGAATATACAGCACTCACAGTCATGCAGATATTAACACCGGTGAGAAATTTCAGATTTTCCAGAGGCTAAACAAGCTTTTTTTTTTTTTCTTACATTCTTCTCTAAAAATATATATCTCCATACTAGAGGTCTACTTTAGCAATAACTTCTACTTCAGTTTGAAAGTCCAATAGAGTGTTCAAAGTAGCTGGGACATTTCTGAAAGTACTTAGATTTGGACTTTCATGGGAGTATCCACAACACCTTCTGTGTGTGTTTGTGTGTCCTATCTGCAGTACTATACGCCAGATTTAAAAAACTAAGTAGCCTTATTAGCTTCTTTACACCCTGTATATAGTGTATGTATTTGGTTATATTTGTGTTATACTTTAAAAATGAAATTAATTTCTGCATTGAGTATTGCACACATTTTTAAAATTAAGAATATATTTTGTAACATCTCATTAAGCACAAGAGGCCATTACTGCTTTGAAATATTGTGTGTAAGTACAGCCATACACAGAATGTCTCAGTCAGCTTTTATCTGAAAACAATCAAACTAGCAATTCTGTGGGTAGTTGAGTTTGTTGGAAGTAACTTTTGGAATTAAAGATCCTTGGAACATGGATTTAAATTACTTTTTCCTTTGCTTTGTAAAGTGCCTCTGTAGCATACTTTGAATCAGTTACTATATTGACAATGGGTAAAACTAATAGTGTGTACTTTTAGATCTATGTTTATTTTTTTAGTTACATAGTAAAGACTGGAATGGTAACAATGTATTACAAAATGTCAGAGAGCAATAAAACCATTCATAATATGGCCACTGCAAACCTCTTCATTTGTAAGCAAGAAGTAAGCTGGGAGGGAGTGGGTTGAGCGTCTTTAGCCCTTTCAGTCTGCCTGCCTAGGAATTCTGCTGCAGGAGAACAGAAATTAAGCTTCTAGGAATAAATGTTTTTAATAAGAATCTCTTTTGCAAACCCAGGCCCAACCTAGGCTCATTGCTGGTAATTGAAATACATCTTTATAACCATTGGAAAACTGTACCCTGCATGAGCAGTAGCCCCTGGATTTGGGCAGCTGCACTTTGTGAAGGCCGGAAGAGACAGGCAGGAAAATTGCTTTCTGGCCCATGGTGCCATCACTGTTCCACAAAGCTCTAAAATATCCACCTTTTTTGCACTTATTTTTCTGAGGACTTTCTGCTTACTGCTCTGTGACAAGCACAGTGTGTGTGGAGTGTTGTACTCCTTGTACTAAAAAAAACACCAATAAATGACTGTTCATTTAGAAGGATCTTTTGGGATGCCAGGGGGTTGAGGAGTTGCAATTGCACTTGCAACTTCTTTTGTAGGACTGAAAGCTGATGAACTACTAGACCTTGCAGAGCAGGTGTCTCTATATGAAGCGATTTCTGATCTCTACATGGTTGTTGTGATCAACAGATGTTCAGGACTGAAAGGAACAGTGGAGACAGGACCAAAAGCAACTACAGTTACTATGTAAAATCCCTTTTGCTTTCCATCTTAAGCAAGCAAGGAGGAGGAGGAGGAGGATGTAAGTATTTCTGATAACTAGACATGGAAGATAGATTTTTTTTTTTCTTCTGTCTATGTATTTCTCTCTGTAATTTTGTGATTTTTGAAAGCAGAAGTGACCACAGGATTTCAAATATAGTCTGCTTTTCTACCATTACAAGTGAGCTTGCTTTTTTCTGTGCTCCTCATTTCTGTGGTCTTGCTTCCATGAATACCTCAGAAATAGAGTCCAAAGAATTATTTTCTTGATCAGTGTACACAATGGGAATAATAGTGCTTTGAAACAACTGCTGAGAAAGATAATCAGTTACACCATGGTAGCACTTGGGTGTCCAGTAATTTTGCATGTTTCATGAAAAAGTATTGCTATCATCATGATTTGAAAGTCGAAAAGTCTTCAAAGGCACCTGATACACTTACATGTCAAATGAGCATGGTGTGATTCCATGATTCAAAAATGATAATATATCTTTGCCTCCCATCAAAATATGTGTCTGCTAAGCTTTGACAGTAAAGACACTTCCTTCTAAATGCTACTCATAAACTTACTTTTAGTATACATTTGATTGCTTTGGAGGTTTTTTAATAGCTCATTATGTCATGCAGAAACAGGATAGATGAAGCTCATACTTGGTTTATGCTAATGAAGTGTAATTGCTAACAGTTACTTCATTCTTTCTTGTAAAATCCTAATTCTCTGCAACTACTTTCCCAGATAGTACCTGATTCCTTCCCCCACTTCCTTATTTCCATATTCATTTTGCTCTGTGGAGCTGCCAGGGTTCTGAGGACCCTAAAATGCCCTAATTGATCAAAACAGCCTCATCCCTGCACTCACTAGCCATGTATTCTGGGCAGCACTTCAGATCAGGCCTGTGCAGCTCCTCCCAGCCCTACCCCACCTATCCTGGGTGAACCTTGAAACCAGGGATATGGGTAGTTTTGTCCCTTGTCCCATCTTCTTCTGTGTGTGACAGGACTTTCTGGATGGACCCTGAACCTGCTGCAATATTTTGCCCTGTGTGATCATCCTTGGACTGTCAGTGGAGCCCTTTGTTTCCAGGGGAAGGCCACTGCACTCTGTTCACCCACAAGTCCTAGTTTGTCTCCACTTCAGGGAGTGGACCTGCTCTTGCTGCTTTCCAGGAGTAATATCCAGTGCTGGTGCAGGTTTTTCCATGTGTAACATACTCCTGGCTTTTGTTGTCTTGAAGCAGACCAATGAGTTAGATTAATGGGGAGGCAGGAGGGGAAGGGGAAATGCCCATTTCCAGTCACAAGGTAGATGGGAGGCTTTCATTGATTTTAATCTTGGGACTAAGGGTAGTGTACAAAAATGTCTATATTCCTAATTTGGAAAAAGTATTTGAAAATGGATCTCCAGAATGTAATCAGTATTGAAGTGGGGGGGAAAAGACACTGGGTACTTAGGAAGACTGTTAGATAAGGAAAGTGCTGAGGAGTGTAAACACAGCAGTGGAATGTCCTGAAGATCTGGCTTTAGTTTTTCCAAGTATTTAATACGGTTGGTGTTTTATAAACAACTGCATGCTTTATACAAGACTCAATATAAATTGTTAGAATTTTAGCTTATATCTAGATTTTTTAAGCTCTAGGTTTAGCTAGTCATTAATTATTTAGAGTTCTTTATCAGAGCAGGAGGGATTTTTACATCTGGAGTAAATAACCAGTGTCTTTCCTTGTGAATTATAACAGCCTCTAAAAGTAGGAGGAAATTGTACTGGATATATTCTGGGCGCATAATCAAATGAAAGGAACACCAATAGGTTTTGATTCTGCTTTCATTTAAATGAATAACCAAATTTTCATTGACTGCAGAGAATGAATCCATAATACCAGCACTATTATGCCAGACCCAGACTAGCTTGAATGGCTGTCAACGTGTTTAGTTCACCTAATTAATGAAACTATTCATGTCTCAAGACAGAAAGCTTGACTGGAAATGAGAAGCAGACCACATGTAATCAATGAGGTTTTGTCATCAACCAGCCATAGAGTAGGTCTAATCAAACCAATACAGGACATGACTGCAAGCAAATGAACATCAGCACTGTATTATCTACAGCCAGTGCTTCATCACAAAACTTAATGACAAAGTATCACCCAGATTAAGACGGAAATAATGTCTGATGATAATCAGCACTACTTGCTCATATTGTAATACATTTCAAAATATGTTGAGTGGCAGCTGAATTCAAAGTCAAGACAAAGTGAAGCTTGATTGAATGCTTAGCAATATATTAGATGCTGTTCCAAAATAGGAAAATACATAAAGCTTTTATAAATTAAGAAGTCGAGTAGGTGTTTGGAATTTTGACAGCACACCCTGGAAAATTAGTAGCTTGGGAAACAGGGAAATAATTACAATCATGGGCCAATTTTAAAGGACATTTGTGGGCCTGATACAGACAGAACAGACAGTAAGCTTTCATTTCTGGACTAATTCCCATGACTTTGACAGAAAGCATTAATATTTGAAACTGTAGCATAGGATGAAATGATGTTTTCTGGGTATTCACCATACAGCAGTCATGAGGAGAAAGATAATCTCATTTAGTCTTAGGCCTTATTTTTAAATAAACACAATCCCCCTACCTAATCATGCCTATTTTTATATCTAATATGAGAAACAATCAATGTCTCTCTACTTTCTTCAGTAACAAAATGATATATTAAATGAGATTTTAAGAAATTCTTATCCTTTTTTTTTTTTTCATTTAATAAACTCATTTATTCAGCCAGGTGAGATTTCTTTCTGAGGAACAGGGGAAGCTAATATTTAGGTTTCACTGATCATATGAGCTTCTTGTTCCTTCAACACCTCTCTTGATGCCTGGTATGTTTGGAACTCCCTGCATGAGCACTTTTCCTAGTGGTGAGCAGTCAGGCAAAGAGAGGACTCTGAAGATGGAGGTGTTACTGAAGTGCTTTCTGCTGAGATTGTGGTAAAAATGCACCCTGTGTACATTAGTGTTCTAAGTTCTGTGATCTAAATGACCTTATAGCAAAAAAACAAACTCAGTTCAACATCATGAAAGTAGAATATGAGCCTTCCTGATGGTCTTTAATACATCTGACTGCCAGAAGAACAGGAAACAGATATACTGTACCAGTTAGAATACAAGCGAGACAACTGTCTATATTATGTTTTCAAATGAGAAGGGCAGAAAAATCAGTGGGAATTCCTGCTTTCTCCCTAGGTATTCTCAACATTTATATTTGCCTTAGGCCACATTAGATCAAAATAATTAGGGACATATCATGATAATCAGGATTTCAGTAAATTTCAAAGCAGATTAAAATTTTCTCCAAAGAAGTGTAAAATTTGATATAAAGTGAGGAAGTTCTACTGTTCTTATACTGAGTCCTATTTCTGTGTTTCAAAATGCTAATAATCCCTGTGAACCTTCCTTTAAACAGACTCAATGGGAAGGACAAAGAATAAACCACCATGGAAAATGGACTCTGTTCATGTTCAAAGGAAAGAAAATCACAGATGCTGAGATCTTTTCAAATGTGTTGAACCACAACCATTTTCTGTTTCATTCAGAATTGGTTTGAAGTGTGTCATGGAGCAGGGCTGTCAGTGCAGTGTGGAAATACAAAGCCCTGACAGATTTTTGAAGTTGTGATACATGAAAGCAGGTCTGCTTTGAATGTGATGGGGTGAAATGGAAGAAATGTGCTTCCCTTTTGCCCTTCCTGTGAAATTTGCTGTTTGCCTCCCATATAGGACTGTTTAACTATGCTTCTATGGGAAGTGAGAATTTTTGTCAACCTAGATTTTAGCAGTCTGTCTGCAGAAAAATTTGCTTTCCGCACACTGCAGTGCCAGCTATGCAGTGTTTCAGATACTGCAGAATAGCATGGAGGTATGGTAGGTCAGACCAGAGAGGTGTTGAGGTGGTTCTGCCTTGCACTCTTGTTAGTCCAATGCTGTGTATCCTGTATACAGAGATACATCTGTATGCAGATACATCCTATATCTGCAGCAGGAGAGGTAAAGAATTGCTTCTTTTCTAGAGCACAGCCAGGCCTCTGGGGTGCACTGGAATAAGTACGTTCACAGGTGTGTATGTTGTTTAGGTCAGACTGTAAACTTTAAGTTGCCAGAAAAAAACTCTAAGATTTTTATACCCTCATTTGTGTTAGATGTTACAAATGTATGTACTTGGGATCAAGCCTTCTTTGTTTCAGATCTCAGAAGCACTTAGATGAGAGTTAGACTGCAACCTATTTGCCTACCAGCCCCCTAAGTGTACCTGAAGCAAAGCTACAGTCACTCAGGATTTTTTTCAGTCTGAAGGGACGCATCTGGAGATTTTAGAGACTCACAAGCCATTTTGAGCAACACTGACATTATGGTATAGGTACTGAAATTGTAGTTATCTAAAAGTAAAATCAGAAATTGTGTCATGTTTTTCAGAGGTTACTTGGGGCTGGTTTATCAGAGTATATACATATATATCCAACTGATGTTAAGATATGGATCAACACTTTGGACTTGGATTCTGATGTGCAACCTGTCTTTTCCTCATTTAGGTACTGGTGTCAACAAATGCTTAGTGTCCAGATATATCCATCACTGGGAACAAAGCTAATGTTCCTGTCCATTAGCAAACTCCAATAATTTTACAGTGAACACCTAAATGCGTCTTTATTGCAAGAAAAGTCTTAAATCCTTTTTATGAGGCATTTGTATTTGGTTACCTAATCATAAACACAAATACTTGTCAAAATTTCTGAAGGCTAATCCAAAATATTTCCATGGTAATTAGGCATCAGAATGCTTTTAAAAATCACACCAGGCTAACTGCATTGTTTCTAAAGGACTAGCTTTAAGAATCTCAGCTAGATGACTAAAAAATGTAAGATGAATGAGGTAATATTCATGGTGTGATTAATTACTTTCAGAATAGAAATAAAATACCAATTCTTACAAACAATTACCAATTCTTACAAAGCTTGATCTTTCACTTATTGATCTTTCACTTACATTTATTATGTATGCACATTTTTCATACTCACATGAAATTCCAGTATTTAACTCCATTCACTATGTATTTGTCTAATTTAGCTTGAGTCATTGTTGAGAGACCTTTCCCCTTAGCTGCCAATCCCAGTGTAAGGCAAGTTATATTTAAATGCTTACTGGCAAAATCATCAGTTATTCAAAGATCCTGGTTTATATTCAGAACCTCCTCTACTCTTTCTTTTAAAAATGTCCTTGAATATATGAATGTTTCAGCTAAACACCTAATGACAGGCTCTCTGACCAGCTCCCACTCACTGTGAACCTTATTATTCATGCTGCATTTGCATTGACACAGCTTCCCAGACGTATCAACTGTCCAAAGTTTTTTAAAAACTGTGCATAATCTGGAAGATCAGAACTCAAGTCAGTTATTTGTTGAAACATTAGAGATAGAACAAATCCCCAACTAGTTTTCCTTGAGGATAATGAAATGCATCATAATAATCTGAAAGTATTGCTAGACAGTTGTCATATTTATGTTGTTCAGTCCTTTAGGTACTATATCATTCTTAGATACACCTGGAAATATCACATATATTTTCTTTAACCTTTTGCAGGGTTGTAACTAAGTTAGGAAAGGAGCATAGTTCATTACTATAAAGGAATTAAGAAGACTTTTCAGACTTAACATGCACTTAAGTATTTACTTACGGTAAATCCCTAGTCCATGGAATCTGTTTTGCTTCAGCATCTATAAAACGTAAATAATTTTCCTTTGACCTTTAGGGTTTTCTCTTTCCTCTACATGGAAACATTCAAATGCATCTTCCAAGCATATCTATCAAATAATCTAAATCTAAGTTTATGATGCTATTTATGCCAACCAACATTTGAATTCCTGATATTTGCACCAGTAAACTTCTCTAGTCAACTGCCTGTCTGCATGCTTGCTGGTTTTGAGGCATGCCCAAAACTATGCAAGTCTCAACCACAATCTAGTAATCTATTTAACTTCTTTAAAAACACAAAGTAGACATTCTCCTGCATATTTCATTAGCAGGAGCTTTGTCAGAATACAAATGTAATATTAGAGCTCACACACAACCTTGAGATTGAGGTAGTATAACCAGGACATCCTCCAGGGAGTAAAGCCCACATGTGTGTGTTGATTTTACTATGAGTTAAGCACTATGTGCAGCTTCATGAACGTGGAAGAGGAAGATCTGTGTCCTCTGGACTCTGGAGAATCAATAACTTTTCAGAAGCACCAACTGAGAGAGGGGCTGCAGTAATGAATCACTCAATGCTTTTGGCAGAGGCTTCTTGGAACAGCTGAGCCCCAATTATTTCACCACATAACTATAGATTATTTCTATAATAAGGGCTTTCATGGACCAGACCTGCCAAGTCAGGCACTTGTCAATATATTCAGGCTACTAGGTTAGTATTTATTCTGAAGCTGTCAAAGGAGAAGCTATGCAATTTGCTGAGTTCATAATTCTGCTGCTGATAATTACCTCTGCTTTGCCCTAAATGTTCTAACAAATGGGTCAGGTACAAAAAAAGAAAAAAATGTTCAGCAATATTTCTGTTGAAATATATACATAGTAAGAGAAGTAAAGTTTTGCATCAGTGTACTAATTATGTAGCATGGTCTCATTCTCCAAGAATATAGAATCTTATTTTTTTCTCAAGTACCTCCAAATTAAATTAGTTAGGACTTGGCAAGGAAAAAGAGAGCAGCTGAGGAGGAGGGGGAAGGAGAGGTAAGTAAGCTGGTAAGATGAGTAAGGTCTTTAGACACAGGCCACACTCAAAACTCAGATCCAAAGGCAAAACCTCTTTTGGCTTCAGGTGCCTCTAAACGAGCCTTCATTTGAATGAGAAGATGAGAGAAAGCTCTCAATCTAACAAATGAAACTACAAGAATGATCAGAATGGCAGTATAAAACATTTCCAAGTTCAGTCCTTACATTTCATGGTGCTCGGAACCTGAAAAAGTATACCAAGCACTATATATTCAGGAAAAATTTTATTTGAATAAGGTTTGGATGGAATGCAGGGTGACTTTTTTCTCAACAAATTTGCTCAGATAATAGCTTTGTAGTCTTGCTATGATTTGGGCTGAGTAAATTTTATAAACTATAGTTTTGTAATTCTGCAAACCCAGCCAAAACTTAGGTAGAAATTTCAGTATGGTTGGATTACAAAGGCAAAAGAAGTGATAGAAAAAGAAATGTGAAGAACAGGAAGCTTTGTATACTAAATAAAATTTTAATTCCAGGTAGAGGGGGGTCTGCATTGCTTATGTTTCTTTTCTGCTTTTTCCCCAGTAGAATTTTGTAATATCAAACAACTTTAAGTGCTTGAAACAAAATCCTACATTTTTTTTTTCTGTGATAAAGAAAATATTGAGAATCTCTTTATGAGACAAGGACTATTGACTACTGAAAAACTTGAATTACTAAGTATCTGGGATTGAAATTACAAGAACTGTACATAGGACTGGCATTGTTCATTTGAAGTGCATTCCTATATTTTTAGTGAAGCATTTAAAATATCAAGGATCACCCCTTCTAGAAAAAACAACCATAAAGATACCTTTTCATTGTTGCACAGTATTTTCAAAATTCTCAGACATGTCTGCTCCTACAGATTCTACTCCCTGAATGAAGTTTCCTGGCTCAAACCTCAAGTAAATTAAAATAAACACATGAATAAAAATTTACTTCTTACAGTTTTTTTTTGTTCCAATGGTTGCAAAAGGAACTAATACAAACGGAAGCAGTTGAGCTGTCACATCTTATTATCCCTAGAGGAATTTGCAGGGATCTATATTCCAGTAAGTTGTATTAGTTAAAGTTTCTTGCTGCCTATCTCAGAACAAAAGTCAAGGCTGGCACCTTAGGAGCTGTGAACAGGTTGAAAAATCATTGTAACTTGTCATTTGAGCAGACTTGCTAAGCATTTAAATAAAGCTGTAAGCTGGAAACTGCATCAAGCATTTCAGTTTTTCAGACTCTATTTGGGAGTGACTCCTAGAGCTGAATATTGGCTAATGAATACCAGAGCTTTGTTCTTTAGAGACAGCTACATGCATCTGAATTAGATTGGTGTTATTGCATCTGGAAAGGAAAGGGCCTCAATAGATTAGGGAGTTTGCTATTCCAGTGGTTCCAGAGGCAACCATACCATCCTCCTACAGATTTGCCTTTTGTGCAGTTTAAGTGTTAACAAAGCTATTTCTATTGAAGCAGCAGAGAAAGGGGTAGTTAGCTTAAAGAGTAGGTGTGCTTGGCTCTGACTCATTAATGTCTCAAGTAACTCCAGTTTTATTACACCTCGTTGAAATACTAGTCATGGCACTTATCCAGAATGTCAAGATGTTTGTTTTGGAAGGAATTTATAACACTGAAGTGAATTTGGATTTCAGCATGGTCCATGGCATCTTACTGGATGCAGGAGGGTTTTGCATGGCTTTGCATACCTAGATGGAGAACTCAATCAAAAGCTGCTTAAGCCTTGAGTGAAAAGGAGTAAGATTTAGGCCTCTGAATGCTTTTATTTCTGAAAACAGACCATATCAGCCGAGTTCATAAGTTTCTGCAGGGCTGGGTTTTAAGGAGTATGGAGTATTTTACCATAAGCTTTCTTATTTAGGCCTATAGCAAAAAAAGCTTCTCGAGGAAAGGCTTTTTGAAGCATGATGGCTATGAACATAAAACCAAGCTACAACTATGTCTGCCAGGTTTTTCTGGTAAAATGAGTCACTGTCAATATCACATCTTGCATCTGTGTTCTGCTATGTATAAAGTAACAACACGTTGAATGCTCTCACTGTAAAGGATTTTTTGCCAGACAGAAGGTAGGTTTTTCTTTGATACTCTAGTATTGTGTTATATTTTTCACATTGAGAAGAAGGTTTATAGTTTGTATTTAAAAAAAAAAAACCCTTCATTTTCTAGAAAATATACATAGTAAGAGAAAAAAAAATAATGCTTATGCAGGTTTTTTATGGGTGATACTCTTTTATGCAGCAACTCCATATACACCAGAGATCTTACAAGACAGCAGCATATGCTCATTATGATAGACTTCAAATGTCATGGACTCCTGAGCAGGAGGAGGAAGAGGGGCAGGAGCACGCAGCAGTTACTTCTGCACTTCAGCTGGCAGCTATAGATACCCCTGGCAGTGCTGTTTTGCTGCTTCCCTGATGCTTTATATCAGGTTCCACAAGAGCAGCCTCTGTGCAGGTGTGAAGAGCTGCAAGTAAGGGGTGTGCCAAGCTGCACTGCAGCTGCCTGGCACAGTGGATGAAGCCAGAGTGCTCAACAAAGATCTAGTCTTTAATTTGACCTTCCTGTAAGTAGTTGGGATCTTTGCCCTTTTATGGATCTCAGAGATAATGGAGACACATATTTATGGTTCTTTCCATGCCAAGAATGTGAATACATGCCACTTATCCAATTGTTACTATTCACTTCAAATGTGTGGTGAATGTGTCAGCAATTTCATTTAACTGTCAGATGAAAGGCAAAAAAAAAAACCAAAACAAAACCAAAAAGATTGAATATTATAGTTTCTGGATAAAACTATTAGATGACAAATAAAGTAGAAAGGTGAATGCTGTTTTGAAATGAATACCCCATTTTCAGGCCTTCTCAAATATCCCTGACATCTACATGAACTAAGAGATTTAATTTTCTGTGGTAAATACACTTAGAAAAAGCATAACAAAGAGCAGAAGTAGGAGGAACAGGGCATTCCAGACTACTAACTATAGTAAAGGACCATCAAATAATTTGCTACGGTAGTTACTTGAACAATTAATATAGCATGACTTTTTGACTAAGAAGTCAGAATATTTTACTATAATAAAAAGTTTCAATCCAAGAACATACAAAAATAAGAACTGTAAAAAATCTTCTAAGTTTTAGGCCTGGATGAGAGATGGAGAAAAGAATCCCAAACCAGAGCTTTAAAAGAATATAAGGTATGCATATAAATACAAAAAGTATTTGAAAACATAGTTTTCTTTGCTGCCAGTAAAAATAGTTAACAGGATTCCTCAAGGGAATCCAGAGATGGAAATTTGGATAAAATATAGCCTCCTCATGAGGACTGGAAGACTGCTTCCTCCCTTTTTGGAAGGGTCTTTGTATTCTATTATTAGTTTTTCAATAGGTGACCGAGATACTGATGATAAAGTATACATGTTTTCATCCAAACAGTGCAGCAACCAGTGACAGCACAATGATTCAATGAAACTTAGAGAGCCAAGAATAAGAATTATTTTCTTGACTGTCTAAATATGAAAAAGAAAAATTTTACCTTTTTAAAAAAGTTGGTTTACTCTAAGTACACTTGTCTGTTAAATATTTTTTATTTGTTTGTTTTTGGTTGTTTGGTTGTTTGGGGGGTTTTGTTTGTTTTGGTTGTGGTTTTTATTTGTTTGCTTGGTTTTTTTTGTGCAGTCTTTCACCCTGCAAATCATAAGGAATATTTCAGATGTTACATATATGTCTGAGTTTGCCTTTGGACTGCAGAATGGTGTAAAGGACATCTCAAAACCCTTCTAAACCCTAATTTTCAAAGCTGTTATGACATTCTAGCATGAACCTGAGTTTGCCCTGACCCACAACCTGATAAGGAAATACAGGAATAATTTGATAAGGAATCATTTGGGGGTTTGCACATCTGTTGGCCTCAATAGGAAAGCTCATTCTTTACTTTGAATGTTCAAAGTTCTATTTTGGAACTGACAGTATCTGGTCATTTAGAACAAACATGAAGTTACTTCAGAAGGAGCCATTACCACAAAGGTGTTTTTTTATACTTGAGTATAGTAATTTTGTTTTGTTTTAGTTTGTGTTAAAGTTATGCAAAGCAGAAATGTGAAGATGCACACTTTTGTCTGCTACATGTAACAATGGCATTATTGAAATCAATGAAATAATTTCTGTCTGCTCCAAAATGTTGCCTAATCTTAAGCACTTTGTAACACAACTGTGTGTGCATTGCAGGAGTAAAAAATACTGTCTGCCATGGCCTTTGGGAAGATTCTTTCTGTTTTACTTACCAGGATTTTGTATAAATTGTGTAGTATATAAAGATCTAAATACATCCAAATGTAGCTTAGGGGGAAAGGAAGGTATGGAAGGTTTACCTTGTGTGAAAGTTGTAATTGAAAACAAAAGGAAGGGGAAAGTTCCTACTCACATTCTGTTATAAATATTAATAATAGTTGGCCTAGCCAGTGAAATATGGAGATATTTCAAATTAGCTGTGCTTTGGTGTTATTTTTTTAAGGCATTTATAATCAGGCATGGAATCTTGTACTTTTTTATCTCTTCTTTTTCATTCCTCAGGCATCATAAAGATAGCCATATATATAGACACATGTACATATGTACACACACATA
Source organism: Pseudopodoces humilis (assembly GCF_049639895.1). Lineage (NCBI taxonomy): Eukaryota > Metazoa > Chordata > Aves > Passeriformes > Paridae > Pseudopodoces > Pseudopodoces humilis. The sequence continues at coordinate 33,330,132 of NC_142200.1, read as the reverse complement.
GATAAACGTATGTGTGTATGCACATATTTAATTATGATTTTTCTTCTGCATTTACCTTGGCTTTTTTGATTTTCTATTTGTCCTATTTGTCTCTGTGTCTTGGTCTTGCATTTCCCAAGATGAAAATTGCTTCCTGACAACTCTGTGCTCATGAAGCTACAAATTCTGTAAAGTTAAGCACATATATAAATACTTCAAGAACAAGGACTTGGGTGTCTCTAGGCACCTAAATGTAGATATCTGGATATTATTTCTGTTTAATTTTGTAATTTCTATGACTTCTATTATAACAAGGCTAACCTAATTGCCTATGTGATCCTAGTGGCCTTGACTCCTCTATTAGATACTGGAAATACTATGCGTATACATATGCACATGTAATGTGGATTGCCACTGAACTGTGGTAGACAATTTCTATCTCCGTGCCTTTGTATTTTGCCTTGTGTGTCTTTATCTAGGACTTTCTAACCATTCTGAATTATTCAGTGAATCCTTTCCTGACCAAAAAAAAATTTTTTTTCAAATTATCACTTGTTTTTCATATGCAGAACTTGTTTGGCTTTGCTACATAACACCCACACCAAAGCAAAATCTACCTCCCACTATAAACATTAGTTCTGTTGAAACATCATATATGTACACATATGTTTTTTTAATAATATGTTTTCCTTGCATAGAGAAAACTTGCCTTAAAAGATTTTAAAGATTTTTAAATTAACGTACATGCACCTTAGATGAAATGCATACATGACCGATGACGTTGAAGGCAATAAGTAGTTACAAATTTTATCCATGTTATCTGTTGAAATAACTACCCAAATGAGACACTGAAACTATTTAGTAGATATTGTGTGAGAAATTTTATTCCCACTTGAAAGAAAAATATTTTTTTGTCTTGTGATTCACCTTTCCAGCTCTGGCATTTATCGGTAATCTTCTACCAAATTCCATAAGCCAGTTGTTGTTTAGCTATTAGGTTTATACTGTACTCCCTGTCATACTCCTCAAATTCCTATCTTTATTCACCTCGGATAGCACCTTTGTCCACAGGAATTCTTGATATATGTGTGAGTGTAAATTTTTATTTTATGTATGAGTGATTATAATACTTAGATAAAACCCGTTTGAAGAAGGAAGTTGAATTTGGTCAGGATCACCTCACGAAGACTTTGTGCAGCAATCTAGTACCTTCTAGATCATTTGGCATTATATTGTGTCAGATTAATTCTCAAGCTGCAAATCACTAGTTCAATCTTCTGAAGCCCCTTTAAGGATTTTGGATGAGCACCCAAACCTGGTGCAGCCTGATCTAAATTAGTTTGTATGAGCTGATGAGACCACAAAACAACAAGAACTACTGCTCCTTTCTGCCACCACGTAGAAAATACAATGACCTTATACAAGGGAAAGCCATAAGGACTTGCTAATTGCATTAAATAATTAAATATGAACGTATGCATAATACCATCTCAATAGCTCTAAGCTGCAAAATAAAGTACTCATTTGTAGTAGAAAACTATGGCAATAGCTGTTCACTGTGAATCTGAAAGTTCATTCTGAATGCCAGACAGGAAAGAAAAAAGAGACATTGGGCAGAGAAAGGTTTTGGGTTTTCTTTGCAGTGAGTTTCACCTGTGAAAACCAAACACTTTCCTACCTGGTGGCTAGCTTCTGACATGCTCTGTGGAATGAACATATAAATGCCCTCATGCATAGAAAAGAAGAGTTATTGTTAAAGGTGCTGACTGAAAATTGAGACTTTAAGGGGTTTTGTATATTTCTATTGCAAATATAAATGTGTGCTCCGTTGCAGAACTGGGTGAGACAAGGCCAATTGAAGCAATCTGTATCTTTGCCAAGTCTACATAATTGTAGTAGTTTTAGTAGTTGTTTACTCCATATTAACTTATAAAAAGGAATAAAACAGCAGAATGAGTGGAAAGTTCACAAAACCCTTTGTAATGCATTAAGCTGTACATTTTTTTTTTCTTATAAGGAGAAACATGTATACCAATGACCTTTACTATCCCTCAACACATTGTAACTTATTGTAAGATTTCTACTTTGCACAGGTGTTAGAGATACTTAAATGGGAAAGGTAATGGTTTTTCCAAATGCTGGTAGAAAGTAACACTTTTATATAGAAAAGTCAGGCCTGGCTGTCTCATGGCCTAGTCTAACACAGAACAGGAAAACTGTTCTTTCTAGAATCTTGACCCAAGAAATTTGAAATTCTTGAAATACTGAAAAGCATTATTTAGGAGTGAAGTTCAGTGAATATATGCAAAGTGTTGATAGAAAATACATCACCACAGAAATGTCTTTGTAACAAGTAGCAATTTTTTTTCACACTTTTGAAAGGTTTTGCATGTTTTAAATGTAGTTTTGCTGTGGCTGTCATTTTGCCAAAGTGTTGGGTAGCATTTTAAGAATCTTTTGGGAGACATATTAATATCAGACTGCAAATTATAATTGCAGTTCATTGTATAGAATGTATATGAAACCTATTTGATTCCCAATCTGCCACTAGAGAGTTTTTTATCTATATGTCTCAATTTCTCATTTTTATTTTATCCAAATTGACATTACTTTTATCATTAGGATAGATCAACCACTGCAATTTATATTTTCCCAGACCTCAGCTCCACTCCACTTATTAAAAGCATACTAGCTCTTGCAGCATGCATTTTGCACATATTTTATACCTGATTTTATTGTAATCACTCATTTCTTAATGTTCTTTCAGCTTGTAATCTTTTTGCTCTGCTTGGCATGCACCTTGGACTACATCCAAAATAGACTCTGATCTTATTTTCCAGTAGCTCATATGAGAAAACACAACTGATCTTACCCCTCAGCTCATTGCCACTGTTGTATTCCACATAAACTTTTTTAGTCATCCTATAATTTTCATTTCACTTACTCTACACATTTAATGGAAGCTCTGTAGGACTTTTGACCTAATCCCAGGTCAAATTCTATGTCCATGCAATCTACAAGCATTGCTTCTCCTGCCCTCAGTGATCAGTGCTAGTGGCAAATCTTATTCTCTGCAATTGTTGAGCTCTAAGAAAACAATGTTATTTTTGCATCTCTGAATCAGTTGGGAGACCTTTTTGTCCATTGGGAACTTTATCTTCCAGTCCAGGCTGGACCCTGAAGGCTTCATGTGTCCTTATACTCTTGACTTTCTGTGTGGACATAGGGCAAGGTTAATCTACAGCCTATAAAAAGAAAGACTGTATTTTAGGGCTCAAGCAATTTCTTCATCCCATATTCTCCTGTCAATTAATTTTGAAATGATACCCTGATTTCTTCCTTGCACCCCTGCTGAGCACTGCTGGCAGTATGGCTTTTCTTAATCTTCTGTGGGGCTCTTAAGTCCATTACCATACTCTGCCACTTTACCCTTTGCCTCGGAGTCTGAGGCAGAATTTCATATAAGGACATTATGTCTTAATCCACTAATTTTGATGTATATAAGCTTCCCTTTCAACAGTCTTGTAATTATATTATGTTCTCATAAAATAAACTACAATTACAATCAATTTCCTGATTTAGCTACTACACAGACCAATTGCATTATATTTGCCTTTAAACTTATTGTATACATTTGCATTTTTGATATGTTGTTTTTCAAGCTTCTCAAATGTGAACTGAAATGAAATTACACTCTGTTTTTGTATTTGTAAAGGAAAATGTCTTCTTTCCATTTCCTTCATTTTAAATGCACCATTTTATGTGAACATTTAAACTACTTTATAAATACTTTTAGATATATTAAAAATGTTTTAAAAATTATTCCCAGGTGGCAGTTTCTCTACAGTTGTTTTTGAGTATTATCCCCACAGGAGGTAGAAGTAATTTCAATGTCTTTCAGAAATTGGAACCAGGTAATTTTGAAACATAATGTTGTGGTTTTTTGTTTGGTTGTTTTTTTGTTGTTTTTTTTTGATATATTGAAAAAAAATCTGGAGATGACCATATGCTATTCAGCTTTTGACTGGAATGTACTTGTATAAAATGGGAGTTATAATGGAAAAGGGATTCATATTTGAAACAGCAGTTTATTCAGATAGCAAGGAACATTAACTAGAAGGTTAATATTTCTCCTTGCTAATTTACTTTTAAACTAAGAAGTAAATTTTATTTACATGAGATTTGGCTTTGTCATGAAACAGATTGTAACTTTTTAACTTGTGCTGATGTATATAATATTGAAATCCCTGTTAAAATGCACTGCAGTAGAAAACAACTCTAATTTGGACCAGTCAATCATAACTATAAAGAAAATATATTTCTGCATAATGTCATTATGTTCATGCATAATGAAGCAACTGGATATTCATTTATAAACTAAAAATAAGTAAACATTTTGTTGTGATGCTAGAAAATAAATTATTTGGAGAAATATCCCAAATATTAATATTCCAGTAAATGAGGTAGAATATAAACTTTTCATCGTTGTAGACTATGGAACAGGTACATGAGGACACAAAGGGGAAAGAAGTGCAGTAACTGAGATTGAAACATTCTAGTAGAGAATGGGGGAGAAAAGGACAATTGAAGGATTTGAACATGAGTGCAACTTCAATACTAGTGCAGGAGTGAATGGAACTTCATGATGGAGAACACTTGCAATACATTAATTCCTTCCAGAGAGTTCCAATGGGACAAATCATTATTTTTCTGACTTAAAGACCTTGAGTAGAAAGACACAAATGGTGATTCCTTGAAACAAAACTTTACCAGTGGTGGAGACAGAAGACTAAATTAATAATTTCCAGAGGATGTATTTCCTAATGTCATTGGAAAAAAGTTGTACTGGAGCTCATTAACTTCTTTATAATTGAACTGAAACATCATATCTACAGAAAGTGCCAAACAGAACAGAAATATCTTTAAAGAGACTTATCTTTAAAGATTAACAGAGGTGTCTTTACTACAAATATTTCAGCATAAAGCAGATGAGGACATAATGAAGCCTAAAGTAACTAAAACTATGATTCCTATCCTTGGAACTCATGCTAGTTAACTCATGCTGAATTGAGAATAGTTAGGGTAGATCCTGGCATACAGAATTTTTTTCAGTGGCAGGAATGCTTCATATATGCCAAACAAAAAGGTAGAAGAGCTAGTGGGGTATGTAAGAAGCCTTTACTAACTAGACAGAAACTCAGTGGAAAGTAGGAAAAGAGAGAGAGATGCTGATTTTACTGTAGGAAAATCTGCTGTCAGTGAACATCTGGATTATTTTGTGTGATGTGCTTAGGTTCTAAAAATTAATAATCTTTATTTCTTTTTTACTCCCACATTCTTGTAGAATTTGAAGAGCATCCTTACTAATAAACAATAAAGCAGCAGATAATGCACTAATCTACTCTGATAAAAAATGTACTCATCTATTCTGAGTAACTCTTGATAGTAGTCATAAATTCTAAATAGGAAGTGAACAGGGGGAAAAGAAAGAGGAAAAACATGAGTAAGACAAGTACTGCATTCCTGAATGGGCTTGAGAGAAATTGTTTAGCAGAATGCTCACCACCACCTCCATCTCTGTATCAGTCCTAATAACTATCTGAATTGATTCTCCAAACCTTTTGAAATGTTCCAAACACCACTTTCCTAAAGCTCAGTAATAGCAACTTGTGTACATACTCACAATGTGTTGATGATACTGACAGTACTGTTATTTTTCTTACATTTTCTCTGGTTTGAACAGACTGCTCATTCATGCTTTTTTTCCCCCCCCTCAAGTGCAGCATATTGCTACTTAAAAAAGAAAGGCTGCACCAAATCTGGCAGAAACCTAATTTTAAAAATTCCTTCAAAGCTTCAGGTTATCTGTTATTTTTACCCAATATCTTTACTGTGTACCTGATACTGATCCATAGTGTCTGTCTTGCAGGTGTGATTCCAAATCTCTTAGAATTTTTTCCCTTCCTATGTGAAGAAAGCCACTATGCTAAATTTCTATAGCACATTATGGAAAAACCACATTAATTCTACATGGGTCAATTGGCATGAGTATTTCAAATAAACATTCAAGACCAACTTCACAAATCCAACCAAAATAAAACTGTGATCCAATTCATGTAAAGACTCTATTAAGAAGATTTAAAGCAGATCTGCCAGTGATTACCAAAAAATTAAAATCTTGACTCACTCTTATAAAATACAGTTAATAGTTAATTGCTGTATTGTTTATAAATATTGAATTAGTATATATATGTGCAGTCTGTATTTCCATGCTTTACTCTTTTGAGAGAAAGTTGGTACCAACCCACTTATTATTTTAATATGCAATATGGAATTTAAGTTTCATGATAAGAACATGACTCAAGCTAAAATATTTCTGTGAAATGGACAATAAATCCCTCTATTTGCATGAAAAAAGTTTCCAGCAAAATAACTGTCTACATATTTTCATAAAATAGCATAGGCACATAGGTAGTCTTCAAATAAGCCTTTCAATTTTGCTGCAGATAATCCTTTATTTCCAAATTGTTTAGGACAATGAAGCTTATGAAATTTAAATTGCATTATCAAGTGCTGGAAAATTAATCCTAGATTAAAAATACATTTTAAAATGTTATTAGGGATGTCATGTTACTAATAACAAGCCAACCTTTTCCTTTTATTTTCAGACAGGAGACAAATTCAATTACATTTTTGCTAATTGTCTGATGTATGTTCTTATTGTAATGCATATTATTTTAAATGTTTCAAGTTCATGCTTGCTAGTGGGAGACAGCTGTATGGCTAAGATTTGGTGTATTAATTGGAAAATACTAATTATCAAGGCATCAGTCTATGAAGACCTGTGCATGCACTGCTTTAGGAAAATCAGTGGAAACTTTCTGAAAGCACTAAGATGCAAAAATGTTAAACACCAATTACTTTCACAGCAGAAATATCATCCTTTCTTTCCAATTAAGCAAATCAGTCATGATGAAGTAACCCTGTGTCCAGTATTTTCCATGAGAAACAACCCAAGGGGATGAGTCCCAAGCCAAGAATTTTTCCACTTTAGAGAGAATCAGACGTGTGTGTGATGGTTGAAACTCTGCCAAGGGCAAGCATTCAATGGCACATTCAGTCCAATGTCCTTGTCTTCCTCTTCAAGGACTGTAATGGGCATTGACATTAATATTTCAAGGACTTCCTCTAATTTCACATCCCTCCAAGTATAAGCAGCAATCACCTAAGGAGATATTATTACTGAATAGTTGCTAAGCTTCCTACTACAGGAAATTAAATGGGATCATTGCTAGCCTCCCTCTTACTAAAAAGCAATGCATACCTCTTTGCCTGGATTTTTTGTGTAAAGATAAGAATCTTTAAGTTAGTAAAATTTTCCATTTTTAAGCTCTTGTCCCTGGATATTGTCTTCAAATCCAGCTCTACTAAGCCTGGAAAATAAGATACAGCAGCATTGCCAGCTCATATATTTTTTACCACTACTCCTTTTGTGTTGGTTTGTTTTTGTTTTTTTTTTTTCTTTCTGACTTTACTTCCTGCAATCAAATGGCTACATCAGAATCTTTGCCTTCATTATTAGAAGAAAGAGTTACTATAGATCACAGCTTTGTGTCAGGAGAGCAGGTAGGAGAGAAGGGGAGTTCAGAGACCTTGAAACTGAAATCTGAAGGTTTCAAATTTATTTCAAGGTATCTCTTGCTGATTAGATCTCTTTTGGATTAGAACTGCTTCTTTTGTTTTGTTTTTGTTGTTGGAAGATGACACCACTGGTATACTCATTTAACATAATCCTGTTCATTCTTAAGTCTGTTCTGGTAATAAAAACCAGCCCGCAAAACAGCCTCCTCTATGTTTTGGGGATTTCTGATGGGTAATTAGAATTCTTGACTAATGTTTTCTGACTTGCATTTTTAAGAGCAGAGAAGTTAACATGTAGACGAAAGCTAACTCAACCATCTGGAAATCGGTTGTCCTAAACTTCCACTATCCAGATTGGCTTCTGCACTGGCTCACTCACTCTTCAGTAGCTTTAGTACCCTTACCTGCTTTCAGTAGTTTCCCAAATGAGGGTCTTACAGGCATCTAAGGCTTGACAGTCCTCATAGGCTAGTTAGCTGTGATGGATGTCCTCTGATGACCATACCTCCCTGCCCTTGAAAATGTCATGATCTAGCAAAACACTTGAGTATGTTTATCTTTAGCACCTGAAAAACCTAACTTGAACGTATGTTTTTAGCTAATAAAACATGCTGAAATGCTTGGTGGTTCAGAGCCTACATAACTTTACCACTGCAAGTAATTAGGATACAGTTAGCAGTACAAACATTTATAATAATTATGCAATGAGTGTACAAACATATTATAGGTTTAAAGACCCTTAAGTAAACTTGCTGTCTGAATGCAAATGTACTGGCTGCAGCGTGAAGCAGCATTGCCAGCTGCGTCAGATACAGCGGTTGTTCATGGCCATGGCTGAGATGTTCCTGCAAAGCAGTTCACGATGCAGTAACCTATGTTAGAACAGTGTGATTCTTTATTCCCCTCTAGTGGCTGGTCTGCATAGTATTAGTTACTAGAGGCTAGAAGAACTAGACCAGACTCTTGGGATAGCAGGACATACCAAAAGGTTTTGGTTCAGTCGCTGCTGCCATCCACACTACCAGAATGCCAACAGTGCACAGAAAAATGGTCTCTGCTCTGGCAATGACACAGGAAGGGAAAGGAACATTTTTTGAAGGGTTGAAGTTTTATGTTCTTAGTCACTACCAAGTAATTAAACTAATAGTTTTATCCCTCAGAAAGGAAGTAGAATGTAACTGTAAGTTCATGCTGGAAGTCTTTTATTTAATTACTTTAGTCCCTGGGTGTCAGTGAAGCCGTATATGAACTTGGCCAATCCACCTCCAGGAGGGTACTAAGAGTTCTGCTTTGCAGAATGGCTTCTGAATTAAGCCTGTCTGCAGTCTTCCATACTGCAAATAAGAGTAAATTCTCAGAGAATATTTGTCATTAAAATGCATTTAATATACACAGATATTACCAATATTCTCATAAGTACTACTACTTTTACTTATGTTTTATGATATTGCGTAGCCAAACACATTATTTCAAAAAAAGAAAACAATTATAAAGGTGCTAAAAATTGATATAAGCTGCACTAAAGTCTTGAAAGAGTAATGATTTCTATTAATGGTTGGATCGCTAATGTGATATGAGCTAAATTCTTCAAGTTGAGACAGACTATTTTTTCTGAATAGGCTGAGAGCATTCCCAAACAAATCACTGGACGCAGGAAAGTGAACATGATACATGAAAACAAATTACAGAATACATCTGGGAGTAAGAGGTGTCAAAGAGGTAGACACTCATCCTCCTTAAGCACAAAGGGGGTTTATGAATTTTGGATTTTACAGTGATTTGTTCTTGTCCATATTGAGAGCTTGAGCATAATGCAAACTTTCAAGTTCCTAAGAGTCCTGCCCTGCAGAGAATAGGAAATATTTTAACACAGAGGCTGTTTGTGGTCAAGATCACAATGTATAAAGGACAAAATATCCAAAACACAGGTTGAATCCTCTATGAGAATGAAGATGAGAAGAAATCCTTGCTCTTTACAATAAGTTTGGGTCAAGACCAGGTTTCAAAGTTGTATGGCTCCTATTTTGGTGTGAATGGAAAACCATACAAATGATATTTGAGGTTGCTTAAACTCAAGCTCATGGATATATTATTGTTTACTAAGTACATTTAAAAAAAACAGAACAGCAGAGTGTTTTTTAATTTTTTATTTTTTTTAAATTAGGTGTACAAAATCAGCCCTCCAGTGATGTTATTTACAATTCTGTCAGTTAACTTGGGATAAAAGGTAAATTGGGTATTTCAGCATAATACAGTAAGATGCTTCAATTTCTTTTGAAAACATTCCATCTGAGAAGATCCATTTTTAGGGGAATACTAAATAAAAAGCAAGATGACAGCTTTCTAGGTCAGGAACTGCTAGACCTCCATTATTTTAAACAGCTTGGAGCACTGCAATATTTAGCCAGTGTGTGTGTGCATGTGTGCTTTTTTAGAAAATTTTACAACAGGGGTTTATAATGTTCCAAGGCCATGCTTTGGCAATAAAAAATAATGCCTCACTTATAAAGTGCAGGGACTCAGGGATTTCATTCTCCTGGATGTATCTTCAGTTGCATTTTTTTTTAAGTACAAGGATACTTTAAGAACTGCATTTAGCCAGCTGTTGACTAATGGCTCTTAGGTCTTCATGAAGCAGATAATGACTGCACAGAATATCAATTTTAATAGAAACAATCAATAGTAATGGAAGAAGAATTATTGTAGAGTTATTACATGAAAGGACACATTGACAAAACAGAAAGCTTTCTAAGGAAAACATCACCAGGTTTTGATGAATACTACCTCCTTTGATGTGCCTGCTACTTTTTCTCCTCTCTGTAATTGTTTTTGAAAGGTTTCTTAAGGAATTTCTGACAATTTTTGATAACTGAAGCATAAAACACTTAATGGGAACTAGAAAGCCATTTAAAGGTTTGTAATAAATTCATATACTGCCAGTATATTTCTCTTAGATTGTAATGTCTCTTTTGTACTCCAGATGCCATCTCAAAAAATAAACTTCATGCAGAGCATATGGATTAAATTTTAGCCAGAAGGGAAAAATTTGTTAACTTGGCACTTGGTATTTGTGACCCATGGAGTACCTTTACTGCCAGCCAAGTCATCAGTTTCCTTTTTTGCTAGGCAGTGGCAGCTCTGACTCCTGAAGAACACCCTTGCATGTGAAGCCCAGGTAACTTAACTTTGGCAATGATTAATGAGTACTGCAACTGACTGTAACTTTGAAAATTCAGTGCTCAGCATTGGAACTGCAGCAAACTTATTGTTGAAAAATGGATGGCAGGACTGAAATGATGTAGAATACTATGGAATTATTTAACGGGTCCCTACTCTAGCAAAGTCCTTGAACTGAGTAAGCCAAACCAGAAATGACCTATCAAAAAATTCACACTGTTCTCTTGAAGAAAAGAGTGAAGGTTGAGAAACCTACCAACATACGATGGTATGCTCAGGGAGCTCAGATATCACAGGTACAGACACAGGATAAAAACTGAATAGTGTGGTCACTAACATCTTAAAATTAGCCCTGTTCTTTTGACTCTTTCTCCTTGTTTTGGGGAATCTTGTTTTGTGAGGTGAATATATTTTTAAATTGGGATACTTTTCATTTTTTGATGCCCATGTGCAAATTCTTTCAGTTATTTCTGTTCTTGCAGTTCACCGCTGAATGTTCTGTAGATGTGCATGCTGTATACTGCTTCTGAAAGAAAAATATCCAAGAAATTAAACCAGGACCATAGCAAAGTGCAATACAGAGACTATATTTTATTACTTAGGTTGTAAAGCAATGTAGTGTTCAGTTGCTCATATAAAAAGGTTGTTGAAAATAATAAAAATTCCAACCAATAATTTTAATCCAAGCAATTTTGTCCTTTGGTATTAAGATGAAAGTTAATTTTAAGAGACTGTATTAAAACCAGTTCTAAAAAACTTAACTAAATTTTGAAAATGTTTGTCTCCTAACAGCTAAGAGGACAGCAGAGACATATCCAGCTTTCTGTGCTTATTTGTAAATCACAAGTATTTATTGATTGCTATATTGGTGTGGCAGGTCTTAAATCAAGCAACAGTTTTTGTGCTTTTTTGGAAAAAAAAAAAAAAGAGAAAAGAGTGCATCGGTGAAGCTCCTTTCCTATTATACCATGTCACTCAGTCTGTGCTCTCTGCAGGAGACACCTGAACTCCCATATTTTAGCTCTCAGAAGGCTTTACTGTCAGGAACTGCTGAAGACCTTCACCTAGGTAACAGTAGCATGAAGCTCTTGGTAAGGAACTGTGTTCATGTCTCCCTAAAGTACCTAATCCATATCAAAGGATAACCTGTCATTTAAGTTTCATGGGAGCTGTGGGGGTTACAAGATGCGTCTGTTTAGAAAGCTAACTCTGCATTTGGCCTTGGAAGCTTTCCCAGCCACAGCAGGACTGCTACTGTGTCTCCCAAGCCAACTCAAAAATCTAGATTATATTCCTGGGTGAGAATTAAGAGATGGAAAAATGGTCTAGGGAAAAAGGAAGCAAGAATGACAACAGACACCAAAAAATTCCAGCATCTTTGGTAAATATTCAAAGCTCCTAATGTAACAGGGGGCTTTGGCAAGTCCCTTCCAACCTCAACCATTCTGTGATTCAGTGGAGGAAAGAAAAAACAAACCAAAACAGAAATCCTCAAACCTCTGAGGTTTTAACAGTGAGATCTTGGCATCTATCAAGTATGCAGCCATAGACAGTTATGCTATCTTTAAAACCTCCTTTAATAAATTCTCTTTTCTATTCATATGTCAGTCTTGTTTCTTTTCTTCAGTCCTCTTCCTGGTCTACACAGAGCAAGTAGGAGTTTGCAAGTCCTGATGTTTCCAGCCACGTCCCAGAAGGTCTGGAAGTGCTGCTACTTTGAGAAGTCAGGCTGTGGAGGGCTATAGAAACATATGTTCCCATTTTTTGCATCATGAGAGGGGGCATCATTTTACAAAGTGGGAGACTTATTTATTGGTGCAGTCTGGGTTCTGGCGAGATTTATGAAATTTTACAACCTCTTCTGATGGGAATCACTGGAGCCACTGTAGAGAACCTGCATCACTGACAATTACCCTTATGATTGTATGATCCTCATTAGGGTGATTAAACTAGCTTAGCATCATATTATTTAAGTGGCACCAGGCAGTACTTTGCTGAAGAAGATACACTAAAACTCTGAGCTGATATGAATTTTAGAAGACTACCCACTAAGAATCCAAATTAAAAAAAGTGCCATTTTTAAGTGACTACTATGGAAACAAACACTGCCTTAGTAAGAATGGGATAAGCACATGCCAGCAAACCATTAAAGAATTCTACAGGATATTGCTTACACTACAGGATGCACTGCAAGCTCTTTATGTTACACTTACATCTGACCTCCTTCTAGGTAGAAGCTTGAGGTTTAGGTCAGTACGGAGGACTTTGAAGTCAAACAACAGTCAATGGCTATAGGAGCGGAATTCAGGATCTTTTGACTCCTGACAAAATTCATCCTTTCCTTTAGTGGTTTCTGAATCAGGAGATGCCTGTACTCTTGCATTTGCAGAACACTGCTTGATTGGGAACAGGCAGCCTGATTCAGCAGATGTGCTGAATGTTCCCGAAAGTCTTCAAAGCTCTTTTGCGTTTTTAAAAAAAATGCTTATAAAAAAAAAAAGTAAAAAATATTGTTTTACCAAACAGGTTAATGTTAGTACAGCAGAATCAGTTATTGCAGAAGAAGAGAAGTGATAAACCCCAAGAAGCATATTTTTGTTTGTTCTTCTCTAAATAGAGAGAGGGAGAGAGAGAAAAAAAGCTGGTTATTATCCTGCTTCCAGAAACGGTGGGATACTAATTACTTGAAGTGAAGACAGAAAAAATACTAATTCTTTGATGTACTCATTAACTCACTACTCTCTGAAGTCATCTGAATATTTATTTGCTCCATCACGTTTTGGCCAAGCGCCCTTGGCTGCTTGCTGGAACTCTACACAACCTGCGACCAGGATGCACCTGCATAGCTACTCCAGTTATTCCATTAAGATGCTTATTGTACCTACTTGGGAATTTCATTGGTATCATAAGAAAGGCAGCATTTTAAGATTTAAAGACAATTTAAACAGAAATTAAGGAAAAGCGCTGGCTGTAGTCCTTGCATCCCCCTTCCCTGGTAGCAGCGCGACTCGTTTCACTCCTCCGCGACCTTCCCCCCGCTGAAGTTTTCGCGTGCCGCTCAGGTGCCTCACGCCGGGCGGCCCACGGCGCTCACCCCAGCCCGGGGGGCCGGAGCCGGGTGGGGGCCCCGCAAACCGGAGGGGAGGGGGGGCCGCGGCTCCGCCGGGGGCAAGCCCGTCCCCGGGCGGGCAGGGGAGCGGCGGAGGCAGAGCAGCCCCCGCCTCCCGCCCGCTCTCCTCCCCCTTCCCCCGCTCCCGCCTTTTGTGCGCCGAACCCGGGCGTCAACGGGCGCCGGCGGCCGCGGAACTGACAGGAGCCCGCGGCTATCGGCCTCGGCAGCGGCGCTGTGGCGAGGGCGGCAGCGCGAACCGCGGCTGCTCCCGTCACCAAGGCGCTGCCTGGCACAGAAACACAGACAGAGACGGACTGACAGACACACGCAGCGCGGAACGGCGCGGGCTCGGGGGCCGCCTTTGCAGCTTCTTTCCTCCCCGCACCATGCTCTGCTCCAGGCAGCGCCCGCCCGCTGTTCCCTGAGGGCAGCCAGCCCCGCGCCCGGCTAAGCGGGCGACTGGCACCCGGCTCTCTCCCCCCGCCCCCAGTTACCTGAGTTAGCTCCGTCCCGGCGACTTTGGCAGCGCCTCCGCCCTCTCCCGCTGTGGCAGCCCTTGTGCAGCGGGGGAGTGAGCCGCCAGCAGCCGGAGGGGACTGCAGCCGCCGCCGGGGGAGACGAGCTCAAGCCCCCGCCCCCGGAGCTCTTCATGGCGTCTCACCAGCAGACCAGGATCCAAGCCTACCTGGAGAAGAATAAGATCGGTCCCCTCTTCGAGGTAAGGTGCGCGCTTGCCGGCCGGCTCCTCCGCGGCGGGCAGCGGTGGGGGCGGGGGTGTCCCCACCATGGCCGCGGCCCCCCGCGCAGCCCAGGTGAACATAGGGGAGAGGATGAGTTTGGGGCGCTGCTTGGGCAGCGCCGGCACCCCTCGTCTTGTCCTGCCGCCCCGCAGCACGCGTGTGCCCTCGTGTCCCTCCTCCACGCCCCTCTGATCACCGGAGCTCCGCGCAGCCCTCCCTTCCCGGCTATCCCGAGGATGCGCCCCTCTTCTTCGCCCCGCCACGGACGCGCCGCCCTCAGGTTCGCACGATCCCGCGCGGGTCGTCAAACAGGTGCCCCTGCGCCCCCCCGCCCGCGGCCCGAGTCCCCGGGGCCGGCCCCGCGGCGCTGCCGCCTCGCCCCGGCGGCCGCGGGGCAGCGGCCCCGCCCCGCCGCCCGGCCGCGGGGAGCCGCGGGCCGACCGCGCACCCGCCCTGCGCTGCGAGGGGAGGCGGCGCTTCCGAACACCCCCGGCTCCAGGGCGGCAGCGCTGGGCACCGAGCAGCGGGCACCGAGTGCCGCACGGCCCGCGGGCGAGCCCCGCGGCGCTGCCCCTCCGTGACCGGCCAGCGGTGAGGGACGGGTGGGTGCCTCCCATCGGCAAACACACCCTCTGGACCGGGATCTGGGAAAAAAGTCTGTCCTGCAAAAAGTCCGTGTCGATGGTGTTTTCTGAAATTTCTGTCTGCAGCCACACACCGTGTTTTTGCTACAGATTTTCCGTTTTCTTACAACGATGCACTTGCAGGGATTTGTAGATGCACAGATGTGCATATTTTACTATTTCAGTGCATAAGCTGTGAATACTTAGAATTTGAAAGGGTACTAGAGTAATCGTGATTATTACCATTTTGTCATCTTGTTTTGCATGCAGTTTTAAACATCAAAATGCACATACATTATGCACTGCACTCGGGCAATATTATCACAAGTCTCCCTTTTTCAGTATTTAACTTGTTCTCAATAAAGCTTACTCTGTATGAAATATCTTTTATTCTGGTGTGCTGGATGCCTTGTCTTCAGTGTATATTTTGCCACCCCCCCCATAAGAAAGGTTAAAATTTTGTTAGAAAATTGTTCATAAATGGTCTGTTTTTATATTTTTTGTGTGCATAGGCTGTTGAAATAGACTGTGTTGGTTCAGTGCTAGTGGTGTTAGATATTTTTATTTTGCAATAAATAAAGCCCCTTTTGATGGAACAGTAACTGGGTACTAGGGAACAGCAGGTGATTTTTCTAGTTAAGGAATTCATAAACATGAAAAAAATTGTGTGGTTCAATTTCTGAGTAAAATTGTGTTCAGTCAGCTGTGTTGCTAGGTGTACCTATGTAACTGACTCTTGTTTATTTCAATGGAAATTCAGTGCTTTGGGGTTGTTCAAGAGTTAGTCCCTTGACAGCTCTCATTTTCTTCTAAATTTCCTTAACCCATTGGTTTACACATTAAAATTCAAGGGAACTACTTGACATTGCTGTTCTGAGTCAGTGTTTTAACCAAGTTTCTCCATAGTATAAGATGCTTATCTTCATTTGTATTCTTGTAGGACGTTTTAGTTATCAATAGGGGAGAGAAAGATTGAGAAGTTGTATTTGTTTCAGCATTAAATGTATCACTACATATTTCACTAATCATTGTAATGTAGGAATTTCATTGTGATAGAAAGAATCTGTGAAAGGCTCTCTCCATAACTGTGCAGGCTGTCTACAGGTTCTTAGTGCACTCCTGTATTCATGGAAGACTTTGGTGTGAAATCCACTTATGCCTGAACACTAGTGACTGGTTTTAAGTTCTAGGGTTATGGCATTCCTGCAGTTGTTTACAGTTATTTTTATCCATTACACTGGGAGGAAGAAGATCATAATTCTTATCTCCTCTGCTTCCTGATTGGCCATTTAAAATCTACTTCCATATTTAATTTTTTGATGTACTTTTTGTTCTTGTAGTCCTTAGAAAAAGGAAGACAGGTATTTGAAGTTGATGGGAATTGACTGAAGACTATGCATGGATGAATCTTTTACTCTATACTAGTATTCCTATTAGATGTGCTTTGTGGTGTTTCAAGAATACCATGTGTTCACAGTCAGATATAGTCACTAACATGTCAGTTTTTTGTGTGTCTGAAAGTTGTGACACATTGCAAAAGAGACCTGTGCTTCATTTTTCATCCAGGAACAGCTAGCATTTTCTTATATCACTTCTGGTTTGGATGCTAATTTAACCATCACTTGTCATGGATGATAGACATCTTTTTTATTCAGGGATTACTAATTTTCTAATACCAACTCAGAACAGAGTGGACTCGGATCCAGTTTTATCCAGTGTTATTTGCTGAGCAGGTTGAGACTGTATGTATGCATGCATGTATTTTTTAATCTCAATATATGCTTTAAGTCAATATTTTAGTGAGTGCATGAAATCATACTGGGTAGCTAAGGGCAGTCACAGGAAAGAAGGACGTGGAGAGAGGACCTGTGAGCATTCTGTGATGAAGGCAGGGATAGTGATGCATAAACAGATTGTATTTCCTACTTGCATAATGAATAATCAGTGATCAAGGGGACTTTACACCATTGATTTTAGACAATTACGGAGTCACAGAATGCTGATGGATGGAACAGTTGGCAATGTACTGAAGGTGAAGTACAATTCCCCTGCATTACAATTAAGAGCAGTAGTTGCTTTTGCTAGTAGGTCATTGTGTTCCAGTTGCTTGCAGTTATCCAGGTTGTGTCTCTTTTCTCCATTCTGCCCTGTATTTGTGGCCTTCTGTTACAGTGGTTAGGGATTTTTTTACTTCATTAACTGGCAGTACCTACTTAAGAACATCTTTGCTGAAGTTTTGCGTCGTTTGACACTTGAATTATCTTCCTCATTTTTGTGAAAGAGGAATGCTGACATATGAGATGCAGGAAGACCTCTGCCTTGGTTAGAAGGTTGTTTCCTTCTCTATAAATAAAAGTTAGGAGTACACTCCTGGAGAAAGAATTAGAGCTTAAGCTGACTCAGGAGGCATTGGTCTTCTACAGACTACCAGCACCTGTTAACACATACTAGAAAGCCCTTTCCACTCAGCTATGAATGGTTACTCAGTACGGATTCACTTGATTCCAAGCATTTTTACAAGGTAAATTCTTATTTATGGGTTAGAGGTGGGAAGGAAGGTGGGTTGGAATTACTGTGTACATCTGAGACTGTGTCAATTTTGAGATTTAAGTCAGGTTGCAAGAAACTTCGATGCTGCAGCCTCATTTTCCCTTTTGAATGTGGGTCCCCAAGTCATGGATTTTCAAAACTGTTGCTTCTCTGCCATTTGTCTTTCAGGTGCCCAATAATTTTGTAAGGTAAGATCCTTGTGAGCCTCTAACTCAGCTTCTAAATGCCCCAGGGCATACAGGTGTTGTTAGTGCTGACAATAAGGTCTTAAATTAACCCCTTATATTCTATGAGGTTCATAAGCATCCTTACCCTGTTCTGTGTAGGCTATGTGTTGTGGGTTTCTTTTCTTTTTTCTTTTGCTTTTGAAAGCTTAGATATCTTTCTGTAAGAGATTGTTGGCATCTAAGAATACTGTTTTTAGACGAGTTTAGATTTGAGGAATGCCCTTTAGAAATGCCTCTTTTCTAGGATTTTTGTGGTAACACATACCATGGCACTACCTGTTTTTTTTTAGATCTTTTTTTTCACATTAACTTGGAATGTAACAAGAATTCTAAATATGAATTATTTCTGTGATGAAGCTTCACTGTTGTTTTTTTAACATCTTTCTAAAATGTGAACAGGAGGTATGTGCCTAAAATTGGCTGGGACAGAGTATTCAGAATCAGCACCCACTCATTTCTGTCTGAGTGAAGTATTGACCCACTTTGCATTTCAAGCATCCAATCCAAGAAGTTCATTTTGTGTGTGCTAATAATCTCAATGAATAATCCTGCTGCCTGTATCCATACATCTATTTTTCTGTAAGACTCTGTCTCTTTAGCATCCAGTTGTGTTCTCAGTTGGGCAACCTGACAGTTAGTTTCTGTGGATTTGAAAGCTGGATCAGCACTCTTAAGAACAGATTGCAATAAATCTTCAAGAGCTCTGAGATAAATTTAGTATTTTGGATTTTTTTTTATTTCTAGAACTGCAGCTAAAAAGCATCCAGCAGGTACGTTGTTGTTATGCAAACCCAAGAACTGTAATTTCTTTGAATTATAAAAAGCCAAAATAACTCTTCTTAAAATAAACATGCCAAACCCCTGGTTACCTAAGAATTTTTTTCTCCAAGTAATGTGGTCTTAGAACGGTAATTTTTATTTCAAACAACATAAAGGCTTTATAATACCACTGTTAGCCTCTTTTTGTTTAGCAGACATAATTATTGAAGCAAAGACAATGGGAAATTATTTTATTTTTAATCTGTGAAGGTTTTTCTTTCCCTAAATGAAATAGCATTATTGGTATATATTATGCAGTGGTGTCCATTATTTAAATAAAATAACTATGCTTTTCACTTAAAGGTTAGCCTGTTTGGTGGTGAACACTATCAATAGTGCTTTTTTATGACTGACTTAGTCAAAGTTTGGGGATTAATTTTGGAGTTTTTGACTGTTTTCTGAAGCAATGTTTACCCTTGGTTCTTAAATGTGCAAAGGGTAGACACTGTCAACTTGAATGATTAATTAACCAGTTCACAATTTCTCACAGTATAAAATTATGTTTAAAATATGTGTCAAAGAAATTGCAATATCTGCAATTTGAATGATAGAGATACCCTCAAAGAATTGTTTTGAGATTGCTCAGATATTTTATTTTATTTTGGTATTTTACTTAATGGGTTAGATTCTGTTGCTAGTGTGAAAGAATCTGTATTATGGATTACACAAATGTATTTAGTGAAGCATTTCATTTCAAGCAGCTAGATGGAGCCTTTGAAAGGCTGAGTTTTTCAGTACTTAGACATCACAAAGATCATTTTAGGCGCTAACTTGAGTGACATTGTTTCAGTCTGGCAGTTCCTGTTGCAGGGAAGCCAGTATCAGCTGTTTTACAAAGGCTGTGTGGAAACCAGCAGTGATCTAGAAATGTTGCAGTCTTACACAGTAGGGGGTAGGGAATCACATTTAAGTTCTAATTTTTATTTTTGTTGGTGCCTGTTACTAGGGCATTATTGTAGCCTTAATGCGCACTACATGTGAAGTAAAAGACCTGTTTAAGGGGAATGTAAGGGAAAAGGAAAAATGGTGTGGAGATCTTTTGCGTTTTGCAGAATTCATCATATAGTCTCATAGTTTCTTTCTCTTTTAAGAGAAAGCAAGTGGAAGACCCTAATTAAAACTACAGACATGCCCTTTTCCATTAACAACCAGTTCCATAAGCAATGGCTTTATGCTTATTACTTGACTTTTGTGATGACCAACAAGATGCAAATGTGAGGAATTTCCCTGTGGTTGAGGCAGTCATAATTCTACTCTCCTGTGTAATCGAATACTAAGAAAAAAATGTTCCTGAATGAGGAAAATAACATTGTCTTGCTACCTGACTAGTTAATCTCTCCACACTTAAAAGCAGTTGCATTTTTGTGATTCCTCTGGGAATTTGAACTCTGAAGTTAGTTGAAGATTTAAAAGTATTTTTGAAAAGGACAGTGAAAGATATCATAGATAGAGGTATACATTCGTGTGGCCAAGAACACAAATAGTAATCACATAAACCTTATTTCCATAATGGCAAAAATATTACTTGCTTGAAATGGAAAAGTGGGCTCTCTTAATTGCTTTCTTAATTGCTTTTAAAAAAAAAAAAATCTTTGGCAGCAGACACAGAAATAAATGAAAATCCAAGTAGTAGTTAAATGGGAAGAATTGCACCTAGAATACAGAAGAATAAAGTGAAAATATCATATCAGCATCCTTTTATTACATCAGCTTTAATGTTTTTGAACTCTCAAAATGACAATTACTTTGTTTTTGAGAGGGGGAGCAGAAGACATAACAATCTTGCATCAAAAAATACCTGGGAGAGTGAGAAGTAGCTCTCAATTGAATTGCTCTCACCATCATGTACCAGCAAAGCCTGGCTGCTGAATGGTAAGGTATAAGGCTAACAGAATTTTTTCTAGCAACCTGTTTAATAATTAATCAGTCTGGATCAAAATTAGCCCATTACTACTGGTCTTATTTCTTTTTGTTTTATCACATTATGATGTATCTTCAAAATTCTGGATTACATTAACAGTGTTGAAGTAAGTTCTTCAATTGTTTTGTTTCTTTTGATTAATCCAGTCTTTTTGGTACAACAGATCAATATTAAGTGGCAAATATAAAGTAGAATACTTTGATGCTTTTCCAAGTGGCTAGATACTATCCATACTCCAGAGTCAGCACACTCTCAGCCTTCTGGTTTTTTAGGAGCTTATGGGAGGAAAGGGGGCAGCTAGTACTTCAGCCAGCATTTCTGCCACATATGATGTGCTATTTTAATGTTCTGGAGCAAGTGGATTTCTTAGTTATCTGCTTTATCATGGCATTGACTAAAAAGAAGCACCTAGACAGATACCTGTTATTAGTATTCCTTATTTTAAAAGTGTTACTTAGTAAATGGAAGCTAGAAACATAATATTTAAATTGAGTTAGAAACATAATATTTGAGAGTATTTTAACATCATGTTCTTTTACAATTTTCCTCTTATTTTTAATATCTAATCAATATTCTTTTATTTTTTTCCCAATGTCTTTTATTCTCACTTATGTCTTTCCATTTGCCTTATTTATGCAAATAAAGAAGTGGGGGAATAATTTCTCATTTTCAATTGTCTAATGAGTATTTGGGATTTTTTCATACAGTGATTTTTAAAATATGTTTAAAAATCTGGCAATGTTTTGTTTTTTTTTTTTCAGGGAAAGCATGTGTGCTTTTGTATGAGTAAAGAGGGATAGAGATACTTTCCTACCTCTAAGCTACAGGAGGTGGCTGGAATAATTTTTTATATTCACCAACTTTGGAACAAACACTACCCAAACACTTTAGTGTCTGTAATTACTCAGACAAAATTGAGGTGTTATTTCCTCTATTAGGTATTATCCCCCTTGCACAGATGCACACTTTTTCTCCTAAGAAATGTCATATGAGCTGTAAAGTATGACAGAAGGATAGGTTCTGTGTTAAGAGTCTTCTCTGCCTGAAACCATAAGATGTGGTTAAAAACCAGTGAAAGCAGGAACACTTTCAAGTACAATTGTTAAGAAACCCTTGGCCTCCTGACTCGGACAGTGAGCTGTCTCACACATTACTAAAGGTGAGGAAAAGCAGCACACAGCTGATAGGAGAAACAAGGATTACAGATTTTCATCCTAGGACACAGGTAAAGAGCATGATCCCTTGAAATGCACACCTATGCCTTTGCCAAGATAACCCAACATCCAGATCTGCTCTTAGAATAGAGGGTAATATCCTTTTAAAAAGCTTGCAACAAACTTGTTTTTGATGGCCTTAACTTTTAAGTCAGGTCCCGTATGCTGTGTTGTGTCAATTTTCCTTTGTCTTCACAGTTTCACTGAATACTTATTTTTAGTTCCATCTATAAATGTTCAGGCAGAATCGTTTGGATGTAGTTATGATGCCCCTCTGGTTTTGCTCTTCTGTTGATTTGGGCAGTTTTCTTCCCTTATTCACATAAAATTCAAGTATTATCTTTGCCTTAGACGTGGAGTTTCCAGTGAAACACCTCAGATTTTGGCGTATGTATAGTGTATATAGTACTATGAGGAGATGTGTTACAGATGAGAAATGCACATAAAAAATGAAGAATGCATGTGCATTATCCATGATAAATAGAAGGCTATTTTACATTAGCTACGTCTTACAAAATTTCTGTTCATACAGAGGGTGGAAACTTTTAATTGTGTATTTATGTGAAACATCCTTTCTCCTTCCTCATTTTCCAGCTCCCTGCAATATTCAATAAATTAAATCACTCTATTCTTAAACCATATTTCTCTATAGTGTCTGGTACAATATAGTTATGATACAATAGCTCTTTTGTTGGCTTTTGTAGGAGCTGTTTTCTGGGGCAGGAATTGTGAGAGTTTGGGTCTTTCAACTGTGTTGGAGCCTTTTTAATTGAATCTTTCCTCCTCTATGGTTTGTTTTACTCCAGACACTCTTGATGGTTTAGTATTCAGGACTATGGGCTATGAGGCTGATTTAATAGCCAGTTGCTGCAGGTCGTGTTCATCTTCATTTCTGACTGTGCATTCCTGCTGTCCTTGTTCCAGAACTGGTGGTTGTGTCATGTTACAGTTACCCCGTTTGGGAAGATGAAATAGAAGAAAATGAAATCTACAAAGAAGTGAAAATTGTTCAGTAGGCTGAGCTCAGTGGGTCACCATGAGTCTGATGAGGAATGTGGCATTGACTTGGGGGAGAAAATGTAGATGGCGTGAGGGTGAAGGGAGGGAGGGGAGAACAGGTGCTTTTCTCCAGTAGCAAGCTACTAGGTGGGCATAAAAGATCTGCAAAGCTTGTGTGCTTGTTAGCTTCATATGGATCTTGTCTTTTAAAGGTGCAGCTTCCTATAGGTTGGGGGAATGTCATGAAGCCCAGTTGATTCCGTGAAGGAGCAGAAGAGGGAATTGAATAACTGGGGAGGATGGCTGAACAAATTAGGAGGAAGCAGACGATATGAATGCACTGAGTGTGAGAGCGAGAAAGGATAGGAAATGAGAGAGGGTGGGATGAAGATTAATGCTACATTGCCAGCATGTTCTTTTTCTTTTCTATTTTATTTTTATGATCTTAATCCCTACCATCAAATGGTTACCTGGAATCTGTACTTTTTTTTAAAGAAAGGTTCTAGTGCTCATGGTTGCTAAGAGTATAACCAAAGAGTGAGAAAGACAGGGAAAATACAAGAAAATATAACTTATTATGTAAAGAGCATGTATGTTTTGCAGTGTTTGACTCACACCTCTAGTACTTGGTCTTGATGCATTACTTCGGCATGGATTTGCCAGAGAATTAATTAAAGGTGTCCTTAGCACCACTATTAACACTGGCTTTTGTGCCATGAACTCCTTCATTAAGAAGGAGCTACACTCCAATTTGACAGGCGTTTTGCCTCTGCTGACATTTGTATGAGTGGAGAGGTAAATGGATGATTGTGAAGTATTCCTCTGGTCAGGTATGTATATCAAAGAAAGGAATTCTGAGTGATCATAAGTTCCACATTCCTTTTGGTGCACTAGTGCAGAAAAGCTGCTCGGTGTTGTTGATAACAGAATTCATCCTAGAAGCCTAAATAAGTGGAAGCAGTCTCTTCTGGAGATATGAGAGATGGTTCATAGAACTGAAAAGATAGTTTCAGCTGTAGGTGACTTTGAAAAGAACCTGTGGAAGCAATTATTCATAGGCCAGTTAGAAAGAGAAAAGGTTTATGATGCAGACTCTGTGATAGTTTTGTAGAGATGGAATTGGAGGCTTTTGTGTAGTTAAGGATATGTTTTCATTTGAAGGAGAAGAAAAGAGAGATGGCATAATTTCCATGACTGGGTGTACTGGGATTTCTCAGACTGAAATGTGTGTGCATGCTCTATGAAATGCATATAGACACTCTGAAACATTGGGACAGGCCTGAGAATCCTGTCTGTGCAGGACAGAGATCCCAAATAAATGTGGCAGGTGTTTGGGTTCCTCTTCAGACACATTGTGTTAATTGCACTTGTCCATTGCATTTGGGTATGACATGCTCAGTACACCCAATGCAACCTGGATGTTCATCCTCTTAAGGATTCTGAAGAGTCTTGTCCTTCCTAAGTAATGAGGAAAAAGCAGAGATATCCAGGGAAATGCAAGCTGAGGAGAAGACAAAGGTTTGCAGATGCGGAAATTACTCTGGTGTGCCATATGAAACACCACCCATAATTGCGCTGAGGACATAGTTTTGCATGAGGTAGAAACCCCAGTTAAAAAATTAAAAAAGGTATTTCAGTGCTCCTCCTAAGTGTGTCATGGTTCAGAATAATGCCATTAGATAGTGCCTGTAGTCCAATATAAAGTGTAAGACAGAGAAGCTCTTTGGAGACAAAGGCTGGATGTAGACTTAACAATAAGGAACAGTGCAGAGAGATAAACACAAAAAGAAGACTAAATTACTAGAGTAACAGATTTAATCTTGATTTCTTATTCTCTGAAGGAGGAATACCTGAAAGAAAAAGACAGCAGGGGAGAAAAAATCCAACTTATGTTTCCCTGTGATAATGGAAAAATGAAGTTGGCCAGAATGAAGATCCACTTAACATTTACGTAAACACTGGAAAAAAGTTAACTAGTAAGGAGAGGAAATAAAATCTATAGTAGTTAGGATACTAAAATGCTAGCCAGTTACCTGGCTACAATTCTTACTTCTGCTGATGCTGTCCTGCTGCATTATCATGTATTATTTTGTGCTTGTGTTTCCCCTTCCTTTGTATTGTTTGCCTGCATAGAGCTGCAAACGCCTCTGGCTCCTATGGTCTTCACATGGTTTAGGAGTTTTCACAGCAAGACCCCGAGCTCATTATGGGCTTCCTACTTTCTCTCTTTCTTTGTGCTGCCTCAGTGCCTGGTAGTGCTATTAATCCCATTAATTGGTGCCACAAAATCAAGAAAAAATTGATTTCTCCCTCCTTCTCTGCTGCTTAGTGTGGCAATACAGAGCAGTGACAGGTCTCAGGGCTGCAGCGCAGTCCATGTGATCATACTGTATTCCCACAGGGAGCCCTGCTGCAGTTGGTGAGACCGTGATTTACAAGAGGAAGGCCTTCACTCCTAACCAGGCAAATTTAGTATATTGTTAAATAAAGAGCAATCAAACCATCAGGAAGCTTTAACTGGGCAATTGCTGTCTGGGTTGGGAAGTTACTTTGCAGTCTTGGAAACAAACAAAAATGTACACCAGTGATTCATAGACAGTGTTTTCTAAAGAAAAAAGCATTAGAAAATCAGATTAATAATGCTTCGGCTGTTATTAAAAATAGCTCTACAGCTCCAAAACCCTATTATCATCTAAAATCACCTAGATTTCAACTTCTAGAAATAAAGTGATTTTCAGTTGCCTGAACCATTGCAGTCTTGATGGTAGAACTGTCTGATGAGAAATGATGGGCCTAACTCCAGTTCTAGGTATAATTCAATTATCTGCCCTTAAGAATTACTGTTGCTACCCATAGAAAGTCTCCAATTGTTAGTACAGCAGTTCCTCTTTAAATGTCCACCTAAGGCTCTAGCTTTCATGTCCTTTAGTCCATAGTAGACGTGCTTTAGTCCTTTGTTTGAAAACCTGAGCCAGAGGACAGTTCCTGGATGTTGCAGTCATGTCACTGTTAAACTAGTGGGGACATGGTGACTAAATCCATAGTGACAGTTTATATGGAGGAGATAGTCAAAGTGCAAACGACACTTTCAAGAAAGACACCAGTTCTGTGTATGTGTTAAAGTTACCTTGTTTGGGCTAGAAAGTGACTTTAATAAGTTGATTTATATGATATAATTATTAGTACTCACAATTTTTTATGTCTTTGTAATATTTTTTTGGTAATTTTTCTTTCAGGAAAAATATATTCATTAGTTTGTATTTTTGGTACACAGAGACTGATAATATTTTTTTTTCTTATTTCATAATTATGCTTTGCACTATATAAAAGTGGCTTTAATATTGCCATCATATGTATAGTTTAGCTAATCTGTAACTTACAGAGTGGAAAGCGAATCCAGCTTATGTAAGCTAGTATTTATTTAGCCGTCCCCATTATCTCAGACCTACTTTATTTGTGGGCATGATAGAAGTGTCAGCCTAAAGCCTGTGTAACCAATGCACTTGGCCTCAGAGGTCAAATAGTGGTGTCTGACATCCTCTTATTTCAGAGCCTTTTTTTTTTTTTTTAGCTTGATATTGACACAGTTCTCCATTTTCAACTGCTCTTTGGAGTTACTGTGAGTTCTTTGGCATTACTTCCTTAGGTGAGGGGTTTTTCTAAGAACTTGGGCATGCAAGTTAGTTCTAATGAAACAAATAATCACCTTAGACCCCTCTTCTGTTAAACATGTGCCTGGATGTAATCCATGATATATCTATTGTATGTGATTAATGAAGTTTGGTGTTTTTCCTCATACAGTTCAACTGTATTCACTTCTGCTCATCATTTGTCTTTTGCTGAGGGATGCTTTTCTGCACATGATTATAGAACATCTTTCCTCTAAGGATTTCAGTGCAGAAGTTGTATGGGGATATGTACTTGTGCACTTGTTAAAGCTATATATATATGTGTGTGTGTGTGTGTGTGTGTGTGTATATATATATATATATGTGTGTGTGTGTATGTATATATATCTATCTATCTATCTATATATCTATATATATCTGGGCGTGTTTCTTGTTTTGGTTCGGTTTGGTTTTTTTTTTGCTTTGTGCCATTAGTAGCCAAACCTTTGTGAAAAAGAGCATTCAACCAACAGTTCCACACAGGATGTTGCAGCTGTGTCTAGGCACAGGGAATTGATTTTTGGTTGTGGAAATAAGTTAATACAGGACTGTGCTGATACACGTGTTTAGATTGAATTTTTGACATTACACACTGCTGGATAAAAATAAAATGTAGTATTTCTTAAATGAACAAAGCTAAATATTATTTAGATATCTGTGCTGCTCTGATTATTGCTACTGAATTATGCCTGACATTTTCTTTTTCCATGCCTTCTGGGGAATATAGTTGTGTCTTTTTTCTGGGTACATTTCAATATGTTCAAACAGAATGCAAAATATTATCTGTCCTATATAAAGCTAAATCAATTGTCTGCTGCAAATCTCTATTGTCTTCATATTGTATTTTCATTTTCTGTCTGTAGTGAGACAAAGGTACCCTATTGTGACAGAAATTGTCTGGACATGTTGCAAAAGAGACTTGCCTGATGAGTTTTGAGTCTTATTCCAAGGCAGCACACAGCCAGTAAATGAGGTGAACAAGTTAATCTGTGGAGAGGATCTTGGACCATGCATTTTCAGCAGGGTAGTCTTGGTGCCTGCTTTGCGGGCAAGTTTTCTGTCATAGGAGTAGCCAGCTGGGCAGTGTGGTGCTCATCTTCAGCAGGTAGTGTCATCTCCTGGGCTCAGACCTCAGCCTTGCCAGGTGTGTGTGTTTTGAAACCCCGACCCTGAAGGGCCTGATTTCTGGGAGAATCCCGGACCACAGCCTGGGAGTGCTTCCTCAAGTTGCAGCCATTTTTAGATGGAGATGGGCAGTGACTTTAATTTCTCAGGGCTGAGGCAGAGCAATGAACCTGGTAGTGCCAGTGGGAAGCAGCTTGGGAACCCTGGGAAGTGGCTGGAGACATGTAGAACACGGGTACCTCAGCAGTCAGTGTTGTTTTCTTTTCCATGTAATTTTGCTGCTGTGTCTCTCCTACCCGATTCTTCACAGTTCATATTGCGTTCTAAACCTGTATACTTCAAGCCTGCTGCACTGTTTACGTCAAAATGGACACCTGTATGTCTTTTTCCCTATGTGTTTCTAATCTTCAATTTTTCTTTTTCTTTTTTTTAGTCTGACTATGATTGGATCATCATTCTCAGAATTTTCTATGCCTTAAGTAGAAGAAATATCTATTTTAATTTGACTTGAAATAAAGAGATAATCTATGAAGGCAGAGAATGTTAGAAATCTATCAGAACTTTGCAAATAATGTTAAGAGGAAAAAAAATCATTGAAGCATTTTCTTTGTTATTTTGGTTGCTGATGATGAAAATCATAGAGGTAGTTTTGGCTTAACTGATGTATGATAAAAATCCATATGGAAGCTATCAGAGGTGGATTTTGCTTCCAATTGAACTGGATTTATTAAGGTGTCTTCCTGGTTGGGGCTGAAGATAGGTTCAGGTACACTGATGTCTTTTAAAAATTAAATAGTTCCAAATATCATGTGGTAACATTTAATAGATGATAGTACACAAAATGGGGGAAGATCTCTAAAATATAAAAACAAATTAGTCAATATTTATTTTCTGTTAGTTAACATGGTTATTTAGATATTTACTAGAATATTATTAATGCATTTATAATCAAGTTTTGTTACATCTGTGGACTGATGGCAAAATATTCTTGTGTTCTTGTATTTAGAGACCAATTCTTTCATTCCAATTTCATTGTGGGTTTTGCTTTTCTTTTTTTTCAAATAGCAAAGTTCAAGTGTGTTAATTAAGCAAAAGCTTCATCTATATGTAAGTGGACATGGGTCGAAATAACTTAATATAAAAGTGTTACTTGTAATAGTAAAAAGATTTTCCAGTTACAGTTAGAGAAACGCTGAGTATAAGCAGTGTGGAACCAAAGTGAACATGACTAAGTTGTCAGAAGCATTTGAGAGCTTTCAGAATGTCTGCAGTGGTTCTCCTGACATGATACTGCATATCTTGTGCTACCTGTGACGGGCAACTCAGTTAGACCTCTCCTGTGGGGGGTGAAAATAAGATACAAGTAGTTTTAAGTCAATCAAGCAACACTTTACATGTGAAACAGTCTCTTTGTCTTGAAATGCTATATAAAAAGCACTTGTTAGTATTATTTAAGGAGTTCTGGAAACAATTGCAGTATATAAATTTTACAAATATAAAAAAACCTCTTTTTATTTTGCTGGGGTGAAAATTCGTTTCCAGATTTTTCCATGGCAATAAATTCTGACCTTTCCAGTTCAGAAATCTCTAATGTATTGTTGCATATTAAAGATTAGGTCTATTTAAAAAGCTGATTACAACATTGGTATGAACTCTTATGAGACCAAATTAATCTCTCACAGGTAAATAACAGGAAATTAAGATGTGTATCTGAATAGATATTAATCTATTCAACGTGTATGAATAAAGCTTGTAATTATACTGCATATTGCTTGTAGTTGTTTAGTTGCTGTACTAAAGGATCTTTTCCAAATGACAGGATTTAAGTAATTTCTAACAATCAGGGACCATATGTTGACTACTTTGACATTTGTTTAGTGAACATTACTGGAGCAAACTTAGGGTTAATTTCTTTAGGCAGCTAAAGTCCAGGTAATTAAATCTGTGTTAGAACCTCCCCACCCTGGATTCTGGTAACTCACATTCCCTATTTTGTGTCACTGTAATTGCAGGTTATTATTTGAAATTCCGTGTGAATAGTTTAAAAATGCTTGGTCAAGATTAGAAAAAATATGAAATCAATTTTTACAATAATTTTAAGGCATAGAAGTTATACAGAATGTTTAACTTTGGCTATACACACTGGGCAGTAGAATGTTTTAAAACATCATCTCACATTTATCCTTCTGTATACCTTGAATAAATCTAATTTTGTAGTAATGCAGAGTTACTGAGTGAGTGTTTGGGAGGAGAAAGAAAAGCACCTGGGAAGTGCAGTGGTTGCTGCACAAATTTTTAAAATGTGTATTATCAAAGTTTTCAATGGGATGCAATTGGAAGGATTTCCATCAATCTTCAAAACATTAATTTACTTTTTTTTTTTTTTTTTTTTGGTAGGCTTCCAGAAAGAAGGAAGGGAGTGTTTGTAATTCTACAGTCACAGAGCAGCGGTCTAATTCATCAAGGCATTTTAAGCATGCCCATGGCTTTGTAATTATTTATTTCTCAGGAATAAAAAATATCTTAGCCTTAGGGCTTTGCTGAGTCAACTCCTTAATTGTTTTTTTCATATATGGCTCTTTCCTGATCACCACTTATAAACCTTTAATAACCCTTTCTACAGTGGTACTGTACTGGGTCTGACAGGGACTGGTTTTTCTTCACAGCAAGCCTGTATGTTGATGCTTTTCAGATTTGTGACTGAAATGGTGTTGGTACACTGGTCTTCTAGCTGTTGCTTAGCAGTGATTGAGCACAGGCTTTCTCTGTTTCCTCTTGCCCACCAACAAGCAGGCCCAGGATAGGGACAGGCTGGGGGGGGACACAGCTGGAATAGCTGACCCAGCTGGGCAAAGAGATATTCCTTACCTTATAATGTCATGCTCAGCAATTAAACCTGGGAGTAAATTTTCTGAAATAACTGTTGCTTGCAGATTGGTAAGGCAGTGGGAGGTGGTGAGTGATTGCCTTGGTATCACTTGTTCTTTGATTTTTTTTTTCTTTTCTCTTTCCTGTGGTTATTAAGCTATCTTTATCTTGACCCATGATTTTTTCTTGGTTTTGCTCTTATTTTTTCCCCATGCCACTGAGGGTGGGAATGAATAAGTGGCTGGTGCATGCTTAGCTGCTGGTTGGGGTCAGCTTACCAGAGGTAGCCACAAAAATACCTTCTACTTTAGTTTCTTGAATTACCCTTCCTCAAAAAAAAAAATCCTGTCAAACAGGTTGAAGCTAAGTCAGTGAAGCTTAAACTGGAAATATAATGAGATTTTTTTTTAACAGTTGCAGTAATGAGTCATTGCACATGGTGGAACTTAGACCTTGAAATTGAAATAAGATTACTTCAGCTGATCAGAGGAAGATCGGCTCCCACCTATTGAATTAGCTTTTAGGTAAGGCAGTGATGTGCAGTCAATGTTGTTTTATGGCTGTAATTTAAGCCAGGTTGTAATAGTCTTTCCTAGTCTTTATCTATGAGTATTTATTTTGATGTAAATCCTACAGACCTTTCAGAGAAAAAGCAGTTTTCATTTTCTTTGGCTGAACTGTGAAGTGCATGCCTTGAGGGCAGAGTTTCAGAGGTTGATAGAGAGGATG
The DNA here is from genome assembly GCF_049639895.1 of Pseudopodoces humilis. Classification (NCBI taxonomy): domain Eukaryota; kingdom Metazoa; phylum Chordata; class Aves; order Passeriformes; family Paridae; genus Pseudopodoces; species Pseudopodoces humilis. The sequence continues at coordinate 33,298,740 of NC_142200.1, read as the reverse complement.
GAAACTGAGGAAGGCTGCTGAATTACGCTTCAGGGAAACCTTACAGTGTTTCTGCAATAACATGAACTACTCTCATTTGATAAATCCTTGCTGTGTTCAGATAATGATATGGTAGGCATAATTCCACAAGTGTGAGATTGTCATGCAGAGATACGGGATTGCAGAAAGAACTATAAGCTATCATAAGAAATCTTTGTGATTTGAAAATTAAACTATGGGAGAAAACATGATAACTATTGTCATGGTTAGCATCTCTGTGTGCATGTCTTTAACCTTTTCTTCTTCTCCCGAGAATTATTTAATGCTTTAGAATAACCTAGGAGCAGTGACTTCTCTCTTGATAGCATTCTTGGAATGCTTGAATGGGAGAAAGAAAATATTTCAATAAAGCCACAAACAGGTGTTTGAAGCTATTTTCTGAATTCAGGAGTGGTAAAATAGATTTGGGACAATGATATTTGAAATACTAAGATTAGGATAGGAAAAAGCCTCAAAGGATAAATAAGTGAAAAGATGCAGCAAGAGATTCAGATAGATATTGCATGTTATAATCTGTGTGGTGAAGTTTGATAACGTATCATGAACTTATTCAGTGAAACTTTGAAATTGTCCACCAGGCCCCATTCATTCCTAAGTAAGATCAATGATGCATATTTTATTAAGTATTACAAACATGAGTTGGAATTATTTAAGATAGAGCTAATTCATCCAAGTCAGGAAACTGATAATATGATCTGTGAAAGATTTATAGTGGAACGAGTCTGTTGTTTCCATTCTACACTCCAGAGTCCCCCTAAAAAAATAGTTAGTAACATAGCCCCCAAAATTGGTCTTTTCTTATTGAATTGGTACAGATATTTAGTAGATGAACACTTAAGAAAGATAGCTGTTCAGTGTTTGTTTTCATACTTCCTCCTGTTATTCTCGGTCTATGAAATGTTCATTGCAGACTCTTAATTTAGGCAATAAGAATAATAAAATAAACTCTTAAAAAATATTTATTGTTTCCTTGCTTTGTTACTGCAGTAATCAAAATGGAATTCTAACAGAAAAGTCTCAGTCATTAAAAAGTTTCTTAAACCTATTCTTCTTCCACAAGTTTTCTCTCAATTTTATATCTACTTTGTTCATTTACAGCCTGTATGAAGGGGTTAGCAAGCCTAAATTTAGATGTCTAAGTGTCCAAGCTTCACTGTAGTTAATGCATGTATCTCCAATAAGTCAGTGGAGCCAGGAGAGCAATTCTTATCCTAAGTGGACATACTCTGGCTGGTCACCTGGGAGACACCTAGCCTCTCATGACTTCTTTATTGACAAAGTCACTGCTGACATAGCTGTGAAGACTTGCTGTATTTAACTGTATTTAAACTTCTAATTTAATTCATGAAAAAAAGAGTGTAACACAGCCAGAATCTGTGCATGCTGTGCCATAATCTATGAAAGTCTGTACAGTTAAAACGTGATTGCTGTGTAGTTACCGTTACCAATTACCAGGGCAAGATAGAATGTCTCTTAATTAACTTAATAACCTGATAGGTACATTTAGACAGAGCTAATTAGGACTTTCTTGTAATTGGGCCTATGATTAATAGACTGTGAAGACTGTTTCATTTGTATTAAATGCATGGACACTTACAAGAAAATTAAAATTTGAGCCTTCATTGAATAACTAATAGAGGACTTCAGGATAGCACAATAGTGAAAGATATAAAGAATTCTTTATAAATTATTATTTATAAATTCTGTATATTTCTTATAAATAATTAATATATTAAACTACTACTTTAGACCTGGTATTTTTTTCAAGATCTTTTACAGCCTCATTACATGTGCATGAATCTCTCTTGGAAATATCCACAAATGAACTTTTGAAGTGTTTTTCTTTTAAAGAGTCTAAGTAACATAGTTCAATAAAACTAGTGAATGTAGAAGCATATGAAGATACCTTTACAGGGCATGAAGAAAGAAGAACTGATTTGTGTAGTGCAAGGTAAAATCCTTGAAGCAGTTAAATGAAAGAGCTTATATCACTTTGCTGTTCTTTCTCACTCTGCCTTCAGACAAGGCAGAGCCTAATTTGGGGCAATACAATTGGGAAACAGCAGAAACTGATGTATTCATCTGAGTGCTCTAGTCTGTAGTAACCATGGAAGTTTCCTTTGGCCCCTTTTCTGTGCTCCAGTGTGTCTTGAGGGTGCACAGGGAATTCATAATCACTGACTTCTGAACGGCCTCTTCAGTTGTTACACAGCTGGGAAGAAGAGACTGTGTGGAGTCCACTGATAGAAAAGACAAAAGGACATAGAGTGAAAGGAAGACATACCAGTAGAAAGAAGATAGGAGGAGAGAGATTATGGGTAGTGAACAGTTTATTTGGCAGCATGGAGACCAAATCTGCCATGGCTTTTTATTTGTTGTTATAAAGCACATTGTGCACAAAACAAAAGACTTGCCTTATTTGAATTTTAGAAAACTTAGAAATTTGAGCTAGAAATGTGAAAAGCATAATTAATATTTTTAAGAGACTTGTCTTTATGTATCCTGCATTTCTGTTTTTATGAAGAGTTGAAACTTACCTGATGATTTGTTCATGAAAAAATGAATCTCAGTTTCAGTGATTTTTGTGCTGTTAATGCAGAGGCGTCTTCAGTGAGACTAGTTGGTCTTTTCCCTTTTCTTTTTCTTGTGAAACCTTGCCTACTTAGCACACTGTGAGTCAGATCAGACTGCTGCTCACCAAAAAGGAATTTTATTTTTGTACCTTGTACGCTTCAGTTTTTCTTATTTAATGCATTCACTTTTGTCATCTTTTTTTTTTTTAAAAAAGGCATTTCAAACGTGTGAAAGTATATTTAGAGTGCCATGTAGTATGTTATTCCTACTGTCTATTAAGATGTCACCTGAGCAACAGATGAGATCATCAAATAAGCTTTGGATCATTGAATCAGAAATTTAAATTAGTTAGTTTTGCTAGAGAATGGTGCTAGAATGAGAATACACTTTAGATGACATTCCTGATCTGTAATATCTTTTCACCTCCAGAGAAACGTGTGTGTGAGTGCTCACATTGTACAGTTAATGTTGGTGTGAAGCTTTGTGCTTTTTTTTTGTTGGGTGGCTTGGGTTTGGTTTTATTTTAGTTTTTCTTGCCCCTCAAACCCTTCCACCTGATGGCACAGCCAAGCAACTGAACACAGGCAGCTAGCATATTTCCATGTAATTGCCAATTTGCTGGGAATGACAAAAGTCTCAAAGGAAACATGAACTTGAAGAGCAGAGGTTGAGAGCTGAGCAGATGGAGTTGTGTCCCTCGATGAACTGGGTATCAGAAACTGGTAGTAGGAAAAAGGCAGTGAGTGTCATGGAGCTGTGATCATATTTCTGGGACGTCTCTGACAGTGTGTGAGGCAGAAGGATATGGAAGAGAGATAACACCTTCAGCATGTGAATGTGAATTTACACAGAGTATATGTCTGAAGCCATTGTTATTGGAGTGGAGGTGTTCTTTGCCCCTTGTCCACAGTTCAGGAACTCCATGGAAAGTGGTAAATTTGAGACTGCTTCCAAACTGTGCTTGAAGCAGCTTGAGAAGCAGATTCCTAAAAATTTATTTTCTCCCAATTTGCAGTGGAATACTTGTAGCAAAGTGCTTTGTCTTCCTTAAATGGCCGATTTTGTAACCTGAGTTGCATTTATGTTAATTTTAAGTTGCCATTTTCTTTTAATGACACTCTGAGGGTGCTTGTGGCAAATTAGTTTGAGGCTTATTACACAAATAAGTATTTTTTTTTCTGAACTTCACACTCTTCAGTTTATGAGGATTTCAACAATGTTAAATATTTTTTTCTTTTTTTTTTTTACTTTAGGTATACAGGATTGGTGCAACACATTTGTTATTCCAGATAAAAGTAGCCTCTCTCTACAGTTCTTTTAAATTTTCTAGCTGCTGTCTCAGGATGGGATGATTATTATCTGAGACAGCACAGACCTCTATATCACTCAAGTCTTATTATCAGTATAACAGTAGGTACAAAAAGTGGTCCTTTTTAATAGGATCTAATTACACATCACCTTGATCTTTAGGTTTATTGCTACATCTCAGAAGAGGTAAGGAATCCTGTAATCAGTTTTATTAGATATGTTTCTTTTACCTAAAGACCATTTCTTCTTGCTACAGGCAACTCAGTTATGGCAACAATCAAGAATTTCTCTTATATTGATAGGTAGCCATTATAAAATTTCTCTTTTTTCTGTATTACCTTTTTCAATATTACGTTAATATCGCAATGTATCTTAAGAAAAAAAAAATCAAACTGTGATTCTGAGAAATTTAAATTTCAAGTCAGCTTGGTAACAAGTAACAATAACAGATTGGCACTTTTCCTTTGGTAATAGAATCCTCTGCAGTGGAATTACTACAGCTATTGTGGTCCATTATAAGCATTAGATTACAACTTTCCATTGTCACTAATTCTGCATTTTGGCAGGGAAAAGAATAAAAATTTGCTGTTAGTGTTGCCAAGCAACTAAAATATGAATTACTCCAATTTCTGAATTTTTATTGTATGTTGTATATCGGAAGGTTTCTCGTACCTTGGTAAGAGGCAGTCTAGATGAAGTTAGACTCCATAGCTTCAACAATTATAAGATTAGTAAGTAGCTTAATTTCTCCCTATGGAGTTCCAGTTCAAAACCAAGCACACAGGGTTTTTCATTTCACTGTGGATAAGTATCAAAAATTACATCAGAGAAGATTGTGTCTTCACAAGCCATGTTGGGCATATTTTTTCCATTTTGTGGACAAAGAGAACTTGCTGTGCCTTAATAATCCTGTGTGCAATTATTCATGTTTACTTCTATTTGGTATACTTCCTCTGAAGTATCTTTTCCCAACACACTTAACTGATGGTAATGCTAAGTAACTACTGACATTTGAAAGATTTTTTATTAAATGAAAGTGTGTGGAAAAGATGAAGTGGGGATAGACTTAAGTGGGTATAAATTGTGTTAAGGTTTATGCTTGGGGATAGGTGAAGAGAGAATATATGAATAATTTAGTTGTTTTGGGAGGGTTTTTTTGTTTGTTTTTTTTGTTTGTTATTATTTTGTTCTCATTTTGCTGTACATTCCTGTAGTTTTTTACTCTGTGGAACTTTTTTCATTTTGCAGCAGTAGCCACAGATCTTCTGTAGAACTACATGGGTTTCAGGGTCACCTCACCTGCCCTGAGTCATTAATTTCCTCTCAGACCACAAGCGCAGAGCAGAGTCACAGCTTCTTTCTGGATTCCTAATGTGTTATATGCCTGGGAAGCCAGAAAGCACCTCAGCAGCAATAATGGTGTTTCTTTTTCTGCAGACCTGCACAGCCAAGGTGCAGACCAGCAACTGGATAATACCAGTGGGTGGCATAGAAGACACTTTCCTGTTGACATTGGCTTTGTATCTGTGTCTGCAAAAGTGTAATAAAAAATTTGTTTATTTCTACTATAGTACCTATGAGGACTTGCTTTAAAAACCATCTACCTTTTTGATTAGACATTGGAGTTCCCAGATATGAATGCATATTTGAACCAGACAATTGATCTAGTCTAGATGAGATGAAAAAATCTCAAACTTTTCTGACACTCCAGTTTCCAATAAGAAACTTGGGTGTATTGGTCAGAGAAGAGCTACTTGCAGCTCTGAAGAGGTGCTGGTTCTGAGTGGATAAATGGACAGTATTATTATTTGGGGTAAATACGAACAGGTAGTAGAGTTTGGCTTTTTTAACCTATGTTCCAGTGGATAAGAGCTTGTATAGGCTGAGAACACTTCACATTACAGCACCTCATAGGACAGAGCTAGCAGTAGTTTGAGGAGGTTGATGTTCCAGCTGTTTTCTTCAAATGTGAAAACAAATCTTTCCATTATAAATGCTTGCTTTCTTTTGGTAATTACAGGATTAGTTTAGGTGCAATATCTCACTAATTTTTTGTTTTGGTTTAATTTTCTAAAGGAGTTGATGACCAAGCTGATAACAGAGACACCTGACCAGCCAATCCCATTTCTAATTGATCATCTTCAGTCCAAGCAGGGAAACCGTGGTCAGCTTCAGAGGACATTGTCTGGATCTGCTGCCCTCTGGGCAGAGAGTGAAACATCAGGTATGTTCTGTGTGCTGGAAGGGGCTGGTCTCCAGTATAATGTTGCCACATTTATGTCCATGATTTCCTGGATGCAAATGTAGCTAGTGAACAGGTACTGCTTTATGGTTTTGAGCATGCAGAATAAATTCTGTTTGTCCAGCAGATATTAGAATTTTGATATACACTGCTGTCTGTCAGCTCAGCCTGTATATATATCATGGGAGTATAGATGAGGATTATATAGATCATAGTTACAGATCAGAGTTGTAGCGTGGAAACTGTCCCAGTCTCAATGAGAGAGATTCCCTTGCTGTCCTTTTCCTTTGTTTTCCTTTTCCCTCCCATGGTGTATTTGTGCCTGAGATTAACTTCTATTGAGGTATTTTTTTCAATAATACATATTTTTATATACCTATAAATATATACCAACCCTTAATGAGAAAATGCTATGCTCCTTTATAAACTTCAGTGTGAATAATTTATGATTGTAAATCTTCAGAAGCATTGAAAAAATCTTCTGAAATAGTATCTGCTCTGATTGTAAAGTAGAAGTCTTGATTTTCTTATTCTGGTACTAGCTGCTCTTACAATATTAGTTTTGTGTTTACAAATTGGCTAATGATTTGTTTCAGACTATAGAGCTTAAATAGTTGCTGATAGCCAAAGTGTTAATTTACTGACAAATCAACCATTTATATCAAGTACACAGTTTTAACATAGGAAGTAAAACATGTACATAACATGGACCTTAAGGACTTTTTCATAACAAAAAATAGACTTTTATGGATTAAAAACATTATAATTCCTAAGTTTTGATACTTAAAAAGTGGAATAAATAAAATTAATATAAAAGAAATCAGAAATAAGAGGGGAGAAAAAAGAGCTGTCTGTAATTTGGATTGATATACCTTGGGGTTTTTTTTGATTAATTATTTGTTAAGTCTTTGAAAAACGATCCTACAAATGTTATGATTATCTAACTTGATTCTTTTAACAGAAAATAAAGGAGCAAGAAGAGATTTTAGAAGTTATGATAAACCTTGGCAGGTAAATGCAAAAAAGCCTAAAAAGTCAAAGAGCGACCTTGCTGTGTCCAACATTTCTCCACCGTCACCGGAGTCCAAGTCATGTAAGAAAGTTTCACTACATTAGTAATTTGTGCATAGTTTCCAACCTGTGGTCTGTTTTTCGTTTGGATAAGGTTTAAAATGGAAAGCAAACTGTGAGCAGATGAAATGTCTATATATATGTGTGCTAGAAGAGTTTGATTCTTGCCTTAATCTCACTTGAATTATGAATATTTTATAATGTCCTGTGTTGTCATCCGTAGATAGAAAAGAATTCTAGATAGATTGATTAAAAACCAAACTAATATATGGGTGTCATGCACTAACTGTTTTGTGTTTGGATACTTATTATAGTTTGATGTTTTAATTTGCATTGCCGTTTTGCACATGTAAAATCTGTTCTGTTGATATTGGTCCTAATAGATTTTTTTGTGTGTGTCAGGCAATTCAAAACTATGCATTATAAACAGATACTGTTCAAGGTATGGGAGTAGTGTCAGCAGAACAGGTGTGCCATTCTGAGAATTGCTGAAGGAATCTAAATGTACACTAAAAGAAAAGGCGGAGTAGAAATAGAACATCTGAAGAGAATATTGTCAGCTACCTGTAAAAAATTAGTGAAAATGAAGACAATAAGCCTTAATGAGATATGCTTCCTAGGTACTGGCTATTGAAGAGATCTAATTTTTAAGCTTGGTTCTTAATGTTGGGGTTTTTTCACTAATAAATATATCTACAATATGCATACATATATAAATATAGTTATGCATGCAGGGAATTGTTTGTACAAGATTTTTCTCCAAAATAAATTGAAAAATGATATTTATTTCTATTGACTCTTGTAGCTTTTTGATATTTTTATAATAGCCAAATCTTTATAACTCTGAGTGTGACTAGGTGTACCAGATGAGAACAGAGATATAGTATGCTGCATTAGAAAATTCATTGTCTTTCTTCTAAAATCAAGATGGGAAAGTCTAGACTTCAAAGGAATCAAAGGAATATTGCCTAGTGACCTCACTAAGTCAAAGTAGTACACAGCAATAGGTAAAGTAAATCATGATAAATTTATGCAATATAAATACTGTGCTTTTGAGTGATTAATAGTCTTGTATGTTTATGAAACATTCTTTGCTGAGAATAAATAACAGCAAAAAGTAAAAATGGATGTTAGAAGTAGCTTTGTCCCATTGTACAGGATTTTCTCAGGATTGTTTTTTTCTAGAAATGGAACATTTATCTGTTTCATCTTCATGAAGCATATTCCCTGCTTCAAAAACACTCAAATTTGATCATAAATTCCACTATACCTCTCAATGGGCACATGAGTTTTTAAAGTCTGTTCAAAAGAAGCATGTGGATTTTAATTTATTTTTGAGAATAAATAGAGACATTCAAATAAATGCTTATAGTCACTCAATCTGCAAATCTCAAGATTTGCTGGATAACAGCAATTTATAGATATCCACTGTTAGAAACAGTGGCCAAAAGGTATTGTGAGATGTTCCTGTCATCATACTGTGTTCCTTCCTTCTGCCCTGTGCTTGCTTTTCAGACTCTGTGGTATGTCTCAAATAGCTTTCATGACATCTCCTAAAGATCTTGAGTTCTCTGTCTTTATCCCAGATGGGGGGTTACATCACATCACTCCCCTCAAATGTGTGCCTACTACAAGTTTTGTGCATGTTGGTCCTTAGGTTGTCACATTAGAGGGACAAAGAGGAGGTTAGGCATTCTAAAGTGTCAGGTCTCATTTCAAACAAGGAAATATTTTATACATCCATAAGATGGCTGGGGTCAAGGATCTGTCCTTATGGACTAAAGGACACTTAGTAATACTCTTCAATTGGTAAGACTTACTCTCAAGCTACCCAAGTCTAGAAACAGCGGGTGGGAGTGCAGCTTTGCGTGCAAAAGTGATAGAATTGGGGTGTTCTTAGTGCAGCCATGTAGTCATAAATACATGGCACTACATGGGATTGATTCTAGGTGTGCTGAAAGAGGAGACTAATATCATTTTGAGGCCATTCTGTCATCACTGAAAGGTCATAATGATTGTGGGATGCTCCTGATGATTAGAAAAATGCAAATACCTCATTGATTTTGAGGAAGGGCAGTCTGATCAGCCTAACCTCACCCTCTGCAAGGATTATTGAACAAACTTTCCTGGAAGGTGTTCCTAGTCACAGGGAGGAAAATATGATTTGGAACATCAAGCATGGATTTATGAGACCCTATATGTCTGACCAGATCAACACAGTTGTCCTCTTAGATGAAATAACTGGCCCTGCATCCAAAGAAACAGCAATGGATGTTTCATACCATGACTTTAACAAAACCTTTGTCAGCTTCCTGTAGTACCCTTATGACTCAATTGATAAGATCAACTCACTAAGTGATGTATGATCTGACTAAGATGATGTATGTAAAGTTGACTCAGCTGGTGGATTCAAGGGATTGTGACTAGCAGTGCAAAGTCCAGTTGGAAGGTCTGTCTTTAATGGCATGCTCAAGGGACTGGTACTGAGATTGATGCCATTTAGGAGAATTTCCTAATGCCTTGGATGATGGGGTAGTATTTCTCTCAGATTTGTAGGTGAGACCAAATTGTGGGAAGTGATTGGTATTCTGGATAGTAGGACTGCTATTCAGAGGGATAGGACCAAGGAATGGGCTGAGAGGAGCCTCTTGAAGTTCAACACAGGCAAATTCAAAATGCTACATCATGGATGGAATAACCCTGAGCAGCAGTATAAACTGGGATGTGTGTGTCTAGAAAGTAGCTTCTCAGAAAAAGATGTGGGATGCTGATGGACAAGGACTTGGAATACAAACCAGCTGTGGTTATGTGCTCATGCAGTGCAGAAGGTGACCTGCATACCAGACTGCAGTAGCAAGAGTAGAGCCAGCAGTGTTTGTTTTTGAGGTGGCATCTGAAGTACATTGTGAGAAACAGTGGTGTACTGGAGCAAGTCCTGTGGAGGTCCACCAAGATGATGACAGGGTTGGAACATGTGATGGATAAGAAAAAGCTGAAGGAAATTGGTTTGGTCATACTGAAGAAATGAAAGCTCAGGAGAGATTTCATTATTACCATCAACTAATATGCTGGAGGATGGATGAGAAGGCATTGGATGGGTCAGATTTGTCAATAGTGTTTAGTGAAAGGATAAGAGGAAACAAAAATTATACTGCAAGGGCAGTCAAACAGTGGAACAGGTTGTCCAGAGAACCTGTGGAATTGCCATCACAGGGTATATTTAAAACTGAACTGAATAGTCTGAGCAACTTGCCCTCAATGGACCAGTCTCGGGCACCAGGTCGGTCTAGAAGAGGTCCTTTCCAGCCTAATTGTCCTCTGCTTCCATGCTTTGTTGTTTATGCACTTCTGTTTTTTTTTTTTTCCATAACACTGATTTATTTAAATTTTAATTAATCCTATTGTTTTCCTTACTTACACCTGCAATTAGTTATGTCTACAATATTTTGAAAATACTTTGTGTATTTGAACTACATTTTGTTTTAGTTGCTATCAGAGAGGTTGGTTTCAGACATGTGCCTTTTTACCATATCTTGTTTCTCTTACTTTTTGCTAAATAGTTTAATATTCTTATATTACTCTATATATATAGATATAATCTGTATATATAGATTAATTTTCTAAGTGTTCTTTTGACATTTCTTTCCTTTTGGTTTATGCCAAAATCAGCAGTACCATGTACCCCTTCAACTACACAGATGAGCAAGAATGTTTAGAAGGAATGTGCACACTATATTCCATTTGTTTTGTGCCTTCAGCTTCTACCTCTTGCACTTTTTTTTTCCCAAAGCATCTCCAAAGAGGTAGTAAGGACTCATCTGAGAAATAGAAAGTCTTGGACCAGCTGAGACCTAAAGATTTACTCTCAGATTTGTGTTTAAAAGAAAATAACAAATCCCCACACTCAAAAATCTAAAAAGCATCCCCCAACTGCCAAAACAAACCCAAAATTTAATGGAGTCGATCAGTTCTATTATGTTCTGTTTCAGACTTGGTGTCTTGTGACTGTCTGGTTCGAATGATCCCGTACTTGCACATTTATTCAGAACTGTCATTTAATATAAATCTTTGAGAACATGGGAGTATTTGATTTATTTAATTAGGAAATATATTTTCTCCTTCAGTAGAGTGATGTTGACTGCAGTGTGCAGGTTATTCCTGCACAAATATCTCTTCCTTATGCTTTCAACTTTTTTACTGGAAAAATTCCTCCACTCTCGCCTGCCTATTATGATCTCAGGTGCACCTGGAGCACACAAACAAGTGTTAATATCTAAGCCATCTGACCACTTGTTTGGTGTATGCAAAACCAGAGTTAAGCAGAAGCTGCTGTTGTCTGGCAAGGAAGAAGCTTGGAGCTAGGGGTGTTAGTGTGTATACAAATTAAATGTTTAAATAATCACAGTCTGTATCTGAAGAAAAACAAATTTGGAAATTTCAAACTAGTTTGTGAAACAGAATTTTGTTTCCCAGCTAGCTACTTTTAGGCAAAGTAGGTTGATCTCTTCACCACCTCCATATTAAATCAGATCACAGATTATCCTTTCATGCTGCTTCATTTCAGCATTCTCATCACATCCCACATGCAAGTACAATGTTGTGTGCTTCTAGTTGCTCTTGGTCAGTCTAGGACTGTAGGCCGTCATTCTTTTAGCCTTTTAATATCCAGATACTATGTTGTCGTGGTTTTAAAGCAGTAACTAAAAGACATATGTAAACCAGTTTGGATTTATCACCAAAGAATTCAAATCTGAGTGCTATTACTAGATTTAAATTCATGAGTAATTTTGCGCTCAATTGTATTATACATATTTTTGTTCTTTGAGATGTAAGATGGTCATAAAATGCATTAATGAAATGTTGGATTTAATGAGCAACTGGTCTGATTTTGTCTGCAAATCATGCATTGAAAAGTCTTGTATGGGTAGACAAAACCAGTACTGATCTTGAACCATCATCCAGTAGAAAATAAAGGTGTGCTGATTTGTGGCAGAATTCATAACACTATTATGAATTAATCTAATGTGTTTTTATGGTCAGGGCACACCACCAAAAAATCAGAAATACAGGCAACTGTATCTGTCCAGTCTCCTAAGAGGAGATGATGAATTCCCAGTTCCATAAAGGGAAGCTCTACATCGTTCAATACAAATGCTACAATGTAGATGTAATAAATCTGAATTGTAGGCAAATAATTTCAAGAGGAAGTGTTAAATAAATCTTTCAAATAACAAAGATGAGGTTGAGATGAGTAATGTGATAAGAGATTTGAAATTACTGATAAGATTTTGTGGAATGAGTGAGCATAATAAAGATGAAGGTCAGAGTATAATGAAAGGATTTTGCTAAGTGTGTAGTGACACAGGCATGTAAATGATTAATGACGGACTTCATGCATAGAGAGGAGGATCACATATTTGAAAATATTCCTAAGAAGGGTCATATGGTATTTGTACAGTTCTGAATGCTTCCAATTTCCATTCATTTGAAAATTACCAGGGCTTGTTGATCCCACAGCTGAGAAGATACAAGTTTATATTCTGAAAAAAATCTGTAAGCAAGAAGAAAATGAACTTGAAAGAACAAACATGTGCCACATGATGCTAGTAAATAGATATTGTTTTAGTATCCATTCATTATTTGAAAGACTGGGTAAGTAGGAAGAACTACATCTTCTCTAGAAGTAATACAAAATTTTAGTCAGTTCAAATTTTGTTGAACTTCCCCCTCTGTTTTGATTTCTCAGAATGAGACAAATCCTTGCTGAAACAAATTGTTTTGAAACATAGAAATAATTCATGACAGCATATCTATTTTAGTACCTTTTCACTGAAGTATAGAATGGCTCAGTAGAACACAGCTGATTGTACACCAGCATGAAAAGCAAATTTCCACCATGCCTTTGACTGATTTCCCACTATCCATCTAATGAGCTGCAGTCCAAGCTTCCTGTGTTTGTCAGACATTTCTCTGAAATTAGCAGCCAGGTCACTGTCTTCAGCAAGTGTCCCTACTTTTCAACAAGAGTCTTGAGACTTTCTTTTTCACCTGATATGAGTTGATCCATATACTTGGCAGTTGCTGATCCTAGAAGCTCCACAACTGTCAAGTAGAACTTATATTTAGTTCATCCAGCTTCTGTCCCATGACAAATTTTGCTTCAAAATTGTATGGTTTAATTTGAAAAATTGGTTTTGTTTCAAACTGACCTGGTATCAAATTCCGGCTTGTGGAAATTTTCTGCAGCCTGGAAGCTCCAAGGTTCAGTTAGCTTTTTATATGGTTTTACTATATTAAGTTGTTGCCTGTTTGTATTCTGGTGGTACTGTGAGATTTTTTTGATGTGCTAAGTTCAGCATAAACATAGAAAGAAAAGTCTGTCATACTGCTAGTGAGTGATGCCGTAGAATATAGCATTAGCACACAGAAGGGTGATGGTAAGATGACTGCAAAAGGCCTCAAAAGGAGCATGTGACCTCAATGTAAAACAAAGGTGGGTGAAAATAGAGAGAACTCTTTATAGAATTTATTTTCTAGTTTATTAAAAATTTATATTCACAGTTAGCAATAGTTTTGAAAAATAGTAGGTGGAACATTTTGTTTTCTGTAAGTAAGAAAAAAAAGGATGAAAAATGCTGAAGTTGTGCTGTTTAATTTGTACATGCTACAGTCTGTGAATGGAGTCAATTTTTGTTGCACAAGAATTTATGTAACTTTGGACTTAGCAGTTCTTAAACCAGGGAATTATAAAATAGTGTTTGAAATTTTTAAGTATCAACAGAAATTACAAGCTGATCATCTGAGTAAAGACTGCACATGTTCCAATACCTTAAAGCCTGTATGTATTTACTGGGAGCCACTGTAATTCATTATTTCCATTGTCCTGAGAAGGAAATATATTACTTGCCTTTTTTAAGCACAGAGCAGAACAAGACTCTGACATTCCAACTTGCTTCTCTCTTCCCTTCTCCTTATTGAGGGTTCTTGTGTCCCTTTCCTTCAATTCTTATCTCTGTAGGTCTTTTTAAATGTCTCTTTTGTCTTCTGTCTTTGAGATTGTCTGTAATTGCAGTCTAATGTATTAACTTCCTTAATAGCCAGGTTCCAGGTTCTGGGTGCTACAGATCAGGATATACTCTGGATTGTCAGACTCTATAGATATCTGTTTTGAAGATGAGTTGGTTTTTGGAGTTGGTGCAAGAGGTAGAATCATGTAATTTGTGAAAGAAAGACTTGAACATAACTTTGTCCCATTACTTTACCTGGAAAAGGTGACTATTGACTTAACTCTATAAGGGAAAGTTGAAGTTGATGCAAAGTGGAGCAGATTCTATTTTCACACAGGGAAGTCAGCATTAAGGCAAATTTCAATACCTAGTTATTTAAAACATTTTGTAATAGCTATCAGACTTGATGTCTGAACATGATTTCCTCCTATCATCATAAAAGCACTCTGAAGTTCCAAATTATCACAAAACCACCTTTTTAGCACAATCTGTAGGAGTCTGTTAGTTGTCTTCTTAGCATGTAGTGAAAATGATGTTTATAAGCATACATTATTTTGACATACACTGTCAAAATAGTAAACAACAATTTTGAAGCTGGCCAGGATATATTAGATATTTTAGGCTTTTCTTTGAAGTTATTTATAAGTGAGTGGTCAGCGACTAGTAAATGGTGGTTGGTAAAAATACAACTCGTCCTTTCTGGTAAAAAGGTGGACTATACATCATCATCTTCCTACCTGTATGAATGTTATGCTGTGTTTGGAGAAAACCCAACTGTTGAATTTCATGGCAAAACAGAAGCTCACTTACTTCTGAACACTGGCAAAAAGAACATGTTAAACTGCAGTTCTAGAAACAGCACTGTTTTTGTTTTCATTTCTACAAATTGTTCAAAATGTTCACATTGTTCAGTGAAGTTCTGTTCATTGTGTGTTCTGCATATCTCAGACACTCCTCTTCGTTGTAGGTAAACTTAGCAATTGAGATAGTGTTATTTCAAAATTAAAGGCTTTGGTAATAGATAATGAGCTCAGGTGTGTGCTTCCCAAAGGCTGAGTTTGTTTAGGTAGTGAAATGAAGATTAGAGGCTGTACAACTTGAATGATAAGGACTTACTTTGTTTCACTGTTTTTTATGAAATGTGTTATCTACACTTTATGATTTTTTGAAAAAGAAAAAATGTTGTTTTGAAGCTGTATCTAAAATACTTTTTTTGATTCTTGATAAAATAACTAGGAAAGCCAGAAGTACCAGTTACTCATTTTTGTTTTGACGTTTTTTCTTATTGACCCTTAGGCCACACAATTCTATTTTGTTGTAAATGAAATACCATCATGTGCAATAGTTTAAATACATTTTTTAAATTGCATTAGTAATAATTCAATTATTAAATGTTAATTATCTTGTTTACCAATTCATTCAGTTGCAAGAATAATTCAGTTATGCATTTGTTCATAGATACTTTTACTTCACATTGACCAAAGGAAGTATTTCCAGCAGTTAAAGTAAAGGATAGTTAAGTAATTTCCACCGAAGATACTTGAGCTTGTAAATTCACTGTGCAGATTTTTTTCTACTGTAGGAGTGTGCAGTACCAAATCTAAACTTCATCTATATATCTGTGTATATTTAGTGCCAAGGTCAATAGAGCATCCTAAATGGGATTGGAAGACAAAACCGGAGAACCATGATTTTGATGAACTAAATCATATTCTTCAAGAGAGCAAAAAGCTTGGAAAAGCCCTTGAGAATCTGTCTCGCAGTAAGTTGTTTGATTTTAGTTTCTTAATGTAACCATGCGGCCTGAATTGTAATTTAGAAGTATATATTTCAGGAAAGTGGTCTTCTATTCAATGAAGACCAAGGTCATTGACATCAGCAGTTACACTCCCATTGATAAGGTATACAGATTATCTGAGATAATTCAGGAGCTCTCCTGGAAACTGAAACTACTACCCCTGCACTTCTTTTTCTTGCATTAGTTTTCTGCCAGTTTACTGAGCTGAGTTAGCTTATAAAGAGATCAACACAAGAGGCTGGTTCAATGAAAATGGTGGGAACATGCAACAGGGAGATTGCTCCTTTGTGTGGTAGTTAAATGGGATTAACCTTTGTATGACCTGTACCTCATTGATGGAGTTCAGACCTGTTATTGAAAAATATTTAGCTGTTTTGTATCCTTGATTTCTTTGACCTTCTAGTTTTCCAAAGAAATTAAAATATTTTAAAGCATCTCAAATAAATACTCAGAAACATGAGATACAGTTATTTCATAATAAACCGCATATATTATCCCGTAAACAGTATTGTAATGAATAGCTCTGAGGGTTACTGGATATAATCAGAGATAGCTGGTCTTTTTTTTTTTTTCTTTTATTTTTTTTTTCTTTTCCTTTTGCTTTCTTTCCTGTAGAAGAGAATTCTGAAATACATTTGTGGGAGCAAATACTGCTAACAATTTTTAAAGTATGAAATGATGACAAGTTCTGTTTGCCATGCTACATGAAAACTAGATGTGGCATGATACTTGTGTGAGAAACATTTATTCCTTCTCTCATTAAGTTTTTATTCCTGGCAGTTCTTGATTCACTAGAGAATTTACAGATAGTGAGGTCAGAGACAGAGCTAAATGAGGAATGGAAGATTTGTTTAGTAATGAATTTTGAGATTTAACATTTTTCCAAATAGTACCAAATATCCAAAACTAGTTTTCCCAAATCATACTCTTCCAAATGTTTTAGGTTGATCACCACAATTATATTCTGAGCAATTTTCAAACTTGTATTATAGTGGTATAGTTATGTATATAGTTATATAGTTATATATATTTACTTTTCTAGTAAATTGGTCTATCTGCCTGTAACGAGCTAAACCAACTCTGGTCGACATCTCTTATTTGCAGCCTCACTATTGCCTGACTGTGATGGATGTGAGTGTAGGTTTCAAGCTTTTCTCCTTTAGAGACTTGTAGGGAAGGTATATACAGATACAGAAACAATTATTTTGAATTTCAGAAAGGGTTATTTAGTCACTCTCTGGAGACACAAACCAATCAGGTGTGAAAGTTCAGTGATTAATGCCTAAATCCACTCTTCAATCCTACGTCTTCGTCTTTCCTTCAGAATATTGTGAAGTTTCCACTTTTACCTAGAACAATACCTATACTTCCTTACATCTAAAACAGATTTTGCAGCATTCTGTACCTCTCCTTGCCCCACAGTTTTCTAACTGGAGTGTAAAACTTCAGCTCTTCTGGGTCCTACACTTGGACTGGTTGAATGTACCTGATCACCATTGTTGGAGGCTGTTTTTCATAGCTATTTCTTAAAACATTCTTCACTGTTTCTTGCTAGTACTTGATGCTTTCTGGTGGTTTGTCAAGATAATATGGAATTTAAATCCCATCCCCCAGAGTGCTTTAAATCACTCGCAGCATGATAATAAGTGATAATTCACTTTCATGAATGTGCTCTCTATTTCTTCATCCAGATCATTAATGGAAATATTGTCAGACCTCTTCATGATCCCATTTCAGATCTGACAACCAGCCCTTGAAAGATACTCAGTAAGTGTGTTTTTTCCCCACCAGATGTTATTCTACCTTGCAGTGTTTTCACGTAGATTGTAATTCTCTATTTTTTTTTCACTGAAGCATAATCTAGGATAGTAAACAGTGTCTAAAAGCTGGAGTATTTTGCATCTGCTTCTTCCTCTTATCCACTAGGCAAGTTTCCCAATTGAGAATGCAATTAGACTAATTTGATATGATTAGTTCTCAATAAATTCATGTTAGCTCATTCTTACCACCTTTCTTTTCCATTAGATGTTGATACATTATTTAACAGTTTTGTCTATGATTCTTGCTGTTGTCTGATTTAGTCTTGGTGGTTGGTAGTTCCCCACATCTTCTCTTTTTCTTTTAAAAAGATATGTATTTGCCCTTTTCTGTCCTCTCTGTTCCTGAAAGACAGTTGCTAATGGATTAGAGGTTTCTTCAGTTAAATGTTTTAGAGTGAGTTTCACAAGAGTCTGCTAACTTGAATGTATTTAAATCACCAACATATCTTTCAGCTTCCCTTGTCTGGCTTGCAGTTTTTCCTCTTAAAACCGCTACTGTTAAGCATCTGGCTGCAATTGATTTTTTTTTTTTTGGCAAAGACTGAAGCAGGGAAAGTATTGAACACTGGGAATTCTTTGTATCATCTCTTACTTGCTTTCCTTCTCTTTGATGTAGTAGTTCTGTATTTTAATTTATTATCCTTTTCTAGTGTATTTATAGTATCTTTTCCTATGGCTTTTTATGTTCTGTTATAGTTGTTAGTTACTCTGCACTTTAACCTTTTTTACTTGTTGGTGTAATTTAAACACTTGTATCAGATTAATTCTAAGCTGTATGCCCTTGTTTCTTGGTTTTGTACTTCTGATTTTCACTTCATTTCATAAAATTAAAAAAACCCTTTGCTATTATTTCTTAAATGTAAGCATGGTATTAAAAAATCAAAATGAAAAATGTGAAAATTTTGTAAATAGAGAAAAGGTAGAATTTTGAAAATAAATTAATTTTATTGTTCTCACAGAGATAGAATGTAGATTGCACATAGGAAATATATTAGAGGGCTTCAATTAAAAGGTCTAGGACTTTAAAAGTATAAGGTGCATGAAACTCATTCTATGCTGTACCCAAATAAACATCCCATGTGGTGAATTTTAGAAAAGCCATCACAAGATCCCATGTCTACCTCTCCTGATGCTTGTTTCAGGCAGTCTAATTAGTGCTTTTGTTTCCACAATAATGCCATGAGTTTAGTGCTGCATTTGGTACTAATCTTATTTTGAAGTGGTGTGGGACAGACAATGGGCTCAACAGCTGAGTACACAAATAATCAAAATGTACTATTAATGGCTTTTTACAGCACCCTCTCTCTTTTTCTTCAGTATTTTAACAGTGAAGAGTGACACATGAGATGAAATATTTGAAGTTAAATTCATTTTCATCAAGTCCTGGAATTTGTTTACATTTTGAAGATAAGCTTTGGATCTTTTAGTGAATTTCCATGACTTGATTGCGTGTTAGGCAGTTGACATTAGCCTGTGAAATAAATTCTAGTTTCTATTGCTTCATTTGCTATGCAGTCTAGAAAACCTGCTTTGAGACAAACTTGTGCACTTCATGCAAGATTAGAATTGCCTGTAAGATTTGGAAGGTGAGACTCGGGCACTTAGATGTTTGGTGTCTTCTATATTCAGCCCTAGTGATAAAAACTGAACTTGGTTTTATTTGGACCCTTTCTCCCAACCCCTATCAAGAGTGAGTAATTCTGTGCTTTAGTAGGTCTTAGAAACCAAGACTTCACACTCAGAGTTAAAAGTATCTTAGGAGTTTTGAGAGTCTGGAGAAGGTTATTTTTTGTAATTATGGTCCAGTTGTGGTGAAGCTTGCTGATTTAAATACACCGTTTTTCAGAGGCTTACCCACATGGGAGAGCTGGATTTTGTTTGCTTCTTCAATCATCTGTATGTCATTGAACTGGATTTGGAGCTATCAAATCACGTATTTAGGGAAGATTTTGGTTTATAAAGCGACTCACATGAATATTCTGCGTTTCCCTTGTGCATGTTAATTTTCTTTTATTGCAAGGTCTCCTACCTTGATTGCTGTCATCCTTCTTCCTGTTCTGATCAAAAGGAAGAAAAGTTCCATCCTGTTTCAAATGTATGCTCTTGTATTTCACCTTCTGGCCAGTTTGCCTTTAAACAGAATTAAAATCTGTACAGCTAAGGATCTTGCTAATGAATATGCCTTTGTCTTTCCCCCATTTTCTGAGGATGAAAGAATAGATAACAAGATATGGAAACCAGTGAATTATGAGAGTTTTGAATAGGGGGAAATTGAGGACTAAGTTAGTGAGATCATGCTGCAATTAGGTGAGAAGTCTGCATACTTTATGAGCAACTTTGCATCTTTTATATGAACAATTAAGGATTAGGGTGCATATTGAAAATGTTTGTATATTGAAGGTGCTGGGAACTGCATTTGATGAAAAAATATCTTCTGCTATGAGATAGATACTCTTTCATAATCACAAATAGCCTTTTAGTGAAGATAATTGACATTTTGTTAATAGTGTTTGAATGCTTGTTCCGGCCAGGTGTACGCTTCAGGTCAGAGGGGAAGAAACAAATTTATCATGCTTTGAATTCAGTTGACATTCTAAGGCAAAAAATGGTACTAAGTTATCATTTACCAAAACTGTTTGATAATCAATCCAAGTCAGTTTCAGGTTATCCCAGAAACAATGGTATCTATGTGTAAGCAACAGGAGAAAAATCCTCTTCTGTTTCTTAATTTTGAAGGGGACTAATCAGTAAACAATCAGTAAACAAGAAAACCTTGGTTTTCCATCTAGTAGGAGATATTGCTGTAAATCATAATGAATTATAGAATCACAGAATTGTTAAGGTTGGAAGGCACCTCCAAAAGGCATCTGGTCCATCACTACTGCTCAAGCAGGCTCACTTAGAGCCAGGTGTCAAGGATCTTAAATACCTTCAAGAATGAAAGATCTCCAAGTCCCTCCAGAATATCTCAAAGAGTTATTTTTCATAATGTTAGAATCAGTTAATGTCGTTTATAGTTGTGTTAAGAAAGGCAAGCACAATCTTACCTCTTTAAGAAAAATATAAAATAGTAAAACGTAAAAGTGTATGTTCTGTTTATTTTTTACAGGGAAGATAAGCAACAAGAGTAGAAATCTCATAACTAGAAGGGTAGAACAAGTTCTAAACAAAATCACAATATGTTAACAAACTGCTAAAATAATGTCCTCAGTTTTGTGGATGAACCTGCGAGTATGTGGGATGTGAGATGCTTTATATATACATCATGAGCTACTTCAATGTATTTAGCAGTCTCTGACAAACACATTAGAATGAGGTTTCATTTAGAAGCTTCTACACTGTAGGAAACTATTAATGATTTACATTCCAGTTGTGGAAAATGAATTTCAATTGAATGCCACTAAAATTTATTGAAACCAGACATTTCTGGTGGTGGTGATCATGATGCTTTAACTGTAAATGTATATCTTTTGGACACATAACTAGACTTTTGTCAATTGCCTTATGAGGGGCACTGTTTTAGGACATAACACGTTACTATTTTTCAATTGTATATAGTCGATGATCTAAAATTGACACAGGGTCTATAAAGATGACTTCCCTATTATCTGTTGATCATCTAGCCCTAAATGTGTTCTGCTAACTGAACCACAAGACTAGTCATCATGTAGAGGATTTTTCCCTTCTTCTCTTCAGTCTGAACTTTAAAATCATGTTATTTTTGCATGAGATCAATGCTTGTGATTTATTTTGAGATCAACATTTTTAGATAAGCTCAATCAAACCTTTAAGGAAGATAATTTTATCTCAGTACTACAGCTATTATCTGATACTGCCTTTGCTCATAAAATCCACTTGCTTTTAGTATGATGTATGAGTAATAATACAAAATAATATTTTCTGAGATTGAAAGAGGAACAATACGAGCATAAATATTACTCTTCAATTATAAACTGGGGCATGTATGGAAAGGAGATCACTGCTACTTTTCTTGCAGATGTTTTAATCACCTTTGTGAAGGTATTTGCCATTCTGATCCAATCTCCCTTAAGTTTCAGACTAGAGTCTCTTTTTGAGTTACCTTGTTCTTTGCTTTAGTATTTGGCTTGCTAGAAGTTTCTCTAATACTGCTGCAGAATTGGGATGTGAGTGGTTGTCATCTCAGATATGGAACTTTCTGGTTCCTAGTACAAGGGAGTTGGCATTTGTTAAGCAGCAGAACATGAGCTATGACTCTGTCCTTGGCTACTGAACGCTGTGGGCTGCCCGTCATAACCAACCTATTGCAGTGTACACCTTCCCTTAAAGAGTTCTTAATTTTTGATTATTCTCTTCTGTGATGACCTTGGCCTAGGAGAATTTCTGGGACAAGATATTTGTTGGGTACTTTGCATTTTATTTCTGTGTTTGCATAATTCATTAGTCACTAAACCTAATCCTGAAACCTGTATTCTCCATTGGAGCTGCTCAGAAATTTGGATATAGGTATTCTGCAAGTCTGAAGCAGAGATTATTTTGGTAAGAATTAATTATTTTTATTTTTTTTAAAGCCAATATGAGGAGGAGGGATTAAATCCGTGTTTTCTAGATTGTAACTGTAAGATGTATATTGTGCTCCTATGTTGGTGCCTTGAAGATGATAGTTTCTCTTGTTTTAATATGGCCAAGTGTTGGGAGGAATATTATCCTTGTTCAAGATAGATACCACTACAAAAAGTTTAAAGTTGCTTCGTAATATGTTGACATATGCTCCTCATTGGTACTCTGAGGTTTCATTTCAACATGCCTTCACAGAAAACCTCTGAGTTACTAGTGGGGGAAATATGTCTAATTTTGAAAGTGATGAAATGATTCTCTGTAGGTAAAAGAATGATATAAGAATGTCTATTTTGACAGTCAGTACTGTCATAATACAAAAATATTTTAGAGTTCCTACACAGAAATGAGTGAGATTTTTAGGTTTTTGTGTAATTTTTCTAGGAGAGGAATACTTTGGTGCAACCAGTGCAACCATTTTATGTCGTACATAATCCAAGAATGGTGTGAAATAGTTTCAATTTTCCTTGTTTTCAATACATGGTTCATACAGGTACAGGGACTAGAACATACAGTGCTGCCTGTTGCAGTATGGCACAAGGTTTTGCCGTGGGAATGCAAGCATACCTAGATGGCCTGTCCCACCAGTAAGAAGAACATAAGCTTCCCCTGAGAATTTGGAGTTGGAGAGTGCATTGGGGCAGTGGACTGCTGGACACTTGATACATTGATACAATATTTCTGTGTTTGTGCTCAAAGTTGCAGGATTAATAATGGTAGAATAAGAATGCTGATTCTGTCCTGGAGTTTGTTACAGAACCTGTGATATGCACTATGAGGTTGACAGTCCAGCCATACAGAAGTTCCCTGGCTTAGACTGATCCTGAGAATGAATTTTGACAAGTTAGTCAGAGTTGCATTGAGGTTGTCTTAGTATGTCTGAACTTTAAATGTCAAAAGCCATGTGTCAAATCCAGAAAGCTTTGTTTGGCAGGTAGGAAAACTGGCTATTGGGAGCTCTGTGGCCATCTTCTGGATGCTTAGGAAAATGCATAAATATTTCCTTGAATATTGAGTTAAATAATGGTAGTCTGTTATACATTAAAGTAGTAGCATTTTATTTTCTTACAGTTGGATGCACATAAGTTTTCTCAGGTGTACATTATGCCTTTAGATAAATGTAAGTCTTTAAAAAACCTTCAACAAAATTTTATTTTGTGTTATTTCTTCCTTTAATTATTTAAGGACCACAAATAAAAGCAAAAATGGTAGATATCTCTGAAGTCCCAAAACTTTCATTCTTACCAGAACAGCAGATCTGTAATTTTAGGTGAGTATAGCATATAAAAATATTGCCAGATTTTAAGCTACTGTAAATCTGATCATGCCATTTCATATAGAATCATGGAATGATTTGAGTTGGAAGGGACCTTAACGATTATTTAGTTCTTCCCCTTTCCATGAGCTGGGACACCTTTCATTAGATCAAGTTGCTCCAGGCCCTGCATAACCTGGGAACACTTCCAGGGATGGGATATCCACAATAACTCTGGGCAACCTGTTCCACCGTTTCACCATCCTCACAGTAAAGAATTTCTTCCTAATAGTCTTCATTTTAGTCTGAAGCTGTTATGCCTTGTCCTATCACTACATGCCCTTGTGGAAAGTCCTTGTACAGCTTTTGGTAGCCCCTTCTTAGCTACTGGAAGGTGCTATAAGGTCTCACTAGAGCCTTCTCTTTTCCAGGCTGAAAAACCCCCTCTCTCAGGCTGAGCAACCCCAACTCTCTCAGGCTGTCTTCATAGTGGAGGTGCTCCAGCCCTCTGAGTGCTTTCATGACCCTGCTCTGGACTTGCTCCAGCAGGTCCATACCTTTCTTTTTTGGGGGGCCCCAGAGCTGGACACGCTTCAGAGGGGGTCTCACAAGTGTGGAGCAGAGCCAGAGAACGCCCTCCCAATACTTGCTGGCGACAGTGCTTTTGGTGCAGCCCAGGGTGTGGTTGGCTTTCTGAGCTGCAGGTGCACATTGCAGAGTAATGTCAAGCTTCTTGTTCACCAACACTCAGAAGTTCTTATTCCCAGGGCTGCTCTCAATCCTTTCTCTGCCCAGCCCGTACTTGTGCTGGGGAGTGCTCTCACCCAGGTAAAGGACCTTGTGTTTGGCCCAGTTGAACTTCTGTGCAGTTGGCACAGCTGCCCCACCTCTCAGGCCTGTCAGGGTCCCACTGGATCACATCTCTTCCCTCCAGCATGTCAACTGCACCACACAGCTTGGTGTCATCAACAAACTTGCTGAAAGATCCACCCACTAAAGCCATGTCTCTCTAGATTAGATGGATTAGATGGATTACAAGGTTGTTGTACAGGACAGTGTTAAATGCTCTGCACAAGTCCATGTAGATGACATCAATTGCTCTTTTTCAAAAAGACCTGAACTTGTGTGGTGCCTTTTGTTTTGAAAATTAATTTTATGCTGTTGAATAGAGAACACCAAAGTCTAAAAATCACTTTTCAAAGAGAAATAATATCACTGAGTGGAGACATTAGTTATTGAATAAATAAAACTCTACTCCTAAGAAGGGCATATGCAAAAGGTAGTCATTATAAAGACATGGAATTGTTATTAACTGTTGTAGTTTAAGGTCTGGTGGTTTGGAAGATACCAGGATGTAACGGAAAGTTAGTAAAATCCCCTCTCTCTGTTAGGATAGTAAAGTCTCCTGCAATTAGCCAATAGCACCTAATGGTGACAAAAGCAGATGGGAGTAACACAATGACCCTAGGTTACAAAATGTTGAATTCCCCTGCAATAAACGCCATATTCACCATCCATCACATTGGTGCTGTGGGTTATGGTCCATGTGGCCAAGGAGGGCCACCGTGCTGGCTTCTAATTCAGGGTGCTTGCCTTGCTTGAAAACAGCAATTAACGATGTTCAGTTTTATTTAAAAAGATATTTCATTTCCTGGTAAGCTAGAAATGAAGCAAAATGTCCTAGTAGAAAACCTGTACTGTGGAAGATACTTGTTCTAGACTCAGAAGGATTTATTTTATTAAAATATGATACAAATGTTTTGAAAGGTGGTGTTTACATCAAAGAAGATGCCATAACACTGTACTGATCTACATCTTTAATCTCCATGCTTACCATTGTGCTGCTGTAGATTGTCATAGGAGTAGAAGACTGGGAACAGAAATCTAGGATAGCCGTGTAAGGCAATGGTCTTAATAATCCATGCTAGTTTTAAGAGGCACGACAAACAGCTGATTTAGTATTTTAAATATAAAAATCTCTAAGGTAAATGGCTAATACAGCGTGAGATAGACTTTTTAGGCAATCTGCGTAAAGTAGACATGTTAATAGTAATTGAAGCATAATAAGTATTAATACATTACATTGTTATTACATAGCTTGTTAGATATATTTCATTTAATCATAGTATGCCAAACGTTTCTTGCAATCAGACAGTACATTGTTCTTCCAGTCCTCTTCAAAAACTAAGCTAGTGACAGAATGAGTGTTCCAGTTGAGAGAGGCTGTGCTAGCATTAACAGCCCCTCTCCAGATTTGTTGCTGATCAGAGATGGCAGTAGTTGTGGCTGTGGAGCATTTCTGAAGGACTGTGGAAACATGTTCATACCAATTATTTCATTGTTCAGCTCCCTTACAGCATAGAGGGTTGTTACATGCTGAAGTAGAAACAAGTGCCCTGAATTTGTCTGTGTAATTCACCAGACAACTGAGTGGGATGGATACTTGTGATGCCTGATCAAATTTCAGCACCAGTAACTACTTGTAAAAGGGAGAATTTTTTTAAAGACATGAAATTGGCAGCTAGCTACCTAAATAATTACCACATTAAACTTTGTCCATGAGCCTTAGCTGATGGTGGGAAGCAAACTTCTCACCCCTTTAGTTGGAATGGTTAGTAAGAGTGGTTGGTCTATTGTATAGTTGTCAATCACATTATGATATAAAACTATGGCAAACATTGTGAGAAACAGGTAAAGCATACTCCTTTATTTCTGGAGAATTTGCCTTTGACATTGGAAGACCTCTCCCAACAAAGGCAGGAGAGCAGTTTTAACAGTCACTTTGTTATCTGCTGCTCGGTATCTTGCAGCAGTGCAGTGATGCTGCAGCTTTAAAACTTCCATTCTCTACATTCATCATGCAGAGTCAGGCTTTGAATGCTCTAAGCTCAGGGAAGTCAGAAATAGTTGTTCATCGTAACTTTTATTCTAACAAAGCCATAGATTTAAGGTTGAATAAATGAAATGCGTCAGTTTTTCTGGTGTTAAGAGTTTTTTGTGATTAGGATTGAGTTTTGATGGAAAAGGTAATGGTTTGAAGAAGTGACTAAATTGTCAAATTAAAAATTTTTAGTGTATGGACATTTTGGCTATATCTATGAATGTTTTGCTTAAAACTGCAATATTTTCATTTAGTAGTTTCATGGAATGGGCTTTCCCTTTGCCTCTAGTATTCTGTGATTTTATAATGCTGTTTTCCTATTTAGAGTACATGAAAGGTAAATGAAAACAATTATAGAAAATGCAGAGAGTATAATCAATTACTTTTTGTCACCTGTACGAAGAAGTGACAAAAGGGTTTTCTTTTTGAAAAATGCTGATGTCTGAATAGTAGCAATTACGTGAACCGGAGATAGCAACCCTTGTTATCATTTCTTTATAGAAATTCAACTATTTTAAGTTGTCAGTGTATTACTTGAAAATAAAGTAACTGACAATACAAATAGGTATTTGACTACTGAAAAGTCATTAGTCTGCTAAGGGTTAAGAAATTAACAGATATCCTAAATGCTCCTATACAATAATGGTGACTGTCTCTAGTTGTCTTCTCACATCCCACAGGATGCGGGATTAAGGTTTCTTTGGTTGTTTTTTTCTTTTTTTTAATATTATCGTAAATATGCAAGGGCTTTAATTTTTTGAGGAGTTATTTTGTGAAGGCTGGAGTGCATATTATTCCATCTGAAATCTGTGCCCAAAAAAATGATGTTGCTATTGGGATTTTCTGTCTACTGCACACAGGGTGCAAATCCCCCTCCTCTCAAAGTCAGCCAAGACATTCTGTGAGTTTGACAATTGCAAAGAAAATTGTTAAGAGTTGGGCACACACTGACTGTGGTGCAGTAGTGTCTTGGAATGAAATAAGTGTTTTTACATCCAACATTTTTTGGGGGTTATTTATCCTAGTTTCTGCTAATCGAGTTGTGTTATCATTGACAAAAAGAGTACTGTTAATATTAATGAGGCTCAAGACATAACAAAAAGGTCTGTGTGACTGACATGGTAAATACCACCTCCAGAAGAATCACCATGCTCAAATTTTTGTATCAAGCTCCTTAAAATGTTTCTTCCCCAGAATCCTTTTTATTTTCTCTTGATGCCACATTAGAGAGAGCAAGCTAAAAAGAGTTTGCAGGTTTAATTCTGTGATTGCAAAGAACAAAGATTTCTGAATTCGTAAAGTTTTATTTTGGCAACATGTCCTCAGAAGCTGCTAATTCTCTACATGCTTGTCTAAAAAATACAGTTCATTTTAATGTCTTGCTACTGTTTCCAATTTAGTAAAGAAGAAATTTGAGGCATTCTGGTCAATTCAATTACTCAGTTCAGTCTCTTCTCTAAATTGAAAGTAAGTTCTAGGGAACAATAGGACTTACACAAAGCATTTTAGTAAAAGCACGCTCATTTGGATTATGGATGTTTTAAAATTTAATGTCTTATATGTAATTTAATCAGAGAGGTTAAATATAGTAGTGTGTACTGTTTTATCCATTTGTTACTTTGTACTTTTGATAGGCTGATCTTTGATAGGCAATTGGGTAGTAAAAAGCATTTGGCAATTTTTGGAACATATTTTGGAAATGACAGGATTGTCTTTTATATTTTCTTTTACCATACTTTAAAAAATGTATTTTTAAGAGGCAAGTCAATACAAGATAAAATTGCCCTTCCGTCCATTCCCAACTTACAAATACCTATTCACAGGGATATGTGAAAGCAGAAGAAAAGGGTACCAATCTTCAATAGGAGGAATTAAGCCTGTATCAAAACCAAATAAACTATATTAACATTGTGGAAATTGCTGAGAAAAAGAAGTTTGACTGTTCAGACAGTATATGTGGTTGTAGAATGGATTGACCTTGGTTATGCAAAATGCATCTATATGATGGAGAGCTGGTTGATGGAAGCCAGGTTTTCAAAGATTAGGTGAAAAGAAGCTTGAATTAGTTTCTTACTACCTACAAGAGTGCAGTTATCTTCTTTCTAGAAGATATTAAGTTGGGATTGAAGAAATTCATTACACACTCAAGTCTGGTTGTTGCAACCTGGTTATTATATTCTATGGGCATTAATGTTGTGTCTGGGCTAAAGAATAGTCTGAAGTTATTAAAAACGGGTTAATTGCAGTGAGGGATGGAAGGATTAGTCAAAACAGAACTTTTTCAATTTAATCCAAAGTACTATTGAATTATTATAAATACATTTTTAACTCCTGCCATATTTCTGATGTGTTGACGAGGTCTCTATAATTGCAGCTCTCTTAGCACTTTGTTCCTTTAAAAACAGAAACTGCTGTAAGGAATTCATCTAAACTGAGAATTAGCCAAATAGAGTTGTGGATGAAAGGCACAGTAAAAAATCCCAGAGAATTAATGTAGTTATGATATACCAAATAGTATAGAGTTATATATGTATATGTTTATATATTAGTTTATACTGCTGCAGTCTTTAGTGTGATTTTAGAAAGAGTAACACACTACTCAGCTGATAATACATATTTTGCAATATCTTGCATTTTGTCAACGGAGATGTCTTGATAACATGATATGAGATAGAAAACAATTTTCAAGTGTGTGTTCTTCCTATGTATGGTTACTTCACTTATTTTTACCTCCAGGAGAACACAAGTTCTTGTTCAGAGGATTTAGGAAATGTTTTGCTTTCTATTGAGAAATTTTACTTTATTCTCTTAAGTTCCACCTGGTTCTATAGGATCATTTCCACTTTGTATTGTGAAGAAAGAGAGAAGAGAAATGTCCATATTGCCCTGTAATTGCAGCATGATGTGTTATGCATGCTGGTCAGGGTGAGATTTGCATAACAATGTTTCTATTGGTAAATCTGATATTGCCGATTTAATTTTAGAAAGCAGATACAAGTATGCTTAAATTTGTTGTCACTTTACTGGCGCATCTGCCATTTTCATTTCCATAGTTTTTTGAAAAGTCATTTTGATAATATTGCAGCTGAGGAAAATGAAGAGTCTATTCTTTCCAGGCAATTTCATTAATGGAACAAAATATGATACGTTGTATGGTACAGCAGCATGCAGAGAGCTGTATGTATAGTTTTCAGATTTAACTTTACTTACCACATTAAAGATATGCATAGAAAGCATTTTTCTAATTTATTTTTTTTTAATCTGTTTTGTTTTCAGGCATTGCTATTTCTGATGAACTCGATAAGGTAAGATTGATAAAAGGTGTGTAGTGAGCAGTACAAAGAGACAGATGATTATGATAAGGCACATGCCACTGTCCTGGCATACATGCATCTGTTCTGTTGGGTTCAGAGGAAGTTTGGGTATGGAAAGCTATATGGGTAAGTACAATATATGTAGATACATTAAGATCTTGACCAAGGATGGGCTGTCAAGTATGGAAAAAAAAAAGTCACTGAATTTAAGAGACTCTTAATGAGACCATGGAAATACTTTTGATCTTGACACCATCTTTGCTTAATACAGTCTTTTGGATTACTTTGTGTACTTTTGGAAACATTTAGCCTTGAATAACTTTTATTCATGAAATTGAGTTCTGCATTCCCAGATATGATTTGTGAGGCTATTTAGAAATTATTTTTACTGCCTAGATTTACACAGGAATGCACAAGGCTTAAATATCAGTCTTTACCTCCTTGCTGAATGCAAAAATGATCTCTTCTGTTCTGGCCATTTTTGATACCTTACGCAGTTAACATGAATTTTAGTTCTAGATGTAATAAATTCTACATTGAAAGAGTAATCAAGCTAGGTTTACTTAAGTACTTATGAAAACAGAACCAATTTTTCTCTCGCTTTTCAGCAGTGATCAGCAGTGTGCTTCTAGTGCCAAGAAACTTGTGTTGTTTTCTTGGTGTCAGAAACCATTGCTGTCAGGAAAATGAGTTCAAAAGGTATATAAGATACAGGAATAATACCTGATATAGAGCACTTTTTTTTTTTTTTTAAATGACTTTCATTTCTGCTGGTAAAGTGAAAACAAATACTTCTGGCACAAGTACATATAAAATACCTTCACTGCATTGAACTGGAAGGCCAGTTAGGTAAGGCTGATAAATGTTACTGTGCAGTCAAGTGCATCTGTGGCTGCCGTTTCCAAACTATGGCTTAAGTCTTCCCACTGTTTCCATAACTGGGCTCAGAAGTGATGGTAAACACAATTAGAAAGTCCTTCCATTAGAACAGTCACCTATAAGAATACTTATGAGGAACTCAATTTGTTCTATTTCTGTTGTTGATACTCTTGGAGGGAGGAAAAAGACAATTTAGGCTAGACCCTGGTATCACATACTTTTTACATATATATTTTTGCAAATAATTTCTGGTTGGTTTGCTTATTTTTTTAAGCTATGACATCTTGCCAAAAACATTCATGTTTTTTAAATTTAGTTATTCGTTGTGAAAAACTGAAATAGAGAACTGAGTTGGGGAATTTCTACAAGATCCAGCTTGAGTGAAGAATCAGTGTTTTTTTGTTACTATATACTTTATTTTTTATAATTTAAAACTGGAGGGTGGTAGACTTTTTAAAATAAAACTTGGAATTAGGTTATATACATTAATAGATTATTATTATTATAAATTAATAGATTGAATGTTCTTGAAGTCAAAAGCTATTTGTACAATAAATAAAATCCCAAACAATTAAACTCTTCAGCATGCGTAATTTGTGTAATACTGCGCAACAGGCTTTCAGCATAGATTTAGAGAAGAGTGATTTTTTTTATCTCCATGATCTTTACTTAACTTCATTTCTTGTTCGACCCTTTAATTATTTTTAATTAACGTAAAATCTCGTCTGTGTTAAGAATATAAGCCTGGCCAGAACCATTCTGTGGAATCTTGCCTCCTAGGAATGATCCCTTACCCAATATAATTCCTGAAATGTTCCTGTGACTTGTTTCTACATGTATTATTTGTCTTGGGCCAAAAGCAGCTAAAGAAAACCTGATAATAGTTGCTTTAACATTAGAAAGAGAATTTGCTTCTATTTCGCCTGGACGCGTTCACATGTGATGTTTATTTTTCAGATATAAATGTAGTCAAGTTTTAATTTCTTATACATGGTGATGCTAGAACTTCCTTATCTAAACTGTGGCAACACTGAATAATTTTTGAAATAATGTTCATATGTGGTTTGATTTAACAAATGAACTCATCATGTGCATGGGTCTAGAACAGCATGGCCAAACTTGGCATTGGAATCCATTAAAACATCAGCATCGTATAGATATTATGAGAGACATATAAAACTCCCCTGTATGAGTTTCTTTGCTTTATTTTCCCAATGAACGGGAATATTTTGGGGAACTAAGACAATGACGGAGTTCATAATTATGCTGTTTTATCTGTGGTTTAGATTATGAACCTAGAGAAAACAGAGACTTCATGTGTATGTTTCTTTATTTTTGTTTATTTTTGTTTCTGATTGTCTTTTTTTAAAAAAATATTTCTCTCCAGCTTCAGTAACCTCTAGTTGCCTTTGTCAGGGAGTACTTTAATCAGCATTGTTGGTTGATGTAACTTCTTCAAGTAATCCAGTTAATTAGTTAGTTGCTTAGTTACTTGAGCATTTGGATTTGGAAAACCAGTTTGTTCTGAATCACTTTTGTGAAAGAGTGTTTCATTTAAATGGATTCTTGTCAAATATCTGCTAGTATTATCTTTTTGTCAGTACTTAGAGCTTTTGTCCAAGACAGGGATAGAGAAAATACAGGCACACAAAGTCAGTCTTTCAGTCAATATAGAATCTTTCAGTTTGACATAATCTTTTAAAATTTCTGATTCACTAGTAACCTCGCAAAAAAAGCCAAAAGAATCCTAAAATTACTGCAATTAAAATAGATTTATTATAGAGATTATCTTCTTTTTCATTTACTTCAGGTTTGCAGAACTTGGTGTTCTGTCTCTCTTGATGATTCAGCCTCTGTCTCTAGGCCATAGAAGCTATGTTAAGTCAGAAATTGGCACTGCAAGTACACTGTGTAAGGAAAGAAATTAAAGGATGCCTTGTCAGTCACGTATTTTAAAACTAAAATGCAGAGTTGATATGATACAAATTTCTGAACTGACTCTCCCTCATTGCCACTGAATAGAAACTATTGAAGGACTTTAGGAAACTGCACACTTCCATGCATAATGTGAAGGGTTTAATGTAAACAAGGAAAAGCTAGGATGTTTGCCTTTTTTTTAATATTCACAGAGTTCTAGGCTGAAAAAAAACTCTAGAGAAAAACAATGAAGAGTGAGACTTGTCCTAACATTGTGACATTTGTCTGGAATTCCTAATATCTTTCAGTCACTTCAAACACTAATAATGGGAGACAAGTATTAGAGATCCAGAGCTAGACCCAAGTGAAGATCTAAAAATTAATAATAGATTTTGACTCTCAATGTTAATATTAAAAAAAAATTTCTATGCTGTATAGGGCATACTTTCTTAAAAGTAGTACTCTAAAATGAAAACAGGTTACAATTAAAATAAAAGAAACAACTGTTCTCAAGTCATAAAAATAAACAAATTCTTCTCATCCCAAAGTAATTCTCACAACGGAGATTCCCTCAAATTCCATATCTGAAAATAGTAATACTGAGCTTTTTAAGTGAAGCATAAATAAATGGATACACAAATGTTGTGCTCTCAGGTAGAAGTTTCATCCAGCAACCACATCTCAGCCCAGTGTGAAGAGGAGAATCAGCTGTCTGTCAGTCTTCCCCTTCTTTTCCTTTTCTCCACATAAAGGAAGTTTGAGTATGTGAAATTGGTAGTCACTGATGTGGATAAGTGAATGACACCTGGGCTGCGCTATGAAATAGTCTTCTTTGTTTTAGTGCTGATTAAATATCTACCTGTAGTGAAAATATTTCTGTGCACACTAATGTCACTGTTAATCTCTTCTGTTATTTATGGGTGAACATAAATTGGAAACCAATTAAGATTCTAAAGTTTATATGAAAAAAAATAACCAAAACTATAAAATCTTGTTTGAGAACAGAATACTTCATTTAAATATTTTGCGGTCTTTGAAATAGACTGCCAAATAAACATCCTGGTATTCTGAAAGAGCTATCTCTGATTCTCCATTTAGTGTTTTCACTGAGGCTGCTTATATAGTTGAAAAGAGGACAATAAATTAGGTCACTGAAACCATAGTGTACTAATCTAACACAATTCAAAAAGGAAAGCAAGATGATACAGTGAGGCAAAGCACAACTATGTAATGTAAATTACATTTCTGTTGAGTATGAAAGTGCTACTTTATCCCTAAAATGCCTATGAAAGAAATTAGTATAGCAAGGACAGTCACAGAATTCATGATTTACTTATCGATGTGTTGATTTTGCAGTGTGTGGTGTCAGGAAAAACTTATAGGCAAATTTTTAGGTGCTTTGCATTTTTATTTAAGGGACTGAAAGCTTTTGGAAAGATTGACAGTGCAAATTATTCTAACTAACTAGTTCTAGGAACCATTTTTATTATTAGAAATTATTCTAGGGAGAAAGAGAAGTGATAAAATAGCTAAAACAGGAATAAACCTCAAAAGGGGCCGGATTGTTAATATTTAAACTAATGTTAGCACCTTGTGTAATGAAGGCATTATGGGAAGTGAGATAATTTTTTTTCTAAGCTCACAAGAATTGTCACTCCTGTGACAAGTTACACTTGTCAAGCCTCCAGAGGCGCCTGTCCTCTAGTCTACATTACCTGACTATGTCACGGCTCCAAATAGACACACAAAACATTTATGGGTACATAAAAAACCACCAGCACCAGTGGTTAAGTATCCTAAAACATCTGAAGCCATGGATTCAATTTTCAGTGGTCCTTGCAGAAAATAAGCATTGTGTAAAAGTGAATTAGTCAAGTGATGAAGAAATCTGGGCAGATGTATGGGGAGTGAAGTGTAGTAAAGCACACACAGGCACATTGCAGAAAGCAAAACAAAAGAACAAGGGTGAATGAGTCAGATCCAGAGCCTGGGTCACATTTGACTCTCAAAATAGAGGTTCTTGTCCTCAGCAAAATTGCAGCATCTAGCCAGAGGAGGTTAAATATATTTATATTGAAAGCACTTTGCAGCTATTTTTTGTTTGTTTGTTTTGTTTTGTTACTTTCATTTCAGTAAAGGCCTCTACTTCAAACTGCTTTTACTGTATCTGTTTCAATTAGGAGGAGATTTCAAAAGTGATTTGTTTTTAGGAAGGAGAGAAAATATGGTTTCTAGGCTATGTAGTCAGTGTGCTGCAGTTTTTCCAGGTGCTTTTTGTTTGGAAAGCATTTTTTTATGTCAGAAATATTTATTGAGGCACTAAGTTAGGTAACAGCCAAGGATTTGCTTTCCTATAATTTTCACTCATTAAATGATAGGAATATATCTCTTCTAATTAGGTACACTGTGTTTGGTGTCTTTAGTAGACTATAAACAATTTAATTAAAGAAAAATAATTATTCCTATCCCATAAATTCTTTTTTTTTTTTTCTGATATACAGGTGTGTTTTTTAGTTTGACTGTGATATTATACATGACCCTTTATCTACAATCATTCTAGTAAAATTGAAAACAGAGATATTGACTACATCACCATGCTTTTTCATACAATTTAAGGACAACTTGTTTCTTTAATCTAAATTCCTAATATGATGGTGCAAGTTATTGCTCTTGTTTTGAATGTGTCAGTTACATTTTGTTTGCTTCTTATAATCCTATCCAGTTTATTGTCCTCCAATAAGTGGTTAAAAATAGTTTCAGAAATGCGTTTTGTTCAAATGTTAATACCATTTTCAGAATAGAAAGATACATTATATAAGGCCCAGCAGGGTTATTTTTAAAATGCAAAATGCAGATGTATTTATTAGTTTTGCGTTAATTCATAATTCAAATAAGAGTAATGCTATTAATCTACAACAGTCTTTTGGTTGGTTTTTTTTATACAAATGGTCTCATGTTGCTTAGCAGAACAGATATACTGAAGGTTTTATGAGTTGTGCATTTATTAAAAAAAAGTTATTTTTTTCAGTTCCAATTAAAAAAATAAATGAGTGATTTGAGGCATCAGAGCATCAGGGTACAGATTTATTTATTGGAATTTTGTTAATGGGGAACTTTTCATTAGTCTGTTATTGTTTCTGGCTATTTTGTAGTCCTCTGAAATGATACTGCAATGTATTGGTTTTGTACTTTTTAAATATTTTTTTTCTTTTCTTTCTCTGTTTACATCTATGATTGAGAATAGTACATTGCTTCTTTTTTTTAATTTTTACTTCTTTTCAGGACACAGCAGGTTTTAACACCCCCCTTCTCAGACCTCGTGTGATTGGAGAATGGATTGGCCGTGAAGAGAATGATGCAGACCCTCTGGCTGCTGAGATGCTGCAGCCACCAATACCAAGAAATAAAAATGAGCAGTGGGACAGTGAGGATAGCAGCAGTCCTGGAGGAAGGTGGGTTTTTGATCTGCCCTAGAATCATTATATTTTGTGAAACAGAGCTGTCTTACAAAAATTTCATTTCCGAGGGCAGAGTGCACGACTTTTGAATTCCCATGCCATAGTGTGGGCACATGCAGAATAAATAGAAGTTATTAATATGTGACTTTTTTCTTCTCATGCTTTTATATATGATTAACTTAATACCGTTTGGATTCCTTTGGATTTATTCCCATGTGAAAAGTTAAGTGTATTTGGACATGGTTGGGGTCCATTGTGTAATAATGTTGTGATGTATAGCTTCATTCATATGCTTCGTACCCTCCATACCCATCTTTCCAGGGCTGGTAGCAGCTATTTATTAATCTTCCTGACACTTTAGTGATAAATCTGATTTTCTAATTTAAGGGAGAGATAGACAAGGGAAACAGTATCTATGTTATTTTTAACAGGACTTCCTAAATTCATTTTCATTTCACATCTTAGCTTTTTGGTGTTACTAACAAGTCTTTCTCAAAGATACAATTTTGTTCTCTGCAGTAAATAATTTCTGAAGATTTATTGTGCTTGACTGAAACAGTTTGTGCTTCAGATACATGGAAGAGATTATAATACAAGGAGCCCATTTAACATGATTTAAAGATATGTTTATCACAGAAGGTTAAACACTCACAGCCTTGCTTTAAAGGTGTCTTTCTTTTTAAGTGTAAATCTTTGGCACTGCCTCTGTTAATTGGCTTAAACACCTACATTTCTCCCTTAGCTTTGCAGCAGATCACCTAGGTTATAACTAGTACTTTGAGTGCAACAGACACCTTTTTCTTCCTTTTTTTAGAAGGCAGAAACTCTGCTTTCCCTTTGAAAAGGTCTAAGGTATTTCTTCATACTCTTCCATGTGCCTTCTACGTTGGAATTCACATCCTGGTCACACTGCAACTAGTGTGTCACTGGCTGTGTTCTTACAGACTGCATTCATTAACTTTCCTCACATCTTGGGAATATTTGTTATCCATGAGTACTTCATTTAATTAGATTGTCTTGGGGGTGACTGTGAGTATTACTGTTTCAAAGAAGTAGCAGCGTGTAGTAATGATCCCTCAGCCAGAGCTTGGATGGGAACCAGCAAATCTCAGACTCTGCATCTCTCCAGTGCAGTTCCTGGGAAAATAACGGAGTCAGCAACTGGCACTGCAGCTTGATTGTGTAGGCCTGAGTTTCTTTTTCCTTAATCAGCAGTACAATAAAGGCATTGAATAAAGACCTGTTCCATGCTTCAGAGCAAATTGGGGATATTGTATCTCTTCTGTCAATAGGAAAGAGAAGAAATAAGCATCTCTGTTGTATTTCCAGAAGGGAGCAGAGGTCTAGTTCTGAGCAACAGAGATGATTCAAAGCAGCACATTTTTCTCTTTGTAGAGTGGTACAAGCTGTGAGAAACCTCACAGCTAATGCTATAATTAAAAATGTGATTAGTGTCTTTGAGAATAATATTTGAGGAATCTTGTTGAGTATCATGACAAAATCATGTTGCCTGGTGTGTGAATAAGGAGACTATAGGGAACTTCATGCCAGGAAAGACTCGTGGGGTACTGATATCTCTGTTTTTAGGTGCAGTAAGTGCTGAAGGTCTATTGAAAAATATGTATTGCTAAGTGGGAGTACTGATCTTCAGTGGAAATGAGTAACTGCTAAATTACATGCAGCATATGGATTTACATTTGGATGACTGATTTTATGTCTGGGATAATTCTTTGATTCATTAGCATTTCATCAGCTTTTGTATGGCATTTATGAAAACCATGTTTGCAGTCTTGCAAAGGAATCATAAAGTTGCAGAACTTCAAGATAGTAGTGATACTAAAATTGATGCCAACAATATATGGAAGTTTAAAAGACCCATGTTGATCAAGGTTAATCTGAATATTTAATAATAGTTCACTAATAACTGGCAGTTGTTTCAAGGTCTGATTTAGTGTTAAAGTGCTATTGGCAGAATTTTGGAATTGACCGCACATCAAATACACGAGGCAAATACTGGATAATAATAACTTAGTTTTAATGTAGCAAATAACTAGTACATCTAAAAATAATGGGAACAGTATGTTTTGCTCTCAAAAGAGTGACATTATCAGTTGTAAAGAAATTTGGTATGTCATCTATATTTCATTAATCTATTTCATAGTTAATGTAGCCTTAAATAGTTGTTACATTTTGTAAACGTAAGTTTCATTTTAGCAAATGAAAGAGAGAGCAGTTTGAAAAATCCACTTCAATGTTTCAAGTTTTATATTGGTAAATTTTATTTAGCAACACTTCTAATAAAAAAGTGATAGGTTATTGATCACTGTTTATCAGGATTTATGGGATAAGTCAGCAAACTCTTAGAAATAATTATAATAGTTAAAATATAAGAATTGGAAAGTCAAAACTGTAATTGTTCCATTATTTCCAGGTTGTATGTTTAGTTTTACCTGTCACTAAACATAAGGAAAAGGTACGTATATGAAACACTATATAAATGTCCAAAGGATTAGACATTGACATTGGTAGAGTAAATGCCATTGGTGTGGTGTGACAGAACCACAATTTCCTCCCTAAAAACATGCATTCCTGTGATGATGCACAACAGAAGCAGACATGTCGTATTTGAAAGCCCAGCCCAGTAACTCAAAAAAAGGGGAAAAAAAGAGCAACTGAAAGGACAGGTGTCATTATTGCTTTGGCTGGGAAAGTCAATGTAGTCAGTCTGAGATCGCTGTATTAGTGATGTCTTTTCAAATGGACGAAGGGTCACCTTTTTGTCCTTTATGTTCTGGGTTGCTACAGAGGAAAGGTTGTGTTTGTCACTGGCTTTGCTGTCTGTTGCTGCTGTAAGGAAGAAAGGCAAGGTATTAATGATAAGAAACCATAGGAAAGTGCTGATGGCAATCCTGCTGGTACCGAGCTCATCTTTCAGAAATTTGAACTCCGTGAAAATATGATTAAACTCATTTCCAAGTCACTGTTAACACTTTTCTATATGAAAAATATCTTGGAGGGATTCTGAGAAGATGCAAGGCTCTTGGAAGTCATCCTCCAGGGATAATGTATGTGCAGAATGGGGAATTTGAGTGGTTTTTATTATGATACTCCTTTCTCTTAGAGTGTGAAATGAATTTGAGCTTGCAGAGGCCCCATCCATAACCTGATGTCCTAAACTCAAAACCTGTTCTTCATCTCCAAGGTGCACTTTATCTTGTTAGTGTTTATCTTTGCTGGAGAAATGAACAATTGTTGATTACACTAAAAATCATATATTTGCAACAATTCTGCCTTCCTGCAACAGACTGTAAGGACAGTAAGGACTGAGGTGGTGGTGGTATGCTCATGTGGGGCACCAAACTTCTGACTGTTTTATGTTGATACAGTAAGGAATCAGAAATGGCAAACTGTAGCAAGTCCTGCCTTAGGCCTTTCTAACATCTGTGCAATTCCAGTTCTCTGGTGTTTAGGTCAGAAACACAACTCTACAAATCAGGAAAATTGTTATAAATATAACAATTAATCCCCTTAATCCTGTGGGGTAATGGTATCAAAACCACTCAAGGGAGCAGGTCTTTGTTGTCAACTTTTTGCTATGTATCAATGCCTTACTGATTACTAATTGACATATTGTTCTGTACATGTAGCTTACTTAGACTTGATTAGTGCACGTAAAGGCAATGGGAAATTTGCCAAATTTAATCAAAACTTTAGAAACTGAAAACACAAAATGTCTTAGGACATCCAGTGGTCTGGGAATGAGTGATGCATTTTGAAGAGAGCACCAGTAAGAGAAAGTTGTGCTTTCCTCCCTCACAGCTTAAAAATGGAGCCAAAGACCAAAGGATTGAAACATCAACAGCAGCAACATAAGAAACTGCTGGCTGCCATGCTTTCTCAGGACTCCTTTGATTCTGCTCAAAGTACAGCTCCATCTGTAACCGAAGAAGACATTGACAATGAAGACGATGCAATGGAACTACTGGGTAACTGCAAAAAATTATATGTATTTTCTGAATTTTTTTATTATAAAAAATCAAACAGAGATTAGTCAGAAACTGCTGCCTATGTTTGAAGCTAAAGTATTCAGCAGCTGTGTGAAGTTTCAGTAGGGCTTAACATGAAAATTTCAGGAGAAATGTAAGGAAGACCATAAATATGTGTGAATAAACTCCCAGCTGCATCCAAATTCCATGAAATCAAACGCCTCAGGTGCTTAAAGTAATTAATTTGGTTTCCTACATAAATCCCTCCCAGGGTCTACTTGCAGAATGTATTTCTGTACAAGGAATAGAATCAGCTTCGCTGTCTTTCATCTGGTTCCTCTTTTTGTTAGCTGTATCACAGTTTTAACTTCAATAGATTTTTTTTACTTACTAGCTACACAAAGCTTATGTAATGTGAATTTGTAACCTCTTCAGAGGATTTGATTGTAATTTTCCACTAGACTGTATTGTATCTTAAATCTTAAATTGCGCTCTAGAAGACTTGATGCTTGCTTCTGGCTCCCTTTCCTGGAATTACTGATTGTATTTAATTAATAATAGTTCTAATTGTACTTAATAATTCCTTTTCTGCTATTTTTCAGAGTTCAGTGTATGATGCTTAAAAGGCAGCCATGGATTTCAATATTTGTTCACGATTTCTGTTCTATTAAACTTAATAGTTGATCAAAGCATGGGAAACTCACAATCTCAGAATAACTAAGCCTTCTGAATTTATGAATTATGGCATGATTTTTTTTTCAAGTTGGAGCTTAATCTTAAAATCAGTAAAACACATGCTGCTATTTTTGCTTTCTGTATTTTTGTTGCATCCTTACTATAGTAAGAAACACAGAATAGTTGAGGTTGGAGGGGACTGCTGGAGGTGTCTAGTCCAACCTTTTGCTCAAAAAAATCAGCCATAGCAGGTTCTTCTGAGTGGATTTTGACTTTCACTCTCTCCAAAGATGGAGATTCTACAGCATCTCTGGGCAGCCTGTTCCAGTGCTTGACCATGCACATGGTAAAAAAACCTGAAAAACTTGCTTAATTTATTGTGAATTAATAAAAAATTTCCTTTTCTTTTCCAGTAGTTTTAAATTTGATGCATGCATATTTTTTTTTTTTACAAGAAATAAGAGAATGGCCTGGATCACTCATTGTTTATGTCATACAGGATAGATTTTTTGTTAATTTCTGCGCAGATAGTGAGCAAAATATATCAAATAGATGTACTGGTCTTTTCTTCCAGACACTTGAATCCCTGAAAGTATTTGGAACCAAGAAGACTGTATAAAGGAATTTTCTAGTGTCTTGACATTTGGGTAGAAAATTATCTATGTACAAACTAGTGTTTTGCAGTTTTTTTCATGAGTACTTGATTGTAAGAATTCATTCTAGTTTTGTGCCATACAAAACCTGGAATATTTTTCTATCCTGCAGTTCATCAAAACTGTCTAAGTTTATATACAAAATCAACTTAAAACTAAGTTGACAAACAGGACCTACAGTTTGGGTAGGGTTTTATATAAATTCATGTGAGATTCTGAGGCAAAATTCAGACATATTTGAGGAGAAGCCATGCTTATAGTGGTTATAATATTACCATGTTATAGTAACAACCACTGAGAGAATGTTCAGTATGCACATCTTAGTATTTAAAGTGCTGTGCTTCTGAGAAACTGGCTTTTATTTTAATTCTCATTTTGTAATTTCCTGACAGTATGTGTGTTATATTTGATATAGTGGTTAGGCTACATTCTCCAGAACTGCTCAAAATTTGAGGCTGTGTTACATGGGAAGGATGTTTTAGTTTTCCTTTGAAGGTAACATAAAGAATTTAGTTTCTAAGAGCAAATATAGGTATTTTTCATTGCTATATTTTCCAGGTCAGTAACTGTTTGATACTGTGATTTTTTTATGTACCACATTAATCCATTAGCTACTTTGATGCTTTTTACACAACTTATATGCAGTATAACTAATTTCAAATCATGGCTTTCTGCCATCACTGAATTGCATAGCATTGTTGTGTATAACTCTTTGATTCATTCTCTCCAGAGTTCAGTATTATTTGTTTATTCAGCTCTTTCTTAAAAAATTACAAAATTTCATGCTCCTAAGTCAGGATTCTGGGAAAACAGTTCTACTATTCATAGCAGATAATTTAAAGCGTACACTATATGTAAAATGCAGAATACAAACATCCATCTTTAGGTGTGTCAAGTGAACCTTTTCCAGAGTTTGGTTGATTTATTTAGATACTAAAAGCATGAAGCTGACTTTTTGCATATTTTCTCTAAAACAACCTCCATCTCCTAGGTGAGTCAATGAAGGTTTTAGCTAGAATTCTTTCATATGCTGAATAAAAGAAACTATTACATTGTTATCCATTTAAAAATAAATGTATGTGCAAAGAAGAAAAAGAATGTTACAGGGCTATATTCTGATTTTAGTTACCACTTTTTATATGTAAGATAAGATGCATAGGAGGGCTGTTCCCATGCTGACTTTTTAAGTGTGTTCAGTTTGGCAGGTGGCTGAAATAGATTAGTGACAGATAACATAGTGGAAAGGATCTTCTTGACTTGAAAAAGCTGAGAACTGTAACTGTTAATTCACATGTGTTTGTAAATGTTAAAGGGTCGTGCAGTTGATGTTTGGGACAAAATTATATCAAGGGACTGTTTTTTACACATCCTAATGCCAAGTATTGTGTTTTGTAAATCTAACCAGGAGCTGACATAGTTCTTTGAGAAATTCTGCAGCCATTTTGGAGTTCTATGACATTTGGGCTTAAGCTCTCACATTTGGCTGAAGTCCACTGAGACTTTGAAAGGATGTTATTCCCTCACTGATATCTCACTGATTTACATTGGAGAGGACTGAAATGTTATTTTCCCTGAAATTGCTGTGAATAGTGATTATACAGTCACCAAAGCATGACTCGTTTGGTTTTGAAAGAATCAATTCTTTGACAAAGCGTCAGAGTATTATTAAGTGTATTGCTGTGCATAAACATACACATAGTAAAAGGATTTTTGTAGCATACTTGGACTTAGATATACATTCTTAAAGTTTTTGCAAGTAAGGAAGATGAGAAAGACATTCTGTGTTTTACACCATAATGGTATAGAGAACAAGTCCTGTGAGGAGCAGCTCAGGGGACAAGGGTTGTTTAGCCTGGAGAAAAGGAGGCTCAGAGACCTTATTGCACTCTCTAACTTTCTGAAAGGAGGCCATGTGGAGTTTTCTGTCTTCTCCCATGTAACAAGTGATAGGACAAGGCCACAAGTCATGCCAGCGGAGATTTAGGTTAAATATTAGGAAATGTTTCTTCATGGAAAAGTTTGTCAAGTATTTCAACAGGCTGCCCAAGGAAATGACTGTCACCAGCCCTGGAGGGATTTAAAAGATGTGTAGATGTGGCACTCAAGGTTTAGTGGTGGACTTGGCAGTGGTAGGGCAATGGTTGAACTTGATTATCTTAATGGTCTTTCCCAGCCTAAATGATTCTGTGATTCCAAGATATTGAGTCATAATGCTCAAGTAGCAATTTCTTGGTTTTGCACAATCTTCCTGTATGTTCACAGTACTACAAGTGTTACGATGTGTTAACAGATCCTATGCAGTAGTTAACTCTGTAGCACCACTGCAAAAGGTACCCATTAAGCTCACTGACACAACTATGGTTGAAGTGAAAGGTGGTGATAACTGAAGCTGATTTCCTGCAATTGATGCATATACCAGTCTGTATGATTCTGAAGAGCCTCACTGATTTCAATACAAAGAATCTTATATTTAGAGTTTGGAGCATCAGGACTTGTAAAACCATCTCTTCTTTTCTTTGGAGCCGGTTTCACAAAAATGCTTTTTTTTCCATAATCTATAAGTCTTAAGTGAAAGTTCAGTGATTGATTGCTTCATGTTTATTATGTGTAATTCCTTCTATACAGTAATAAACCAGAATCGCTGAAGATAGAAATGCACTTCAATTAGTAATAAACTTTTTGATGATTGCTTTAGAAGATACCTGATGTGTTCTCTTTGCTTTAATAACTCTTCTTCTAATATTTAGAATTTCTTTTTTCTATAAGAGCTTTCAAATGTTAAATATTTAATCATTTTAACACCCTTGAAATGTTGTCTGGTGATAGATATATTTACATTTTATAACACAAGGAGATAAATAGAATATTGTGGAGATTGCATTTGCCTGAAGGATGAGGCTGTAGCTCAGTGTCTGGTAGTCTACCCCTTAAATATCTATATTGCTTTTCTATTGAGCCTCTGAGCCCCTAATGATAGGGTGTTCAATCTGCAGTGTTTTCAGTACATTTCCTTTGGTTTAACAGACGTTCCTGATTTCCTTGGTTCCTGATAGTTTTTGACACCATGCAGGAAACTGACTCTTAGGCATGATAAATTATACTAATACTAGCAAAAGGTTGTTCCTTTTTGTTCACTTTCACAGATGAACAAAACTTTCTCCATTATGTGACTAGAATACATAATTTTTCAGGAAAGAGACCACAAAGCCCTAGGAAAGATAATCTGAATTGTAGTTCACCTTCAGAACAGTTTTCTGGCTTGTAGCTGGTTTTGTTGTGATTTAAGTAGAATGATAGTGTGGGAGAAAGACATATGAATTGCCCCTAATGTTCCCTTTCACTGAGTCTTCTGTTTTTGGAAACTATTGGAAAATCAGCAGAACTACCAATGGGCATGTGCTGTGTAGGGAATGCACAGAAAAT
Source organism: Pseudopodoces humilis (assembly GCF_049639895.1). NCBI lineage: Eukaryota > Metazoa > Chordata > Aves > Passeriformes > Paridae > Pseudopodoces > Pseudopodoces humilis. The sequence goes on along the minus strand of NC_142200.1, from coordinate 33,253,844 downwards.
GACACCTCTGGGAGACAGGAGGCCTTCTCTGCATGTAGAGGCTGACTGTGCTGTACACTGCAAAGTTTTCAGTGGCAGATACAGTGCACTGGCGTGTGTTTAACAGATGTCCTCTAGAAAAGCACTCAGGCTCCATGAGGTGTGGGTTTAAATATCTTTCTGAGATAAAAGTTCAGCAAATACCATATTCAGACTTTTTTATCTGGAAATATATAAAGTCACTGAGCAAGAGAAATGTACTGGTCTGTTTAATGTCATTCATGGAGTTCATTGATTTCACTTCATTTTGTGGCCCTTTGCTAAGAGACAGAAACATCTGTGGGAATATCTTTGTTGATCTGAGAACAGGCAAAGCTTTACCTTGCTAGTCAGAGAAGAGGGGTTTTGTGTTTAAAGTCCTAATAGAATCCTGCTTTTGCATTTTACTGTGCTTGATACTAGAGGTATTTGATGTTTAAAGAGAATTTTTACTCATAATAACTTGCAGTAAGCCAAGTTCTATGGCTTGGTTAAGACTGTGTTTGTAATGTTAGAATAAATTATTAAACTAATTAGTCACATATTGCAACACTTGTTGCAACTGCTGGTCAGATAAGCATAAAATGGATTGAAAATGAGGTTGATTGTGCTTCATATTACTATAGGGAAAGCAGAGAAAGAAAACAAATTATAGCTAGAGATACTAGCTTCTCTTGAGTTGAAATGAGTTACATGAGCTAATAAAAAAGCTTCAAAGGAATGATTAATTATCAAGGAATAGATGTGTACTGAATTTAATGATGTACAGAAGCCTAAAGTATAATTAATTTATAATTTATATTATATATTATTTATTATATATTATATATTATATATATTAATATTTATATTATATATTATATATTATTATTATTTATAAAATAAACCAAAGTTTATCTTAAACCTCTACCTAAACAACAGTGGAGAAAGTCCACTACTAAACCGTGTCCTATGCACCACATCTACACATCTCAGCCACTTCCCTGGGCATCTTGTTTCAATGCTTGACAAACCTTTCATGAAGAAATTTTTCTTAATATCCAATTTAAACATCACCTGGCATGACTTGGATCGTTGTCCTGTCACTTGCTATGTGGCAGAAAAGCCTAACCCCCACCTGGCCACAGCATCCTTTCAGAGAGTTGTACCAGTGATCAGGTCACCCTGAGCCTCCTTTTCTCCAGGCTAAACAACTCCATCTCCCTCAGCTACTCCTCATTAGACTTATGCACCAGACTCTTCACATGCCCTTTTCTGGATATGTTCCAGCACCTTAATGTCTTTATTTTAGTGAGGGGTCGTACACTGAACACAGGATATGAAGTTGGCCTCACTAGTGCTGAGTGCAGAGGGAGCATCACTGCCCTGCTCTTTCCAACTGTGCTATTCTTGATCCAAGCCAGCATGCCATTAGCCTTCTTGGGCACACGGCTGTTTCATGTTCAGTCTATCAAACATAACTCCCAGGCCCTTTTTCACTGGGCAACTTTCCAGCCACACTGCCCCAGCTTGTAGCATTGAGTGGGGTGGTTTTGACTGCAAAGCAGCACCCAGTCCTTTGCTTTGTTGAACTCCAATACCACTGGCCTTGGGCCATCAATCCAGTCTGTCCAGATCCCTCTGCGGAGCCTTCCTTTGGCAGAACAACATTCCTGCCCAATTTGGTGTCATCTGCAAACTGACTGAGGGTGCTCTTGATCCCTTCATCCAGATTATTGCTAAAGGTATTAAACAGAGCTGGCCCCAGTATTGAGCCCTGGGAAGCACCACTGATGACTAGCCACCAGCTGGTTGTAACTCCATTCTCCACCTTTCTCTGGCCCAGTCATTCAGCCAGTTTTTTATTCAATGAACAAGTGCACTTACCCAAACTGTGAGCAGACAGTTTCTTCAGGAGAATACTAAGGAAATGGTGTCAGCTACTGAAGTCCAGGGTGACATTGACCATCCACATAATTTCTGTTGTTTAGTAAGTAACAAGGTCACCTTGTTGTGGAAGGACATCATGTTGGTCAAGCACACACTGTTGTTCATAAAAACATACTGGGTGAGCCTGATCCCCATGGACTTGAGGTTTTCCTTCATGTGCTTTGTGGTGGCACTCGAGATGATCTGCTCCATGACCTTCCCTGGCACCAAGATCAGGCTAACAGATCTGTACTTCACCAGATCCTTCTGGCTGGTCTTGTAGATGTGTGACACATTTACTAACTTCTCACATTTGCATATTGATATGGTATCTTTATGTACTTGCCCTGGTCTTGTATCATCCATAAAATTGGGATGCTGGAAAAATTGATGTCCAAACTACTTTGTACTTCTTTAGGACACTCAGGTTAGTTTAGGCATTAGGGGAAATCATTCTGTGGCAATATATCTAAGGAAATCCAGCAATGGATGTAATTACTTTTGTGCCTAGATCTGTTTTAGTCAGGGTGCTGACTCTCCAGTATTAGCAATTGGCACTTGCATCCTCATATACTCAACACATATTCTTTAGCTTACACTGAAGCTCAAGGTGTGAATGTTGGAGTCCACAAGCTGTGTGGGGAGATCTGTCCTGCTTGATTGACTAGTCTGTGTGCTAAACTGCTGCCAGCTCCTGAGCAATTGCATTCTCTTTTCTGGGGCATGCAGGGAAAGAAAGCAAGAAAAAAATCAGTTACAACAGTCAAACTTGTAATTTAGTAAGAAATCACAGGATTTCTTCACTTGGAGATTCAGAGACCAGGGGAACCCTTTGAGCTCTGGTGAGGGTTCTTTACTATTCAGTTAAAGACATTTGAAATCACTGTTTTTGTGCTGGGAGAGCAGGATTGAGTTTTCCAGACAATTCAGGGAGGCGTCAGCAGAGAGAGAGTTACTATGATTACTGGATTTTGGGTATCTCAACCCCATAAAGCTAGTGTTTGAACTGCTTCATCGAAGGAGGATTGTTCATCCAAGTAATAGATAAGGAGAGGGTTTATTCAAAGAGACATTTGTGAATTTAATTTATATTGGGAGACAAGGGTGTGAAGGCAAGAAATTATATCCAAACACAGCAGAGCTTAAATATGTTTTTCTTGTTAAGATGTGGCTAATTAGTGTCATGTTTTTCTGAATTGCTAAAGTATCAACTTCTGTGAATAATTGTCCTTTATTTTACATACAGATAATTTGGTTAGAATAAGATAATTACTGCCAGCAAGAAAATTCAGTGAAGTACAAATTTAGCAGTGTTTTAATGGTTGGCCATAGAGACCTACTTTTATATGTGTGTGTATATATATATATATGTATATGTATATATAATCACACATAAATTCAAAAAAAAAAGAGAAAAACCCAAATAAATTTTTTTTGCAAGAGTATTTCTTAGGTTTTGCAACCTGAATCATAGTGCAGTTTATAATAATGGACAAAATTTGGCATATGTAACAACACAAAGTATGAATTGAAACAAAATGAAGCAAGCCAAAACTATGAATGAAATAAATACTTTAAAATGTGCTTTTTTGTCCATCTTTCTAAACTAGAATTTATTGAGAGGAAGGTGTCGGAAATCAATGTAGAAAAACTGCTTCCATTGCCATGTGCTGCAGAACGCCACAGCACCTTTTTCAACAATTCATATTAGGTTTTTCTGATGCATTAATTACTTGATGAAGCCTTTACAATTGTTGAAACTGTAATTTAATGCCATTTGCAGAAAACAGGGATTTATTTACATTTCTGAATGAATATAGATGTCTTGCATTCTGGTACAGTTGGGGGAAAGTATATGAAATTTCTGAAAAAGACTATTTGTTGAATCTGATGCACCCAAAAGGAAGACAGTTCTGTTGAAATACTATGAATATGTTGTCTACTTATGTAAGTATTATCATGTATTGTTTCCCAATATTCTATACTGTATTTGCTTTTTGTTTTCTATTTTATTTGGTTTTGGTCGTTGAGTTTGGCACTCCAAATGTGTTTGAGACATAGGTTATTTGTGGTTTATTCCTAACTAGTATATTAAAGTATATTTTGATTACTGCTTCTCTGCTGATGTTATTTTATATTAATGGCTTCTGTTAAGAGTTAGATTTGAAATTATTTAGTCTACCTCCAGAACTGATAATGTATGCCGTGCAAAATGATCACCAGAAAGCATTCATAATCAAAACCTATAATTTTTGCTTCTTCCTAACATTAGAAGCTTAATTTCACATGATTTAGTGGAACTATGTTGGCACTTGTCAAGACATGAGCTTATATGCTTCTTATGTGGAGCACAGTGACTCTTTTAGGAGAATTTTGGGAGAAACTAAAAAGTTATATATTAAACTGAGGGCTCATGATGTTCCTTCCTCTGCCGTTAAAGAAAAGGAGAAAGAGAGGAGAAGGTGTATTAATGTTACATGTCAATGTAGATAGGTATCACTTATATGAGAACTACAGCTACCATGTATGAATAGATTCTGGAAGGGAACAAAAGATTATTTTGAGAAATAATATCCTCAACTTGTTACAGAAATTGAGAATCACAGAACTGTGTCCTAGTCTTAAAGATAAGAGTCAGCATTTAGGTGACAAACCCTGAAAAGGCTCAATATGTTTCAATTTCTTACTTAAAAGTGAAAGCTAAATCATGAAAGCTAAATGTGTGGTTCAAATACATAGCTGTACTCAAAATAGTGCAAGGCCCAAGCAGCTCAGAACACTCAGTGGCAGTAGAAAGAGTCACTTCTTCGGACTTTACTGTTTTCTACATCTTTCTGTGTCTCAGTAGGTCAGTTAAATTTGTTTCAGTTTCTGGCAGAGTATGTAATGGAGCTGGTCCCAAGTCTGGTAGTGCTAGAATGAGGCTGTGGGTAGGATTTAATGCATGCCATCATAGTAATGAGAAGTCAGGTATCTAATTGCTGTCATTTGTCTCTCCTCTCAAAAAAAATGTCTTTTGGTGTGGAATGTAGTATTGATTGCTATGTACTCAGTACATTTTATATACAACTGGTTACTAAAAGTCTTTTAATTTTGGCTTGTAAGGCTAGCATGTGCTGAGACTTGACATCCAGTTTAGCAACTGGTATAATTCACAATTGTCACTATGGTTTATTGATGCAGAATTAATAGAAGGACTATTCAAAAGATACTAACAAACTCTGACAAGTTTCCAAATTGCAGGAGGTAATTAGGGAGTGCTGATTGTGAGTTTATTACTTTGGAAATCAGACTGAAATGTCTATGTTATACTGGACACTACCATTGTTAGTAAATACAGAAAACTGATCACTTAGTTGTTAATGTGTAGTTAATTATTTGGGCTTAGATTCACAGATTTGCCATGTGGATTTGTAAGTATGAGAGACACTGAAAATTAGGTGTATGATTTTATTGAGAAGTAATTGGATTGTAAGACCTTTTTTCAGACTGTAAAACTGCCATTTTTTAGTGTGAAACCTAACAAAATTAAATTGGAGTTGACACATACTGTAACAGGGTGGGAGAATAATATTGCAGCTTTAGTAACACATTCTTCTTCAGAAGTGGGATATTTCAGAATAACTAGAATTCCCAGCAGAAATAACAATGAACATCTGATATCTCATGTATGTGTAACATAGTCTACTAAGAGTAAAATAATGAAATACGAGGAAGTGATTTAAAGAAGTGATAGTACAGTTAGGAGGAGAAATAGAAAAATAGAGCCTTATCTTTCTTTTTCCTTGAGACTTTAATTTTATTTTTTTTTTTTAATGGTAGAACCTCATGAACAGAAATGTGGGTCAAATGGGAAGTTCATGTTTCCTGAAGCTTCAACTTCTGCAGCAGATCTATGCACTTTGATGTGATGGGGTATTACAGTTTTGAGATAGGCAGATAGTAAAGAAGAAGAGGTGCTGCTTTTTCCATGCCTTTCACATTCACTTGTTCTTACAGCTTGTTTTTTCGTACAATACTTTAAGACCAAAAAAAGAAAAAAATTAAGTACAGGCTATAAGTTGTGATAGCAAAGAGATTGAGTAAGTTATCCTGCAGCAACGCTAGCAGCTAGAAGCAGGAGACATCCCTCTTAAGACTGTCTAGTATTTAGAAAGGAATCCTATCTATGGGTTGAAGCTGAGAGGAGCCACACTGAGGTGCACAGCTGGAGAGTGAGTGACACTGGGCAGAAATTGATACAGGCAAAATTCTGATTAAATATAAAGGGGAAAAAAATCAGTGTATGGATATTGAACTGCTGAAACAGATTGCCCAGGGAGGTTGTGGAGTCTCTAACCTTGTTTTCAAGATGCAGTTGGGTAAAACCCTAAGCATCTTGGATGATGCTACTTTGAGCAGGACAGGGAGCCCTAGACATCCTGAGGCCCCTCTGAGCCTGAACGATTCAGTGCATTGCCAGTGTAGAGACAGTCATGACATGTAATTTTGCTGTACTCTGTAATGTACTCAAAATGAGATAATTAGAAACTTAATGTTGATCTATATCTGAGTAAACTACTGTGCAAATAAATGTTTTACCAAACAAAACACACAGACTGAGACAAAGTGATTATATCTAGGCTTCAGAGGGAAAGTAAGATAGCTAATGAAATAGGATGATGTGTGATTAGAAGACATGCAGAGGGGTTTAAAATATTAGATTGTTTAGATAACCTGTATAAGAATTATATCTGTCATGCAAACATGATGAATGATTGCTGCATTTCCTTATTCCTCTCACATCTGTATTACTTAACATAAAAAGGCAGTTTCAAATATGATAAAAAGTATTAGTAGTACAGTCTGCACTTTTAACTAAACAGTAGCTGATTACCAGTTCAGTCATCCAGAAGGGACATTCATTTACTGATGAGAATTGTATGAGCCCTCAGTATTGCTGAAATTCCGTCAAGCCTCATGGTTCTTTCCAGAAGCATGTGGGTAAAAAAAATGTTGATTTTGCTTAGGAAGAAAACCAGGTGAGAGAGTTGAAGGGTATTGTCCTGTTAAGCACTTAGAAGTAAATATATTTTTATGCTACATTTTAGAAATTGATACACCAAAGTAGTTAAAATTATACAGATAGAAAGTTAATATAAAATGACCTAGACAGGTAATTACAGCCCATTATCATTGTTTACCTTTCCTGAGCTTTTGAAGTGGACTGAAATGCCTGCCTGAAATGATCTAAATAAGTGGTAGTGAATGGCTTCCAATTTTTGCTTTCTCTTCAGAGCAAGTAATTTTAAAAGATGGTAGCAGGCTTTAAAGGTTGATAAGTAGCTTAGCAGCTGTGAGGGCAGTAACAGGAAGTTAAAATGAGGAGGTGAAATGCTATGAGTAAAAGTTAGTAGAAGTAATAATTTTTTACCATTTAACTCTGAAAAAACACCTAAGAGGTAGTTTTTTGGTGGAATAGGAGAATGACAAGGTAGATGGAAAAATGAGTCCTTTGGGCAAAAGCTGGAGGCATCCCAGGCTGTGTGATAGAAACCCATATTTCAATAGAAGAAAGAAACAGTTCCTTCAGGTTAGATGAAAGTTTAGTATTAACCAACGGACTCCGGATAGAACAATCCTAATGAAAAATTAAAAAAAAAGTGAATAGAGTGAATGAATTTACTGAGATTAAATAAATTTTTGGTACAACTGGAAACTTTATCTGGTAGTGTACAAGGTGATAAAATAGAGGTATATTTGGTGCAAGGAAGCATCACAAAAACATGCATGAAGGCAGATAGAATCTCTACAGACAATCAGCAGCACCCTCATGTCTCCAAAATCTCTGACAGAGACTATGGATTGTGCATTAGACCATGACGTGGGTGAGAAGGCAGTGTTAATTAAAATTCAATGAATATAATAAATTCAAATGAGGTGTTTTGGTGGCCCACACAAAACAGTCCTGGTTATTGAACAGGTGAGAGATGAGGTCTTAGTAGTATCTTATAGAGATGCAGAGTCACACTGCTCACTGCTGCAGTCTGCAGAGAAACTACAGCATTCACATCTTGGGAAGTGAGAGGAAGCTACAGAACTAGGTAAGACTAGTGCTAGGAAAAGCATGTGGGAGCCAAAGGCAGAAACATCTAGTCCCTTTCTACTACTGCACAGCCTGGTCAGGATACTTTGGAGCCTCTGACTCATTTTATGTTGTCTTCAAACTTATTTAATGTTGTTCTAACATTGCTAGGACTTATATTAATTTATTTAGATTTTTTTAAAATGGAAGCAGACTTTGCAAACATTTAATTTTTTTGTCAAATTTGATGAGATTAAGATGATGGTGTTTAAGAAAATAAATAATCCAAAGGCAAAAGAAAGTTACGATGGATAAGCAATATTTTCTTTCAAATCAATAATAAAACAACAGGGGACAATAAAGCAATCTTCTATTTAAGTATTGGCCAAATCTTAAGATTTTGCTTGCTTTATACTGATTTCTTAAAAAAAAACAGAAGCAGGTCCCCATTAATTTTATACAATGCAATGAACTCAGTGGAACCTTGTTTAAAGGTTTTTCTTTGGGTGCAAAGTTACCTCATATCCTGAGTATCATTCTAGTACAAGTATTTGGACATAGACAAAATTAGTTACTCAAAAAGTCATGGTTTTCTGTGGGAATGACTGGGATAAGCTTCAACTTCTGCAGTACTCCTCAGCACCAACTCTGGCACTTGTGACAGCCCAGAAGAATTTCTTTCCATTTCCAGAAAGGAAATGTTTCTGGTAATACACTGGAAATAGTAGGTACAATGAGCTGGCATATGCCTCAATGAAAACCCTGAGATGTGACCTCAGACACTCTGCCTACAGAGATGAACACCATTACAGAAGTGGGCCGGGAGGCTCCTGAGTTAACTGATTCTGGCACACTGGTTCCAGATACTGTTCTGCATTTGGGACTCTGTTTCTCATTGGTGCTACAACGATGTCTTTATTATGTGCCAAAGATTTAGACTCTGAAGACATTATGACTGGGATATTGTTATTGCTGTTTGCCCTGGAATTCAAATTATACCATGGGAATTATGTTCAGGTGGGAATTCTGTCTGATTACTTTAGACTTTATAGGAATCTGCAGTGTTAAGCACTGCAAAACTCTGAATGGCACTGGAAACAGACTTTTCCCTGCAAGCAAACTCACTAAAACAAAGAGACTGTTCCTTAGTGCATTTTTGTACTTGTGTACATTGTGTGGACTATTATGTCCATTTGCACTAGGATCGGACCATTCAGGTTTAGCCTGTCATTCTTGTGTTCTACAACACCTTTCAGTTTATTTTAAAATAACAAGCCAACATAATAAATGTGATTTACTAGTTCTAATTACTTTGCGAAAGAAGCCGCTAAAGTAAAGAGTGTAGAGATTGCATTCCTCATAAACCTGTTTCCATGTATTTTATAATAAAAACACGGATATAAAAGTGAACGTTTTGGGTAAACAAGAGAGTGCTTCTGCAGTTTACAGGCCTAGTTCCGCAGATGATTAGAAAGTATGAACGCAAGCAGCAAGGCAATTAAATGCGTGTGTAGCTGAGCTGAGGTTTTGGAGTGGCGCCGGTGCTGTCAGAGCGCAGCTGTGCCCACCAGGGGGCGCTGGCGCTTTTCCTTAGGGGTTGATTAATCTAAAACTAGGTGAGATTTAATCTGTTTAAAAGGCGAGCAAAGTGCTTCATGTTGCAGGAGAGAAATACCGTATGGGCAAGAAAAAGGGACGAAAAAGGGCACAGTGTAAACCTTTAGCGTTATTTTTCCATTCAAAAGTTATCAAAATAAAATAGGTGCTTTATTTTACTAAGAGTTGCATGGAAATTCACAGTGAAGACTGCATGTGACTGCAAGAACAGATAAGCAATTTTTAATTAGTGTTCTGTGGAACTTTTCTGGGTTTTTTTTTATTGTTTTTGTTCTTTTTTGCAATGAACATGGATTTTAAAACTATCATTATAGATAGAAATACACATCAAATAAAATTAATGCACAGAAAAAATTAGGATTAGATGTAGTTTTTACTCCTTGAATTAAAAAATTAAATTTTCATAGGAGAAAGCAAACATCTTATTCTCTTGTGGAATCAAGAAATGCTGAAATATGCAGCAAAAAAAATTAGGCATTACGGACCTCCATTTAACCTGCATTATAGTGGCTATTGGAAACTGCACAAATTTGTCCTTTTTAACAATATGTGAGGAGTTTTGCCCAATTTTCCAGTCTAGGTCAGTGGTCCTGTAAGCCTGTCACATGATTCATCTAATTGAACAAATTTTGAGTATCTGGTTTGTGTCATCTTGATTCATGTAGAAGCAAGTGAACTAGGAGAGCAACGCTTGTCAAAATATGATAGAAACATATCAACAATTGTTGCTCATGAAGACTGCCACTGCTGTTCACTTGTATATGCAATTTATCCCAATTTTTGTAAATCTGCTGGCAAAGCAGTTATTTAGATATGGGGAGGGAATAAATGTGTAGGAAGGAGAAGAACTGCTGATGTTCAGTTATGGTTGCTGAGTTACATTTTTGCAAGAATAAACTTTGTTGCTGTGATGAATTTGAACTGAATTTAATTTTATTACATTTGTAATTAACTTAGCATGTAGTTAAGGGTAGACTTGCCAATGGTGACATCTAAGTAGTGCTGGAAAATGATTTATAGATCAGGAGTGTGACATAGTGTATGTTATAAAATGTGTTTAATCAAACACATGTACAAAACTATAGTTACTTGTATCAGACTAAAATAACTAATTAGTGTGGAACAAAAAATATGTGAAACCCATCATCAAAATGGTCATTCTTCATTCATCCTTCTGCCACAAAATTAATAGAATTATTCCTTTTTTTGTTGCAGTGATTTTTATAGTTTTCCTCATTATAATGTTGATATTATTTATATGAAATGTTTATCACACAATAAGGTTTAACAATACCTTGTGTGCACGGAACAGAAAAGTAAACTCTTGGAAAGAAAATTTAAATGTGTAGAACCTAAAAAACAGGCTCAGTATCTCCAGCTTCAGTTTAAAATTTTACCCAATTTGATACTTTATCTTTAAGATGAGTTTTGCTCATCTTAACTTCTTAACATCTTCTCAGCTGGTGTGTTCAAAAGACATTGCATTGGAATAATAGGGACAATTTGATTGTTTTAAGTTTTGATTAAAATTACATGAAGTTTTTGCAGTTTATTTATGAAGTGTATGTTGATCAGTATAGAAAATAAGAAATTAGTGCTACAGCTGCTGTCAAACACCTCCTACTGAACTTAAAACAGAATTTGTTTTCTTCTAAGAGGTTGTAGGTCAAATGGGTTTAAAGAACTTTCAGCAAAGAAAATTTTTCCTTGTGTATGTATTGCTTTCTCTTTTCAGACTTTAATTCATACTTTCAGTTTGTACCACACCTTTTATTTTGTTAGAATCTTGGGGGAAAATTGAATTTTAAATGGTTCTAATCCTGACACCATTTTTCTGACAAGTTGTTTAATGTGTGACTATGTTAGCAACTCAAATTTTTTATTATTTTATTTGTTTATACAAAAGCTTGTCTCAAATAATTGACTGATTTAAGTCTGTTGAAATAAGGGAGAACTTGTGGTTTGAATAAAAAAAACCCACTAATGGTTCTTTTTATCTTATAAGGGGAAAAACAGTTTGTTTTGCAAATTGATTTGTAAAAGGAAACAGAGCATTGGGATATAATCACCTACTTTTTAAGGGGTTCTTCTATAAAATATTAATAAAAGTCCTGGCTCTATGAAAATAAAAGGCTTAAAAGTCTACAGGGTAAAACATAGTGCTGATAGATGCTTCTTTTTGTGTGTGCATGTGTATATGTGTGTGTGAGTGATCACTTCCACACAGAGGATTAGGGGAAAAAACAAGCTAATGCTGTTCAACAGATGCCTTTAAATAATATCTATTCCTAGAGTGTAGGCATTGCTCATATTCTCCCTGAGAGATCATATCTAATAAGCCTATGATGATCATTATTAACAGATGTAGGCTTGCATAAATAGGTACTGCTATTGAAAACCATCGCTAGCTCAATTTAAACTTTACTCTGGAGAATATTTACCTGAGTCTGTGATGCAATTGAACTGTAATTCCTGGGAGATAAGAGTGCAGAATGAAAAACATTGTGGATTATTTTGTTGGGGCATGTCATATATTAACTGAACTGAGTTACAATGAGCAGGAAAAGAATGCAAGATAAAAGAATGGTATAATTGCAACTTATCTGGCAAAAAATAAAGTGAATTAATGGGGATTTACTTTGTGACAAAACTACAACTCCAGAAGACTTTCAAAGAGCAGTCCCTTTATAAGCTCTGTCTTCAGTAAGTGGGTTATCAAACATTGCACTACATTTTTTTTTTAAAGTATGAATAGATGTAAAATGGCAGAACATTTAATCACAACTTGAGGAATACTAGACTTAGGCTTCTATTGCATATGTCATTTGAACTCCTTGTTAGAATTTATGCTTAGAATGTAATTTTTAATATATTATTGCATTTTCTCTTGTTCTCTGTGCCTGTTTCCAACCAAGTCCATCCTTCACTTTTCTCTCCATTTGCACTGCATGTCCTGAGTTCAGATGCTTGGTGAAACAATGCTGTTCAGTAGAACAAAAATGATTAGCTGTTCAATACTAGAGCCTTTGAAAAGAATGTATGATGTAGAGGTAGGGTATTGACCAGGTAGGATACGCCTGTCACTGTCCCTGTATGGTAGGCAGAGTAAGCTGCTAGCCCTAAAACCGTTTACTATTTTGGATAAATTTGAAGTTTTAAGGCTCTTACAAGGATGCCACATTGACTGTGTTTTCCACAGAAGTTTCAATAAGATGTCTGATAATAATGAAGTTCTCATGACTTGCCACAAAAGTTTGGATTCCTGCTTCAGTGTCTGAAGTCTAACAACTCCTTGGTAAAATAGATACTTAATTATCTTAACATGAGCAGACATACTTTTGTGTTCCTTATGCTTAGAAACAATAAAACCATTTAACTTAATATTTTCTTGGAAATCTTTTGAGAGGTACAAGAAATAAGAAAAAAACAAGATTTTGCGTATCTTCATCATTATTATAAGAAAATGAAAAACAGTTACACTGTTGTTCAGGAGTTGAAGGTTTACTTCTCACAAGCATCTTTATCCTAAGTTACTTTTTCAGGAAGATGGGTGAAGTAAATCTTCAGAGTCATGTTCTTTATTTTTCAGAAAATAAATGTCAGTTTTTCCACATGAAGTTTAGTATATATTTATGTGAATGACCTAAAATAATCTCCAGCAAAAGTCTGTGATGCACATATATGTATGTATATATAATCATAGAATAATAAAATTATTTGAGTTGGAAGGGACCTTAAAGATTATTTAGTTCCAGCCCCCATGCTGTAGGCAGGGACACCTTCCACTAGACCAGGTTTCTCAGAGCTCCATCCAACCTGGCCTTGAACACTTCCAGGGATGGGGCAGCCACAGCTTCTCTGGGCAGCCTGTGCCAGTGCCTCACCACCCTCACATAAAATAAATTCTTCCTAATATCTAATCTAAATCTACCCTCTTTAATTTTAGATCTATTCCCTCTTGTCCTGTCACTACATGTTCTTGTAAATAGTCTCTCTCCATCTTTCTTTTAGGCTCCCTTCATGTACTTAGAACGATGTAATTAAGTCACCCCAAAGCCTTCTCTTTTCCTGACAGAACAATCCCCATTTCCTTAACCTAATATTTGTGTTTTTTTCTGTTACTACAGGATTTTGCTTCTTTTTGTTACAAATAATAGGGTATTATTAATTCATTGCCATGAGGGTGAATATTGTTATAATATTACAAATTCGAAGTCAAGAATTACAGTGTAAGAATGAATGTTGCAGCATTCTCATAATTTGTTGCCAGTAAAAGGGTAGGGTATTTCCTGTGAGAAGCACTCACATCTTTCTTTTGTGTTTTTCCTGTACCCAGAGGGTCACTGAAACTGGCAGAGTATTTTTAAATTGCAATTTAGGTTTGAAATTTTGACATTTATGAATCATGTACCTATTTAGACATGCCTCAAAAAAAAGTGTGAATATTGAGGTGGAATGAATAGCAGACATTATTATTTTCTTAAATGTTTTGTTCCAAATAAGGAATTTTTAAATCTCTTTGTGTGAAGATGCTTGATTCCGCTGCTGCAGGCTGCTGAAAATGGCATTCTTGACAATTTCCCAGCTACTGTTAGTGGTGGAAAAACAGGAACATTATTTTCACAGAGGAGCTGCTGGGACCTGCAAGATCTGTGGCTCAGGGGCAGCCCCTCTGTGGCTTGTGCAATTACAGGCCTGGGCTACCTCACTCAGAGTGGCTCAGAATTTTCAAGCATGGTGTATGTCCAAATCTGCAGTTAAGGGACAGTGTTGTGATGCCATGTTGACTTCAGTGTGCAGTGTGTAAACCTGATCTTTGGTTAGAGCTCTAGCTTCTTTAAACTGCAGGCTTCCAGCTCCTTGGAAATTCGCAATCCTTGTACTCTGAGAGCAGATGCTGACTGCTGCTCAGTAGGCTATCCCAGGCTGGTGTGATAGCAACAAGTAGGTTTCATCATTTGTGAGGAATTCCTACTGAAATCTTTGGTGCTGGGTAAAAAAAGCTGGTGTAAATCTGTGCTGTATTGGGTAGAAATACAGCAAACCTGGTATTTTTTTGAATTAAATAGGCTTAAACTTAATGATGTAGTACTTTCAAATATGGCTGAAACATGGACATCTGAACATCAGTGTTCCACTGTTAGTGTGAAGGCAGTTGTTGCTGAAATATATTTGGTAATGTTCAACTAGAGCTAGCATGAATCATGTTCAAAATACAGAGAAGGTAACATCAAAGTCATCTTTGTCAGCTCAGAATTGTTTTTCCCTAAAAGAAGGAATGAGCATCTGGAATATTGTTGGCAATCATCAAAGCAGATTCCTATTTCCAGTGGTCCTGAACAGCTGTGCAATTGCAAAAAAGCTTGTGGTCTTTTTACCTCCAGAAAGCCATTGCTTAACTAACAGTGTGGCAAATACTTCTGTCTGTGGTTTTACATATTTTAACAGGATGGGCTCTGAGCTATTGTCCTTTTGCATGCTTGGTTAACAAAATGAGCTGAAATTTAGAGAATAAATAGTGCTTGTACCCCGTAGGCATGTATAATTTCTTAAAGGCAGTCTGCCCGATACCAAATGAACGCTCTTGGCTGTGAAATAGATAATGTTTTCTTGGTGGAGTCAAGCTGCATGAAAGGGAAAGCTGCCAGCATTTACAAAACCATTTAATATAAGGAATGGTTCTGACACAATTATGAAGGCAAGGCAAAACCACATTTCTTTACTATAATTTTTGCTATGGCATAAAATTTCTGAGAATTTAGAAGTTACACTTTGACACTTGTTGGTGTAATGTTGCATTTATGCAGCATTTCAAGTAACTTCTCTATGAAGATTAGTTATAACCACGATTAGCAGAATTCAAGGACATATAATTGTATTCAATGTTTCATTGTGAAAAGTTCAATTCTATTTTGTTGGCTTATTAAGCTCCCCTAACTAAAAAAAATTGTTAGTGTATATCAAAACAATTTTTTTTTGCACCCTGCAATTCAAAGAATAGTGAAGAAGGTGTTTTCTTTAGTGTTACTAGCATCTCTTTCGTGATAGGTAAAATAACAGTTTTGTGTCAGCTGGTATGCAATGCCCCAGTGTCATTAATTCACACTGATAATCTTTGAACAAATACGTTTATTTGAAAAGTTGTGGAGCCCAGTACTTGTTTATTAACCAGCATCTTGTGTAGTAAAAGTAGAAAGCAAAATCTTTTTAAGTAAGTGCTATTTTGCATTAAAACTAAAACAAATTTAATTTGCTACAAAATTTGCTTCAGAGTATGACCAGCTTTAAAAGTTGTATTTAAATTTTTGTATGAATTTACCTTTGAAGTATAATTAATTTTTAGTTAGCTGCTTACTAAGTTCAGTTCTGAGAAAGAAGACATCAGAGGAATTTCCATATAAATATTTCAGAACTTCTCATAAGAAATATATTGTTAGGATGTGAACTATAACATTGCTTCTGAGGCTAATATTGGTCTCAAACACTAAATAGTTACTTACTGCTTCTCTTTCTCTCAATATTTAGTAAATTAACCATTTAAGTATGAGGGATTTTTCTCTGCTTTTGAAAGCTGTGTGTTCATAGTAATTTCAAGTTTATTTATCTTCTTAGAAAGCTATAAAAAGGGGATCTTCCTAGTGACTAGCCTTGAGTACAAATATCTTTCCCTTTTTGAGTGTGTGTAATTATGATTCATGAAGGTGTTGGCAAAATATTGGCTAGTAGGTACTAGTAGGGATGACTTACTTGGACTTCCATAAAAAACTTATGCCAAAACCTCAAACAAAAGCATACTAAGGAGATAAAGTAGTCATGAAAAATAAAGTGCTGTCATGGACTAATAGCTGCCCATGTGGAAAAAATAATAATTAATAAATACATTAAGCATTATAATATTTATTATTTTAGCAATCCAGTAGCAGTGAGTACCTCTATTAGAATGGTACGTTTAATGGGAAGTAGGTGATAAGAGAAGTGATATTTATAACATTACTGTAAAATATCCAAGATGGTCAGGGCCAAAAACCAGTAAAGAATTTTTTTAAAATTAACAATGTTATATGAGATGTGTTTTGTGGTTGAGAAATGTCCATGAACAGATTAGAAAGAATGATTTGTCCTACTACTACATTCTTCAGACAACTAAATTAAAATGAATGGTTGTGATGATATGTTTGCAGGCCCACAACAGCTGTGAACATAATAGGAGCCAGATACCTTTGACCCATGCTATTAGGTCAAAATAATAACATTGTCTGTGCTGGATATCCTGCTTTCAAGTGTCTTTCAGTCGTTCCTTTGTGTATCCAGTGAGCTATCCCCATCCCAGTTTGGTATAAAGCCTTGCTGTTCTAGGTACCCTCATCTCAGAGGAGATACAGCAGAAAGGAAGGACACTGGAAAATGAGAGGAAACTTCTGAAGACAGAAGTTGAAGAGTTTTATAGATAGCAGTTTGGAGAAGGAATGAAAAAGGGCATGCAAAATCATTAGTGAGTATAAATTGGTTCTTGTCTGGCTTCTGACAGACTTGCCGCAGGAGATTGTTGGCTGGAGTTGTTGCCACCCTCAGCCATCTGCCTTGCCCTGTGCCTTTAATAGATATGGAAGCCCTCAAGGCTGAGACATCTGATCTGCCTGTAAATCAGCTTGTGAATCACTGTTGTTTTCAGCCCAGTGCATTAAGGAAAGCTGTTTCTGCCTAGGAGAGTAGCACTGTCTGGCACAGGGGGGAAAGATGGTTTCTCTTGGTAGCAACTCTTGAGGCAGGGTGAGTCTGCCAGAGACTTCATGTATTCGAAATTTCAAGGACTAAAGCTTAATACTAACTACTGAAAGCTGATGAAAAAGGAAACGTTTGTTTTACCTAAAGTTTATTTCAGTGGGGAAAATGTTCACAGTAACACAAGTGATTTTAGCATGATGTAACCTGATAGTGATACATTATTTTTCACCTGATAAATTTTCAAGCCCTGTTTTCCAGTGAGGCTGTTTCTGTGTGGACTTAGATTATTTTGTAAGGTGTGCAACTCTTTGAGTTCTAGCCCTTTTAAATCTAGTGTCAAATTTCAATTGAAACTGACAGTTTTCAAATCCAGGAAATTTCGTTCAATTCCTTGGAAATTGGTGTCTGGCTAGAAGACAATCTCATTAGTACCATCCTGAAACTTCAGTACAAGGTAAAGAGTTACCACTGCGGATTGATCACTATTATGGCTCTGAAACAAACAAAGCATCTGCTGATTTGCTGAAGCATTTTGGGACAAGCTGTGTGAGTTAATGGAAGAGAGGAAAAGAAGAAAGGTGGGCAGGATTACTAGGGAGAGGATACTCTAAGAAATATGGAGGGAAACAGCTGATATTAGCATGAAGGAATTATTGAGATGTAACACAAATCCCTGAGAATTCAAGATTCATTAGGTTTGTGGCTTACAGAGTAACTAACTCTACTTTTTTTTTGTGTATTTTAATTTCCCTGCCAGACTGAATTATAATTTCATTATATATTGCAAGGTGTGTGCTTTTGCCATTTAACATGATACCAAGTCCAAGCCTGATTTTAAAATTTAGAAGATAAATGTAACTGTAAATGCTGCAAGCAGCAAATAATATGTGAAGCAGTTAATAACATGTCAGAATGCAAACTTATTTGTTAAGTTACCTGTTCTTACTTGAAAACAGGGTATTAAACTTAGACTAAAAAGCTGTTGTTTGGCCTGACATTCTTTTTATTTAGTGTATTGCACGTGAAGAACTTATGAGAGTGTTCTATTTTATAAAATTAAATGGGAGTGGAATACTGATTGTAATTGCTAAAATAAGAAAAGAGGACAGAGGAATAGACATGGAGGAGAAAGAACAGAGTGAAGTAGGAGGTAATTTATAGCTAAGTACAAAAGGAACTAATGTGGGTTTTCAGAAGGGGAGCTCCTCTGATATTTTCAGAACTCAAAATGCAGTTTGAAAAGCCTTGATAAAAATTAGAAGAGAGTGAGATTGAAAACAAAGTAAATAACTACACTTCAGCGCAGGTCTTCAGCCCATGTAAAATTGCAAGCATTCCATTTGTCTGCTTTGATTGCTGTCTTAAGAAACTACAGGATACAACTTCATACAACATCAGGTAAAATTAGGAGTACTGCAGTAAAAGTTGTGACTGTCCTCCAAAAAAAAAGAAAGATAGTTTTAAACACTCCAAGTCAGATACCAAATCAGTGTCATCTTTTTTAAGTGTGAGGCATTTTGAGCCGATCGAGTCTCATTAGCCTTTGCTGTGGTTCACAGGGTCACCGTGGTACACAATACCTTGGGTCTGCAAGTTCACTGCAGTAACTGTGCTGCACCTGCTAATATCAAAAGTAGTGCTGCTTCCAGCACCTGTTCTTGCATTTTCTTTAATGACCCAGCATCCATGAAGACATCATTATTTTTATGTGAATACACTGGCAGTAGGTGTTATTATATCTAAGACATTTTGACTATCAATGTATCATTTATGAAGAAGGGCAAAATGTAGTGAACGCTATATTTCAAGAGAGGTGGCAGACTGGAAGTCTGTGGAGGCAAAAAGTATTCAGGATATGAGAAATTCACAAACAGAACAATTATTGAAAAGGAAAATTGGGGTAACCATCACTTTATAATATGACAAAATAGGAATGCATCACTTTGTAACACCACAAAATAGTAATGCTGGAAAATAAATAAAAAATAACCTAAAGGAGCATTTCAACTGAAGGCTCCTGTCAGTTATGGTAAATAGCTACCAGACCCTGTGCATAGTTAGTGAGAACTAAAAGGATGAGGGAGAGACAAGTACAATAAGAATACACTGAGTAATAAGTCTGTTAAAAAAAACACAAAACAAAACATGGCCATGGGCAAAGATGAGGCAAGAAAGAGGAAATATGCTAGATTTAAATATAAGGATCCGAGTTATCTTTGATATTAAATAATTTTTCAATGGAGTTGTAAAAAGTAAAAGTAGGTACTGGAAGCTGTTCTACATAATTCTTTATTTGGGGTCCTTTCCTTATTTCACTTTTTTTTTTCTCCTGCAGTCAGGTGTGTTGGTTTAATCTGAATATCAATTTCTCAAGCAAATTTATCTTCTAATCTTTTGCTTTGGAGTTGTGAAAGTTTTGGCAATTTCTGTATGTTTCCCTGTATTTTACTACTGTAATGATCTCAAGATAATACATACAATATTTGTGCATAAACTAAATGCAAAGCAAGAGCTGTTAAAGTATTATCAAAAAATAAAAATAAAATCCTAAATTAAAATTAAATCCTAAAATTAATTTCTAATATATACCAAATATTCCCTCAAATTGTCAGCTACAGGATTTCAGTTTCATATTCCAAGGAAAATAAAAATTCTGTTTTAAGATGACTTAATATTGCTATTTTCTGTAAAGCTGCTTTATGGTGGTATCTTCTGTTTTAACTTAAATAACAAGATATTACCCTGTTTTAAGTTAACTGTTTTTATATCATAGATGCTGAGTTGAAAACAAATATTAAGCTGTATTTTAAATTAAGTTTTTCTGATTGCCTGTTTAAGAGGGTCCATGTCTGAGGAAAAACCATCAGAGAAGATACTGCTGAGCTGAGCTCAAAATCAATGCAGCAAGAAAGAGAGAACCTTCAGAGAGGAGCTGCCTGGCCCTGCTCCTTATGGGCCACACAAGCATGGCTGCTGGCATAAGTATGGAGAAATTAGTCAGCTGACCTGTGGGACAAGCAGGTCTGACTCTTCCAGTGGCAGCACAGACTTTGTTTAGCTTAAACTGGTTGTGAAACTGCTCCTTGAGTCCTTGAGGTCTTTGAACAATAAGCAGCACAGGGAGCTTACACTTAAAAGAGTTAAGTGCTGGCTCCACTGCAGTAAAAGATGAGTTTAGCCACTGATGCATATAAAGCCAAGGTTTTGCTGTGAGGGAGTGGGATCATGGCAAGAAAGATGGTGAGTCACCTTTGGAAGACTATGTAAAAGTGAGGATGGAAATAGTTAGCAAAACATTGAGATACTGAGCATCTGAAAAAGAAATTAAAATTTAATAGGTTTATGTGCATGTGTGTGATGTTAAATGCATAAAGTTTGTACATTCGTGGACCAAATGGTAGAGGTTACAGTGTGCTTTTGTGACAGAAGGAGTTTGGAACACAAGGGTTTTATTTATTGTCTTACTGTTTTCTAGGTTATATTGATGTAGCCCAAATTTCTTCTCTGTGAAGAAATTATGTATCTTTGAAGTATCCAATAATGAAGAAATAAAAAGAATTATAGTAGTTCCATTGCTTTTAATTCTCTTCAGAGAAACTTTACAGTCCTGGGAATAATTAAATATAAATAAATATGTGAATAATAGGATTTGTCAGTTTTGATTTTTAACCAGATGCAGAAAGACAAATCCAATTGTGTCTTAAAAAAAATTCCTCCCTTTATGTTATTAAAACCAGAAGTTACAAGTAGATTGTTTTATTTTCAATATGACAAGAATAAGAACTTGAAAAATGTAGGTGAAAGGTGTAAATGAAGCTATAAAAGAACAAAATTGTTCATAATTCATAATAAAATAAATGATAGTCACATATTTGTCGTCTCTAATTTTATTCTCATATGTAATCTTTTGCTTAACTAAACTGAAAACTGAACAGAATGAAGCTTTGGGATTGAGAAGATAAGCTGTGCTTGCCATGTGCATGTTTTACAGTTTGCATGTAGAAATATTCCTCTTGTTGCATGTAGATTTCAGAGCACCTGAAGGCAAATCAGCTGGTTTCATGGACACAGGAGACCTGGGTTCATGTCCTGCACATACCTACAGAAAGCTTGCCATTCACTGTGATAGTTCCCTGTTATAGTACAAAGAAATGACTAAACATTTGTTTCCTTCTTCACACATTTGAACCAAAGTCCTAATTTCTCTCCTCCATGTAGAGAATACAGTCCATCCTAATTAATGCTTGCTTTCATGGAATTGTTTCCTCTTGCTCACCTGCCTCATCTCTAAAGATTACTTTGGCACATCACAGGAAAATGCTTTTTCTTGACATGCAGATTACTCTATTTTTATTTAGGATATTCAGAAGCTGAGTGAATCATTGTCATTTTTAGGTATACAAAGGAACTATTTATGTATAATTTAATTCCTGTTTCAGACTCTCAGTCAGTTGCTTAGAGTATAAATGACTAAAAGTAAATGTGAGTTAAAGTCTGTGGAGAGACAGCTCCTCAGAATGTCACAGATTTAATTACTCAATCAGTATCACCTAACTGCAGAAGTACTCTAAGTGATGTTAGGGATAGAGAAGACTTGTCAAAGTGTCTGACAATACTTTCCAGACCTGTTTCTCCATTTGGCTGAATGGGGAAATGTATCCATGTGGGGGATTTTATGAAATGCTTTTCATGCTTACTTGGATGTCCTTAGAGGTACAGAAAAATCTTTTGACATATTTAAATATTTCTGAGAGGAACTTGTTTTCCTGATATTTTTCAGGAAATGGGTGGCAACTGGGTTATGTCAGTCACAAACAATTAGGCTGAATTTATCATTGTGGGTTTTTTTAGGAATATTCTCTCAATGATTTGATAAAAACAATACTTTTTTTAAGTGAAATTTGATCTAAATGTATGTCTGGTTAATGGGGAAAAATATTGTTAAGGTCTCACAGAGCAGTTGCTATTTTTTTTGTCTTTGAATATTAATTTTCTATTGATGTGTTAAAAAGCATTGGTGAAGTGGCTTGAATAATATATTTGCTTAAAGAACCTGAAATCCTCTGTTAAAACTTCCAAATTATATAAATATTGTAGTTATACTACACATTACTTGGGAGTTGTCTGATAGCCTGTTGTTTAGTTTGTTTGGATTATATGGATTTGATTTCTTTATATTAGGTATAATTTGTAGTTTGTAAATGAGCAACAGTTTGGCAAGAATTCACATCATATTGAATCTTCGCATAGAGAAATGCTCCATAAGAAATCATTTGGGGGACTTTCACTAGTGTATTGGGAAGTTGTGTCAGCCTTTTGAAATGGTTCTGAGCTTAAACTTCATAACCAGACTGTTTTGAAGTGGTCATCTGGGAAGGAACTTTGTGCACAGATAATTGGAAAGGTCAGTTGGGAGCTGAAGTGTTTCTGTGGAAATGCTGAAGCACTGTAAGATGTTACAAACTGCTTCTTTTGAAAAACTTAAATGTTGAATTTGGAGGAATGCAATTTAACTGATATGACAGTTTTATGAAGGATCAAATGTACACTAATTTCAGTATAATATTTATATCTGTAATACAGAAATTGATAAATTATTAATTTTTGAAAATTTCTTTGAGCCTATGGATCACCTTTCTAATTTGTGTTGATTTTCAAAGTAGCAAGACTTATCCATTAAGTCTGCATTCACTTAAAAAGCTGTGTCAAAATATCAGATACAATTTAATTTATGCACATTACCATATTTCAGGAATTTTAAAATAGATGAGCAAAAGGTGATAAAAAGGTGACTTTATTGACAGCCTGATTCTCATGTGCAAGCTTATTTCCAAGTTCAGTCATATTAGATTTTTTCAGCTTGGCATTACTTAGTTGAATAAGAAAAAAAATAAAAGGCAGTGATTACTTGCCATGTATAATATTTTTTTTAAAAAATTGAAAATTGTATCTTTAATGTGGTAACACATGGTATTAAGAATTGTATGTTGGTTATATATTAGGAATACATTTCTGAAGATGTGTGAATATTGTCATAGAATCTCAGCTTAGAAAAACTTGTGTGTCATGAGAGAAGCAAGAAGCAAAATTACACCAAATTTTAAGGTTGTTAAAGCAGCAGTGGTGAGTTGCAGATGGGGTATCATTTTGTTAATATAAAAAATGGTATCTTATTTTCTTTTATTGCTGATGCTTCGATAAACATGTTCATATTCTGACTTGTTAGCATTACTTAAATACTAGATGCTTTTACCCCTTAGGGTTATGGCTCAGGGAGAGGGGCTGAGTCTTACTGAATATGAAAGTTTGTTTTTGTTGGAGAAGGTGATCCTGCTTCCTCCTCTTTTCCTTCAAGCAGCGCTGTAGGCTCCTGTTGTTTCCTTTAGAAGGATCTTAATGCTTGTATTGAACCTTCAGTGTGCCAACACAGCTCTGCATCTCTACCAACATGCAGAAGATTCCACCAAAAATATTGTATTTTTCATGTGCATTTGTACCAGAGTCACATAAAAATCAAGCATTGATATCACTGGGAATGGTATAAAAGGGTAAGAGCACAGTAATCAATGGGATTTAAACACTGGAAACAAGCTGTTGGAATATAGAACTGCATCCTTAGTGACTGCAGGTTAGCACTTTGGAGTTTAACCTCATTCATCCACCATTTGAGGTAAGAGTATTTCAGGGCTAGTGAGGTTTGCTAGTGTGCCTGAAGATTGAAAACCATGAATTACTTGGCCATTTTGTGTTGACCTAACTTTCTTCTTAGTGGAGTGCTAGCTGTTTCCTTTTGGTTTGAAATAGATATTTTCTGCTGTTGGGTTTTTTCCTTTATTTTCTCTGTTCTTCCTGTTGATATGTTTTGTACTGTGACTTTGTCTTTATTTAATTTTTAGGTTTTCTATCAGTCAAATTGCCTGCAGTATAGGGAATTAGATGTTTCTTTTTGAGAAGGAAAATATAATAAATTAATAATTTATCTTCTGTGATACAAAGTACTGTTTTCTGTTGCCTCCATCCAGCATATGATGATTGTACTCCCTAATGTTTTGTGTTTCCTTCACCCTTGTTTTTTCACAACTCTTAGAGGAACATTTGATATCTGAGGCTGAATTGGCTTTCCAGTCTAGAGTCTCTGACTCCCTCTTAGTCTTAGTGATAGTGTAGACAGAGTGGTTAGCCAGTGGCTTTTATCCTCTGCAAGACAAGGACATACAGTAACTGCCAGGGGATGTGGTTCACATTCTGTTCCACTGCTGTGGACTCCAGAGTTAAAGATGTCTCAAGATCTACCTGAGTTTCACAGCTCTCATATTAAGGAGCTAAAACCAAAAAGGGAGAAACTTGAAGTACTTTAGATAAATTTTCAGTCTGTGGTGTCATGGAAAATTCCCCTTGAGTTCAGTGGAGTCATGATTAATGTTAGTGTGTCTTGAGAAGTAAAATAGTCAGGTAAAGCTTTCTGATTAATTTTCAAAATAGTTTTAATCTTCTGAAATAAGTTATTCTGGAGAAATAAATTGTTCATATCCAGAAGAAAAAATAGTGTTGAGTAAAAGCAAATGTATCTCTATGATGTTTAAGATACTAAGCTTGAACTAACATTGCATGACCTAACATGTTGTAATACTTGATTTATTTTTAGGCAATAACCTTGTCCTGCAATATTCAATGAAAGCATAGCACCTAAATGTATGATATGTACCACTAGACCATTTTCCATTTCAGCCTGGTCTTGCATTGCAGAATTCTTGCACAAGCATTGCAGCAAAATAAAAAATCTAATTTTCTCCAAAAGCATGAGCAAACATAACCCAATAGTGCACTGAACTCACAGGTTACAAGCAATCTAGCAGAATAAACAGCACCTATACAACATTAGCAACTGCACAAGTTTTTCAGTAACCTAAACTTTCTTTAAAAACTTCTCTTTATTAAAACAAAGAAAAAACTTTGTAAAACTGTGTTGTATGTTTGAAAATTTATTAAATTATTAATCTATTGGATGTGTGCAATGGTTTTTACATACCTGCTAGTTTATCTGCGTGACCCAACTAGGGAGATAAAACTATAAAATTTTTTTCTACCCTCTTTGGAAAGGTGTCATTGGTATGAATTTAATCAATGAGTGAGGAAGAGCATGTACTGTCAGCTGTGATGCCATTGGTATGCTGATGGTATCCAGCTCAATGTCTGCTTCTCAGAGTGTAGACAGTGCAGTCTTCCAGATGTCCCAGTGTCTGGCCAAAATAAGGATAGTGATACAAAACAGATGGTCTTGTCTCAGGACAAAGCAGTGTTGATGCAAGCTGATAGAGGGATGGGGCTGGAAGGAATGGCAGAGTCTCAGTCGTTGGATGCCATGCTATACCCATTCTCATCCTGGATTCACAGTTTGCAGAAGTAACAAGGAGGGCAGTTTTCTCTTTGCAGCTGGGCAGAAGCTGAAGAGCAATAGTAAAGATCCACAGTATGTTTCTTCTAGTTTTTTTAGCTAAGAGCTTTGGTGATTATCATAGAATTACTTATGTGTTGCTGTCTCAGTCAGGACTTTAATACACCTAGAGCTCACTAGGAACTTTTACACACATGATATGAAATATCTGTTGCTAAATGTGCCTGTGCACACAGAGAGTTTAGAGATTTCTTTGCTTTCTCCCTGCCTGCCCAAACTGTCCAGTCTGAGATCACTCATATATGAGTCCCTAAATTAACTGGAACTTTCCTAGCATAACAGGTGCCATAAAAAAAAAAAAGGGACTGAAAAGCACTTTTTCTAAAATGGGAGATGTGCTAGTTGACCAGTAGACAATTTAAGCTTTATAAGCATCTTACTTCTTACTTATTGTGGTTCTCTTTATGAAGAAAATTCTCTGAAGGACAAGTAGTGTTTGACTATATTTGGAATTTAATTATTTTAATTAAAAAAAAAAAGAAATTGGGAAAATAGAGATATTTTCACTGTAGGAATTCTTGATGTGTGTAGGTTTATGAAAGAGAGCATACATACTGGTACGCCAGAAATCCTTGGACTAACAGTTTTTTTAAAAAAACAAAACTCTTGGAAAGTTCAGTGTTACTGAAAATGTTTAGCATAAGATTATTTGTAATTTTTACAATTTGCCTCAACTTTCATTTTAGTAAAAGGTGTATTAATTTCCACTGGCCTCTATACAACCTAGATAGGTTTAATCCAGCCAAGGGACTTGTAGAGTAACTTACGTGGCTGCAAAGAAATATGAATGTGGCTCTCAGTGCAAAAATTGATTCAGCATAAAATGCTAAACAGGATAATATTTTCTCTGATTGGCTGAAAATGCACTGTAGTTGCTGTATGTTTTGTGAGGCATACTGAACTAATGAATTCTTTATCCTAGCTCATTTTTGTAAAACTTCATATAAATAGCATCCAAATTATCAGTTTAATTCAAAATAGACTTAATAAAGAAAAATGTAAGCAATAATGTAATGTGAAATTCAGTATTACAAATATAGATTGTAAGGGACATCTGTACTATGTTAACCAAATGCACTTCAAAATATTACGGCTGTGTTCCCTTTGTTAAAAAATAAAAAACACAAACTGAAACCTTTTAAATATGCATTCTTTTCTAAAGCTTTGATATTTTTGTTATGATTGAAGAAAAACTTAGGGATTTAAACATGGCTTTTTCTTTTATTATGAAAAAGCATTTTTCTTTATTTCTTTAAGAATGCAGAGTTAAACTGTGGCCTAAATTGCACGTAACTATAGTGGTTGCAGGAATAATTGACATCAGAATTGGAGCTAATTAGAAATATTAATCAAAATTTGCTTTTAATTTTAAAAGTTCCTTTATTTAAAGCCAAAGTTAAAAAAGGTGAAAAAAAAAAAAGAAGAAAATTTACCAAAGGGAAACATTAAAAGACATTCCTTTAGATGCCTTCTGAACTCCAGAATTCCAGGTGGTTTTGTGTATTATCTCATTATGACCTTTTTGAGATTCTGTATTATTACAGTACAAGCACTGGTGTACAGTTATGGCAATTGCAGTAATGCAGTGTAGAATGTGATCTAGCAAGTGAAATATTCTAAAATTTATTTAATTGGAAATGTAGAAGTAATTAAAATGCTCCAAACAATACTAGATTCCCATTAATGTAAAAGTTTTTGAAATAATTCATTGGCACTGAATGAAAGTGCCTAGTTGATAGCTTAGAGCGGTAAGTTTGAAATCCCTACTGGTAAGGAGCAGCCATAGTTATTTAGTCAGTTATTGTTGCTGAACTGGTGGGTGAGCAGTGGTTATTTGGTGATACTAGATCCTTGGATTGCCAGTAGGGGAATGATAATAGGGCACAATGCAAATTCTTTTCAACTGTGGTTACAGACTTTCTCATGTAAATAAAATGAGGCCATAATGTGCTCTGAAGCCCCTGCACTGCATCTTAGAGACACTGTCATCTCCTAAGTCAGTGTTCATCAGTCTTGCCTGCAAGTTACTTTTTTTCGGTCATAAATAACTGTTGTACCTTGTGGAAAAAGGGAGAATAAGCAGGAGCCCTGTGGGCCAGTGCTTCATATAGTTTTCTAAGATACTGAAGTGTTTAATGAAACTAGAACATCTTCATCAGAAAAGGCTACCTCCCATGTTAATTCCAATCCTATCTGGGGGAAAATAGGAAGAGGGAGAAATTGAAGAAAGATTCCTTTCACTCTTGCTGATTAAAAGAGAGAACTCAAATCAATGATTCATTGTATATTTCAGTACTTGAAACAATGCTGCTTTCCCTACTCCCCTGTTGATTTTGTGGTTTTTAGACTATGGAGTGAGACTCTGCTAGATTGGCTCTGACAGCGGATACAGGTAGAGGTAGATGTGCAAACTCAATGACACAGCAGCATCATGTTTCAGTTGGATTTCTGTGCATCCATCAGTGAAAGCACAAATGTTTAGGGAATTTATTGTCAGCTTGAGTTGCTTCTTAAGTAAGATGTCGTCAGAACATTGTATTCAAAAATGATAGATACACCTAAAGAGTGAAAGTCTGTTGATGTATTTATTTAGAATTATATTTGTATCAAAAGTCTATGGATGGGTCTGAACTAGGTGAAATTCTGGTATTTTAAGATGTTTATGGGAAAACATCTTAGAACATATGTACCAGACTAACAGCATAGTCTGCTCCATGGCATTAAAAAACCAAAATGAGATGTCTTGTAGTTAGTGTACTGCAGAAGATAACTCCAGTTTTGCATCTGTTGAAGCAAATATTTAAAATATCTTTTTCAGGAGTGGAGCATCAGATATTCTAAGTTCATCATTCTTCCTTGTCTGAAAGCCTAATTCCTGCTTGCCCCAGTGTTTCGTTAGGAATGAATATGGTCTTTTATTGGAATCTCTTCATATCTGGCAAGATAATTTATCTAAAACAAAGAGGGTTGGTTAACATAAGACACATAAAAGTATGACGTATAAAGCCGCTTAGATTCTGCAAACAGAACTTCTATCAGCAGTAGGATTTTGTTGATTTGGGGTTTTTGGGGTTTTTTTTGTTTGATTTGTTGTATTTTGGCATTTTTTTGGTTGGTTGGGGGGGTATGTTTGTTTGTTTTCAAATGAGATTAGTAGAGCATATTAAGAATCTGTGCTTCAGCCAACAGGCCTTGACAAATCAATGCTATATACAAGGAATACATCAGTGTCTACCACAATGTAAGAACACTACCCTGAGGAATTCATTGCTTCAAAGAAAGAGACATTCTTTCACTGGTGCACCAGAATTGCCTGGTGGCATGCAGGAACATAAATCAGAATTCATTATCTGAATTTTTACTCTCACGTGAAAACATTTAGTGCTTTTCTTAGTATTAGACTGAACAGACAAACTGAGCTGTCATAGACTTTTTCCAGCTTTGAACCTTATACCTCTTGAAGTACTCCTGGGAAATTACTACATGTTTTATAATGGAGGAAGGAGACAAATATGACTGGATCATATAAAACAATACAACATATGATCTGATTATGTGAGCCTTCTGTGCAAGTAAGTTTTCACTGTATTTTATAGGAGTTTTGCATAAGAAGAGCTCTGTCCATAAAGTGAATGGTGTGCAAGTCTTGTAAGTGTTTGTAAGATGATTCCACACCCTGTCATCCCAAGATAATAAGCAATCTTGCATGGTTTCTGGAATACTTAGCACTAGGGACTGCCCCTTTCCCTCTCCCCATCCCTTCCTCCACAAAAAATAAAGGAAGTAAATAATTGTGAACAATGACCTATTTAAAAACATGACCTTGTTATTGGGCTATATTCTTGCTTATTTAAGTACATAACTTTTTTCCCCCTGCCCTTTTTGGTTAAGGTTTTCTATAAAAAAAAATCACAAAGAATTAAACTTAGCACAGCATTATTATTAATCTAGAAAACATCTGGTTCTGTGCTATGCTATATTACACTTGTGATCTTTATCTCACTTTCAAGTATTTTTGTCTGCTGTTCTGGCAAAGCATAAAGATTGCAGTTGTGTGAATTCATTTTGGTAAAATGCTGATTTGAGGAAAAGGTAAGGTTCATTTTCCTCAAATCAGCTTGGTTCACATGTAGTTTTTTTAACACACAACATATTTAATGACAATTGCTGTAGGACTAAAGCTGGGTCTTCACATACCCTTTTTAGAGAATAGCAGACAGTGAACATTAAATCAGAGAAATGTGGTGAACAGTCATGGTTTAAAATAACAAACTTATGTTTCATTTATGTGAACTTATAGCCTATAACTATACAGAGATAGACAACAATTTTCTAAGGATTTGAGAAGTTTCACTGTATTCTTGTCTCATGATACAAGCAGTCACCGGCTTGACTTTTCTTTCTCTCTTTTCTCCATGAGTTACCTCATTGCTTCTCGATAAAATTACGGGGCCACTCAGCTATATCATCACTAGCTGGTCTAGCAAAGAATACAAAGAAAGAGAAAAGATTCAGTGTCCAGGCCCTGTAACTGAATTGACTCTCCAATGAAATCCCATTTTGCTAAGACTGGTTCTTCCCAATAGAAGACTCTGAATACTTGCAGCTCTTTTGTTTTCTCTTAAAAAGCACTATTGCATTCACTGATTGTAGTTAAGAACTTTCTTATTTGTGATCAAATATTTTTCTGTAAAGCACACATGAATTATTGAACAATATACACACATACAGTCTGAGTTTAGTACTAAAATTTCTGTATGAATTATTGTTCTATTGCTGCTAGGTTTTTTTTTTTTTTGTTGGTTTGTTTTTTTTAATTAAAAGCCTTCAATAATGAATGGGATTGATCTGGAAGATGACATATAAACTTGCTTACAAACTCAGAACTCCCATCCAAAGTTATGGGTGTTGGAAAACAGGCAGCTTTTAAAAGCCCAGTTCCTTTAGTGAGAAAATGTTCAGTATCTGCACTGTAAATCTGAAGTATCCAGAAGAAATGGAAATCATTCTGTGCTGATGCAGAGGTGCAGTAATCAAATTAAATCAAATGCTGCAGTTATTCTTTGGATTTGGTAGATGGAGTTACACTTCCCTGTTTAGTTGTATTATTAAAAGCTTTCTATAGTTTGCCATGGACAAATTCCATCCAATGTTGAGTTAGATCAACTAAAATTCCTTGAGAAAAATAACAGTTGTATATGATGTAGGTTTTTTGGTATTTTAAATTGCATTTTGTATGCACATTACTGCTGTTGGTCTAACAGCAAGTGACAATAAATCAGTGGTGCATACTATTCTGTCTGCTTGTCTGTTGGCTACAACTACAGGCAGCTCTTGAAACCACATTTCTTGCACAAAGATACACTTAATTTTATTTTGAGAGAAAAAGGCTGGTAGTTAACTAAAAATGACAAAAAGGCATGGGTTTGATATCCAAATTCAAATATAAAAGGTATCATGGAGGGCAACCTATATCATTCTTTGTTGAAACACTTAGTCGTCAGAGAGCCAAAAGTTAATCAGGCAGAGAACAGTTGAAAACCTTATTTAAAGAAATCACATCTGCTTTGTGGGAGAAAAAACCTGAGGCATATGCTTCAATTTCTTTTAAGCTGTAATTCATCCAGTGGTTTACATCTGTTAAAAAATATGGAACTTTTCACACCTCTTTAAAGCACAATTAAACTGTATTTATTTTAATACATAATGTGTTCCAAATATGTAATACCTTTTCTGAAATGACTCATAGATGATTGATTTCATAGCTCTCTATCATATAACCTTCCAGGTCCTTTGAATTAGTTTGTGTATTAACCATACATGAAATTTAAAGGAAAAGGTGTTGAAATTGTGTAAAATTATGCCAGAAACTTTAGTTCACTTGTCAATTTATATCAAGGCAACAAATCGGCTGTGTGGGGGTGGTGGTAGGGAGGAGAGTTTTCTTAAGCAGTAAAATAAAACATTACAGAGAAAAAAATGTAGTTCAAGGACCTTGACCTCAGAATTTTCCTTAGAGTTCAGCCTAACTGTTATTGACTGTTGTTTATTAAAATCCATGTCTCCCCAAAAGAGTGTTGTTAATAATCCCAACAATCTGACTACACTGCCCTGAGTTTGATGCACAGAGTGGGGTCTATGAACTATTGAGGACAACCAAAAGTATTTTGGGTAAGGATTTGGGGGGTTCTATGTCATTCTTTTGTACATGAAAAGCAGCTTGGTTCTCCACTGTGTGTCAATAATGACTACTTGTGTATTTTAAATTCTAATTGAATTAATTAGAGTTTAAAATACTATGTCTCCTATGATTTTAAAGTTCTCTGTGACTTTTCTCCATGTGATATTGGGATTTAAAATCTTTTTGTGCTTCCTGCTTCATTCAGATCCCTTAACATTAGGTTTCTTTTGTAAACGTAAATATATGAAAATACATGTGTATAGAATATCTGAAAGACATTTTAATCAGATGCTAACATAGTGTGTACCATAAACCACATGCATCAGTCACTACATGGAGTGGTTACATGGTCAGTGTATGGTCATTTAATAGAAGCTAGCCAGTGCTTTACTTGTTTACATTTCAGCTAGAGTCTAATCAAGTTATAAACAACTGAAAATTGGGCTTTATAAATGCATGAGGCATAGAGAACTTGCCTGTTTTGTGTTACCAAAAAATATAGAGATTAATCTCTAATGACGTGACTCTAAACCAAGAGAATTCATTCGCAGTCTAGCTGAGATACACTAGTCCAGTGGCATCTTGGGAAAAAAGTTCTCTGAGACCCTCTGCTGTCTCCTTTCAAAATGTCAATAGATTTACAGTAGTTGAAAATTCAGTTTTTATTATGAGTTGCCCATATTACAGGAATATAGTAGATTTATGTATGCACATTATGGTCCCTTTCAATGAGATATATGTGATATATATGATGATATATGATCATAATGATATATATGTCCATTTAACATTTTCTGGGTTTAGCAGAACACTTTTATTTTAGCAATATTTTTTCACTGCTAAGTGAATAGATGATGAAAAAAACACAGAGGAGTAGCATACACTCAAAAAATTATTTTTGTCTTCAATATTCCCAGTGTCAAAGAGCTATTGGACAGCATCTCTTGATGACAAGTTTTTTAGAAATTAAACAGATAAATAAAGATTTTTAAAGTATGGGGCTTGGTTTGATATAGAAATTATACTGAATATTTTTTAAGGAGCCCCTTGTAAGAGGGGGCTAATATATAAAAAAAAAAATCTCTCAAGTGTCTTTTCTTATTAGTATGCAAGTAACTCTCTTCTTTCCAATTTTTGAGCTGTTCCATTTTTTCATGATACTGCAGGTGAGGCTCCTTTATTGCTACAAAATTTAATCATGTGTTCATCCCATTGTTCTGTCTTGTTGCAGAGGATCTTGATGATCTCAGAATGGAAGGAGTAACAAGTGTGGTGTCTTCTGGGAGCAAATTCAATCAAACTCGAAGTGCTCATACGGCTGAGCCTCAAGCAAAGGTCACATTGAATATCTGTGCAAGATGTGCCAGGTAAAATCAAAACAAAACCAGATCATGCTAAACAATACATTTTTATTTCAGGTATTTGGCTGTGTATTGTGCTTATGGGCCAGGTGATGACCTTTCCTGTGCTAAAAAAAAAATTTACTTAGCTACTGGCTACCCTATGACCTCTGGCATTTGAATTGTGCAACTTATGTTTATGCTTGATATGTCACATCAACAGTGAATCAAAGAACATAGTTAGTCTTAGGCCTTACTTCACAGCTTGAAACTATTTTAAGCCCTTCTGTCTCTGAGTTTCATTAGTTATTTGAGCTTTTGTGGTTTTTCGGGGGATGAATCAGGGAATTTAAGGGTTCAAATCCAATTTGAAAAGCACCTGTATAAATGGAGATTTAGTTGCACAGGTGCAGTTCAGGATTTCAAATAGTTGCTTCTTAGCACTTTATAATCTTATCCTGTTTTACCTCTGAGAAATAATTTAGTCAGGTTGAACCCCTTTTGGTTTTGACAGCTGGCAATAATTTTTGCATTTACAGTATGAAGACCAAATAAACAGGTTAGTATTCCTGTAGTTTAGTCAACTCGAGAATGCAACACTAACAGAAACCCCTTAAATTTCCTGGATGAATTCTTCTGTGTAGACAAAAGCTCATTT
Organism: Pseudopodoces humilis; assembly: GCF_049639895.1. NCBI lineage: Eukaryota > Metazoa > Chordata > Aves > Passeriformes > Paridae > Pseudopodoces > Pseudopodoces humilis. Next base: position 33,219,878 of record NC_142200.1, on the reverse strand, counting down.
GGAGAAAGGATTTAAGCCTGTTTAAATGACAAAACTAGCCTTCTCACCCTTCTGTTAATGGTTCAGATTAACAAGAACAATACAGAGGCATGCCAATTTTATCTGCCTGCCTTTGCCAATGGCTGCTCTATTGTGTGGTTTGAGAGCGGATTAGCCTCTTATAAATAAAAAGCAACCTGTGGTGAAATTAAGTCAAAAGTTTGGCCATATGCCACCCTACTTTTATCTACTTTTTCCCCCCATTTTGCTCGTAAATTACTACTTTTCTAAAGCATTTATGTAGACAGAGGGGCTTCAAGACATTTTCTCTGCTCTGGAAGCAGAACTACAGGCAGACTGAATCACTTGTGCAATAGCATCTCTAGCAGGGTTGTGGAGCCTCAGGGAGCTTCAGCTCACAGTACTGTCAGAACAGCAGTGACTGGATGGCCGTATAGTTCTAGAAAGTTTTGCTTGTCAGCAGAGGAGTTTGGCCTTAGGCTTTAAGAAAAGAGCAAACATGCAAATCATGGGATTCTTCCCAATTCATATAAATCGTTTATGTTGTAAAATGTTTCCAAACAACTGCCTACATGAAAGTGGGGCACATTTTTTCACCTGGCGTCTCTTGTCCATGGATTAATAAGTAGAGAGGTAAGGAATATAGAAACCTTAAGTTCTCTAAATTCTGAAGTTCTGAGCTTACATAACATCTTTTATGGATTACTATGAAGGTTAATTAAATTTTGAATTCCCTTAAGTAGCTGCTAACAGCAGGTGCCAAGATGCTATATATATTCTCTCAGTCCTGCACACCAGGGAACAAAGGGCTCAGATCTTGAGCCAAACCTAGTAACCTTGGCTATTGCTATTGTTCTTTAACTGCATATAATAAATGATTCTGCCCTTTAAAATATGAGCTGGGAGAGAAAGATCTCACAAAATCCCTTTTGTCACTTCACTTATCAGAGAATGCAAAACAATGCTTTATTTTACCTGTACACCTTCCATAATTTCCCTACCATGTTTAATGAAATTGGTGAGTAGCTGGGTTATACCTTCATGCCTGTGATTCTTTTCACTCTTGTTGCAGTTCAGCACTTTCTTTAAACTTTGAAGGAATTAAAAAAATACACCATTTCATCAGGAGCAAGGGAAGTCAAAAGAGACAAATGGGTATTTCTGTTGTATTCAGTAGTGAGGAAACTAGCATTTTTCCTTCAAAGTGATAAAGACTATCCATTCTTTTGGAGCATTCCTTCTTTCTTACTGAGGACATCTTTCCACCCTTAAAGACAGTTATTAGTGCAATTAGTTCTCTTTTTATTACCTGCACAGGGGTTTAGTCTGGAGCCTTCAGTCAGCAGCTGAAGTAGTGGGTACAGACAGTTGCATGAAACAAGTGGCTTCAAAGACATGAAGACAGCTTTTTCCTGATTGGTATCAAGAGCATTTATATTTTCTGTTAGTTAGTGATATAGCCATTGAAAATACTGTGCTATAAAATTAGAGTCTGTGTATTTGGATCACCTCACTGACTCAGTTTTTCAGTGTTGGCCTTTGTTTCCATTGTTATGACAAAGGCTAGTATTTCATGTAAGTTCATAATACAGAACCTATTAGTGTATTAATTTGTTTTAGAAATTATATTTTTAAGTTTTCATACTCCATTTTCTAAGTAGTCTTGTGTGCTGTGCAGTGTATATATAAATACTATGTGATTTGATTGTAGACATGTTTGAATACAATTGGAAAAGAAGTCAGTATAAGCTGTTATGCATGCTTTTGGTTACAATTAAACAGGTATCTTTCATCTTAATGTTACTCATTTTTCAGTTGTACAAGATGATTTGAAATGGATTGAGCTAATGGCAGTGGTGTTGTGTAGATAATAGGGCTTGTCAAGTCAGAATACTAGATTAGGTTTGCTGAAGGTATTTTGGCTATCGTTAGGAGAAATAAAATTTAAATTGAAATTTAATTGGTAAAGTTCCAAATATTAGGAAACATATGTCTTGGCTCAGACAAAAATTGGATTTTACTCATGCATTATTGATTTCTTTCAACCTGGTTGTATTTTTTTTAAAATGCTTTTCTCTCATTACTCTTCTCTCAACTTACTTCTATGACACCTCCTTCAGACGTTTTCCCACTTTCTTCGGTATATTGGAGCTTTTCTGAGAGAGTTTTATTTAAACAATTGAAGAAGTTTTTCAGTACTAGCTTTAATTAATTTGGCTTAATATTTTGTATCTCACCTGGAAAGGACAAATATCTTTATTGAAGTTTTACCCTATTTCTTCATTAAAATAGTGTGTAAGTTTTGGATGCCCCTGCTTCTAGGATTACATTTTCTTGCCATAGATCATTAGTGCTCCCTCATTATTTGAGAATTAGAGTAAACACATCTATGACTATGTGTAGGTTACCCTAGCCTGAGAAGAGCGCTGGTTTCATTTTGTATGCCCCATAAAACCATCTGCAGTAGGGTGCAACTATATGTCTTATATTTCTGTGGCTTCTGGAGTTTCCTACAATGAGAGCACAATGATTTGTGACAAGAATGGACTAAACCAATGGTTTTTCCTCCATGCTGAGATACTTGTGATCAGACTTCATTTAGTGCCAGTTTGGCTCCTTCCCTTTGTACCACAAAAAATGAATGCCAAATGAAAGTGACTTATAGTTTGAGATAAAACCCAATTTTGTTATGAGGAAAACTAAATCCAGTTTATATTGTGGAGGACAATGGTGTTGAGGCGCTGCACTTGGGAAAATAGTCTCACTTGCCCTAAGTTTCTTAGACAAAAGTACAAACTTGTTTGTGAATAATAAGAAATGAGACTCAGAATTGACATAATTTGAACTAGAATAAAACTCCCAAACTTGTAACTTTTTTTAGAAACCGATATTTAACCTTCAATCATTATAATTTCACCAATCATCTTCAAATAATAAGCAGGTAGATAGTTATCACAGACCCGGTCAGTAATTTTTAAAAAAGGTTAAGTTCTCCACCTAGACATCCAGGAAATAAAAATGGGGAATGCTTTCAAGCTATCATACCAAATTGGTTCTTATAGCTTATGATTTAAAAAATGAAAAAAATCCCCCCAAAGCAGCCAAGACCTCAAAAAACCTTTGCAAAAAAATCCCCAGAGGGAGATGAGAAATTTAAGGAAGGGTTAATTCTGCTGAAGTATAAATTGGTTTGTAGTCTGGCATATAACTGTAAGAAACAGAGAGCTTACTGTTTTCTGTATAGATGTTTCACACACGATGAGCGAAATGCAGATGGATAACAGCTTTAAGAGGTTTTTCAAATGGGGAAGTAGCTACCAGAACAATGTTATTCCCATAGCTGCTCTTGGACTACAGGGCAAGTTAAGTAGCATATTAAGTCATCTAAATAAAGGGGTGACATCATTCACAAGGTGGAACAAAACAAGGTTTATAGATACAGAAAAAAGGCTACAAAAACCCCCTGTATTTGGAAGGTTTGCTTTTTTCTATTTAGCCTGAAAAATTAGCAGGGACACTTCTTGTAAAAAATATCTGTATTTAGATTATTTGAGCAAAATTCTTATAATAATTCCTTCTTTGTCTAAGGGCACAGCTGGTCCGACTGATTTATAAAGTAGACTGACTCATTCTGTAACATTTTTTTGTGAATCCTTTCTCACATACAGGCAAAACAAATGAGTTTCAGATTTGGCCAATGAATTATAAGACATCCTTACACTTTAGCAAAATTTGTATGGCTTAAATAGATATTTAAATGACAATTTGTAAAAGTCAAACAACACTTCCATATTTCTCATATGCATTGTGACTTGCACATTGTGCGTTTTGCAAGAATTTAATCAACCATAAGGTAAAAGATAATATTAATGTACTATTGAATGAATTACAGGAGTTTTCTTTTTTCTTTTTTTCAAGGACCACCCATTAGCCTTGTATGCCCACTGCCATGCTCAAAAGTTAAATCTTGTTCTTGTGGAGTCTTGCCAATGCATTCCTGAAAGTAAGAAGCTTTTTGTTTTTAATAGCGCAAGGGCTGCATTCATTCTTTTTAACATCAATAGAATACAAAAAAGGGGTTGCATGTGATTAAAAAAGAAATGGGATTATAGAAAACATACTGTGCCACAAGCTTGAAGGCTTCTGAACAAGAATGTTGGGAAGGAGCACTAGTCGCATACAAATGTTGGGTTTGAGATGCAACGTTTTAGTTAATATTTTGAGGTTAGTTAAAGCAAAAAGACAGTGTAGTAAGGCCTTTTAACATAGTAGAAGAATCAAAAATATATGTATAAACAAAGTAAATCTATAAATTAAAAAAAAAAAAAAAAGGAACTTATTTTACCCTCACCCTTAGGATGTGGAGTACAGTTCAAGTGTAGTAACTTGTATCCTTGAGATGTTAATGTAGAATAAATGAAGGACTCTGTGCATGCTTCCATTATGGATATTTTTGGAAAATTTGTTTTGAAGAAAGTACTCAAAAATTCTCATGCCAGTTTGCCTTGCCTGTGAAACCTCACCCTGCGCATCATCTGTGACTTTTACTCCTCTAAGATGTCTTGTCCTTCAAACAGTCTTCAAGTTAGCCTGTTTATTTACCAGTTACCTTTTCTTTAATGATCTGGATTTTTTTAAAGTTTGGTTTTCTACAATATAGTCTCCACTACGTCCATGCATACCTGAGATATAATCATATGAACTATGTGGCGCTATGTGAAATTCAGAATCACGTATTAGTTCTCTGCAGTACATCACTGGAATTTGAGTAGATCTTCATGACATAGAGCCCTGACAACCAGGAACCTACAGGGGAGGAGACAAAAGAATTTAAGTAGCCAGTTATAATTTGACATAAACTTCAGATTAATGGTGGAAACTATGGAAGCGTTGTTTGAATTGGCCATCCTATATTTCTAGAAAAGAACAGGAATTATTTGGTTGGTTGGGGAATTCTGTGGTATTATCCTAGCTTCAACCATTTGATAATCTTAGAGTTTGTATGGAAGTGTTTTATCTCAGTATCACAAAGCTCTGACAATACTAATGAGATTTGAGGTCATAAAGAAGCATTTGGTGAAAAACTTGATAATAAGCTGTGGAGAATATAGTCTGAAGCTTGACAAGTGAATCTAGTTTAATTACCAAAAGCAGAAAAGCTGATGACTGCAAATAGGAAAAAACCTGCTGTTAAAAAGCCATTTTGCTGTATGCATTGTACCCAGACAACACTCCTGAAACTAAAGGCAACAAAAATTAATGAAATTAATTACCCATATGAGGAAGGTCATAAACACTGATTAAAGACTACATTTAAAAAACAGACAACAATGATGGGCTCCTGGAAGATTTCCTCAAGAAAAGGAAGGAAGCCTCTTCTGCTTCCACAGCTTCCACTCTGCACAAGATCCCTTCCTTATTGTTTATGACTAGCCTGTTCTCACTGTCATTGTGTTCCCTGAACAGAAACCGTTGGTATGGCTGACTTGTGTTTTGAGACAAGATCGGTTTTCCTATCTTGTCCAGGCATGTAATCCCAAAATAACACTGGAACTGAGGATGGAAAGGTGTCAGGGAATGGATGCTGCACCATGCAACATTGGGATAGAGGATGATCGGGTAGGGTGAAAAAGGGTCCACATCCAGCATCCTCTATAGATGCCATAGGTCCCAGAAGGAGAGAGGATATAACTTTTGCTACTGGTGCATTTTTTGGCAGGTGATCTAGGTTTATGTTCTGCCAAATTAGATTAAGCCATCACGGTGGATGCTTCTGCTCTGTTTCCAGCAGACTGCTGCTGTTCAAGTCAGACTGTAAGATTTCTTTCCCAAATTGAGCATTCTGGCATCAGTCACCTCCAAGGGTGTAATACATTGAAAATGCATGCAGAACTAAATGACATTGAAATTCCATGTGCTGTTTTCCCCTTATCTTGTCCATATGTAACAGTGTGTGCTGCCTGGGTGACATAATAAAAGGCTATGTCTGCATTGAATTCTAGCAGGAAAAGTTCTACACGTGCAAATATTCCTTAGCTGCTATGTGAATTGTCAAAGCTGCTCTGTGAAGGAAATCTGTAGATGCTAATTTAAAAGTGGTTCTGGTATGTTTACTTGAACTATAATCATCCCTTTAACTGAAGTGTTCAGAGGTGATGGAATTAGAACAAAAGCTGTTCAAACTAAATATAAAATAACTCCCTGTTTTTCTTTATAGACTCTAATATTGTTAGTCAATAATACACAGATGTGTCAGAAAGAATAACCTCTCAAATACTCCATATAATCCCTTATTTGACTCTGTACACTGTGATGTAATACTGGGGAATGGGCACAGGTATATGTGTGGTTTGGTACATGTATTTGCATAAAGAATAGTCTTTGTATGTTTGGCCAATAGTGGTAAGGCCAGATTAGTGACTCAGTTTCTGGGAGAAATTTCTGCTCTGTTAATTTTCCTGAAACCTGGGAACAAATTACCTCAAAGTACCAAGGGGAAAGAAGTGTTTCCAAACTGAGATGATTGGTAGAATGAATGTTGGTGGGAAAATTATGTGATTAGGGTTCATGTACAGACTTTGAGGAAGTTGATGTCTTCAAATCTTATCAAAATTCTGATTATGTAAATGTATTTTTTTCTTTCCTGTCATGCATTTCATATTATCTTTCTGACTGTGTACTAAGTGGCTATTATAGGGCAGAAAGTACTAAACATTCCAGATGACTCATATCACTCTTTTACATTCTTTTTTCCTTTATCTATTTTTTTATAACCTTAGTTTTATTGGACCTCTTGTTTAAAAGAGCTGAATTTTCCTCATGTTTGTTTGTGCCAGCTTCACAGACTTTGTCCTAAACAAAATATTTTATTTGCATATTTTTCCTTTTAATAGTGGCAAACAAGTAAATTAAACTCCATATGGTAGTGCTTTAAAACTTTTAAAAATCTCCTTTCACTTTGGAAAATTGAGAACAAACCCCATATTTTTCCTTTGGCTAGTTAAAAACTTTTTATAAAGTAGAAAAAGAAAAACGTGAAAAAAGAAAAAGCTGTGGCAAATAAAACCAAAACAAATCCACTTCGCTTTTTCAATGAATTGCATTTGGGCAGTGATTAATTTGCCCAGTTTTGATGCATAAATAACCAAATAATGTGTTCATTTTCTTTTGATTTTGTAAGTGCTAAGTGCATCTAAAATAAATCACTTTATCTTTCCTTTCCTGGAGTGGTATAACACTTTGGTATCTTGCTCTTTCCAAACAAGAGAAAAACACTGAAGAAGAAAATCATTCAGAAAATGTTTTTACTGGCCCTAGTGGTTATCAGAAACAGAGACAATAAATAATTTTTTAAGATTTGGTAGGCTGACTTGCTAAACACACTAGCTTCCATTTTCTTTCACTTTCTTGTATTTCTTTAGAACGTTTTACTGTATGCAAAATAGAGAATATCTGTGTGATTTCAATTTTTTTTTGTGTTCATGGATCTAAGTTTTACCTCTGAAATGCACAAGATAACATAATTTTTAGTCCTAAACCTTAATTAGTTTCATGGCAAATTCCCAGTGAATGTGTGTTTTGGAAGAATGGCCAGTCTCTCTATTTTCAAAATCTTAACAGTGTCTTGGGAAGGCAGCAAGACAGTAGATTTACATGAAATGCTTAGACAGAAATCCCAGAGACATCAGACTTATTTTCTCTCTATTTTTTAATGTGAATTTCCCACTTGGTAAATTTACCAAGCAATAGTTTCAGTCCTATCAGAAGTTGCACAAAATACTGTGATAATAAAAATGTCATCTGTTGCCAAAAATTATGATAAATGGTGAAGAGACCAGTGTTTTCAGATGAAGTTTTCCCTCTCTGTTAGATTTAACAGCTATTTTATTTCCTTCTAGTATGCACATGTGAGGTAGACGGGTTTTTTTGACCTAAATAGCCTTCAATCAGCATAAAAGTAATGGAAGATTTTTCCATTCCATTTGTTTGAAGAAAGATAAGTGTTTACATGTTAGTGAAAATAGACTTAGAGCATGAGCACTAGGTACATAAAATTTGCATGTGAGTTACATCTTACACATACACCTTATGATAAATTGGGTTTTGGAAACACGGCAGTGCACCAAGTTTATCTGTTAAGGTAACTTAACTGACAAGGTATTAATATGTGCATTTGGTTATGCCAGAAGAATGCAGCATAAGATGCTGTGAATTAGTGATGTGCCACTAGACTATCTTTTGTAAGAACTATTGTTCAACAGTACCTATTTTTTTATTATTTTTTTTAATTATTTTTTTGACTGGTTGTTAAAAGAGAGAACTTGTTTGAGCAGGTTGGTGAACTTGCAAGCATTTTAAACTTCTGTGGAGAAAATCTAAGAACAGTAGATGTAAATGATTTTGTAGGCTTTTTGAATGTCCTAGTCTTGATTTGTAAAAGTGAAGGAAGCAGGAGCATATTTGAATATGAAATTAATACTATTTTTCTGGTCCTGAAAATTATTCTGCTCTCTCTCAGTTTAATAGAGGGCAACATCTGCTCCATTCTGTCCTTCATTTGCAGATCTTGTCAAGACATCTCTTTCTCTTTTCCCCTACAAAACCCATTTAACCCCCTCAATAATTTAAAAAGACAAGTGCTTTACCCAGCTTTTCTCCCTTCTTTCCCTTTGCTCTCTTTGATGTGTGCTTTGCAAGCTAATTCTCTATGGCAATGTTTATAGATGCTTTCTGGTTTTTGTACAACGCTGTGCTGTATATTAGCCACAGATATTTCTTCTGGATGAAAAAGATATAGGGAGGAAGCCAGGAGATCATGAGCTTGAGGAAGCTTGTTGGTCATAATTTGAGGCTCTGGATAGCAGTTTAATATAGCTCTTGAAAACACAAATGCATACTCACACACAAAACTCTTTCACAGGTCCTAGAAAAAATGGTTCACAGGAGAAGAAAGAGTGTTAGGTCTGAAAAGACTGACAAAGACTGTAATTTTTCTCCTGTGAGATAATGGTTTGAAGCCAGCAGCAGATAAAAGATTGCCATAAGAATGGCCTAATTCCCCATCTTGTAAAAGGATTAGATAATTCAGTCTCTTTATGGATTCCTTACTCTGGGAAATATATTTCCACTTTTGGTTCTCCTCAGAAATAGCTGCAGAGCGTACTCATTTAAAGGCACAAAGACCTGCATTCAGACATTTTGGAAAGGCAAACAGCACACAAAAAAGATTATTTTGCTGGCTGTGTCAATGTGTAAGTTTTGCTCAGCAAGTGTATACTTGTATTACCAGCTGAAAACATGCTGAACATTAACTATTGGTGACATGGAAACTTTCCACAAAAATCTTCAACACTGACTGGAAAATAGTGTGTTTAAATTGCAAAAGAATGAATGTCAACCAAAATCCATTTTTAACTACTGGTTTTATGAATTTTCAAATAATTTGCTGTGTTCTAGTGTTTAAGCACTGAGAAATAGTGTCCCTAAGAAAGCAAAAGCAAGAAACAGACTGTGGTTTGAATGGTGTTGGTGAAAATGAAGTTATTTTAGATTAACTGTATCTTAGATCAGGGTGAAACTCAAATAATATAAATGCTGTACATCTCACATGAATGGAATTGTTGGTAGTAACAACATGCTCCTGCCTGATGGCCTTGCATCACCTCTTTAAACTGGATTTAAAGGAATTATAAATCTCTATTGGAAATCATGCTGATTGTGTCATTAAGCATATATTCCTACATTTTATTCAGAAATTGTAATAAATACCTGTATTTATTCATGTAGTCTTATAGTTTAATATTAGAAATGTCTGCCTTCCTAGGTAATGTTCTGCAGGATAATCCAATAGTTCTCATGCTTAATTTCTCTTCAATGCAGATGTTTCCTGTATTTTAGTGTAGGTAGAAAACAGAAACTATGGCACTGATTTCTTAATAAAACAAGGTGACATGCTGCAGAGGTTTTCTGTTGTTGCTTCAAAGGTGGCAGCCACTCTCATTTCTCACCAAATTCACAGTCCTCTGTTAGAGGATTCTCCTCCCATAGAACTAAGCCATTTTTGTTCTACAGTTCAGTGATCTAAAAATCATATAACCTTTTTTTAACATCTAATCTTCATTAGGATGGTAGTATGTGAAGCTAAAGCTGATAAGGAGTTTTACCAGATAAAACATACTTTTGCCTGTATTTTTTTTAATAATATTTATTTAATGTAATTTTACCGTTATATTAACTGGTACAGTCTGTACTGGAAAACTGACATCTTTGTGTCTCTATACCTGTGAATACAATAGGAATTTCTTCTGGCACAGTTTCAATATTTTTTATATTTGTAAAAGACATTAGTAAAACAAATGGAATAAGTCATAAATTCCTGGCTTTATATTTAGGTGCTGAAAAAGCTTTGGATTTTACAGCAGTATAAGGGAGTGCAGAACTTGTGGAGTCAGTAAGTCAAGGTACATGAGATCAGAATTTGGATCAGTATGTTTGGGAAGAAAGAATGAAGTAAACTCACCATATTATAGGCAAGTCAGGACAGATGATTATGAAGCTTAAAATACTCTTTCTGGTGTTGAGGTTGCTAGGGAAAGGTGCAAGAAAACATTTAGTGTAACCTAAAAGCATGTGGGGCCTTTCAGGACTTTTGTTGTCTGATCTCTGTTGCTATAAGTTCCCTGGAGTTATGTATTTGTCCGAGGGAAATTGTTATTCAGTATTACAGTGCTATCAGAGAAGATGTTAGATGTAGATGTGAAGTTTTAAATTACAGAAAGGAAGCAGGTGATTTGAAAGAGAAAAAAAAGGAAGTCCAATAAGTCAAATTTATCCTTCGCATCTCTGATGAAAATTGCCTTTGGCTGCCAAAGGAACATCATCATGTTATGTGTATAATAAGTTTATTTTGTTAATAAGTTCATGATATTCATTAATCTTACAAAATGTATATTAGAGTTTATGATCCAAAATAATAACTACTTCTTAAAGAAGTTAACTATAAATCATGGAATTATTTGGTAGGATTTCTTCAAGAGACTGGGTAACCTGCTTTGAAATAATTTAAGGAAAATAAGTGATTCAGCAAGTCAAAATCTCCTGAATTAAGTTTCTAATACAAACATGACACTACCTTTGTTTTTCAGAGAACTTTGTTGTTGTGATCTTAAAAATATGCACGTGTTTCGGCTGATCAGGAAAACAATTTTTTGTTGAATGATTTATCTTTTTACTGAATGAATTAAGGACTTTTTTACCAAAGTTTCCACTACTTCTCACTGTATTCAGCTAAAAGAAGTCAATTGAGTCTTTAGCAACACAGATTTTCCAATTAAATGCATGTGTTCAGGAATAATATTTCACAGAAACCAAAATGTTTTACGGTGTTTATTCAGATTCAACAAAACTTAGCTGACACGGGGCCTAGCAGAGAGAATGGCTGGAGCTGCAGTGCTTAGACATTTGATTTCCCACCTCCTCCTTGGAGAGTGCCCTTTACTGTCCTGGAAACCCTGGAGGAATTTTTCTTCACTACTAAAAAGTCAGCAGAAACATTTATATTTTCTTGAAATACAAGGTTTTCAGGATTTCTTCTCAAGTGGAGTTTCAGTTTCTGTTGTTGTTCACCTCTAGGGAACAGCAGAATTTGAGCACAGTTATCCAGCTCTAGTTTTCTATGTTTTAAAACAAAAATAAGTCCTTAGTTGTGTACCAGAATTTGAAGGCCAGCCACATGCACAGTAATTATATAATTCTTGCCTGTCGTTTGTTTGGGATTAAAGGAGATTTTGTCTAAAAATTATAACCCTTCTGCGGGTTCATTTTATGAATGAATATAATGAGATTTTAGTTATTTAAGTGACGTACTTCAGGAAGACTAGGTCAAAATAGCATTAACCTAAATATAATTTAAATTTCTCTGTCTGTGAAAATCACCCTCTGAATTTTATTTGGCTCAGAAATTTCCTAAAGTACAACCTCTGTTATACACTAGCACAAGACAATTATTAATACACATGCTTTGAATCAGTGTTCTATGAAAATAACAAACACTAGAGAGCATGTATCTCACTATGAGGTATCTAAAGCATTTCCATTTCTTGGTTTTTAGAATATTTTATTCCTTCTCCTTAAGCCCTGATGTTAGAAATTACCTATGCTTGTAATTAAGTGTTTGTAATTATTTTTATTTTTCCTGTGTAGTCCTTGGAAGTATTATGTGAACTATGTTGGGTTTTTTCAATTCTAGTATTCAAATTTACTTTAGTTTCTCTAACTACTGGTTTTAAGAATGTCATAGAACAGCAGTGTTGACATATAGGAGAATCATGGTGTATGTCTACATTTAGTCCCAGGTGGGAATTTGTCCTGCATCTAACCTTCACAGATTGGAGAGATGGGTAGAGAAGAACCATTGGAAATTCAACAAAGCTAAATTCAGGATCCTGCACTTGGGGAAGAACCCCCTGCACCAGCACAGGCTGGGGCTGACCTGCTGGAAAGCAGCTCTGCAGAAAAGGACCTGGGGGTCCTGGTAGACAGCATCCATCCATAAGCCAGCAGCATGTTCTTGTAACCAAGGCCAATGCTGTCCTTAATGGGTGCGTTAAGAAGAGCATTGCCAGTGGGTTGAGGGAGGTGATTCTAACCCTACTCAGTCCTGGTGAAGCCACATGTGGAGTGCTGTGTCCAGTTCTGACCTCCTCAGGACAAGACAATGAGCTCCTGGAGCAGGTCCAGTGAAGGGCTGCAAAAGTGATGCAGGGGCTGGAGCATCTCTCTTATGAGGAATGGCTGAGGGGGCTGGGCCTGTTCAGTCTCAAGAAGAGAAGACTGAGAGGGGACCTTAACAATGTTTACAAGTGTTTGATGGGAGGTTTTCAAGAGGCTGGATCCAGGCTCTCCTTGGTGATGCCAAGAAATAGAACAAGGGGCAATAGGCAGAAACTGATGCACGGAAAGTTCCATCTGGACATGAAGAAATTCTTTAGTGCAGGTGACTGTGCACTAGAACAGGTTGCCCAGAGAGGTTGTGGAGTCTCCCTCACTAGAAATATTCAAGAGCCATCTGGACACAACCCTGTGCTATGTGCTCTATCTAGGGTGGCCCTGCTCAAGCAGGGAGGTTGGATCAGATCGCCCACTGTGGGTGCATCCAGTCAGACCCATTCTGTGAATTTTTGAATCATATTTTTAAATCATACTGCCAGGAGGACTGTGATTCACAGAGCCACAAGCTTGTTTGTAGTGCTAGACCCTGTATAATGCTTCTGCACTGAATCTATAGCATTTATTCAGAATATCTTTGGTCCTGAAGTCCTTAAGATTTCTTGGAAGAAGCCCTACATAATGCATTTTGGGGTCAAAGAAAATTGAAATATTTACCTGTAGGCTGTTTGCTTTTGTAGCTCTTGAAGCTCCAACGTGCAGCTGGTTAATATAACTGAAACAATGTCCTCTAAGCAAGAAATCACACTAGAAAGAGATATGGGGAAACATGTTGGTTATCAGGTATCAAATTTAGACTCACATTAAAATAATTGATAGCTGAAAGAATGTTTTAGTTAAAAGCTGAAGTAGTCCATCAAGTTGCTACTAAGATAGTTTATAGGTAACTCTTCTAAACCTTTGTGTCTTTCTAATCTGTACTTCTTTCTGCTTATGCAGTTTTAAGTATTTTCATTTTACTGTGGAGATGTCTTATGAACAATACTACTTTTGAAGAAGAAATTGTAATAGTCCAAGTACCAGAGTTCTTTTGGCAAGAAATAGTTTTTTGTTGCTTAAGTTTCATGAAAATCTATTCTGATATGAATATATATGTAACAAATACATAAATAAATTGGAAATTGGATGTGAAAATAAAGTACGGATATGTCAAACATCCTATTCTCCCATCCACCCAGTACCCCAGCCATTTCTTGCTGCAAAGTAAAATCATATGAAATGGATTTTCTGATTAGATACATAAAAAAGATTTTTTTTGTGTGTGTGTGTTCTTCAAGAAGCCATGGACCACTTAAATATATCTAAATTCTAGAATAAGATGAGAATAATTTCAGTTATTCATGTCTAGTTTGGATTTATTGAAGCTCAGAATGGGAACATATAAAATATTGAAAATTCTGATGGAATAAAAGAAGTGACTCCTACTTCTAGAGACAGTTTTTATATGACTGTAATGTAAGTAGAAAAGGTTGGAATAATTATCCTTTTAGTTAAATACAAATGAATTCCCAGCATGGCTGGACAGAAGAGTATCTCACGTCTGGTTCCTGCAATTTTGTGCATATCTTTCTAAGACTGAAAATGTGCTTGCAGTGAATGTACTTATGTATGTAATGAAGGAGAATGGGTGAATAGTATTGCAGTGGAGAATTATGTGATTTTTGAGATCTTCCTTTTTTTGCAGTTATTTCATTTGCAATTTATTTTCTCCCTCTTTGAATATCTTTAGGATACAAAGTTATTTGCTTCTGTTTGACAAGCTAGGCTTTTATAGAATTGGCAACTAGAGGATTAGAAGACAGGTACAGAGCTATAAAGGATTCATAGAAGTAATTTTAAAAATTAGGTTTACAGCTTCTAAGTTTTACGTTTTGTTGTCTTGAGTTTCGTGTTCTATGGATCTGCCACCTTAGATAAGAAATATTATGAATTTATTTTATTTTAATATAAATAAATTATTCTAGGGGCAATAAAAAGTAATTGGGGGAGGGGATTGTTGAGGAAATATTTTTGAGGAATACAAACAAATAGATGACTAAAGATCCATATATATTAGATAAATGTGAGAGTCATAAAATGTGAAATTTAGCTAGGGCAGATAAAGGGGTTCTACTTGATTTCAAGGGTTAATTTCAAGCTTGGTATAAAACAGCTGCAGAGAGTAGGAATACAGAGTGAAAAGAACTTTTTTTTTCCTCAAAGAGATAAGTTATTTCTTTCCCCAAGGTTTTACTTCAATGCATTTTTATGATTCCTGGGCTTTGCAAAATTGAATTGCATTTTTCTTATTCTTTTCATGTCTGAATAAATCCAAGGTAAGATAACCTTTATGTAAATGGCAGTTATATTGCATTTAGAGCTACAATGCACTTCTTCAGAGCAGGATTTGTGCTCAGGATTCGTAAGAGCCTGGAGAAGGATGGTGGGACTCCTGGGATACGCATTTGAAAAAACAGATACAAGCATTAGTTGTTTAAATTGCTGTCAAGGCATTGCAGTCAGCTGGTGCAGCGGGAAAGCCTGAAGACAAAGTCTGCCATAATTACAGTATTTTCCTTTTAACAAGTAACAAAGGAGGAGGAAATATTCTTGCGTATATTTCCCTGTGGTGGGTTAAGTTTGGCTAAGGGCCAGTTCCCTACCCAGCCAGTAGGATGACAGAAGAAAATAGGAAGTAAAAGCTTGTGGGTTAAGATGAAGACAGGGCAAAGCAGACTTGACTTGAGGAATATTAGTTTAATGTATTTCCAATTAAAATAGGTTTAGGTGATGAGAAACTAAAAGAAAGACATTAAAACCACACTTTTCCTCCTCCCTTTCCTGGGCCAAACTTCACTCCTTCACTTCAGACTCCTCTCCCCACCTACTGAGCAGTGCAGGGGAGACAGGGAATGGGGGTTTGTGGTCAGTCCATTACAGGTCCTCTCTGCCCTTCCTTCCTCACCACACTTTTCACCTGCTCCAGTGTGGGATCTCCATCAGCTACAGTCCATCCCAGACATACTCACCTGCCCTGGTGTTGATCCTCCAGGAGGTGCATGGGATATTGCCTCTGGAATTTCACCATGGGCTGTAGGAGAGTATCTACCCAGAGTGTGGAACACCATCTCCTTTGACCTTGGTGTGTACTCTGCTGTTTCCCAGTCTTCCTGTTCTCTGCTCTTCTGCCTGTGTGGTGTTGTGGCTGCCTCTTCCTGATCTATGTTTCCTCCAAGGTGCCCCCATTTTGGCTGAAGAGCCAAAAAAACATGCCCTTGTTTTTGGATCCAGGTGGAACCCCCTGTGACTGACTCAGGGCAGCCCCAGCCTCTCCTCACCGAGGCCACCACACTGCCAACACATTGGCATGGACATCCAATACAGTCCTAATCAACTAAAATATTTTGGAAGGTAGGGAAGGAGGCTTGCAGTTTCACGTGCACACCAAAACCCCACTTTTGTAAAATAAGACTTACAAAAATGCATAAGCTAGGATTCAGTTGGCTGTTCCTTAGAGGCTAGTTTTGTTTACTAGACAGTCCAGGTTATGGTTGGGCTTTACGAGTGTGGACTTTTCAGGAAAGCTGCTCTTTTAATTAGGGCAATGTTGTGAGCAGGGTATGTAGCCAGGGATAATGTTCTTCTGTGTCTTCTCCATTGAATAATGTTGCAAATGTTTTCCTTGCATTTTTCCACAATTTAGATTGCAAGGGGATAATTTGGCAGAAAGGCCAGAAGATGTCTCCATGGTATCTCAGACATCTGAGCCAGCAGTGTCAGACTCTGATGGTAAGTTATATAAATATTTGCTGCTCATAAAAAAGCCCAAACATCAACATCTTGAATTTGAGAGTAGAGGTTATGTCTGTAAAAGATGAAACACTTCCAAGAGAGTGTTCCTGATTTGAACTCAATCATTTGCACTTCAAATCTGTTCAAAGAGCCACTAACATATTTTTTGTCATGGCCAATTAGCACTTCGGAATAATTCCTAGGCATATTTTGAGAGGTACATTGGGCCAGAATTTGTTCTTAGTAGACAGATTTTATGTTAGCACACTGACATTTAAAGCAGCTTAATAGCATAGACGTGGGCTGTTCATTGCTGCTTTTATGCCAAAGAATGGTCTTTGAAATATTTAATTTACTACTACAGATGCATCCAGATGAGTCAAATGATTTACAGTAGAAATAAAGAGTTTATAAAATAACACTGAAAAACACTTTTTCTCCTCATACAAACGTGTTCATATGTTGTGTTAATCTGCAGTCAGGACACTCAGACTTATTTCAATTTCTTCTCAGGTTTTTGAACCGAGTAACACCTGAAATGTTGAAAAAGGCACTTCATAAGGGATATCTTTCCAGAGAATGCCCAGCTTTCCTATGAAAGATAAAGTTGGTGAAGGTTAGCTTTATCTTAGCTGCCACTGTAATGCAGAGAGAAAGAAATAGAGGTTTTGACAGAGAATCTGCAAAGATAAATCTTTCAGTCCATTCCCTTACTGTTGGGCAGAACCAGCCAAGTCTACAAATTGTATGTTTTGATTTGCTGTATAGTCTTCAGCAGCCATGGACAAGTTAGCTGTAGTGATCAATTAACACCAAAAAAATCCCCAGAATGTATTTTTTTTTTAATTCTACTCTCTTTTAATTTAATCCTACTATCTAGCTACCTAATCTAATGCTATTGTATGTGTTGTTAGGTATCATAGCAACCTGAGCTTTCACTCATTTCTCTTGCCTAATTTTTAAAACAACCATTAGTAACTTATATGTCTTTAAAGATAAATTTTTCAAGCTGGTTTTGTGAGAATGTGTGGTTTCATGCAGTAAAGAAATTGGCTTTTCCTTTTATCTGACATTGATCACTTAACTGAGCAAGGCAATAGGACACTCAGAATCTCAAAACATGATGTCCTTACAATTTTCATGAAGATTGTCAGCAAGAGATGCTCAGATTGGTGACTTCAATCAAGCCCTGTGAAAAGAAGGCAAAATTATCTTGTTGTGAGAGTGATTCCTAGATAGGGAGGTGGTGGTGGGTTGCTTGAGATAGATAAGGGAATATGCATGCATGAGATTATTGCAGCAAAAGCAAATAGATGGGTAAGGCAGATATGTGGGAAAAAGTTCTACAGTTCACAAAATAGTTTTTGGACAGATCTCATCCTTCCATTTTCCTTCCTGTGTACCTTTGCTCTTGAAGTGAAAATAATGCCCACTTTGCCATGGCATCTTCTGAAATTGCAGTTTCAATTAGATAGCTAGGTTTTGCTAAGTGGCAGAGGCACCAGGAAGGTGAAACTATCAGAAAGTACTGGATACTGTGTAATATTGGAGCTGAATTCTTCACGGTCACCAGGTATGGAGCACAAAAGTGCTATAGGTGTTCTACCTTCAGCCACTTCATGTGCTTCTGAGTACTCTGCAGTCAATATGGCTGCAGAGAAGATGGAAGATGCTTTCTTTAAAAACACCACAACCAATAAAATACAGGAAGAAAAATTTAGATAGGTCGGTGGGGCAATAACATTCATGTTGCTATAAACATCTATCTCATGTCTATGAATATACATGGATCTGTTAGTCTTATAGCTAGAAAATAACAAGGCCTCTTGGGCAAATAGACTGAGGTCAACAGTCAGGTAATGCCAAATTTCTGTCAAGAGGTGCCCTCAGAAATGTTCAGTGTTTCAAAACATATGGTAGGATCTTTTTTTCCTAAAGTGTTGGCTAGTGTTACACTTTGATTTGAAAAAAAAATACAGCTGGATTGCACAAATAGGTACAGACTATAAACTGACAGAGAGCTCAGGCAACTGCCCATTCTATCAATCTTTCCTATAAAAGCAGCATAATATTTGCTCTCTTTGCATTTGATACTTATTTCCAATAAATAGTATATATGAAAAGATGATAAAAAAACCTCATAAAGTTATTGTTAAAAAACCCTAAGTAACCTAGGCGTTGTTGTACTGAATTCTTAGTTATGTCCTCTTACAGATGTATTACATCATGAAATAGTGACTATCAGGCTTCACTTACCAGGTTTATTTGAATTTATGTTCTGCTGTTGTTTATCAGTACTAGTGACCTTAATGAGGGAAAACTGTGTATTGGGAAGTGCTGTTGCAAATCATTCATTCAAGAATAAGCAAGCAAAGTGCTGATGCACAACGAAGTTGAGAGTAGCTTTCTTTAGATAATGATCTGTTTCTGTTGTTAGATCTGGAACATCTCTCCTGTGAATTTCAGATAAACTAAACTCAGAAGTAATTGGCAGAACATCTGATCTAACAGCCCTTATAAATAAGACTCATTTTAAGCAATTCCACTTGCTAAAGTTAATGCAGTAGCTTATGTGAAGAGATCACGTGCAGCATCAGACACTATTCTGACTCCACTGGCAATCTGGATCTGGTTCTAATTAACCACTACACTGATTTCCCTCTAGTATAATCCTGCTGAATTGGACAGACTTGTGTTGGATTTAAGTAGTAAAAATGAGAGGTAGGAATCAGGTCTCAAGACTGAACACAAGACACTTTAAAGCTGCAGTTTCTTTTAACTGTCCTAAACTATACCTCTCAAAAATGTTTCCCTTTTCCATTAGACCACTTCACCGGAAAGAACTAAGGGAAGAATTTAATAGGTTCCTGATTTTGACTAGATGCAGCAGCATACATGACTGCACAGCAAACTTCCCCTGTAGATGCCAAGCTTGTCTGGTTTGTCTCTTTGGTCAGTTCTCCACTGAGCTTTGCTCTTGTTCTGTAGCGGTAGATGGGGAGAATGGCTGAGGCTTCTAAACACACTACAACAGAGCGGATCCAGAAAAATCTACATCCATCAGCCCCCACTTTGCTTTTCAGGTTGGGGGGATTATAGAAGCAATATACTTCTACATTTTTTGGGGGGGTTTAAGATATGTAGAAACAGTATCGCTAAAGGATAATTGTTCATTTACTCCCAGTTTCCTGTAAGTACCATACAACCTTGTTTCATTTGTTTCATTCTCTTCTGCTGAAATGTACCTTACCCTTTGAGTGAAGCCATGATACAAGGCAGGAAAAGAAGACATTATTGCAAATAAAGCTTTTGCAGTCTATGCATTCTTGTAGAAGTAAGTTTAAAATGCAGTATCTTATTAGAGAGTAATCTCATAATATAGGAGAAAAGAAAAGTATAAGGCTTTTAAACCACTCCTCAAATTATCTGAGAAAATCTGTTTATTATGTGAGGTTCTTTGCAGTGTATTGTGTAATTCCACATATTCCTAAGGTGTGAGCAGAGATTGTTTCTTTTGCGCCTCTGCCTGGAATAATATTGATTATATGATAGGTTCTGTGGTACTATGCCACTGTGTAAATGTGGTATTTCCTATTTTATTGTGCTATGACATCTACAGCTCTATAGATTATATTGATATATAATACTTTGCTAAATAAATTTTGCTACAGCGAAGTTCACATCAGTACTTTATTCCCTGTCAAACAGGAGTCACTGGTTTTTATTATTTGCAGTTAGCTAGTAAAAACGAGAAAAAACTAAAAAGTATAGTTTGCATAGTTGGGCATTTTGGTTCTGGTTTGTTTGTTTATTTTTGTTTGGTTGGGGTTTTTTTCCTTTTAAGTGTCATTATAATAAAAAGTTCAAAAGAGACATTAGGATGTAGAGGAAAAGTTTGGAATTGGGGACGTTCGATAAAAACATGGGCATATGAAACACATACACTGTTGTTCTGGTGGAATTGCATGACCAGAGTAAAAAATTAAGGATGCAAGTATGTGGGAATTAGGACTGAGAACCAGATAAGGCAATGGCAAAAGTGTGGCATCATCTCCCAGTTCCCAAACGATTTCCTTACCACAGCTTTGCATTATCATCGCTTCTTCACCCTCCACACCAATTTGTGTTTGCAATGAATTGGTAACTACAGTTGCCATGTTTCACAGTAAGTTCTGCTTTCACAGTAAGTATAGTCTGAGATGTTTAACATATTGGGTTCTGGAAACATAAGGACCTCACTGCTAAATGTCTGAATAACAGCAAAACGTAGGGAAGATCAGAACGTCTTGTTTTACTAGGCTGCTGATGCAGCATCTGAGTGCTTTAGCAGAGTGTTGGGCAAAGAGTGAAGCTGCATAGAATGTTACTTGGAATTTATTTCTCTGACATGGGCGCATAAAATCTATTTTAAGTCATTACACATGCATCAAAGAGACATTTTAGACTCCTCACAAAATTCTGACATTTTACAGATGTGGCATTATGGGCAAAAATTATACTTGCAAGGCTTTGAAATGTTGTCTAAATTGACCAAATCTTTTTACTTCAGGAATTTTAACTGAATTAATTGAATTTAGTTTTATTCATCTTATTAAAGCTGGAGATCCACTACTCACTTTTGTAAAGGGTAAACAGTATTTAGTTTAAATAGTAAAGGTAATGAAGATCGTAGAAAATACCTTGGCAGCTGCAGGAAGCTTGCTTATCACTCTAGTTATGTTAGAGACACTGTTCCATGTTGCATTAAGGTTGTAAATTAAAATCAGACATAAATTATAATCCATTGAAATGTAACTGAAAATTAGTACATTTACAGTAACCACATTTACCTTCCCAGCAGTAAATTTTTAGGCATTAAATTTTCAAGGTGACTAATGCTTACTTGATTAGTGATTTACATTTCTCCTGTGCCTCTTTGGAACAGCTCAAGTACCTGGGGTTGAAACACTCACAGAAGATATTAATGAGTTTCAGAGTGCTTCTCAAGTGGCAGCATCTGTAAGTACCTTTCCTTATGGACAATGGACAATACTGTAATTTTTAAAATTAGTTTCATAAAAAGTAGATTTTGCACAGAGATAAAAGTTGTTTTTTCCAGCACTATCATGCTAGAGAGAGGAAAACTAAATTGACGTAACCCTTCTGAATTTTCAGTTCTCTGTTTTAATTTTTTCATTCTAGGAAAGGTGGTATTTTGAAATACATTATTATAATCTACAAAACCACATATTGTTGGGCTTGCCCATTAAAAGCACAGTAATTTTATACATATGCTATATGTTTTTAAATGCTAGTCAAATATTACCAGGTAGTATTCAATTTTATAAATTGAAGAGAATAAAATAATTCAAAGTCTAAATTTCATTCTGAAATATGAAATTGTAATATCTCAACTGTAATTTAGATTTCTGTTACTATTTGCTTGAAAACCAATAAGAGCAGTTTAGTTAAAATGTATGGCTAGTTTATATGTAAATTTTAAAAGAATGCAATACTATTCTTGGAAATATCTCCATCAGTTGTTTTATTTTGAAATTTAAGAAAATCTTTGCAGATATGCAGTTTATGGAAAACGTAACTGCCAGTAGAATAATTTTAAAGAATTATGTAATCATGATTTTGGTTCTACTGGTGTTGCACCAGGAGTTTGAATATAGGGTAAAGAAGGGATTGCTTTGTTTTTTCCCTAAGGCAAATAAATTGACAAAAGTGTTAATTTTTGCAAAATTTTAGAAAGTATAAGAGGACACATTAGTTCCTGTTCAGTCTGTTCAGCAATACTGGTTTATAGCACACTTTAGTGTTGGTATAGGAAGTGAAAGAAGGGCTCGGTATTTGTTAGGCAATATAAAGAAAGGAGAAAAATGGCAACGCAGATTGGTTTTGCAGTCTTTCAGTCAGCTGATTATGCATTGTGAATAAAGATGGATAGTACTGAACATAAAGTATTTACAACCAGATTATTTATCAAAGCAGTTGAGAGGTATTGAGTTCCAGATCAATTCCTAAAGCTCTTTGAGAACTTCTTGGAGTGGAAGAACCTCACAGAGCATTTGCTGATATTGGGTGAAAAAGCTAGCATTATTTGGAGCTTCTTTTTCAAATCTCCTTTCTGCTTCCCACCAGCAAACAGAGGGGTAAAATAAATTTTGCAGCAGTTTCTGAACTCACATTTTTGATTTGGACTCATAGCTACAAAGTTTGATTTAGTAATTCTGCAGATGTGTAACATAGGGCGAGAGAAACTAATTGAATTACATAGAAAAAAATACAAAGAAAACAGAAGTTCATTATGCTTATTACAAAATCTTGTTACAGAAAGGTACAGCCTTCAGCTGAACAGTTTTACGCGTATGCTCTGTCTGTGCAGGCTTAGGAGCAAACAAACAATATGTACCTGTGTTCATTTCATGCTCTGGTAGTTCCAGGCTTATTTAAGGTTGCCTGGAGGATGAAACTGCCAGAGGCAGTAAGATTACCTGGGCTGAATCCCTGAAAGCCACACTGGCTGATGCAGTAATTACAGTGCTGCAAAGAGAAGACAAGAGCGGTTGTGGCTCTTGCTCTGCCTATCCATCCTCTCCTCAGGGCAAAAGCAGATCTTTCCACATCCCCGAGCTCTTGAAAAAGTACTTTGCCTAACTTTCTAAGGAGCCAGTTGCTGTTAGTTCATATGCTGTGGGGTTGTTTTTTTTTATGTATTGTGTCTTAATGTTCTTGCTTACATAGTGTGTAGCTAGATGATTGTGTACTTTTGTCCCTTTATAAAGGCTTGATATTCAAAATGAAATTCAACTATCCAACACGTTGTCTGTAATTGTATCTCCTCAAAAAGAAACAAATGATCCAACTGTTCTCATTGCCTTTCAGGGCTCTGAAGGAGAGATATGTTCCAGGCTCCCCAAATATTTTTCAGTGAGATTTATTCTTTGACAATCTTGACATACAAAATATAGTGATAAAACTGAGATGCCTCATAGAAGGCTGTGTAGATAAATGCAATCTTGCATTTATCATGTATTTCCACAGTTCTTCGAAACAGTTAGAAAGATTCCTGTAAAATTACTTCAGAATTGATACCAAATTGTATTCTCATGACTTTAATGATTTTTAGATATTTCATGAGATACAAGATGAGGGAAAAATAGAATAAGATGTTGATCAGACATTTCTCATAAATTTGACAAACTGATTCATGTTATTCACTCAAGTGTGCATATTACAAGTAAAAATTCCTGACATGGTTCAAGGTGTGCAATGTTTAATATTGGTACTGCATTCCAATAGGGTAATTTGTATTTGTTGCTAGTTAAATGGATGATTATATAAATTTTTCTCTGCTAATGTATATTTGACAAATTTTCCTCAAAGATGCCTCGGCCTTCAGAGGATAAGTGTTTTGAGAAAATTTGTAGGACAAAATAGCAAGAATTATGCATAAGGATTTTCAGAAAAAAAGCCATTTGGGTTCGTTTTATTCATGTCCCATGTATGAATCCACATGTAAGATCTTTAATGTGGATACTAAAACAATCTGGGTACGAGTACTCAAAAGAGATAGGCAACATCTATATCTATTACATGTAATAGATGTAATGTAATTTACACTATGCTTATATTATTATTTTCTTGCAGCTTTGTATATGTTTACTGTTCTATTTCTGAAAAATCTTTTATTTTTGTCAGACCTTTTTCTTTATATTCTTAAA
Organism: Pseudopodoces humilis; assembly: GCF_049639895.1. Taxonomy (NCBI): domain Eukaryota; kingdom Metazoa; phylum Chordata; class Aves; order Passeriformes; family Paridae; genus Pseudopodoces; species Pseudopodoces humilis. The sequence goes on along the minus strand of NC_142200.1, from coordinate 33,195,672 downwards.
AATAGAATCTTTTGCTATGCTGTATTTTTCATAAAAAGAGTTAATGTTTGAAAAACTGAGAACTTTCATTGCTGCACAACCCCAAACATTCTGGGCAAATAAGTGAGTAGAGCTGGCAAAAAGCTGGTTGAGGTATTTACAGGAATCAGCACTTTCCCCAAGTGTTTTGTAAGGATTCAAAGTGGAAGGAAGCATTCAAAGCATCCTTAGAGATCCTAGTTTACTGCCTGGCAAATATTTTGTGTAACAAAAAGTGCCAGGCAAAATGCAAAATCTTTTTATTGAGATTTTTTCACTGTGGTGAACACAAAGTTTTCTACCCAAATGTTTAGAACATTTCCAGAAACATAAAGTAAAATAAGACTAAGAAAATAGAGAAGTGGTACTAGGAAAAATTTAAGTCTCCTGGAATTCTAGCAGAAATGGAAAATCAGGGTGTCAGAGGAAGCTGCTAACTTTTCCGTGACTAACAGGTAGAAACAGGGCACATGCACTGAGAAGATCACATCGAGTAGCCTTTGCCTCTCACTGACTTGTTTCTTTCACCACCTGGATCTAACAGGACTTATGCTTAATTTTTGGGATATTTTATGTGAATCTTGCCCTGTACATGCACGTAAAAAGGTATTTTTTTTCTTTGTAAATTATCCATGTAAGGCAAATCAATCCGAGTGCAGCAGAAACTGGAAGAAAAATGTTGTCCAACTGCAAAAAGTGTTTCTTCTGCATGAATGTGCCTTGGGTTTTTGTTATTTATTACTGTGGGAAAAATACTGTAATAAAGTGATTTATAGAAGTGTTTTGTTTTAAATAAATTTATTCCTGTATTCCCTACTGCTTTGGAACATTTCATTTGCTTTCATAGAGGAAATACAGACATGGATTTTCTGTGATAAATGCATAAATTCTTTAATTCAGTTTGTAAAATTACTTGAAGCTTCATGCACAAGGAAGGACTAAGCTTTTATGCTTGCTGTCAATATATATTGAATACAATAATGCAATATTACATGATTTCAGTTCTATTTGCTAGAAATTTTCATAGCTTTTCCCATTTTCCCCCTAGCATAATAATATGAAGTAACTTAATTATTTGTTTGAGTATAATCAACAGAAATCATCCAAACTTCTGCATTTAACTAAATCTGTAAATTTACTGGGTTGGGCTCACCGTTTAGTATTTAGCAGGTTAGTCATTCAAATAGTTATTTTAAGATCACCCTGCCACATCAGAAACAACAGCAGTTCACCTTTTCAATATTAAGAATTATATAGGTCATATTTATATCATATTTATGTTCAAATTAGAGATTTATGAACATATTTATGTTCAAATTGGTGTGTTCTGATACAAAAGTTTTCAAATCCAAGCTGGATTTTTTAATTATGTAAAAATTCAGGGACTTGAAGGTGAAATTTCAAATTTTAACTTCAAAATTTAAATATTCTATAAAAATAATAACAGTTAATATTAGATTACTTCAGCTCTTCCACAGGTAGTAAAAAACACCCTACACAAATGTATAAGCTTTACCACTGTTAAGTAAGTTAACAATACAAGACGGTTAGAAAAACATAATATCAAGGTTCTTGGGAAATAAGTGATATTTCCTTGGAGTAGTTAAGAAGGTAGTTTGAATTGCATACCCTGAACCTACTTGTTTGAGACCTCCTTTATGTCAAATAAAATCTACAAACTAGACATAGATTTTGTATATATAGCTAAAAAAAAAAAAAATCTACTTGGGTGAAAATATTCTTATTTGCAAATATTTAGTCCTCTAAACCATAATTGAAAAAAATATTCTTAACTTTAGAAAAATATTCATGACAAAAGGAAATCAATTAATTCCTTGTTTTTACCTGTCTAAAATTTTGTGTTCTTGGGCATGAAAAATTCAGAAAGATTAGTCCAAATAACAGTAAATAATACAGAACTGAAGTTTAGAAAAAAATTATTCAGGTTGCATTTCAAAAACTGAAACAAATGTGATTCCCAGGTGTCCACATATTTCCTGCTTCCCTCTTTCCTGTAAACAGAAAAACTATGTGTGAGTTAACTCAGACTACCATTTTTTCAGTGTAAGGTTTAGTGTAAAATGTGCTGCTGGCTGCCTACCAGGGGAAGCCAAAAGCTTGTAATTTCAATTACACGGCATTTCAAGTAGAACAGGCTCTAATGTGGAAGGGGGGATTAGAGGTGGCAGCCGATATTGTAACAGAGCTCTGAGAAGCCTTATATCTTTACAGTATCAGATGGTTTGCTCACCTTATGTCCTTGAACAGATTATGGAAGCTGAAAGATTAAATATTAAGTGACCGCTTTACAGAAAGTACATGTTGAGTGAAGAATCCTTGAACAAAATACTGCACAAAAAAAAAAAGTCCACTGCATGCAGAACATCTGTACTCGCCACCTGCTTGACCAGAGTGGAAGGGACACTTGTAAACAGAGTTCAATAAAGAGGTTTTGTTTGGTTTGGTTTTATTTTGTGGTTTTTTAGTTTTTTGGTTTTTGTTTTATTTAGAGGTATCTCTGTCAAACGTGTCTATTTAAGATATTTAAGTTATTCAGCAAAAAAAAGCTATATCATAGAAAGCTAAGCCCAGGTGCATTCCTTACACTTTTATCTCCTGAAGCTACCAATAAAATTTCCACTTGATTAGTAAAAACATGTAGAATCAAAAGTACAATAAAAACATTTTTCATATACTTACAGCTTGCCAGGAGCTAACTAATTTGGTTTCACCTTTCTCTCATTTCATTGTTGTAATTCAGTTTAGGCAGTCTTCCATGTGGGCATGCACCAGAATACCTAGATTTTACTCTGGGAGGGGCCAAAATGGCCTAGAAATACATGCTGAATAGTTTATGAAGACCTTTTATAGTCAGTAAGGAAGAGTAATTAATTTTTGAACAAATACTTGATTTCCAGGTGATGTTGTAAATAAGTTGGTGCCCTAACTCTTGATTTTAGATGTTCTGAAAAGCTGTACCTTTGTAGAACTCACCAGGTGTCACTGGGTATTACATAGCCCAGGTCAATTCAGCTCGATGGTGAGATCAAGATATTCACATCTGCACTCATGTTTTTTTTAGGGACAAAACTCTACTGATTCATGCTGTGTAGCATTGTGCTGCAGATTGAAGCACAGAGAGTGACCTTGGAAAAAGTTTCTTGCTCTTATTCATGACCTCCTTAATTTTATTTCCGTTCCATTGTGGCAATCCCAGTAAGTTATGGTATTTTCCTGAAGTTTGGGGCATCAGTGATGAGAGGGATTATCTCTGCCCTTATTGTGTGTAATTTTTTATTTTAGCAGTAATTTTGCTAAGATATATAAAGAAGAAAAGAAAGCAATAATTAAGGTATTATATGTGAAGAAATTACGATGATATATAAAAAAAGTCACTTAAGAAATGGACACACAGCTGACCTTTGAGGTTGACAAATGTATGCCAAATATGTTTGTTAGAGCTCACTGCCTCACCCTCAAAATTTGAAGATGATGAACAGGACACAGAGTTGTTTCTACAATTTAGAAAGACAAGAATGTCTTTCAGTAACATCCTCTTACTTAGATCTCATTAATCTTGTTAATGCAAATAGGCCATTTATAAATTTTGTGCTAATATTTATAAAGTGCAATGAATGAGCAAGAGCAATGGTACTTTGGAAGATGCTGAAATAATTGGAAGGATTCTATGCACATACTTCATACATACATGCTATATTTTTCAACTACATTCAGTCTGCTGTGATTATCATTAAAGTCTAAGATAATTGACGTTAGTGTTTCATCTCTGCAGTTCCTGGCTGGAAGACAAAGGGTAAGTTTTGGTGAAGTGTAGTAAGAATGTTTAAATAAATGGTCTGCAAGCCTGAATCTCTTTCTTAAGTGACATATCTGAACTGCTGCTATGTATCCAGTGGAGAGAAGAGGCATCAGGGAATTCTGCTAGAGCTGTACAAATTCATTTATCCTTGCATTTGAATTGACGTGCTTCCAAAGCCTTCTTGATAACGTTCCCTACTTTCAGCTTGTGTTTGTATTTTAGGAATAAGATTGTTGCACAAATTGTTTGCTGGAGACACTGAGAACCTCTGTCTGTTTATGCATTATGCACCTAGGTGAACTCATAGTCCCAAAATGTTAAAAAATCTAACATTTTTTAATGCTCATTATTATTTAGAAATATATTAAAAAATTACCTAGGCCTGTCTCCAAAAATGTTGTTGATTATAGTCATGGAATATTTAGCTTCAGAGAAAGAACAAAAAATGGTTACAGTACAGTTTTAATGAATTCTTATGCCCTTTTTCCCCCAGTCATTTTGATTCTCTATCAAATAAGCATTTAATTGGAAGATACTATTATTAAAAGCACATAATTTGTTATGAAATGAAATTTCTAATATTAAATATCTTCCATAGATACTATAGCAATACTGTTCTGATCTTTTGTGTAGCAATTACCTGATAAAATGTCATAAGCATACGATATTACATAAAATAGAAGATGCTCAGGAAGAATTATAAAATTTGGGGGAAAATTCATCCAAAGTTATCTGTTTCACAGGGTGTTGGAACTATGTATCTGAAAGGGAGTTTGAATATGTAACCATAGAGAGCTTCCTTTATTCAGTCACCTTTGTTTTGTATGAGCCTTACACGGCCACTGTGCATAAAGGGAAGAAGTACAGTGAAGGCAAAATGTACAAAAAAATCAGCAGAGGTTTCTAGAAAAGAAAGATAACTCCATTTCATTTCCAGAAGCATTTCCAGGACATGGAAAGTGAAATCTCATCAGGCTAGCCTTTGGAAATATGTTTTAAGGAGGTCAGGAAGATACTGAAAGCTGATAATTTGCTATAATAAACTTGAATAGTCCAATGTAAGAATATTCTAATATTCATTTGGTTGTCAAGTATTGCCACAGACCACTGACTAATATTTATTCCATATTTTATCACATTTGTATTTATGAATGAAATTGTATATTCAAAAAAGGATTAATCCTTATAACCCCGAGGTTTTTTCCTTATGCTTTTTTTCAGATATTAAAAAATATACCCTATAAAATGCAAATAAAAATATACTTTTTCCACCATAAAAATCTGGGGACAGAGAATATCTAAAAATAGGTTGAAAAATGAAAAATTTGAGTTCTCTTATATACCTCTTCTCCCTTCTCTTATTTAGTTTCATTTATTTCAGAGGTACTGATCACAGAATAATATATTCTTTCATTTAGAGATAGATATTGGATAATTAATATCCATTTGAAATAAGAATTTAGGAATATAATTTAATAGAGATTAATATGCTGTAGTGAGCTCAACAATCCCAGTTATTTGGATAGAGAATTCACAGTGAGTACTCAAGTGAAAAATGCTCAAAACCTCTTGGGGGAACAGGCGAATCAGATCTAGTGATATGTCTGAAATAAAAATACTTGAAGGTGAGTTCACTTCTGAGTAATGTACTGTTTCATTCAGCTATTCTTCTGTATTTGCATGGGATTAAATACAGGTAATTTTAATCAGGGAAGAATCAGCATAAAAAACATTTGGCAAATAAAAAAAATGTTACTGTTCTAATAACTTTATGTATTAATAAGGACAGAGTTATCTGCAGCTTCAAACTATTTTATATGCTGGTAAACATGACTGGGCTTTTTTGCATAGGCACAAACAGCATTATGGTATAGCTGTTGCTCTAAAAATATAAATCCGTGTTATCATATTTTAAAGATGCATGGTTCACAATGATCACTTGCATTCAAAACAGTGTTTATTTGGAAGAGGTTAGGAATGATGTAAAATAGATCCCATATAACATTTTACTTCTGCAGAATTTTGCCTACTTTTCTAAAAGGGGCAATTTTGTTTAAAGCAATTTTTTTTTTTTTTTGTGAATAGAGATGATATCAGACCTATATTTTTGTGTTCATCCTTTGAGCTGTGTTGCACCTTTCTATATCGGATGAGGGTCTGGCCAGGGAAGGGCTATCAACCAATGATCCGCAGCAGCCCGATGTCAGCTGCGATGCAGCTCCAGCCTGACGGACTGTGGAGTCCCATGTGCCCCATGTGAATGGGGCCACCGGTTTGGCTCTCCCTCCTCTGATCAATCATTCTTCTCCCTGAAATTGCTTCAGCTTAATGTCTTTGAAACACTGGCCTCTCTAAATTTGCCTGGTATTTAAAGAAAGTTTTTAAAATTAGTAAGAGTGAATGACAATGGCCATTGCATAAGCCTTGTTTCTTTAGGAAACCAACAAAACTTCCTAGACTACAGATGAATTGTTTTGATGAGTTAATAATGTAAAATGTATTTCAGATAAGCTGTCAAGAATTATTTGTCTTTTTCTTTGTTGTTTTAATTTGGTTTATTTATGAGCAAGTCTCACACAATTGGTCAGATGTTTTACTGTGTGTTTCACAAAAACATCTATCAAGTTTACCTCATAGTATATTTTACAAAAATTTCCTGTAACTATATTGAGCGGGTTCCATAAAAAGGAAATAATTATGAGTACCATGGTGTTCAATAAAGAAGAGAGTGAGACTCACTGAAAACCCTTTCAAACTGTTATGTTGCCCTGATGATTTAGTTGCCATTTCTGAAAGGAATACTTCTTGCAGTGACAAAACAGTACTGGAAATTTTGATTAGGAAATTCTATGATATTCCCAGAAGTGCAGCTTTTCAGCGATGCTGAGCCAAATGTTATGGTAATTTAAAGTAAGTGTAATGCTTACTAAGTAATTGGAACTGCAGAGAATGTAAATCATTGAGGAATTTGTCCTGTTATGATGTCTCAGCATAGAGCAAGAACTTACATGAAGGTGTATATTTCAGTTATTTTAGAACTGCTTCTTCTAACTAATTCCTATTATTTATTTTATGTATGTTAAAAAATGATATTTTGCAGTATTTTGCATAAAATTTTATATATTCTACATAATAAGCACCAGATTCCTGACCCTAGATGGGGACACCACTTTTTATTGCTTCATATATAAATATGAAACTGAATTAAAAGTAATCCATTTTCTTTTTATCTGTGTAAGTCTCAGACGGTTTGGACCTTGGATGCCGTGACTGTCAGACCTGGAGGTTCCCCAAGGCAGAAACTCCTAAAGGACTCCTTAGCAGCAAAAGAACTTCAGACCATGGAAAAACACCTAGCTGGTATGTATGGGATCAAGGAACCATAAAATGCCTAGAAGTACTCACCCAGTTTGCTCTGCCAGTATTTCAGACGAAGGAAAAAGTTATCTAACTAACATGCCAATTAAAATAGATGAAAACTTTATTCTTTTTTTCATTGAAGAAAACACAATTAGTGTTTTATTTGTAGATGTAATGAACTTCACTGTAATCACAGTAAGTACACTATTTAAACAGTAATTAAACCATGTTAAATATGCTGTGGTCTTAAAGCATAATAATGCTCCTTTTGTTTTGTTTTCATATTTTACCCAGACTTATGCAATAAGGAGGTACTGATGTTTTATTTACTGTTAAATAGTCTTTAAAAGCAGGGTGCAGTGGATCTTTAACTGGAGAATAGATTTCTTTGCAGGAAAAACCTTGTTCATGAGAATTCTGGTTGAGTGAAACCAGTTAATTTGGAACATCTGCAACATCTTTGATGGGGTAACCATTTGTGAAAAGTTAAACAAAAAAAAAAAAGGCATGGGGTTTTGGTAAAAAGATGTTTCAGAGCTTTGTAAAAATTAATGAGGAATATTCTAAAATTTAGCTTGCAATTTATTCTTCTTAGGAATCAATGTTTTCTATCTTCAGCTTTCATTAAAAGGTCTGACATAGACCTATAGTGTGGTAGTCCTATGTTATGCATGCCATTTGTCATGTGGTGAAAGCTTCATGGGCTAATTCTATAAAAAGTAATGCTTCACTGGAACATAAAGACTGTATATGTAAAATGAAAGTAGAAATGAAATTTATCTGATCATTCTAAGTTACTCTGAGAGTGAGGCAGAGAACACTTTTCATGTGATTTTTTTTGAAATACTATGGAGATTTATCTTGCCAATAACAATGGTGTAAAGTGCTGTATCCTCTTTAGAAAGGGGGTGTTGCAGCTGAGGTCAAGGCAGATGACAAAGCTATGAGCACAGCGAGGGAAGCTTTTTAGGAATAGGTTTTGCTCATAGTGGAGCAAGAGCTAAAATTATGATACATGCAAAAGTAGTCTTTTTAGGTGGGTTTTGTGTCTGACAATATAGTTGCTGTATTTTATTTTAATTTTTTTGATATGTTCATAAAGCTTACAGCTATTAGAGCTGCAGCCACTGCCAAATTAGACTGAAAAATCCATGAGCCCTCTCTCTAAACTGAAACTCCCAGGAACATCTAGTGGGAATCAGGAGAGCAGTAAACCAGTATGTGGTTTCTGTAGCATAGTAGGGACCTGTGTACCCCAAGGGCCCTGATAGTGGTACTGAGGTACCACTTGTTTTCCCTTATGTTGTCACTCAGGAGGTGTCTGGTGAAGATCTCCCTACTTTGATTTATGTCCTTCTCACTTCCATGGTCATACAAGCTGTTCTTTCATGCATTATGCTATAAAAAATGCAGTCCTTTGGCAAAGCTGACAGTAATAACTACAATATTCAATAGAATATGGAATTTTAAATACTCAATTGACTGTAAACTAACTAGCTACATTCACTTAATTTCTGAGATTCCTTCTGCAGTTGTGTTACCCACAAGATTTTCTCTCTCACATCAGTGCTGCTCCTGTCATTTGACTTTGGGCCTGTTATTTCAGTAAATCTGTAACATGAGGTTCAGCCATTCTAGCATTCAGTAATTTTTTTCTGAGAGCTTCACATGAAAACAGCCCAATTATTAGACATTGGACTATTGTATTCCTAATAATTCATGTGCTATTATAACCCCAGTGGTGCTTGAGACAATTACTCCCCTTAAAGACAAGAATAATGTAATTTCTGTGAATAATCAGTTCAGAGTACCTCAGATAATAATGCTGTGGTTTTGCTCAGCCTCATTTGTCTTACACATTTGCAAAAGTTCAAGTGTCTGTGATATCAGCAAGTCTCTTGTTTCAGTTATTTTAGCAAGCACAGTGGAACCTATTAATTCTACAAAATGGCTGCCTATCTAGGCAGTAATTTAGATGCCTGAGCTATGACTTGGATTACCTGTGTAATGATGAAATATGGCTTCCTGTCTCTGATACACCTTCTTAAGGGGCCTGGCCTTCCCATATGGACTATGTGCTGGATAAAAATCACTCCTATCATAAGGCATAATTTGGTGCCTGTGCCTAAAATAGGAGCTAGTACCAATTGCCAGCAAATGCCTCAGTACCTTGATATTTTAAAGCAGCAGTTTTAAAAAATCAGATACTGGAGCAGTTTTCTTTTCCTTCTCTACATATGGCTCATATTTTTTTTTTTTTTGTCTAAAATCCAAGCTCTTATGTTACTATGGCTGCTTTATATAACATGCAAATGGAGAATTTTTTTTTATTTTTTTTTTTTTTGGTAATTGATTCCAGTATCTTGCCAGTTTGGTTTGTTGCACTGATTTTGTGGTCTTCGTATACTTCTGGAAAATATTTTATCACAAGAACTGTTAAAAAATAAACAGTTTTTAAGTGCATATGAATCATATCCTTATTCTGGATATTTTTTAATTTGAAAGCAAAATGCCTTTGTGTTGCTCTGTTGAATTTTATTTTCATTTAAATTACATCAACAAGGATTTTTAAAAATCCTAAATCATAATTCAATTGTATTATTTAATATGGATCAGATAATACTACAAAGCTGGGAATATGTGATTTCTTTTTATTTCTGGATGAAAAGCTTATATTAAAGCAAAATCAAACAGAAGATGTGTAAATAAAACTAAATAATTATGCTATGGAAACATGTTAATTATATGTAGAGTAATGATTATAATAATTGGTTTATCTGCCTGCTATGAAATTAAGTAAACATGAGCCAGCATATAATGTTTATTTAACACTTATTAAATCATTCAATATTCACGCTATTTCTTAGCATACTGAATTCACTACAGGCAAGTTGGGCATTTGTAATTTTGAAAAGAAATAGACTAAGCTGGTTTTTTACAAGACCATATTATTCATTTGGTTTAAATTAAGTAGCCCACAGTATCATTTATTGGCACCTGATTTTTTGCCAGGGATCTTACACATTCTGCACCAAAAGAGGAGCAGGCAGCTGGTTAAGGGAGCTGCTTCTTCCCCCTCTAAGATCAGCTCAGTTGGTCAGAACCTGGTACTAATAATGCCAGGGTCTTGGGTTTGATCCCCATGCCGGCCAAACTGAAGAGTTTGACTTGATGATCCTTGTGGCTCCCTTCCAGTTCAGAAGATTCTGTGATTCACTACGCCACACTCACGAGACCACACCTGCGTGCTGCATTCAGCTCTGGGGCCCCCAGCGTAAGAAGGATGTGGACCTGTTTGGACAGGTCCAGAGGAAGCTATGAAGATGCTCAGTGGGTTGGAGCATCTCTCACAGCCTGAGACACTTGGGGTTGTTTGGCCTGGAGAAGTGAAGGCTACAGGGAGAGCTAATTGTGGCCTTCCAGTACCTAAAGGGGCTTGCAAGAGAGCTGGAGAGGCACTTTTTACATAGGTATGTAGTGATAGGACAAGGAATAAAGGCTTTAAACTGAAAGAGGAGAGATTTAGATTAGATGTTGTGAAGAAATTCTTGACTGTGTGGGGGGTGAGGCACTGGAACACGTTGCCCAGAGTAGCTGTGCATGTCCTGTCCCTAACAGTGCTCAAGGCCAGGTGGGATGGGGCTCTGAGCAACATGATTTAGTGGAAGGTATTCCTGCCCATAAACCAGGGGGGTTTGGAACCAGGTGACTTTTAAGGTTTCTTCCAGCCCAAACCATTTTCTGATTCTATGAAATTCCAAAGTAAAAGCATAGTGGAAGAGTCATTCAAGATATCATAATTTCAAAATGGACATAATTAATTTTAAGGGATCAATTAGAAATTTTCTTAATTGTGTGCTAGAAATATTGACTATGTTTTAAAATTTGCTAACAGAAAAATATTTAATCTTTAAAAAGTTGTGAGACACTTTTATCTGAGGCTTTCACAACTATTTCAGTTTTACTAGCTTTTCTAATGATAGTATTTCAATTGTGTACAATATGTTGTATTAGACTAGTAACATGAAATTGTCATGGCTTTTTTTCCTGTTTTCAAGATCTTATAAAATATGTTGTTGTTAAAGCCAACACATCTTTAATTATTTAAGTTACAACATTCCTTTTATACCTACTGGTAAACACAAGTGAAAGAAAATCTCATTTTCCAATATGCAGTTTAGAATCTGTTTCTTCTAGGACTTTTAGAACCTGAAATAATTGTTATCAAAATAAAATTACTAAATGCTTATTGTAGACAAGTTGACTTAATAGGTGTTTAAATTAGCAATTAGGTAGCAAGTATATTAGCAAGATGGCAAGAGCCTTGCTAATTTACAGCTTCTGGGACTGTGACTTGTGCATGTTTACGGGAAATGATATTGCTGTTTTAAAGATAATCAGCTGTCTCTATGAAAATCAAGTGCAGTAGAGTACATGCCAGTGAAAGTTCGTAACAGTAGTATATGATAAAATAAACTTGATTAAATTGTTTCTTTAGCTCTACATTTGCATTTGCAAGGACTTCCAATATGTTATCAGTGCCAACCTAAATTCCAGCTATCCCCGTCTGACTTTGATGGCTATATACTGATTTAATCCATTAGAAGCATTAATATGATTTAAATTATTTCAGAAGACACTTTTAATTTACTGTCCTTAATCTGTTGTGTTTTTAAAACAGATCTTATTTCTTATGGCTGTATGTGAGGTAGGAATTAGACCACCTGATGGCCGTCACCTTTCCTACTTGAACTATCACAAATCCAGACATGCCAGAGTTCAATAGTTACTTCCTTCAGAGTTTTGGTTGGGCAGTAGACAGCAGGGCCAGAAGCAAAAGTTTTGCCTTGAGCCTTTTGGATTGCCCTTCAGTGCAGCTGAGGGATAACAAGTTTACATCATTGCTCCATCTTGGTTTGGTACTAATCTTGATTTTGTAGTAACTGTGCAAAAGCCACAGAGACATAACTTTGAGGAAATGAGGAATTTTTATAGGTTGTGTTGACATTCAATGAAGAGATAATATTTCATTTCTGCAGGGTAGTTGTGTTCACAGTGAATCAAATGTAAATAAACTTTAAGGAAATGCTTGCCAAACATTTGCACTGTTAATTCTGATGCCTTTTATTTTAAACATGAATAGATTTTCTCTGCACAGCTTCAGGTTTTCACTTACATTGGAGAAAATCATTAAGAGTTTTAAACCAGAGAGAAATAAACAATGAGTTTCTTTCTTTTCCATTTGTTCATGTGTGTGTGCACAGACATTGAGAAGGACCTCGCACTGTGGGAAGAAGCAAGGCTCTCAAGAAGCCCTGGTGTCCAGCATCCCAGTGTAGTTACATCTGACCATCAAAGCAATCTTCCAGCTGCACAGGGCCAAACCCCAAGGCCTCAGGTGCCAACTCCGACAGGGAAGAACATTCAGCTCCAAGGAAACAAATCACCGCTGCCCGCTAACAGCAGAACACAAGTCCCCAGTGTCACAAACAGCAGTGCACAAACCAACAGGCCATCAGCTCCAGGGAGCAGACCTATGACCCCAAATAGCTTGTTGTCACGGCCTCTTAACCCTAGCAACCAAGGAAATAGGGAAGGCATTATTAGCATGCAAAGAAGCAGATCTTTGTCATCTAAGAGCCAAATGGGGAGGACCCTCAGTGCTGCTTCAGGGCTTTCTGTGCAAGTGAGTGGAGATGTTGTTGGAACTGTCACTACTCAGAGAAACAGTTTATCAGAAGTAAGATTTTCAATTTAATGTTTTTGCTATGTTTAATAATGCAAAGACTTGATTGCATTTTATGTTCAAGTAACATCAGTATACTTAATGTAACCTACTGTGCATAAAGAACTTGAAATATAATGTTGAGAAAATTAGCAAGGAAATACTGCTCAGCTTTGAGAGGTACTCATTAGAAAATGCCAGTATTATTACAGAAATCATACTGAAACATGTGTCCCTCAAATTTACCATGAGCTCTGTAGGGCTTTGCCTGTGCAATGCATAGCAGTTTTATTAGCATTACAGTTTCTAACAGGTGCATACCTCTGGAATATTAAGCAAAACTTTATCTAATCTTTATGCTTCATAATATTTTTCCTGCCACATTGGAAGTGCATGATATTTTCTTGATCTACTTTTTATTTCATACTTTGGGCAATTGGAATAATTAGTTAGGCATCACTGAAAGGACAGGTTTTTCCAAAGCACCAAACTGAATTGCAAGACAAAATGTCCAACATTGTTGAATGACTAATACTAAATGCATGGTAACTAGGCTGATTTACAGCATAAACATTTCCTGTCAAATATTTTGCAGGACTAATCTTTGTTTAAAACAAAACAGAAGAAAAAGTTAAAGTACCTTGTAAATTCTGAGTAGCACTCTCCTCTGCTAACCTTAGCTGCCTTAAAGATAATTTCAGTGTGTGGGCAGTGGAAATAAAAGCACCTGTGAAAGAAAACCCCTGCTATCTCTATACATGCCTTACAAAGGTGAGTCTTTTCTCAGGATATGCCAGTCCTTCTATACTGACTTGAGAAGGAACTGTATGTCTAGGTTGCTAATTTTTTAGTGGTGGAATATGTTGGTTCCCACCATTATTACCAATCTCTTCGTAATCCATTTGTCAAAGCCTAGAGACCTTTTTTCCAAGACTGAAAATAATATCATACCTTTAGATTGTTTCTGAGGAGTATCAGCTGTTTTAATAATCTGTTGGGTGTGACACTTGCCACAATGTATTATCAGTCTCATGACTTCTAAAGAAAATTTAAAATGTTGTTTGTGATAGTGTTGCTTAGGGTTGTAGGAAAATTAGAGATTAAATACTTAGTATATTCCTGCAATTAATTTTATGATGTCCATTATTTGTTGTGAAAGAAAGGAAATGAGGCACAGATTACTCTTGAATTTGGGGAAGAAATCTTACTTAAATTTGGTGGTGAAATAAATACTTATTATTTTGGTGTTTGAAAGGCAATGCATTAATCCCATCACTCGAGCTGTTTCTTCACTTACAATTGAATACCCAGATTAAAGACATGAGGACTGAAGGTGACTACTGTTCTCCTGAAAGTGTCTTCACTGCCAGCTGATATATTTTCAAATCATGGTTTTCATGGAAAAAAAAGTAATTTAAACTTCTTTTTTTTTTTGACAAAAAATAATCACTTAGTGTCCTCTTTTGAAGTATGGAATGTGTTTGTGTGTTAGAATTTTCTCACATATCAGAAAATGAGAATTGAAATTAATTTTTAACTAAAAAGTATTCAGAAGAAATGAACGGTTTTATTGTCTCCAACTAAATTCTTTACCCCTCTTTTTCTCTCTTTTAGGCAGTCTTGTTCTTAAATGATACAGTCATGTGATTCCAAGTAAAATTATTGTATATACTCCTGAAAGTATGTGTATGTAATGAGTGAGAGATCTCCATTCTGCCCATCACTTTCAATCTTTCCTGTAAAAAGGCAGACAATTAAAAAGGCTTTCTTCCACAACCTTTCTGTAGTTACAGTAGTAATAAGCAAGAGTCCCATTTAATTTGCTATGTCTTGTTACTTCTGTTTGTTGATAGATCTTGCATTAAGTGTCCTATTATACTTTTAATATATGTATATATTTGTCTCAAGAATTTTAGGAAGTGAGCAATATTATTATGCTATTTTCTAGTTAGAATAGCATGTCCAGATTCAGCCAGCAATCCACTGTAAAGCTGATGTTAAACCTCAGCATTTCTATGCAGGATCTTATCCTCTGTTAAAATCCCTTCTAGAAGTGACAAATTCTTTTCTTTCTCTTTGCTCACTGGGTACAATAGTACCTTGGCTGCTAGTGACCCTGTTCAGACCCTATTTATCCTTTCTGACATGCACAAGTGACCTTTGACATAATGAAAACTCAGCTTGGGACTAGCCCTGCTTCCAAAGGGAAAGCTGCTGGTATGACACATTCATCCTGAAGACCTTCCTCTGCCAGGTTGTGAAGGCACATGGATGTCAGAAAGTTGCTGATGGAGATGCCAATCAGCCTCATTTTTGGAGTGTTACACTAGAACACTCCCAGCCTCATTTTTGGAGTGTTACACTAGAAGCTCTGGGAGCCCTTTAAAGCTGTCTTTTGCCCACTTAAGTTCCTGTCACATAGAGAAGTGGATTTAGACAGAACATACCCAGGAAATAAGTCTGTCCTGTGACATTTTTTGCCATGTTAGACATTTCCTCCTGTTTGTGGCCATATGATCTCATTTTCTTGTGCCACAGCTTGTATCTGACCATGGAGATATATTTTAAAAAGGCAGAGGTGGTTTGGGGTAGGAGAACAAGAGTCCTGTCTGTCTTTGTACTTTTACAGATCACAAACATATAAAACTCAAGGCTGATACTGTAATTTATTTTGCAACTTTCATTGTAGGTTTTGTGTCATCTTCCTGTATAAAACCAGTAAAATAAAAGAAGGGAAATTGCCTTTATTCTTCTTAGCCTTATGGTCTCAACCGGGAATTTCTACTAGATGTAAATACACTGTGGTTATATTGCCAATCCTATAGAAGGTACTATGATAAGATTTTGCAAATAACTCTACTTCCTTACTGTTAGGTGATGTTGATGGAATTAATCAGTACAATGTTGATATATTTGATGAGAATAAGTCAGTTGAAAAGAATGTCACTACTGGGTGCCAGGAGCATGTTTTACCCTAAGGAGCTTTATTTATTTATTTATTTCCTTGTTTTGTTGGGAATTTTAACATATCTCTCAATGCCTTATGTATGCTTCCTAAATTGTAATGTGTTTCAGAGTAACATAACAAGTCTAAATAGAAAAATATACTAATAAATACAATTCAAAGTTCTTAAGCTTTAGTAAAGTTCATGCTGCAGCATGGGTGGTTTAATCTTGTTGTAGCACAAATCTTAAATAATTTGGCAAGTACTTAACATATCAGCTGTTAAGAATGTTTTGGGTTTTTTTAATGTTCAAGACTTATAATGATCTGAGATTTTGTGGACAAGTTTCTGCCTCCTGGCACACATAATATTACTAAGTTCTAACAGGTGTGTTTTATTATCAGCTCTGTTCAAGGCTGAATTGAATTATAGCAAAGAAATGCTACCTAGAGAAATAGTTTTATTATCTCTATAAAGGTAATAAATCAGGGTTCCAAATCCTTTGGCAGAGATACTTTTGTGCATGTTCCTAATCCTTTGGTGTTTTGTATAAATTGGCAAAGGAATGTTGAACCATGCTTATCTCTTTAGTATGGATTCCATTAAAGTGACACAATTCTGTGATACTTGTCAATAGCTATTGAGATGAAAATACTACTGACTCCGTTGTTTGCCATATCATTCTCTGAAAACATGAAATTTTACAACAATTACATTTATTCAGATAGCTTAAACTGGTATCCAGCAATTCTTATTAGTCTTTCTTTAAGATCAGGAAACTTCGACTTATTTGAATATAGCATTGATTAACAAAATTTTTACTCCTATTTACTGGAGTATAGAGCATAACTTGTGATGGGGACTTTCTTTTTGGTCAGATACTCTCATTCTATTCCACTGCCTGGCTCAGGTCTTTGCTCTGTCGTTTTGCAAGATTAAAAAGTGTGTGGATCAGTGTGAGAGTCACTCATCCCTACTGCAAGAATCCTGTTCTATGAACCAAAACACGTTCAGTGTTGTAGTCAGCAACCTTCTCAAGCACAGCACATTTGAAATGGCAATACATGAGTGAGTCCTGGAGCTCCTGCCTGAGTTTACTGCTGGGCCATGGCAGCAGTGGTTGTGGAATTTTTTAACACATTTCTGGCAGAATTAATAATTTACTCCCAGCAAGTTAGATCTTGATTGAGCAGCCTTCAGTCTCCTGAAACTGATTTAAACAAGCCTGGATTCTGTATTTAAATCAGATAGCCTAAGAATAAAATGTATGTTGTAATACAATTTAACTTTAAATACGTAAATTCTCATTTCAGCTGATGTAACACAAAACAGGGTTATTACCCCCCGCCCCTTTTTTTTCAAGAATTTATAAAAATCTGGCCAGTAATTTTATGATATCTGGCCAGTGTTAAAGTTTTCTTTTAGAGACTAAACTTTCGTGTTTGAACTACTTTTGGAAATAAAACTGTGCATTCCAGTCCCATCTCTCCCTGTGAATATTGCAAAGGAATGTGTCAAAGTATTTTATATGTCTGTATGTATATGTTCACATACACATGTGTGTGTCTGCATGGAAAAATACTTTTATACACGTACATATATACATTATATAAAAAAGCAGGCAATTTTAAAACATTTTCAAAAGCATATATTCAGCTGCATATGGATTTTTAACCATGTAAAACATTTATATTTTGATGTTTTAATGTTATCTTTGAAACGGAAGTTTCCATAACATTTTTCCTACCTAAGCCTTCTCCTTATGCAACAAAACCAAAGGTTCTAAATCAGGTTTTCAGGTTCTTGTTTTTATTAGACTAGAAAGAGTGAAAGTTTTGAAAAAACAAAGCTTCACTTAAGCAAATTGCATTTGAAATGTCTATGCAGTCCAAAAACTGCAGAGTCATATGTAATATCTGAAATTTGTCCTGTCACTGCATTTCCAAGATGAGTATGTATGTGTCTTACATATATGTATTTATAGCAGAGAGCTAAATAGATCCGCTCATTTTAGTGGGTTTGGGTTTGATTTTTTTGGTTTTGTTTTTTTGTTTGTTTGCTTGCTTTTGTTTAGGTTTTTTTTGTGTTTTTCTTCTGTTTAGTTTTTTGTTTGTTTTTTTGGTTGGTTTTGTTTTACTGGATAGATTTAAAAAAAATTCTAAGGAGCCTGCACATCCTCTACATTCTGGTTTGATTTCACATCAAGTTGGTTTTTTGTTTTTAAAGGCTTTCTCCTCTCTAGTTAATTGAGGCTAATGTTTGCTGCAGTCTTCATTTATACAGAACAATTGTCTGCCATTTTATCTAAAATAGATCTGTTTGTGGCAGGATGAATTCTTACAACAGCTTCAACTTGCTCATCAACCTTGGATATTGCCGAGTGACACAGAAAGTGAAGAAGTGGAAGCTGACCAAGACAAATGTAAGTATATGTGTAAGGACCAGATAATATGTCAAACACCCTCATACTTCTTCATTTTCTATATCTTCAAATACTGTGGAGATGCCATGCCTGCTCACAGGAGTTTTTCTCACAAGAACCAATTACTTATCTGTCTGAAGGCTGAACCTTATAGGATTGATTTGCAGAAGCTTTCCTGTAACCACTGAACAATGACAAAATGGTCACAGAACAATATTTACTTAAGCTAAGTGAAACAGTTTGTCCTCGTGTGTTAAAGTAGGTGTTCCAGAAAATAACATGAACTTTAAATAGATAATATGTTTAATAAATCTGTATTCACCAGCAAAAAAAAAAAAAAACAAACTAAAAAACTCCAGGTCAGAAAAGTCAAGCCTCCCTTCTTAGGTCTGTCACTCCATTATCTCTATTTTGCTTACATTCTTTTTAATTCATCTGTGTTAATAAAAAAGTTCTTAATCATACAAGTAATCCTTAATATCCTACACTCTTTGAAGTATCTGTCTAATTGTGGAAGAGAAGGTCAGCAGGATCAGAGTCTAAATGACAGAACAAGTAACAGGCTATAAATTGCAATATTTTCAAGCTGTAGCAAGTTCTCCCTGCCTATACCTGTAAATGATTTTACTGTTTCACATTTTCACTTTTAATTCATGGCAGCTTTGTGATCTGCAAGGGTGAATATGCAAGCTGCTTCCTAACATATTTTAGGTGATGTACTTGAA
This sequence comes from Pseudopodoces humilis, assembly GCF_049639895.1. Classification (NCBI taxonomy): domain Eukaryota; kingdom Metazoa; phylum Chordata; class Aves; order Passeriformes; family Paridae; genus Pseudopodoces; species Pseudopodoces humilis. The sequence goes on along the minus strand of NC_142200.1, from coordinate 33,176,657 downwards.
AAGAACAGATGATTTAATCAGCATGTTTAGAAAATCCAATACTGGTTTAAACATCAAGAGTTAATATATGAAAATGACATTTTCTTTACAGAAGGGAACAGGCATCCCCTTCTGTAAGGGATTAAGGGTTCATAAGAGACATGCCAGATAAAGAGATTTTTTTTAAAATTATGCCACTTTAAAAAGTTATTTTTTACTCACACAGTAGTTTCACAAATTCATACATAGACCAGAGGTTGACTGAAATTTAGATTTACACAATGAGATTCTGAAGAGCATGTACCAGGTCATTTTGAGTGCTAGTAAAATGTTACAATGAGATTCTGTGCATCCAGCTGATTTTAGTCCAAGGCAAATAAGTCAAATTTTACTTGCATCAGAGCATTTCAGTTATCCTTGAGCTGAAGGACACCTTAGGAGGCTCAAGAGAGCGTCTGGGACCTGCCTTTTATGTGCATGCAATTTTTCCTCTGTATTTTCTGTAACGAATTTACAGTCCCACAAACATTGGTAGAACTGGCTGTGCCCACACAGACTGATGCTAATTATGTGACCAGGGACACTGATGCTCCAGGACATATCAGATACACAGCATGGTTTTTTATGGCTGCTGTACTTGAATTGTGTGGGTGTGAGCACCCAAAATTCTGTGCTATAATATTCCAGGAATCCTGGTAGGTCATTGTCACTGCCCAAAAAAACAAAGTGGTAAGTTACAAATTAAAAGCATGTTGTTAACATCAGTGTCCAAATGCCTCTTGAACAGTGACAGACTTGAGCTATTGACCATCTCCCTCAGAAGCCTGTTCAGTCTTTCACCCTCTCAGTAAAGGAATACTTCCTGATGTCTAGTCTGAATCTCCCCTGGCACAGCTTTGAGCCACTGCCATGTATTCTGTCACTGAATACCAGGGAGAAGAGATCAGTGCTTCTCTCTGCACATGTCCTCTTCAGGAAGCTGTGAAGAGTGAAGTCAATGCTCAGCTTCATTTTCTCCAAACTAGACAAGCCCAAAGTCCTTAGCTGCTCCTCACACTTCCAGCCCTCTCACTGGTTTTGTTGCCCTTATCTGGACTCATTCAAGGACCTTCACATCCTTCAGTTGTGGTGCCCAGAGCTGCACACAGTGCTCCTCCAGGTGAGGGTGCACCAGTGCTGAGCACAGTGGGATAATCACCTTTCTTGAGCAGCTGGTGATTCTGGATTTGATGCACCCCAGGATGGGGTTTGTCCCGTTGTCTTCCAGGACACGCCTCTGGTTCTTGCTGTGCCTGCTACCAACCAGCACCCCCAGATCCCTTTCTGCAGAGAGGCTCTCCAGCCACTCTTCTCCCAGTTCATTCTTGTGCCTGATTAGTCCATCCCAGCTGCAGAATCTGGTGTTTTGACTTGTTCATGCCATTAATCACTGTCCAGTGCTCCAGTCTGTGTAGATCCCTCTGCAAGGCCTCTTGTCCCTCCAAGAGTCAGCAGCACCTCCCATTTTGGGATCATCAGCAAATGTGCTAAGGATGGATTCAGCTCCTGCCTGCAGGTTGTTGGTAAATGTATTGAACAGACCTGGCCCTAGAACTCAAGCCTGGGGAACACCATTGGTGACCAGTTGTCCCCTTTGAGCTCTGCCATTCAGCCAGTTCTTCACCCAGCACAGCCTGCAGCCACTCACCCCACAGCTGGACAAGTTGTCCTGAAGGATGCTGTGAGGGACAGTATCAATAACATTACTAAAATACAGAATAACCACATCCATCACCTTTCTTTCATCCACTAGGTAGGTGACCTTATCATAGAAAGCTATCAAATTAGTTAAATAGGACTTTCCCTTTGTGAACCCAGGCTGACTTCAGTGTAGTTATCCAGTGCATCCTCTATAATAGATCACTGTTTCTGTTCACAAAAGGGATGGAACAAAAATGTTTTATCAAAGTAATACTCCTTGCAACTGAAATCTAATAATGAAAAAATTTATTAAAAGTAACTAATGGTGGTAACATCCCTGAGTTTTTGTGCTAGTGACATTGTCAAGAAAGTGCAGAACTGCCACTGCTGACAAAGAAGCTGCCAGTTCCTGGTTGTAAAGTGGAGTCAGCAAGGGACTTTGGCATACTTGCTGATTCCACTGCTTGTAGGTAGAGCAGCTGGCAAGATTACAAAGTAATAAATCTGTGTGGATATTTTTTGTGTGATTTAGTGTTGAGAAGGCTCAGGAGTTCATAATTTGTGAGTTTGAGCAGAAGAGCTGCGAAATTAATCTTTACAATAGCCACACCTGTTCTTTGACTCAGCATTTAATAAATTACATGTGGGTAATATTTACCACATTCTTTGACTACTTTGAGATAATAGCAGCCAGGTGTAAAGCTAGTTTTTGGTAGTGGGAAAACAATGCAAAAAGAGAAACTGTGTGAGTCACCTGGAGGTCTTTAGAAGTAATACCTTTGGTTAGAGTTTTACAAGAAAAAGAATGAAAAAATAAGGGGCGAACAGTTTCAAATGTATTCAGATGTAAGAGTTTAGAGAGACTATTTTCAAAGCAAGTGACAACTGAATAGAACTGGGTCACTTTGGAATCTCAGCATCTCTCGACAAACATCATTTGCAAAACAGATACAACAGTGCATATCTTGTTTTATGGAAATGAGATCTTGGTTCTCAGTTCTTGTAAATCAGACTTTACATTTTAAATTCTACAGGTGCTCTGACAGCATTTAAAAAAATTCATCCTTAGCAGCAAGTTTCAATGATAACTGGAAGTCAACAATTCTTAAACTTTCATACTAATTATGACAACATTTTAAATCAAATAGCTACTCATATAAGAGTTTAAATTTTTCTAGCTTAAAAGGTTTGTTATGTTAAAGAAGGAAAGAAAAATATTTTTAAGAAGCTTGGTTGATTTTTTTAGCATAATCTTTCCTTTTCCTCTTTGTGCACTTAATTAAGTTCATGGCCATAGGTCAGAGAAAGAGATAGTATATAATTATTTGCTCTTGAAATGTACATTTTGTTATTAAAAAGATAAATTAACACATGCATTTTAAGAGCTATTATAATTTTATATATAATATATTATTTATATTTATATTTTATATATATAATATTATATAATTTAGAAATGAAATCTCTTCTGTGTTGTCCTTTGAAACTCTCTACACAGTGAGAAATGAAAATTATCTTGTCCTTGATCCAAAATCAAGGACCTGTGGTATTCTTTTTAGAGTCACTAAAAATGTCTCTAGACAGAGCCTTGTGTGTTCTTCCTCTGTCATTCTGGAGACAGTTCCCCATTATTATCTGCAGTAGTTCGCTTGTGTGCTGATTGTCTGCAAAGAGTTTTCAGGGAATGCATAAAGATCATTCTTGGAAAAAGAAGGGATCTGGAGAAAATATTTACCACTTACATAATCCTTCAGTTTGATGAAAGTTCTTTGAGCTGGCAAGAATAGATTTTCTTTATGGGGTACTGATGCACGGAAACAGAAGAACTGCATCTACTGCCACCAGAATATTTTTTAGCCAGCAAAAATGAAAAGAAATTCATCCTTTCAGGGGACTGACAAGACTCTGTTTGAATTTTCCCTTCAGAACAAGTCCTACAAAGATTGAAGACTGGAAATTTCTTAAGTATCGCTAGCTTCCAAGAACCTTGAAAAGACAAAGACGGGATTTTGGTGTAATTTGACCTACCATCTGTAGTCTTGGCAAGGATTTGCTGCCCAAAAGCCTGAGTCTGCTTTCTTGGGTGCCACACTGCAGATTTCCCCAGGTCACACAGCCTTGGATGTAAAGGATCCCTACCTTCAGTCAGTCCACCTAGCAGATGTACATGATAGTAGGCTCTTGAAAAGCTTGCTACTTGGTTAATCCATTGTAAATATAGCCACAGAACATTAAGGGCTGGAAGACACCTTAAGGATCATCTGCATACAAACATTCCTTTGTGCTAATCTTTTTAAGGCATGCCAGTTTCTGTAGTCAGTGGCGCATGAAGTTGTGTGTTTCTTATCACTTCATTACAACTTGCCAAAAGAAGCGCTAGATGCTCATTTCTAGCTCGGTTGATCCGGGACAAGTCTTGAACTCTTGTCCTCTGACCTGTGGGAGGAAATTTAAATGTTTTGCCACTCTTCATCTGCAAACTCTTTGCTAAGTTTGACAGTGAAAGGTCTACTGCTGATAAATCAAATGACTGTTGGGAAGAAGTGGGATTTCTACTCCATTCATTCTTGCACTGGTCTTGAAACTCTGCAGTCAAAGACACTCTGTTGATGACTTCAACAGGTGTTGAGGAAAACCTTTCTTTTCCCATTTGCACACATCTGCCTAGGAAAAAACCCAAAAGAATGAAAGATGAGGGGTTTTTGTAGACTTGAGAAATTCAGACTGTGTTCTAATAAAGTTCCAATCCATACAGTATTTGTCTATGGGTAAAGTTTCTTACACTGAGTAAATTCACATGCCAAAACAGTCAATTTATCCTAATTACGTAAATAAGTGTTCCTAAGATTTGGAAAATTGCTTGGCCAGAGTAACAATAAGGAGGAGTCTACTGCTGGAATATGTTTCGTCTGTGGAAGTTTGCTTTTGCTAGAGCCAGGTGCTCCTCAATATGAGTAAGGATGACAGAATTGGGGTTAGAGTAGCAGCTGTTGATTACAAACTTTATAACATTTACACAAACACATTCCGTTTCTGTCATTCAAATTCAGCTGTTTGTATTTGTGCTCTGCTCTGATGGAACATAGCTGTATTGGAAACATCTCTTTCAGTGGGTATGAATTTAGGGCAGGGCTAATTTATGAATTTATATTTATAATTAATTTAGGGCAGTGGTTTCTCTAGAGATTAAGGCACTTATGAGACATCACTCAAGTGTTAGTCAATTATGTCTCTGGTTAGTAAGAACATAACTGTTGTTAGTTGGCAGTTTTTCTCAGTGGATAATAAATTCACTATGCGCACTTTTTTTTTTTTTTTGTCTCACAAATGAATCTGTCCCAAAAGTGAACTTCTGGGAGAATTTTATCACGATTCATGAATCTTCTGGAAAAACTTATTGGTGTCTTTCTTCCATTTAATATTTCAAGTGTGGTAATACAAACTGCAGTAAAAAAGTCATATCTCCCTGTTCCACCTCTGCAAAGGGTGTCATAAAGCTTTTGTCTGCTTGGGATATGAGTTATTTTCTAAATTTCTCCAGTATGCATTTATGTATATTAAAGAAAATATGTTGTCGCTCATTCTGCCTGCCGTTGGCTCGGCTACATATTTAGCTTAAGACAGTTCTATGTCCACTTCAGAAACAGAATACCAGAAAGGATTGTGCTCCTGTAAACAGAATTTCTGCAGGCCTATTGGATGGTCCTGGCTGGTTGTCATGTGACATTCATAGCTGAAACTGCATCACTTCATATAACTGCTTTTTTAGTCTGAAAGTAGATGAAAACAATTTTCTGGCATGGGAACCTGCCCACTTGGGTTTAATTATTTATTGATGGTGAAACAAAAGTTAAGATTGACATTATTTCTACCAGAAGTAAGATGACTGTTGGATGGTGAATGGTGAGTTCAAATACAGTTAGGGAAAGTTGGAGTTAGACTCAAGTTTCCAATTTTTGTAATGGATGTTCTTAAATCCAAAGCTGCTCTTATCTTCTTATATTATTATGGCTTTAAGGCATGTTGCTTTATTTATACTGACTAATATTTGGTTTCACTTTGGAAAAGTTCATATTGGACTAAATTTTAAATATTTAGTATGAGAAGGGAATTTTCCATTGCAGTGAGTAAAAAAATCGAAACCTGTTTTAGTGCAGAAAGCTCTTTTCAGCACAGCTTCCAAACCTACAGATATCTTTTTCTACAGCTTGCCTTATTATGCTAAAGTTGGATTTCCAAAGACATTTAATGTAATAAAAAATGACACTGTAATTTAAAAAATGGCCTAGGGAATTATCAGGACACACATTAGGTAAATTAAAAGTTGGCTCAATGAGGAATCAAAAACTGGAGTTTCTAATGGGAAGATGTAGATGAATGGGGCTCATTAGGGTCTGATAGGTTTGGATAATGGGTGGGAAGGACAAGTTGAAGTTATTAAATGATATGAATCCCCTGGTATAATGGCCACATTCCAGTAAAATGCACTTTATTATAACCAGATGAAATATATTCAAACCAAATGAAATATATCTGGCACCAGAGAAACATATCTGTCTCTGCTGCAGAATTATGAGGCTTTGTCCTGGAAAGCAGTGACCTAATGGGTTTAGGATGGTCATAGAGGATCATCTCAGTGTGAGCTCTCAGCATAATGCTGTCACAAGAGTAGACAATTTCTTGAATACCTTAGAAGTTAAGCAGCAAAGTAATTATTCCACATCGTATCAGTAAAAAAACCTGTGGGTTAGGTGTCTTACCATTAAGAAAGATAGGGATTACTCAAGGGATTTCAGAGGGTGATTAAAAATAACCCAGGGTTTGGGAAACCCTGGTTGGAATTTGCCTCACTCACATAAAGGCGTTCAACCAGGAACTTCAGAGATAACTTGATATCTGTAGATAGATGTTTAAGTAAAAAAAAAAAAACAAGTCATCAAACTGTGACAAAGGAAATGAAATGTTCTGTCCTAGCAAACAGGACCTTCAAGTGTTACAAGCAAAAATTAAGGGATGCAATGAACTCAAAGACATTAACATATGGTTAACTTCTTAACTTCTACAGTTAAGAACACCAATTCCTGGGTTTTCTGTGGGTAACAGTCACAAGAAGAATCTGCAACTGAAACAGGCTTACACATACTTGCTCTTCTTTATCCCACCATACGACAAGTTCGTTATTTAATGAACAAACTGTGATAGAGCTTGAATATCTGCAAAATGAAGCACCTCCAAGGAAAACATTTAAACATTAAGAATAAATGACAAAAGGCCCCCAACCATGTAAGGGTAATAAAGGATAAGGACTGTTGCTAAGGTTTCCTAGGCTTTATGTCTTGTTTTTTGTTTGTTTGTTTGGCTGGTTCATTTGTTGTTGTTGCAGAGGTTTTCATGGTATGTACCTTACTTTGTTGATTATCAATACAGAATCACATACAAAGTCCAGGCTTATCACCTGACAAAGTGAAAATTATTCCAATTGTATTTAATTAATTATCTGGAGATAATGGGAAGAATTCGTTCCTCCCAAGTTTCTTAAATCTCCCAGAAAGGGCTTGCATATTTAAATGTTCAAAAGGAGTGAAGCTGCAGTGGCATATTTCCTTCAGTGTTTAAAAATGGCAAGGTGAAGGCTTCTCAGGTAACACATGAACCTTTATGCATTCACCTGTGCAATTAAATGTCGTTGTGGTGTTTATTTCCAGTTTATAACCTTGATTCTCTAACTGGATCTAAGTAATAGGTCCAGTTACAGCATTACATTTTATACAAATACTGGAGAGGGCAGGTTGCAGTCAGCAACATTTGCAAAACAGTCCAGTGTAATATGCATCTGTAAATATTTGTAAAACCTAGATTTCCATTTGCTATGAGGAAGGTTTTCAAACTGAACACAACCAGAAATTAAAATATCAGTATCTCAGCTTATCTGATTCATCACAGATGCATATTATGTTCAGTGTTTTTTGAAACACGGGTTATTTTTGCAATCTATTACCACAATTGAAAAAGTGTAGAAAAAAACCTCTCCAAAACACTGAATAACTGCAACAAACAGTTTAACTAAGGATACTGTTATTTGCTTCTGAATATTTTAGAAACAAAAAAAAAAAAGAATTGAGATTCACCAACATACTGATCCACGTTGCTTACTGTGAATTCAGCATAATGGAAAACTGTTACAAAATGAAAACACAGTGAAGGATTAATTTTCCCTTTTTTCCTATTTTTGTGTATATTACATTTGAACCCTAATTTCTGTGTTTTTCTGTTTGATTTCACAGGTTAGTGAAATCAGTGGGATTATTGAAGAACAATTTAATAAAAACAAAATTATGGTGATCAAAACTACACCTGAAAATTTGCATTAGTTTATACATTAAAAAAAAATTAAATAAAGTTATTTTTCTAGTATCAGCAGCACATGAGTGGAACTGCTCTGATATGTGGATGCTGTAATGCACTGAAGGAGAGTATTTACTGTGGTATAGTGGCCTTAGGAAAGAAGGGTAACTGTCACCTTTTAGTATAAATTTACTATAATATTTTGTTTAGTTTATACCCCTGCTGTTTTGGATTGACATTTGATAAACTAAATTCTGCCTGACCAAAACAAACTTTGCCTAAAGATTGTATGTATTTTAACTTGTCTAAGGTTTTGTACTCCTTATATTTTTGTAATCTTTGCTCTTTTTTAGATTAATAAACATTGAAGTATTTGCTGCATCTGCCCATGTGTATGTCCCATTCAGGTCTCACAGAGAGTTAGCTGTTCACTCATAGTCACCTGCAGAGAGAGGTCAGACAGGGGAATGAGTGAAAGAGTGTGTGTGGGTAGCAGAAACAGGTGCTGCTTGTGCTGCATAGCTTTGTATTGAATTTATCTGCTTTGATCTTTAAAACAAATAAAGACTCTGTTAAAAAGGGGAACATAATAAGGAGTGGTGCATGCATGCAAAAAATAAAGCACCTAAAGGAATTTCATATATTATGATGAAGTGTTAGTTACCCATATGGATTACTGAAACAAACTTGCTGTTTAAAATATTTTATCTGGTGTGTGCTGTCTACTTGGAACTTTAGAAGATGCTTTAGCACAGACATCAAATGAAGGGATGTGGCTGTTGCATTTACTGATTTCATTTACCTGTTAATTCTGTCAAGTGTGTTTTCAGTTTTCTTTGTCTTCAATAACGTATGCTTGGGTCCTGTGTCTTAGACAGAATAATATAATGAAATTGCTTGCAGCTATTAAAAAATGCAGTATTACAAAGCATCTATTTGTATAAGAAATAAAAATAAGTTGTCTGTCATAAGTGTTTCATAGTGTGAACTTTTTTCTACTGTCTCACAAATACACAGTGCTAAATGCACAGAAACTGCATAGTCTGTGTTAGTCATCAGCAAGTGAAATGGAAGTTAACATTGTGGTGAGCAAGTACTTGCTATATGTGTCATCATAGTCTACAGTCCCTATATGTAAAATGTTTGTTTCTGAAACCGCCTGGGGTATTTCCTTTAAATTCATTTCAGGAAGGTGCTTTGTTAATTTGTCATCAGTAAAGAAAATCAGTAATGCTGTGTGCATTTGCAGTGTGCTTGAAGACTCCTTTGCATATAGGAGGGTATATTATCATCAATATGCTGTATTTAGTCAGTTGTGCTCAGAAAAGCATTCTTGTGAAACTAGTATCTCCTTTTCATGAGTTTTATTCTTCCCAAGTAGCCCTCATTTCACATTTTACCTTGACATTACTGAAAAATATAAAATAGGATTGCCTTCTTTCAGTTTCTTCACTAAACATCTGCATGCTAAGCTGCATGCTTTCTGCTTCATGTCAATATCAGGTGAAATTATGACAATATTTAATCCTTGGGAAAAAATCTCATTGACTTCAGGAGAACCAAGATTGCTCATAAGTTGAGAAAGAATTTGGAATTTTGGAGCATCTTAATTCTAGAAATTCTGGCATCTATGAGAACTTGACAGTTTTGGCCCAGTAGGGCAGATATTTGGTCAGGGACATGTCTGGTTTGAAATTTTGGTTACAGGTGAAGAAATACAAGACAGGCTTTATTCAGAAAGGCAGAATATCAGCCATGTCACTGGTGTTCAGAGAGAAAAAAGGCTTTTCAGTTACAGATATAGTGAGTGCATCAAGAGTTGTTAGAGTGATTAAGAATTTAGCACATACTAATTATACATACAAGTATCTCAAGGTGTGGTAGGATGGCTTGGGTGGTCTCAGTTGTAAAAGCTGTGAAGCCCTGAGCTCCTGAGATGTGGCTGCTCCTGGGACTGGCCAGAACAATGATATTTTTCTGGGACACTTTCTAAGCTGAGGGGCAGAGGATAAAACCATGGACAATATGACTTTATTTTCACACTAAAACATACAGAAAATCCCATGTGATTTTTTTGTTTGTTTGTTTTGTTTTAGTTCTCATAATTTTGACATGATCTCATGACGTTTTAACACTCATGGTTAGCACTACTCCCTCTAAAGCATATGGCAAACCATTTTGGCTGATATTAGTGCTCAGCCCAGCAACCAGAGCTGGCACTGCAGAGAAACAGCCACCTGGTGCTTTGACTGCAGACAAGCTGGCAGCGAAGCATAGCAAGTCAGGAGAACTCCAAGGAGAAGCTGAGATGCGCTTAATAGGCAGCAAGCAGCTGGGCTTAGGGGGGGCAAGGGAGCACAAGCAGCAGCTGGACAGACCATGCAGAAGGCATGTGTGATAAACTTGTTTTCACCTCCAAGCTGCAGGAAGTCTTAGTCATTTTCTGTTTGACCTTTTTGGCTTCAGGAAGCAGTTTCTCAATTGCTTATGGAATGAACTGTGCCTACATGGTGTCTAATTGAATTCAGAGTCAGCTGTGGATGCTCTTGATGCTGCTCTAGTTAGTTTGGCAAGAATATCAAGGTGGAGGGTTTTTTTTTTTGTTTGTTTTTGACTCTGCACCAGGCACTTCAAAGTCATCCAAAAAGCTATTGTAAAGCTGCATAGAAATGTGCTACTGTGTAGTTTCATGGAACAGAATAGATTTAGCACTTTTCAGAAAGATACTTCATGGGTCATTGATGGTGCTATTCAGTTACTGCATTTTGATGGAAAAAAGAGTCATGAGAAACAGATAATTTTTTCCTAGACATATGTTTGCACCTTATTTTTTTTAAGCCTTTATGAATGTGGTGATGTAGGGATGCAGGATTCTAAATAGTACTTGCTAATGAAAAAACCAAATGTGTCTCAGTATATAAAAATGCATGTAACTTGTCTAAAAAGCAGCTGTTTTTCTTTCAAAGGCAAATTTATCATAAAATGGGCTTTATTGCCATGTGAGTTACTGCTGCTTCCTTTTAAGGTCTTCATACCCTTAATACTTTATCTGCTTAATCTTAAAAACAACCTTAATGTATTCTTTTCAATAACATGGTAATACAAATAGCTTTCCTTCTGCACTGCTTATATCAAGTAACTTCATCATTAGTCAGATTTTAAAGACTGCCTTCTTGCTACCCCAGTGTCTAGCTCTAGGATTGGTAGGTATGACAGAGGGAAAAATGGGGAAGAACTTTAACTTGAATAGAGCTATTATAATTAAACAATTTCTTTTGAAATATCCAGTGGAAGGTTTCTATGAGCAAATCCTTATCTTGAAAACTTCAGCAATAATTTAAAACCACACAACAATCAGTTGTATGCTGTATTAACATAACTTTCTGGCCCTGTGGGAATATGTTTCCTAAAAATACGACCTTATCCATAGCTGAGGAGTCTTTCTTCTGAGTCAATACTTACAAAAGAGGGAGAAAAATAGTTTCCTGTTTCCTGGAGTATTGCTTCAGGTATGTCTACATTTTACTTAGAAGGTAGCTAGGTAAGTGCAGGGGAAGTCCTATAATCCAACAACTAAATTCAGAGAAATATATGAACTTGATGAAAGCCAGCTCACATGCATGAATGTGATGCGATCATTTCATTGCTCTGGCTGTACGTGGACATGCTTCACATTTAATCCAATAAACTATTAATGTAAAATACAGAAAAGCTCCCCTGGGTTAGATTACAGCAGCCTGGACAGCTCTGCAGTAAGCATGCTAACCATAAAGTTACTATGCTTTTACTAACTTTGTATTACTAGCTTCAGGCAGCTTCACAAGAAAAAAAGATGTGAAAAAATAAAAAATAAAAATTTTATGCCCATTCAGTCTTCACCCTGGTTTCTACATTTTTGGATTAGAGAGCAGATAGTAGAGTTAGGCAATGCAATTAGTTTTGTAGATATTTTTGTGCTTTTCAGTTTTAGCTGAACTTGCAAAAGTTTGGGATTAATCCAAAAAATTTTAAACAGACCACTGGTTTGACAGAATTAGCTTAGTTCTTGCTATATTTCTGAATTTAATTACTTTTAGTTATCAAGTTGCTGGTTAAAAAAGGTAGATTTTTTTAAGTTAAATTTCTGACACAACTGTTCATTAGGACTTTGGTTGCTGTTTTCTTTCTTGGCATGTTAGATAAAGCTAAAGCATAATCAAATAAAATCTAGTTTGATGACACACATTTTTTATTTTTTTTACTTTGGATAGTATAGTCAGCTGCTATGTTCTATGGTTTGCCTGCCCTAGTGTCCTGGTTTAGGGCAAATTTGGGAGAAAACCTCCAGTGGGGCTCCCCCCGGGAAGCAAACACACGTGGCCCTTTTCTCCCACCCCCCAACCGGTTCGGGAAGAGATTTCTCTGAGAGAAGTGGAAAAAACTTGTTTATTTCACAGGCACAGCACTACTTAGTACAAGAATGAACAATATTAAATTACAAAACCTCTCGCCGTTCAGAAGAGATGACAAACTTCAGAGGGTCTCTTTCCTGTGGGTGTTCGCTCTGTTATCAGTCCCTCTGGCGCTGGAAAATGCCGCTGCCCAGGCTGGGCTCCCGGTAGTCCACAGGTGCAAGCTCCCGGTGCTCCCCCGAGTCCCCAGTCCAGAGCAGGTTCGATTCGTTTCAAAAAAGGGAAAGAAAACAGTCCAGGAAGACCTCTCTGCTCTGGCTAGTTGGAAAGCCAAGGCGATCTGTGTCTTGTTGTCTGTCTGTGCTGTAGTCAAAACTCCCGATGCGGGGGGAGCAAGTACAGTCTCTGATAACAGACTCGGTGCTTCTTTTCCACTCACTTTTACTCTGAGATGGAATTTTAAGAATACAAAACCTGTGTCTGGGTTAGGTGGACGAATGGGGATACAATTTAACATCATAATCAACCCAGGACACCTAGATATGCAGCAAATCTAATATGTACTGTCTGTAGAAGTTTCCTCTACTTCAGCTTTAAACCTATCAAGGTGCATCTTCAAGCGAAAACACTGCTCTGGACCATAAATTCAGATCAATCAGCAAGGGAGTCTAGTGGTGTTTTCACTTACAGAAACACAGTACAAAGGTCAAAACTTCACTTTATCAAGAACTGGAATTTAATCTATGAAGTTCCATGCAGAATTTTGTTGTTGGAAGATGGCAGTGCTTTAGTGACTAATGTTATGCCAACTGCTATTCCAGAAGTTCTCCTGTAGAATTTGATGCCTTCTCCAACTCATGCAACTCATACTCATTGTATGAAGAGTATCTATGTTTCAACCTCACATTGTTTTTCTTTAATTTTTATTAGCCAGACCTGGAGAATACTTCTAGTTCTAAACTAAAATGTTTAGGTAAAACCACTGAACCAATGTCTTCCTGAAATTCCTGGACCTTCTTTAGAAAGCTTAATGATGAAATATTGTTCTAAACTGGAAGACAGAAGAGACCTTTTTACCCAATAAAACCAGCTACAACACAGCTCTGAAGAGACCTCACAGCAGAGTGAACATGAATAGTTCCTCTTCTGAGTTACTTGAATGCTGAGCTGCTGATGCTCGCCAGGGACCTCCTCTCCCAGAAATGTTCATGTGCTTGCCTAGAGAGGGAGTGTAATGGGAAATGGGGCTGGGAAGGGCCTCCAGATATCAGTTAGTTGCTCTCCCTGATGCAAAATAAGTGCAGCTTAACCATTTCTGACAGATGTTTGTCTAACATGTTCTGAGAATTTCTGGAGATGAAGAGCCCCTCTCATTATCTTTAGAAAATCATGTACCAAAGTGCTTGTATTTTGCATGACAGCTCTTTCTCAGAACAAGATATTTTCTCCTTGAATACGTTCTTTATATCTTAATTGTTTACGTCTTGCTTTAGCTCAGATAACAATGAATTGAGAAGACACCCAAATCACCCAAAGCAAGAAAATGAACTATTGGTCCTGTAAACCCTTTTGAATTTTTGCAGTGATGCGAATGTGTCCAGGATTTCATTCCAAGTTACAGACAGTGCTGAAGAAGCATTGTTACAGCCCCACAGATTTGTCAGCAGCACACAGCAAAGACATGTGGTCTACAGGGTGGACATGCTGCTGCTCTGAGAAGCCCTGCTTTTGCACTAAAAGTGACACGAGATGAAGCAGTAGAGTCCTCTGAGCATCCATGTTTCAGCCATTGTAGCTGTTTCCAAAAGTGCATGAGGATTTCATGAGTGCATTTCAAAAACTTGCCAAAATGCTCCCCAGGGCCTGATAAGTACCATAATTCAAAATCTCTCCTAAGTGCCCCCAGAAATCATTCCCTTCCTATTTGATGTGTGTAATCCAACACCTACACACTCTCAACTCCAGGTTTAATAAAGTCTGGGGCCCTTTAGCTGAGTTTCCAAAGCAACTTATACTTCCTATCCCCCCAGGTGAAGCTATATTTCTGTGTCCAGAATACATTATCTGTTATTGACTTTTCATCTGGACACAGATCTTGCAGAATTTAAAATATTTTCCTATGAGGATGTGTTGAAAACATCTGATGGGTTTGCCTGGGGTACTGTGATGCATAGGCCTTCTGGGAGAGGCTGTAGCATCAGCCTCATCTGTAATTCTGTGTCTGCTCTATGCAAAGACAGGAAGCTATTTAAAAGACAGAGCTAAAGTTCCTGATGTAAGGATAGCCAAAACTCCAGAGACAGATGTGCACTCACTATCTCTTTCTAAAACAATTAATTCAAAGTGTGGATTAATGTTATCTTCTATCACTTTTTGTGCACACAAAATATTTGTAAAGGGTAATACTGTGTTCTGATGGTGGAACACTGATTTTTGGGCATTTGAACACATCAAAAGAAGGTTGAATTATTTAAGAAAAGTAAATGTTGTACCCTGTAGATTTTAAAAGGGTAAGAGAATGAATCAAAGAGTGTAGGAATGTTTATTCTAGTATAGAGTTTAAGTATCTGTATTCAGAATTCTTCATTTGGCCAGCTTGAGGTAAAAAAAACATAACAGTATGTCCTTCTCTGCTCCATTCCCCTGGAACCACCTTCAAGTACATAAGATAAACTTCAACAACCCTTCATAATACTTTTTATATTACTTCTGTCTTCACTAGTGATTCAGAAAAATGAGAACATTGACAAGTGTCATGCAGAGAGGTCCTTATCTCTCCAGAGTGGTGCAAGGAGACATTAGTGAGAATATCTACAGAGAATGTTGACATGTTTTTTGCTTCACTTTGACCTGTGATGGTCATGTGCGGTCATGCTTTTGTCTCAATTCTTTACCTGACCCATGATACTTTTCATTTCTATGCCTGATGTTGTTATGAAATATCATATAGTTATACACTGATATGTAATAACAGGGACAGGGAGATAAAGTTTTATCCTGTACTTACTAATACAGAGGAAATGCTGCTATTAACGTTTGTGTATAAGGTTATCCCATCTGTGACGTGCTATGTCCTTTAGAATGGTCTTCTCTTCTTCACAGCATTAATAAATTCTGTGTTCAAAAAGCTACACAAATTTATGAACAGTGAAAAGCATCATATCCAAATTGCCCTGTTGTCTTTTTAACCTGGTGTGTTCTCTTCTTTGCAAGGCAAGGTTGTCCTAGCAGAGAGCAGTCTCCCAGCAGATGCATTTTCTTGGCACCCTGAAGGATCATTTGCATCCTTGATGGTGTTTCCAGAAGATTCTGTACTATACAGTAAAGTTCCAGCTCTTGTAGTCCTCATGTTTTATGAGCTTGGAAGTCATCCAATTTTATTACTGGACATTTTTAAAATACCATCTGAAGGTTTTAATCATTCTTTCTAAACTATTTCTTTGGAGTATATGTGATCTATGACATAGATTAATTACAGGGCTACAATTTTTCCATTAGGAATATTTTTTCCTCCTTCCCATTGTCTCCATATTAAATATTTTTTGAAGTTCTTAATTGAGGTGGCTACTCTAATCCAAATATAGCATTTTCGAGGGATTTTGAGAAGCAATGATAGTTTTTCCTTCTATTAATTGTAATTTACCATTACCATGGAATTTTGGGGAGAGAGGGTGATAACTGAGAGAGACTTGAGTAAAAAATTTCATCTTTTAACATGTTAAATTTTTGAATTTTAAATTCTTTGTTATGTTTTATTGCTTGCAAAAGCTACATTTTTCTATTTGAAGCACATTCATAAGATCTGCCAGTAAAAAAAATCTCTCACTTCTCATTTTAGTGTGCCAGTAATCGGTCTACATTTTGATTTCATACCCTATGATGTCATAGGAATACTGTAGTGTTCAGTTTTATGGCCTTCATGCTTCTTCAGTATTGAAGAAGGTTGGTCATAGTTCAATTTAGCAAACTAACCTCATAGCAAACTTAGCATTTATGGTTCTCACAGGCTCATGTGAATTTCTAGAGACTGTTCTCCATTCTTCAATAAAAAATTAGTAGTTTTGGCTTACGTTTTAGTTTGTATTAGTTTTTATTTCTCAGCAGAAAAATACATGCCACCAAGCAAGAGGAATTTTCTGGGATTTTGTTTGTATAATTTCTTTGCTTTTTTTAAATGCAAAAGGGGTGGCATTTAGCTGCCCAGAATATGTAGCTGTCAGCTAACATGACAGTCTGACTGCCTCCAGACAGAGCCAAAGGGGCATTTGCCAAATGTACTGAAATGCAGTGGAATACCCCGAGTTCCATAAGGTTTCACTTTCTTCCAGTGAATCAAGCTCTTTGATTCCTCTCCTTCAAGGGCTCTAGGGGCTCTTTGTTTGTCCTCCTCATGGTCTGTCCTCAGTACATGGCTTTCCACGTGAAGCACTTCCTTTTGCATATAGGCTGGAGTGCTCTGTTTTCATTGTAGCTCTCCTTGGTGGAGTGTTGGAATGGCCTCAGATGTGTCTTCAGAGGTGGAGAAAATTTTACGTGTGTTGGGAAGCGATGGGAGTTTGCACACAGGTGTTTCTGTGCTGACGCTGGGGCTGTGTGAGTACGTGGGCATTTCTGTACATCTCTACTGCTTTCTGTTTGAACAAGTGGAACTGGGTGGGCATCTCTGCTCCAAGCTGCTCTTTCTCAGGTGCTTGGTCATGCATTTCCAAAGCACTCATGGCAATACTGCTGGGCTACCTCATCACTTTGAGCTGAAGCCCTCAAGTGATTGCAAGATCAGTTTGGGAAACAGAGATCCTTGTTGACACCCTTTGATGTGCCCCAAATCCTTTGTTCTCTCATAGTTCCTATGCCCTGTTGATAGAACTTTGACACTTCTGGGGTCATCTGACTCTGATATTCCAGGAAGGCATCCTGCTGCTGTCCGGAGATTAATGGTCCTGTCTCAGGTGTGAGAATAAGCTCAGATCCACAAGTAAATGGTGCAGTTCTTATCCTTAAAATGATACCATTTAGTTCCTTGTTCTGCTGCCAAGCAAGTATCTGGCTCTGGACAGGGCTGTAAAAGATCATTTGAAAATGCTTTCTGCACACCCTCTATTTGATGCTGATGGAGTGCTGAAACACTCCAGAAAGTGCTTCTCTCAGTCCCAGAACTTGACTTGCAGACAATATTTACTGCAATCCAGTTTTGACCTACAGAGCTTGCAAATCAGCCCTTTGCTTTCTACATTCTGTACACAGAGATTCCTCTTTCATGAGGGAGAGAAAAGTTATTCACATGGTGATAGATCCCGTAACTTTACAGAATGAGAAAATAATTTTATTGCTGGCAATGGAAAGCAATATTTATGTCACAGAGAGGAGGTACACTCTCCAATATATTATACAGGATTCTAAATTTATTATACACATTCAATTTTTCCATTCAAAAAGATTCCTTTTTGATAAGATTTAAGGTAGTTATGGTGAAATATTTGAAAATTGAGACTTTTTTTATTGCTTGTGTTGCCTTGAAGTTGAAATTGATAATGTAATAAAATATATTTGTTCTTTACATACCATTATGAAGCTTTCTTCTCTACAGAATAATTTTGAGTGACTATTCTACTGGCATATTTCAGAGAAACAAGATTTGGTTAGGGCTAAGTTATAGGAGACAGGTAGAGTAAGCAGATAGATACAAAGTTTAATCTACCAGTATACACTTAAATATCTTTTTTGTGTGAGGGTTAGAAAATTATTTTTTGAGCTATAGCCGAGTGCAAACTCAAAACAAAGAGCAGGGTTTGGCCCTTTTGGAA
This sequence comes from Pseudopodoces humilis, assembly GCF_049639895.1. NCBI lineage: Eukaryota > Metazoa > Chordata > Aves > Passeriformes > Paridae > Pseudopodoces > Pseudopodoces humilis. Next base: position 33,158,458 of record NC_142200.1, on the reverse strand, counting down.
GGTGATTGTTCATTTCTGTGATGGCAGGCAGCACTATTCTTTGATTTATAGCAGGACAACTTTCACTTAATATTGACCATATGGCGATTTTCACCACATCCATTGTGCAGGACCTGTGTCAGGAGCACACAAAGCAATGAACCTGATTCCCAGGAAAAGTGACTAAGGCAGAGGATGCTGCATTGCGGCATATTGATTGATAGCACAAACCACTCATAATTAGATATCACTTAATCCTTTGTAAACATGTGGGCTTTTGAACTTCATTGCATTATTTTGACACTATTGAATTATCAAGTGTGCCAGCTTGTTTTCAAATTGTACATTTGAAACAGTTTATGACAAGAAGGTGTCATGGAACTAGTTTATTTAATATAACCCACAGTCCTATTTTATACATAGTCTATATTAATAGATAATTTTAATGCAAGAAATGGAGAGGGAGGTATATTATTTTGAATACTTGACTCTGTAGTTTGCATCTTCATAGAAACATAGAATGGTTTGGGTTGGAAGGGACCTTAAAAATCATCTAGTTCCAATCCCCTGCCATGGGCAGAAACACCTTTCACTAGATCAGGTTGCTCAGAGCCCCATCAAACCTAGACTTGAACATTTTCAGGGATTGGGCATCCACAACTTCTGTGGGAAACCTGTTCCAGTGCCTCGATACCCTCACAGTGAAGAATTTCTTCCTGTATCTAATCTAGACCTAGTCTTTCAGTTTAAATCCATTTCCCTTCTCTTGTCACTACAAGCTTTTGTAAATGGTCCCCCTCCATCTTTCTTCTAGGCTCCCTTCAGGTGCTGGAGGGGTGAGAACATCCCAGATCTTTCACAATTAATTTTTTCCTCCCAGCAGTTTATTTTTACAGTTCCAATTGTTGCACTGCATATTGGAACAAAATAGGAAGCAGGGACACTTAACCTATATTTGGAGAGGAAACAATATTTTTTCACTACTTATGGAAATGTCCATTACTGGAATTCTCTGGAGGCAGTGACTTGGCTGATGTGCAGGACTATAGGAGGGTGTTGTTGGTACAAGGGAAGTGGACTCGACTTGGTACCTCACTGTACCTACATTATTTATACACTTGCTATGTGTGGCTAGTTGGAACTTCTTTGGTCTGTCTAGCAACAGTGCCAACAGATGCCAAACATCATTATATAGGGCATGCTACTCAAGATATTTGTTCCCATTTCTCAACTTGTTTTGCCAAAGGTGTGTGTAGATCTCTGCCCTTCACTTGACTGATATTGGATGATTAATTGAACATGTAAAGATTTGTGAGCTAGACATGACAATTTCACTGAGGCTGGATATCATCTGGCCCTGCAGTTGGACTGCCTAATGGCCAGTGTGTGCCTCCTAGAACCATCAGGACCTGTTCTGTTCATACTGGGTCTACAGCATCTACTGCTGAGAAACTTCCACTTCCCTTGTGCCAGTGCTCATGTGTTGCTGGCTGTGTCATCTGAAAATGAACCACTTTCTTTTGTCAATCACTTTCAGCCAGGTTGTTTCCCAAAGCACTAAAGTACTAAGCCTAAAGACTAAAACTATATCTTGGGTCAAAGATGGAGCTGAGGTTTACAGAAACTTATAGATAGTTGAAATGCAAATAGCAGTAGATCCAGGACACAATATGTTTGTACTATAGGCATATGGAGGTGGGATTGGAGAGTGGGAGGTGAGGGCTGGGAGGGAGAAATGCTGATCCACTATAAACAGACAGCACATATAAATACAGTAAAATCACAGGTGGAAAAACATGGTCAGTATGCATTATCTATGATTACAACCTCTCACCTGGTTCCAGATCCTTTTGCTATCAATTATGAACTACTGACTTTACTAGAAGTTTTCTCAGGTGTTTTCTGATACCATAATTGCTTTTATAATGGAAAACAGAATTAAGTGGTAAGACAGCTCAAAACATATTTACTGTATCTGTGGTGAGAACGAATTGCTGTGATGATAGAGTTAAAGTAAGTTCTGAGAAAGACGAGAGTGGTAATTTTTATAGTCAAGGAGAAAAAAAATAACCTGATACAAAAAAAAATTACTTCAAACTCCTTCTGCCTCAACAATGCTAATAAAGATTAGCTGGAAACTACTTAGCTCTCAGTGACACCCACTCTATCCTTTCAGACATTCGGTTGTTTGCAGGTCCTGCAGACCAAGTTGTCTATCAGTGTATGTTCAAGGAGCCAGCATTTGGGTTTGGTTAACTATCCTTCATGATGGGTCTTTCCAAAACCTGCTGAATGTCCCTGCCAGCTGTCACAGAGGGAACACACTTGTGACTGCTTACCAGTCTGTCATGGGAGGAACATCTCCCTGGTCTTCATAAGTCTCCAGAGCACATTTGTGTCTAACTTCAACCAATTAATCTTCCTGATGGTGTTTCTTCATTTATTTTTTTTGACAAAGTGCTTTCTTTAGACACGCCCTATGGTTTGCATGCTCATTTTAGCAGCATGAAATCACAATGATTTTCTGTAGTATTATCTGCATTTGTAAACAATAGTAAATTTGTAAGAATGGACCACTTTCATTAAAAGTACCTCAGTCCTTGTCGATATCCTAAGGCCCTAAATATATGGCTTGTAAATGTGAGGTGTTTAAAGTGTTACTTATGTTTTGTTTCATATTAATATATGTGATAGCAGACTTCTAAAGAGCTCTGCCCACATTTTGGAGGTTGGATTATATGTGCATTTCTTGAGTCTTTACATAAAAAATAAGAGCCACATTTGGAAGAGGTCAGTGTAACTACAACACATTTATCACTGGCAAGCCTTTTATAGGTTTCTCAATCTGATTTGTCATGAAGGGAAAAAAAGTGCTTCTCTTGCTAATGATGATAATAATGTTTCTTTAGCAGAATTCTGATGGGAATTCATTGTTCTTGCCTGACACATGCTTTTTCAGAAACAATTTTATTTTTGGTAAAAGAATCTTGAGTTCTACCAAAGTATGCCAAATATGTCTATATAAATGTAACATATACTGACTTCCTCTATATTAACCATCAGTGTTTACTGGCAGCCAAAGCAAACAATACTGCAATAAAAGTGAACAAATAGAGGAACTTGGTTTTTATGTCTAGTTTTTAGCCATCCAATCAGGTAGGGTCGGTTTTTACTGCCTTTGATGAAAATAGAGTACAAAGAGAACTGGCCTGATTAGAGAAGTATGGTTCTTAGACTGAAATGATGAGAAACTTCAAACTGTAGGCTGTAGACCAACATGAGTAAAACTTTAAGAGCTTTGATATTGATTTCCCAGCAGTGGGATTTCACACCTCTTGCTTTCAGATTTTATTACTGGTCTGGGACTAAATTAAAAGGGATAGGCTTCTCTTAGATGCCAGGAGAGTTGATCATCCCTCAAACTTAATAATTGTGTTATTGTGCTGTGGCAATTAAAATGATACCAGCAGCATTCTGGTGTCACTTTTTAGTAGATTAAAAAGTCTGGTTCTTCTTTACTTAAAAACAGCTTTAAATTGAACATCTGAAGTCAGATAGATTGCATGTTTCCCTGAACATTTACAGACTTCCCAAAATTGTTTGACCCTTTATCCACAAGGAAGAGAGGAGTTACTTTACCTACTGCCAATGAGCTGAGTAACCCAGCCCTCTCAGTTGTAAAGCTGCTCAGTGCATTGGGAGATTAACTAAAAGGGTCTCTGAAAAATTGCCAGATTCTTTTTTTAAACTAATTTCATCTATTTTTAATAAATGTTGACATGGCACTATCTTCTATACAATTAGCAATCAGTTAATTGTCCTTCCCTCATGTGATGCAGTCCCTGATGCCTTTCAGCCAGCTATTACTAGAGGAGGAACTTACTAAGGAACTTACTTAACTTACTAAGTAAGAAAACTTACTTAAGTTTAGTAAGAACTTATTTAGTTCTTACTAAATAAGAACTTTTCTGAGTGACTTGATAGAGGAATGTTTCGTGTTACATGAAAAGGGCTTCCTCATACTTTATGAGTTGTGACAGCAGAATAGGAATTTACTGTTCCCAAAATTAATTCCTAATATGCTATCTATGGTGGAAAGAATGCAAAAAAATAAGACAAAGAAGTCACTTGAGTTATTTCCTTTCTCCATAAAGCATGAATTATCATTACATTCCCTGTCATACCTTTGGGTCCGCTTCCATTTCTGTGACCTGTAATTCTGCGTGCAAGCTTTTGGGTTTTTTCATCTACTCTTCCTTATTAGTTTGTCAAGTTCCATGTAATGTCCCTGTTCAAGGAGATACTTTCCTTGCTCATGCCTATAGTCAGATTGAAATCAAAGAGAATTCAGAATTTGGCATGATAAATGGGCTCTGTCCTCCAGATTAGAACATGTTTTACTCATAGTGAAAGCACTAAGTTGCTAAGTGCACTGTGTCCCATGTTTTGAAGTAATCCCTCAGGTCTTGTGAATTGAATTCAATAAGCCATGATCTGATAAGACTACTTTTTTTCAGGGACCCAGAATTAATATTATTTATGGTGATGGATGTGTTCCTTTGTTTTGATGTGAATATGCTGATTTATTGACATTGCAAATGAGCAGAACTCAAAGCTGAATAGAGATTATCTAGGATATACAATGCCAATAGTAGTTTCTTGTTATAAGAATGTTTGAAGAATGTCTATCAAATTTTCTTACCCTTTTCCTCAGCAAGATTGTAACTGTATTTCATGACACAGCCTTTTTGCTCCATGTGAGTACAGCACTTGGCTAATCTGCTGTCATTTTAGGGTGCAGCTCTGGAAAATCACATCCTATTGAAATCTGGTTTTAGCAGGTTTGATAGGTACCCCCTGTAGTGTCTCCCTCATATTTATATTCAAAACACTTTGCCTTGGATGGCTGAACCCAGCAAAGTGGAATCAAGTCAAATATGGAATGTGACATGGCTTCAGTGATAATTAAGGTGGGTTCTCAGTTGGATGTACTGCTGCAATTTATAGTAGCTTCATCCATTGGCTTCTTTCTCTATCAGTTGGAAAAAATCCCTTTTTGCATTTTGCATTGCTAAAAAGCACGCACAAATGCATACTGGGATGTGAATTTTTATACACATTTTAAAAATGCAAATTGAAATTAAAATTTAAAAACATTTCCATGCTAATGGTAATAATATTTCAAAAAGCTTCATCTTACTATCCTATTCCAGCTAAGTATGAATGTGAAAATTCTGAATTAAATTCTCTTAGAGATGATGATTAGATTTTAATATGTTTTTTTGTATAAATGTCAAAAATTTTAACTGGTCAAGTCAGCCGATATATTAAGTGATGTTGGCTCAGGAGACTCTATCTTATTCCAAGAGGATGACCTCTAGATTAATGCCATGAGATTTAAAGAATGCTGAATAGTTCCTAGTTTTAGCCTGCCTCATTTTGATTTGAACCCATTTGATTACGGTGTCCTTGGAGCATGCAGGAAAATCCCAAGCAAAACTAGTCTGTATTTTTGTAACCTATCCAAAAGATGATAATTGCAATTAGTTTGCTATACACTTGTGGTTACATTAAATCAGCATGGTAATAATGACAAATCAATCCATTCAAATGTCAAAATTCTAAAATATTTGTGACCTAAATGAGATCTCTTTTCAAATATGTGTTTGCGTTTGCAGTGTAAATATAAAATATGAAGACAGTGGCAACCTGATTCACAGCAAGGCCTTTGTGCATTCCTGCTTGTTTTTAAGGAGGCTGTATAGACTACATAGAGCATACCATGCCTCACATTGTTAGTGTTAAATTATTTAGTGATTTAGCCTTTTATTAAATAAGTGTTTGAATAATGGACAATAGAGTTGGAAAAACTGTTAAGCTAAGCTAACATAGAGATTGTGGCCTCTCTGTTCCTGTTCATCTAGAAGATACTGAAAATAGCTATACTGTGAATCACTCTATGGAATACTTGAGAATACCATGTTATTGAATTCCCCATGAAACCTGGCTGGATTACAACACTCCTTCTTTTCCTATCCATTATCAGTAAAATCCCACAGAGATTATAGTAGACTTTTATTGACCTTTGTTTATAAAAACATCAAAACTGTGTCTATACTAACTTGACAGCTAATTAAGAAAGGTTTGTCTCAAGTTTGATGTGGACATTGGTTAAGCACCCTCATTCATACTTATACTGTATCATGAAATAGCAAAGTTTAATAGTTCAGAGACTTTTCCTGTATGGAACACAGGCATTTTATCAAAACTAGAACATTAGAAACACAAACCAGCATTGAAACTGCTATTTCTCAATTTTGACATGAATACTAGCATTTGCCAAGTAAAATTGTAGTGATCACAGCAAAATTATTGCCCTTACTTAAGCTATGCTAATATCAAGTTTCATCTTTTGTCTTTTAAATCTCTACAGTAATATTCCTACATCCACTGAGAATAATAAGAGATCTGGATGTGGGATCAAACTTTTTACAAGAAGATTTTTATGTACTGTTTCCCATAACCCCAAAGTTTAGATAAACCCACTCAGTCTTCTGTTTTGGTTGTCATATTTTCATTCCTGTCTTTTCAGACAAAAGAGGATAAAGACTGCTAGATGAGTTTCTGACTACACATGGACGCTGAATCAATGAAATTCACAGAATGCATGATTCCTGTAATGGAGATGTCACTATATGCACATACAGATTATCTCAGAACTAACAAAGTCTCATTTTCATATCCAAAACTTACTGAGTTAATCAAACAGACCCCACTTTATTGCCTCTGCACATACATCTCAAATTTTAACATCTCTAGTTATCAACTAACCCTAAATGTCCTGAATCTTTACAGGCAGAAAAACAGTGAATAGATTTTACCACAGATAGGATCTAAATACAAGATCCTCAGCAGAAAAGCATCCATCCTGTATTTTAAAAGGCTGCAAATTCAGGAATTTTACTAGTCCTCCTGAGCACAAATCTTGGCCCTAAAAATGGTAGAGAAATCTTCAATCTGTAGCACACTCTGGTGTTTAGGGTCCTGCCCACAAAAAGCCAGCAGCATGGGTTTGCTCTTCTGGAATCACAACAGGGGTTTGAATATGATTTTCCAACATCTTGAGTGCTCTAGGCAGCAAGATATAGAACCCAGAACTTCTCTTTTGATTGTTTGGGGGTTTTTGTTTGTTTGGTTGGTTGGTTTGTTTTCTTTTGTTTGTTTGGGTTTTTTTGTTTTGCTCCAGGCTTTTGACTACTGAAATATGGAATTGCTCTACCAGGCAAAAGAGCCAGGTCAGAAGAGTTAGCACTCTAGTTGTGATGACACATGCTTGAATGAGTTCACGGCCTCTCCCTTTTGCATCTTACCTTTTGGAAAAGGCTGTGCATATGCAAGAAGATTCTGTAAATATTTCCAACAATCAGATTTCTCACTGGAAGATCTTGGCCCTTCTTTCTTTCTCTGTGCCTCCATGAAGAAGCTGATAACGTTTCTAAAATTTGTTTAGAACATTTTGTTTTCTGTTTAAAAATCATGAACTAGCCCTGGTAGAAAAAACAGATGCTTGAATGGTCATCTTTCTGCTTTATTCTGCACCACTAATGTCCTGCTATGTATTTTCACTGAGCAAGAAAAACCTCTTTGATAGTGCTTAGACAATGAAAACTTGAGAAATTATTAGTGTAGACATTTCTAAATTACATTTTTATTTTCCTTATCAGTTAAGACTTCTGATAATCATTTGGTGATGTAATCCATCATTTTGATTTCTTGATTACGCATTAATTCAAGGAAGTGCCATGGTGACCCATTTAATCCACTGTAAAGCCAATTACTACAATAAGAATATAATATTAATATAAGGATAATGTGAAGTGTTCTTTGGAAAGGCAGTTTAGCTCTTCTGGTAAGGACTACATAGCTGCTATTTAGCCAAGTGCTGTATTGTACATCCTGTGTCTTGCATCACCTAGAATTGCACAGGTACATGTGCATGCACAAGCTTAGCTGGGAGCAAATCCAATACTGTTTTGAAGGCCCTTGTAATAATAAATAACCTGGATGGAATGCCAGGTTTTGAAATCCTTCTTCTGTATCCAGAGTGTGGAGTGAGCTTTGCACAGTCTCCAGAGAGGGCTGAAAGACAGATGACACATGGTAAGATCCAGCACATCTAGAAAATTATGCAGAAAATTACCAGAAGAGAGTTAGGAGAAATGCAATAATCTTGGCTCTGCACTCACTGTTTGGACTGGGAAAGATTCAGATGGATTGGGAGAGGAAGTAATTGAGACCAGCCTGGGAGGTTCCGGTAGATGAAAAAATGGGCATGAGCCAACAGTGTGAGATTGTTAGCCCAGGAAGTGAGCTGCATCCTGGGCTGCAGCAGAAGAGGAGCCACCAGCAGATTGAGGAAGGTGATTCTGCCCCTCTACTCTTCCCTGGTGAGACCTCACCTGGAGTCCTGTGTCCAGGCCTTAAATCCTCAGAACAAGAAAGATGTGGACCTTTTAGATCAGTTCCATACATTGGCCACAAGGATGATCAAAGGGCTTGAGCAACTCTCCTATGAAGACGGAGATTGTGATTGTTCAGTGTGGAGAAGAGGAGGGTCCAGGGACACCCCAGTGTGGCCTTCCAGTAGCTAAAGGGTGTTTATTAAAATAAGGAGGGCAACATTTTTTAAGAGCATGTAATGATAGGGTAATGGGAAAGGGTTTTAAACTAAAAGAGGATAAATTTAGATTCTATGCTAGGAAGAAATTTTTCACTTCGAGAGTGGTGAGGCACTGGTACAGGTTGCCTGAAGAAGTTTTAGATGCCCCATCCCTGGCAATGCTCAAGGCAATGTTGCATGGGCCTTTGGGCAACCTAATCCAGTAGGTGTTGGGGGGGATTGGAAAGAGATGGTTTTTAAGGACCCTTCCAATCCAAGCCAATCTATGGTTGGCTTGTAAAGAGCTGTTTCAAACCATCAAGATATTTGGCTTGAAAGCAGCTTTTGGAGGGGCTTACTAATGCCATCCTGAAAAGTGAAACAAGTGTTTTTCTTTCTTTGCTTTCTTTTCTTTAGTTTGGTTTGGTCTGGCTTTTTAAATTAAATTAGCCATTTGGTGCCAGTTGGTCCTGCTTGTATTTTCTCCATACTGTATCATGTGTATTAACCATTGAGTTACTGATTACAATCAGTGATTCTAAGTCTGCCACAAAACCTATGGCAGAACTTCAGACACGGCAGAGGTTAAGTGTGTCTGTTCATATTATAATTTAATCACAGACCACTGGCTTTGTAGACATGCAGGGTTTGGTTTGGTGAGCAAGTTCAGTAGTTGCCAGTGCTGCAAAGGTTGAGTTATGCTGAAAATGTCCTTCTGGCTATCACACATAAGTCAGAGGTCTTGTTACCAGGATGGATAGGGTTCAATGCCCTGATCTCTCTTGAATCAGTTTCAAGGGCAGACCTTTATTTTGCCATAAAATGTGATTCCTACCACACAGGAATAAAAGATATTTCATCAGGTTTTTCTGTAACAATCAATTTCTTTATATAGTGAGGTCAGCTTCTTGTGAATGTATGATTGCTGCAAGCCTGGTATTGTAGTCTCAGTAGCTGCAGAATAGATTTTCCTTCTTTCCACCCACTTCCTGACAAAGAATTACCAAAGAAATATCCCACCATGTCTTCTGTTTAAAATTCATTGCCAAGACCAGGTACTCCAAAAAGAAGAAACCAGTGGAGTTATCTTAATTTGTCCTCCTACATAAATAGACAGTACTTTCATAAACAGGAAGAACTAAGCGTCATTAGGAAGCACATTTGGCCTAAGTGCATTTTCTGGAAATATTTATGCTCTGCACTTTGTTTTTGATATTCAGCCTACATAGTTGGGAGGAAAGTGGTCCTGGGTCCTTTGCTTCATTACAGGCTGCAGGCTGATCTGTTACAACCCCAGATTTGTTCCTTAGAATTAATTTAAAATTTCTATGAGAAGTAATCTCCAGTTGTATGATGGTTGATTCCCTTACTTATATACCTCTAAGACATCCATTCAGTTTCAGGGGGATTCCACACTATGCAACAATTTATGACTTTTATGGATTACTTATTGTATTTAGCATTGTATGTACGGGAAGCCTGTCACAGATCTGCCAGAAAGGGGATGTTAATGGGGCTAATTGCTTTGATGTAACTGTATTACATATTGGCTATAATTGAGCCAATAAAATTATCCTTTTATAACAATTAGACACCTCAAACCTAATTTGCTACTTTTAGAGTAATATCCTTTGATTTAGAAATGTGTTGGGAAGGGCTGGAAGGGTAGTCATTGAAGATCTATGAAAAGACTTATATCTGGCGGTGTCACTACTACTAAACTTCTAAAATATATGCTTAATTTGATATTGAAGACATTTATATTCAAAAGCAGTTTTACTAAAAAACTGAACTATATTCAGGCAGAAAAGGCATCCAGCTATATTTTAAATTTCTTTCAATGCAATGTCCTCAAAAGCAAATGCCAGTTACGATGGACTGCTCTAATGTTTGCAAGTTTCAATGTCTGCTGGACTCCTTATTTTTCCTATATAATGCTGGAACCAAGCTCATTTCTGCTTGAGACTCAAAGCTGTATCCATCATAGCAGTACAACCCCTTCAAACATTGCATGTGAGGCAGTGACTTTGGTCCTTGTTATCTTTTTATGTGGTTTTTAAGTGGTGAACAGTACTTACTGGTTTATTCTGAGTTCTATTTTTCCTTTTCTATCCTATACTCTGCCTTCTTTGCCACACTTTCTAAATGTTTTCTTACATCTCTCCTGGTTTAGTCAGTGGTTTAGCATCATGAAGGCTTTTGTGCATGATAAAGATGCATTCATAGACTAAAACCAAATGATACCTTGAACAAAATGTCAGGGTCTTGCAAAATACCTTCCCTGGCCATCAAGGCAAACATGCTTTTGACTGCAATGCCTAAACCTCAGAAATTACTTTTTCCCCTCCTTATTTCTCTCCTTTGCCATATTTCCTCTTCTCTTCTTAGTAACTTTTATTAGGGAAACAGCCTTTCTTTTTCTAAAAAACCTGAAGACTACAGACCAGCTCTCCTTAGCCATGTTGCTGTCCATTACTCTGAAACATGCTGACAGGGAGAGCATCCATCTCCCAGGATCAGGAGCCAGGACAGGAAGGAGACCAAAAACCAGTTGTGAAGTTTGCTTGCTCCTCACAAAATGCCTGGATCAGGAAGTGTCCACTCAAAGGAAAGAAGTAAATAACAGCAAACATGGTGCTCTGGCAGCAGTTATTTAGGATATGTTACTATGGAGCATTTGCAGCTACTAACTGGTCTTGGCCTTGGTCTGTCACTATATAAAACTGTCATTATTTGCATTCACAGGAGCTTAAACATCTCCAAACAAAATGAGTTAAATAACATCTCATTACTTTTTAATGGGTCTACAGTTTTAATTTTAAGATGGCAATAGTTGCTGCATGTTTGTTGGAGTCTGCTGGTCATGATGATACTGGTCTCAGAGCAAAGTTTTCTTGGACTAGTAGAGGGGCTTTTGGAAATCTTTTTGCTTTTGTCAAATCCCTGCCTTTTGAGTTGTTTAATGGAGGTGAACACACAGGCAGGAGGTATTGGTTAAACCTTTGTCAGCTCTTTCAGTTGCCAGCTAATTTAGAATCTGAATGCTAGCCCAAACTCCATTAACACTGAAATCATCATGGGTGTTATTTTGGACCAACTTAATTTACATTAGTTCTGTTATCTAGTCTCTTTGAAGCAATGACCATTAAACTCAGCCATATAAAGGATAATGTAATAATGTTTGCACAGTTTATGTCTCATTGAAATTGGTTATATATTTGGACAGTCAGTACTGTATGACCAGTCCCAAGAGAGGACTATAATTCAGCAGTTCTTCTGAAAGCTCTATGAACAAAAACAGGCCCACATGCCTTCTCCATCTTTACCCCGTGAACATGCCAGCGCTGAAGGAATCAAGATCTGCTACAGCTTCACTGCATTTTTGTGCTTTTTTTGGACTCTGAGATGAGCAGCCTGAAAAGTCAGTATTTTTGTAATTTTCTGAGTTTTCTCAGGATATAATTTGGATCAATAACCTCTTTGTATTTTCAATGTAATTTGATTTCAAACCCCTATTTTTCCATTATATTGCTGAGCTATCTTTTTGCTTTCACTAAGAATGATTGGAAGAACCTCATATTGTGTCTCTGAACGTGACAGTTGACATCCTGAAATTATATATTTATAGATGTTAAACCACAATTAAAACACACTATGGTGCACTTTAAAAGCTGATCTCATCATCTTCAGTTTAGCTCATTTTTCTCTTCCTTCACCCATGCCCCCATTCCAGTGGTGGATTGAAACCAGGCTTTCTGGCTGTAGCCTTTGAAATCTGAATTTCATCAGTGATAGAGCTCTGGAATGTCTGATTTGAAGCAGAAAAGATTTATTGCAATCAGTGTTAGTGTGCACAAAGTCACTCCATCCTGTCTTGAAAGGTATCTACTGCCTCTCTCTCCAACAACTCCACCTGACTTACACCTTACTGTAGAACAGTGTACTTGCAATCCCATCTCAGACAAGGGTGGGGTTTTCTAATGACTCATTCAAATATGTAATAATTATGATCAAAGCATACTTCACAAATTGAAATTAATCACATTTTTAGTGTTGGCCCATGAACAATAAACAATTTCTTGTAGGGGGCCTTATTAGAGATCAGTGAAAGTTCAGAACTTAATTTGTCTTTAGTGCATTTTTGGGGGGTAGTAAATGATTTCATACAGACTTTCTGGCTCTATGTGAGCTTTCCTTTTGGCACAAGTTTACTTAAAAAAAAAAAAGTAGAACAGACAGTAGCTTCATTTCATAAACCATTCTATTATTTCCAGTTGATTTTGATCACTATATCTAAACTGACAAAAAGAAAAAGCTTGGTAAGTGTGTTAGATCAATAACCTGTGATGCTTTTGATTTATAAGGAAGATTGTGATTTTTCTACTAAGCCTGAAATCATATTAGCAATTGGCAACTAAAACCCACATTTTCTTATAAACTCTACATGGAGTAAATAAAAAGTGCACAATCAGGAAGAAAGCTTGTGGGAGTTTTTCTTTCTGTAACATTATATAAGTACAGGTAAAATTTAGACAACTGGGAGCAGTTTGTTTAGGCAGCTATCTGTTCAAAGGGCTTTTAAACATAGGGTTTATCTCACATACTGTGAGTCTATCTGGTTTTGCTGTCACATTCTTATGACATTCTCATGTTGTAGAGACGAAATTAGGTTCCTTTCCTGAAATATGGGTAAGATTCCACAAACTGTCTGTAGTTCACAATCGATACAGGAAGTAAATCAATTTACTGAGTAATAGATCTCTTTGGAAAGTGCCAAAAAAAGCTATGAATTATTTGAGGGATATGACCTTGCTGTCCTCTTGTTGTCTCAGAGGATGACGAAAGGAAAGAGAGTTAATTTCATGTATGTCCCTCATGTAGATATTTATCATCAGCACTGTTACAGTCTTAAATTTTCTTTAAACACCTCCAAGATGAGTTTATAGTTCTGGCCAAACATTCCAGATTGGTTCCAACAAAAGGGAAAACTTTTAAAAGTTTGAGAAAAAATATGTATGGCAGCTGTGAGGGAACATGTTAGGTACTTCACAGGGTAAGGACATGACAGGACAGAGAAAAAGATAGGGCACACTGAAAGCACAAAGGAGAACAGGATATACTCACAAACCAAATAGAAATGTGGTTATAGGCCACTTGGGTAGCCCAAGATCATAAAGTTATTATAATCAGGCTTTGCCAAGATTTTTCACAAAGTATCCTGAAAGCTAGATTAAAGATAGGAATATGAATGATGGCTTCTACCAGCAGTGTGGGTCCACATTTACAAGAACTTCTGCTGTGAACAGGCCTTCACCAGTGAATTCTTATGCCTGTTTATCTTAGTAGAAGCTCTGTTTTTTGGAGGAGTCCTGAGAATCTCTTCCCTTGTGCAGAAGTGGCAGTCCTGCCACTTTGTGTCCCAGAGACCCTGTAAAATGAAAGGGTTAATATTTGTAGTGGTCGAGTTTGGAACTAGAGGAGTACATAGACTTAGCATTCCTCTCCACCACATTGAGCCATGAAGGTTAGGAGCAGAGTCTTTACTTGACTATTTGGTACTTTGAGTACATGCAGAGCTGAAACCAAGCTAAGCTTGAGAGCTAGGAGCCTAATCAGCTCCTAGCAGTTTGCAAATTTTCTGTTTAATTTACATGTAATATAGTTTTCCCACTGCTGAAACTGGAGGAAGTTCGCATATGCTGACACCCTTACTTATTGATACTGTATTTGACTCTAGGATTTATGAGCAAATTTTTAGACTCTTTTCTGAGAGTGTATGTGCAATCTGCCATGCTAAGATCCACAGAATTGAAGGGTAGAACACTTTTGAAAATATTTTAAATTGTATTCAGAAATCCAGTTAGGAGAACATTAAATGACTGCTCTTGTGGAATAAAATTGTGTCCCTTTTGTGAAGACACTACTGTAATTGTGTTGTTAGTTTTGACTTAATGATTGTAGTGAAATGCTTAAGACTGGACTATTGATTACCAAGCTTTACTTATTTTATTGGAATGTTAACTGTTTTTTTACAGAATGGGGGTGTACTGTAAGACATAATGCCACTGCTAGTTCACAACATGAAATTATTTCTATTTATTTTGCTTTTAATTGATTTGAATGATGTAATCTGTGCTATTGCATTTTGTTTAGTGTTTACTAACCTCAGTAACCAGCAGTGCCTTCTGCTGCTTTAAATCACAGTGGCTTTGAAAGTACATGCAGTTCAAAACCATATTTGAATGCATCTTAGTTGTTTTACCTGTTGCAGCTGTAAATTATACCTGCTTAGGTCAGAGAAGAAAGTTTGTTTCATCTGTTTCAGGTGGTTAATCTCAAAACACCACCTCTGGGATCCTTTTTTTAGTTTTTCAATCTCCTCTCCTTCCACTTTTTATTGATAATGTCTGTTGATTCCCATGATGGACAAAACTTCCTCCCTGCACCATTTATCCTCTGCTGGGTTGTCCTTTGTCTGGCCTTTGTCTTGACTAAACCAGCCTGGCTGCCAACCTCAGTGGCCATCATCTGTTGTCTTTTACATGCTTTTATGCATTCATGGTAAAACTCCAGCCAGGCTTACATCTATTCTCTCTAAATCCCTGCTACTCTGCTGCAGTACTCTTTAGTAAGCAAGACATCAGTCAAAAATTGACTGTTCATCTAAACTCATCAGCTAAACAAGCTTCCAATTCATATTTATGGTCCATCTCAGTTTATTCTGGCTAAGCAGCTGCCTTACCTTATTGCACTAGCTGAAGTAGTCCATTGTACCCCTTACTCCTTGATATTTGTTTGGACAGCAGAAGGGAAGCTGACTGGGTGGTCATAGCTTGACATGGCTTGCATAGCCTGACCCACTGGAAGGTACTAGTGAGTGGCTGGGACACAAGGGTGGCCTACAGGTCTCTCCAGGGAAAAAGTCTGGGAATATGTGCAGAGCTTGCTACAGTGAGGAGCCTTAGTCTTGTTTGAAAGACTTACATGCTTCTCTAATAGAGAAAAAGTAGAAATAACACCACCTTCAACTTAGCTCTCATACTCCTCTGAGCTTTGTGTTTGTAATATATTAACACAAGGAGGCATTGGTGAGTACTTTTTTCCACTTTTGCTGTGAGAATTAGTCTGCAAAGGTTAATAAATTACTATTATGTATTTCTGAAGTACTATCTAGTCAAGTAACAGAAATTCATAACTATTAACTACTTATGCAACAAACTGACTGGCAAAATGAAGGGCAAAGACTGTGACTGAGGTAGGTTGTGCAAGTAAGGTACAAAACTGTTTGGATCATTCCACGAAGACAAAGACATGCACAGCTCAGCTCACTTACCTCTGACACACAAGCCCAGATGGACTTGTTCTCCCAGTACGTATGCCTCTTATTAATGCTATTAAAAATTATTGCTCCAAACAAGATGAAAATAGGCCCTTAAGCTAACAGTTTAACATTTATTTCCAATCCTATATTTGTTTTCTTGGAGACATAGAAGAGAAATATCCCTCATTTCCCAGGTGGAGTAAAGGGGAACAATATAAACTTTGTATTTTAGTGTGAAAAATGTAAACACAGATGAAATGTACTTCAGAACTCATTTTGCCAAAGCTTTTCTTGGATGATTTCCATCAACATAGTTATTGTAATTATTTTCCAAATGTCACCCATGTGATTCTCATTTGCTGCATGTTCCCTACCTTAAATGAGGGCGCTCAGGTATGACTAAAGATGGCAGATATCTAAAGATTTGTAGTTTCTACCTGCATAATGGCCCCGCAGTGGTCACATAGAGCTCATGTGCTCTTATATGAAATACAACATAAACTGTTTGAAATTCTATGTGTGGATTCAGTCTTGTGCCTTTTGAAGCTAAAAAGCAGATGTTCTCCATGGCATGATACTTCATGTATAAAATTAATATTTAAAATTAATTCCTTTTAATTTATTTCTGCTATTTGGCATGTAAAAGCCTAAGGTTTCCCATCAAAAGTAGCTAAACTACATAATTAAAAGTCAAAGCAGTTGCAGTAAAATGAGGGCTACTATCGAATTATGTTATTCTCTTAATTTACTTCTCCTATTCCTTCTCCTCTAGACACCAGCCACAGAAAATCATTGTGTCTGAAATGCAGGTTAAGAGTCAAAACTTGTCAGCTTAGACACTAGTTAATCAGCCAATAATAAAAATTTTGGAGATAAGGCTCCTTTTACAAATGTGTGTCCTATGGCTAAGTCACTTCAATGGGTTTAATACTCCCAGCAGTAAAATGCAGACTCTTTCCTTTAAAATTTTTCATCCTGCATGAGTGTGACCTTTCTCCTCCTCTTTCACCTCTCTTAATTTAGAAACGTCTGGTTGGATCACAATGGTGTTGCCAGATTATCTGGGAGTTGGGGAAGCTGCAATTCTAACACCAAGGTGACTTTCTTGCAATCCTGAAAGAACATTAAAGAACCCTAGAAGAAGTCCAAGCCCAGGAAAAATTTCAAATGCAAATCAACTCTGTCAATTCTAGGCTAAGTCTCGAGATAGAGGACTATTTCCTCCTGCAATATTTGAACATCCTGGCATACTGGTGGAGGTCATGTAATATCCTGAAAAATGTTCTGCACAGCACTTTTTTGTTTTTTGAACCTTGAATTGGTGTCAGAATATCTTTTTAGTTTTATGTAATTTGGCATAATGATCCATTTACTGAAGCAGAGGGTAGAAAACAGAAAAGCCAATGGATCACAACTGTCAGAAAGGAACTGCTTCCATAGCTATCCCTACATCCCTTTCAGTGCAAGAGACAGAGGGCAGCCTTGCATTTCTTTTTTTTTCTATCCTCCTTGGCTTTGCTTTGTGTTTTGATTCCAAATGTTATAAGACACAAGGTAAGTTATTCAAAACTATTTATTAGCTTGTTAAACTGAAATGCCTTTGCTCCTTGGCCAGGTTTTATAGGAACCCACAAAACATTGAAGTACCTCACAGGCATTGCCCCACCTTTGCAGATGACATCAGTGCAACAGGACTTGATTTTTCAATATATCTTAAAAAATATATTTCTAACAAGTACACATTCTTACATGTATTTTCTTTCACTTGAATCAGCCAACTTATATGAAGTCATGATTTATGTCTCCCAAAGGATCTTAAGAATTTAGAATCTATAAGCCTGTTCCTAATGTCTTTACTCAGGCAAAATGCCTGGAATAAACCAGAGGATATATAAGGCTTCATATAGCATTTGGCCATGAATTAAAAAACACCATTAAGAAAAGCATTTACAGGTATCAAGGGTGAACTTTGCCTCATATCTAAAAGTGAAAGAGTTAAGATACACTGCAGTTTATTCCACACATACAACCTTCAGCAGTTTGCTTGATGGGATCTATCATATTTTTGGCAATGTCCATCTAGTCCATCCTGGCAGGCACTGGTGCACGTACATGGGTGTATCTTTATGATCCTTTCAGCTTGGACCAGGTGAGTGAGCATTCCTGAGGAGACTCATCCTGTTCTCTATCAGTCCATGTTGCAGAGATTTCTCCTTGCACACAGGCTGCTTTTTGAGCTAAGCCATAGCAGAAAATGTGCTTCAGGAGCTGAACTAATGCAGTGCCACAGCTCATGGGCATTTGTTCTGCATGGGCAGGCTAGAGCTCGTCTGAACCAACACCCTGTCCTCCCAAATGCAGAGTGTGGAAGGCAGGCTCTTGGCTCCAGCTGTTTCACTTTCCAGATCTGCTCATGTTGGGGTGCACAACTTGTCGGGGTAGACACAGTCACGGTCACATATCACGTTCCTCATGATCCCAGTACAAAGCAGACTGTAACCGCAGCCTCAGCAGCTACCCACATGTCTGCTGCACATCTGTATAGCAAACAAATCTGTGATAGGGTTTTTCTGAGGGGGTTGGTTTTTTATCTTGGTTTTTTTTTTTTTAAACTTCTATCAGGGAGTCTTAAATCTGGAGTTGTGGTTTTCTGTTACTGAATGTAATTTCAATTAAGAGATCTGTTGCATCTATCTGCCCTGCTCAGTTAGTGTCACAAGCTACCACAATCTCAAGTCTTTTATAGATGAAACATATGTTATTTAAAAATCTCTTACCTGGAAAACTGTTCCTTTCTTACTGTGGCAAGATTTATTTCACTAAAACCAAAACAATTTACCCTTGTCAGGCAACAAGTTTCAGTGACATGTGTCAATGATCCAAGAGTGAATTGAGCTGATTGAAATCCAGGCTGCCCTGCTAAACTGGTATTCCCTCTGCCTTAGGCCACAGTGAGTTGCCCAAATGCTTGAACAAGTATCGTTCTGGAAGCTCTCCCATCAAAGGTTTGTTTTCAGCCAGTCAGCCACCTCGGGTGCATCGCTCTGGCACTTCTCAGGCACACAACTATGGCAAGGATGACCAGGACAGGGGCAGAAGTGGGGTTGAAGCCTGGACTATGATAATACAGACCTAAATAGTTTTATACTGCAGGGGATTTGTAGGCTTATACAAATGGAATTACACTGACTTGTAGCTATTGAACATGGCTTGTGAAATTTAAGTTTAAAAAAATCTTATCTGGTAACTATTTCAGAAGGCATTCATTCCATATTCGATGTGAACCATTACAGAATTGGGATTGTCCAAATAAACATAATGAATTGTGATACAGATCCTAAAATCCACCATCTTTTTAATGTAATCTTTTCCCTAATTCATCTCTGTGTTGCCCCTTTTTCCTCTGAGTGGAAAGTTCACATGACACCATTAGAAGCGAGCACTCCAAAAGGCAGAGAGAGGCCACTTCATGTTTTGGAAGTTCCCTGAAGTGAAAAATTATATTCTCTAGGATGAAGATTCCACAATGCCTTAAGGTACAGTACATTCCCTAAAAATGATACCGAAGCATACTTTTTACTATCTGTAATACTTCCAGCATAGTCAGATTACAGACATGCTCGTAAAGAAAAGAATCGCTGAGAGCTATAACAGTCAAATCTTTCCATAAATTATCAGCACAAGAAAGCAGTCTTTTACTAGAAATTGATTTAACACTAACAAAATTGTGCTTATCTTAATGAGTTAATTTGGTGTTCTAGTGCATATCATATACACTTCCTTGGGGCTTTAAATAGAATCTAAAAATACATGTAATGGATATTTAAAGTGAATTGTCTCTCTCTCTCATGTATGGAAGTATTAATTCTATGTCTGAATCAATGCAATAGATATATAAATAGGTGAAATGGAAATTTCAATGGAAATTCAAAATGGACTTTTCAATATAGAAATATTGATTGATGGCTTCATTCATTAAAGTATTTCAAATAAAAAGCTATAAAATTAGAAGGTCATGAAGAAATGCTGACATCACTTATGATTATTTGCTGTCCTGGACACTTTTATGTCTTAATGCTCAGTAGCTTTAAGCAACCTATCATTTTGCAAAATAAAAGACGATTGATCCAGTTATTTTTAATGGCTGCGTATTCCTTAGCATCAATCCTTAATTGAATACTTAATAATTAATCTTAAAGTCTTAAGAAGAATTGAAAGTTCAGCTTGGGGAAGGTGAAACAGGCCTATTATGTTTTGTTTTTGTAATTGGGAATGACTTCTGGGTATGAAGTTTGCTCAGGTGATGCTAGCAATACCTGAATTATCAAAGTCAGCAATAACCCTTCATGGAGAAGGAAGAGTTCCATCTCTTGAAGATGTAGAATTCAGGTGAATAGTAAAATCCTCAGTGTAAATGTGGGACACATTTAACAATAATATACCCCAGATAATTAAAAAAGAGTCTGTTTACAGATTACGTTTACAATCTGATATACATTTACAGTCTGGTGACAGATTACGTTTAATTCTTATTCTCATCACAACTCTCCCCAGGTCCTCTAAAAAGGTCAACTTTACTGTAATTGCATCTGTCAAACAGAGAAAGTACTGTTGTGAGCATATGCACACTGGTGACAATAAAATCTCAATATTGCAGAGAATTCACAAAAAAATTATAACAGTTTAGAGGAGCTTTTTCCTCCTAAAAAATAGAGATGCTCTGCTACTGAATACTAGCATCATACACAGGGAATGCAAAGGATAGCCTCTGCTGAAGGACAATGCTGCTGCTGTTTTAATCCACTGTTTTGCAGAAAAAGTAAAATCATCTGACTTCTTAACATGATAATTTGTTATTAGCCAAATGTTTTAGTAGGCACATCCAAATATTGTTAACCCATACTACCTATATTTCTAGGGACACACAAGTTATCTTATACTTCGTGCTGCTGTTTTATTCTGTAATATTTTATATCATGAAACTGTAAAGCAAATTAAACAGAATCCTGCTCAAAGCAAAATATAGCTAAACCCAAAATAAAACTTCCAATAAATTGAAACATGGGGGAATATATACAAAAAATTTTTGCCCTATGCTGTCAAAATAAAAATGGAGTAGAGTTCCTCCATATATAACACCTTACCACATATTTCTGTTCCTCCTTCCACTCACTTGAACACTCTGTTTTAGTATATTGAAATACTGGTTAGGTGTTTATTTTAAAAATTAAGAAATGTTTAGGAAATGACACAGTTTAGCCAGTGGCAAATAAGTGAAATTAAAAGTTGGCCTTCTGCCACTGAAAACAGAGACATGCTCCTAATGTGTTGACTCAAAGCTCATAACATTTCTGGCAAATGAAGCATGAAGCATATTGTCAGATAAGTAAAGACTGTTACATCCAGAAAACTACTCTACATGAATGCTAAGATTCCAAGTCAAGCACTGAGAAGTTAATAATTGCTGGGGTTAAACTGCCTAAGTAATATTAATTCAACCTACTTGTACATGTTATGATGTCCTTTAATTACATGATAATTGCAATACCTATTAAGTGCACAGAACATACTGAGGGCAGGATCCAACTGCCAGTCCAGCTCTGTCTGGAATCTTTCCATCCAGCCATTTGCTGTTCTTCCATTTGGCCAGATGCTGGACCTTGCAGGGTTGCCTTGATGACATTCTTTCTGGGAGGAGGTGGTGGGAGGTACACGTCTCTCCTTGCAGCCAGGCTCAGGGCCAGAAGTCATGGTGCCAACATAACCTGCAAAAAGAAATCCCAAGGGCAGGAGCTAGTCCTACATCCACGGAGCTTTGCTCACCTGATTTATTGCATTAGTCTGCTTGTCGGAACACTTGATATGTTTTTACAGAAGCTGAAAGGTGTCAGTGAATAAAACAGAGGCTTTCAAGAAGAGAAAAGACAATATTAGTACTACAAGAAACTGAAAAACACACCAACATTGAATTGGCCCTTATCTCTGTTTCTATCACAGAATTCTTCATGCAAAGATGATCAAATACTTTTATTTAGCTTTGTCACAGCTACCTACTGCCAATCCCAGCACTAGCTGTAAGAAATGGAAAAATAATTTAAGAAAGATTTTCTTTAGGAAAATCATCCTTATTTGTTAAGCATTGTGATAGTACTAACAGTAGGACTGAATTCAAAGATGGAGAATAAATACTTGCACTGTATTTAATACATTAACCTGAGAAAGAGTATAGAACAGTGAGCTGTGTAGTAGAGGCTGTCTGTTTGATAATCCTATGAAGGAGGCTGTGCAAGAAATGGGCAAGAGTGTCATTAGAGACTTCCATAATGATCATGTCTAAAGAGTTGATCTGTAACGAGCTTAATTCTGACTATTTTCACTTTTGTGAGGGATTCTTTGCTTTAATGTGTTCCATTATGCGTGGTTGTTTTTCACATGGGAAGCTAAGGGAAGGAGCAGGCGGAGGAATGCCTCTCCACCACTGCAGGGCCAGCAAGAGTGGGAACTTCAGAACTCAGCTGAGACCTCAGTCATCCAGGTTGTCCATGCTTGCAGTGGTTGGATGTTACCTAGATATTACCAGATATTACCTAGCATTAAGCCACACATTTTAGCAGTGGTTTTCACAGCAATGTTTCCTTGTACTACGGAGGGACCCAGGACTGCTGCTTTTCTTCCCAGATTTCTAAAGGGAGCAATTTCACCACTTGTCTATAGACATGCTTATTTCTGCTTCTCAGCCCTCTCCTGCTCCCTTTCTGCTTTCGTCCAGACCCCCAGTTTCTGACCTCTCTCAACACATGGCTTTTGTTTCCTTCTGTCTCTTTCCCTGTGGATCAGATTCTTTCCTTTACTGCCAGGACACCAATGTGAATGGCATGCCTGATGGATAGAAACTAGTTTTCTGTCTTAGTTCTGCATTAACGGCATGACAAAACTGCTCCATCCCTTGCGGCATTTCTCCCAGGGAAACATATGCATATTTCCAGTATTCTCAGCCACAAGCATTTAAAATATCAGGACATAGACCACGACAGATCATGAAACTCCCTTCTCAGTCACAGGACTGTGGTAAAAAAACCCAGATCCCAAACTTCTGTTGTTCTTTTCATTAGACTTCTTGGGTTTTATTTATTCTCAATTTTTTTTAAGATTTCATTGTGTAATTACACTGTGTTTTCAGGTTTTTCATTATTAGGGTGAATTCTGGAAACCTTCTCTTAAAAATATTGACAATTAAAATTTTATTAAGTTCAGCAGGTCTTCAGAAGTTGTTATTTTAAGAACGTGAAGTGGTGCAGGAGGTGGGCTAGAACCAGGAGCATTGTTAGTTCTGCCCCTTGTCCATGTATTGGGACAAGGCATGCTCAAGGCCCAGAGGATCTTTGGAAAATTTAGCTGCCAGGCTTCAGCTGGAACAGGTAGCAATGTGCTTTCCAGAGCTGTCTCCATCAACATTTTAATTGACATCGATTTCTGTAGCAAGAAACTTCCTGAGCAGTTTCGTGCCTCTGCTCCAAGCAGCAAGGATAACAGACTTCTTTCATGAGGCAGCTGGAAGGATTTTTACATGGACAACACTATTTTAACCTTAATAATATTCCTGGAAATGAGTAAAGATGACACTCTCTAGAAGAACTCAGTCTGAAGTGAGCAAACAGCTTTACATACTTCAGGGAGAACAACTGAAATATGGCAAACTTCTGAGCAACTCAAAATAAGGAAAAAAATTATGCAATAAGGCATTGTTACCATTCATGTTTAACATGAGGTGAACTTGGGGATTCTAGTTAATTTATCTCATATTCACTTTAAAGTTTGTTTCAACACTTAGCTGTGTATTGATACTATGAGACCATGTTTATATACTACATTTATCTTACCAGATTTAAATACCTAATTTTAATTATGTATCTAAAAAGATCTGTTCTTTCATATTAATGTATGTTAGTTTTATTTTAAACCCCATCTTTAAACATAATTTCAGGATATTATCCCACTCTAAAATTCTGGATTATACAAAGATACTCTTCTGATTAACAGTATTCTGTTAATCTAATTTTATTATATAATAATCTCATTTTAATATATAATAATTGGAAATAAATTTACTTGGTATTAAGAATAGCAATTATTTTTTCTTTTTGACAAATTATGCCCTGTCACTTCAGAAAATCTCCTTTACTTAGTGGGAGTTGACAGCTTCAAGAATGGAGAAAAAGAAGCAAGATATATTGATAAGCTTCAAGTTTACAGTTCTTGACTGTTTTCTACTTATTTGTATACAGATCTGAAGTCGGTAATTAAATTTCTTCATACATTGTGGGTATCACAGGGTCATTTACAATCCAGTGTTTAAAAATTCTGTAATCTTTGAAATGATGATGAGCCAAACCCTACTCTATCCCACTGGACTAAGTCCAAAATAATTCTGTGAAGAAAATGAATATTTGAAGAAAAAGACCTGGAATTCAGACTTACCCCAGTGACCTCACTTCCAGATTCACATTAAGGAAAGGCTGACAGCTCGGTAAAGTATCTAGCTGTGAATGCAATTTATTGAATAAAACCATGGTTCAAATTAGGCAGTAGGAGGACTTAACAGATGACTGTTGTGGTACTTGTGTCACACTGGTATTATATTCCAAACATGACTTTCTTTTTCTGCTTCACCTCTGAAACTATCCCAGATATAGAATACTTAAACCTTTGTATGCTCTAAACCTACAGTTAGAACTCTCATAAGTGGTGAAGAATTACATCAGTCTTCTACACACAACTCTTAAAGCTATTGAATGCCTACAGTATGCTGCACACAAGTGATAAAAGTGTGTATGTGTGACACCATGTCTGCTTGGTAGCGGAAAAGGAGAGAGGGATGCTGAAATACCCAATTCTACTATTAAATAATGACTTGCTTATGAGACTCACTGACCTATTAAATGCAAACATCTGGTCTAGGTGTTCAGGATCCAAATGAATTACCCACCAAAGACTAACCAGGCGTATCAGACCTCAGCTCACTCCCAACAACCAAATCACCCAATATTTCACTTGTGGAAAAAGTAAGTGTTTTGTTAAAGTGGGGCTAGTCAAATAAAAGTTTTTTCCAGTACTGACAATAAAGCTTTATGATTTGTGTTACTGTACTCGTCAGCTGTGTTCTGTTGCTATTCTGCTAAACTTACCAAAAGCTGCAGATTTCTCATGACTTCCCTCAATCACACAGTGATCTCATCCTGTCTGATAATTTATGGACAGGTCTTGTTGAAACTGGTAAAGAACAAAACTCAGAACTATGGATAAGGGTTTGTTTATCACTTGAATTTAAGATACACTTTTCTGTGAGTCAGTATTAAACAGGAACTTGTGCATAGTGTTGAAGCAGCTGTCACAAATGATAGTGCCAAAGACTTTACTGACACTAATCTGAGACCTGATTACTTGTAATTGTTCCATTTTTATTACTCTAATGGGTGTGTGCCAGACTTTGGCACATACATGGCTTGTTGTGGCCATGCCACAGAAGCTTCCATGTTTCCCTATGATACAACAGCTCAAATATCTGTGCCTGCTGACGGCTGAAGAGGAAGAATGATCAGTATGCCTCTCTTTGCTCTTACCTTGCCTGATATCTATTCTCAACACATTGTTCTGTTGCTGCTGTATGGATCACTGAGAGACAATTAGCCTTGCCTTTGGGATGGCAGAAATCAGACCACTGGCTCTGTGTTGCAGAGAACAAAGAAGAAAGCGTGTGCCACTGCTGAGTGTTTGGCATTTGATGAAATGATATTTTCTCAGAAGCCTGCATTGAGCTTGCCTCCCTGGCAGGGCAAAAGCTGTGCCTGTGTGAAAACCAGGTGGCTGCAATTCCTGTTTAGCCATGCTTAGGTCTCAATTATCCAGTAAGGCATCTCAGTCTCCTGTGGTCCTGGGTCCTTTAACCCAAGGGAGAGACTGGATTGTTAGAGAACATGAACTGGCTGCAGTAGTCATAGCAAAAGTCCTGCCTCCAGCAGCTGAGCTGAATGGCATTTTTTAAGAGGAGCAGCAGTTGGCTCCTGGCACTACCTGCAG
Organism: Pseudopodoces humilis; assembly: GCF_049639895.1. Taxonomy (NCBI): domain Eukaryota; kingdom Metazoa; phylum Chordata; class Aves; order Passeriformes; family Paridae; genus Pseudopodoces; species Pseudopodoces humilis. The sequence goes on along the minus strand of NC_142200.1, from coordinate 33,132,422 downwards.
AATAACATCTGCTAGGAGCCTGGCAGAGAGCAGTGGGAAGAGCTGGCTCTGTGGATTATAAACCTTGGATGCCTTCTTACCCAAATTTTGTCACTTTCTCCTGCTAGTGAGCCAAGTGTTGCTTAAAAAGAAGGGAGTATGTTCTCTCACAGAAAAAAATATCACTGGAAGGAAACTCTTAACCCTGATGTTAACACAGTTGAGCTTTCCTTTGTCCTGGTGAAGGAATGCAGACCTATGTGTGAGGATGGGGAATAGAGAACAGGTGGAAATAAACTTTAGTAAATGCATGACATCTGCCTTCTTATACATTGTCTAAGTGAGAGGTGCTTTACTAATGACTGTACATAATTTTCTTTCCATGTCCACCCCCACCCATCTTCCTCCTGACCTCCATAGCTTATTCTACTCCTTAATTTTCATCTTCTGGCAATGCTTTGTAAAGATGGTCTACATGCTCACTAGTCTGTAGGGGACAAACTTGCAGAAAAGTGGATGCAAAAGAACAATGTTAGGGAAAAAAAGTCATTGATTGTTAGTACTGCCATACTAACTAGCTCCGTCTTCTCCTTATATGTTTTATCCACTATATTTTATCCACTTATTTTAGATTGTTGGCATGCTGGAACAGGAACTGCATTTTATTACGGCTTTTTAAAACCACACTGAAATTGCAAAGAAAAGAGTTTACATCAATCAGGAGACATGAAAACTCTATCACAAACAGGGATGTCACCAGTCAAATCTAGGCTGTAATGCAAAATTAGCAACTCATTATGTACTTTTCAAGAAAAGTTATGCATGAAGATGGAGTCATAGTTATGAAAGCTTTAAGCTCCTCACAGTGAATTGTCACCAATGGCAGTGCAAACATGACTGTATTTACAGACAGGAAATCTTCTCAGATAAACACATTGATAGCTGTTTAACATTTCCTGTTTTCCAGTTACTCTTCAAACAAGTTAATTTGAAAATGCTAATAGGTGGATTAACATAGTGCCACAAAATGCACAAGGTCCCCAGACATAAACATGTAAGGCTAAGCTAGTTTAGTAACCTAATTTAATAAGTGATATTTAAATATACTTATGGACAATGCAATAAATCTAAACAATTCACGTACTAGAGCTGTTTATCCTCCATGGATCTGTTTTCAATAGCTGACTTGTTTAACCAACATAAACAAGTCCCTTATTAAGTCGTATATAATTTTGGAACTTGGGTTAAAACATTCCCACAACATTTGGTGCAGATGTTATAAAGTTGTAAAAATCTGCAGAATACCCAGTTTTAAAGCTGGTTATTTTAGGATTAGGCACAAGATGAGTAAACTGAATGAATGTCAAACACACTATAAATTATGAAAACATTAAGCAACTGCTTTTTACCTTATTTGCCTTTGTGGTGAGGTTAACAAGTACTGGGACAACTGGGAATCTGCTTGATCACACATCACCTGACAGAGAATTTTGAAATATTATGGATTAAGGTCCAATACCCATGCATACGAAGTCATACTACAAAATTGTTGTCCCATAGATACCACCATTTGTTAGGCATCATCAGTGTTTCTTGTGTGATTGAGTTTTTTCAGTGTTTACATGCCCAGGGATACCTTCAGTCCCTGCATCTCCTTCTTCTCTTTGTTGAGTGGAATTCAGGACCCAGAAGGACTAGAGGACTCTTCAACTGATTTTTCTCACCCTTCACTACCCTCCCAGCTCCCTTTCCTTCTCACAGTTTTGCTGTGTGGCAAAGGGAAAATTTTTCATTATTGTCCCAAAATATTCAGAAAGAATTTACTATTCCCCTCACATATGGTCAACCAGCCCTACAGCTGTGAGAACAGAAGCCACTCTTTCTTAATTTCAACCTGATTCTTGCTTACCTGAGATCCCAGGTCTAACACTTTGGGCCACATTCACACTCTGAGCAAACCTGAATAAGACAGATGAAGGGCCATGCTCTTAGTGCCACCAAGTGAGGTTTGAGGATTGTGATGTGATAATAAATTGAATAGAGCAGCCTCACATTTTGTATTGTGTTCCTGTAGCTGGGTACAGTGGAGGAGTCATGCAATTCGTCACTGATGCTGGGACACATCCTTGAACCATAGTGTAGTTTCAATTCTGTTTGGAATGTGATCATTTCTAAAACTCCCTCTGAAAATACTGACTGAATGAATAATGAAAAATTGCTTATGAACTGTGCAAGTCAAGGAGCACAAGTTCAGGGGCTGCCTGTAAGATGCTATTTTGGGCATTTCTGTGCCCAACAAAAATTTCTTTACAAGCTTCCAATGGGAAATACAGTGTCATAGACTGTGAACCAAGGGAGAAACTTAGGGAGCTTCAGTCAAAGTGGTAGCCTGGTCAGGGTCCTTTGGTGAACGAAAAAAAGTGCAAGGTATTGCAATAACATCTCAAAATAAATCGTGATTTTGATTTTCAGTTTAAACACTTCAGTATTTTGATAAATTGCTAAGAAAACAGGAAACCTAAATCAGAATATGTCCTTTTCCCCCTCTGACCAGGAATGGGTGTATCACATGTGGATTAAGTAAAAGGAAGAAACCTCATGAGCTGTGTGAACGATTCACTTTACAAACTCTAAGTTAGACTAAATTTGAACATCCATTTCCCTGTAATTTTGTCCCACACATGCCATACAGTAACAGATGAATTATGATTCAGAAACTCCAGTGTCTGTGGGACAGCCTGTCAGTCTGTGTGAACTGGTGGTAAGGGTAAAAGGGTGCTGCCTCTGAGTTTGAAAGTTGGAGCACTCGTGCTGCATGACCCAGTGTCGGATGTCTCTTCGATGACTGAAATAACCGAAGGTTCCAGAATGTTTCAAAGACAGATCTTGGTAATTCTTGCCTTTGGCAGCCACTGGTTCTGTCTATATGTTACACTAGTATCTGCAAAGATCCCCCAGATAAATGAGTGAGAATAGCTGCTCATGGTTAAGCAACATCTATACTTTCTCTTCTCCTAGCCTTTGCCCAGACTCTCCTAAATCCCCATCCCCTAGAATACATTCCTAAATTCTCCCTTCTGTCTGTCAGGCACTTAAAACAAATTTCTTCCTCTTTCCTGCCTACACTATCAAGTGGATCTAGTGTGCGTGAGGACTCCTGGGAAGTATTTAATAGATGTGGTCATATCTATTCCTGCCAGCTGTACTGAAACTTATGAAATACCACCACCACCACCACTGTTCTCTCAATTCTTTTGCTTCAGAGAAACTTGCTGACAATTGCTTGAAGGGTGGCTATTTCCCATTGTGCTCCATGACAGTAAAGCCAAATGCCCCCAGGGAGAAGGACGACCTCGTAACTGGTGAGGAGATGGAGACGAGAGAATCCCATTGAGAACAAAGAAAACAGAAATGCCACTTGCAAAATCACAGCCTGCTGAGGTCAGCTGGAAAAGAATAAGGGGAGATGGCAGCCATGTTGAAAGGTGTCTTCAACAAGGCTTTGTTGAACTTTTCTACTGATCAGCTTTGTCATGGAGCTTGTTTGTTGATGAAAATTAACACAAAAAATTTAAATTGCTGAATTTTATCATTTTTTGGGGTTTTTTTCCAAAAACTAGCAACTCTATAGGGGGGTTAGAACCTTTTTTTTTTTAACAAAAGTGGCACTCCGATAAGTCCGTGTCTGTGAGTGAAATTACGCAGGGGTCTCCAAATTACTTTAAAAGTGTTTCTTGCAATTAGTTTGCACTGTACATTGAAATATAAAAAGTGTGTTTTATTCCAAGTAGTGCATCTACCTCAAATAGAACAAAAAAAAAAAAAACAAACCAAAACAAAACAAAACAAAAGTCTTCCTCCTAAGACACTGAGAGACAGTGAAAAAATTAATTTGTGGGAGGAAAAAAAAGAAAGAAAAATATGCAAAGACATGGACATATTGTTTATGTTGCAATTTTAAAGAACTGATCAGAAAATAAAAATCAACAATTTTATTTGTTGAAGGGTTTTTTTGCTTTTATAGTGGAAATGATGCTTTATTTATAGGCCTGCCACTAACTGCTGCTAGAACCTAGTGTTCCTTCTCAGAATTAATACCTATAAATAACTGACATTGGGGAGAATAAAATCCAGGGTCCTGTACACATTGTATTGTACATCTTCTTTACCTATTTTCTTTGTGTTTTGAAGTATGTAATTTTCCTCTAGATGGCTAGACAAATTTAACTTTAGCAAATTAAAACTTGAGATGACATTTATTTCTCTTAAACAAATATGTATCTTTGAGAACATAGCCGAATATGTTATGAATTATAACTGCAGTGCACTGAGTCACATGCTTGCTTGACAGAAATAAATGTTGGCTAGAATCAAATTGTAGAACTCAAAGTGTAGCGTCTTAAAAATAACTAATTAAAAGCCTAGATAATTTCTTTGAGATGTATTGAACTAGGATAGAAGGAAGTGCACATTTCATGTAATTGTATTAGTTTTCACACACTCATTTGCGATTTTCACAAAGGAGAAAAATCGGGAATACTGTTGAAAGCATCTGCTAAGCAGATATTTGTAAAAGATTATGAATCATTCTTGTGTACAGTACACAGCTTTAAAAGAAGATTTTTGATGCATTAAATGTTGATCCTTGTAATCCTAGTTATCCTTCCTTGTCTCAGCTGTTTATTTCTAGTTACAAGGTCATTCAGCTCTTTCTGTATCTCATATTGAATTTTACATTAGAATCATGAAACATTCATTTTCCTTTCTTTTAGCTGCACAGTGTATTTTAAAAAAATCCCTAAAACATATAGATACAAATTATTTTGAGCTTTAAGAAAATTCTTAGTGATTTTGCAAAAAAATAATCTTTATAATTTTTCTGCCTGAAGTCTTGCTTCCCATGATATGGATTATGACTTGGCTTTCAGGTCTATCCTTATTTCATCATGTTGTTTTAAGTCCAATATTGAGATAAATTTGGAGCTTTTCCCAATTATTTTGCTGAGACATAATCTGTTCCTTGTTGCAATAAATTATTTTTGCCCTGAAAATATAACTTTCTCCTGTGATAATTTCAAAATAAATTTTTAATATTAAGTTAGATGATCAAACTGATAACAAATCTGTGGTCTTACCCAGGAAATGAGCAAATACAGCAGTAACATTTTTTTGTTTATTCCTGAAAAAAAATGTTTTGCCAATATTGCAGGAAATACAGGTTTTTTCCTATTATTTTTAGCTCCAGAAATTTAAACTGCAGTCCTGAAAGCTGCATGTGCTCTGCATCTGCATGATGCAATTACCTTAACTGGGACCACTCGCTTCTTTATCTAAACCGCTCCCTGAGTGTGTTTGCAAGATTGGAGTCTTAGAATATTTTGATTTTAAACAATATGATAACATCAATCTGTAATGGTGACTTGGTGCTGTCATTCATTTGGAGAAATGGAATCTAAATTGTTTCAGCCAGGACTAATCTTTCTCTTGAATGAAAACAATGGGTTTGGCTTTTTGTTGTTCACAGTGTTGTTTCAGAAGAGCGCTTGGTCACTTTTTGAGAGGGATTACATGTCATATTGCCTATGATAGCTGTCGACCCAGTTTGATGACTTTGAAGACCCCCCCCCCAATTTGTGCTTGTATATGAACCTGATCAGTATTATTGCTGCTGTTTTGATGGGTATTTTTTTGTTATGTCGAAAACTTTAGTTGCTGTATTGCTCTGCACTGCAGAAAGTGTGTTACACGTAAAGTGTAGGCTGAGGAGAATTCTACAAAAGTAACCTGCTAGAAGAGACATTCTGTGATTAACAAATTTACTGGTATATTCTTGCAATGACAAATAGAGAACACAACTGTAGCCACTGCTTTTCTCTCTTTTTTTCCTAGGTTATCCTCTCTAAAAAGTGTACCCTGTAGGTGTTCCTGTTAGCTGGTATTTCCTTTCAGTGTCTCCAGTAAGTTATCCTTTCATTGTGGGTAAGTAAGAGTTTGCAAAACTTTGCACCCTTATTCTTAAATTAAATACTGACAAGGAATGGAAGTGTAAAGCATGCTAATAAGCAAGACCTCCCTGTGGGAACCTGTGATAGAAGACTGTTTCACATTGAGAGGCAGACAGCGCTGTTGACACAGGCTGTCAAAAAGGCTTCATGTCTTTGAAAGAAAATCTTAATCTTCTTTATTCATGTGTGAACAGGTCCAGGCCTTCATCCCGTAGCTCATATGCATTGACTGTTTAAACTGTGGGTTGCTAGGCTTTGGGTAGGGTTTGTTTGCTTGTGTCTACATTGTACGAATGGATGAGGACTGAAAATTAAAATCTGTCTGACACAGAGCACTGCTTTTCTGTCTCTGTTTGAAGAGACATGGCAACCCAGGGTGAAATGAAAAGGAATTTTATTGAGCGCAAAAACCGCTCAGTGTTTAAATGTTGGACGCAGGAACTGAATGGTCAATTTGGGAGGCTTGTAGGTTGTTTATAGACATTGGGATGGCTGTCAATCACAGTACAATGGTGAAATTTGTGTTGGAAAAAAAGTGCTTTTTAGTAGCTGAACTCCTGTTTCCTGTTAAAATGCTCACATCAACAAACAAAAAGAGGTTTTGTCTGAAGTTTACAAGCAAGAAAATTTCAGAATAACAGAGATGCTGCTACTGTTGTGGCATCTTTTGATCATTGCGGCACTGACTATTTAACATTTAAAACCAAATTTTACTGAGAAAGATCCTATTGCTCTGTGGATCAGATTCTGATCTACTTCTGTGGCTTATAAACCAGGAATAAAATTCAGGAATACATCAATTAAATTAATGGTATTATGATACTGAAAAGCAGTATGACAGTGGATTCTGAGACTTCTTGTATGTCTGTGCCATTAAAACTTTGCTTAGCTATGTTTTACATGTTCTTTATACATTTATAAATCAATAATAAGGAGAAGCAGAAGATATATAACACCTATAAAAAAGTAATCTCTTCCAGCACTTGTTAGTAGCAAGTAGAGGAAAAAGCCATTTTTTCAGAAGCAACTTTCCCTTTTCCATTTATTGTTAAAGCTAATTGGAAGCATTTTGCTACTTCATTTTACAGAAGCTTGTATTATCTCAGCTATAAAATTTCATGCTGAAACATGGCCAAATATCAGACTTGCCACTATAGGCTTTGGAATAATTAAAGGAAAAAAAAAAAGGGGGAAAAAAAGAAGAGGGAACTGAAGGAAATAAAATTAAGTCTGTTTTAGCAGAATCAGATTTAAAATTTTAATGCTGTTGGCTTTTTTCTGGTTTTATAACATGAAAAAGCATGTTTTACTGAACATGGCTGAGCTCTCAGCCCTCAAAATCTGATATAAAATGTGGTTTCTGGGCCTCTGTGGGATTCATAGCAGGAGAGCAAAAGAAGACCATTTCTCCCACTGTAATTCTTTCACCTTTGAGCATTTTAGCCCCCAGCCCTAGATCTTTTTGCCTCAGTGTTAGGGGAAACAAGGAGGCTCAAAAGGGTCGAGGCATGGCAGAGATATCATCCAAGTGATAGCTCATATTAAATTCTTCCTCACCTTATGAGCACTCAGCCTTTATTTTTTCCATAATCACTGGGAGCTCATAGAGCACGGTAATGTTACGCAGTTTGCTGGTTCTGAACAACAGGGCTCTTGCTTTTTATTCACCCTCATATTTTCACTAACTTCTTTAATGTACATATATGTGTTTACAGTACTTTTCATGTCTTTCCAAGTAGGTTTTTCATTGGCATATGCAGTAATGAGCTACTTGTCATTTTGTAGATGTGTGTATAGTTAATCCTGAAATAGCTACCACCTTCAAATGTCTTGATTACTTGTTTCATCCTTCTCCTTAAATATACAGCCTTAAAGTCTATGATATAGATAGTGACTGAAATACTCATCACGAGGAGCTCTCCTCTGTAATTTTTAAATGAGAGAGTATATCTGAGGACAGTCTCAAAAGTAAATTTCCTATAATTTTGCAGATTTCTGGAATTTGTTGTCTGTTTACCTTTTTAAATCTTCGCCTAATTCCTTCAGTAGCTTAATTTACAGAGCTCATGCAAAACACCAAAAATTAATAATATCACTGCTTTCCAAACTGGAATTTCTGTTTTTTGAGATCTATCATTCTTTCAATTTAAATTTATCATAGGAAACCATGTACAGACCGAATTCATTGTTTAATAATTGGTTATTTACTTCAACTCTCTCTCTCCTTTCAGGTTTTGTTGTTTTGACAGCAAGACCTAAGATAAACCAATGTGGGTAACTGAATAGAGAAACAAAACTTGAGTTTACACTTGGAGGGAGAGTGAATTTCTTTAGTCCCTGTGTTATATACAGGAACTATACAGGCACTCAACCTGCTCAATGGAAAGAGGTGAGGTCTTTCATAGAAGGATGTCTCACCTGGAAGTTCATTTTCTCTTCTCAGGGATCCCACATTGCTTGTTGCAAAAGAGCTTTCCCCCTGCATTCCCTTCAGCCGCGGCTGCATTTGGCTTCAGCAGGAATGCAGCTGTATGAGCAAAATGCTGTGGTGTTTTCCAAGCACTGTCCTTGGCTGTACTGCTGCACTCAGCAGCCTGGGGTGATTTGTATCACTTAGCTATATGTCATTTTTCCCCTCTTCTGTAAAATGGGATCAGTGATAAGGGTTCTGCATAAAAGCAATGATTAAAACTGATTTTATGAAAAGCAGAGTTACTGTTGTTTATTATTACTCATAAGTATCAGCTGAGTAAAGCCTTTCAATTTCTTTATAGTCTCCTTCAATACATCAACACAGCTAGTGCTGCTTCCTCTGTGCATGACTAAGAGGTAAATATGTCTTTTCTTGCAGAAAAGTAGAACACTTATATTTTTGCTTTCACTCATCATCTTCCATGTTAACTCTTGTAAGGTCCTACTACTTATTATTCTCCTTTTTTTAATCTCTTAGAAGCATATGCCAGTATTTGCTGTCCTTGCATGATCAATACATTATTCTTGTTTATTACCGATCTGCCTCCCCTTAGCATGCTCAATAGATACAGCTGCCCCTGGAGACAGCCTCTCCCAGGTTTATCTCCTTCTGTCCAAGGTCTGCTCTCTTTGCCATCAGGAATGTCAAATACAGAGCTTTCTTAATATGCTAACCCTATTCCCATCCTATTGATTTCTTCCTCTCTGCTATGACCTGCTTTTGAAGTCTTGATTTGCCAAGGTCTTGCCATCTTAAAATGTCTCCTAAAGACTGACCTCTTCTATGAGTATTGTAAAAGGAAACCATTCTTCTTGATCTTCTTTCCAGGTGTGCTTTGGTCTTTCCTCTGCAATGTAGGGTCCTTGGGGGCAGGGACTGGGTCAGACTCTCTGGGTGTGGACAAGAGCTTTTAAGCTTTATTTTCAAGCTTTTTTAAGGAGTTTTATCTGGTATAGAGGAGCTGCTGCAAACTGCATAGATAGCTAGGAACTGTGTGCTGCATATAGTGGTCAAACAACAAACTACGTCTTTCAGGCAGCAAGTATTCCTCTCCCTCCCCCCTTCCTCCAGGCTTTATTCTGGAGGTCTAAGTTTATAACAAAAGAAACAAAAAGGTTTTTATATAAATGGAAAAGCAAATGGAGCCCAGCTCATGTTACAACTCAGCCTTCTGACAGCCCGGAATGGAGATCTGCCCTACTTAGAGGCCTCTCTTTGCTCTGAACTGCAAGGGAGCTTTTAATATTCCCTCACTTGCTCTGAGTGCTCTCTGATTAGACCTTCACCTCCAGCTCGGTCTTAACCCAAACTGTACATTTGGCAAAGGTTGCTGCAACAGTTTTGTCTGTACAGTAACTGCAACAGTGGAGCCATTATCCACTGCCTCAGTGCCATTGGGGTATAAATAAGAAGCAGGGTGTGTGTGCACAGTGTTGTGATTGCTCAGAAAACTCCACTGTGTTGCAAATCCTTTAAAATAATACAGTGAGAAAGTATTTCAACTTTCCATTAGTCATAAAAGCCAACATTTTTAATATGCATGATTAAATTTAGTCAGGGAGATAAATGTGTGTTGTTTTTTCTTTTCTTTTTTTTTCTGAAAGAGATTAATGGAAACTGCCCAACACTTTTGGTGTTGGTGCTAAAATATGTTTAAATTTAAGAGGGTGCTTTAAATTAACGAAGCAGGTGCCAGAATGCCTAAATTCAACCTTCTTACTCAGGTGCCCAATTTTAGGCAAGGCAGTATTTGTAGGATTAAATATCTTTTATTGGACTATTTAGAAAAAACCTCAGACTTGGGAACACAAATCATTCTCCTGTTAGGCACTTAAAACTTTAGCGAAATCATTCACACTGTAATAGATGGTCTATGCTGAAAATAAACCACATATGATACTTTATTTCTTATAGGCTTTCTGCAAGCCATGTAAAAAAGGTGGAACACAATTTTAAAAGCAAATTCCTGGATAAACTGCAAGATGTAGTAATGCCTGAATTGAGAGCCACAGATTACTACCAGACTTTGAGATTGAATGATTGTCATTTTATGTTAAGCTGACTTGTAGGTGACAATATTTTTGTCTATTTTTGCCTATTTTTAAAATAATTTCTTCCTTTAACATGAGATCTTCCAAAACTGTATGGTTGTAAAATGATAAAGATTTTGGAGGGTGTGGGAAAATAACTATTACACTATGGCCCCAAAACAAAATGGAAAATGTGGTCACTGGCAAGAACAATTTGAATCTGGTACATTTTATGGAATAAATCACTATCTGGCTTCTTGTACGGTTATCTCAGCACAGAAAAATTACTAAAGAGTAGGAGAAGCTTGGGGTGGTCTATTCAGAGTAATAACATGGCATACAGAGCATCACACAATCCTTCCATGCAAGGTTCATCCAATGTCCTCATATCTTTTCTTAACTTTCTTTGCCCTTTGTTATGATTTCTGCCTTTGCGGGAGAGAGAAGGATGAGGAGATTTCAGGGATATTATTTTCTCTGGTTTTATAAAGGCCCAGATAAAACAAAACCCATATGACCCTTAGGGCTGTGGGTGACCCTATTTGATGAATGCTGGGCACATCACAGTATTGTGATGTGTCCTTTCTACTTAGAGCCCATAAATTCCAAGTTCCCAAAATGCAGAGCTGCAATCTCAGTGAAAAAACAGATGGATGTGTCACTGATATTTGGAGCCAGCCATTTTCAAGATGCCAACTTCCATGCATTGTAAAAATGGCTAATTACTCTGCTTTCCTAACTGCCTTTCGCTTGGTGGGATGCCATTGGCCTTTATCTCTCTGTTTTTATTTACCCGGCTATTTTGTTAGTGCTCTGCACTCTGCACCCCTGCTTCTGTTTCTCAGGAGGTTAGACAATGAGTTATATATCCACTTGAGAGACAACCCTCCCAATTTTGAGAATGAATGCAAAAGAAAAGTTGGATAAGCACTTTATTTCTCTTTAAATTTGAAATCTACAAAAAACTAGGTGGGGGTTGTTGTGCGTGTAGAAGAACCTTCAATTTCTACTAACAATACAAAGATTTATGAGGGGAAATGTGTCTTTAGATGACTCTTGCTGTATCATGAGAAATGCTATATGTGGATTTACAGATCTATCTAATTTTTATGCCTGTACACTCCTCCTTAAAAGGATTTCCAGCTTTATCAAACAGTGAGATTTGGGTACAGTTAGCTTTTTCCTTCTCCTGGGAAGAATACATTGACTTTGACTGGTTAGCCCTTTGTGAGCCTGGTCTTTAGGACTCTGAATCTCATCCTAAAACACACTCTAGAGAGAAAAGTAGAAAATGCATGTTCATTGCCTGAGCACTGCACTGCTTTAGCTAAAACTAAGACTTCATTCTATATTGTAATAGGTCTGGCAAAAGGAAGCCAAGAGCATCACAGGGGGCCAGCAGGTTTTTGGATCTCAGTCTGAGTTTGCTTCTGAGCTTTTTCTTAATATCACAATGGGCTCTTGCTGTGTGCTTCTAATGCCTCAGCAATGAAGTCAGGGTATATTATGCCATCTGTCCAGGAGTCAACACTACAGGTCAAGCTAATTTAAACTGGCACTTTTCATCTCCCTATGCTTGTATGCATTACATTTAATAGTTTAAGTGAGTGATTGTATCTCCTGACCCTGCAACAAAGACAAAGCACATGTTTGTATATTTCATTATCTCTAGTTGTCAGGAATAAGGACATTTGATCCTTTAATGAAAAATATGGTTTAATCAGGGGCTGATACACAACTTTTGTTTTAGGAGTGGTTTTGTTCCTTTAAATTATTTTTCAAGCCCATTTCTATCTTTTTTTCTTTGAAAGGTAAATAAGAAGAAAAACTTATATATGGTGGGACTTTGTAAATTTAATCCTGGATTGAAGAGTTTAAATGTAAAAATTATTCTTCTTCACATTTAGAGTTAAAAAACTTATCAGGGGAACTGTTTGCCCTGTGGCAAACAGAAGAGTTAAGTGATGATCCTGGAGCAAAATTACTCCCATAAATACTTTGAATGCTGTGAAAAAAACAACCTCTACATCAATATTTCTCAACTGAGCTCTGCAATGAACTTAGAGAAGCTAAATGTATAGAGATGATAGGTGAATTTTAGAATGGAAGTTTGATAAATGAAAAATGTGCACAACAGAATAATAATACGTGTCATAAAATCCAGGGAAACCTTTCTCAAGATTAGTACTCAGTTTGATTCATCTGTCATATTTTTCCTCCTTTCTGCTATTTCTCTGGCTTGCTATTTCTCCTCACCAACATGTTTCCAGCTTTTTCCTTTTTCTGATCCTGGAGAAACAGAATCATTGCTGAGGAGGGAAAGGGAATAAAGACCACACACAAGTATTTATTTCTTAAATACATCTGAAGTTTGGAACAGGGATACTGCTCATATGATTAGATTGTCAATACACTATTTTCCCTCATTTCCAAAAGTGTTATACAATTATGGAAACATAAATCTTATCTCCTGCAGCCATATTAGCCCAGGGCACCAAAGTTATTACTGCCAAACTCTTGCTAATTTCAGTACCAGTTGACATGTATCCATGTAAATTAACTGTGTAGACAGATATATGGATTTGTTTTTGTTACAATAAAGGATCTTCTTAGTGTAAACCTGGTCCTATATGATAGCTATGGCCAGCCATTGGTCTAATATTTTTCTTTTTTTTGTGATGTTTACCTTTTGTCAATAATCAAAGATGTGGCACCATTCAACACACACACACGAGCACATGAAGTCTAAATATTAGGAAATGAGAATAAATACTCAGAGCTTCAAACACCACACTGGGGCAGAAGGAAAAGGTACATGTCCCCCCTTGTCATCCAAGGGACCCCAGAACTGAGAGAAACCAAAGGAGAAAATGTGACTGAGCCAATAGCCAGTGTGCAGATGTGAAGGTACAGCCTGCCCAAGGTACAGCTAATAGCTGAAAGTGTTTGAACTGCCAAAATTAATGTTTTTACAGAAAGGTATTAATTTCACACCTACTTTCTATACTAGTGATGTTAAACTTGGGACAAGGAGCACAAACATACTGAATCACTCATTAACAAGGGTAAGAGGAAAAGAAAACACAATATGCAGTAGGTATTTTTCATATAATCCTGAGTGTGATTTCATATTCATGTCCTTATACAAGGAAATCTCTGTGTTATAAGTAGGTACAAATAGAACAAATAAGATTTTAAGCTAGGATTTAAAAGCTGGAAAGAAATATGATTCTTTCAGAAACATGTATAACATCTTCAGTATTAACCCTTACATTTTATACTGTTTCTCATCTCTACTGCATCTAAAATATACTGAAATTTGCTAATAATGATATACGGTTTATTAATCAAAGTGAAACTGTAAAGTATTTCTTACCATTATTGTGAGTTAAATATTGCATTCTAGGTAAAGGTTACCTGTCCAGAAGCTAGATTCATAATTGAGAAATAGGAATAATGGCATATTAGACCACTGTTGAAAGAAGAAAATTACGAGAAGCTATACTGGTGACTTTATTGGCTGTTATAAATCTGGCAGGAGAATGATGTCACGTAGAGCTGTATCTTTAAAAAGACATTAAATTAATCCAGTAAGGCAGGATGAAAGTGGCTTGGAATTACACATTAATATTAATCCAGAGCAAAATGTATTATAAATTCAAAATCAATCCCTAAAGAAAGGACTTGACAAACCTAATAAGTACAGAAACTCCTGTTATCAGTAATAAAACTATTTTAAAAATTGAAGAATGAACATTTATTAGGTTGAATGTGTTGTACTTACATGGCATGATAAAAGAGTGAGGTACTTCTTATTCATGCTTGCAATTCTAATGTATATAAATCTCAGGAAGGAGCATCACAAAGGAGCATTTAGAGAAGAGGGAAGGGACAGATAGTCATTAGCAGCAAAATAAGTGAGAAGTTTTTGCGGGAAAGGGAGTTCTGGAGAGTGATTTAGTCTCCTTTGCTTCCAGCAGACTAAATGATGTTATCCCACATTATAAAAACAGACTTAACAACCAAGCATTTCCCTTTAATTCAGGTTAATTCCTGCTTGTTGTTGTGTTCAGCCTGTGCTGCCATGGCAGCACATTTCAACCCATGAAGCACCAGATCACTGATCACAAACACTGCCGATGGCGCAAATTGCAACATCCCCTGTGCTTCCCAGAGAGCAGGTCCCCATAGGAGAAGACATTCGTGGATTTTGGCCTCAACTGGCATAATGGCTCCTGCACAGGAACTGACAGCATCCTACATAACTTTCTGAGATCCATTCTAGCTTTGTTTTCGTAAATAGGGGCTTTCTGCTTTGTAGTCTGAACTTAGGTATGAGCTTGTTATTTTCCAATTTCTAACTGAGAAAGTCTGTTAAGGGAGCTGCTCTCCAGGACCCCAAGGTTCACAGAGCTCGACTTCCAGAAGACCTTTTCAGATCACAAGAACAGGAGCCCATGGCTCTTGCTCTGCTTGTGGTAGTTCACCTGTCTGGCTTGTCTGAGACAGCCTAGGATTGATGAAGTTTTATACTGTGTGTACACATCAACCATTGATTTTTGAGTGGGTGAAGGCAAACTTGTTTATCTGTCATTTATATTATTTGTTTTCTGCCCTGAAATGCTGATTTTTGACAGGGCAAACATCAGAATGGTACTGTACTTCTGTGAACTACTGGTTAGTAATACAGTGCTATGTTCAGTTTTTGCGGCAGATAAAAATGCAGATCAAAAATTCATGTGTTGTGGAGACTGCAAATTCTTTTTGTTTGCACAAGCTTTTTGGAAGAGAAGATTTTTTTCTTCCTGCACATCTGACTTTACATGAATTTTGCTTTTCAGGAAGGAAGGACATACTGTGGTTTCATTTGCAGATGGCTAGAAGAATAATTGTCCCTGTAGGCTTTATAAACCAGGCTTTTGGCTTGTATGGGAATACTTTCTTAGGAGATTGATGCCAGTTTTGCCTTGTTTATTTTTTTCTTTTTCACTCTACTGTGCTTGGTGTTCTGCTGATCTATCTTTAGAACAAGTCACATGCCAGATACTTGAGAAAGGAGATCTGTTGGTAACTGACATTACAAAGAGTCCATAGAAGATTAAAAGAATATTGTTCTTTCTTCTGTTCTTCTTTTATCTTACTCTCTTCTTTCTGAGCTCTTGAAGCTTGTTTAGTAGGCTGAGATATGCTGTGTATATTATATAAGGATATTATATAAGAAGCTTCTGACAAAAAATATAGTGCACTTACTGAGATAATGAAATATTAAAGAAATAAAGTTATGAATGTACAGTAATATTTGGTTAAGTATGGACATTAACAGACATTATTTGTTGAAATTCCTTCTCAAAATCAGGAAATTATTGTAAATGAGTGGAAAACATTAGGATTGATGCTGCTGCAGTATTAATATATTTCCTCTCTGTTAAAATTTTATTAACATTTTCTATCATGTAGAAACTGCAGAATTGTAAGTCTTACTGTACATGATCAATAAAAAAATTAGCCAAAGGCAACTTTCACTCATCCTTTTTCTCTGAATAAATTGAGGAATTTAACTTACTTTTAATATGATATTAAAGGGAAGAAAGAAAAGTGAAAAAACAGACAAAAAGTATTATATAACTTTGGGGCAGAATAGATTGAGCATTTTTTTCCTGTAGTGACATACTGCCATGTAGTGGCACCTTACTTCAATATTTACTTCTGTTATGAATAAGAAATGTGTAGGGTTTTTTTCCCCTCAGTCAATCATGCCTGGTAAGCAGATGTTGGTTTAAGTAGTATAACCAAAAATTAATTGGGTGCTAGAGGCCCAGAAGTCTGTTCTACTTTCAGAAACTGGAAAGCCCCTTTCTGATTTGAGAGCTTGTATAGTCAATCCAAGTTCAGAGCTGGAGACAAGTTGTGTCCTGCTGTATTATTCTCTTCCTGACATACTCTGCTTCGTGCTGGTGTTGTAGGGCTTGTTCTGCACATCCCACTTCTGTCTATGCCGTACAAGTGCTCAGGATGATGAGCTGAAGCTGTGGTTTACTGTGGCTTAGACAGGCAGCAAAGCCCACTGCTGTCTGTGAGAGATTTGTAAAAAGCAAGTTGCTGCTGCAGTGCAAGAACACACAGCCATTTTACACAGGAACACCTTTTGAGAGGTTCTGCAGCTTTCTTTCCAAAAGTGGCTGCCTGCTCAGCCGGAAGTTTTCTTTGCATGCTCAGTCTTTTTGAATATTTTCCTTTGTTTATTTTCTAACAAAGGCACAGCTGACCTCACATGTTTACAAGCAATAGATAAAAATACTTGCATAATAATTAAGGACTTTTTTTCTGTTCTATAAACTAATTTAGTTTAATTTTAATAAGAGCTGAACTCAATCCATCTGCAAGTGAGGGCTTAGTTCCTTCGAACAGATAAACACACTACAGACTTTGGACAGCTAAGATGTTTGCAATTTTTTATAAGCTAGCAGAGAGGCTGTTTTATTTAACATAGTTCACACTGAAAATATGATTTGATTCTAAGTTTAAAGGAGAAGTGCAAATTCTAAACCACAGGCTTTGTTAAAGCTTTCTAATTCCATTCCAAGTATTATGGAAGTCTGATGTTTGAATAAGGCCAAATCATCTTTTAATTCCTAAACTGGCTCCCATAAAAGGCTGGAAAGTCTTTGATCTGCGTAAAAGAGAAGATCACCAGGGAGAAGTCTCTGCTTCTGTTTGTCCAAATGTTGCAAGCAGAGTCTCTAGGCTATAGCTAACAACTCAAATTATATTTGTTTGTGTCTTAGACAGAGTTTTTGATTTGCATATAAAAGGGATTTCAATGGTGATATCAGCTCTTTCATGGGATTTGCAAAGGAGGAAAAAGGGTAATCAAAGTTTGATCTAATAGACTGGCCTGCAATGATGTCATGTAATTAGTGCGTGGTAGTATAAATATTGCCTGACATCATACCTCTATTTCTAAAATTATCTGATATGCCAAATCTGAGAAATTCTATGCAAAACTGGGAGAAAGAAACTTTTTCAATATTGGACTATAGCATGGAAATAAAATAAAACCTGTGGAATAGAATTAAATAGAATAGACTAGGATGGGATAGGACAGAATAGAAGTTTTCCTGAAAGAAATAAATTATCTGGAAGGATTATTCTAGGAGGAATAAGGGAAATTCACCATCAATATATGTATAAAGTTTATAGAGTGCAGTTTCTAACAAGGCTTCCTGAAATTTTTCACTGGTCATTTTAGAAGAAAATAGAAACTACAGAAATAGACTGAAGAGCTGTTCTGACTATTTAATAGGGAAAAATATGGAGGAAGCACGGGAATTGTAAAAAAGGCTCTGTGCTGCAGCTCATGTTGATGGCATCAGTTTTATTTTGAGAGAAGTGGGAGGCACGGTACCGTGCAGTAACACTGTCATCTGTCTTATGACTGAAGTTATACTTCTCATAAGCAGAAAGGTTATTTATAATCACCTGTGAAAATTGCCTACCAGTAATTTTTCTACAAAGCACACTCCTGTAATGACCTTTAATTTTTCCAGAGAAAGTCAAAGAAGGTTTAATGAACAAACCTTCCCAGTCTTGACAGTCTTAAGTGAAGGCTTAGACAGGAAGGAAGAGTTGTTGTTGCAAGCCAGACTTTACTGTTATTGAGCATTTATCACAACCAAATGCAGATACGAGAGGTTGTCCTGCAGAAGGACCATGCTAGATTAGGTTAGTGCTTATCTCTTCATGTCACTGGAGTCCTTGACCACATGCTAGAGATAATATTTGCTTTTTTCATTATCCCCATTTAGCCATCATTTTAATTTCCTCTTAATGTTACAGGAAAAAATATTAATTTTTAAAATTAAGTGAGCTAAGTTTACATGAGCTACCTTCGTCCCTTAAAACCTTACATCTTCCCTCTCAGTATGAAATATGGAAGTTCTAGAGGTAAATGTACATTTTTGAGAAACAGTAAAAATGTTGCCTAGATTAGAATTTGTTTCTAGTATTAGATATATGCTTCAGCATATTAGGTTTTATTGTTTTTCATGAGAATGATGTCATATCATGCATGACCTCATATTAAGAGCTAATGTAAGGAACAGCTGCTCTTCTCCAACACTTCTTTTAAACAATGCAAATGTGCTGCTTTCCTGTGTCTGCTCCTCTCAGAAAGGCACATGTGCTCCAAAAAATATCTTTTTAGCCTGATGTAGTTGGAAAAATAAAATATGTCATCTTTTCCTGTAAATTTTGCCTTTGTTATCTACGTAGTGAGTAATTGCTAGAATAAAGGGTCTGGACAATCTTAATGACATCCAAAGAGTTCAAAGGAGTCTGTAAAGTTTGTCATCACTGCTTAAGTTGTCAAATCATAGAAAATAGTCCTGGAAAAGACCTCAAGAGGTCATAAAGTCTCTAAACTAAGATCAGCTATACCTATCTTTTTTTTCCTGAAAGATGTTTGTCTAACCTTTTTCAGTGATGGAAATTCCATGACCTTCCCAGAAAAATCTATTGCAAAGCTCTTTCTTAATGTTTAACCTTTGATGCTGTCACTTCTTGTTCTTTCTACCATGAGCAAGTAGAACAGATGATTTTCTTCTTCTTGACAAGAGCTTTTCAAGTAATTGAAGGATGCTATGATCTTTCCCCTCTTTCCCAGCAAACTATTTTTCTGTCTTTGTGTTTTCTAATCTTTAAACATTTTCTTTGCTCTTTTCTAGAGAGGTGATGAAGCAAGAAGATTTGATATCTTCCTTCTAACCCTGTTACCTTCTTTTCAATCTTCCTGCTAGTTTAGCAAGTAGAATAGAGATAAGACTCTTTAGATCATCATATTCTCTCCCAGGCTACCTGAAGAATTTGCTCTGGTGTTATTAGCTATTTTTTGCTTCAGTTTAGTGAGCTCTTTGCTTTTGTCACTGTTTTTTGGGTTTTTGTTTTGTTTTGTTTTTTTGGTTTTTTGGGAGGGATTTTTTTTTGTTATTTTAAATGTAAATATATTTATTTGAATATAAACAAATGTAATCTGTGCTGAACATAAAATCATTGATGTGTCTCCAAAAAAATTAATTTTCAGAGGAGTTGTCATTTCTTGTGTTGCTGAACTTATTTCCATCTGCCTGAATAGGAAAAGCTAGACATGCTTGCTTGCCTTGAAAGCTTTGATTACCTTGTTTTCCATATGATCTGCTTCTGTAGTTAGCTGTATTAGTTAACTTTGGTTAAAATATTGTCACCAAGGATCTGATTTAAACCATTGCCATAAACAAACACTTTATTTTCAAGGGACATCATTAGGGACATAATTTCCTTTTGGCTCCTACAGACAGTTTTTTTCTAAGACATTTTGCCTTCTTTAGAGCTTCAGAATCACTTTTGCATCTAAACTTTATGTTACTTAGCAGCAGGGTTTTCAGTTCATTTTGTGTCTGTACTTTGTCTATTGACTGAGCTCCACCCATTTCCACTATGAAGTGTAGGTCACTGCTTTTTTCTTTTTCCCTATGCAGCTGTCCTTCTGTCAGTCCTTGAGGGGAACTTCTTCCAGCTTCGTTTCAGTCCCTGAAATCCACAGGACTGAGCCAAAAATTCTGTCATGTAAGTACCATCAACAAATATCTATCACTTAAGCTCATGGGATCAGTCCCTTTTTTTTTGTGCTCTGTCTGGAAATTCCAAAGTTACTCCTGATGGGAGATCCCCTTGTAACATCTGTCTGGGACTGCACCTTTAAGTCATTATCAATGGATGTGGCATAGCCTTGCTAATGCAACCTGTGGACAAGAGAAAAAAATGGATGTTGAAATTAGACATTGAATTAAATTCTCCACTGCCACCACCCCAATAAAATTATGTAACACTTAATACTTGCTTGACCTTGGGAGCGTTTTGTTGCTCTGAATTGTGAGCAACACAATTTGTGGCACCTATTTGAGCACACTAGTCCTGGGCAGGGGTGTTGGACTTCCATATAGAAATGTAGCTATGTGACTTAAAATAGTTTTGTGCATAATAGAACATAAAATTAATATTTTAAAAGACTTAAGACAGATAGCAGTTCAGGATTTCATATTGCTTTAGCCTTGAAACAACACTTAATGTGGCTGTCAAAATTAGTTCTCTGTCTTTATGGAGGTTCATTTGACCTTTGTGAGAGACCCTTTCTGATTTTCCATGAAACTTGTCTGGAAGTAAAGGCAATAAGTATTTTTCCTCCCCTTTTCCAATGCTTTTTGAGATACAAATATTCATGCATAGGTCACAACAATTCTGAAGTCCAAGAAAGCAAAACCATCTGATCAGGGACTTTGAGATTTGTCAGTAAAGTTATATATATGTCTTGCTTTTATATATGGAAAAAAAATAATGGTTTCCTCTAATATTTGAATTTGAGGGGAAAAGAAAATTTTCAAAGGCATGAAAGAGTTCAGTCTTCTGAGCATGAATATCTAAGCAAGATGTGATCCTAAAAATGACAAGGAGTCAGCATCTGGGTATGTTTTCCCACATTAGCAACTGCTGTCCTAAACTGCTGTTGTATGTGATGTTAAACAGCTGCTCAGTTTCACCCCAGAGGTAAGACTATTCTGTATCTGACTTAAATATAAGTCCCTTAGAACTTTTGAGATAAAAAGGTCTTAGACAATGTGTAGAGACACTGGATCTTCACTGTAATTGGTACCTAGAAACTCGTGTTTTAATTCAATAAAAAGGTGTTGACATGTTTTAATGCTTACTCTTGGCACTACTGTATTCCACTATCCAACCACCATTTCTCATTATCTATATACTATGTTGTTCAAGCCCGTAATTTCAGTCTATCCCCACCATGTACTACTGAAATACCATACAAATAGCTTCTACAAATATTTAACAGCTGGTCCATTTCAAGGTACTGTACCTTGGTCTAGAATTTGCAGTAAGAATGATTTCTATCCTCCCAAAAACATCAATCCATCCTGCAGGCTGAACAGGCTGGTGGCTTTTGAAGCTGAGTGTTTGAGTAGGGTTTCTTACCATACTGCTTCTTTTGGAGAAGAAAAAAGGTCATATAGGATCAGGGAAATAATTATTTGAGACTTGTTTATATTTAATAAAATTATGATCAGGAAATTTATAATGGGTAAAAGGCTGAATGCTTTGTAAATGACACCGGCATTCTTCCTGTAGTAATTATAGACAGGACACTGAAATGTAGCATACCAATGCCTGTAGATTTTGTCTGCATTTCTGTATCTTAAATAAGATGAACCATGCTACCGGAAAGAAAAGGCATGACTGACACACCTGCACTGGATGGGACTGCAATTCCCCAAAACCTCCACGACTTTGTGTAAACGTGTTCACAACAAAGCAGTAATATGAGTATGCACTTGCACAGACAAATAAGACAAAATTGTGATTTCTTACAAAAGAATTGCTGACATGAGAATTATGGATGTCACTTCTTCCAAAAGTTTCATTGTAAAAGGTTCTTTTGAAAGTAGCCTTGTTTTCTAAGTCCAGATGGAAGCAGTTAACTGTTTGCCTGATTTCTAAGACCAAACTGAGCTCCAAGTGCACTTCCAAAATCAGTGGCTCTGGAGTTAACTTTCTGTTTACTAATGTAAACATTTGCTCAATTATATAATTTTCTTCCTTCAAAATGAGTTTATAACTTTTTTCCATAAGATAATATGGTGAGAGGTTGCTTTTCAGTTTTTCTGAATTACTGCAGAAGATCTGACTTGCAGTGTAAGAACTGCAAAGAATATCCTAAAAATGTTTTCAAGTAGATATGTGTGGGTACCTCTCTCCTAAAGTCTATTGAAGAACATATCTGAAAATGGTATGGAGACATTTATGCTTCATATTAACTCTATTGTGTCTGAATCATTGCCATATAAGAAAAATCAGAGGCTGGATTCAAAATAAGATTATTGTGGTCACTGGAACTATATTTTGAGCTGGTAGAACCTTCTGAGTATACTAAGACTTTTTCAGTCTTGTCCAGCCACTATTCCCTCTTTTGCCCTAGCCTTGTTAAACAAAAACATGTGAGTGCCTTCATAGAGAATCAGACAGGACAAATGTTCACTTATTTACTACTTTAAAATTATCTGCAAACAACCATTATTTACTTGACATGCATGTTAGTGAATTGAGCTCTACTGGGCTGTTTACCTTCATTCATTGTAGGTATTTTTGCACTTGCAATTAGATGCTGTAAGCCTTACTCCACAGTAAGTGTTAGTTTTAGAATCACAAGAAAGTCTTATAAAGTGTTCTCTTCCCCTTGAGGAATATTACTCTGTATTCACCTCACATAACACAGACTCTTTACAGATTACAAACGTCATTCAAGTCAAGCCAGTCTGGTAGTGAGTCTCCTCTAAATAAACTTTCTTTTATTTCCCTGGCCTTAAAGTCTGTTCCCTGTCTCTTTACTTTCTTTGCTCTTTTGTGTGGGGTTGAAATTTATAAGGACTGCTGTTACAAGCTATACATTTTCTTACATCAGTCCTTTTGCTCTCAAGACCTTGGAACAGAGAATTTACAGTGGCCATAAAAAGGACCCCCCCAAAAATACGATTCACCTTTGCAAATGTTCTGAATTTGATGTAGAAAACTAGTGAGATGAAAGGTTGTTCCTATTATTCTCCATGAAGAAAACCAGCTCCTAGCTACCATTAAAATTAGTGAGGAGCTTACACCAACTCTCTTTTTTAGAAGCTAGAGGAAATTCTTACCATTTTCAGAGTCTTCATCTGTACCTTTGCAGAGAGCCAAGCTGGCTTGAGATCTGAGAAACTTTCATCTTCAGGAAAATTCAAGCACAGCTCCCAGACTTTTTCTTAGGTCTGTGTCTAAGGGAACTGTATTTCTTCATGGAACATAGTGGAATATTCTAAACAAAATATGAAAACCTGTTATAAATAAACCTAATTAAGCATTTTCAGATGAATAAACAGTAGTTTCATAACCCTTGCTATGAAATCTCATAATCTTATAATTAAGTCCATGTTTAATATCAAAATGACAGTTCAGTGAAGCTGCTTTGAGGATTAAATAGGGCAATGTACCACATGCAGTTTTCTTGCTCAGATTTTACATGGGGATGACACCACACTAAGTAAAAAGACAGGTGATCTATTACCTGGATAATGTGTGCTAAATATTGTCAAACTTGGTACCTTGCACATGAGTTCCCTTTTTGGAATTGAGCTTCCTAAGGTTCTCTTTGTTCACATTCCCCCACATTGATCAGCTCACTCCAAAGCAGCATCTGTATAGTCTATGAAAAGTAAGAAAGTGAAAATCAGACTTTGGTTTTCTTAGGATGTATTCCAAGATTCTATGACTTGTGTGAGGTATGTTTCCCACTGTTACTAGCATTCTGGATGAGATCTTAATTGATCTCTTGTTCTTTATTTTCTGGGCAGAATGGAGTCTTTGAAGATGAATACTGGCTCATAAACTAAATGCTTTCAGCTGTTGCTGCTGAACATAACAATTCCTAAGAAGATTTTTGTCAGTTGCTAAGATATTTCCTTGTTTTTATGGAGAAGAAAAGGTTGTCGTTTAACCCTTAAACAAGTTCTGGATAACATTATAAGTCACACTAAATGTGTACAGTAGAAATTAAACAGCCGCAGAAGGAAAGCATTCTTTAGTAAGGCAAAGCATTTAGAAATGTGAGCACTCTATCCTGATCAGATGCAGGATTAATATGACCTGTTATTCTGGAGGTCATATTCATTAAGTTGGTCTACTCTAAACTTAAAAAAACATGAATGGGTAAGCTTAAATAAACTTAAATATTACTACTGTGTGTATATGTAGTAGCTAGGTGAGAAAAGGTTGCAGGACAAGACCAGCACGCTTCATGCTGACACAACACAAGGTAGTATCAATCTCTCACAGAAAGCCATTTCAAGCCTTTTTATTCTTATATTCCAGAAAGGAGTGACATGTTACGTGGTGCAGCTGGCAGCTTGTCTTGGCCTGATAATGCATGATCAGAGCCTCATGAAACAGTTTAATTTGAACACACTCCCAGTACATAAAATATTCTAAGTGAAAAGCAGGAACACAGTGGGATGAGAGGAGTGTGTTTGGGAGTCAGGCGTGTGAGTCCAAATTCTCCCATAGCAGAACTTCCCCTCTCTGCCTTTCTCTCTCCCCAGCTGAGCAGGTCAGAATATTCTGTCTTGTTGGAGTAAATGTCGACAGTCTTTTGAACCTCTCCAGCAAGACAGAAGATTGCTTCAGGAGCTTTCAGTTCTACAAACATCGTGTTAACCTTGCTACCAGACAGCAAGTGGCTGGGGGACAACTGATGGGAATAACTAGTATGGGAGCCTTGAGACTTCTGCCTGGAATTATTGCAGGGTCCACAACCAAGGGGAAGGGAAAAGAGAAACTAGGATCTCCATTATAGCTAGGGTTGGACCCAAAATTCATATTATTATATAAACTACTGATGCAGTAGTAAGATCTGGAGCTTCCATTTTATTGCGTGTTTGTATGTTCTCTGTTGGGAAACCATTTGAGCTGCCACTGTAAGTCTTTGGTGAGATGAGAGAATGAATATCTGGTAGGAAGAAAATATAAATCCATACTCCATATGGAGGAAAAAACTCTTGTTTCCTCTGGGGAACTTGTTGAGGTGCTGGAAAGTACCTCACTCTCCCTGTTTCTCTGCGGAAAGCAAGACACTTCAGCTGTTTGCCAACCAGCCATCAGGTTTTGTCCTCTTTTTCTGGTATATATTTCTGCAGCTCAGACAGTTCATGCTGTTGGCTGAGGAGTTCATACCTTGATAACACACTTTTTTAAGAATTCACAGGGAAGTCGGTTTTGGGTTTTTTGGTCAGATTTAACAGCCCCTCTCCCACCAAAAAAAGTAAATTGCATACATTAAACTGCCTTTGGGTGCAAACTCTTGCAGCTGGAAGCTAGTAAATACCAGAATTGAGGGTGTTGCTTGTTTGCTTTCTAAAATTAATTTAATTTTCCAGTTCAAATAGCTTTTAGATTATCTGTAACTTCTGTGATCATGTGCTTCTTTCCTGCAAGATCACTGCCTCATTCCGTGCAGGGTTACTCAATAAGCAACTGCTTAATCTTTACCTCCTTTTGTGTTCCTCATAGCATTGCTATGCACTACCTTGCTATAAAACCCACACTAGTCATCTCATGGAGTTTTCTGTAAGACTCATTACTTTGGGTTTTCTTTATAAAGCACTTAAAAATATATTTTTTTTTAATTTCTGTGAGATAAAGAACTCATTTTGTCAAGATTTTCTAGAAAATATGAATCCAAACTTTAAAATACTAAGGTGTGTTTTTGGTTTTTTTTTTTTAAAGTAGCCCATTCATTTTGGGTTCCCAGTTCCAGACTTGAACACAAAGTGATAAGCAACTTTCACCATATGAACAGTCAAAATAAATGTAATACATCTTGTTGAACAATAGCTAGGTTCTTTATGACAGGTTGAATACAATTCTCCAAAGGAACATTGTTCCTTGAGTTTCTTTCAACTTCTGCAGCAAACAGAGATCTTGCAATCAATAGGTACCTATTTTCAAATCTGATTTGAAAATCAGTCCCTGGCAATGATCTACTCTGCTCAGTCAATTGGACAATTTAACTGAAAATAGTGTGTTTACAGTCTTTAATGTCACAGTTTCTTGAATGTACTTGTAGAAGGATACTAGCTTACGGCTATGTGGACAGTCTCATCATCGACTTCTCTTAATTATTGCAATCTTAAATTCTTTTGTATTGTATTATCTTTTATGAGTTCCTCTTATTTTTCAACAGGTTTGCTAAATTATGTTTGAATGTGAAAATTAAAAGAAATGTTCTAATTTCTGTATTTTTTTTACAAATTTTTAAATACTTTCTTTTATAACAATATGGAACAAGCTCTTAGAACTGAGAACATCTCCACTAACTCTTGGTTATATTTAATGCTTCAGTTCTCCTGCATAATGCTTTCATGGGAGTTGAGGTAGAAGGAGGAACGGACCATTGTTTAGTAACTATAACTTGTATAAAGCTTTTTTTGTCAATATTCTTGCTACAATTAACTTTAACACAAGACATTACAATAACTTTATGGATTGTCTGCCAGCATGTGCTGTTCACATATTGAAGAATACACTGAAGATGTCAATTCTGTACTTACTTATGGAACTTCCAGCAGTTCATAACTAGTGCTTTGCCTTAGACGTCACAAAATCAAATCCTTATTATATCCCATGAGTTCCATATTAGGCTGGAATTCCAATGGAAATTCATGAGGGACTTTCTGTCTGCAGGGTTTTGTAATGTGGCTATGAATACCACTAAAAATGTTTTTCTTAAAAGCTGGATATCCACACATGCCCTATTGGTAAACCACTGGGTTGCTGAATTAAGGTTTTATTTACCACTGAAATAAATATACTACCCAGTATACACATAGTCAAGAACCACATATGGGAACCATTCCTGGCCTATATCAACATCAGCTAAGTTGTTTGCTGTATTTAATGCTGTATGTTAGCATTGGGAAGTATGATTTAAAATCATTAGCTTTGCTAGTTAATCTCTTCATCTCTTCCAGAGATCTGGAATCTGTGAGAATCTTGGTCTTTCCAAATTTGGAAGTGTTTTGCATGCTTTGAACCCAGTTTCAGAGAAAATTCTACCATCCTTCTTGGATGTCTTTTGTGTGATATTTGCTTCAACCTTCATGCTGTCAGAAGGGATTTTGCAAATTTAAGGTTTTCATAAAAGAAAGACATAAGACATAGGTGCGTTGTTTTTACTGAACTTTCTTATTTGACAAAAAGTAATAATCCTCTTAAGTGTTTGGTTTTTTTTTTGGTTCTACAAAATTCTATAACTATGCACTATGTACTAATTCTGGAAAAAAAGGATTAACATTTATTGGCCTGACTTAGTGTTTTACTTCTAATTTGTTACCTGATGAGTAATGAGAAATGACTGTCTGAATAAAAAAAAAAATCCTGAATATTTTAATAAACCATATACAGTTTTTCCAGCTTATTTATGGCTCTAGCCATTTGATACTATATATTTTTTAAAAGTTGATTGTTGGCACTAGCTGATACACCTGTCATAGTATCTATTTACAGTATATACATCCTCTCTGCCAAGTTAGGTCATAGTTTGCAATGTGGTTAGCACTGAATTCACAACATGGCATGATTCTGTATAACAATCTCAACTTGTGAAACCAACTAAATGGTGGTAATCTTATGGGGAGTTTTATTAAGCTGCAGCTACACATGGGTATATAGGAAATATGTTGCTGAAACTAAAATTTATATTATTAATCATTTTAAAATGAATTTTCTTCTCTGTGTATTTTTGTTCAGGATAATTAGCTAACCACAGTTTGTTTATACAAGGTGTGTGTAATCTGTTTATAGAGCATGGCAGCTGACATAATGTAGCTCTTGGAGAACTGTGACATTCCCTTCCCACAAGTAACATTTGAATTGATAAAACAACATTCAGATGAATAACTCCCCACCAGGTAAAAATCATTACAGCCCACATTCTCCAATAATATTTTCAATCCACCTTGTTAAAGCTTTCCACAGAAGCAGCCCCACTTGCTGTAACTGTAGAGCTATTATTTGGCCAGTTAGGGGCCCTGAAAATATGTCTGAAGTAAATTTACTGTTACTGAGAAGAGTGTTTTTTGTAGACCAAAATGTTATAATATGGCTCAGACAAAAATAATTAGATTTGATTAGGGGATTAGAAACATGAACACACAGGTCCCCTGTTATCTGGATGGAAATATAGCATAATAGATGTGAGGAATTTCAGCCCAAGTTTTTGCCATCTTTGAGACTTACATTGTGCCTGGGTTCTGAAAAACTTTTTTCCAGGATCACTGCATGCTACTCAGAGGAGAGCTTTTAGAAATGGCAGGATATCAAACTTCTTTATTTCATACCCTCCCAAGTATGCATCATTTTTGCACCAGGGTCCATGTGAATATCTTTTTTTCATGGAAGTGTTGTGCAAAGATGGACCATATACTTACTGCCAGCATCCTCTGGGAGGGACACTGTGCCAACAGGATTTAGAGCTGATGTGAATGGCTCTGGCTTTGATTTGCAGTAGAAACAGGGATCCCTTTTGTATGGGTAGAGAGCACCTCAGCAGCTCTGTATTTGGTGGATTTAAACCCTCGGGGGAAAGGTAACCTGGCAAAAGTGATGTCTGCTGAGGATCAAATTTGTTGGCCTTCAAACAGCTTCAATACATGTAGTGAGTGTGTCCAAACTAGAATAAATTATCCAGGAAAACAGTCTGGCAAGGGTCTGAGTGCTGGGCTGTGCACTCCTCCTTCCTTAGTCTGCAGTGGTAAAGCAAAAGATGAAGAGGGAAGAGCAGTTAAAACAAGCAGCTGTGTTAACAAAAGACATTGGAGACACTGTCTCTTCTTGTGCAGCCTTTTCCCCCTAGATATAGCAGCTTTCAGTTCTTCATGCTTACAGCCTGGCTCCCAAGACACAACAGCAAAGAAAGGAGACAAAGAGATGTGTCTGGCTTTGGTTACAGATTTCTGTCACTGAGGTCCTCCTCCCACCCTGAAGGAAATTTGTTGCCATATAGTATGTCCCAGTGCTGAAGCAGTGCCTGTGTACATATACAAGTGAAGATGTTTGCTCTGGAATCTCTGAGCTCTCCAGCCTATGGAGCCTCTCATAGTCACTCCAATGTGCAGCCTGGAGAGTTCTTCTGACTTGGAAATTCAACTTGCAATGTACACTAGTAGTACTCCTACCCAGCAGTGGATTTATTTACATGATGGTTTCTTTTAGCTGCTATTTGCTGGTAATAACACCTCTTACATCTTACTTTGACAGCACATGAACTAGGTGCAAATCAGCTGGGTATTTACTCCTTTGCTAGCTCAGAGCTGCAAACTCCATCAGCATGCGCAAACTATCCATTTCTGCAGAGCTGTGACCCAAGTTGAAAAGTTAAAAGAGAGTGGACAGGACCATGTTCTGCAAATGAGTGAACGTAGTGCAGAATTCTACAAAGACAGTAAAAGTGAGTGGGTGATTGCAATCAGCCTTTCCATGGCCACACTTCTGCAATTCAAGACCCAGCAGGCACAGGTGAAATGGGACAGTGACAGTTTTTCTCTGCTGGAAAGACATGCCAGGAAAGATCCCTGGCTGGTAGAGTGGTTACCTGGAAGTGAATAGAGACTTATATTCAATTGAGCATGTAGTCCAAGGAGAAAACTTCCAGTTTTATTCAAATAATAGGATATTTTGTCATTTAATTCAGTGAGACAGACAGTCCCAAATCCTTGGGACAGAAGAAGATGGCAACATGACAGTGGAAGAGGAGTTATTTTCTTTCTGTATGTAGGGCAAGGATGGATGTCAGAATCGGGTAGGAGGTAAGGTGGAAGGAGCAGAGGTCATTTTTCCAATAGTTTGGACTGTGAGATATGCCCTATACCAAGCACCTGCCATACTGAATGGTGTATATATATATAAGACCAAATGTTCTTTCTGCTGTAACCAAACTGCTGAGGCAATGATACAGTATGTAATGTGCGCTGGTTTCTCTGTGTAGGATGTTCTCATGTGACTCTTTAGTATCAACCTGTGTCTATTTGGTCCTCTAACTAGTGGGTGGGTGCTGAAGTCTTCCTCATGGGGTATCTCATAAAAAAGCTGCAGTTTTTTTCCTTCCGAATACTTTTGTTTTGCAGGTATGATGTGTAACTGAAATATTTGTCCTGGGTTTTTGTAGATTTTTTTGTGATGTATTTGTTGTGTCTTCCAGAAATGTCCAGTATTTTACCAGAATATTGAGAGAGGGAATAAGACATGACCTACTGTGTGCTATTTCTGGGAACATTCCTGCATGATAGTTGTGTTTACACTGACTGTATCCTCAAGCCCACACTTAAAATGTAGATCAAACAGTATTGCCAACATGTATTTTTCCTTGAGAGTTTTTTCCAAATATGGAGTCATATTTGCTGCTCTGCCAGGGTTCTTGCAGCTAGTGTCTGTTTTATATTTCTGTGCAATTCCTCTTGTTAAAGAAAGAAAGAAAAAGCATAATGGGCAATGTCTGGCTAAAATGTGCAATTGGGAGTATTGACTCTATTGTGATTTCAGATGGGTAAATGATAAATAAATATGCAAGGAGCATGTTGAAACAAACTCTTGGGTATAGTGTTGCTATTCCACCATTTCTATTATGTTCAGATGACACTAAGACGTGAAGGCAGCGAATAGAAATTGGGTGGTTAAGAAGTCTGCTCTCAAGCTATTTAATATGCAATGTACTGCTCAGAATCCTGCTGCAGTGGGGATCCAGATATATAGTTAGGTCTTGCACATTTGATTTGTTTGTTAATAATATGTGATCAGTTAAAGAGTGCAGATGAATACATAAAATTATTTAATAATTTAGAAATCACAAAATTGGCTAAATAATAGGGTGAGGAAAATTGAATTTGTGCAGTTTTTTGTCATTGCAGAACAGTCCAAGCTAGCCTTTAATTTTCATTACTGGGTCGAGTTACAGTGTCATGGCTAATTCATGGGCATTTATAAAAGGCACATTTAAACAATCTTCATTAGGAAAAATGCTGTAATTTTTCCTGAAGGATTATGAGATATTGCACAAAAAAAATATGAAATAATCTTAGGCCACTGATCTGAAAAATGCTTTCTTTTTCAGCATTCTTTACACCATAAGAGGGCAAAAGTACAGTATCTGTGATGTTACTCAGTTTGGTATATTTCATCCTCTTCAAAAGGCTTCATCTCTCTGGACAACCCAAACCATTAATCTAGGGAAAAAGAGTCAACACTTAATAACAGAATGTTACTTTATTGAGCACTTAAACTGTGGCCAGGAAAAGCAAATACACTCTGAATCAACCCAGTGCAGTGGAGTGGAATATAAATGTTGCAGAGCTTATCTATGGAAGCATGTTGTCATTTCTCTGAGGTTTCTATCAAACTTTTAATCAAAACCATAGCTGAAATTGGCCCATGTTACTGTGATCATTTTTGAATGCTCTGTACTGTTAAGACTAGCACACAGATTTATAATGTTTGAACACTAGCACTTGTGCCAAAAGTCTCAAGAAAGTTGCAGGCTTCAGACACACATCATCAGTACGTGTAATATATCTACTTCAGAAGCAAAGAGAAGTCCACTGGAGATGGCCACAAATGCACTCCAGTGGCAAGAACCAATGATCCGACAAAGTTGCGAGGTGATCTGGCAAATGTATTACTTTAATGAGTAAGGAGGAATGTATTCACAAAGACTAGCTGCAGATCAGGTAGGCTAAAGGCCTGTGTTAGCTCCTGTAAAAGTCAGTTTGGAATACCTAGAGTTCAACACTAAACTGGCCTACAAAATGCCAGCACTGATTTAATGCATTGCTCAGTGACATGTCTTTTTTTCATTCATTCATTCACTTTTCTTAGCACAGCTGGTCATTATGGCTCTTACCTTTCTTACATACAGAATGTTGTGAGAGTCATACCAAAATATATGAAGATAATCTCCGTATATAGTTCATAATCCCTACTACACAGACCTGAAGTTCATTGTTTCAAGCTTCAGGATGATAGATCCTGGCACTGCCATAAGCTGCATCTTAGGCTTAACTTCCTGTTTTGTAGTCTACAGTGCACATAAACAAGCACTTGCTCATGTGTCTGATAGCCCATGGAAACAGACATGTCTATAGGAAATTTTGGGGTTTTTTGTCTGATAATGGATCTACTAGAATACCTGTCAATCTAGTAATTTCGTATAGCACTAGATTTTATATACAGACATCAAAAAACACACATATCCCATATTCCAGCTATCTTTGGTTTATATTAGAAACACAGAAAATAATACAACAGGCAAAATGAAAACCAGGAGTGGTTCACCTACTATCACAGCTGATACTCTTCTACAATGGTAATACCATAAAAATGCTGTAAAAAGTATCAAAAGAAAAAATACCTGTGTGCACATAATATGTAATGCTAGTGAAGTATTATTTAGTAACCCATACTAGTTAATCATGCTCTCATGAAAATTTTTTAAGAAATACAGGTAGATCAAAAACATATAAAACATTATAGAGTAAGGAAAGGATATACTAACATTGTCATGATTGTTATCTTTTCCAAGGGGAACAATGTATAGTGGGGTTTTTTTGCTAATGGAGTAAGTGTGAAGAATTAACTTCATGTAACGAGTAGCAGACAGTGTAAATTGTGTATTTTACTAGTGGTTTGACAGTTTAGTTGCTTATTTCTAATATTTAAAAGTTAGCAAATAAATGTTTAAAAGTTAGCAAAAGTTAGCAGACAGTGTAAATTGTGTATTTTACTAGTGGTTTGACGATTTAGTTGCTTATTTCTAATGTTTAAAAGTTAGCAAATAAAAAGAATATATATATGGTGATGAGATGAAATATTGAATTAATTTTATGAGGCATGCTAAATTAGGAAAAACGTAATTCATTTGGTTCTCCTTTTCCTAAACTTTATCTCATTGGGCACTGGTCTTAGAATAACTCCATTCTGTACTCAATTTTCAGTGTTTCCATTTGGTTTCATGATATTTGCTCGGTGTTTTAAAGGTAAATAGGCATTCAAACACTCCAGATACTTTGCAGAGTTGAGTGACCATGATCAGGGCTTTCTGATGCAATCACATAGTCAGTTTGGGGAAAAAATGACTCATTTTTATGAAGCATCCAAATCCATTATCCTTTATGTAGCCAAGACCCCAAATTACCCTGATGTACTTGGCTGAGTACGTGATGAATGGGTTGGCTGGAGGAAGGAACTGGTAGCATTTGTAATTTCCATGTATCTCTGGGAGGTCCCTTTGAGGAAGTCTCAAGCAATAATTTGAAGACTCTTCACACAAAATAGTTCAGGATTATTACTTTTCTATCTTTTGAAATAAATTGCATAAGGTTATTTAAACAGTGGAAGTAGTAAATGAAAAAAAAATCATTCTAAATGGAACTTTGTTTCTTGCTTAACATGTACTTCTTCCCTTTTGATTCTTACCTGTTTCCTGTCACTCTAGCACCCGAACAACTTAATATTTCATGCCTCTGTTTAACGTTTGCCCTGTAAATTAACAGAATAGTAGTGTCTACATCTAAATGAATGGATGGGGGGGTGGCCTTCCAGGTTTCTGACTAATTAGTGAGACCCTGCCATGCACCAGCACACTCCAGAGTTTCTGGAGAAATAAAACCCAGGCGTTCTGGCTAGAAGTACTTTCCAGTGCCCTCCACTTTTGTCCCAGCCAAGCCATGCCATAATCCACTCAGTCTAGGTGCTGCCATAATTGCCAACAGTGCTTACTCCATACAAAACTGCCTGGAGGGAGACACTTAGAAAGTTATCTAATCTTCAGTAGATCTGTTAGCAGAAATACTATTTACATATTCAAAACAGAAAAGGTCATGCAGCTAACAAATATGTTTTGTGTTTATGTCACCCATTGAAAATCATTAGGTAGCAAGGATCACAGAATTACTTTCAGCTAAGCCAGAAATACAACAGTCAGATGTTACAAATAAACTCCAATTTCAATTGATTGAATAATTATTTTATTCAGCCAGTTTTCTTTGGAAAATGGTTACATCAAATGGTTTGAAAATTGTTCCAGATGTCCGTTGTTGTTTTTCACTGGGAAAGCATGAGCAAATGGAAGGTCATTTGATTAATGCCAGCATCATAAGTAAACAGGACGCCATATTCTATCTTAATATATGTGACAAGCAATTTCACTCCTAGCAAAATTAAACCTGAGCGTCCTTTTTTCTAATTTAAACAAGTATTTGGTTTTAATCTTGTTTGTCATCACAGAATACACTCCTGTGTCCCTTCCAGCAAAAAGTACCTCTGTATGTTTGAAGATGAAATCTTTAATCTGATTCAAGTTCATCCTTCCTGGTATCATTTTTCTTAATGTCAGGGTTTACTGAAAGTCTTCAGTCAAAACTATTAAGAAAATGCTGGTTTTTTGATGGAATAACTCTTCTGTGAACCACACTGCTTCCTATAGAAAATGTTGACTCTTGGTTGAAATTGCCGGAAAACCAAAAGTGCTATGTTGGATTTACTTTCTCCATTCTTCCCATTCCCACTTGCTCCTATGTCCAGCATCCTCAGACAGATTACACTGCCTGTAAAGCATTTAAATGCCACTAAGAGCAGTGAGATTCAGTGGACTGTGAAGGCAGACAGGAAAAAATGTCAGGGCAAAACATTTGCAAACAATTGTTTTTCTTCCTTCTTCTGGCTTTGAGATCTGTTACTCTGAAGTAGTGATTTACAACAAGATCATGTTACTTCTTAACATATTCATCATACTTTTGACAGCTTAATAGGTTTCAATAGCACATTTTAAAAAGCTGAAAAACATTTCAAAATATGATTCCTGATATGTCATTAAAAATAATGCTATTCTAAGATACAGCACTTCCTTTAAAAACAAAATAAAACAACACAAAATTTCAAACAACAATTCACCATTGTTTTAAGGGCTTAAAACAACTTTTTTCTTTTCATTGAGGTTTCACAAGTTCTGGGACAGTAAATAAAGCATGATTCCTAATGTCTTTCTTGGGCCTGTAAGAAAGTAGATGCAATGAAACTGTAGTTTACACAGAGCAGCAGATGAGTGTTAATTTATGAAGACCTGGGAGCTCTGTTGTCTTGCTCCTTAACAACAAAAGAATTCTGGGTAAATCCTGACTACCTTGAATTTAGTGGGAATTTAATCATTGTCTTCAACAGCTTGGACTGTACTAGTAAATAAAAAGTGCTCAGGGCTGTGCTCTGTACCACGGTGTTGTAGGTGGGACCATCTCCTGGCCCCTTCCTGAGCCCTGCGCAGGAGTGCTGGAGTAGAGGAGTAACTGGCCCAGGAAAAAGTCACAGCAAGGACTCTTCTGCAAACCAGCAGCACAAAGTAGCACAGCCACAAGCATTGAGGCTAGAAATTCATCTGATCCTTCCAGTCTCTTTTTAACTAATGTATACTTGTCCCTTGTTTCTCTGTTCCTCCCATAATTTCAATATCTGAAAGATTAGATGATAAATATAGGCATCTCCTGATTTTTTTTGCCACTGCAGTTCAAAGGGATCAAGAACCTTTTCTGTGAAGTCGATGGTTAGTAGAAAGCTGGATTTGACTGAATTCTCCCCCCTTAAGGTAAAAAAATAATCTGTAGAGTAATAAATTTTTAAGTGTCCTTAAAACTGTAAATGTTAAGTAACTATTTTATTTAATTACGTACCATATGCCACATTTGGCACACATTAAAATCTGTTGGGTTTTTATGTGTTTCTTACTGCTCAGTAACTAGTACTTAGTTAAATATTTAATCTAAAACTCCTTAAATACAGAAGTGCCCTGCATGAATTTATGGTCTCCTGTCATGCAAGAAAGGAAGAGGTAAAATCTGCTACTCCATAAAGCTTTAGAGGGTAAAAACCCATATATATAATGAATAGGAATCACCTTCCCTTTGGATCACTGGAATTTAGGTCATATGCTCCATCCAATTAGACAAAATTTTTACAAATTAAATTATCCTGTAGTGCAAACTGTGCAAACTTATTGCACCTTCCTATCTTTAGTTCAATTTTCATGTATAAATGCGAGCTCTTTCAGGCTGGGAAGTCTAAAAATGTTTCATTTGAATGTACAATTAAACATTTAAATGAAATTTGTGTTTTTCCTGTTGATCATCTGTTGTGTATCTTCTTCCCTCAATTATGAGTCCAAAGAGCTGAAAATAAGGCTTTGTTCTGTATTGTAATTAAGTTTTTTCACAGTACAAAAGTGTATAAGATTTTGAAGGTAGAAACAGCTGCATGGCATGGTAAATCAAATAAAAAGTTATTAAAATAAATTTTTCTAGCCTTATTTAAAAATAAAATTGTTGCCAGAAGGAAGAATTTTAAACCACATAGAGAAAGAATTTCTGCCTTTTGATTCCCTTTTTTAGGTTGCAATGCCATAAAAAACTGTGGAGGAAGAATGAGACCAGAAGAATTCACTTAATGAAAATAATAAGAAAGTGAAATAAAATACAAGCAAAGCCACAGTTTTCCTGAGTGTAAAGGACTTGAACTTAGAGCATTCTCTACTCTACCTTTCCTTAATAGTGACAGATTTTCATAGGTGAGATGGAGAACAGTGGGAAATGTTTCACTTTTATTTTGCCTCAACAACCTGCATTTTTGTTTCTTGAAAGCGATTGCATTGGAAATAGGGAAGCACATGGAAATAAAAGTGAGGGGTTTTTTTTCTGAAAAAGTAATAATCCAAAAGAATAAGTTAGTACTTCCGTGCCTTCCAAAGGTACAATGGAAAAGGTGTCTCTCTCCTGAATTTATTTTTGTTATTGTTATTTTTTAGGATTGATGAAAATTACAAAGCTTTATTTTGTCAACAAAAGTTCTAAAGTCTTCCTCAGTGCTGGTAACATATGGCATTCTTTAATTTTTAGTCTCTCTGATCACCAGGAGCATTAAATCAAGCCATGATCTAGAGTCATCAAAGGGATAACGTACCATGAAAAGATGAAGTTAATTCAATTGCAATAACTTTATTAGCACTACAGGGTACCCAGGTACAGTAGAAGTTAATGAAGGCAATGAA
Source organism: Pseudopodoces humilis (assembly GCF_049639895.1). Taxonomy (NCBI): domain Eukaryota; kingdom Metazoa; phylum Chordata; class Aves; order Passeriformes; family Paridae; genus Pseudopodoces; species Pseudopodoces humilis. Next base: position 33,095,231 of record NC_142200.1, on the reverse strand, counting down.
TAGTTGACATCTGTTCACTGAAAATAATTTAGCCCTAATTTAGTGTAGAGAGATAACTTCTGCACTGAAACATCAGTTGTTTTTATTGCTGCCTAGTATACAAAATCAGCATATAATCTTGGCACGATTTCTAATGGAACTGTCCTGACCTTGTATCAGAAATGAGAACTGTGATTATGCAGAGTAAATTGTTGTTGTCCTAAAGTTTTTCACTCTTTGATCATAACTTTTAAAATTGTGTAAGGTGGCTTAGATGATCATTCATCAATGATCAGCTGCAGGGCATAGGACAGTGATGAACAGTGTGTTCATCACTGGGAAGAAGGTCACTTGAAATTCAAAATTTGTTCCCATCCTGTTCATATTTTATTTTTAATAGCTCTTCATTTTTCATTTGTAGCTCCAGATTGCAAATAGATACTCATCTGCTGGGTAGCCTACTTACCCAGAAACTTTGTTGAAAGCTGAGGATTCAAAGTGTATTGACATTGTGATATAGAATATTTCCTTCTCATCTAAAAGAGTAAATAAGCAATGCTTTTAATTGAGACTGTAATGAAACAGATAGTGTTGCAACTGGTTTCCTGTATAATTTTTTTAACTTTCTTGGAAGCTGTCTTAATGAAGCATTCCTCACAGTAAACTGGTTTGTTAAAATATTTGTGCAAACCAAACATCTGAAGAAATGTGTTGTGAACATGAATCAAGTGGAAACTGGGGGCTTAAGGCATTTTTGAAAAAAACTATTATTTGCAAGTTATCTTCATGTTTTTGCTTAGAATGTTCCACTAACATCATAATTTCTGGAAGGATAATTTCCATGAAGAATTCAAAGATAGTTGATTAATGTAAACTATTTTCTGATAGCTAGTAGTGGACTGTCCACTAGAATTACTTAATGTTTAGGAAACAGAGTGAAAGAATTCAGCTACTAATGTAAAGTCCTCTGAGTCAAATGCATACTGGAGTTTAGGCATAATAAAGCATTTGCTGAAAGGCAGGAATGAGAGGGAATCTGAAGGTATGTCTAAGATTGCTTCTATAAGGCTCTGAGAAAATTTTTATTCTGAAGTCCTTTCACTTCTATAACAGCAAATGCATGAAAGAGTGCATCAATATTTTGTCAATGGCAGATTAAATTCTTCATTACTAAATAACTGTTAGAGCTGCAGTTATTTACATTTAATGGTATCCTTAGGAAAGACACTGTTTACGTTTTTTTCTTTGAGCTTTACTGCAATCACTTTCTTACCCATTAATTCCTGAAGAGACATGAGCACTGCAGCTCTTACAAGTGACTGATCTAACAGGCTCAAGAGCCAGACAGACATAAATCCCTTTTCTTAGGTATCTTCTACGTGCTGACAAACCTGCAGTCAGGAACATGACAGTACTGTTATGTTTAAAGCTATGGACAAGCCTCAGCCTTTCTATTTAATGACACATTTCTTGTAACCAAATATTCAATGGAAATTGAGCTCTCTGTGTGATTTTGTGTGTTTTAGTATTTAATGCAGCTGTTAAGTACCAGATTAATGTCTCTGTACAAACCTACTCAGTTAGCCAGGTCTGAGTAAATAATGTAATAAATCTTATTCTGAGTCTCCTAATGAAGGACATTGAAATATTCCTTTTAATATTATTGGTAAGAAACCAGTAATACTTCCTTCACAATAGGCAAGTCAAAGATTGAGTCTCGAGTGGAATCTTTGTGATAAGAACCAGGAACAGTAGTTTGAAGGGTTACCTTAAATTACCCCAGCAGCAATTAACTTCCAGAAGTTCAGATTCACCAGTCCACTCTCAAAAGACTAAATTTACTCAAATAATGGGTAATTTCACATCTGTAAATAGCATACAATGCAATGGATTCAGCAGTTAGAAAGAAAATGCTGATTTACTTACAGAGTTAATTAATTTCCTTTGAAAAAAAATTTAAAATATGCTTTGCTTAAAGATTTGGATTTTAACTTGGGATCAGAAAAAGGAAATCAGACTCTTTTAATTCCTGACACATGATTCTCCCAGTCTGTTTTCAGAAGCTTTTTGCAGCCCAGAGTGATAGACAGCAGAGAAATGATTTTCTAATTTTTATTTGTTTTAGCTGATCTATAAACTTTGACCTAAAGATTGAGATTCCAGAGACTTATTCTCCTTGGAACTGGGAAGCTAAAGAAACCCAGACAAAGTCACGAACAGGGGCAACTTTTTTTTTACTTGTCATGAGGAGAATAAAGCTTTTATCATCTCTAATAAAAAATGACTGCAACACTTATTGCTTTCAGTGTAAGAAGCTGCAAGATCAAGGTAATAGGGCATTCTCCAAAGGATACAATGGGAAGTAAAAGCACTATTCTAGTATAGTGAAATAGAAATTCTTACAAAAATGTGCTCATCCATTTTAAGCTGAATGATACTCAAGAAAAGAAAAAGGCCATAGCTGGGCTTTTTTGGTGCATTATAATCACAGTCAGCCAAAAACTCTGAGTAATGAAGCAGATGATAATATGTGAGGTTGTCCATCTAAGCTTCCCAGCAGTCAGGAATTTACTATAGCAATTTATGGACTTTGGTTCCCATGGAAGGAAATATGTGTATGCCTATCCTGATGTAACTGAAAGTAAAAGCTGAAAAATAAAGTAACTGTTCCCAGGGATTTTCATGTTCGGCTTGATTTCTGCATTAATCATCTCTATCACAAACAGTCCTTGGCTGTAGTCCATGAAGACAAAGGAATGATTTCACAAAGCAAAGGAAGACATTTTTCATTTACTCATGGACATCCTTGGTCTGAAAGGTAATCTTTCAATAACAGAGAAATTTAATGTGGAGGCAGTGGTATTGACAAGTAAGGTTAAACAGACTGAGGCAATGTTGAGTTTCACTTCAGATCTCGGGTAAGGACACTTCTCTTTGGGCCCAAGGTGTCTGAATCTTTGAATCCTGGAAAAGTTAGGGCTAATCTCAACTTTTTTTTCTTTCCCTTGCCTTTCTGTCAAATGCCAGTTAGAGAACCAATTATGATGCTTATCATGTAATTTAAAAGGTTTCCCACAAAATTTAAAAGGTTTTTCACAAAGAAAGGAGAAAATTTCACAAGTAAGGAGTTTGAGAGATAATAATCTGTATTAATGCCATTCACAACCCTCTCCCCACAGCTGGGTGCCAAGATGCTCAAAGCCTGGAAGCACAGAGAGACAGCTAATCTATGTAAACTCATTTCTGAAGTAAAAGACAGCTGATACAAAGTTGAAATTTCTTTCAATGAAGAGATTCTGTAGGAATGACTATTTAGGCTGAATATATAGGGAAGTTTTTCCTCATCCAGTGGGAACATTTTGCTCTGTGATGTTGAAGCCCCTGTGTCTAGCCTGCTGGCTTAGCTGTGTTTCCCACAGCACTCTTGGATGCAAGGTGGCCTAGAAGGACATCCAGCAGTGATCAGCTGCAGGGCTTGGAGCAGGGTTCCCAGATCTGCCCACCCACTGGGACACCTGTGGGCATAAGGAGTGCTCCAGTTACAGACAGGGAAATGCTGGGAGCACAGGAGATGAACTGACAAGATTTTAGACAAAGTTTGTAAAAGAACTAATTTTTCATCCAAAGTTTGCCTGACCAGCCTAATATCACACAGTATTTTGATTACCATATTTTTCAGAATAAGACCCTTTCATTGCATGTTTTCAATTACTTCAGAGAGTGGCAGTATCACCATGACACCGAGCTTCTGTCTCATCTTTTTTGCAATGGAAACATCAACTTGTCTGTAATTAATGAAAGGGTTGTGATCAAGAATGTTTTTCATGTGCCTGAATTGATGTATTGTCCTCTGCAAGACGAGGGTATAGAGCTGATGAATGAAAGATGCTGGTTGTTTTGCTGTTTCTTTGGGATTTTTTTGGTTTCTTCGGGGTTTTTTTTAGGGAGAAGAATGTGAGAAGAGGGATAAAAGCAGAATAATTTTGGGACCTAGGGAGGTCATGGGTTCACAGTCAGACAAGGTTGCCCAGGGCTTATTAAGAAAAGTTTTGAAAATCTCCAAGAATGCATATTCAATGGCCTTTCTTAAACAACCTACTGTTTTTCCCTTGCTGCAGTTGGTATTTGTTTCCTTTTGCAACAGGACTGTGTGTCTCCAGCACTATTTTCTCTGTAACCACTTGGCAGGTAGTTGAAGGCAACAACAATTCTCCTACCTCTAACCTTTTCCTCTTTGGATTGACCAAAACCCATTCTGTCAGTTGCTTTTCACACACCTGGTACTCCAGCCCTCTCATTTTGGCTGCCCTCCACTGGCCTTGCTCCAGTTCCTCAGCGTCTTTTTGTCTTTCTCATACTGCAGGGCCTAAAGCTGGAGGCGTAATTCCAAATGTGGTCTAACAACTGCTAAATATAGGAAAACAAATGCTCCCCTTGGTCTGCTGGCAAGAGTATACCCCTGCTAATGCAGCCAAGTACGCAACTGCTCTTCCTCACTGCAGAGGTAAACTGCTGGATTTGGTTCATCAACACCCCTAGTTCCTTGTCTTCTTTCTCTCCCACCAGAGCCAAGCCTTTACTGTTACATGCTCCTCTTTCATCCCAGATGCAGGATTTTGTATGTGTCGTTGACTTGGGAAATGGTGCCTGCAGAAGTGTATTCTTCCTGATGCTTTAAACCCTGGGTTGTAGTCATTGACACATTACTTGAGTAATACAATCCAAATACTACTGTAGTCCTTGAGTACTTATAGCTGTTTTTTCAGCCACAAAATATGGCAGGGAAAAACAACAAAAAAATAATTTAGCTTTCTGAAGTGAATGTTGTCCCTGTAAGAACTAAACTGTATCCCTTTGGATAATATTTTTTTAGTGAGGTTTTCATTTTTGCACCCAAAAGCTATAAATATTAAATGCACATCCACATTTATTGCAAATGTTACTGTGCGTGTATTTGGACAGCTATTTATTTATCTATGCTTGAATGAGATATAAATTACCTTATTTGCCTAAGTAAGCACCACTAAAATTCCTGCCACTCATTCAGGCACTGAATCCTAGTGAAGGCTTCCAAGACGTGGTCAGCAGCTTCTGGGCTTAGTTCCCTCTGCGGACTCAGCATTCAAAGAAACAGGATGAAGACTCTTTGCCAGATAAGGGAAGGAAAAGCGTTTTGTTATTAGTATGCAGAGATGAGGAATTGTGTGACTCAGTTGGTATAAAAACACAATCTGAATAGGCCTGGGTGAGACCTGGCAGGTGAATCCACCAAACCAGCCTTTGAGAATGTCCCTACAAACCTGATTGGTGGCACAGCCAGATGAAGAAAAAATAAAATGGCTGTGGTGATTTTCCTTTCCACCTTTCCTGGACACCTTTCCAGCACCCCGTAAAGGACCAAAAGGCTGCAGCGCATAAGTCCTTTTACAAATAATTTTCTTTTATTATTCTTGGTTAGTGCCAACCTTATCTTGCATTTAAGACAGTAGGTGTGATGAAGTCTCAGCAGGACTGAGATCAGTAGGCATTTTCACTATGCATTTTCACTCCAAGGATGGAATTAACACTTTGACACAAGCATTTTAAGACTGACTTGTTTTTCAAGATAGCCATCTGGTCTCTTTTATGCTACTGTTGAGGACACAGGTACCTAATGTTGAGGGTATTCCAGCAGGCTCAGTCTCTGTCTTGGAGACCTACTCTGCTTGTTTCAGTTTTCCACTCTGGAGACAAATTCTACAACTACATAGAGACCTATAAAAGCTCCTCAATAACACTTAACAAAATTTTGTGCACTTTTGTATTAAAATATATATTCACAAGTAAGATGCTACTTTTTTTAATAGACTGATTTTTTAAACAGGTACAAAATGTGATTTTTTTAAACCACAATGAAAACACAGTTGTTCAATAGGGAGGCAACTGAAGGTCTATACCTAATCCGTTTTACTGCTTCATCCCATTGCTCAATTTAAGTCTACCACAAAGATCAGAAAAAGAGCTGTTAAGATAGGATGGGATGGGAGTTTGTGTATTGGAATTTCCCTGGTCCTGAACTTGTTCTGAATCTCATGAGATCGTTCTACTGCCTAGTGGAAAGGATTAATACTGGGTACACAAAATTGTTTACAATGGCAAAAATTTTTTCTGTAGAGTTGAAATATCAATTTGGGATGCACACATGGAACTGATAAAAAGCCTAATATTTTTTGACCTCCTTCTGTATTTGTCATTGTTCACACAGTTGTTTTATTATACAAATGCTTTGCTATGGAGTTGGAAAGCCCTTGTTTGATTCTTTTTCTTGTATAAGTTCATAGTAAATCTTTTGATAGTGCAGATCTAAGGCAATTACAACAGGAACCAGTCCAGACCTTTCTCCCAAGAGTTGACAGAACTTTTAGAAATTAATTCTGTAAGGACTTCTCAAAAAAAAAAAAATTTGTAGTATGATCTCAGAAATGTAGACTGCAGAACTTCCATGCTAGACCTATCTCTTGGTCATCAGATGAAATTTTACAGAGAAACAAAAATGTCAAAGCCCTGGGAACACAACAGGTTTGTACTTTTTTTCAGGGACTATTTTCCGCTCTTGTGATGCAACTGTGGTGAGTGTTAGTGGATCAGAAAAAGAAGAGTCAAAAATTATAAGTATGGGATGTGATTCTCTATCTCAAGCAATAAATAAAAACTTCTTTAGGCACTGGAGAACTCCAGTGACTTACTGTATCTGGAAAGATCTGATAAGCTTTAAAGTAATTATGCAACAGCCACAGTGATCTGTGTAGTGCAGAGCAAAATATGTAGCCATTTATCATAGACTAGAATCATGAAGCTTTCGAAGTACTGAATGTTTGAAACAACTAGTGAGCAAAGCCATCAGGTAAACCTGCCTACTTTATTTGGTCTGGGCACAGCAGACAGTGATTTGAAATAATTGCCTTTTGTATTTTATGTTTCTGGGACCAAAAATCTCATGAGATAACAGAACTGTGGGAAATCAAAAGCAGAAAATGTTTGCATATTTCAAACACCTTCCCCCTATCCTTCCCTTTGACTGAGTTGACTTGCCCAGCTCTGAGCCATCACAGTGCTGCTCAAGGTGTGTTGGACCTGGCCAGGCTGGCAGGGTGTGATGCTGGTGGATAAGAGTGCAAAGTGCCTGCTTGATTAGGGGCTGGCCCAGTGCTGGGGCAGGTCCATGATGTATGCACCGATTCAGGGCACAGGATTCCCAGATGGGAGCGCAGCAGTGAAGCGCTGCTCCACGGATGGGATAAGTGCTCTCATTATTCACACTCTGGACAGAATAAGTGCCTCCATTACTCACATGTGGGTCCACTGTATATTGAGTAAAATATGTATCTTTATTGTTTACTCAGTCACAGTGCAGCATTTTATCAAGTTCACTGTTAGTGAATTTAATATGGGAGCACGCAGCTTTTTTAACCTTTTTTAATTTGCTCCTACCATGCTCATAGGTGGTCTCAGGATTAAAATCAGAGTGACCCATTATGTCACCAAAGAAAATGCTGTGCCAGTAAAGAATTTATGTCCTTCAGTGGGAATTGTGTTCAGATATCAGGTGGAACTGCTCTTGATCGTAACAAAATTGAAATGCTAATTGAACAGACATTGTTTGAATTTAAAATAGAGTACAAAAACAAGATAAAAATATTTTGAAATATTTTGATAGATAAAGGATATTCATTTTCCTAAACAATATTACCTCATAGATGGTATAAAGCCATCTATTTGATTGTTATAGAGTACTAATGAAAGTTTTTCCTGTAGCCTATCTATATCACTTTTACTTTGATATACTTTGAAAGACGGCAATCTGTATTTCAGCTTTGAAATACATATGTAACTCAAACTTTGGGAGTTCTTGGGAAGAAGGAGAGAGTAAGGGAAAAGTCTCTTTGTGCCTGTTTACATCAGGTTTAATGCCAGTGAAGACACCAAGGACTGACACTCACAAGCATTGCTTGCTTAGACATGGCCCTCAAAAAATTGCAAATTAACACTCACAAAACCAGAAGGAATGAAAATTAAGAAGACCAGGAGATCAGTAAAGCAACTAAAGGCTTGATTTTCTGCAGAATAGTACCACAAATCAAAATGCTGTTCACAGACAGCTTACCCAACAATGAGATGTTAACTCAACTGCAAGAGCTGGCACATATAAAAAGTACTATCAAATTGTTGGTGACAGGGATATATGTCTTCCTTTCCTTAAATTTAACCCAGTGTTTCTAGAAGCCCTTTTTGACAGCATTTCAAAATTAACTCAAGCTAAAACGCCCCTTGAAGAATTACTCCATGATATAACTCTATCCATTTTGGCACAACCAAATCCTGCTCATCACTGTTACCCAGATCACAGGCAAAAATGGGACAGACTGGGTTTTTTTAATTTTTTTTTCCTTTTATTGAAAATGGAACAGGAAATGACTGATGTATCTGCTAGAATGATGGAGTGGCAGCAGCTTAAACAACTTCTCTTCCGCTATAAACATCTTAATTCTGACTGGTCATGTGAAGAGATATATGTAGGTTTTTTTCAATTCTAGTTTCAGTCAGTGGAAGAATTTGTAGCTGGGTGTGATGTGAAACACCTTCAGATTTAGTGCAGTCATTTACCCAGACTGAATATGCAGACTGTCCAAAGGGAAATGAGGATGCTTAAAGTTCAGAGGATTTATTTTGGAGCTAACAAACAGCTATTTAGACCGGTTCACTTAAGGGAAAAAGCAGAAAAGTTGAGATCTGAGCCTCTGGTGGTCTGTGCAGCCTGAATCCCCATCTTGCTGTGTGGCCTGTCTTGAGCTGTTTAGACAGACCCTGCCTGTACTCATTATCTTTCTCTGCAGTCCTGTAAAACACTCTGATACCTTTATATTGGAAAGAGGCTGTGTGAGAGTGCTTTCTTATTATATGAATCCAAATTTGTTATTAATGTAGTATTTGTTTCATATGGCCCTGGATTTTTAAATTTTTAAGTCCCCTAGACCAGGCCCAGATTTATTGGAAAGTCTAACAGACCATGTGAGAATGTTCCCATTCACTGCATTTCTATTTAATAAGTCAACTTCATTGCTTTTCTTGTTATTTATGCACAATATCAGGCACAAATGCACAAATCACTGTAGATTAGGTGCAATACTTAATGGAGAGGCAGAGGAATTGCCAACAGATCTAAAAAATAACCTTTTCTGCCTTCCCTTCTGCAAGCTGCTTCAGGGTTACACCTGGTGCCATTCCTGTCAGCTAACAATCCTGGGTAATCTTGCTGCTGGTCCTTCTGCTGATTAGTATTGATTATTCCTCTCTCCTGGAAATGAAGAGAAGTCTGCATTTCTTTATTGAACTCACAAGACCAGATGCTGAGAATGCAAACATCTTCTGCTAGCCCTGCAGTAATAATAAACATTCAACAGACCTGTTTCAACCCATTTAAAAAGAGGACCAGGTAACTGCCCATGGCCTATTTAAAGCAGTGCTTGAACTGGGGACAAATTGGAAGTTGCTGTCTGTGGAATGTAGGCAGAACTGGTGTTCATCTGGGGAAGTGCTGCAGCTCTACTCAGGAATAGAAAGCTGACACTCAAAGGCATCTTGAGTGTGTCCAGCAATCTGTCATGCAGTTTGTCCTAACAACTTACGTAAATTAGCAACTGACCTGACCAAAATATCTCCTTCGGTGATATTTTGGGTTGCTGTGAGTATACAGGATGAATTTTGCTTTCCACCTGTTCTTAACTGTGTCCTGCAGAGACAGATACAAAATGGAGAATCCCATCTCCCATGTAAAACAGAGCATATATTTTCCAACGTTTTGTTCTCTGGAAGGAAAGGAAACTAAGAATTACTGATGAGCAAAGTGTCGGTTAACTGAAAATGCTGGTTATATTTCAACAGTAAAACAATTATACCGAAAGCTATCAAATTTAGGTATTGAATTCACCCTCTTTTACAGCTGGAGGCTTATAAATTTCTTCTACTGGGAAACATTAATCACGGCTGATGTTTCTCAGCAACATTGAGACAGGGCAATAAATGCTAAGGAAGAGAAACATGAAGCCTTAAACTTGAGCTGGCTCAAGTCACGTGTTTTGTATTGGTTTTTAAAGAGTCAGGTTACCTTAATTTACAAACTTGTACCTTGCATCTTAATTTCACCTTAGAAACAGCAGAGATGGATGTCTCTGTTTATGCTGTAGGTATTGACAAATTTCTTACCCTCTTTTGTCATTTCAGCAGTTAATTGGAGCCATCTCCTCTTCATGCCTTTTTCTAAGCATGGGCTCAAAAGTTGGCCCTCCTTGTGTTGTCTTTATTGTTAACTGTATTGGCAGGGACCTCACTGCCTCTTTTCGCAGATTATCACTAAAGATATTAAACAGTGCCATGGCCTAGCTGACAAGGTGGTGTTTGGTCACGGGTTGGGCTTGATGATCTCAAAGGTCTTTCCCAACCTTGTTGATTCTGTGACTGTAATAATAATGGCAAGCACTTAAAATCCTCTGGTTGTGAATCAAGTAAGGGTTTCAAAGAATGACACATTCCATTTTGTTTGCCTGTTTATTGCATTAACCCCTGAGGCTGCAGCTACTAGATATTACTGATGCCTGAGGCACTGGGACACTAACAGAGAGATGTAAAAATGTCAGTATTTCTGGCTTTCACTTGTGAACTTTCAATTCGGGATTTATTGCTGTATTAAAAATGTATGTGTTTATGATGACCATTAATACCATTAAAAGTAAGTAAAAAACAACTATCCCTAAATTTTGTTAAGTTTCACATAGCCCAGATGGACACTTTGAGTAAAATACTGTAAAAAAAGTCTCCTGGTTAAAGCCATACTTTTTTTGTTTTACCAAAGAAATAATGAATTCAGAAAGTTACTGCAAACTTCAGTAATTTTTGGGGAGGGGAGAAGTAATTTGTATTTTTAACACAGTAATTCCTTAAACCTCCTTCTAACAGCCCTACTCTTTGTGTTAAGGCATGCTTTGTGAAACGGTCTGGGTCGTGGCACTAAACTTTCCATGTGACTTTTTATAACTAGTTCCTCAAGCCTTCCCTCTTCATCTGCTTCCTACAAACCAAAAAGGTTTAATTCTTCTCAGCTTCCATTTCATTCTTCATTTTTCAAAGATGCAAAGCTCCCCATCAGAGTATTGTCTAACTGACAGTTCCTCCCAGTGCATATCTGCTTGATGAGGGAGAGGGGTTAAGCACCAAGTTAATGTGATGACATACAAGCAAAAAATAACTGGCGTAAGTGTGGGTTATTAAAAATCTGTTGACCTGCAAGGTGTTTTCAGAGTTGCAGTTCTTCTTGATGACAGGTAGTAATGGTTCCAGCTACCTGGAGACTGGCATGTTGTTAAATTAATAGCCCACACCAATTAGATTTTTCCTTAAGACAATGTGGGCGATAAGAGATTATTAAAAATAAGTGTGGCTGACAAACAAATCTGCACCAAAAACTGTTTATGTGAAGGGACAGGTCATTTTGTCAGATGTGCTGAGCAGCCCATTTCTTCTGTCAACAGCTTTATGAATGCTGTGACTTGGGTTCTCTCTTTTATTCTGCCTGAGTCCCTGCTCAGAGACTATAATTCTGTTGTTATGCCCATCTGAGAATTATTTTAAATTAAATGGATCTTAGGGCATTCAGTTTGGTATTTTCCATAGGTTCTACATGACCTCAGTGAAACTTTGAGGGATGATTAACATGACTTCAGACACCTGAATGAAGTGCTTTAGTGCCAGTTCATTTACCAGGGCTTGTCCAACAGTCAAATGTCTTGCCCTGGCATTAATTTAGAAAGTATTTAATGAGGAGGTCTAAATGGAAGGTGAATTGGTGCACTAAGTTTTCTCACTTTATGTTGTAATATCCAACTAAAAATGTATTTAGAGTACAGTATGCATCTCTCCTTCAGACAAGGCTCAGTAGAAATTGAATATTGTGGAGGTGCTATTATTCCATGTACCCATGTACTCCTCCACAGCTCTGAGGTCCCTTATCATGTTACAGTTTATTGCATCTTGCTTTTGTTTTATCTCAGCTACATAAATCCCGCTTTTTGAATTCCAAGACAAACCTTTTATTTCCAGTTTATCCTTTAAGTACATAAGAATGGCTGCATAAAATGTGAGAGCAATACAGCCCCTAACATTTTCGTCCCTTTAGGGTCAACTGATATGATTTACTGCTTTTACTAGGGAAAGACCTCATTTTTCTCACTTTCTAGGATTTGTTTGGGATGGATTTTCCTGTGTTGCTTATTCACAAAAAGGCAAATGACTGTGGCCTATCTTTTTGATAGTCCTGAGTAATCGAAATATTACACAGCTAAATAATAGCACTTCATCAAGTCATAGTGAAAAATTTGGGTAGCCAGCTATCCCTCTTCAATTCCTATCTTCTCCTTTCACCCCAGTTCCTTCAAGCTGCCTCTGCTGCCATCTCCTGCTCAGAACATGACCAGGGACAAGCATCTTGGCAGGCTGCAACAGGATCAGCCTCCATCCATCTGAAAACCTGGAGGTACTGCATGTTTAACACTTAATTGTGTCAGGACCCTCCTCAAGATTGCACCTGCCTCCAACCTGGAACTGACAGAAGTTGTCTAATTACATCATAGAAAGGCCACTCAAATGTAAAAGCTATGGAGAAAGTGGAGAGATGGGAAGACAAAAATTTTTGGTATAACCACTCCCCTGTCTTTTCAAATTATGCTTTGACTTTCATGAGCCAGAAAACCAGCATGTTTGGCCAAAAATCTCAGATTCAAAGGTCAAGCAATAAAGATACATTCTCTATTAGTCTAAGAAACCATAAATTATTTAAGCTGGGGATCCTTCTGCAATACTTAGGTTTTGTCTGCTGAAAAAAACATCTTTCTGTATCTTTTGCTATGAAACTGGTTTCATAATTTTTTGTGTGTATTTAGAAGACATGTTGAGCTGAAAGGAATTATATCAAAATTAGGTTTATATAGTTAGAATAAGATAAAGCTTCAAGTTGTTTTTTTAAGGTATGCAACACCTATTATGTGAAAATAAAACACAGTGCAGTTCAAAGACAAACTGATGTACCCATGAAAAAAAAAGAAGTGTGTTCAAATGATTTTTTTCTTGGGGACCCAGCAAGCTAATTCCACCTTCCTTCCTTTTTCTCTTCCCCTCTCTCTCTTCCACTTTCTTTTTCTCTTTCTCTCTTGCTTTTTCTTCTCTCTGTGCTCTTTTGTCTTTCTCTCTTTTGAAAAAGACCTCTTCAGACTGAACAATTCCTAGCTTGAAAAATGCTCATGAAAATTGACCAGTTATAAAAACTGATAAATTTTGCTTTTGTGAATTATATTTTCAAAATTAAATTTGAATTTTTTTGGCAGTTGACTTTTAAAAATGAGATATTTACTCTATAATTGTGCAGCAGACATTTTATTGCAGTTTATATGGTTATATTGAAATTACATGAACCGGGGCACCTAAGGGAATGTTTATATTTCAGAAAAAATATGGGCTGGATTGAAATGCAGCATGAATCATAAGAGAAGTTTAGAAGCACAAGAAGATGAATGTGTCCCTAGTGATTCAACAGAGAACATCTGGTAGGTGAGATGCCTTATAAATAAATACCTGAAAGGACCTTGGTCTTAAAAAATATCAGTAAAGCACAAAAATGTACTCTAAAAACCTGAGAAATGTATATTATTAGTTTCATTTAGGAAGGTTAGAATATACTGTATATTTGTCTGATCACACTGGGAGATTCATGGAATGGCCACAACAGCTAACTGGGATGAAGTCAGTTCAGAAACTCCAGGTCAGGCCCATGGAGGGGTAGTGGTGCAAAGCAGTTTATGGCACTCATCGAAACATCAGGCACATGGCAGCCACACTGATAACTGGAATCCCTCTCTGGGAGTCTCCTCTCAGGTGATAGTTTTAGGATGGGCATGCAAGCAGTAGAAGGCAAAGAGCTGTGGCAAAAGTATGGTGGAGATCTTTCTGAAAGTGGGGTGGACACCTTCCATTCTCACCTGGCTCCACCTGGTTTCTGGCCTCAATTCTTTGGTTCTGCCACCTGCAGTTTCCAGATGGCATGTGGAAGCACATGCTGAAGGAGGGCACTCACTTAGCTCCCAAGATCATTTTCAAGACTTTCTATTTGAAGAAATATCAGCTATTGAGCTAGCAGATTTTGACAGTATGCAAGACTGGAAACCAGCTACAAACAGATAACTCAAAAACAAATACAGACTTTGCTATAAAACATCTTATTTACTTAGTTGGGTGTTATTTTCTATATCTGTCACTGTACAGAAAGAAAGATTCACAAGGTCTAGAAAGAGATTAGTTTGGCACTTGACTGATGGAAAAAGACTTGGGTTCTGATACTGTCTTCAGGGATTTATTAATGTTTATTTTGCAATAAACAACTGTTGAATAAAATGCACAAACATTTTATTGAACAGAAATAAAATCCAGAGTCAGTGTATATTCTAGGAAGATGTGCCTGGAGCTGCTTTCTAGCACAAAGGCCAAATGGCACAAAAATTACCAATATTCTGTCTACTAAACATTTTTATCCTCCAAAACTGTCTTGTGGGGTTTGCTCCTGGCATGCATTAACTCCCAGACAATGTCCAGGATCTGTTTGGAGGAGGGTAAATTGTACAGTGCCAAAAACAGCCTAGAGTGTTCTCTGACAGCTCAACAGTGTGGATACTCCAGATCTGGTGCCCAGGAACGGGTTCTGTCTGTGGTACAGGTTACTTTACTGGCACAGGCAGAAGTGAACACTTCACCCTCCCAGGTGGGTTTCAGTGGGACAAGAATGCTATAATCTGGATTTTTTTCCCTTATTTTCATCACACAAAGAGAAAATTCCCCTTCACACACCCACCACGACAGTCTCCAGCCAAGTGTACTGTCTTGAACGAGCCTTGGGTATTTGAAACCTGTTGAGATGAGGAAGCTGCTCTTCTGCTAGAGCCACCATCTCCTCTTCTGGCTGGTTTTACTTTTACATCTTTTTTTTATACAGATCAATCTTGTCTTGATAATGATACAGCGAAAACCCATCTCTCTATTCTTATCTGAACTTCCTCAGCCCAATCTGTTTTTTATTGGGGATGCTGTGGCCCCACCTTCCTCTGCATCTCACTCTGAGTCCCACTGGGAGATGCATGCTGTCCTTTACTTCGTGCTTGATCTGGTCCTCATGTGAGCGGCTATGTGAGTTCATGCTGGGAATTGATTCAGACAAAACTTAAAGTTTTGGTTTAAGATTTAGGTTTTCAGTCGGATAATTTCCGAGAACTGGCTTGCTGCTAGTATTCATGTGATCTGAAGAAGTAGGAATAAATGCTTGCAGGTAGCTCTTAATTATAGAGACATAAGCTCAAGTGAAACTTTTGCAGAAGGCAGGCAGGAAGAACAACACCAAAGCAGGACTCCATGGGAGAAAGGAACTCAGGGTCTCTGTCCTCCAGGGCTAAGATTGCTGGGGCAAGCACTGAAGCAAAAGCTGGAGCACTTCAGGATTTTATATCAAAACCTCTCCTGTCTGCAGGATTTAAACACACTGGAGGTTATTAATGGATTTCAGTATGATACTTCAGGAAACAGGCATATAACTGTTGCCTACCGCCAACTTCAGGTGTCAGTCTTTTGTGAATTTGGGCCTAAATTCACAAGAAAGCCCAGTTCCCAAAATTCCAAATCCCTGAATTTTTCTGCAGCTCTCTTCAAGAAGCAACATCTTCCCAGACAAGCTGTTGCAAAATGTGTAGGATATTTTAGAGTAATTTATTTAAGAATTACTTTTCAGTATAAATAAAACACTCAATATTTTAGTTAACGTGAGGTCCCAATTATATATATATATATATATTTATTTTATTTTTGGTCCCAGAAGTACCTTATATTGTGCAGTTGGATTTAAGCTCTGTGTTCAGTGATTAGGAAAAAAAGACATGGTTGTTTTTTGTGGCTTACTTAGCTGATTATGTAAGCAGCATTTTTTTCAATGTGAAAAGCTACAAGATAAATGAAGCATATAATATTTTCAGATTTAAGAAGTTGTAGCTTATATTTGGAGTTCTATATTCTTAGTCTTACTAGGCCCCTTGTTTATCTCTGTAGCATGTTCAGGTCTAGTAATCAGAAGTAATGTAGTAAATCTTTTTGCCTACAGAGTCTGAGAGACTTTTGTTTATTGACAAAAATGGAATAAAAAATACCCCATTTTTTTTGATCCTTATCAAAATAAGCTGTATCCATGTTAATTCACAATGTTATTCCATAAGCATTTTTTTAAAGCAGTAAGGAAGGGAACACACACACACAAGTATTCAGCACAAAAATACTGTGGGTACACTTTTCTGTAAACATTAATCCTCTAATCATGAAATGCTCCTTCATGTGAATCCAAAAGAACTATGTCTGGGCAGATACTACCATTTTCTTTTCCATGAATAGTTGAGTTTTTTCAACAAATTCATTCTGGCTGTATTAATGGCTTCTCTGTATTTTCTTTGTGTCAAAATTCAGACAAATACTCTTATTGTCCAGAAAGTTGGCAGAAACACTGAATATTGGAGAAAAAATTTCATGTGACCTGTAATTCCAATCAAAATGAGTACTGCCACTCAACAGGGCCAATCCAAAGCCTATTTTAAGTCAGTGGGAGATTTTCCATCAACTTCAATAGGATTTGGATGGAGTCCATGCTGTATACTGGCAACAAACAGCTCATTCACAAACTACAGACCACTTCTTGTTTGCTGAAATTTTGGAACGAATAATTTTGAATAATGAAGAAAAAGTCCACAAAATTGTAAGCAGCTCACGGGCAATTTGTACACCCTGAAAACAGTTGCTGTGCATTAGTAAGCTTACTTTGACACAACAAAAGTACAGCAGCGAGCTGCCTGGTGGTTGATGTCTAAATTCTGTAAGCATCTGTCAGGTATGTCAGATAGGAAAGATTGAGTTTTAAGTTTGGGTTTACCTATTATTCAGCACTACCTTACATATATTTGTATATATTTTTCAACTAAAGCTTCAGAATAAGCTTGAGAAATAATTGGTGTCTCCTGCAACTAGCAACTATCTACCATTAGCCTTTCCTAGCACCAGCAGCACAAGCACAGCTCACTGAAATGTTTCTGGTCTTCTGCATCCTTGTTCTGCTTCTGTTCAGTTAAACTACTCCCACTCTTCTCAGTCTTGTAAGCAAGTAGTTTAGTCATTATGAAATTCCTGCAGGCAGGCTGAAGCTAGTTGTGTCAGAGAATCCTAGCACGACTGGCTGGAAGAAACCTCTTTGGTCTTCTGACCAAACTGTCTGCTCAAAACAAGACTAGCTTATTCCAGTTTGTTGAGACTATTGTCCAGTTTAGTCCTGAATATCTCTAAAGCTGGAGATTTCACAATCTCCCCTAGCTTGTTGGGAACTCTGTTCTCACCATGGTGTTTAAATTTTCTTTCTTCGATACTGAATCACAATTTTCATTGCTGCATCTTCCACCAGAGGCTTTTTGTCCTACCATGGTGTATGTAGGAGAGTCTGGCTGTATTTTTTTTCTACTGTCACTGAAGACCTGCAAGACCTTAGACTTCTCTCTTTAAGACTGTCCCTATATGTTGTACTCTGCAGGTGCTTAACTATCTGATGGCCTTCCGCTATATCAGGAGCTTGTAACTGGATGCCACATTCCAAAAGCAGTCTCTCAAGTGCTGAACCGAGAAAAATAATCTGTTGGCAGTGCTTACGCTGTTCTTGAAACTCATGAGGTTCCTGTCAGGCTGTCAAGATCCCTCATATCTCTCCACCTAAAATAAGGCATCAAAATGCAGCCAAGTAAAGCAAATGGTATATTTTCTGCCGATGAAGACCATATGGGATCCATTTATTGCTGGTTACATGGATAGACTCTGCCAGAAAATGATACCTGCTTTCTGTCTAGCTTTTTGTTGTTGATTGCCAGGTCACCAGGTCTTTACCAGTAAAAATTAGGCAATAATATGGCAATGAAGTCCTCTAATGTCTAAAGCAGCTTAGCAGATCCTGATGTGTCTACTGATACAATGTGCCAAGAGTAATTATATCTCCAAATAACTTGTTACCTTGAAGAGCAGCTCAGATGTCTTTGACTGAGTCTGGCCTCTTAGGTATTTTTTGTGCATTTCCCATTTAAAGATTGTCTAGCTTGGTTTGCCAGGCCCCAGTCATTACAGCAAGTAGAACTTATCAACTTTGTTCGTATATGTGTGCAAGAAATACTGCAGTTTCAGCTTTCCTAACTGTAATAACACTGAGAAGATTTAGAGCCCTGCCCTGCCTTGCCTCCTTAATACTCTTTCCTGGGCTGATCTCTTTTTGGGCCAGAGAGGAATGTATATATTGAGTAAAACAATAAATTCAAAAGGTTCCCTTAAACAAGGAGGTGCATGGAGGAAGGGAGATCCATTAAGGATTTTGCAAATCATCAGATCTGTAGATGTGATGGCTATACCTTTATTTCAGGCTAATTTTGGGAGCTGAATGAATTTTATGTAATTACTTTTGCTGTCATTAATTAGAAAAAAAGCTTATGAAATTATTTAAATAGCCTAGACATTCCATGAGCTGCTTACAACACAAAGCTTTGTCTGTCAAAGCCGAAAGTAAAATTTCTTGAAAACAAAAGCAAAAGGTAATATTTTCTTCTGAGCTGACTGTTGTTCTCCACAATATCCAAAGTGCTGTGCTTTGAAAGGTTTCAGCCTCCCCTAAATCTAGACTTTTGCCTAATGCCTGTATTGTGCAGAAAATAAGATGGTGGAGGTTCTCTTGTGTGGAAAAGTGTAATTTGAGGTACTCTTGAGGTGAAAAATCTGGGTTCACACTCATATCTCTATTGTTTACATCAGAATTATTTAAAATAAAAGAGATTTGCTTGCTTAAGGTAGACATAACTGTTACTTAGGGATGACAGCTGTTTAATTTGCTCACACTCATGAAAATGGAAAAAAAATGAGGGCTATGATTCACAGAGAATGGCACTTTGTATATTTCTAGCTACTGTCTCAACCTTCTTGCTTTCTACTTATTTTTTTGACTACTGGTTTTCTTAAAAATCTAGTGCCTCTGTTCAAAGCCAGTGAATATTAGACAATGTAATTTTGGGAGGTAGATTTCTTTTTTGTTTCCTTTGAATGTAAAAGTATTTTGTTTTTAAAGTCATGTGCTGGATGCTAATTTCATGTTCTTTTCTGTGGAATGTCTCTGTCACAGTTTATGAGGTTTCTGCTGTATTTCAATATTTCCTCACTGTTCAGATTATTAAGTCCCATTTGTCTAGTACTGATGTCCTTAAAAGCTTTTCACTTCTGTTAGCCAGGCTTTAAAGACACCTTTGTGTATAAATATCATCATTGCTATTTTCAGCAGGATCTAGGTTATGAATTTTGATGAGATGTCCATACATACATATTGGTTAATTGCATGCATCTGATTTGAAATGTCTGTGGTTTCTTTTAAAGAGAAATTTTGTTCTCTCTTTAGGCATGTGCATACTATATTTATTGTTTATCTCTACACAAAGATATTTGTCCAAAACCTGGCTATTTAACACATAATTCTACTGAATTTAACTAAGTCATACTTCCCATGATCTCCTCCATACCACAGCCAACAAAATAGTGCACAAGAATTATTGTTGTTGATAGGTTTATTTTCTGATTTCCTAATAGACCTCAAACCTATGTTTCACACTTTCTTTGGGGTTGGCCTAGGGAATCATGACTAAACAGACATGAGCACACTTGGGATGATCAGTGACAGATGTCTCACTTTCTGATTCATCTGTGCACAATTCATTGCCCTCTGTTGGATGTGGCTTGGCATTTTCTATGGCAAATTCTGAACAACCTGTGCTGATGTCTCAAACACATGAATAGCAACCCCCAGTGAAGAGCAACAGGTCCCAGTGAGGCAGTTTGAAGAGCTTAAGTGCCTAGGCAGCACCCTCTCAAGGTGAAATGAATTACCTTCAAAAACAACTCACAGTACTGAAAAGGATTTCATTCCTCATGGTGATGCTATATAGAACTGTGTTGCATGACTCCCTTCTGGGAAAGAGGCATGGTCTTGTTCAAGATGGAAAAAACCCCACCAGTGTTTCCCCATGTTGCTTTTGTAAGAGCCTACATTCAAAGAGTTTAAGCACAAGAGCTCTGGGGACAAAAGAATTGTGTTTGCTGACATTTTTTCTTACTTGGGTTATTTTTTCCACATTAATTTTGTAAAAGTCAGTCCTACATCCTACCTAAATGCCCACCCATTCTGAGGCTAGTACTTTGCCCTTGTGTCCATCTGGAAAGTATGACTTATATAATGGAAAGATTACTGATTTTCTTCACTGTTTTGTATATTTTTTTATATCTTCAAGTGTTAAGAATATGAATCTAACTTCTCCACTGTATGGTGCTTATGGTTTAGCTCTCCAGCTTGGTGTCTGTCATCATATAATCGGGGATTATCAGGCAATAAAATGGCATTTGATCCTAGATCATCAAAATAGAAGGCCTGCATGCCAAATCTCTTCTCAGTCCTTGCCCCATCATTCAGAGAGCTTTTCTGCGCCATTGCCAACTTGTCTTTTAACATAATGAGATGTGATTGAAGAGAATTATTATTCCCTTCCTCTTCTCTTCTGCCACACTGTCAAGTACTACCAGTGAAGGAGTGAATGTCATGAGATGCTAACTACCTAAGTTAAATTGAGGCCTTTAAACAATAATAAGTCTATTACATGCAATATTAGATCACTTCCTGTTACTCTAGGCAACAGCCTTTCCAGAAAAAAAACCCCAAAACATTTTTATTTCCAGCATTAAGAATTCCTCACAACATTTTCATTTAGTCTCATGGTATTACAAATACAGCACTAGACTGACAGATGAGCCTATGAAATAGCAACTGGCCACCTACCTTAGCTCATAAACCTCAAACTATGAGCATTAAAAATGCCATCACCTTGCTCTCTTGGCTTGAGCTGTGAAAATTGTAATTCTGTGGAAGCCAGAACAGTCATGTTGCATGATGTCATTTTGTAACAGAGGAGACTGTAGCAAGATAGTTCTGCCATTCTAGTGCAGAATTTGTATGTTAAATTAGTGCTCCATAATTAATAGAGTAGTACGGTCTGGATAACTGGGACCATAAGGGAATGTGGTACATTAGGAATGTAGACATGTCAAAGCTGTATTTCAGTCTGCTTAAAGAAGAAACAACAAAAATCTTAGGACATAGGAGGCCAGCTGAATTAGGGATTGAAGTAATTTGTTTACATTATAGTTATGTCTCTTCTAGAATAAAGGTGTGCTTTTACTGAGGCACAGGATTTGCTTCAGTAAAAGCAGCAGGAACAAATGCACTTTGTTCAGTGTAATTGTGGTACTGTTTTATCTCCTTTGCACTTTTCCATATTGTGACATCTGCCTTTTAGATATCTCTCCACAGCTCATACTTCAGCCTCCTACTGCAGTGACTATGAGAGATCTTGTCTGAGGAAATTTAGATATCTTTTGGAGATTATGGGAAATTATGGGAAATATTAGTATCCATATATTTTGTTTTAAGTCATCAAGAACTTGTAAAATTTTCCTTCCTGGAAGAAATTCATATTCTTTTTGTCCAAAGTGAATGCCTGCTTGGAGATGCTACTCTTACTTCTCCCACTTATACATAGTCTTTGCTGGAACTGCTGAAAAGAACTGCTGAATATTTGGGAAGGTAGAGTGAGAAAAATCACTGGCAAAATTAATCATGGCCAAATTATCACTTGTGCAGGTAAAATCTGACCAAACATAGTGTTAACTCAAAGAATATTTACTTCGTTGTACTGCTGTCATTTGTTTTGCCTGAGACTAGAGAACTATAGAGAAATAAGAATTCAGATATATTTTTCTTTTTTAATTATGCATACATGCAGAGCCCTGGTAGATTGCATCATTCTCTTATTCTTTTTCTCTGATATGTTCTTTTTAATATAAAAGAACTTCTCATCTTTTGTTGGCTAAGAACAGTTTTTTAACTCAGAGCTCATGGCAGTCCATGAAATGAGTAAGATCTGTCCATGGTCCTCACATGATGCTGTAAAACAACCAACTTGCTCTTGCAAAGAAGTCCCTGATTTTAAAGTTGATGAGCCTCTGCCCTCACCATAGGTCTGTGGTTGGCCAAGAACTGTTACTGAAGGAAAGAAAAGAATTCTTATTTTTGGGACAGATGTCAGAATGTAAGACATAAATATATAAAACCTAGGAGAATAAGCAGAGAAGAAAATATTAGTTTCACTGACAATCAAAAACAAAGAAAGACTTGTAGAAAAAGAGAGTATTTTAGATACAAGACACTAAATATGTGGAATATATGTATTTTAAGCAGTACTAAATTATGTATCCCTAAAAACTCAAGTCATTCTACATTCCTTTCTAGAAGATATGAACAGCACAACAAATAGGTGATGAGTAGATTTGACCATGACAATGATATCCCAGTCTCCAGATTTTTGGTTTACTCTTAAATAAAAACATCCAGTATTTTTCACTTCTGTTTTGTATTTCAGATATATGAAGAATAGACAGGAAATATAAGTAGTATATATAGGGCATACAAGGATGTATATTGTAGAATAATCAGGCGCTGCCATATATATTTCCCCTACCTACTCCCTTTTTTCTGAAAAACATTTCTAAAGTTGAAGTGAATTTCATATGTTCAACTGTTTCATAATTTGAAATTGTTCTGTTCCTTGGACCCCTGTCTGTGCTTCTCCACAGTCACGATTTGTCATTATTTTTCAATTAACAGTGCCCTGGAAAATTTACTTATGTAAATACCACTTTGAGCTACCTTGTCTTCTGGCTGGGCATGCTTGGATGATGACCACCTTAACCAAAAGTAACCCCTGTAAACTGGACATTTTTTTCAGACTCCGAAAGAGACAGGTGTGAAAATACTCAGAACCTATGAGGAAAGGAAAAAGGAAGTTCTACTTACAAGCATTATTCTTTAAGTTTTTGGTATCACTCTGCCCAAGCTACCAGTCCCAGAGGTGCAAATCCATCTTGTGACTGCTTATGCTATTTTGAGGTGTTTTTGAAAGCTGTCTCTGAAGTCTGTCATTTACTAACTCCACCAATTTGCCTTTTATGGTACAGCTGCTTGCTGAGCTCAATCCTGCACCAATAAGTGAGAACAAAGCTGCAGTTTGAGTCAGTCTATGCAAGAAGGAAGAAATTATATTGAGAATCTTATTGAATTGGATCTGAACAAAAAACTATTTATTGGCATTCCTAAGCCATCTGAAGGATTAATTAGTGAGAAAATGGTGCATAGAAATGATAAATGAGAGAAAGGCTTCATTTCAGCTTATAGGCAATAATACTTTTATTTCCACTTCTGAAAGACGCTTCTGTAAGGAATTAACCTTTGTATTGACATTTTCAATCCACAAATAGGTTTTAGGTTACACTTAAATGAGGCTTCCATTGCTGACTCTGGAATTTAACTAGTGAATGAGCAATTCAGCAGAAATTCGTAAATACGAATGTTACAAGTTCCTGGTATCATATTCTTGTTAGAAAAACCTCAGTATTTACAATTTCTCCAGAACATTTTTTCCATAATTGACCTTTAAAATCATGACAGGGGAACAAAGGATTGGCTGACATTTAAGGTGGAATAGGAGGATTTCCTCACATTTTATTACTAAGTTTGTTTTTCTTTTATTGCAGACTATGGGAAGAATAATTTGTGTCTGTTTTTAATCAGCTGGTATTGATGTGGAAAATTACTAAAGGTGCCACTTGACTGGAAGTGGAAACTTCCTTTTGAAAAAGAACCATAATAATTTATCATTTTAAGACAAGCATTCAGAAAATGATATCATAGCAGTTATCTACTCTTTTTTTCATAGCCTCAGAATTTCTCCATGTTTGTGTGTGCCTATAGAAGATGAAAGGAGAATTTGTGGCTCAGTTTTGTGCCTTCCAGTTGTATTTGCTCGTTTTCTTTTGGGAAATGATCAGTTCTAGAGGATGCCGGGATTTGGCGCGTTTGTTCAAAGACAATGCAATTAAAAAAAATGTAAGCAAAAACCATTGTGACAATTTTGGCAGCAAGTAGAAGCAATTAGTACTGGGTCTCGTATCACAGGTAAAACTACTACTTTGTGTAACAGCATTAATTATATTTACTATCAAAATCTCACATATAGGACTCTCAGTCATAAAAACAACTCATGAGTTATTTCCTTTTAATCCAGTTCTCAGTGTCTGGGCTGTCAGTGTACGTAAGCAGGAAACAAATCACCTAAACAGTCTGCATGGAATGAATTGAAGAACAAAAGCATGTAACAATAAAAATGGTAGTCTAAACATCTCAGCAAAAGAGCAAGATTTAAGAGTACAGTTAGTAGATGGTTGCTTAGACAAAAAGCAGTAAATTAGAGACTATAAATCACAGAACAGTTACAGGCTTTATAATAATGTCCTGTAACATAATTTGAGAGGCAATGGTTTACTATTATTACCTCTAATGACCAGATTCTGTATAAAGAAAAAAATCTGTAAAGCACACTATACCTATAAATGTAATGAAGCACATTCAGTCTACAAAAACACACCACAAATGTAAATGGCCATTTCATGTACAGTAAAAAGAGAAAAACAGAGAAGACATGAGACAGAAGAATGAATCTGAATCTGAAGTCTGGGAGAGTTTATTTTGTCTCTTCTTTGTGCCTGTCTCACAGATAACATACATTGCCACCTGGGCTTGGAGCTAACAGTAATTAGTACTCAGGAGCTCATTTATCCTTAGAGGTCATTTTCAGCCAAAATGATTCTATGATTCCTTCTTTCTGGAGCTTACCAGTTAGTTACCAGCTTTCATTCCTGAAAGTGTGCGTGTGTATGGTAATGTTTAATTGGTTTTTGGCCCTCAGAGGATTTTAGGTATTGCAGATCCTAGTTGCAGATTCCTCACCCTTTACCTCAACCTGTGCCAGCTAACATTCTTTTTCTCTAGAAGTTTCTGCTTTGTGGTGCCCAGAAATGGCTACAGCTTTGTCAGCAGGTTTGACACCACTTCCAAAAGTCAAGATTTTCTCTTCCCAAAGAATTTAATGTCTCCCTGGATCTGTGGCCAGGAAAAAGGGTCATACTACACCTTCCACTTGGGTTCAGTTCAGAGGCTATATAGCATATAAAGTATCTCTTTTTTTTTTTTTTTTTTCACTGAATACATGAAGCTCCCTGCATTGTTTTACGTGATAAATGTGGCACTGTTTACTGATGACTGAAATGCTCCTGTGTGTCAGCTGAGGTGTCTGAAAGGATGGAGCCACATGCTGAGGAGCAGGTAGGAAACCCTCTGTGCCTTGTGGATGCTGAGCAGTGCTGTACTCCCAGTTCTGCTCTGGGACCCGGCCATGTTGGCTGTGTAGACTCAATGGGTCTGTGCCTGGGAGAGGAAAAGAGGCTGCAACCTAACCCAGGAAACAAGTGAGTGTTGTTCACATCTGAGAAACCAGACTGGAAGTAGTGTGTAAAAAGATGGGGAGGAAAATATCTGCTTCCCTGGAGAAAAGCTTGGTCTCCAAGAAAAGCTTACAGGAAGCTACAACTCAGCAAACATGGGCAAACAGTTCCCTCAGTGAAGCCACTGACCCAGCAGCACCTTGCAAGGTTTTACCTGACAAACTGATGCACTTACCAGCATTAGTTTTCTGAGCAATGCTTCTTAGTATGTTTCAGTCAGTATTTCAAGACATGGCTACCGTCCTCTAGGAACATTCAGTCATGGTGATCTCTTACTGAGACAGGCTGGTGATCTCACTTGGTGACCACAGCTCATATAGCAGGACAGCTGCCCAAGCTAGGCTGCCTTAGCTTTAAATGGAATCATATGATATAAGGGAATAGTTGATGTAAAATACAGCTATGTGCCTTGTACTCTGCACTTAAGGCATTAGACAAACAGATGGTTTAAATACAGATGATGTGGTAATTCTGGATATATTTACCAGTGTGCTTTATTAAGAGAGAATCCATGTTTATACTCTGTGCATGTGATCCCCAGAATGGAAAAGTTGTATCCTCTTTATAAAAATCATGGGATCTCAGAAAAAATTATCAGAGACACCCTCCTGTCTAAAACCTCTTGCTCCTTTGTGCACACATCTTTCAAGATGCCAGTGCTGTTCAATGACATAAACACTTCTCTTTGTTCTAGAGCCTGTGACAGCACAAGATCTAATATTTTTTTTACTTTTGAAATGACAAAATCCCCCAACTTTCTTTCAGCTCTTTATGGTAAATTGTTCCCTAGGTGGCAAGGAGTTCACAATACATGACTGAATGTTTATTAGAAAATGGTGCATTATAAACATGTGCATTTCTGAGTGAGAGCAAACTAACATAAACACCAGCATCTTATCACAGCGTTATTGCAATGTATAAGAGGTTTTTATTTCTATTTTATTTTATTTTATTTTATTTTATTTTATTTTATTTTACTGACAGATAATACAGGGAGAATGAAAGACAGATGGCAACGTTTCAATTTAGTCAAAAGAAGGTCTCCATAACCATTTATTTAAATATTTCATTTGATGCAAGGAAATTATTAATTGTTCTTTAAGTAATGAGCTTTGACATTAATAGCTCCTTAAAATATGTCTTTGATTTTCAAAGAAACTATGTTCATGCTTTGGATTAACGTATAACAATAAAATAATTATGTGGAATCATGATTCAAACATTTCTGATCTTTTTATTTTTAACCTGATTTTAAAGTTTTCAGACTATATGACTTGTGCAAAGAGATAGCCAGATTTACAGGACTTTACACCAGGCTGACGCAGTTGGTTACCATTTAATCATTTAAATAAGACATTTGTTCTGCTGACTTTGAAGGCAGCTTGTAATGGTGCCTGCATAGTACCTGCCCCTGAAGTTGGTTTTGAATGACAGGAACTCAGCAGTTGTTTCTTTACCAGGATGAAGGTGGTTTTTGTGCTTCCCTGCCTTCAGCAACCTTCACTGTTCTCTGTAAGGAGGCTGTGTAAAGTGGGAATGGTGAGGAAAGAAGGAGGCAGTCCTGCTTTCACACACTCCCTTCTGCCCTGACTGTGCCATACCTTGGCACATATAGCAGCCCTTTCTCAGAGTATGACTCAACTGTATTTTTATTTTAAAATGCAGATGGGAAATTGCCTCATCAACCCAGGGGACAACGTCAGGCGTTGACAGCAGCAAGAAGTTATATCTTGGAGCAAGATTAGCTAGTTTTCTATGTGAGTTTTAACTTTCCTGGCCCAGGTCTCGACAAGAATAAACCTACAAACTTTTTTAAGCAACAGAGAGAAATCTGTAGATTTAAATGTAAATGTAACTTCATTCCAATTTGTCATCAGTATTTAAGGGAATGGGGAGCTCCGAGAGGTCAGTTTGCAGAAAGACCGTGAGAAGAAAATGGGCAACCTTGCTGGCCTAATCCCCTCCCCCTCACAAGGGAATTCTTACAGACTGTGACATCATGACTATATATACTAAACCTTGCTGGAGAGCATGTTGAGAGAACTTATTATTAGTTATTTGGTTTAGAAATGTTTGCATTACACAGAAAAAAACACATCCACTGTTGGGTTTTTTTGCCTTTTTTTGTTGTTTTTTTGTCTGTGTGTGAAGTTCCTCAAGTGCATTTTCATTTAAGCACAGTGCTTTAAGAGCATTCTCCATCTTAAAATTCATCCTGATGTTTGTGGTTTTTTTAAAAAGGAAACTACTCTGTGACAATGTGGGTGGCTGGGTATGTCATAATCCTGTCATGCACTTGGGTGCTCAGGCTGCAAAGAATCTCTTCATTTTCAAGTAGGCAGGAGAATTTCTTTACCTCTGTGAAAAGAAGGCTGCCTCCTTGGTGGAAGATGCCACCCAAGTAGGCTGTGAGGAAAAGGCCAGTAAGCCTCTCCTCTTAACTCAAACTTGCCTCTTGACGAACCATTTGATTTTGAGTTGTATCTTATTGTTGTGGTATTTCTGTCCCAGAGCATGGGATACTGTGCTGTTACTAAAAACACGTTAGCAGAACCCAGCATCTGATGGTACAGAGAAAACAGTAAGCAGAGCAGGCTATGGAAGCGCACTTTGAAAGTCAAAATATGCTGTGGAAAGTAGGTATATTTGAATATGCCATCCTAGGGAGTCTGCTCAGCTGCTAGACAGTTTGGGAAGAAAGAAATTCTGGGTAAGTTGATGGGAGACAGGCTTTGACTGCTACTGAGTGAGTTGATCCAAATGAGTGAATATATTTTGCTGATAGGATTTAGCATGTGTGACAACAGTTTGGAAAACTCTCTGGAAAAAAAAACACCACAAAAAAAAAAAGCGCCTGAAAGGATTGCTTATGGTATCATCCTACAAACTCTATTGTTCAAAGCCAAGGAAAAATGTTGCCTCTGTATTCCAACAGGATTGTATCTTTTCTGGGTCTTGACTGTGAGAAATCTAAGCTAACGAAGTTGAAAAAGTATCTTTTAGTATCTTCTTCAATAGTAAAGGAAGGCTGAAATCTGTTTGAAGGCTGTGTAGGTGGTTACTTCTCTGCCAGGTGAATGGGGGGGTGGTTTTGAAGGAAATTTTGCTAAGTGTCAGTTATAGATTAGACACTCCTTTTTCTACCCCATTACTTCTGAGAAGCAGGAGTAGCTCTCAAAAGCTATAGGACGGGTATTTTTTTATTAAATTATGGTCTGTTTTGTTCAGTTTTTCTCTAGCTCAGATCAAGGGATTGGTTTTCTTAGTCCTCTAGCTGATAAGCTTCTCAAAGATTTACTGCTTGTGTTTATTTTACAAAGAAGTGAGCTGTTTACTCTGACTGGTACTTCAGTGAGAAATTGATCCAATGAATTAACTACATGGTTATGCAGATTTATCCAAACTGAAGGAATTTTAACAATATACTTGAATTCTGTAGCGTGACAATGAGTTATGCACTCATTGTGAATTTTCTTGTAGCTTCAGCACTGCGGTTCTTTGAGTCTGTTTTGCATTGCTATTTTTCTTGACTGAAGACAGGAAGACCCTGCAATAAAATATCTGTCACAGCTGATTGCTTTCTATATTTTGACTTATTATGCCCCTAAAATACTTTTATAAAGGCTGGTGCTGATTTCACAGAGCTGGGGAGTTACTGGGCACTTATGGTTTGTGCATCTCTACAAATATGATCTTGTTGCTTAAGTTAAACTAGCTCTGTGACCGATGTTCCCCACTAACAAGCTATTATTCTAAACAGATAATCTCTCTTGTACTTGCTGTTTGTTTGCAGCTTAAGTGATATCCCATGTGCCATTTTAACATGCATCTGTAAGTCTCAAATATTCTCAAACAAAGCCATGATGGAGCATGATGGAATGTCATTAAAAAGCGAGATTCCCTTTCACTGCTGTGGCAGATCTATTCACTTCAGAATATTCCTCATGGACATGAAGCAGCGTGGAATGTGACAGGCAAACCTGAAGCAACAGAAAAGCACAACTTTCACAATAAATGTAGAACTGCAAACCATGGGAATATAGTGCCAAATTGTGGTTTATGTTACATTCTGACAGGACCCTGTGAGGCAGGATAATATTTCCAGGCATTAGCAACAGTCAATTCCTGTGTGAGGAATTAAAAGTTACGTTGAGAGATTGTTTTCATCTGCACAATATTCTCTACATTAATATGGCATTTTGTCCTTTAAATATAATACAGCAGAATTTTCACTTAAAAGTTTCACTAATTTTTCAAGACATGAACTGTGTGTTTCAACATGAGCTGTGTTGTCATCTGTGTTGTTAAATATAAACAATTAAAACCAAATTTAAAAACTGTAATTCACTTCAAACAATCTTACAAGCATTTTTTTTTTGACTGCTAATGACATAATTTAATGGCCAAGGAATTATCAGATATTACATATTGTTTTAAACAGTGGGTACTGGTTTTGGAACTGCAGATAATCCTTCACTTACACGTCCATGAAAGGCAGAAGAAATAGCCTTACAATTTTATAGCTGATTCTTGTCCATTTAGTTTGAAGGTATGTCTACTCAGTTCAAAGAATAATCTTTACCAATGACATAGACAAAGGGATCAAGTGCACCCTTAGCAAATTTACAGACAATGACACCAAGCTGAGTGGTGCAGTTGATGCCTGAAAGACAAGATCACATTTGGAGGGACCTGGACAAGCTTGAGAAATGGGCCCTTGATGTTTAACAGGACCAGGTGCAAGGT
This sequence comes from Pseudopodoces humilis, assembly GCF_049639895.1. Classification (NCBI taxonomy): domain Eukaryota; kingdom Metazoa; phylum Chordata; class Aves; order Passeriformes; family Paridae; genus Pseudopodoces; species Pseudopodoces humilis. The sequence goes on along the minus strand of NC_142200.1, from coordinate 33,064,886 downwards.
TGGGGAAACACTCTGTGTCAGCACAGGCTGGGTGACGAACAGAGTGAGAGCAGTCCTTCTAGAGGGGCTAGGAGTGCTGGTGGGTGAGAGATGGGACATGAGCCAGCAGTGTGCACTTGCAGCTCAGAAAGCAAAGATTCTGGCATACATCAAATACAGCATGGCCAGCAGGTCAGGGCAGGGGATTCTGCCCCTCTGCTCTGCCCTCATGAGCCCCACCTGGAGTGCTGTGTCCAGCTCTGGGGTCCCCAGCACAGGAAGGACATGGACCAGGTGTAGCAACTCCACAGGAGGCACACAAATGTTCTGAGAGGGGTGAAGCACCTCTCATAAGACCTGAGGGAATTTGGTTTGTTTAGCCTGGAGAAGTCTCCTAATTGCCGCGTTTCGGTACCTGAAAGGACCTACAAGTGGAGAGAGAGACTTTTTACAAGAGAGTGTCGTGACAGGAGGGGGCACAGGTTCAAACTAAAAGAGAGCAGGTTTCAATTAGATAGTTCTTCGCTGTGGGAGTGGTGAGGCACTGGAATAGGTTGCTCAGAGAAATTTTGAATGCTCCATCCCTGGAAGTGTTCAAGGTCAGGCTGGATGGATCTCTGAGAAATTTGGTCTAGTGGAAGGTGTCCCTGCCCATGGCAGGGGAGCCGGAACTAGGTGATCTTTATGGTCCCTTCCAACAAAACCATTCTATGATTCTATGAACAAAGTATCAAAATATACTAACTGAATAACTGAAATAGACAGTGCTAAGGTAATTGTAAGAGAGGAGGAAAAATTCCTGAGAAACTAAGTTTGGAGAAGATTAGGTACTACTGTGGGAGCAGTGGGTTAAATGTCTCAGTAGTAAAGGAAGGGTAGATTCTGAAAGATAAAATTTGTAAAGATCCTTTTCCATTTAGGAATGCCTAATGATGAAGGAGGAGGAAGAAGGAGACAGACCAAGAGGCATTCCTCAGAAGTTACAAAGATCAAGGGAGATAGATGAGAAGAAGAAGGAAAGCAGATAAATAAGGTTTGACAGCCATTTAAAAAAAAAAAAAAAGCATTAGGGAATAGATAAGTGCATTTGGAACAGGAAGACCTGCAAAGTTTTGAAAGCATGAGGGAGAAAAGTGAGAAAGCATTAAACTGATAATGAGGGAATGAGTTTTGAAAACAAGATGGATAACAACTTGGGAATTTGGTACAGAAATGGGAAGCAGTAGACAGAAAACAGGAGCAAACCAAGCAACTTTCTGGTTGACAGTGACACATTTGCTAAACAAGTGAAAACATGGATTAAGCATAGTGCAGAAAGTGACTTGTAAAGTGCAAATGTGGCAGCTGAAACTCTGATAAAGTAAAAAAGTGGTTTTGATGAGGACCTAACAGGAGAAAAAGGGATAATCCTTCTCATCTTGAAGGATTCTATTGCAGTAGAGAAAATAAAGTCATGACATGAAATAGGCTAAAAATCAGCACTCACAGAGAGTAGGAGATAAACCCAAGAAGATTATAGAAGACTGTTTGCGATTTTTACTTGTAAAAAATGTTTTTTTAATGCAGTGAATATGTTGCCTACACTAAGCAGTAATGCCATTCTCCTGTGTCTTGTGGCTTTTGACAAATTTAAAAGTTTGTTTTAAAATTACTACATTTTACTTTAAATGATGGCGTATTCTGACTTTGTCTTTAGGTGACTTGAACTCTCTCAGACTGAGGTAAGTACAACCTTTACCATAAAATTCATTTTCTTACTGATTTTGTATATGAATCCTTTATGAGTTGTTTTGTGACTCCCTAAAGCAGTAATTGCAATGAAAACCATATCTACACTATAATTACATTTACTGCAGTAAAAAAAGAGGGTTAAAATTTTAAATTCTTCATTCCAAGAAATATTACATGGTGGGATGTATTTCTAAGTATTGAGATGCTATTTTCAGTTGTAGATGATATATTCCAAATCACATTAACATAATTTTTGATTCCTGAAATTAATGCTGTCAAAGAGGTTTAAAAGGAAAAGGTTGTGGTATTCCAAGCTAGTATAATATTGCTTTAATAATATAATATATTATAAAAATATAATAAATAATATTTATTTTAAAATAAATATTTTAGAAAATATTTAGCCTTGGTGCAGACAAGTCCTAATCCACTGTCTTGTTGATCCTAAAATGAGGTTAGATTTGCTTAGACCAGATCTTATTTTGGTCTATTGATATAAATGTTTTTATGAAGTGAAATGCACGAGAACCAGAAATACTAAGCAAGATGCCAGGAGTACAGCAACCTTCACTGGGTTCAGAGGTATCCAGAATGATATCATGGCAGTGAGTATATCATAAACACCTTGTTAGCTCATCTAAACTGACACTGCAAGAGACCAGTGTGTTATAGAGCATGAAGCCAATGCAAAGATGTATTAAAGGATCAAGTTTAGATAAAAATACTGACTTTACTAAAGAGACATTTGCAACACTGCCAAACTCAGGTACTCAGAATGACTGCTTTGAGTTTGACTTGAAATGCACACTGTATCTCCAAGCATGCTTCTACTCTTATGAGTCAGTGGTTTGGGTTCTTTTTAGATTTTTAGATTAATAAGAACAGGACATTAATTTTTTTCTGCACAACCATTACTGCCTTAAAAATTAATTTAAAAAGACAAGATTCTTCTAGAACCTTAAGAATCTCAGAGCAAGGGCTTCAGGTACGTAGTGAAATGATGAAACTTTCCATAAAATCCAATGAAATTATAAAAAACAATGTTAAACAAAAAATAGAATAGAATAGAAAAATACAATAAAATATTAAATAAAAATAGAAAATAAAAAATTAAAATAAAATAAAATAAAATAAAATAAAATAAAATAAAATAAAATTTAAAATAAAACAAAATAAAATAAAATAAAATAAAATAAAATAAAATTTAAAATAAAATAAAATAAAATAAAATAAAATAAAATAAAATAAAATAAAATAAAATAAAATACTGCAGTATCATTTGTGAAAGACATTGTTTCCCACATATTCCACTTTTGAAAGTATGATAATACCAACTTCAAGGCTGGTAGTAAAAGCCCTGCAAGCAGGGACATGCTGTATCAAAAAAAAATCAAACAACCTCTGAACACAGCTGAGGATAAAATTAGTCTGGAGAGTGGAAGTCAGAGGAATCTTATTCATGCTTGATGTCTTGATTGGACAGTCAAGGCAACATGCAATATGATACATTGTTATGCCTGGGATTAGCTCTATTTTCCTTTTACTTTACTGTCTCTTCAAATTAAACCTCTGCAACTTCACTTTTTCATGTCACTAGTCAAACAGAAGAGACTTAATCTAATTGACACATATGCTAAGAGCACACAGTGAAAAAAACCCCTAGATGGTCAGTATTAATACTATTGCTTTACAAACTCTTCTTCTCTGAGCTTTACTTGATCTCATAAAAATCTCTGTAAATTATTCTGGTTTATGAAATATTTGGAAATCATGTAACAGAAATTGCCAAGAGGGTAGGATGTATTCAACATTTAGTTGTCATTTTCAGTAAATTTCCATTTTACCATAGTTCTTACAGTTCTACTAGGGTGTAATGTAAAGGAAATCCACAGAGGCATGCAATGAGCTTTTGATGGTGTTTTTTTTTTTTTTTTGTATTGAGCTTTTTTGTCATGTGAATATTTGAAAAGCACATTGAGTTCATTATAAGCTTTGTTAAACATGTTTTAGTGCAAGCAGAAAAAACTGAGGATACCTGATGGTGTAATTGTTAAATAATGTAACCGGGGTGTGGAGGGGGGCTGGTGCAGAGTGGGTGAGAGCTTATGGCAATGGAGCAGAACAAAGAAAGCCCAAGAGTACTGCATGTTTTTACCACCAGATATAATACCCAATCGTAAAGGAGCAGAGAATGCACATTTCATCACCTCCCCCTTGGTAGGGAGTCACTGCCAGGCAGAATCTGTCTCACTCACTAAAAGCCAGGAGCATGTAAAGATGCACAGTTTCTCCAGGATCCCTTCAGTGTAAGATCTTCCAAGCAGAGCTTGAGATTGTTGGTACCTTCAATTATGGTTTGTTGTTCAATCATGAGTTGTTGTTACTGTGAGGAAGAAGACAATTTAATTTGCATTACAATTGTAAGTAGTTCTGTGAGTTGGCTTCTAGAGAGATGAAGGACAAAGGGATAACATATCTATTACATTTATATTATTCAAAAGTAAATAAGGGCAAAAAGACAGTTTATTCAGAGATCCTTTTTTCAGAGGGAACACAAGAAAACCCTTTCTCTCTCTGAGAATAAGTACTACTAGGGGAGGATCCTGAAGAAACACCTCTGGAGAGTATGTGTCTTTAACTTGTGACAAAAAACACTGAAGTTGTGATCATCAGAAAGAACTCTAAGGTAGCAGCACTTTAATATTATGTCAGTGATTTTAACCAAAGAAATCCTTAGTGCAGGCCATTCATTTTGAATGAGTCTGAAAGATCAGTCCTGTAACAGCTTAATAGTCAGGTAAGAGCTTCAGAAAGGACCTTTTAATTCTTTCCTGTTCCTGGTGGTCATGAGGGTAGAAGCACACTGACTGCTGGTGTGTCCAACACTGTTGTAACTGCTTAATGGAGAAATAAAACACTTTAATTTCCAGGAAAGCCAGTATATCTCACAAGAGTATATCTATATTTCAAAGTCCTTGCCAGACAGGCACATTTGTATGAATGATGATAGTCAAAGTGAAAAACAGAATGCAACCTGGATTTGGATTTTTAATGTATTTTTTTTAATGAAAAGAAAGATTTTTTTTCTGCTTCATCATCTGCATAGTCAGAATCTGGAATTTATTAAGGCATAAAATATGAACTGGGGCATTTTGTTCAGCATATTTTCTATCATTTCCATTACTCTTCAGAATAAAAGGCATCCTAAGATTGTACAAAATTGAAATTTATATATTAAAAACTGTCTTTCCTGTGTGGAATAAGGAGATTAATATTTAGCATGGGAGGGAAAAAATAAAGCAACTAATACAGATCTTCTTAATCTCATGTATATTTATAAAACCCAGTAAAAGTACTCTAAATTAACTACAAAAAAAATTGGCCTGCTTATTGAAGATAAGGTCCTACTTTTAAGAACCACACATCAAGAGGCAGATATTCAGTTTTATTTCTGCAAGAGCTAGTCCAGTGATTTCTGATTATTTGCTGAGACATTTTAGAAACTATCAGAGATATTTATCCACATTCGCTTGGCTGACTTTCAAGGAGACGATCAAGAAAGGAAACGGAGAACACCAGTGATAAATATTCCCAGGAACATTCTGAAGCTGGCAAACTCTCAAAATCATGTTTCACTGAGGTTCAGATGAACTGCGTATTATGTACAGTCTTTGGAAAATGAACTAAATGAATGCATTCTGTGCTGTGGTTCCTGAGTTCAAGATCAAATGTGTACCGAATCTGCTGTGCTTTCTGTAGCTATTTGCTGGTAAGAAGTCACAGCATAAGATGATTCCAAAAAAATTTGTGGAACTAAAAACCATACTGCTGGAAGTATGAAGAGCACAATGTATCACCTGAGCATACTGAGCTTGTTGAAAAAGGCTGGCTCAGTGATGTCTACTTGCAAAATTCTGGTTTTTCTTATCTTGTAGCTAAGTATTTCAGAAGTTTGGGTTTCTCCATAGACCCAAATGTTGCCCCCTTATTTCAGAGAAATTGCCTCTTCACCTAACCTCTATAGAAATGTTCTTATGGCACGAGTAATTAATATTTTGTCACTATATGCCCACTTATAAGTGAGCAGAAAAATGATACTAAGGAGCAATTCCTGTTGCACTTACTGCATGGCAGATAAATTGTTTTCAACTGGAATGATATTGGTGACAACTGAACTGCATCTACAGAAAAATATTAGGAGAAACTGATATTAAGTAGAAAGATATCTGTTTTATCTACATTGGAGCAGCATAATTTTAATCCAAATAATATCTATTACATATCTATATTTATCTACATCTATAATTATCTATCTGTAGCATAATCTCTAACACAGTCAAAGTGATATGAGATACAGAACTATGTTGTGGGAACTATGGACACTCACACATTCTGTTGTTGAACTAACCAAGACTTTCTGGTCAAGACTTTCTTCTGGTGTGGTTCCCCCACTTTCAAAATCTGAAGAAAATGGAAGGATAATACAGTTTTAAACTTGCTTCATCCATATTTTATGTGTCATTTATAACACCAGATCCACTTAAAGGAGTTGTTATGTTAGATGATATGTTGCACTTAATTTTTAATTAGTAATGGTTCATATAGAAATGATCTTCCTTGCTGCTACAGCAAGTTATTTATCCAAGCTAAAATTATAAAACTTAAAATTCAGGAATTACATGAACTAGTAAGTCACACTTTCTATGTTGCAATTCAGCAAAAACAAGGCTTAAAAACACTTTATTAAGACAGGCATATTTCATTACAGTGCTGTTAGTATTGGAATGATTGTGTTTGAAAAAATAGTCACCCCCATTGGTTTTACTTTTCTACAAATTTACAGTGCTCTTGAGAAGTACCCAGAAGCTAAAGCAGTGGCATGTCAGGGGGTCACTACCGTATTGCTGTGTTGTTTAAGGCATTGCAGGTAGGCAGGTATGAGAGAACAGCTGCAGAATGGATGAGTATGGCATAAACAGATAGAGAGAAAGCAGACATGTCATTGGCAAAAATGCAGCTTACAACATAAGGAAAGACCAGAAGACTGGTCACTCATGAGGGAGATAAAATGCATTCATTTTTATGAGATTTAACTGTTGACTTTTCTTTGTGTAAAAAAACCCAAAAACAATACTGCAAATATTATCTATGGAGACTGCTGAATTGTGGAGTGGATTAGAATCACAAAAAACACTACAAAATCCTTTTTTGGATGTGTGGAAATCGACATTCTATGTTTTTTTCCTATGGGATCCTCAAGAATCAAAAAATCTATGCATATCTGGCATGCACAAAAGGATCTGTGCATGTTTTGCTAGCATGTACTGTGTCTTCAGCCCCCTCTTAAATCCATCAGGAGCTTGAATGCATATCTTGGTCTGGGCCCTCTGAAGTCAAATTATGCCTCTGTTTCCATCTGGGATTCCACCAGGAAGTGTTTCAAGTACCGAGCTGTAGGCTGATACCATGAGATTTGCAGACCTGGGAAATTCAGATAAGCCCATACAAACTTTGAACCTCCAAATCTTCTGAAGATTGCCTGTCATGAAGTGTAACTCTACTACTGTCTGCAGACAACACTGAATCATAAATGGAAACAGATCTCTGTTTCAAAAAGCTCCTGTGGGTGGCTTTAGGACAGAAGGATAAATAAAATTATATCTGGAAATCTAATGCCTTTCAGAGCAGAACTCTCTCTTTGCATACTTGAGTATTTCTCTGCAATCATGATGTTAAAATAAAAGCCCATAAAAACCAGTTTATTTCCTGCTTGCTCCTGCATTTTCACTGTGGTTGATCCGATGCAGTGATGCATTCTTTAAACATTCATTTCTCTATTTACATAGTCAAGCTGTTGTTGTTTACCATATTCCCATTAAGCTGGTCAAGGGTGTATATTTGAGAGAAAATCCAGCAGTAGCCAGAAGCTGTTGCAGTAGAAAGAAGACTAAACAACCAACAGGCATTGACAGGGACGCAGTGTGGAGCAGAGCCTGGCCCATGAGCCCATGCCAATATTTCTGTGTCTGTGACTGAAGTCACAGAATATCATGAGCCCTGCGTCAAGCATTAGATCACCACCCTGTTTCTAACAACAACAAATGGCAGATAATACAGAAAAGTATACAAGGATTGGGAAAGTTTAGGGTGGTGCTTCTTCTTGCAAACATTCCCAGATTCTAATAATCTTTGAACAAGTAGTTTCCCAAACTAAATGTGACATGGACATTACATAGACATGTTTAAACTTCCTGTAGACTTTCTTCACAAATTTTGGGTTCGGAAGCCTATTTCTAGGAGACAAAATCACATGGCAATTGATTCTGCAGTCTCAAATTGCTCACACTTATACATCATCTAAAACTATATATTTTTCAGAGGGAAAGAGTGATTGTATTTTTTTTAATAAACTTCTTGTTAAAAATTTTGTTTGCTACCTTTCATGTTATGAATAAAGGAGTGATCATTATCTGTGTTTCCCATAAATGTCACAATTATACTGACCCAAGATGGAAGAGAAGATTCCATGGTGACCTAAACAACCTTCCAATACCTAAGATGAGGTCATTGAGAAAACTGTCAGGCTCTTCACAATGTGAGGGCAAGAAGACAGTAGACATGTGTTGAAACAAGAAATTGTTAGATGAGTTATAAAGAAAAGCTTTTACACCATGAGGACAGTGCAGCAATGTAAGAGGTTGCCCAGAGAGGGGCAGTTAACATCTTTGGAGGTTTTTCAGATCCAAGTGGATAAACCCCAGAGGTCACTCTATTAAAAAATAGGTGGTTGGACTAGAGTTCTCCTGAGGGCTTTTCCAAACTGAGTTTTCTTATGATCTTATGTTGTATGCCCTGCTAGATTTCTCTTTTCTGAAGAGAAAATTTCTCCCTCATACAGAAACCATTTACTACCATTGAACATTTTGTTGCACTTCTACCTTTTATTGTGTCCTTTTCTGATAAAGGGCAACCAGAACTGCACATGCTTTTCAGAAGAGTTTGTGTTGAAGATGTTCAGTACTTTGTTCCTTAATCCCTCAGTAATATCTTTGTCCTGGTTTGTTTGCCTTTTTGACTGAACCTACTATGCAGTATATATTTATTATACAATAATCCGACAGCTGTGGGTAGATGAATACCTGTCAAATGGTCACAGGTATATACATATATACATCTATACATCATTTTGTATATACAATTAAGTCTGGTTCTACTCATTAACCCAGATTTTCATCTGTTGTTTAATGTCTAAATTTGTTAACTCCTCTTGCAGTACTTTCAGTCAGGATAGCTTTTAACTAGTCTGATTTTTTTTTTTCCATCATATGAAAGCTTCATTTCAGAATAAACAGTAATACAAATTATATATTTCTTTCATATTATGTTTTTTGCCTATTTTCAAGGCACCCTAAAATCTGTTAGAAAATGAAACTCACTGGCATAAGACAATGAAGACTTAAAGCTCTGTTACTATTGTCCAGGCTTTTCTTCTTTTATTATTTTTTCCATTGGTATTGTTTTAGACCTAATTTTCCTGTTCTTCTAGATGGACATGGCTTCCATTTCAAAATTATTGGTGTATTAGCCTTCTTTACTCTGATGTTAATAATTATGTATTAGACCAATTCACACATGTCTCAGAAGGAACTCAGGAATTGCTTCTCCTTTTGAATATTCCCTAATTTGCTGTTCATAGAATAAATCAATTATGGCATGGAAAACCACAGCCTTTGTGTGTGGTTTTCATGACATCTACTTAACCCACCCAACAGACTGAATCCCCCCTTCAGCTTTCAGAGTCTCTCCACTTCTGTGGCTGTGTGGCAAGCTGTACATACTTACTATGGGACCTCTGATGGGTTGTGAAGGGAAGGGTTACAAGATTTAAGCTACTGGGGAAAACTGTCTGCTTTTCTAAAGGAAGGATTTACCATGTCATCATTTTTATCCTTCAGTGGTTCCTGGTGCCCTACTAATGTGGCATTCCTTCATTAAAGGCTTATGTTTAAGGCCGGTAATGTAATATGGCAAGCAATCTGTAAACACTTTATTTCTGAATTATCATTGCTTTTATTGTTGTAATAAGTGTAAGGCTGACATTTGGATTTGTTTTTCCTGACTGAGGCTCTGAAACCATTCAGCTCTTTCAGAGGCCAAAATGCTGACACCAAAATGGAAGTCACAAAGCTAGAAGGCCTCAAGAGAAAAACACTAATCAGTAGGGAAAGGGAAAAACACTTCTTAAGTTTAATTTACATAAATTACATTTTTGCCCAGAAAATTTTTTCCAATGTTTTCAGTTATGTGTTTTTAATTTCTCTGTATTCTGGCTATGGAAAAACAGAGTCATTACTGGATATGCAGGTACAAATGATGTTCATGGAATGGGGAAAAGAAATGTAGAAGAGAGATTCTTAGGCACTTGTGTATTCACAGTACAGAAATGTAGAATATTAACTATCACTTTGTCCTGAACTGTAAAAACTATCCAGATGAGAAGATGAAAAGAATGACCAGAGCCGGATGTCTTTGATTCCAAACCACAAGTAAAGAAGTAGCCACCTACCAAGGAAAGTTTGAGGCCATGAGAAAATCTTGCAAATGATGTGAATTTTGTTAGATCAGAGTCTGCAAAGTGTTGCAGTGCTGCAGTACTTGCATCTATGGACTAGGTATTATATATCAGATAGATTTTATGAATAGTCTTTTCAGCCCCCTTTATGGAGACTTTACTGAAAATGTGTAACCCAATAAGAGACCTGTAAAAGGGGAAGGTCATCTGGTTCCTATGAGGGACTGAGGCTACCTCTGTGTTGAAGCCCAAAGGTGTTAAGGCAAGAAAAGAACCTCGAGATTTTTAGATTTTGGTACAGTGTTACCAAAGGAGAGAAGTTACTGAAACATGCCTTCATGAATGAAACATGGCTTCACTGAATGCTAAGGCAGTACATGTGAGCCATTTACATACTGATTGGAAAGAGAGTTAAGGGACATTTTTCCCTCCATTAAAAAAGAGCCTTCACCCAATAATTATTTTTGCTCCATCCCCAGTCTGCAATGGAAGTGGTTTAGGGTGCTGACTGGAAGGGTTAGAGAGGGATAAATACCTTTGTAGATGGCAGTGTGGGAAAAACATGAAGATTCCTGTGCTAGGAATAAGATACCATTTTTATGAACGGGATAAGGCACTTGGCAGACACATCTGCATGTGGTTAGCTGATCCTGAAAGAGAAACCTGTTTCCTATACTGTCAGCTACCTCTTCAAAATAAACTTATCCTTTAGAGTTTGAAAAGCAGAGATAGAAGGTTATCATGAGACAACTATTGAACATCTGGTAACCGTAGGTCATGAGGGAACACTGGCCAGCCAAGTGTGCTGGCACTCGTGCTGCAAAGACTTGTCAGCATCACTATCCATTCACATCCATTGCACTTGTGCTAGGGTCAATCTCCACAACACACTCTTCTGAACTATTCACTTACTGCCCATGTTGTGTCATTTTAAATAGGTTTAGCTTTTTTTCTAGTAATTGAAAACCAACTTGGAGGTTTGCTATTGATCTTATTTGGCTATTCTGAGCAACTAAACTGTTAGTTCAGGCTTCCTAGTTTGTTGGGGTTTTTTTGGTTTGTTTTTTAGTTTTAACTTTTTGATTTATCAAGAGAGGGAATTTAAAACAGGATAGATTTTATTCCCGTTTATGTTTCCGTATCTTTTCAGTCTCCAAATTTAGTGAGGTTGCACAGGTGATCTAGTGGGCCTGTCAACGAGCTTGTCAATGTAAACATTTTGATTAAATCCAGTCTGTTTTAACCAAGTCTGTCTGTCAGACACTTCTGTCTTCCATGGTCTGTTGGGAAGTAAAACCAGTTCCTACTAAATACCTAAGCCCAGATCACACTTTGAAGGGAATGGCATGACATCCATTTTTTGGTGGAAGCAGACTCTAGCAAAATTATTTTTTACAGAAAAACAGAGACAATTTTATATTTTTAGTTTTTCAGTAGCAGATGTCTTGATTGCTAGCATTCCCTAATTCTTCAGAAAATCCTCCAATTACAGGACAGCTAAAAAGTGTCTGGGTGATTTTCAGTAATGTTGCAATATGGAGGACAGTGAGACAGCTAACTTGCCAGTCATTAATCTACTCAGCAGTTTATAACAGGTCTGCTTATGGACACCTGACCTCATGTTCACAGTAAATATTGGGCTATGTTTAATGTGGGAGGTAGGTCTGGCAAAATGATGAGGGAACCAGTGAGCCAGAAGTATGTAACAGCCATCTGAGGCTAGCTACATTTGTCTGGGACCTTGTCCCTTTGTGTGCCTCCAGGATGTAAAGAAGTACTTATAGGCACTTGATATCTGATGGACACATATCCTTCTAGAGGATCCTTATGCAAAGTGTGACTATTAATAACTGCTCTATAAAAGGATCAAACTCTGCTGAAAGATGTCTGGAATTTCTTTCTCTTGTTTATAACGTGAAACTCTAACCTGGTACACACAGATTTCTCTCAAAGTGTGGGACCCTGCCACTCTCTCACTCATGGCAGGCACTGGCTCTGCTCAGTGTCAGCCTCTCTCTCTCTGGAGTGATGAATGTAGAACTGATGCCTTCACAATGACTTATCTTCAAAGTGGGAACTTCTCCCCTCCCACCCCACCCTGGTGCATTGTTTATAGCCTGATGTTTATAGTCTTGTGGTTAAAGAGCTTCCTGGGAAATAGGGGTTTGCCTGCCTGCATGACAGGAGGATATTACACTTCAGTTTCCTAATTACCACTCTTCTACTGTGTGAAAAAGGGAGGGGGAGAATAAATCTCCGTGGTCTCTTTTAGAAAGGCAGAAAAAACTGGAGAAATGTTGAGAGCACTGCCTGAGCAGCTTTCAGGTGACTGTGGCAGAGGCACTGGGGAGAACACACACCAGCTACTGAGTACTTTTAGGATGCCAGGCTGGTGTCTGTCACTCTGAGCTTTACTTCAAGGTCACAGTGTGGTGCTCATGAAGTTAAGGTAGATGGTGTATCAACTTGATTAGATAGGTTCAAGATGAAGCTTTGACTCTTAGTGGTCTATTCCTGGTATTTCAGATGCTTGTGATATTTTTTTCCTAGCTCCTAGTTCTAACATTCATCTGAAGATGAAGGGAATGGCTGGGAGATAAATAGATGTATTTTGATAAATGGAGGCAATTGGATCAGCCTTGTGCAGAAACAAGTTCTCTTTTGGATGTCTTCTTTGGGTTTGACTTGTTTACTCTTGAGTTTCTCATAGCATGAGTCTTCCCAAGATATTCAGCAAAGATGAGAGAGAAAGGTTTTGGGCCTCTTACTGATATGATGTTGAAATAATTTTCTTTCCTCCTGTAAACCAATATGCATTTGCAGGTTGAGAAGACTGGTGGAACTGAACAGCTTTACATTCCACCCACTTTTGCTGAGGCTGGGAACAGCTGGCTCAAGAGCTTTGTTCATCATCTAATTTGGGGCACTACAAAAAGGAAAACTTCACACAGACACAAGCTTTCCAGACCTCCCTCATAACATGGAATTTTCTCTGTTGTGCCTTCAAACCCTATGTCCTGTATAAAAAGCACACAGGAGATAATTTTTTCCATATTTTCCATGTTTGTCTCCTATCTATTCTTTCCCAGGCTGCGGCTCTGAGAACATAAGCATTCACAGTGAGAGAGAGAAGGAAAAAGGGTTTCACCATTCCCATTTTAATACTTAAAATGTAGCATCTTTATGCATCTATTTTAAATGTCTCACCCTATCTGCACATTACAGTTCAAATGTGCAAAGAGATATTAAATATATATATATATATAAAAAATAAAGAGGACTTGTTTTATAATCAAAATTTTCCATCAGCCTCTCAGGCCTCGTCTAACTTCAGTGAAGACTTTACTAGTGATTCACTAGTAAAGCTGTTTTGTTTTTTTTTAAACTCTGCTCTGATGTCAAGAGTTATCTGAGGGACAGAAAGTCCCAGGTGTATTCTTTCTTTGAGATGTTGCATTGAAGTAAGACCTCAGCTGTTTTGCTCTTATGGTATAGGGATTTTTGGTCTAAGGGAGAAGTAATTGTCATGAACTAGTGGTCCACAGCATTTTAATGCTTATCGTTTCTTGCTTCCTTAAGAAACTAAGATAGTTCACTATGTTAAATTAGCTGGGACTGGGTGGAGTAAGTAAGAACATCTGCATGTCTTATGTTATGACTCCCCTAGCAGTCATCTGCAGTGCTGTATGGTTCCAGAAAGTCTCTCAAGCATATAGATGGTGGCATTCCAACAAGCTGGAACCGCTGGCTGCAGCTGATGTTTCTGCAAGTTACTTTATCTGCAGCTGTCTTCATCTGTTGCTAGATTGAGGGAAGAATATCCTTAGATTTTGTATGCTGAAGGAGGGGCAGAATTCCAAATGATTAAAAAAGAAAAAAAGAAAAAGAAAAGTAAAAATACAGAAATCAAAATAGAAAAGAAGAATACCAAGGGAAGTCTAAGACAGTGAAGATGCAAGGAAATTTTAGAAGAGGTTATGTCAGTGGTTCCTTTTAAGTACATGGTAAGATTACATTAGCAGGATGAGATCCTCCAGTTCAGTCCCTATGACAAAATCCACTACTCTTGAGAATGGATTTAAATGATCATGCAATCCCAGTAATTATCCCTATTTCTTACTGGTAATTCCATAGTGATATTACTGATGAACAAAATACAATTAGTATTTAAAGCAAAATCACCTATCACCTTTTCTCATGCTATCACCTTTTCTCAGAACTATGAACTTCTATTACAAAAGTTAACTTCACCTCGGTTTCTTTTTTGTGTGTGTAATTTTAGTTTATATGCCATGAAAATACATTGCCTCACAAGAGGAATTAGCTCACAAGTTCCAGCAACCACAATAGCAGCTGTCAATTTGCTCAGTTTATGGTTACTCTGTCAGTAGATTTATCTGATCAGATAAGATGTTTCTAGCTGCACAATCCTATTTTATTTGGGAAACTGAACACAATAATAAAAAGGTGTTAGAGAGAGGGTTTGCAAGTTAAATTGCACATCTCAGCATTATTTTGACACCATTTCCCCTACTGCAGTTCTCACTCTACTCTCTTTTCCACCCTGCCTCAGCCCAGTGAATGGTATTCCCCCCTCCCTCTTGTCCCTCTGCTTCTTCATTCTCTCAGATCTACCATAACTGAATAATATTTCATTCTGAACCGAGCTTTCAAGAACACTATTGCTAGTTCATAAATGAAAACTGAATTAGTTGGATTTAAATTAAGATCCTTGGGGTTTTATTTGCTTTAATTGATTTGTGGGACAAGGTGATTTGTATGTGCAATTGCATCTTTACTGGTAATGAGCTGTCTTTCACCTTTCATCATTTAATGCTTAATGGAGAGAAAAGAAAGAACATTCTGTATTTCTACTTGTCAGGTTGCAAACAGCTGTGAAGGTACATGGGCCATTCAAGAGAAATGCCTTTTACTCATAAATGTTGAATGCTGATAAAGATCAGAAATTCTGCAAAGTAAAAAGAATCCCTAAAGCCAGAATTGATATTTACAAAGAGATTTAAATTCAGAAACCTTTTTGTCTGTCTTGAGGATGGGGATAGTCATGAGGTAAATTTTTCTGGCTTTTCCATTCCCATATTGAGTCCAGGCAACTGAAATTTCTCCTCTTTTTTAAGAGAATCATCACAATTAGAAATCATGCTGTTAGTAAAAGTCACTACAACTGTGAATATCTGAGAAATAAGCCTGCTTGGTCCACATTTCTATTTGTGAAGCAAACTTTCCTGAGAAGTAATATCTCATGTTGAACCAGCTGAAATTGTAAAAAAAAAAAAAAAAAAAAGAAGTATTCTCATGGTACATAAATTTTGCCGTATAATTAAGTACATTTTCTGCAAGTGGATTTTCATTGCCAGAGAGAGTGAGAGCTGATAACTTCCTAGAGAAAGAATAATTCATAATGGCCAAGATTCACTCAAGATGTTGCTGTTATTACTTATGGTGTTGATGTTTTTATAATAAATATACTTGCATTCAGAACATGAGTTTGTAGTCCATACTTCATAAGAGAAAGCCTCTAACTCAAGCACAGCACAGGGATTCTCTCCTAGTCTGTCCCTGATGTACTGGGGTTTGGAACCCACGTTTCTTTGTGTTTTAGCTATATTACAGTGCAAATCTGGGCATTAGCCCCAGAAGCTTTTTCTCACTTTCAGCAAAACTGATGTGGGAATTAGATGCCTGAACTATTCTAAAGGTACGAACCCAAGCCGAATGCAATAGCTGCAGTTTTCCTGCTAAATTCAGATGATCACTTTGTCTCAAAGGGTGACAGCTGTATCCATTAACCTTATGAAAGGTTTCCTAGAGACAGCATGAAGTTACAACATAAGTCATGCATTTGCTCTGTAATGCTCTGGTTCAAAGTGCAAGCAAATAGTTTGGGGTGTGGTATTCTTACTGTTCATAGCAACCTTTTCAATCACTGCTTCTTGCTTTGAACTAGACAAACTGCCAGAAAAGGTTCAGTTATAGGTCTTTTTCATTTCACAGTTAATTTCACACTGATATTCCACAATAGCCACAAAGACCTATTCTGACAGCTGGATATAGCTGGAGCATGGTGGTAGTCCAGCCAGACTTCAGAAAGGGGGAATTCCCAGAAAGTCAGTTTTGCTAAGTCTGCCCCATGAACTTGCTTACAAAACTTCCAAAACTTTTCAGCTCCAGAAGAGCACACAGTCAGGTATTTCATTCCTAGTGGTAATTGAAAAAACCCTGCACCATGACTTTTAAATCAGTTTATTTTGTTCTCAGCTAAACCAACTCTAGTCCTTAAGTTCATGATACCCATTTCCTTGAGAAGCGGTGCTCTGCTCAGTGTCATCTTCCACTCCTTTACCAAGTCCTCCTCTAAGGCATGAGTCCTGTCTGACCATTGTGAGGAAAATTCAGAGAAACTACTACATTAACTACTATTTTAAGCATGTAATATTAGATCAGGGAGAGCATGGAATAATGTTATCCTTTTCCTGATTCTATCAATAGACAAAAACTGCAACAGTGGCTTCAAATTTGTAGCACATGATGCTTCAGCCTACAAAACCCATAGATTTTGAACAGTAGTTGAGATGAAGGCATCTTTAATGACTACTACAGCAGCTGCTGTGCTGTCTCCTCAAACTTCTTATGAAAATAGATGAGGAGTGTTCTCCATGTCTATATAATTATAATGGAATTATATTAGTAGATATGTGTACACTGGGCCCATATCGAATACAGGAGTCCCTTAAGAAGCTAATTTTTCTGTAGTTTGTCTCCAGAGGGGTAGCTTTTTTCCCAATTACATTTTTCTCAGTGGGAAAGTAAAGCACTTTAAAAACATATTGACCAAGTTAGTCACACATAAAAGGCCTGTGGAGTCAGAAAGAAGAAGAAAAGCACTTCTAATTATAAATCAAAGGGACTCCACCAACTTCAGAGAAGTTGTAGAGAAAGCCAAGATGAGAGAAGCTCCATGTTGTGGAGAAATTGAGCCCAGCAAAAGGACGCTGAGAGGATTTTATCCCATCTATTGCTCAAAAGTGGTCAGGAGAGGATGATGAGATAATGATACAAGTGTTTCTTGTTTTGTCCATGCCTATGAGCATCTTATTCTGCTTGAAGACTATTCTGTTGGCCTGAATAAAATTTTGCCGCTTTATGGTTTTTGAAAGTGTACAAAATCTCTGTCTGTAGGCCTTGACTAAATGCCCCTTGAAAAGTTAATTTTAAATAAATGCCAACGAGATAGGAACTATTAAAAAGATAAGCTTAAACTGGTGGGAAGTTTCAACAGAGAATTCTAGTGTGAAATTCTTTCTCACGAAAATACTTCATGTCTGAATCAGTATCAAGATTATCAGAAAAAATGTGCTATAATCCAGTTTCTAATAATTGAATGACTAAGCAAAGAATTTTAAATAATCTGTGCTACACAGGAATCACAGTGATTGTATAATTTTATTGTTTAATTGTGTGTATGGTGGTTGATTTTCACTTTCATTAAATGTTCTTAAATGCAGAGAGGTGGACTTCCAGAAAGGTGCATATGGAATAACAAGAAATTTGAAGTGTCTTAGGACAAATGGAATTGTTTTACTATTCTTTATTTTACTATTTTATATTACTATTCATTATTTATTTTGATGTCTATTACCTTCCTTTTGCCTTCCTCTTTCATAAATAAGTTCTTCATCAGTGACTCTTCCTTAGCTATTTGCCTGAGAAAATTTCCAATAGATGACATACTTTAAGATTTGGAGAAAACTCTGAAGGTCCTTGAAATAGTTTTAGTTTTGTTCTTGTTATTTTTACACATATGCATCTTTCTTTACGTGGCTCTCACTTAGCAGCATAATTGTTCCAAGCCAGTTTAACAAAGCAAAGATCCTTTTAGAACATACACGATAAAGACACATTTGTATCCTTTCCATTTTCTCCAGAAAGTTGATGCCACTTGATGGTGGTTGAATGTAATAATATTTGTGTCTGGGTAGATTTAACATCAAAATAAAGGAAAGTAGTGTGAACATCTGATTAACATATGGAAAGATTTTTTAAAATAAGGCTTTCTTTCAAGTGCTGAAAGTTTGACAGTCTTTTATATTGTTTTATGATGCTGTGGTAGCAATTCCATGGTTATAATCTGCTTCCAGACTCGATTTTGAAAGTCCAAAGCCTTCTGTATATCAGTTTTGAGAAACAAAAGTATTGAGTATGACATCTTTCACGCGCGGTCTTCAACAAGGGACAGAATATATTTCCCTCTATGGGAAATATTCAGATGAGTTACAGAGAAATGAGAAAGTTTGAATAACCAACCATTTCTTCTTACAAAAAAATTCCAAACCTATCATGAGCACAGGCTACTTTACATGCATGTATAGCTGGCTCATATAACAAGGTAGTATGGCACTACTAAAATGAATATGGGAAAGTGCCAAGTGCCATACTCCAGTGAAGTGTTACAGTTATATTTAGAAAAAAAATTTACAAAGAATGTACAGAAGATCAAACTTTAGGTTTTAGAATTCAAGTTCCAAGTTTTAAATATAAATGCTCTTGTTTTCAGTCATGCATTGTTGGTTCAAGTGAGCAAAATGATTTATAAAGCTTTGTTTTCTTGAGTTGCTCAATTTCATCTGAACTTGGATGGCTCTGAAATATTTTCAGAAGGTTACTTACTGAATAGTAATGTCCAGTTGCCAAAATAATTAGAAAAAAATGCATTAAAGATATGACAGAAAAAAAGTGTGAAAAGAAATGAAGAAAGAAAAATTGTCATACAATAAAATACTCTATAGGAAGGATTTGAAATATGTCTCTAATAAGTCCTGTTTTGTGACAGCTAGATAATCTGTTTCTTACAAGGCTGTTCAGTAACCCTTCAGTTTTCCTGACTTTTCTTTCCACAGCAGAATTTCTGGAACCAGAATTCCACTGTTAATTAAATAGAATAATAACAATATTTCTTTTATCAACTGCCTAGATGGTGGAATCGAGAAAGTCATGTGTATTCACAAATTATACATATTGTTTACTGTCTGAAACATGTCTGGCACTGGGCCCACAGCAATCTTGTCTGTGGAGGAGGAGCTCCAGTTTCTCCCGGTGCAGTCAGTGGTGCCTCTCTCTGCTCTGTGACAAACCCTGTGCCTGGTGTCCTCCCTGGAATCTGCAGCCCCAGTGTCCTTGAGAACACATTTGCTCAGAGGTCAGTGTTGGTGTCATTCCCCACTAGGACACTGGGAAATGTGAGTTTGTGGAACTGGGTCTTGCATACATGAAAATCTTCCTCAATCCACTCCTCCACTGAACAAAACATCAGATAAAAATAAGTAGATATGTTTCAGTTCATGCTCTTGTTAAGAGGAATGTTAAGAACATGCTTCCTTCTTTCAAGTACCCTACAAATAATTTTTTTTCCAGTGACAGGTATTATCTTAGGAAACTTTTGAGTGAATTTTATATAAAATTAAATATATATATATTTGTGGTTAAAAATAATTGAGGACAAATGGTATTAAGGATTGTGCTTTTAATTTTTTGAAGGTTACTTGAAAAGGAAGTCCTTTCGGATGACTTGAAAATATTTTTTCATAGTATTCCATATGAAATACTTAAGATGGGCTCCAAGTGGATATATTCAATTGTAATTTGCAAAATGGAAGAGCACATGAGGCAGTCCCACAGGCCATGAGGATATCTTCCTCATTCCAGACAGGATGCCCATAGGATACACAAGTTTACACAAGACTGTGGTATGTGCTCCTTAAACTTAGTACAGCTTCTGGTGGGGCTTGAAACTTCCAGAGAGAAAATGCATAGATATAATAACATCTATTACTGTATGTAACTCCTGCCTTCAGCACAAAGAAGGCTCAGAGTTGATTGATTAGATCTCTCACACATGAGCCCAGTTTTGGTTAGGAAGGTACAACAGGTTTAAGATAGGAGCGTAGGGAATGGAAAGGAAAGAAAGATAGCCAGGATAAAGGGAAATGTGTGTGTGTTAGACAGAGAAGAAAGAGAAGCCAATCCATCTGAAGCACACCCCAAAAGGAGTGCCCAGATTTTCAATTTGTATTTTAATTAACCCCTGCATTTGGGTGGGTTGTGACAAATTTGCTCTTCCTATGAGAAAATTTCCTTTTACTTATAAGAGTGAATGAAAACAAGTATTTGAGATAACTCCACCATGAGATTTGTTTTTTATCTGAAGACTGAGTTCAGAGCTGGGAGTGCATGTCATCTAGGAGTGTTACAGGGCAGAAATACTTTCAGTGACTTCTGAATCAAGACCACAGGGACTCACACAACAATGTGAATGTTTTGAAAAAGAATTTTGGGTTACCTACCACACCACCAAATCTTTCCATTTGAGACAATATAAAAACCAGAAGAAAAAGTGACAAGGAAAGCATGTTAATGGGAGACTCTGGCCAAGAGAAATGTTTTTGTTATTACATGACTGGAGGAAGAGTTGGATAACAGCTTCCTGTCTGGCTTGCTACCTAATTATTAGAGTAGAATAGGGGAGCAGGTATACTGGGTTTGCTTCACAGCAAAATACATGGAAGGACATGGGGTCTGGTTGTTAACTGGGATGGAGCACGATTTACCAAGATTAAAAACATCATAGTAGTAAATTAAATATCTGGATAAAAACAGCCGTTCTATTCTTCAAATATCTATTTCAGGTAAAGTGAAGTGCATCATAGAACAAAACATTACTGTGTGGCTTATACACAGTTAGTCTAGCACCAAATCCATAAACATTTAATAAAAACTCTATAGGTATTTGTCCTGGTAATTATTGCTTATTTTCTTATTTGTATTTTCTTTTTTTTTTCTTCTATTTTTGTGAAAAAAAAAAGGATTAAACTGTTAAATATCAGGGATGATTCTGCAAGATTTTTTAAACTTTAAGCGTTATTTAGCATTTAGACTCCCTCTGTACAGAACAATATCTTTCTTATCTTAGAACTTTTAGGACAAAATGAATTGCCCTCTTGAATTACCTACATCACTTCAGAACAATGGAGAGGCCCAGATTACTTTTTAGAATAAATTGGAGAGAGCTAAAATGCAATTCATCCGGGATAAATCAATACTTGTTCTGTTCCAAGACAACAAATGTAATCTCCAACTCTGTGATAAACTCCACACAGGTGAAACACATGGCAGACTACATCCCCTCTGGATATTGTTGTGAGTCTCAAGATACACTGAGGGTTTGTTTTTTTTTTGGTTAAGCTTCAAGGTACCCGTTGTAGCTTTTCTCTTTTCTGCTCTTCTCTATATTGCCTCTTACTGAGCTGTTATAGCAAGAGGTAGGATTTTCCAGTGTGCAATTTATAGCCCAGCAAGGAGGAGGAGGGGAGTTCAGCCCGGAGAGGGATAGGACCAGACCCTTTGCTCATGACTGACAAAATAAATTAAGTGCTCTTTCAGATTGTATATGAAAGGATAAAAAATGGAATTATGTTCTTTTGCCTGTCAGCAAACAGCTAAAGTATTAGAAGTGATAAGAGCTCGTTTATATTATAATAGAGAGTTAATGAGCTGTGTCCACACATTAAATGGAGTAATCACTACAAGAGCAGTTCTTCCTAGTTGTAAATATTTTCAGGATGGTTGGTTTAAGATTCATGCGGCACAAAAACTAACAATGGGCCTCAATTCTGCTTCAGAAACAAAAGACTTAACTTTGTGCTGTTTGAAAGTTGCTAGGAAAACTGTATTCTTATAGATGGATTTGGAAGGACTCATTCCTGTGTTTGTTTACCATGGAAACTATTAACCTGACATGTCCTATGGCAATCCTCCTTTAACCATGATATAAACCTCAGTTTTTCAAAGAGATAAAAAAGCTCTTTCCTGGAAAACATATCCCATCATTCTTATTGTTTCTTCTGCTTTGTCTTCTTCTGGAATGGTCAATTGCAACTGGTAGCACTATGTTGGTTAGCCAGATTTCTTCCTTGATTTTCCTGTCACCTTACTTCCTGCCTCATTGCCTTTTATAAAATGATCAAAATATCCCCAAGTTATTTTCCCTAGCAGGTGGGTTTCAGGACCTGTCAATTTTGGCACACAGCTTTATGTTCTAGTTGTAATCCAGATCAGGAGGGATTACTATCAAGCCTCATTCTTTGTCATCATTCTCCATATGCCTTTGCTCTAGCCCAGAATCACTGCATCACTTCCTACCTCATCTACCCCTCTTACCTCCTCAGATTAGAATGGCCCCTCTTTTCTGGATGTACAGCCACTTGTTTGAAGAATTCCAGGCATTGTGTAGCAAAACCTCAAATGTTCCCTAATTTCTTTGTTTCATTAATGGGTTAAATATCAAAAAGAGCTTGGTAGGGTTTCACACAGCCCATGGGTAAATGATAAGAGAGGCATGTTGTGGCTACACAGAAACATAAATACTCTGGGGTGTGAGGCAAAATGCTGAAAACCTCTCTTCCATTTGGCAAGAACAACCTGCATTCAGTTGTGTTCACACACTAAACACTGAGAAAAAGGTAAAATAAAGAATGTTTTCAGCAGGGATTGTAACTAAGTTCATTCATATTTAAACTGTCACCTAAGAATTGCACATATATTAATGACCATAGTTCATTCATTGGTTCATGTATTCAGAATTCTACAAGGAATGTCTCAAATCCACATGAAGTCTGCATATGTGCTATATTTTCATTTAGGTGAAAACTATATAACATCACACGTTGCCAGACAACTTCCAGCTAACTAATGAAGAGTCTTATTTGGTCAGTCCTCTATATAGATTAGCATAGGGTTGGTGAATTATCTTCTGATGCTCACATTTGTGAGAGTAGGATGGGGAAAGCTGCAAAGCAGCAGGAGAGCATCAAACTTGTGGTTGAATGAGATCTGAGTGTTCTTTCAGCAGCACCTAAATCTAAAATTTAAAAAAAAATAAACAAAAAACAAATCTAACCAGGAAACAGAAATAATTTCAGAAGTGTGTATGTATATATAATTATGTGTGAGCATGCATATGCACATCCACATACATGGTTCTGTATCCAGTTTATTAATATGGAAGTTGAATGAGTAGTAGTTAACATAGAGTGTAATTCACAGTTATTTTGTTCTACTTGGATCTTATTCATTAGTTGGCAATCAGGTTTTGAAGAATACATCTAAGAAACATGCATATAAGTCTCTGTGAACACTATAGATAACATTATTACGACAACTATAAAAATTATCTAATTTGATTTTCAAGCTTAGGTGCAGCTCTTGTAAGGTTAAAATCAAATTACAAAGTAAAAATTCTGACATTTATTCATTAATTTGATTTTTTAAAAGCTACTATATTGCCTGCCTAATTTTCTTTTCATGTCATCTTGCTTCCTGCTTCATTGCCTCTTATAAAATGACCAAAATATCCCTAAATTAAAGAAGAAAAGAGTGTCATGTTCTTTATAAAATGAATGTTTTTTTAAAAAAATATCTTTTTAAAGTTTTGTAAAGTTCTCAAAGAAATTAACTTAATAAATTTTATTTAATCAGTTCAAGGATTCTAGAATAATTTGAAGTATCATTGGAATACCAATTGCATTATTTACCTGCATTTTGCTATAAAACTGCATGGGAATTTTTAAAGTGAAAACTTCAATAAATGAAAACTTTTTATATTGTGAAAACTATAAAAAAATATTTTAAAAAAGTATATATAAAAAAGTATATATAAAAAAGTATATATAAAAAAGGTATATATATATTTTTATATAGATATATACCAATATATAAATACCATATTGATATGGATCAAGGAACTAAAATTTGTTTAGTTAGATATTATCATAGATAATTAGATATTTAGATAATTAGAATTTTTTTAAATTTTCAGATTAAATTTGTTAGTGTTTCAAAATTGCTGCACTGTGAAAACAACTGTATATCAAATAGTCTGTGCCTTTGGAGCAAGCAAAAACTAAGTACTTGATTTAAACTAATCAGGTAATTTCTAGAAGGCTTTTATGACTAATAGAAGAACCATCAATCATCCAGAACTCCAGTCGTTCCACTTACTGGAGCTGAAAGAAACCATTAACATGGACATTTGTTTTTTTTCATGCAGGACCCCTGTGCTGAACATAACTTCCACAGCTTTGCAGGCGGCTTCTGGACAGTCTCATTTGTTATGGAGTTGTCTGCTGCGTAGTTAAAAGGTGCCTGTTTATTTTGGCACTGCAATTGGTAACTGATTTGCAGGATTTTAGAATTATTTCAGGATTGTTCTGCTCAGTTCTGTAGTCCTGAGTGAAATAAAGGATTTATATTTCAGACAAAAAAAAATGCACTAGCTTGGGCATTGGGAAACTTAGGTCATGCTGCAACCTCAGGCTCTTGTGGTTTCCTTCATCATTATTGTTACAGGTATAGTATAGCACTGCTTATACTTGAAAATGAAAGTTAGTTTTCTTCCCCCAGAAATATTTTTTTTCTAATAGCATATGTAACTCTTCTGTCTTCAGGAATGAGTAATAATACTGGAATAACCACTTAGAAAAGTTTCAGGTTGAGGGAGAATATGCTAACACACTTAAAGCCAGCAATTTGTGACCTTGCATTTGAAGCCTGATGAGAGAACCCCAGTAACCATGGTGTGTCATCTCCAGATCCCCCAACAATGCTGCATCCTGATTAAAACTTTTACATTCAACACTCACTGATAAGTCTATAAGTTGCAAGAATACAAAGGAGTATTCCTAAATCCCCAAAATATCTGAAGAACCACTATTATGAATCTGAATTGGAGATAAGTGGAGTACACTAGGTGTGTTCAACAAACAGCTTTGGAGTTTTAGAGTGATTTTCTAGGGCTGTGAATACTAGAATAACTGATGCCCAAGAATAAACCCTGACATTTTGGCACAGTAGCATCTCATTTAGATCTAACTCTACTGCCACAGGAACTGGGAATTGTGATGCAGGGACATTTAAATTGCTGTTTAGAAGGCAAGTTTACAGAGAGAGAAGCTAAACTAAGTGAAGTTTATCTGACTAAGATGTGAAGCTGATCAGTGGTTTACACAAAAGTTTACTAAGCTCTTATCTGCTCTCAGTTTGCTGGACTTTCTCTTGCCTCAAACATGATTTGCAATGAGAAAGATAACAGAAAATAAAGACTCAGAAATGCCTTTCAACCTTGACAGGCAGATTGGAAGGGAAAAGATGATCATAGCTTGAAAGAGTATCCATTGAAGGATCTGTGACACTTCTATACTTGACCACTGAAAATCACTATAATTCCAAAATAATTTTCCTCAAAACTTCTAAAAATTCATATCAAAATTGTCCAATATGAAGCATATCTCACGGCCTTAAGGGTCTAGACAGGAATTCAATTGCTTCCTAGAGATAAAATTTTGGCCTCGTAGGAAACAAAAAGACATCCAGTCAAGAAAGATAGTTTCAGGAGTTGAGGCAAGTTAAATACAGAGTCTGAAAGACTAAGACAAGGGACCAGAAACAATCTGTTTGAAGTCTAGAGCCTGAAACAGATTGGATACTTTCCAGACCTTACTGTCATGGAAGCATGAAGCATTTATTCAGTATTTATTCAAGTGCAGGAAACTAAGGAGACTGTCAAATCTGTAAGATTTCTCATGGTCATACTAATATTCCCAGTGCTACACTTACATGACTTGTATCATATAAGCTTTTCAGCCTTCAGTCAGACAGTCTGTGAGTGGATGGGGAAGATTAGCACACTCACAGGACATGGTCTTGGGCATTCAGATCAAATAGAACTCAGTTTCACAGGATTCTATTTATATCTTCAAAGATTGATCAGCCAAATAATCATCTCTTCTTCTTTGTTCAACATTTATTTGAAATTATATTTGTAGAACTTATAATTATAAAAAAATAGTTTTGGAATAAAACATCAACAATATCCAAAATTATTTGCCTGTTTGGCACATACAGGTTCAGTGTAAACGGAACAGACTCACAGATGTTCTAATGCTTGATTGGGATCAACACTTGCATAAAGAACATATGGGTGAAGGTGACTTTGGGATGATTTAGATGATGTTGATAGAAAGAATGAAATTATTACAAAGTTGTTCCCTGCAGAATCCTCTCTGTAAGAGCACATCCACCTTGGGAAGATGCATTTGGATACTCTTCTGCTGCTTGAATGTTTGAAACACCAAAAGTGCTGCTTTCCACATACTGTGTGCATGAATCCCTTTGCTCAGCCTTAGATTTGCTGACTAACCATCATCCTGAGATGAAATCATAGCAATTATCTTTTATTAGATATGCAATCTCTAAAATTACCTTAACCAAACGTTCCTTTGCAGACTCCATTGTTGGTGAAAAGCACAACAGCCAAGTTGTTATCTAATGCTATACACTTTACAAAAAGTGACTGAAGTCCCTCTTTGTGGGTGAAACAATCACTCACAAATGGCTGAATGCCATTTGAATTTTTCAATTTTCTAAGAAGGAAAACTGCATGTTAAACCAGCTGAAATTCTTAAAAAAAACCGTATTGTCACTCTACATCTCTACATAAATTTTGCTTTATAGTTAAATGATTGAGGTGATCAATGACACTCTTCTTAAATTCCATTAAACACTAAAGCTTTAAGGACATACAGTGTGCTGAAGCACTCCTGATATATTGCTGTCAGGAAGGTTGCCTTAGTGGACAGAGTAGCTGAAAACCTAATGTCATTCAATACAATCTCACATCATTTCCAGGGGGCAGGGGAAAGGGACTCTCTCTCACTTCCCAGAAGAAGGGTTGCCATCCCTTTTCCAGTTGGGAAAATATGTCTGCAGTCCAGCTGGGTTGGGCTCTGCAGTGAGAATTTTTCAATGTGAATCATTGTCTCTGTATACTTTTGTTGCTGGTCTTGTTTCTGTTACTGCTAATTTTCTAGTTTCATTGCTGTTTCCAGTAAATTGTTTCTCATCTCAACCCATGATTTTCACCCTTTCATGCCTCCAATTCTCAACTCCATCCCCAGAGTGGGAATGGAAGGTGTGGGCCAGGAGCAAGCAAGCCATGTCTGGCTTAAGTGAGTCTCAGAGTGGGGCACTAAACTGGGGAGTACCATTCCTAAACCATGACTAAGGCTTGCACTAGGCCTGTCAGAGAACAAAATATCATCTGTTCTTCAGTCCAGCATTTTCACAAAACACGTTGAACGTATAAAATTGATATCCATAACAAAAATGTAAAGTTTGATCTTTAAGGATAATAAGGAGGAAGGAAGAAATATATGTTGTATTACCTTGTATCATTCAGAGATACAATTGTAATATAAAAAACTGGAATATATTGAAGAATTAAATTATAATTAATTGGTTGAAGAATCAGTCTAATTCTTGGGTAAAGGAAAAGAACATTTTATAGTCAAGTACTTGAAGGTGTATTTCAAACCACTATTATAAAATTTCCTACGTAGGAGCAGAAATGAGCCCCTGGAATCAATAATAATCTTTTAATGTGTTTGTGTTTAAATGATAATTTTGATTACATGTTTTTCAAAGCGAGGAAAAAATATAATATCCAAAGTAACTATAACTGTAATTTTCAATATTTCAGTTTTCACGTTTGAACAGATCACTTCTACCAGACTTATTTAAGACATATAACACAAAGCTAGATACTTTCAGTTCTACACTAGCAAGGCATCTGATCATAGCCAATTTGCAGCAGTGACAAGGAGAGCTGAAATTCCAAATTGCTTCAAAATCTACATTTTCCTCCCTCTAATTTATTGAATGTCAATAATATAATTTTTTAGAGAATTTTTTAATTAATTGTGCATGAAAAGAAACAGTTGTTTGGTTTCAATGTTTTTCTTCCATGCATTCTGAAATGCCTAAATCATGTTTTTGAAATCATAATCCCTATCTGTTGATTGGGAATGATTTAGCACCATAATGAAATAGTTAGAAAGTGCTCCATAAGGACCACATATGGGAATTTACATCAAAAGGAAAAATATGGAATTCATAATGTATATAAAAATATATGTATTAGATCAAATAGACTCTTTTCCATGAAGCTTTTACTTTACCACTTACAGTGAATAGATAATATTGAAAGACTCATTAAATATTTGATCCTTGAGCATCAGAAAGAATATTCTAAGCAGAACATAAAGGCATTAGACATTCCTACAACACAGCAGTATGAAATTATTCCTCATAAAAAATGTGTAGTGGTCATCAAATTTAGGAATACACTTGAATAAGGTTCTATTTGTACTATTTTCTGTTGTGGGTTTTTTAACACAATTGGAACTGCTTCAGTCTCAGCAAAGACTACATGTAGTGTTATCTTGTTGCATTCAGTCCATCAGTGATGCACTCTATGTATCTCATTGGCCTCTACTTCTAATGGCTTAAATCCAGCATAACACTGTTGCTTCTTGTGATCAGAGTAGATATACCCAACACCTCAGAAAAATGTGGCAGAGACAGCCTCAGAGACTACTGGAGAAATTATACCTGCTACTGAGGATCCTTGCTGTTAAGCATAACCCTGAGAATCTGTTTTCCTTTTATGAAGCTGTTCTAACACACATCAACAGTTTCAATAAATATATCATTTTACCTTAAAATCTTTACAGAATTTATGGATCTGATGTACTAGGCATCCAATTTCACTGGGTCTGGAGAATCCATGATTCCAGGAAGGACGAGTCAAACTACACTCCAGCACTGAGCTGTGAGTCTCTAAGAATTCCTTGTTCAACTCATTGCTGAGCACTGAAGGACACTCAGCAGACTGTGAACAGATGATTCTTTCAGCATTAACCTGAGTCCTTTTTTTGTTTCCAAGAAATAAAGTAAGATGAGATAACCCAAGACTTTGGGGTCTCCATGAACTCTTCTGACATTCTTCTATGCATGGTCCTGTTTCTTTGCACTACTCTCTTATGTCTTCAAGAATATTTAATGATTGTCTATGACCTCCAGAGCTTTTTAGCTCCAGTCTCTTCAGTAAGACTCACATTTTCTGTTAGACTTGCTTCCCTCTGTCATTAGCATATTATATACCTCTTTTTTTTGTCTTGTTTGTTTGCTTAGTCCAGTCTCAACTGAACAATAAAGTTTTTGGAGCAGGAAATTATCTGTCAGTGTATCATTTTTATGTATCTGCAAATCTTTTGGATTTTTTTCACTGTAACAGGTTTGTGGGTATATACATTTTCTAAACTGCCTGCATTCTTAAAGGTAGTGTTTAACTTTGAATTAAAATTTTATAGGAATGGAGTTTGCACCATGGCAGTCCAGACACTTTATTATCATAGTTATCTGCTCATTCATGTGGATATGTTGGTAAGAATGTATTTTGGGTTTGGTTTTTTTTATCTTTGCTATTTTATGAACATTAATAATTCACAACTCTTGATAAATATCAAATTATTTTCTTTTATATCATTTATCACTACGAGTCTGAAAACACAATATCCTAGATGATAAAAGATAGAAGAATACTTACAGAGAAGTAGCATTCACCATACTTCTGATTATAAATATACTCAAAGTCCTTTCAAATATGGAAACATTTTTGAGTGAGTCAAAATTGAGTCAAACTTATCCATTGTGAGTGGATCATTGTTTTTGTTGTGTATTTTAAGTTCATTATCCTGGTAACAAATAGCATTATTCTGAATAAAACTGCTGTCTTGGCTTTTAAAGCTTCAAAACATAGGAATTTCTTTCTAGAAAAAAATGCTTAGCTTTTGTATAAACTGTCAGTCAAATCATGTCCAGCTTTTAGTTACACTAGAACGTATTCACCAAGGTATTCTCTTTATTACCAGTTTGTTCTCCCAATTGAAATGGTAGTACTTAAAGATTGGAAGGGTTAATTCCTATGCCCTATCCCTCTGGGGACACTCCATTAGACTGAGCCAGAAAAAGGATAAAGCTCATTCTTCAATTCAGCAGCTAATCTATATTAGGAAATTAAATGCTTGCAGGATCCGTTTTCCCAGCCTGGGTCATTGGCATATTCTGGTGGTGATCATGCTGTGTAATGCCACTCTGGTAAGGAGTGGACCATTGCCAGCTGACAATACCTCTAGGACTGTGCATATTCCCAAACTCTATTTGGGAAATATTTTGCTCAGTAAAAGATGATGCAGGTAAAAAGATTAGCAGTGACTACTCTAGAAATATAATAATTTAGCCTATCAGCACCCTAAGAGTGTTTAATTTTATTATTTAGATACAGCCATCATGGCTGAAGTTTATGGGTGCATTGGAACCAACTACATAAACTCAAGGGAATTTTGCAGGGCTGAGATGACAACTCCTAATTGTGATTAAATCTTTACCACAAATTATGAGTCCTTTACATGATAGAATGAAAGCCAGTGTTTAGTTCAAACCTAATTAATTAGCAGGCAACTTTTCTAATGACTTTATCTGTATCTGAAGAAAGCAAACCATCAGAATTTAAGTACATTACTGTTCTTCTGTGTCCTGTCCAACCTCTGTTGTCTTCAAAGGCATCCCAGGTCATATTTGGGATAGTCTGTTCATTCGGTAGGAGTCCTTTCATTCTTCCTGTGGAACTATACAGTGTTCCTTGGAGTCTGTCTTTGCATCTCTCATTCATTTGTCGTTCTGTATCTCTATGCCTCATCAGATAAAGTTTTCAAAATCCCAACTGTGGTTTTGTCTCTTTACTGCACTTTTTAAATGGTTCATCTGCAGCCATTTCAGAGTTTTGCTATAATGTCATTCAAGGAACAGCACCTTCTTTATGTGACTTTTACCATGAATGTTTATCCAAAACCAGAAGGTGGTACTAGAATGAAAGACAACTCCATCCACAGCCAAAACATGTCATTTGTTCAGTGACATAGTTCAGCTTTATACACTGGCAGGCAGGGAGGCCCAGAAGAATGGGTTAACAGAGTGCAGAGAGGCTGAGGAGCTAAAGGTACCAGTATATAAGATTTGGGTATTCATTTTTTGCTAGTGTTAGTCTGGTCATGTATATTGAGTGGTCATTTGTGGTTGGAACAAATTACTCCTGGTCTTCCAGCTGATTTTTATGCAAAATGCAGACTGTAAGGTGACTCAGTGATGACATATGGGGACAACTGGGACATCAGTTTCAAAGTACACCCTGGTTCAAACTGAAATGCACCCCTAACTTTATTATTTGTGTTAGAAAGAGGTCTGAGGTTATCAGAAGAAATTTTATATGAAGGTTTAGCAAACTGTCAAAAACTGAATGTAGGCAATACTAAAACCAAACAAAAGGCTGTAATATTTACCTGAATGGCCCAAGTAATAATTTGATGTCATATTGAAACACTTTGACATAGGAGCAGGTAGAATACTGGAATCAAAAGAATAAGAAAGAAAGAGTCTAAAAAAAACTCCCAAAACATTAGACATTAATTAGTAAAAATGCAAAGCAGTAGAGAAGGAACATGGAAGTGAACCTCAGGAGCTGATACTTAAAGGCACACATCTTGTCTATGCTGAATCACAGATCTGAAACAATAAAATTTGAAGTAATTTTTAATAAACTCTTTCTTAAGGTAATTGAATTTAGATTCATACTAAGACTTTACTGTCTATATATAGCACAGTGGACTATAGATAGCACACACATAAAACAAAAATAAAAGTCAGCAGCAGCTGTGTCTCCCTGGATCCACTTAATTAGGAAACATCTGTGGTGTAGTCAGTGTTCTTTTCCACAATTGCTTAATGTGGGACAGGATGATATGAAAGCAAAATATGTATTCGGGAGATTGTAGCTCGCCAATTTATCATGCATATGTTTTAAATGTTTTTAAAAGGTGCATTTTCATCATAGAAAGAAATCATACATCATAGAAGCCACTAAGTTATAAGATGTCAGCTGCTACCAGCTTCAAAAGCCAGACTCTTTTCTTGATCTGTGGGTGGTGGAAGTTAATATTTTTTAAGTGAAAGTAAAGTTAAGGGACGGGGTACATAGACGAAATTTGGAATTTATTAAAATAAAATAAGAGTTGCAATTTCTTTCTTAGGAATATTTTGCACTTAGGTATTGTAACAAAGATCTCCTAAATGGGCAAAGGCTTCTGAGATAGTTACAAGTCTGTAGATTAAGAAAGCTCAAAATTAAATCTGAGTTCCCTTTTTTTTTTTATTTAATGGTGAAACATGAACAGTATTCATTTCTAAATGCACTTTTCTACAATGCATTTGTTAAACCTAGTAAAATAAAACAAAATTTATGTACAGCTAGTTAATAATACTGAGCGTCAGAAAAAAAAATTAAAATTTAGTACATTTTTCTCCCACTTATGAAGAAGCAAAAGAGATAGAAGGAAATGGAAGGGAAAGCTTGTTTATGAAGAAAAAAATGTAGGGAATGAATTCACCTGTGGGTGTCTGGGCTTGATAGAAAAATACTATGTCAGAAACAAGTCTTTAAAAGACTGATTTTGTTTCTCCCATAACAACAATTTTGCCACCCTTAACAAAAGCTGTTGTTTCATTTACACTTCTACGTTCCTTAATAATCTTTACAGAAATTAACTAGGCACCTTTGTGCTAAGATACCTGTAAAGCATGGCATGTCAACTTTGACTTAGCAATCTTTTAGTATTTCAATTAATTCTTCTTATAATTTCTTTGGTTTTGTGTTTTTTTTCAGTAGACACAATATGTGGGTTAAGCAGAGTGGTAACCTTTTAGAAGGGAGGGACTGTGAGAATGAGCTTTTATTGCTCTTATCTTCTGCTTGTTTTCTTATGGGCTGGTCTCAAATATTACTTCCCATCAGTTTTTGATCTGTGGACAAAATAATCTTGATTAAAAAAAAGAAAAAGAGTGTTGTTTGATCTCTCATTTATTTGTATTCACATGATTCTGTCACTGAACTGTTGAAAAGCCCCTAGAAAAAATGCAGGATTGTGGTGAAGGGAAGCACTGGGAAGACTGGAGTCAGGGAAGAGGTAAGGAGTCAGTCAACAGAGCCTGTAAATTTTGAGATAGCTGCCTGACTGGTTTTGTTTTGGGAGTATAGACTTTCTCACTCTTAAGTGACCAAATTATTTTTCTTTTTGTTCCTCACTGGACTGTGGAATGATGAGGGCCCCTAGAAGAATAAATTGGAATTTGATGGCTGTGGTAACAGAGGGGCTAAAAAGTCAATGTGGTTGTTAAAACAAGCCTTTGCTCCCATGTGCTGCCATACACGCCAACATCAAGTGTTCCTGACAGGAGTGAGAAAATAAGATAAAATAAAGAGATAAAATCCCAATTGGATCAGCTTAATACAGTGATGAAGGTGATGTTGTAAACACCAAGAGAAAGGAGTGAGACCAAATACCAAAGGTGCTGTAAGACAAACTCCAAGTATAACACATGGATAACAACATTAAAAAATCTTGTGGTTTTTTGCTTTCCTCTTTGTTCACAAGGAGTTGTTTTTTTCTGACATGTTTTCCATTCACAGTCCCCTCAGACTTTAACAATGTATTCAGCTGGTGTCAGAATTTAATCTTAAAGAGTGACAGCTTCTTGTAAATACAATTAAAAGTCACTACAGGATGAATAAAGTATTGTGAAGTTAGCTAATACAGAGTCAGAGGAATTTGGAAGAATGATACGGGAAAATAATAAAAAAATAATTATTGTTGGAGATTTAAATTCATATTGTCTTAAATAATCCCTCAATTAAGAATTGTGACAGCCTGAAAAGATAGAGGGTGGCAAAAATTAAAAATATTATTGGACAGATCTTTCAGCAGTATCTTAGGGCTAGTTTCTTCCCCTGCCTAAATCCAGTTTTCATTGTTAATAATACTATTTCATTATTATTTCATTATTCTCTCTAAATAAGACAAGAAGTGTTATCTAATGCAGGTTTTATTCTGTCTCTACAGAAGATAATACCTCTCCCATAGTCAAGGTCCTAAAACTTTTCATAGGCCAAGGGCTTATCTGAGGCAAATCTGGACAGTGGAAATATTTTATTAAAGTATTCTGTTGATAGAAAGGCACATTAGTGTGTAGTAGGGACAGTTTTCAGACTTCCTGTAATTAGGTGTAAGTCTTCAGCACATACATACACAAAAAAGCAGAAGAACTTGTGGGCTTTGTTTTACCTTGTGCCTAGGACAGAGATTTTAAAAAGTCTTCTAAAAAGGTATAATAAAATATTTCTCTCTATTGAATATGTTTATTGTCTATTGTTTATATTTTTATTAATCCAAGACTTCATAGTTTTCCTTTGCAGCAGGAATCAAGATATGATTCTCTTGCTTCATGAGGGAGAGAGAACAAATGGAAGAAGCAGCATCTAATGACCTGCTTTTACAGGTTCAGAAACTCGCCATACTTTGAGCATGTTGCATGGGGCAAGGTCATTCCTTAAAAATATTAAAAATCTCATGGAGCCCAGCAGCACTCTGGAAAACCACATTCTTTCCCATTGCAGAAGCTTTTGGGGTTGTTAGTGGTTTTGTTTTCTCCTGCTGTTTCCCTGTGGCATAAAAGAGCTTTTGTATTTTTTTTTGTATTTTTTTTTCTAGATTGCTAGTCTTCAGGTATCAGACACTAGGAAACAGTACTTGTCACAGAAATCCTTTAAACATTTTTTTATTAGGTTTTTCCTTGTGGTTATAAAATTCTGAACTTTTTGATTCCAGTGGGCCAAGTGTGGGTCGCTAGCTATGTTTCTAAGAGATTTTGGTCTATTTCCAGTAAGAATAGTGATGCTGAATGTGGAACAGAAGCATGATACCAGTGGGAATATGGAAAAGGAAATGACAACTGAAGTGGAAACCAAAAGTCAAGAACCTAATATACTCATGTTGGGGGAACTTGATAATCTCCCTGCAGTACTGCAAGAATTCACACATGAAGTTGCAGATCCAGCAGCAGAGCTTTCAAATAAATCTCTTAAATCGGGAAAGGTATAACTGGAAAACAGTCAGCATAGGATATGCATTTATAAAATAGAAAATAAATAATGGCATACATAACTACATAATATGTTAGCTATGTCCAAGACTTTAGAACACTCCAAAAATGTAGAGGTAAATGAAAATGAAACACAGCATAGATTTACCCAACTTGCATTTTAGCAAAGCAATATAATGTCTTTTTTAGATGACTAGTTTTCAAAGACATGGAGATAAAAATCAGTCTAATATCTTATAAATCCAGTAAATAATTTTGTCTTCATGTAAGGACTTTATTTAGTTACAATAGAGAAAATTAAATTAATTTAAGAATTTCCAGACTTTTCTGAATCAAAATATCTTTATTCAAAAATAGAGTGGTTCCATTAGCGACCTTGACACAAAAAAGTAGGAATATGCAATTATTTTTATTAATAAAGTTAGAAAGTGTTGTTAATAAAGAGATGAGCAGGAATATTTTATGAAGGGCTGAATAATTCTGAGTACACAAAAATGCCACACATATAATGCATGTAATAGTACAATAGTGAAAAACTGAGTATTCTTGAATTAAATGGAATTTCTGCTGTAAGATTAAATGACTGAAACAAATGAGAAGCTGACTAATCTTGTAGAACTAATTGATCATAAGATGAAAATGTGCCTGTATCATGAAGTATTCTGAAGATAGAAAAATTAATAAAATAGCTGTAATCTTATGTGGAAGCTTGTGAAATATTTCTAGGAGGTTTGTCATAGTTATGCCATTATCAGAAGCCTTTTTAAATAAGGGGAATTTTAGAAGAGCTTTCTGGTCTGACATATCTGTGCACTTTTCTGCTTTTTTCTCTATAGATTAATTCAAGCTGGAATGGGAGCAGCAGAAAACTATTAGCAGAGCAAAATATTGAAGAGTCAAGCAAAAAAGCTGACTTGTTTTTCGTGCAGGGAAATGACTGATGAGAAAGCATATTTTTCTCTATCAGTAAAGAGGGAAAACTAAGTGAACTGAAAAATGCAGCTGGTATTAAGTAGAGGGGAAAGTAAAATGGCTGATAATTTATGTAGGATGGAAATCTCTTAATCATCAGAAGATTTTTAGCTCAGTCTTCTTATATTATCAATAGGTGTTAAAAGCATCCCTGTGGTTTCAAAGTAGAACCTGGTAAATATATTAAAGAAAATAATATATTATTATGTATGTATTATGATTTATGTACTGCCTGGAAAATGGAATCCACTATTCACCCATCAGTCCTATATTTATTCAAAAACTAGCTAAATCATAAGCTCTTTAACTTAACAAAAAAAATTTAATAACTTTTTTTTTTGCCCTCCAGATCTATTTTGTTTTCAGCCAAGCCTTCCAAAGGTTGAGGACTGCAATCCCACTTATTTTCTGATAAAATCCTCATTTCTGAAATCATAACAGTACTCCAGGGTCTAGAAATTAGAATTCTGGCTTATAATAACACCCTAAAACCCAACCAATCCTATATGGTCAGAAGAGCCAAGTGGCTTCAGTCAGGGTGACACTTTATGATGACAAAAAGAGTTAGAGACTTTTTTTATACCCCTCCACAAATCTCCGATGTGCACACATTTTGGACACTGGTGTGCCATCCTGTTTCCTCTTCCCCATGTCAAGAAGGATAATGTAGCAACAAGTAAATATGTGGGGAAGGATGCCCAGGGATTTAAAAAGGCATCCATCCATGCAAGACACAATCAATTAGAATAGGACCCTTCAGCCTGGCAAGAGATTAATAAGGAAGAATATCACAGATGTGTGAAATATAAGGAAAGTTGGTAAGTATGAATTGCCTACTGCTTCCAGTTTAAAAAAAAAATAAAATGAAAAGGATATTAGATGAAGTTAGAACGGGACAGATTCTACACAGAAATGAGGGAGGCTTGTTTGCCAGTAGCTTGCAATCAAGATGTGTTACTCCTTCCCTCAGGATGCTGCCAGACTTGGTTCAGAAAATCTCTGAGCTGTCTGCTGCTGGAGGTAAGCCAGTATCCTGGAGAAGCATTGTTAAAGCTTGACCTGATCTTACACTTTTCCAGCCTTTGCTACTGCCAGCGTCAGCTGTGCAGGGTGGAGTTTTGTTTTGACCCGACACAGTCTCTTTTCAAAATAATTTTGATAAATCCATGAATTGGTCAAGAGAATTTCAACAGGGCATTTCAACAGGGTCTGGAGCAATGACCAACTAAGAATTCATTCTCTCTCCAATATACTATAACTTTTTTTTAAAATCCTTTACAAGCATGCTCACTGGTCTCAGCTGCTTCCTTCCCCACCAGAAACAGTTCTAACTCTTGCTTTTCCTATCTCTCAAGTCCCACAAAACCAAGTTAGGAGGGAGCTGCACTGCAGCTAATTGGAAGGAAATGAAGGAGATTTGATTTGTCCTCCTATTTCATTGCAAACAGAATTGTTCCAGTCAGCATCTCACATGCAATGCTGGTGAATACGTGTGACAGAGCAGGCTGAGCCTTTAACTGGTGATTATTCACCAGAGACAGCAGATTTGGCTTGCATTTCAGAGGGCAGACTGTGCTTCAAGTGCTTTGTAGGAAGAGAAAAAAATGATCTGTTTACTTGCAAGCCGAATATACTTTATGTGGAAATTGTGGGGAGATAATCAGTGTGAAATCCCATGCTATGGTTTTCAGAATAAAGCCACAAAATAAATTAGCAATGAGAAAGTTGGCTGTACCTTTGACTTGCACTCTTTAATGGCAATACTTTAACTATTTTCTCTGTATTTTCAAGCTGTAGGATTCATGATGCACTCAGGATTGGTTTGGTTTTTTGACATTACATAAGCAGGAAGAGTTTTGATCTTCGTTATCTCTTTTTTCTTTTCATCAATTTTCTTATATCAAGCAATATAAAATTGTGACTTAGTGTGTTTATTTATGACATGTCACCCAATAGGTCTGATAAAAGTATCAGTATTATTTGACAGTTTTAATTTTGAACATGGCCATTATCTGGATTAAGTGGAGAGTTTTTAAGTCCCTTTGAGAAATTTCAGAGGAAGATGAAAGCTTTACTTATATTTGAGTCCAAACACCAGGCACAAATTGCTACCCATTGACATAAAGCCATAACTTGTAATTAATGCAGAAAAGTTCCCTTTTTTAGTGGTAGCATTTGTAGGTGCCAAGATGTACACCTGTTGGTTTGCTTGATCCTCGGAGCATAGTACTTGATTTCTCATGCATGTTTAAAAAATTATCAACTTGAAGACCAAAACTAATCAGGCAACTCCTTTGGTTCCAGGGTACCAATCTTTCATGGCTATCTGTTATACAACTGGCTTTAACCAGGACATTTATCCAGCATGGAAATTGGGAGCTACTGTAAAACTCTTCTATCAGTAGCAATGTTTGAAATATGTGACTTGGTCCCCTGCTGCTAAAGCATTGCAAATTGTCAAATTGTATGTGACAGACTGATTGTGATTTGTCTTTTTCATGACAGGAAAACTTGTTTTCCTAATCCTGGGAGGGGAAAAAACCCAAAACATTCAGCTACACTGAGAGATGGTTCTGATCCTATTTAGCTGTTATTTTGTAAAAGGTTAGGTTTGTTTGTTTTTAACAGGCAAATATAAATTTCTCCCAAGATAGTATTTTATAATTCATGTTTGTCTTTCCCATATTAATAGTGCTGTATAAATTTCATCAAAATTCTCTGATTGCAGAGCCTGACAGATGACTTGTACTAATGAATGTATTTGTCTATTAAGCTACAAGAAAATGAAAATATTTTATGTTTATTGACTCTACTGGTGTTCTACAAAGAGAAATTCATTCACTGAGATCTACACAATACCTCACTTTATCTACAAGGGAACATCTGTAGTTGTCCTTGGTGGAAAATACTTGTGGTGTGAGCAGTAGGTGAAGCAAGGCAGCATATTCCAGTGTGAACATACTGAACACCAGGGATGACTGCACTGGAGTCATATTTGGGTGCTGAAGTTGTACATACTCCCCAGAGGTTTTACTTCTTAGGCAAGATTATCCTTCACTTAATGACTGTGTTATAGCTGTCAGAAAATATTCTCTTTTCATCACAGCGTAAGATAGACAATGTAGGTAACATCTGTTAAAAAGACCCTAAAATAGAGCTGGTGTGAGATATAAAGAGCTTCTAAAAATAAAACAGGAAGAAAGAAGCTACCATTTTTCAGACAAATACAAATATCATATTTTTTCTTTATTGGATAGTTAATTGAACCGTTATATAGTGGTACAATTAAAAAAAATCAAATCTTCATTACCCACTGCTGCCTGCATGTAGCACAAAAAGTAGCAAGTAAGCTGGTACAATAGTAAAAATACGTCCTTCAAATTTTTGTTAAAACAGTCCTGTTGAGGATCACATTTTTAAATAAATAATTGAATTAGTTAAGCCTAGTATTTACTGACATCTTAATTAGGTAATTACATGTTAAATATTCATTGTCTATAATCTACAATTATCTGTAACTGAAATTCAGCAACTGTGACTAATTGAGTATTCTGTAATGAATCTGGAGTCCAAACTGACTCAAGTGTAATTTGCAACATGACTTAATATTGACCTAATATTTCTGATTCTAAAATTTCTTCAACATGCTTGCAATTTTTGAGAACACTGGGATGGACTTCTTTGGTCTGCTTTACTGATGGCCCTTCAT
Organism: Pseudopodoces humilis; assembly: GCF_049639895.1. Classification (NCBI taxonomy): domain Eukaryota; kingdom Metazoa; phylum Chordata; class Aves; order Passeriformes; family Paridae; genus Pseudopodoces; species Pseudopodoces humilis. The sequence goes on along the minus strand of NC_142200.1, from coordinate 33,024,963 downwards.
ATAGATTAACCTATATTCTTTTTCTATTTCTATACAAATGGTTGTACTTATGCATGAGAAATAATGCAAAAAAGAAAAGGCAAATACAGGAAATAAAATCTTGTGGAAATTTGAGAACAGCATTAGTAACACTGAAAATATGACTTTTAGCATGAGTTTAGACTTGTGTTTATCAATAATATCAGTATTTTTATACCCCTTTATGAGTATTTATAATCATAAAATTATAGACTGGTTGTAAGAGACATTAAAGGTCATCTAGTTCCAACACTCTTGCCATAGGCAGGGACACCTTCCACTACACCAATCCCTATCCTAACTGGTTTTGAACATTTCCAAGGATGGGGCATTCACAACTTTTCTAGGCAACATGTTCCAGTATCTCATCACACTCACAGTAAATATTTTCTCCCTAATATTTAACCTAAACCTACTTTTGGTTTAAAAATTGCCCTTTGTCCTGTCAAACTATAAATATAGTATAGTTTGGTAATTATACATAACATTTTGACAACTCAAATCTAGCGTTGGCTCTGCTTAGACTGTTCTAGGCATAGCTGTTTATGTTCATTACCCAATAATTTGTAAACTACTCTCAGGTTTCCACTGTGGCTTTTTTTTTTTTTTTAAATCTCATTCTGCCAACAATCTTCTTTTTACAATTTTGGAAGTCTAAAATGTGACATTTGACCTATCTCCTCACGTCAGCGTTCTTGATGTGCTCATTAGAGCACTGTAGCATGCAGCCTACTGAGCCCCACTTCACTTGAGTTGAACATGCCATCACATCTCTCTCTGTGACTGAGAGAGGAACCCCCCACAAGCGAGCCACAAGCTGCCAGCCAGCAGTACTCCCACACAGCAGAGAGAAGCTTAGAAAACTGGCTGTCTTCTTCTCCTGATATTTGGTCTATCCCTTGGAAAGGGGATTTGATGAGGCAATGTGGAGACAGTTGTATGGAACCAAACCAGCCCACTGGGGAGGCGCTCTGAGATGCTGATGCATTTCTGACACCTGCATCCACTGCCATGCACACAGGAACGCTCCACTTGGCTGGGCTCAGCCGCACCACACATAACCAGAGCTGCTTTCAGCTTTCAGCTGCTGTCATTTGAGCCTCTGCTTGTTAAGCTCCTATCAAGGGGCAGTGCTGAAAAATAATAGAACTGTTGCTAGAGACATAACATGTTTTACACAGAAAATTCATCTGACCAAGTTTGAAGTGAAAGCACTTTGAAATTTAAATGTGTATGACCTTTTAATAGTTTCTGTACAACAACATTTACAACTGACCTATTATATAAAAAGTAACTAACTGCACTTAATTCATATCCTCTTACCAGTGCTTGCCCTTCTTGTCAGGAGTGCAGAATGCATCTCTAATCAGATGGTTCAGGTCCTCACCTGCTGTGAAAGACTTGTCAAGTAGAGACTGAATTTTACATTACCCAGATTGTGCTCTTTTGGAAAAATACCCCTGCTACCTGTTTGGGAAAATTTTAAGTGTCCTTCAGGTCTACAGGTTACACCCATTATGGCTCAGAGCACAGTTTGATTTAGAGAAAGAGTAACACCAAAAGCGTATAAATTTAAAAATATACTTCATGTAAACTCAGGTGAGAGAAGTTCTCAGCTGATAGGGAAAAAACTCCTTTTCAAATGGAAAATGTTGTTTGTTCTTTTTTCAGGGCAGGTGGTAGGCAATGCTCTTGAGGAGATAAAAATGACTTTTATTTCCTTTCCCCATGCAGAAGATCAAAAGAAAAGTAGGCAACTGCCAGACTTAATGAGCCATGCTGAAGGGCTGCATCCTGACAGAATTAATGCATCATTTATAAAGTACTTCATAGGAAAATGATTTAGCGAATCACATATGACTTTGATGTCTTGTAACACTACTGCGTTTTAATATTTATGCAAAGAATTTAGCAGCTACAAATGACAAAACCATGCATGCCAATAGCTGGAAAAACACATTGTGGGATCATTGGTGTGGAATGGTTACAATTAGGAGAGGTGGGATGAGTCAGTGCACACTGTAAGTTTTAGGGTCTGCATATGAGCCCTTGACTTGGACCCAAATAATTGTTGCTCAGTGTGGTGAAAGATAAAAACACTCCCTGGCAGGCTGTACTTTGAATGGTACTGCTCTGCTCCTTCCAGTTGGGACTAAATGTCTCTGAGCAGAGAGCTGGAAATCCTGCTCTTGCCCGAAGCACAGGGCCCTGTGATGCAGATCTGCTGTAGAAGGAAATGAAGAACTAAATGATGTTTGTGCAATAGACCTCTGTGAAGGAGATTGAATACTCCCAAATCACCCCTGCCTGCAGCTGCACATGTCCTGTTTCCAAACAGAATGTTTTCTTCAGCTGATCAGAGGAGTAGAGCACCTCTCCTGTGAGGAAAGGCAGAGAGAATCGGGATTTTTCAGGCTGCAAAATAGAAGGCTTCAGGGTGACCTAACTGTGGCCTTCCAGGACTTGAAGTGACCTACAAGAAAAATGGAGAGAGACTATTTACAAGAGCATGTAGTGCCAGGACAAGGGGGATTGGATTCAAACTTTAGGTTTGATATTAGGAAATAAAATTGTTTACTGTCAGGGTGGTGAGGTACTGGAATAGATTGTCCAGGGAAGTTGTGGATGTGATTTTCTCTAAGTGTTAATGGCCAGGGCTTTGAGCCACCTCCTCTGGTGGAAAGTGCCCCTGTCCATGGCAGGGGGATTGGAACTAGATGATCTTTAAGGTCTCTTCTAACCCAGGCCATTCTATGATTCTGTGGCAGCCTACTAAATTTTTTTTTCTTTTCAGTAAGGATTCTACCACCTTTTTTCAGTAATGAGGTCTGTAAGGTGCTAAACAGAGCAGTACTTTTCAAATTTTTCCTTGAGACACAGGACTCCAGAGTTCCCAGACCTATGCCTCAGGTTTCTCAGACTTTACAGTGGCTCAGACATTTTCCATCCCACTCTAGGAACTCTAGCCTCTGGCTTAAACATTTTCAAACATAATTTGGCAAGCAAGCAATGCATATAGCCTTATACAAATTCTTAACCCTGGTCACTGTGCTCTTATAAAGGCACAGATGAGTCAGAGTGCTGTGGAAGAACATGCAAGTCCTAAGGTAGAGCTTTGCTTAACCTATTCTTCATCTCTCTGCACTGAACACCTCAGGCTAGGTGAAGTTCCTGTTCCCTTGTCTGCCCTGGAAAATTCTTATTAAGCAACAACACACCTAAAGTAATATCTTCTAATGTGGTGTCACTCCTGTGTCTCCTATTTCCATATATCCAGACTAAGGACATGTAGTTATGGCATGCAAGTTATTTTGTTTCATTCAGCAATTGAATACAAGTCCCCAGTGCCTCCGTATGGTTTTGCCATTCACTTTAAATCATTAATTCTGGGCAAAACAACTGTCTGAAGTACTTCATAGCACGTTGCTTTGTCTTCAAATGGACAGCATTCCAGCATATTGCAGAAAGAAGTGGAATTTCTACTTGGAGCCAGAAATACCCTAGCTTATCAGAGAGGAAATTGGGCACTGGGTTGTGTCTGGATTCATGGTGCATCCCTGACATTTGTTCCTGAACCTGTGACTCTTTGCCAATATATTCAGTTTTGTGTAAAATTTAGCTAGAACTAAATGTACTGGCAATCCTGGTGTGAGAAGTTCCAAAACTCAGTTTTGGGATCACTGCATGATTTCACTGCATCAAGAAAAGCTTAAGAGGGACTCTTCTCTCATTGTTTTTGTACTTTGCCCTGGGGATAAAAAAGTATTACCTTTCTCCTCCTCCCTCAGTGAATATGGGGATTTATATCTTCCTTGGAAAGATCTAGTTGATGTTGGAGACGGCTTAATGAATATTTTTTCATTTCCTGTGGTCTGCACTACATTCTCTAGGAAAAGAGGGAAAGAAATCTCTTGAACAAAAAAACTATAGGTTGTTTGGTACAAAACCACAGCAAAATTATTCTTTTGACCCCCCTCTGGCAGCCTGCTTTTTACTGATTCTGCCTTTTTCTATGCCTCTGAAAAAATTGTTCTTTCAACAAGTTAAAAGCTCGCTTGGTTTGCCTGTACACTCTAATGGAAAGATAAATATGCCTTCTCTTTTTCCTTAGTATGTAGCATGAAAATAGACAAAATCATTGGGATTTATGTGGAAAAGTGTGGCTGGCTTCTAGTATTGGATTATGAAGTGCAATTTGGGATCACTAAGAACAAACATATATTTTAAAAACCTGATTAAGTACTTATTTTGGAAGGTCAAATATGACAAGTAATTTTTAAAACTATTTTTAATGGTTCTTTTTAAGTTAAAACTTTTGCCATTTCAGAGGAAATCACATTCAACTCTATTTTGGCAGATAGCAGTGCAAGAAAAGTATTTTTAATGTCCATAATTGATTGAAGAATATCATTATTCAATGGGTTTTAGAGAAAAATAACTGTATTTAGGTGAGAGCTTTTCTTAAAACTGCATTTCAGCAAACTCAGAATGAACACAGTTCGGTCAGAATATCTTCATCATGCAATATGTTCTAGAAGATTGAATAATGAAATAAAAGTGTCTTACTATGTAATACAGAAGTTTAACCTTTTATGACATGACTAAATGGAGAAGGATTTTGAGAATCTAATTTCAAGTATTGTCTGTTTAACAATTTATTAAAACCTCTTCACACTTCAGTAAACTTTACACATGTGGCTTCCATTCATTTCCTCCTTGACAGGTTGAATGAAAATATACAATACAGCTCTTAGATATTCATCTTTACTTTTATGATTATTTTCCTTTAAACAAACAAGTATTATTGGCTCTAGTCAATACTTATATGTGAAAAAAACCCTGATAGTACAATTCAGGCAACACATATTATGACACATATCTCTGAATACATTTGGAGATAAAGTACTTAAAATTGAGGAGTATTTTAGAATCTGCTTATGTTGACAATTATATTTCCAGACCACATTCATTCATATAATACACCCAATGTGTTACCTCTGAGTAGTAAAATTGTTCTTCATTCACAAAAATGCATCATTGTATGGCATTTCTCAAACCTAAATTGTTCTATTGCTTAAATTGTTCTGGCTTAAAAAAAAAAGCTCCATCAAAACATCTTGAAATAGTACATAAGTTTATACTGGTAGAAGTGGATAAGTAAAAATACACATAGCTGGGAAGCACTTTTACATTCTGTGTGAAGCTAAGCTGTGTTTATCCATTCCCTAAAATAGTGTATTATTTTGTTTCTGGGCTGTCTGAGCAGACTGGTGTTTTTAAAACAAAAATTTTACTGATCATTTTTATGGAGCTTGTTTCATTTTATTGAATAATGGTAGCATTTACAAATCTACTCAGTAAATAATGCATGTAATTGCAGTTTGTGCTGAGGTATTAAGAGCTCATGATGATAAAAAGTATTTCTGTGGTAGCAGTAAATGTGAAATCTAGTTAGTTTGGGTTTCACCTAACAAATACATCTATTTCTTTGTTACCTTTGCTGATATGTAAGCAGAATGGACACAATAAAATAGAGGTGTGCCTATTCATTCATGAGAAATAAGAAGCTGAATTTTACTCACACCTTTTCTCCATCTCCTGTTTATCACATACTCTCCTGTACTGGTCAGCAGCAACAAGAAGCTGTTGTTTTGTAAGAAGTCAATGGAAGACATCCAAAGTGAGAATCCTTGAAGATTATCTATCTTCACAAGTTTATTCAGGATTTTGACATTACTTTTTTAAGGGCAAAATGGAACTTTTCCAATATTTATTTAGGGTTTTTACTTAATTAACCAAGCATGTTATTACCTGACACCAAGAAATGGAACTGTACATGTGGTAAACTAGTTTTCAGAATGAAGTAAATAGTGGGGAGACTAAGAGTAAAACAGGTGTCATATCTTGGGCCAAATCCAGAGACAGTGTCAGCTGGTGAAAAACCACACTTTGTTAAATGCACATGCAATGTCTTATACTGACGAAATCTTAACCCCAAAAACGGGGATTAAGAACATACGAAGCTGCATAAATTAAAGGGTGTAGGTTTTTTTCCTCTTTTACTCTTAAATCTTCTAAAATCTCTCTGGCAAGTAAATGAAGTGTGAAGGCAAACTGAAGTATACACCCACAATTTTTCTCTATGACTTTCTCATCCAGGGCAAGAGGCTGCAGCAGACTGGCCCTGACCTGTGCCACAGCCACATGGGTGTGTGACCAGACTGGCCTTTGCTTGTCCCCATGAAGAACAGAGTATGAAGCCAAGACACTCTGAGGATATCACTGCATTTACTGGAGACAGTAGCCCCACAAGGCAGCTCAAACTGAGGCCATTCTTTACTTCTCTGACATCCTCATTATCTAGTTGTACATGCATAATTTTAACTTTCCATCTCACAGACTGGTTTACAGTCTTCTGGGATTTATTTCTCTTCATAAGAAGGAGCTTCAGTGCACAATCTTATCCTTCCTCATGACCAGGCCCTAATTCTACAGCAGGTCTAGGCCATGTTCTAATCTCACAAAAGAGCTTCCTTGAGGAAATGACTAAACTTCAAGAATTTTATAGCTGCTGTGGATTTTTCTGACCACTTAGAGACATGAAAATATCTGAGCTTAGAACCTTTCCTTTGTGGCCTGAAGACAGGGAAGCAGATAAGGTGGAAATGATACAACTTTTTCTATTCAGCTACCTTGTTTGCATTTAGTACAAGAGCTTCAATCTCACTGCAGTGCAGAGAATTGTTATTCCAACACATTTTGCTATAAACATAGAGGAACTTCACTTTTAGTTCCATTCCAAAGTCATCCTCAAGTAAATTGTGAAAAATTTTGTCTTTCAATCACCAACTAAGTCTGAGAGAATTTCAGCATCTTGGTGTCAGAGTGGGATAAAGTCTGTGTCCCTGACTTTGATGTGTGGTTCTCATGAAGTCTTCTGCCACATGAGTCTATATCCTTTTGAGGTTACTTTCAGGGGAACTTGAAGGTCAATAGTTGTTCACTATCACAGAGAGCTGCCTTTTCAAGACAGCACTTGATTTTAAACTAGAAGGCTTTGTATTTCTTCCTCAAAGCAGAGTAAACAGCAAATCAAATTAGCATATTTGTCACATGACACTGTCTTCTGCTTTCTCACAAGGCAGTCATCTCACAGCTTCCTTTCGGGAGGCTGGCTTAGTGCTTGCCTCAAAAATCTCCTAGCTTCACTGTTTCCTCAGTTCCACCTACTGCTGCATTCAAAACTTTGTTCCTTGTTTTCACTTGCAGTCACATTAAATTAACATGAGCTGTGCCTTCTGGTGCAGAGAGAAAAACAGTGCTGGTCCATCAGCTCTCAAGCTGTGAGGTTCAGCTGGTGGCTGCCTAGTCCCAGGGACAGCCATGAGAGTGACCTACCTGTGTGATTACTGCTTGCTGTTTCCATTGCTTTCTTCTTTTATTATCAATTTATATTAAAAAAAAAATAGTCTCTTTAATTCAGTTAGATAATCATGTAGAAGTGCATGGGGGAAAGCAGAGTGTGTGTATATATATATATATATATATATATATGTATGTGTGTGTGTATATATATATATATATATGTGCATTATATAATATATTTTTATAGCTATATATATTTGTCTTATATAGTGCAAATAGTTATATTCTTCATGGGCCTGTTTCTGTCACACAAACTGCATCCTTCCAGTAGCATGTTCCCTGAATAATCTTCTTGTTCTCCAGTTGAGGTTAGAATTAATTAGCCTTTGATATCTACTCTGTCACTTCTTGTGACAATCCTCTTGGGTTATTCTTTACTATGGATCTATCTAGTGCTGATTCTAGCTATCTCAGTGCTAAGCAGATGTCATTTTTTGCTTTGTAACAAGACCCCAGCTCTCTCACACAAAGTGACAGCATTTCCAATGGATTTACCATTCTAATCAGAAGTTCAGAGATACAACATTTCTACTGGTATATTACAAAAGAGACCCCTAAGGAGCTTTTTTTCTCACTAGGTCTCCAAACCACCAGATTATTTGAAAATAAATGAAAGAGCAAGAAATTAAGAATAAAATGCATTTTTTTCTGGATTGAATTTTCCTCAGGGTATTTTTCATAATTTTGGAGCTGATGTTATTTTAAACTTCTTTATTCTTTTAAACACAAACAGTTGTGGACTTACATTGCATTCTGTCATTCTAAATATCAACCTATTTATAATTAAGGTACAACAAGTGTCACGGGCAAACACAACAAAAGCAAATTATTTATCCTAGAGATTAAAAATATCAAATAAAGATTCCCTTTTAGAGGTGGCATACAATTCCATTCATGTGTAGGAATAAATGTGATTATGATATAAATAATCTTAGAAAAGCAATATATGTAAATTCTTACAATAGACATTTTTTCAGTGGCCATATTTTATTTCAAGTAGACAAAATAATTTATTCATTTGAGCCTGCAGTGCAAAAATAACTTAAGATCTAAGAAGCATAAACACAGGCACAATAAGGACAGTCCTAATAGACATATGGTGCAGTCCTGAGGTAATGGTGTCTTCTATCCTTCTCTGCAGTTCCACTTCTGTTTACTCTCAGATTGCATGTTGACATTTCCTCCACGGGATGGGGAGGTAAATATACATTGTTTATGTTAGGTAAATGGCCATGCAGATTACTGACCAATGCTGGTGTAAAAGGCATTTTCCAGACTATGGTGCTGAGGAGTCTTTTAGAATTACAGTAATACTAACTGAGGTTGTTGTGTCCCTTCTCCCTTTGGGCAGCTGTGCACACGTCTGTACTCCAATCAGATGAAAGTTATTGTCCAAGTATTGTCCAATAAGAAGGAATTTACTAACTTTATCTCATCAAGTACTACAGAACCCAGTTTAGAGTGTATTTTATCTTGGAAGGCTTGTTTTATAATAAATTTTGGGATCATTAGAGTAATAGAATCATAGAATATGCTGAGTAGGAAGGGACTCACAAGGACCACCTAGTCCAACTGTCAGCTAATTTTACCAAGCTTTAACTCTTACATTTTCTCTCACTAGGCAAAAAACATAAATTTACACAGCATCAATTGGATACACTAACTCAAATAAATCCAAAATACTACAATATTTTACTCATACAGAAATCCAAAACCATTTTGGAAAGCAAAAATAAGGAATTATATGTTTCAGTTCCTAGAAATGAACCATTAATGGTTAGACACACTAAAACTAAATAATGTGTATTTCATAGTATAACAATAATTATATTCCTAACTAGCCAATGAAGCAACTTCCCTTCAAAGAGAAAATGGGTAACTCAGATTAGTTGATGATCTGCAGCCAGAGGGGACATCAGTGTTGATGGTTTTTTTTCTACACTGTGACCTAGTACCATCTCTAAATCAAAATTCATCTTTTTCAAAAAGAAGAATTTTATTTTGTTTGTTTAGATGAAACTAGTAATTTTCCTTCCTGACTTTCATTGGCAATCTCTCTATCCTTATGGAACACAGGACAGCTATATTCTCTTTTTCCTAACACAGGAAACTTTCTATATAGCAATTATGTCCATTATCATGACAAAACATCTAAATAGAGACACTCACATGGATTTTATTTTAATCTTGCCTACATTAGAATGAATTCTAAGACTTGGGATTTTATAATGCTACCAGATAGAACCTCCAAAGAGAACACCCTGTTTTTCCAGGGCCATCTTCCTTGATGTGTTACAACTCCCAATGATGTGAAAAGTACCCTCCCATTCCTATGGAGAACACATTCTCAAAAGATTGTGAACTCATTCAACAAAAGATAATCAAGAAAAGCAAACACTTACTTTTGAAATACTTGCCTTTTATAACTACATCAAAAGCTGAAAGACATCTAAAGACTGAAGAAAAAGGAAAAAAGATTGTTTTCTTAAAGCTGATGTATTACCAATTCTTCTCAATAACTCAGAAAAATAAGCTCAGAGAACTCTAGCACTAAAGTACCAACTTTCTGAAACTTCAGCAAGTTATTTTAAACAGGTCTCTTAGTTTCCTCCACTTTGCTGAGTATTGGGATATTTGAATCATTTAACTTCTTTAACTGAATTATTTTGTGCACCACAAGCCAGATTTTGCAATATCAACAGCTCATCATGAAACAGAGCCAATGCAGCACCAGGAAATAGCTAAAGCAAGAGAAGAAACAGATTTGTTTAATTTTGCACACATATTCCTTAGAAATCTGTGATGAGGGTAAAGAAAATCCAGAACATGTATAAAGTTTTCCTAAAAAATGTTTGGACAAAATTAATTTCATATTTGTGAAGTTTTCCACAGACTGCTGAAGGCTTAGTAGCAATGATTGCCAAAACTTTAATTTCAGTCAGTTTTACCGTCCTTGCCTTATTCCTAAAAGTATGTTTTTTTAAAGAAGAGATTTAGAAGACAGTCAACAGTTAGGCTTTTAAAGTAACAGGAACCTTTAGGAAAGAATTTTTTAGTGCTGAGATTATTTTTTTCTGTCTTTGGAAATACAATTAACATCTATGCTTAAATTTATTAATGGTAAGTACTGAGTATATGTGTATTTGTTGTCTACCTGTGTATCTAACTCTATGAGAGTAAATAGTTTTGCCTGAAAAATGCTTTCTGCAAGAGTTACAGGAGAAAAGTAAAATCCAGGCAGCTTTCACGTGGCAAGGTTTCACACAATATCATAATTCTACATAGTCATATTTGTAGGGGTGTATGGGTAAGAGACGATTTTTCCATTTGACTGTTTCCAACTATATAAAAAAACACTACAAGAGACATGAGAAAGGTAACTTCTATGTGAGGTCATTTTTGCTCTTTTTATCTGTTAGTGCCAGGTACTGCCACAATTTGAATATCTAATTTTTTCATCTGGAAAATAAATGCGATTTTTCAAATATTTGCAAAGATTTTGCATCATATGACTCTTATTTTTCAATTTTGAAAATCCTGAATGCACAACTTTCTCACAATTAGGGGGCCATTCTCACAGTTATGGAAATGTCATCTTTGCAAATTTTCTCTTGCCTTCTGGAGCCTGTTTATTTTATGGATGTATATGCAGTACATGTCTCCTAGAGCACCCCATGGCTAGCACCACATTAAAAGAAGCTTTCTTCAGTTTAAAGTGAAGCAAAACCAGAGAGAGATGTGCTCTGGAGTAATAATGAAAACATGGAGATTGAAAAGTACTTAACATTACTTACTGCTGTGTTTGCAAATGTCAAAGACCATTCACAGATGGAGGGGTTTTTCCGTGTTTAAAGACTTTATTGTCCACAAGAAAGACAAGAAATATTTCCATGAAGATGTCAAGGGATAACAGGATGGTCATTAATACTGGTGTACTGAATGGGAAGGAAAAAAGGCAGAGTCAGGAATGCTTGTAATGCTGCAATGCAAACATGACCTGGAGCACAGAGTCCAGCAGCAGCAGCAGGGGATACAGCAGAAACTGGGCCCTCCTTTTGTGTCACCTTGGTCTGGTGTGGCCTTTTAGCACTGTCCAGCTGGGAGAAACCAGAATTCCTGTCCAGCTGGGAGAAACCAGAATTCCAACAGAAAACACAATCTCAGATATCACAGTTGTAGAAAGAGAAAGAAAGGTTAAATGTCCGGTTTGCTAGCCGGCAGAGTGAGGGTACACCTGCTCCCGCCTCTTTTATAGAACTCTGCTAAACACCAGAGATTTTAAAGGAGCAGTGAGATTTACAAACAGTTTTTTACACAGCATTGTATCACTAAAAGCAGGTGCAGTCAGGTACAGTTTAGTTCTTACTGCTAAACATAGGGAATGTTTCAGAAACACAACCTCCAGGGGAGTTGAACGGCCCAAGACTCAACTCCAAAACATCTTCAAGGCTGACTGCTTCTGTATGGGAAACAGAAGGTCACAAAATCAAGTCTTTAGACTAAATAAAAGCAGCTACGTCATCCAAGAGATCTGTTTGATAGATACACTAAAATACAAAACAGCATTATCCAGAGAGTAACAATGTTCTATCAAAAAGGACAAAAAGGGAGGGGCAGGGGAGCAGATTTTAGAATCATAGGATCATTTAGATTGTAAAAGACCTTTAAGATCAAGAAGTATAACAGTTGCTGTAGTGCTGACAAGTCCACCACTAAACCATACCCCTAAGTTCCACGTCTAATCTCCAGGAATGGTGATGACTCACCCACTTCCCTGGGCAGCCTATTCCAATGCTTAAAAACCATTCCTGTGAAGAAATTTTTCCTAATATCCAATCTAAACTTCATCTGGTATAATTTGAGTCCCTTTCCTCTTGTCCTACTGCTTGTTACCTTGGGGAGAGGAGACAAACCCCCATCTTTTTACAGCCTGCTCTCAGGATGCTGTAGAGAGTGTAAAGTCTCTCCTGAGTCCTTTTCTCCAGGCTGAACAACTCCAGCTCCCTCAGATGTCCTCATGAGGCTTGTGCTCCAGACCCTTCCCCAGCTCTACTACATTTCTCTGGACATGCTCCAGCAGCTTGATGTCCTTGCAGTGAGGGTCCAGAACTGAACACAGCACTCGAGGTGCAGCCTCACCAGTGCCAAGTACAGAGGGACAATCCCTGCCCTGCTCCTGCTGGCCACACCATTGCTGATACAGGCCAGGATGCCATTGGCCTTCTTGGCCACCTGGACACACACACTGGCTCATGTTCAACTGCTGTCAACCAACACCCCAGGTCTTTTTCCAATGGGCAACCACTTTCCACTTTCCAGCCACTCTTCCCCAAATCTGTAGCAGGGCATGGCATGATTGTGACCCAAGTCCAGGATTCAGCATTTCATTAATGAACCTCGTAAAACTGGCTTTGGCCAGTGTCCTGATTCATCTGCAGAGCCTTCCTGCCCTCCAGCAGACCAACACTCCCATATTATGCCATGTCATGACACTCAATATAATTTGTTCCACATTGTGTTGATTTTCACCTTCTCTTAAAGACCATAAAACATCAAGGCTTAATTATTTCAAGTTCTAATGCTAGAACTCCATTTTGAAGGGATGGATTATCAGTTGCTTGGATGTATACAGCCTTTTATTATCAGAGAAGTATTTCTTGCTGAGACCTTTATATGGGTTACAATTTCCCTTTCATTAGCTAGTTTCTCAAGTGCCTGGAGTAATACTCTGGGAGATATGAGTGGCACTTGCTACATGAGGTTTTTATCTTCTTCTCCTCTCCCCAAAGCAGGAATTGCTCATGAAGTAAAATATTTTTCTCTGCTAGGTTTTACTTTGCCATATGTACATGCGGCAAAGTCAAAGAAATTATGTCTTCTAGCTCCTGCTGGAGTTCATTTCACTGGCTTGCACTGGATTTGAAGATCTCTTGTCTCGTTGAAACTCTTATCCTTGGGAAAAATAGTTCTATTGCAACTGAGGGTCAACAACTTGAACGGGAATATACCTATTTCATAATACCTAGCAGCTTTTAATTTAATGACTTAATTCTTTCTTGTTCATCAATTAAACATGAACCATTTCTTTCCCTTTTTTCCCTTATTTTTTTTAAAAGAAGGTATTACATGAAGCTTTTCTCCTTTTGATCAGAGCATCTGAATGACTGGATATGATGTGATGAAATTTTACAACTCTTCAGTGCTGTCCTGCAGAGCTTTTGGTCTGCCAGTTCACATTACTTTTTGTTGCTTTAAAACTTGTAATTTTATTTTGGTTTCCTCACTAATCCACACTTCTACTTTACAAGAGAAAAATATATCTCCTAAATTAAAAAGGCTGAAAAGATTAGGAAAGGAAAAAGTTTCAATGTTCTGAAAAGATGCAGCTGATTACAAGATGAAAAAGATAACTGAATAAATATTTATACTTTTAGTACATATTTGTCATGCCCTTTGCACTGCCTTTTATCCTGAGCATTGTCTTTTTCCTACCAGTGTGCTTATGGTTCCACTTGAATAAAGTAGATTCACTTTCAGCATGATTTATTGCAATCAGTAGAGATTGATATCATATGCTATTAAGTCACTTGTATAGTTATGTCGAATAATTAATGAATCAAATCACGGAAATCCCATGTGCAATAACAGAGCAAATATTTTTATTTAAGCCAAAGTACTGCAACTGTGAAGAAATATTGGGACAGAAGGACATTAGAGTTACCTTTCAGCTAATGAAATATCAACAAATCCCTAGCAAAACTAAAAAGGAAGGAGTGTGACTGAAAAAATATAAAATAATCTAAAGGATTTTGAATTCAAAGCAAAGTAGAAAAATGTAAGCAGAAGGTACACAGCTAATTCTCTCCTCAAAGTTTACCAAATAGTGAAATTCCAGCCCCCTGAATGTAGGCAGTACACTGGGTTAGGGAACATTTATCACAATGAAGCCATGCTCCTGTGTCAGCTCTGCTTCCTTATGACCTCAGGTTGGCTAAGAAGGTTAAAGACTCTGCTGGCTTCAGTGTGAGCCCTGGTTAGGAAGAACTCCCACAGTCAAAACACGTGTGGATCAGGTCTAAATATATTATACACAAACCCCTCACTCTATACATGAAAAATAAGACAGAAAAATCAGATTTACTTAGCATAGGCAGAGAACAGGGTGATGCTGTGTGATACACCTTAAAATGTACTTTGTACAATACCAAGAGCGGCAGGTCAAAAGAGATGATCCTCCCTGACTTCTACTCCACTGTTTTGATACCCACTGGAGTACTGTATCCAGACCCAGGGTCCACAGCACAGGACAACATGGACCTGTTGGAAGGAGTCCAAAGAAGGGCCATGAAGATGCTCAGAGGGCTGGAGCACCTCTCCAATGAAGGCAGGCTGAGAGAGCTGAGGTTGTTCAGCCTGGAAAAGAGAAGGGTCTAAAGGAGACTTTATAGCACCTTCCAGTAGCTAAAGGGGCTACAATAGAGCTGGACAGTGACTTTCGAAAGGGGCATGTAACTGACAGGACAAGAGTTGATGGCTTTAAACTGAATAAGGGTAGGTTGGGGTTCAGTATTGGGAAGAAATTTTTCTCTGTGAGGGTGCTGAGGCACAGGAACAGGTTGCCCAGAGAAGCTGTGGATGCTCCATCCTTGGAAAAGTTCAAGGCCAGATTGAGTGGAGCTCTAAGCAACCTGCTTTAGTGGGAGGTGACCATGACCAGGGCAGGGATATTGGAAATAAATGATCTTTAAGGTCCCTTCTGATCCAAACCATTCTATGATTCTGTGAATCACTCCAGCATTGTATACATTTCTAATTAACAGGTCAGCAGTGAATCTCCTAGATTGACTCTAGACTTACTTGGACAAGAGGTTTTTGTGTCTGTACTAGAGAAAGGAATTATGTATTTCCTTATCTGTATCTCTGAAAACATAACTTTGAACAGTGAAACAGAAATATATCACAGCCACATATAAAATTGTTTTAAAAGTCTGCTTTTCTGCCAAATATTTCAGTGATTTATGGATTTATATTAATCATAGCCCTTTAAACCTTGTGATATGTAATTTTGGGTACATAACAAATCCCACTGTTTATTAACAGTTTTGATACTGATTACTTTAATGTAAGACCTAGGGAAAATGACATAACAAAAACTTCATTTTTTCTAGGACTTTAGACTGTATATATATAAATTTATATTTGTATGTATATGTATAAATATATGTATATGTAAATGTATAAAATGGTAGCTGTAGTATTGCTGTGGTTGAAATCAGACCAAGAAGAGGCACCTACCCCCATTTCAGTTATATGTAAGTGATAGTCCTGTCAAGATCTCAAGTCATACAGTCAGTGTGCTCAGGAGAGAAAAGTAATTGGGCAGAGACCTTTTCTGGCTGATATTCTAGATATGTAAGAGGGTGAGAAGATGAGAATAAGAGAGATGAGAGAAAAAAGACAGAAAAAAAATCTTCTAGCCACAGTAGATATCTTTGTGTTGTGTTTTGAGAGATGTCCAGAGAGTGAGCATGGAAACATGGCTGTGGGAATTGCTTCCCTGACAAGATGAGACACCAGCTCTCCGGCACAGTTAGAGGTTCATATACTGCTGACATGCTGTTAGCTCAGTGTCAGGCACTTTGGATGTTCTCAGGCACACCTCCATTCTGTATCTGCAGGCTGCCTGCGAGCATTTCTGCAATCACTGGAAGTGCTGCCTGGGACTTGGCTGTATATACTGGAGGCAAGCAGAGTTGGGAATACACCATGTTTCTGACTTCTTCAAGGCTCCACTTTAAGACTGATATTGACAAAGCCAAAGACTGGTAACATGATCCTGAAAAAAAAAACTCCAAACTCCCTAGTGAAAGTATTTGTGTCAGATGATCGCCAGAGATTTGGTTTAAATTATGAGGGATTTTTAAAAGTGAAAATATATGGACAGAATAACTTGAAATGAAAGAAATATTCCTTCAAGACAAATAGATCTGAGGACAGGAGAAAGAAAAGTTGTGCAAATACCAGTAAGAGTGGCAGATGTTTTGAGAACGCTTCTTAATGCCATCTCTCAAAAGCAATAAGCAGTAATAATGTTTAACTGACATAAATAAATGTTGTACCCATCTTATAATATTCATATAGTGCAAATCTGTCTACAAGTCTGTGAATAGAGCTGCATCCTCAGCAGAGCTGTGCACCTTCAGTGACATGTAAGGCCTACAACCAGGCAGGCAAGACATGTCTTGTCTTTCTCCAGCTGTGCTCCTGCTTGTGGGCTTTAGCTGAAGACAAAGGGGTAGCATTTTCTGCCCTGTGATTTTAAGGCATGTAATTAACCTGCTTCTATTTACTGGATACACAAATGCTCCTGGGAGAGTGAACTGCTCTTCTTCGAGGAGTGTAGCAAATAAACAAAATGGACTGACTGTTTAATCAAGTAATTGCCCTAACGATGCCCTTCTAGGCACAAACACTGGTGGGTTTGGGAGAGAGCTTGAGTGTTGTTGACTTTTGGTCATGTTTCAAAGGCCATTTATTTACTCAGATTTCTCCTCAGAGAAGAGCTAAATGCACAAAGTTATTTCCTTTAATCATAGAAGAGAGTTTTGGACATTCTGGACAATTTGGTTATATTTTACCACTCTGTAGTTTTTCTTATCTTATTTTAAAAATAATTTAAAAAATAATATTTTATACAATATTTTATTATAAAAAATAATATTCCAGCTCACTAATCAAATAAACCAATTTTAAGATAAGTGTACATATTTTCTGTGTTTAAGAATTAAGTCTATAAATGAAATTAAAAAGAAAAATTAAACATTAATTCAATTTCAGATCAATATGGAGGGCCATATTTATAGTGAATTCACAGAGCCAACATAAATCCATGGCCAGCTGTATTCAAAGGGAGAAGTGAAATACTTCCAAGAAAAAAAAAAATATTTGCTGTTTAATTATTAAATTCTTTTCACACTGTCTTTTTATATTGTCTTTGTTTCCAAACTTGAAAATTTTTTAATCAGCTATAATCATAAAGTAACAGTCCTCAGCAAATACCCATCAATAGTATTGCCCCAGGAGTAAAATAAATCCAGAGAAATTCTTTACATAGCAGAATAAACAACATGCTCCTATATGTCCTTCAAATCTGAAGTCTGAAACTGGTTTTTTATGGCATAGAACTAAAAACTGATGGAAAGGTTGAGAAAGGACAAGCCAATATGGCTAATGGGAGAAGGAGCAGCTTAACAAGGGCCCCCAGACTGTGCCCCCACAGAAGCTGTAACAGGCTGCTGATTTGTTGTCTACATCTGGAAGAAAGGAGATCCAACATCTCATTGTGCAAAGCTCATTAACCCTCTCATACTGATGTCTTCCTTGTACACCTTTGGCTATGTTCACTTTCTGTAATTACAATAAATGGCTCCTAATGAACAGGTAAATCATGATCATACACACTGATCCTTCCCCATGAACAATGAGCTTATCCCCAAAGCTGCTTCTCCTCAGAGAGTTGTCATTTTCCTCTTATTTGACTGGAGTATGTCATGCCTTCTCTTCCTCCATCAGAATTTAGAGCTGTTGATGTTAGAGGAACCCTTTTCATGCTCAAAGTGGGCAGCTGGTGACTCTCTGGGGGATGTGGGCTCTCTGTCAACAAGACAGAACCTACAACACTACCAGTTTCTTGCCAATTTTAATAATTTAATTTCTAAGTCCTGGAATGCGGTACCAATGTGTTACCCTGTCATCATTTTTAATCTCATTGTGCCTGGTCTGTGTTCACTTCTAAATTTCACTGTAGTGCTTTCCAAATCGTAGCTGTTTGTCTCTCATCTGACAAAGTAATGTCTGTAATTTAGGGCTGTGTGACGAATCTGCCTCCCTAGTAAGTGGCTTAGCTCGTGGTTCACCCAACCAGCCGGACACAGATGCAGCTAGCAGGGCAGAGACAGGAAAATGTGTGGGAGTTTTTTATTAATAATGTGGTAATTTATTAGTGACACTGCTTGCATTTGGGACTTTTGTAACTCATCATGGAATCCTATTATTCATGAGCACATAAAAGAGGGATATAAATATATATTTTTATATATTTATTTAGCCCTTAAATCCAGACTAAGAATAATTCACAGCAGATTGCCCCAAAACTTGATCTCATCAACATGTTTTTCAGATAATGTGATACAATTAAAAAAAAAAAAAAAAAAGAAACCAGCTGCTTGCCATTGTTTTCAGACAGTTTAAAACAAATTTTAAAAAACTGAATAAAAACTTCCTGCATCTTTTGTAAGTGAAGATTTTTCCTGTGCATACTCACACGGAGTAGTGGTCTGTATTGAGAGAATGGTAATTGACAAAGATTGAAGTTATAATCCCTTATGCTTATTCTTGCTGGCTGTCCAGCAAGAAATAAACTGGGAATTTTTACTGTGCATTTGCTAAAAGTTTATGGACAAAGTCCAGCAGCTCTGCTGACATTCCCTCTCTTACTGAAGCATGTTGTAATGGCTTAGGTTGTGCATAACCTCCTAATGAGGTCATATAACAGTTGCTCTGTTACTCTCAGTTGTTACAGGAACCACAGTTCATTCTTTCTGGAATTTTGTAAGGCATTTTTTGATAGTTTATCAGTGAAGGAGCTGTGTCTGACCAAATTTCATGCAGGCATGTGAGAGTTGTAAAGAATACACACGCCATGCGTAGCAGAAAAACACAATACAGTATCTTTTGGGCATAGTATCTATTCCTTCAAGGAGACCTCATGTCTAACTGGTAGAAATCTCATCATCCCTGCTTTTCTTAATTTGTTTATATTTATCTTTATGTCAGTATGTGTTGACTGCTCTACTCCTGCAGGAACTCTTAAATGAAAATATTGAATTCAAATATCATATGAATGTATTCACATGAGATTATATCTTTGTTGGTATTACTCAGGCAGGTGCTAAAGAAATGTGTGATTTTTAATGCTTATAATGGGCACCAGTCTAGAGGATCAGAAGATGTAAAAGGTTTTAGTTTCTTTTATTTCACAATTTATTTTTTTCCATAGAGGAGCTTGCTAACTTATTTTAACAAACCTACTGCCTCGTTCAACAACTTGGCACAAACTTCAAGGGACTTTTCCAGCTGCATCTGATCGATCCTTGCCACAATGAATAGAGGGTAAACAGACCTTCAGGTATTATGGGTGTCTGTCTTCTTACTGGAAGACTTCCTACTGGACTACACAAGCTGCCCTTCACACCGGCCAGTTTTCAAACATGAGAATACAACATGGAGATTAATCTATGGATGAAGTGCTTTTTATTGGATCTAAATGTTTTTGCTACACAAGCAGAACACAAAGATCTAGCAAGAGAAATAAACACACATTTTCTTAATTTATCTTGACATGAGAATTCAGTGTATCCAAGAGAAACTTTGTTTACTTCCTTTTCCAAATGCATTCCTTTGAAGTCAGAAAAACTAAAGGTATTTGGTTTGTGTCCAGTATTCTCAAGATCATATGCCCAGTTGCAGTAATCTTTTTTTACATATTTTCTTTTAAGATGAGCTAATGAGTCACATTCACTGCACTCATTCATGTTTTATGATAGCATTTCAGAAGTCATGTTGTACAGAGTTACATACTCAGGCTCACATCTATGCAGGGGCAGTGCAAACTGGCACCACAATTATGTTTGCCAGGAAAAGGCACATTTGCAGAGCATACATAAATTTATCTATAGTCAACAAAGTAATACAGTGAGAGGTGTCCATCCAGTTGAATAAGGCACTTGAAAAATATTTTTACATAGTGAAAGGAAAATTCTGGAGGATAGAAGTTCATTTGCACAGGATATAAGGTGAAAAATTGTGCTACTGTCTTAATTAAATCCGTTTTCAGGGCTGGAGGTTCAGGATATCCTGAAGGGAAATTCAGAAATTTGGCTTAATTCTGACGTCTCCCTGTGGCAGCTCTGAGACCCAGATAACAGAGAAGGGGGCTGAGGGTATCAGGATATTTCAGACACAAGTCTTCTCCACTGTTTTTACTCCAATAATTGTTCAGCTGCCTATGCCTCCCACATCACCACCCTCCTCTCACAACAGCTCAGACTTTCCCTTATTGGCCCATGTGTACTTCCTTCAATGTACTCATGTCTTCCTAGTGGCAGGTCCCCACTGAGCCTACTATGATCTAGTAAACCCATATTTTTGTATCTCCTAAGACTAGCTTAATTGTGTTGGCAGCATTAGAAATTGTACACTGTCAAAATGCCCTTTTTTTCACTTGAATTTCAGCTACCTCTACTCATAGAATAAAGGGAGTGAGAAGAGATACAGGGATTTAATTTATCATAAGGAGCACTGAGAAAAGAAGGCAGCAAGCACTAAACAAGTTGAAGATTTTGTTTGTATTGTTTATTACTACAGTTGAGCAACCAACCTGAACCTAGCTTAAACAAAAGGGAGTTCATTCATTAAATTCACTGGCATAGGATCTGACTCCAAAACATCATCTTATTTTGCAGTCTACTAGCCTATTGAATTGAGACAGTGTAAAAACCAAATCAGCATGAGGCATTTGTTCAGAGACATGTGAATCTAAGATTTAAGAAATCTAAAAAAGTCTAAATGTCATGTCCTAGCAATAGTTTCATGTTTACAATTACAGCATGGTCAACATTCTTAAAAGTTTGATTTATTATATGACAAAGTGTTATGCAGGTCCAATAACTTTTGAGGTGCCACAGATACCAGTAAAACATCTAATGTGCTCTTTTTGGGAGCTTATTGCTCCTTAAAATCACTGTAGACCACTTACCACAAAATCTGGAAGTAGGTGCTGTACTATTTCCTGTAGAAGGGAAGATAATTGATTAATTCACTACCTCTCAGATTACTTCATGACATCAAAATCCTGCTACAAAAGATAACACTAAAAATTTCCTTTTCATCAAGTTACCATGATTTACCCAATGGGATTGTTCCTGATGCACTAATCTTTCTCAGATGTTTTCTTTGACTCTGGGGTAAGAACCAGTTTCTGGAGGGTGTTCTGCCTTTTTCAAGGAAACAGCCTGGACAATCCAGTTGTGTCTTAAGACCTTCAAGACTGGCTTTGATACACAGCCACTGTGAGGAAATCCCAGTGTACACAGTCCAATACTGAGAATGAAAAGTTTCTTAATCACTGATTTATGACTGCTTGCACCAGAGTCACTGACAGTTAAAGGAAATAATTACATCTAGCTTAACTGGAAAAGATGATTATTCTTGTTTTGATATTACTACTGTAGGTTGTTGTTGTCTAGCTACTATTTATAACATGTAATTTTTGTGTTTCTGTTCCAGTTAAGTGTACCTTCTTCCTGACAAAACCAGAATGCTTTGTTTCTGAGTCAAGTATTGAGATGAAAAATTGAAACTGAAGGAAATTTCTAAAAGAAAGTTAATTCATTCTCAAACAACTGAAAAAAAAAAGAGACACTACAACAGAAACGAGTGAGATTAGATTCAATGATTAAATTGATATTCCTTCTCTGCAGAAATATACTGGGACAAAACATTTCAGTTTGAGCTATTTTTTTATTTCTTGAAAATAATATAATAACAAAATTATTTTGGCAAATATTTTGGCCCAGTTCTGCCAGGAATACTTTCTGAGTCAGCACAAAATTAAGTCATTGAGACCAGAAATTTATCATCCCAAATGATCACAATTTGAAGGAAAAAGTTAATCTTTACAGGTGGATCGTAGATAAGTTATGCTTATAAAAAGATGCTCCAGTTATGCCTATTCATAATTGGAAAGATAATATGTATTGGATTATGTGAGGGTTTAAGAATAGAAGGTAGGCAGATGTCAGAAAGGAACATCACAGTTTGGTGTGAGACACTGGACTGCAATTTGTGACAGTAAGAAACATAAATCAAGGGGGACTGAATCCCAGAAGACACCAACATTGTGATGCTTCATCACTGCAAATAAATATCTTTACAAAAGGTCCTTTGCCAAACTCCTAAAATGTCTGGGGGTTAGTGCAAAATTGCTTCAGACAGAGATGTTCCCTCCTAAAAGCACACAGAGGCACTCTGCATTACAGCCTTTGGGTCAGCTTTAAGACACTTGCATGAAACTACATGTGAAATCTTGTACTGTACTGTCCCTATTCCTTGGATAATGAAAAAACTCAGTCCCCAAGCCTCTTAAGTTTGCACATTTCATGAGTTTTATATTGAATTTAAGAAGAGAAAAGTATGAGGAATAGAACTTTCAGGCAATAGAAGCCTAAGATTCAGTGATTTCTTGAAAAACATGTCTCTAATTTAATTTAATTTTTTGCTTTAAACAGTGTAAGTACTTTGCAAATTGATAGTTTTTATGCACCGGGGCAATTTCAAATGAACTTATTTCCTCTATTAAATCTAAAGAAAAAAACACTTTGGCACAAAAATAAAAGTGACTGACACTTACAGGAAAAAAATATGAGTAGTTATTTGAAGCAATAATCAAGTTAACATATATAAAAGGGTTATGCTGCCATTGCAGTAATTTTCCATGTTTTACTCTCCAATTGAGCCATTTATGATGTTTCAGACATCTAGATTTTATTACTGTGTTCACCAGTTACCCTGGAAAAGTGAGCTCTTTGCCTCTTCTCCAAAGTCATCCATCACTAAACTTAAACACCTAAACATTTTCAAGGGAGATTAGAACTGTATGAGTCCTAAAGCCCCACTTAAAAAGATGGGAACATTTAAGGTGTGACAGGGAAAATATATGAAGCATGAGTGATCTGAGATTTCCAGATGCTACTAGATTACAAATGACAAAAAGCAGAATTTGTAGAAAAACAGGTAGATTGTCCTTAACTTAGTCCCTTCTTTCCTACCTCATAGTACTTCAAGTAATGTGCTCGACAGGTATCATGTAAAATAAGTTCCTTGAGAACTGACATTTTTCTATGCATTTACAAAGCAGCTGTTAAAAATTATTTCAATTCCTTGTATTACTTTCACAGCCCAACTTCACTAAGACTGATACTACAGCAGCACAGCTAACCAAGTTCTCATTTTTATCATTGTGAAGTTATGTAGTGATACATGCTAAAAGCCCCACAAAATTAATTTCTACTTGCATTCCTGTGATGTCAAATTCTAACACCTATCCATCTGCCACAGAAGCATTCATCTGCAGCTTAAAACAGAGTCTGTTCCAGCTCTCTCTTTGGTGTTTTGGTTTGGCATTCTTTTGTTGTTTTCTTTTATTTTTATTTTATTTCAATTTATTTTACTGCATTTTGGTTAGCAAACAATATCTGGTTCTTCTTCAGCCTTCACCCCTTCCAGAAAACTTGGGAATAAAAACTGCAATTCCTAAAGCAATAAACAAGTCCTAGCAGTCTTTTTGTATCTCAAAGATGAGAAAAGTGGATCTCTTACAACACTGCAGAATTCAACCATGATGTGTTAGGTACCCAAATCCAATAAAATATATAGTTGTCTTGCTAATGAGATTTTTCTTTTACTTCTCCAAGTCTCCTCCAAAGTATACAGTGTATACTACCCAAAATAACACTTGGATATTGGTCCTTTAACTTCCAAGAATCCTGTCTTGGACATTTTCACATTTTTCAGTGCAGATAAAAAGAAATTTGAGAGCACTGTCCTGCTAGATGACAGTGACTTTCATGAACATAAAAGCCGTATTTGAAAAGACTGGGCGATTTATTGGATGCATTTTAGAGGTTTCTTTGGAGAGACGGATCTTGATAAATGTTATTTCTTTTTCTTGTGTGTTTTTCTTTGTGGGTGGGTTTGGGGGGGGGGGGGGGTTTGCTTTACAAGGCCTAACAACATTTATTTCCATTCATAACTAATAGTTGAAGCCAGGGGAAAAAATAGAAAAAACATGGTAATTAATTTCTATCTGAACAGTAGATATGTTAATTAACACTTCCCCCTGAGGGGAAAGTGTGTTTTCACAAACATCACATACATCATCCTGTGGCCAGCTCACAGTTCCAGAGTTCACTCCAGATTTCATGGGATAATGCAGAAGGTATTTCAGAAAAGCTTAAACAGTGCTTTTATAAATCCTTTACTCTTTAATATTTTGCTGATTATGTGTGTTTGCTAGCACATAGAAGGCAAACTGAAAAAGAAATAAATTCCATGAGAATAGCTTATTGTCTGAGTGGTAAATTGTTGAGCTTTCTGTACTTTTTATAAGTCAATCAAAAAGGTTTTCTCTTGCAGAGAATGTATTGCTCATACTCTTTTACTGCTGTCTCTCTGATATCAAGCAGAATGAAATTATACAAAGTCATACAATGTGTTGTTATGCAGTGAGAGACAAGGATTTATTAGGTAGCTATGTATGAGAAACAGGAAATGATGTGTCTTCATAAATAGCTGAGATTCTGTTTCCTGACTGGAACACTTTCTGAACTTCACTTTCTTGGTTCTTACTCACTCTCACATCTAGTGATCAGCTGAAAGAAACCCTGAAAAATATTACTGCAAAACACTATTATCTCATATTTTCCATTCTGTTTGATTTTTTTTTTATCTCTTATGCTCTAACTTTACCAAAAAAATTTCTGACACTGATTTTCAGATGACAAACATAAATCTTAGTATTCATTAAACTAAACAGAGGTCCTTATTATTGTGCAATCAGTCACAGAGCACAAATAATAAACAGTGATTCACAGTCCTCAGTTCATTTGAAGTTGTGAGCACCTTCCTCTGGATAGTTTTTTGGAGGAATGTTATTTATTTGTAATCAGCTTGTGCTTGTTTGGCTCTGTGCAGCTCATAGAGTTGCAGACACACACAAAACTCCCTATACACAGTAGGGGAGCAGCCCTCCCTTTTGTTTTATTTCATTCCATCTGTTATTTCTCACCTGAACAAGAAGGGATAGGAGTAACACTTTCTTTTCTTCCTGGTGGTTTATGGATATCCAATATAGTTCTAGTGTCTTCTCTGGACTTTAACGAAAAACAATACCTAAAACCATTCTAGCCCCCCACAACTTAGTGAGAAATTTAATTTATTTTATTTGGCAAGCTGTTGACATTCTGATCTTGTACGAAAAGTTTCCCGCTGCAGCTGATTTGGGTGAGCAAGAAAAAGAGAAAAAGAGTTACTGTTTTTAAAACAATGCCTGAATTACAGGTCAAGTGATGTTTAGTACAATATTAATCCTTTGGACTGAGGCATGGCAGAAATGGTAGTTTCAAGCTGTAATTAGGAAGGAGGAGGAATAGAGAAGGAGACAGGTAGGAGCAAAGAAGTTGCCTGTGAGCAGTAGAAAGACTATAAAGAAGACAGGCACACTTAAAAGATAGGAGACTCATTGAGATGAAATAACAGCTGGCCAAAACAGCCATCAAAAAATCCAGTTCCCATATCACATAACTGTCCATCCCTTTCCCAAAACGAAGTTGTGCTGAGTAATTTCCAGTAAAAAAAAAAATTAAAGAAAATTTAATTTGCATTTAATTTAAAGAAAATTTTAATGGTAATTAATATATTTTACTCCTTTTTAAAAAATAAGTATTTTCTGAATTATAAAATCTGATTCATCTTCCTGTGTTGTGGAACACAAACAAGGTTATGCAGTGGTCCATTGACCAAGACTTGTTTCTAGATGTAGCTAATGTCAAATGCTGTCTGAAGCAGAGGACCTTGTGGTAGACAGACAGTACCAAAACCCATCATTTTAGGAATTTTTTTTTCCTATTGACATTAGGTTTAAATCTAGTGTCTGTTTCTAAGCAGAAGGGTTTTTTTTCCTAGTGGGTAGGCTTATTTTCTCCCCATTCTTCTGCATTTTAACCAGAAAGTTTTTCATCTCTATTTGTCTTTTGAATTCTCCCAAGGTTTTTAGCTTAATGGTACCTTGTAGTGACAAGCTTTAGTCATTTTCAATTTGACTTGCAGAAGTGTAATTGTTTCTACTGGTTTGGGGTTTACTTTTACTTTCAAAGAATGGCCTCTTCTTTCATGGAAATGGAAACTCTCTTGGCTCTATCTGCCTTCATTTAGCCATTTATTATTCTGTTTCTCTCCAGCTGAGCCTCTCTTATTTCTCTCTTTTCTAAATAAAGAAGTCACAGACAGTTTCAATCACTCTTCATGTGGAATGTTTGCTACACCCGTGACATCTCTTATCAGGTACTTCTATTAATAGAGAATTAGGGAATCGGAAATTTAAATTAAGACTAAATTTTGTCCCTAGGTTCTTGCTTTTAAAATAAGGCAAAATAATTCTAACTTGCTCACATACTTATTTATAAAGCTGTGTGCTGATTTTGTTGTTTGCTCACACCTATATTGAATATTTTGCCATTTTTCTTTTGAATCTAACTATATCCGCTGTCTCCATTTCCACACACAGTCCACCTCTGGGGAGAAGATACCATGATAAAAACTAATCTCAAAGTATGAAATTTGTCTTCCCTTTTGTAATTTATTTCTGCCAAAGCATCATCAGCATTTGATAGGTGACACTGGTTTTGTTTTTCTCTGTCACAAATATCACCTGTACAGTCATTTCTGCTTCTCCTTTCCTACCCCTACTGGCACTCTGCTCAGCAGGGATGTAGTCAGGAGATAGCTGCTGGAGAATGGCATTTCCAAATGGATGAATATGGTCTGCAATTCATATAAGATTTCTATATCCATATCTCCTATTTCACTCTTCTTTCATCCTGTTCATAAGCACTTTAAAACAAACACAGCCACCATCAGGCTTTAATATGTCACTGTTTATTGAGATTGTACATGATCAACAAAAGAAATTAAATCACAGAAATTAGACATAATCTCAGTACATAATCCATGACTGAGTCTGAGTTTTTCTAAAATCCTAAGCAGTTTTTTTTTTACATAGTTGCCTCATGGATCCGGCCAGCAATGCTAACTCAATACCACCCAGAACAGCTCAGCACAGCAAGTTTATAAGTTCAGCTAGCAATTTTCTTCAACACAAGTGACAAGGACAGGATTCTTTCAGCAAAGTAAAGGTGGACACATTTCAAGGCATAGCCAAGATTTTATTTTTTCCCCTGATATCTGCCAAATCATTCAAAACAAAAGGAGGCAGTTGGCAAGACTTCAAAAGGAGGCTTGTGGATGAAGTAACTCAAGCTGCACTACTTTACCTGGCTAAGCTTTTGGAGACCAACAGAGATAAAACACATATCTTCTGGGTCAGCCAGGAACCTCTTTGCAAAACTACAGATGGAAAGTTGCCTGGTCATTGTAAAGGAACAAGGTATTCAAAGATTACAAAATGGTACATTGCCCTTTAATTCTGGATGTTCATTTCTTTAAGACATAAATCAAGCATATGCTTTAGAGATGAGAAATATCATAAAGGTAAAGCAGAATGTAATTCTACATGGCTATTTCCTTGGTATAACTGCTAGTTATCAATTTGTATTTTCTTCAAACTACAGTTATTCTAGCATAAAATAACTAAATATTTTCATATTGAACAGCAGAACTGGCCATCCTCTTTTCCTCAGTGCAAAATTTTGATATTTGATTGTATTCTAAATTAAACCAAAAGGCATCTCTGACTGTTTTGAGCAAAGCTGAGTCACCAATGGACTAAATATGTTCCCAGGGAGGTATGATGGTAAAATATCAACTGGATCTGGTGATATATAACCATATCCTATAGCCATAAAAGTGGAGGAAAGTCATTAAGATTGGAAAAAAAAAATAAAATTAAAAAAAAATAAATCCCAAAAAATGATTTTTGAGAGGAACTCAAAATGCTTATGGTAATTTATCATCATGGCCCACTGTTTGTAGCAGCATCTCAGGACAAGTAAAGATTTAGAGCAGGTATCCTAAAACAGAGAGCATTCCAGCTTCAGTAGCGGTGTAAGATAGGGTATGGAAGAGTGACTGACAGAAGAAACAGGGTCAGATAGAAAAGCACAAAAATCCTCAGGCCTTCATAAGGGCCACATCAAGAAAACCACCAAAATTAAGCTAAAACTTACATTAGCTTGACAGGTCGAGAGAACTAGTAAAATAAATCAAAGGAAAGTGTTTTGAAGCAGCAGACAAAGTAATAGATGCTGCTGACTCCTGACTACCTTAGAACTGCTGAAGGGAGGCTCCAAAGCCAGAGAAGTTGCAGTAGGAATGTAAAGATTCCTACATATGCACACGTGCATTAATGCAAACATATATGTGCACATACATCCACATGTGTGTGTGCATTGCTTTTTTCCCTTATTGCCACTTCTTGTCATTTCAATAACATTGCCAGCATAATAATGAAGAGCATCCTGTTACAAAGTCTGGAAATTCAGCCATCTGTACTTGATTTCTATTAGATGGTATTTCTGTGAAAGTATGACAAGGTGAAGCTATAAAAACAGTTAATCTTGTTTATAAATTCTGCTGTGTCATACCTGTAACGTGCAAAATCGACCCAGAAGTGCATTACAATGGAGTAATATACTATTTTCGCATCATAAATTAGTGTAACCTCACCTAACACCAAACGTATTTCAAGCTCTGCTTCATTCTTAAAAAGAATTTTGTCTTTCAGTGTGCTATGGCTACATAGCCTAAACCCACTCAGATAAAACAGATTCAGTATTTCCACTAGCCTTTTCCCCTCTCAAATGTTCCATAATTATAGTTAAAAATTAGAATTAACTAAAACTCATTTTAATCTCATAACCTATTTTATGGCAGGTAGGTAGGGAAAGGGAGTTGACGCCTCTTTATCATGAGGCAGGAGAGAGTGTCATATATTTCCTGTGTCTCCATGTATTTCCGATGTCTCTTACGAATGGAATAAGCAGGGATTGTGAAATCCTGTCTTAAACTTGTGTCCATACACAATGTGGTCTGCCATATTCAGCAGATTGGCAACAGCATTGAAGTAAATTTGGTAACAAATTGTTGCATTTTCGACTAGTTAGTCTGAGGAAGAAAAAAAGAATGCTGAAAAATTACCAAGCAGCACTTTTTGTATGATAACCTTGCTTACAGGCACTTTTAGCACCACATCAATCCAGCAGTTCCACAGCATTATGTGGCAGCATGAGTGTGAGAAGATGGCCAGGCTGGTACTGAAAAATAAAACTACAAGATTTATGGAAGGGAAGGATGTCATCAGTACAGAACTGTACATGTCCTTAAGTAGTAGCAGAGGACAAAGCGTGTCAAGACATTTTGCATCTTTCTAACCAGGCAGGTCTGTTTCATTCAGTTATTCCTCAGTTCCTCCTTCTGCCCACCCCATTGGCTCCAGTGACAAACTGAAATCCAAGAAGTGTCAGTTGTTGGGGACATTGATTTAGGGATATTTTACACTCCTTTAAATAGAGATTGAGCACAGGGATTCAGGATTTTTTGCAATGAAAAATGGAAAACTCTTAATTTCTCAGTATTTCTTTCAAGCACATTTTTTCCAGGGTTGGGAGCAGTGAGAGGGTTTCAAAAGCAATGTGGCCTTCTGCCAACAGCAGAGATGTGTTTCAGAGTCACTGGATGATGTGTTATGATACAGGGAAGCATTTGATGAAGCTCACAGGACTGTACTAGAGCAGGTGCTTGGTGGTTGGGAGGCAGGCAAGTCAGGCAAGAGTTCTTGCACATGTGAGCCAAAGTGGGACTGGAGAGTTACTGTTATTCATCATCAGACTGTCAATGTTAAGGTGGAAAAAAATAAGTCATACAAGCTATTTTCACCCAACAGTGTGGGATGTCTTCTGGAGTGTTTTTGTAACAGGTCAAAATTCATATAATACTGTCACAATTATCTGATTAACTTCTAGCCAAAAACATCCACAGAAAAACTTAAAGATGAAAGTATTTACATCTTCACAGTGGAAGACTTTCACAGACCAATGACAGATGCTTTGCACATATGGATGATAATTTATTATGCTTTAATCAGCATTATCTTACGTTTACTAGAAAAAACATATAAATATGACTGAAAGGCTTCCAAAAGATGTTTTTTTCCTTTAGCTTTAGAAAGTAAGGAAAGTTTAGAATTACTTTGATGAAGCAGGAAAGATTAAAAAGTCTAAGAGTGGCTTGGATCCTTTCAAATGGGTCCCTTTCCATCCCCGCTGAAGTTTTTACAAAGCATTTCTGTGATCACACATTCACAATGGGGATGATTGTTCATGCTGGGTATATATTGTAAATATCTCTTGTCTTTTTTCTGTATGCTCTGCCCAAAATTAAGAGGCTCACTGAAGTACAGCAGTGTTAGACTGACATAGACGGAAAATCAGACTCTTGGCCGTGTAAGGGTGACAGAGTCAAGACAATGTCATGCATAAATATTGTGCTAATGAGTAATGTGTGGGTTGTGTATGTGAATAAGTGTATTTCAGGAAGGTTTAGCTTGCTGAAGGACAATAATCCCTCCAAAGTCCTGCAAGTCAGAAAGTAGCTGAAGCTTGTCAGCTTCCCTCTCAAGGTACCAGAGGAAAACCACGTCTGTGGGAGCTGGAGAAGGAGACTATTTCTACAGCCAGTGTTTGCTGAAGTATATTGGTCCCCAGCTCAGGGAAATTTTTCTGTCTTACTTTTGCACAGAAATAATTTATTTTGCTATTATAACAGTCCAACCTTCATAAAAGAGATATTGCTCGGTACTTATAGAAACAACTCTACTAATAAGCCTGATACAGGCAAAAGTTTTCAGTGAGAGAGTGACTACTGAAACTTTGATCTCCACTGGAGACTCCAAAAACAAACTCCTCAGGTTTCAAATTTACTGGCAGTCTGACACATCACTGCCATAAACACCAGGACAAAGAGAAAAGATTTTTTTATATGTCTGCATATAGAAGGATATTAATTATAAATAATGAGTTGTGACTGCCTGCAGAGCAGCTGTGGTTCTTTTAATGAATAGTCTTCCAATGGCTGAAATAAAATGTCAAGACTGGTGGAGATTTGCAATTGGAAAAGCTATATAAGCTATTTATAAAAGAAAATCAACTGTAAAAAAATACTTGCTAAACGTTTCTGGCTTCTATAGTGCAGCTGTACACTGGGCTCCTTAGTAAAATGTCTATCCTCATCATTGGTATAACCTCCCAGAAGTAACTCGGTTTAGAGTTAGATTTGGTTTAAATTAGAGTTCCCTCTGCTGAAGCTGGAGAATAACTTTGTCTTTTTTATAAATATAAATATTAACCATGATGGCGTTGTTTAAGAGGTTCATTATAGAGTGGTAGGACTTGTATTTTACCAAGAGATTTTTCCCAAGGGATTTTCCCCAAGGCGATGGGAAGGTACCAGGACAAAACAGCTTCTTAAAGCAAACCTGTTTCAACAGTCTAAAATTTTGCTGAGACTAACATATGAAAGTGTACTATTTTAGGCAAGCTGACATATTTCTGCAAAGCTGCAGCAAGGTGCACCCCGGTGCCTCAGCAGTAAAAGCGCAAGCCGGGCTGCGGCGTGACCTTGCCAGCGCCGCGGGAGCGGGGCAGGGCGCGCCGGGCTCTGCGCTACGGGCACGGCCCCGCGGCCCCGCAGCGCTCCGCGGGTGGAGCCCGGCCCTCCCGGCTCCTCCGCTGCTCCCGGCCCTGCTGCCCCGCCGCCCTGCCCTGCCGCAGCCTCCGCCTCCCGCCCGCTTCCAGGTGAGTCCGCCCGGTCCTTCCTCATCCTCCCCGGAACGCCCGCTGGATGCGCCCCTCTGCCGCAGCCGCCCCGGCACGGCGTGCGCGCCCCACGGGACCCCGCGCACTGGGAAGCTGGTAAAGGCTTCCTAAGGAATTTCCCGGGTAAAACACACCAGAAAACCCCACAAACAAGCAAATAATAAAACCGCCAATTAGGTTAGCTTGGACTTATTAATTGCACAATTGAAAATGAGCTACAAATGACATGTTATGGAAACAAGAGAGGGTTTGGGAAGGACAGTGAGCATTGAGGGACTTTTTAGAAGTCGGAGGAATTCATCTTCATTGTGGAGGAAATTAAATGTTTCTGGTGGTTTGTTGTTTTTGTCTTTTTGTGTTGTAATGGTTTGGGGTTGGGGTTTTTTTTTGGTTTGTTTATTTGTTCATTTCCCAGTAAGTCACCAACAGACATTTTATGAAGTTAGCCACAGATCAACACTCTTTTGGAAAATATTTTTGTTTCAGAGTGGATAAAACATCAGGAGTGCAGTAAACATTTTAAACTTAGAACTGCAACAGATACAGTAAATCACATGTTGTTTGCGTGTTGGAGCAGGAATCCTTGGAGCTGCAGCAAGTTCAGTCCCCACAGCAAGTTCACCTTGGGACAGTTCCCAGAACATCTTTGGCTTTTGAAAGGCACTTTTTATGGTTCATTGTATTTTCCCTATGGCACTTAGTACTGGCTGATAGGTAAAGCTGGCCACATTTTAGGCTCCTGACTTGTGCCAAATGCAGGAGGTGAAAAAAACTAAGGTGCATGGCTGAGTTCCTTGCGGTGGATGGAAACAACAGATAAATCCAAGTGAGACTCTTTACCTCCAGATCTAGTTCTGGAGGTGATTTGCCCTCTCTGATGGTAATACAGGGAACCTGCACCCTAACACAGATGCTGCAGTTAGATGTCCTCACTCAGGTGACATCTAGCTCAGCTGTCATCACACCATGTCCTTGTCTTCCACAGGCAGGGGTTATTGATGGTGCAAAAAGTACCTGCCAGTCTGACAGATGTCAAAGAGAGGACACCTGTTAGCTGGAGAGAGCTGTAGCTGTCTCATTTCTAGACAGCAAATAGAATGAAATGAAATTAAACCTTCCATTCTGGTCTGTTTATTTTTTTTATTTTATTATTTTTTCTTTTTACTTCCCCTCTGAGTTCATAAACTCAGTTATTGTGGCTGTTACAGAAATATTAGATGGTTATTGGTGGGATGGGAGGTGGCCCTCAGTCTGTATGGGAGGGATGTGGTCTCATTTAAGATGTGGTTCACAAAATGGAAAAGTTTGTGTAAAGGGAGTTGCCTCTGTTCCGCTCTTTTTTGAACAGGTGCCCACATTACAAACACCACCACAGCCTGCAGTTTTAGCAGAGAGGTCAACATATTGGCTGTTCCCAGCTATTCTTTCCAAATACCCTTGTGCTCTGAAATGTAACTGTCCTGCACAGTGTGAGTAAATCAGTAAGATGGTGGCCTGCTGCACTGCCACATATTCTGTGTGTAAAAGAGTTTTATTTTTTGCTTTATTTTCTGAATTATAAGCCTTTATTTAGGTTAACAGACTTCTTCCTTGAACTCCTTTCATAGCTTTTTGCATAATTAAGGCATAGACAAAGGCATCCCATCATCAAGTTTTAAAGGACCTATTCAAGTTTGCCTGTAAATTAAGATTGTGTCTCACCAAGGGGATGGAGGAAGAGAGAACAGTTCTGTGACAAAGCCAATTTAATACAGCCATATCTGTGTTAAGCAGAGACTGGCAGGAGTAAGCGCCTCAGAGTCTAAGCTTGTTAGTTAATTAAGTTATTAGCAAATTTTTAAAGTAAGCTGTACTCTCAGGAAATGAAATCACTGTAAAAAAATAGCATGATAATAATCTTGCTTCTTTACATGATTTAAATAAACTATAGTCTCCTTTCACTCATGTCCACACACAGTGCAACTGAAAATTTTCTTACAGTTTACTTTCAGTGTGGATCTTTTTTGGCATTAATTATAGCCTAGAATTGCTTTCTTCATCAATTTTATCATAGTCTTTGTGCAATTTATTTTGAAATTATTATTTAAATGCATATGATCATGCTGATTTAAGAGTATATCCAGAGTGTTTTAGAAAATGGAAATAAAAGCCATAATCTAAAACTTTTCCAGATACCTGATCACAAATATAATATTTTTGGGGTTTTTTTTCTGTGTGCATCCTCTGCTGGTGTAACATATTTACACATGCCATGTGAATTTAATGTGGTACTTTTCTTGTTTGCTTTCTAGACAAACATGTCAGAACTGGGAGGGCCATTTATCATCACATTTTCCTTCCTCCAACTAAATTATGTTCCACTTGTTCTAATTCCTAACCTGTTGGTATACACATTGATAAGACACAACGAAATTCAGTGATGCTTTGAGGTTGTGAGGTCCTCCTTTATATTTTCTTCAACAAACACAATCAGTGGTATAGCGTAGATGACACAGCAGCTAAAAAGAGATGAGCAAGGGGAGCAGAGGAGCTGCTGGCTCAAAACCACTTGAATGATATTATCTAAAGAGCAATGAACTGTCGGGAATTTTCCAGGTACTGGTTCTAGGTGCCATTGAAGGTTATCAGCTCTCCTGCTTTTAAGGGGGCATTCAGAAACATGCTGGGCAGTAATAGCAGTAGTAATAGTAACAATTATAGACGTCTTCTCTGTTTTCCTATAGACCAGATGCCACTCCATTTTTTTAGACAGATATGTATTTCTCCTCAGATTTAATTATTGCAAGTCATTCTGTCACAGTTATGAAAGGTAAAGCTAAACCAGCTAAGTATGGAAGGTAGACCTAGTACAAAAGAACACTCCCATGGCAATATTTTCCCTTCTATTGCTTCCCTAAGCAATACTTCTATTTCTTGTATGCATTTCATAAATGTTACTAAGAGTGCATGATATTACAGCTTTCTGGAAAAGGGAGACAGGATATTAGAGATAAACACGGAGGTCACACGGCACCGGAAAGAACTGCCAGGCACGTCTAGCTAGAGGAAGGAACCAGCTGATACTGAAACCAACTGCTGCAATCAGTATCTATCTATATACATTTCAGGCATGAGTAGCATTCAGAGTCAGGTGAAAGAAAACTATGTGATATTTTGGAGAAAAGTACACCAAGGGCGCATTAAAGAGACTTCAGAGAATTTAACGTAACAATTATTTTCTCTTTTATTTCAAAGGATTTTTCAATTAAGCTTACATCAGAATAAATAAAAAAATATTTTTGACACAGTCAGGAGAGATTGGATGGATTGGATGGATGAACTAGACCCAAAATACAGGTCTGGAGGCCAGTAGATGCCAAGAAGGGAAACAAGAAAATATAAAATTATTTGACTGCAAAAAAGGTGCCAGCACACCTAGGGAGGTCATAATTTAAGCTGTCTGGTTTCCAAGAATACACATTTGAGTAGCACATGGTTTCTTATTTCAAGACAGGCATCAAAGTAGCAGTTCTGATATATTAGCAGACAGCCAGACTGAGGATGTCAATAAAAGTCTTTGATGAGACACTTTTCTCAAATGTGGCATGTTGATTAATCTGCTAATTAAAAGTGGATGTATGGAGCGACAACGATCACGGTCCTGTCTACCCCACGGCTCTGCCATTGCTGTGGCTGGCAGAGCACCCTGCAGCACATACTGTTCAAACTGACAGAAGGAGTTTTTCTGGCATGGTTACACCACCTCCCTAAGTGATGTAAGTTGAGCCAATATAAGCTCTCTCCTTCTGGCAAAGTTACATCCTCACCAGGAGTTCTGCAAACATAGCAATATCTGCTGGGGACGTGAATTTTTCACACCGGCAACTGACATAGCTATGTTGGCAAAACATTATAATTTGGAACAGGCCGGGGAAAAAAATGCATTTATCACCCCATCCTCAGCCATTTGCAAAGCATTAAAGAGTCCTAAATACTTACATTTCTCTTAATGGCTATACTTTGCAGACAGAAATTCTTATTTCAGTTAGAAGGACAGTGTGTAAGTTACATTTATTAAAAATGCACTGCTTTCTAATTCTCAGTGATTTCTATCACTGAGTTGTCTCATGATGGCATCGAGAGTGTTTATAAAATATGAAAATAACTCAATGCACTTTGAGTGTTCTACAGAAACATAACACTTCCAGTAGCAGACTGAATCTTCTGTTTGGCTGGAGTCTGGGTCTCCCATCCTCGCCCAGGTTAGGCTGGAAATACAGCATGCACAACCATGGTACCTGGCACTGCAACCAGCTCCATGTGTGTCCTTCTTTTCAGAGTTATGGTCAGCATCTGTAGTATTTTTTTTTCAAAAGAAAGTAATTTTACTGAAAGTAATTAATACTGTAAGTATTAAAGTGGGTGAAGAAGAGAGTTGTTTATGCAACGCAAACCAGAGTGACTTTTGTGCAAACCTCGGGTAGACACCTTCAGTTTGGAGAAAATGCAGCTGTCTCCTTGCAATCTTTAATTGTCTCATCACTAGTCATTCCCAGTTTCCACAGAACACCAGGAGCAGGGAGGCAAATGTGATTGCTTGCATTGGCATTTCCCTTTCTCCCACATCAAAGGTCGCCACCGCCTTGCTGGGGGTTGCCATCTCAGCCCTGGGCTAGAGGAGATGGAACTGGGGGGATTGTCTAGCCCATGTCAGCCAGAAAGAGATGGGTAAG
The DNA here is from genome assembly GCF_049639895.1 of Pseudopodoces humilis. Lineage (NCBI taxonomy): Eukaryota > Metazoa > Chordata > Aves > Passeriformes > Paridae > Pseudopodoces > Pseudopodoces humilis. Next base: position 32,988,143 of record NC_142200.1, on the reverse strand, counting down.
CAGGAATTCACTATTTAAACAGGCTTTAAGTAAGTTGGCTCATTTTAAGCAGGAATTCTAGCAATAGTTCAGCCAGAAAATCAGGAGTGGGAGGGTGTGCATAACCTCTAGGAAGTGGGTGGTGACAAGTAGCTGGCTGAGGGCTGCATATGGAAACCACTTCTAGTGGCACAGCAACAGCCAAAGAAGGATGACTATACTGACTGTTAGCACTGCTGGCAACTTGCTACTGGCTTCATCTGGACAGAAATCATCTAGATCCCTCACTCAAAAAATGCCTATCACTGTAAAGTTGGGGAAGGGAATTTCTAATATTCATGGGGTATCTCATATCTATCACAAAAAAAAAAAAAAAAAAAAAAAAAAAAGGGAAGGAAAGAAACTTTCTTAATCAAAAGGAATAAAGTAAGGGCAAATGCAGGCAGGAGATCAAAAGGCATCTCTGCCAGTGAAATCCATTAGCCTTGAAGTAATCTCCTAAGGGAACTGAAGACATTCCCATTGCTTGAGATATTTAAAACTAGGTTAGACAAAACACTAGGAAGTGTACAATGGAGGGCAATCCATAATCAGCAGGGAAAGGGATTAAATAGTCTTAATAAGCCTTTAACATAGATTCTGTGATTTCAGTGCCAAGACTTCACATGTCCCTCTGCTCGGTCTCCTCCCTGCAGCTGCCATAATGGGAGATTATGAAATCACTGTAAATGTCAGCAATTAACTATTTCAATAGAATTTGATAATGTAATGGTGCTACATTTTTATTCCTATTAGTCTCAACTAAGACTCCTTTTACAGTGGATTTAAGTTGACTTTTTAGTAGTGCTGTTGCAATCTTCTGGTACAGAGATTTAGTGTGATGTGTTTCTAATAATTGCTTGGGGTTTCAGGCAGTGATTTTGTTTTTAGTTAGATCTATCCTTTTTTTTCCCCTAAATTTCAAAATTCCTAAGTAGCTTATCTAAAAATCCCATCTTTTGCTTCTGTTTTTAATCACTGGTCATTATTATCCCACATCCTTCTAAATTTTTAGTCTTTTAAGAGCACAGGAGAGCCAAGAGGTTCATCTTAGTAAATCAACAGGTAGAAGATGTGCTTTGTGGCATAAAGATGAGTTAGCATTTATATTTCTGTTCTGTAAATGTTAAGTCACTGTTGAAGTATTCAGATCAACAATATATGTTTATAAACACTGTCTAAGAAGAATTTATTATTTCACAAATACCACTGTTTGCTATGATCTCTGATAATTTTTCACATTTCCTATTGTGTCGGTTTGACAGTGTGTCCTTAGGTCCAGGCGACTGCTTGAATCATGTTCACACTGGAACCTGGAGTATTTTGTTTTGTTCCACCAGGGGAGAGGCCAGTGCTGTGGTTTAGAGAGGTCCTACCAGTGCAAGCAGCTCAATGAAATCAGGCTTCATGCTTAGAGGTAAAATGAGTTACCATGACTTGCAATTGACACCTTTTGAAGTCCTTTTAGTTTACACTCTGGTGGAATTCCTGTGAAGAATTGTATGTACACGTCCAAAAAGCCAAAGTCACATTGCAAATTAATTAAGTTTAAATAGCATGTGACATTCTGTGGTTTCTTTGTGTAATTTTGCTTGAGAAATATTGTACCCATAAATCAGTGCTAGTCAGTTTTGGTCTTTTGCATATTTAACAAATTTTATAAGTAATACATGACATTCCATTTGGGTATAAAACTGTCCTCAAACAGCTGGGAATTCATAGCTAGAATAAGAATCTTATGCAAAAAAAAAAAAATATTGTTTAAGTCAGAAAAATGGTGATTTATAAATGGCTTTTTAACAGAGAGGTTATTACTGTTCTGTGGAGTTACTGGTGGTAATGTGAATGATAGATGTGGCAGTGGGGAAGGAATATGGTGGTTGAAAAGTGGGGTCTATTTTTTTTTCACACCTAAGTGGTGCTTATAGAGGCAGATTCTCTTTTATGCCATTGTTTTCAGTGAGATTGAACGAATGGTTACCTGCAAAACCTTTAAGCAGTACACACATAAATCTAGAAGAAGCCCTGACCATAATTTCAAGATCCAGATTGAATTTTCTGTATGTAACATCATTAGGAAGAAAGCTTTGTGCTAGGTAATTGATTTTTTTAATGTCTTGCGAATTAATTTTCACCAGGAAAAAATGGTAGCCTTTTTACAAATGAAGTAAACAACTATATTACACTGTGGGAGGTGGACCCTGACATACCTATTCATCTTAAGAGGATTCATTCTTATCAAACCACTTCAATTCTAGCCTAACTTTTTGGATGACAAAACATTGCTCAAAGGTAGCAAGGAACTTATTTTATGTAACTTGCCAATATTTTATTATTATTGATCTGAAATAGAAATAAAGGGCAGTGAATTTAGAACAAGGATGAATTTGGCCTTTAAGCTGTGTCTATAACAATATTATTAGCAGCCTTTTTTTCCCTTGCACCTTAAAACTCAGTATAGCTTGATATATTGGCAATTGTTTTTAATTTTCCTCATCCTATTCTTTTGACAATGAGAAAAGGGAACACATGGCTTATACTTTAGTAAATGTAAAAGTGCCAGCAAATGCTCTCTGGCATTGAAGATCCTGGCATGGAGCATTCCACATCTACCCAATTACATTATTTTCTGAACAATGACCACCTGCAAACTGCCTGACTCTTACTGTGCCAGCTCCCAGACTCTGCCCAAAACCTGCCAGGACAATTCAAGCTGGCCCAGACTGAAATCACTGCAGAGACTATTCTTGCAGTTTAACTGTATATGTGCATACTACTGAAGGTCAATTTTTCCATGTTCAAAACTAATTATGAGCTATTACCATGTCTTTAGGATTTGCTTTGACAGATTGGATGAGAGATCACAGATTGTTTGAAGCTTTATTTTTTGTTTGTTTTCTTGGTATTTTAAAAACCTCCTAAAGATAAAGATATTAAGCCAGAACACACAAATGTTTCCTGGCAACATGCTTGATGTACAAAAACAATTACAAAGAGGCATAGAGTCATAACCTCTGCCTTGTTCCTATTCAAGTAAGAGACAGTGCTGCAATTGACTTGATAGGTAATATTTTTCTAATGTAAATAAGCTTTTCTTTTTCTGTTTCTGTTTAGGCTCTCAGGCACGGAGGCAGAGGATTTTCTACTTGTCTTAACAAAATGAATGCTGTCTTTTCCCAGATAAAGTAATTACTAGAGAATATACATCAATGCACAATACCAGTTGAAGTTATCAAAATTCTCTTCAGAGAATTTAATATATATTGACACAAGAAAATATTCTGTCTCTGTGATAACTGTTTGCAATGAGATCCACTGTCACCCTTGGCACCATTGAGGTGACTCCAACATGAAGACTTTCCAGTATTTAGGAATCCCTCCTCACCAGGAGAGATGATCCTGCCCAAAGCCTTTTTCCACACCTACAGTACACATCTCTGGAAACCGCCCTCACTGACGTTACCATTGTGCCATTTCGGTGGTATAGTAATTTACTTATAAGTCAAATACTTTTATGGTTCAAGTTAGGATGAGGCCTTTATAAAATGCTTCATTGTGTTTAAAAAATGTAGTGATGTGGATTTTAAAGAATTTTCCAAATAGCTTGTTGAGTATTATTTTAAAGAAATGTTGTTTAGCATTTAGCCGTTTGACATTGTTGTTGTCAATGTGACAATAAAATACTTTTAGCTTAAATCCTTGTTATCTAGACTAGACTTTTCTCTGAGTTTTAGCATGAAAAATGTAACAGGAGCAGACACAGCTTGTGTGACTTCTGGAGAAGAGCCGCTAGCATTGGCATAGCTGTATGAATCCATGGGAGTTGCCATAAGTTCAGGTGGCTCCAGGGTACGATGAAGAACCTGTCCAGACACACATTTATTGCAGCTGGATGGTTTTGCTTATAGAGCTGGGATCCCAAAACATCCATCTGGAAAGCATACTGAAAGCTTAAGGAAGCATAAGCAGAGTTCCTAATGATTTTAGGAAAAACTGTCTAAGGAAATTTGGTAAGACTCCAACTCACGTCTGCATTTCTTTAACCCCTTTGGCTTAAAATCCTGCCTGGTTGACTAAGCCAGAAGAAAAATTAGCTGGGATATATTCAGACATTTCCTAGCTGTATCATCTGGGTCACTCAACCCCACAACAAACCAATCAACTCATTATAAGATAAGAATAAAAGTGAGTTAAATAACAAAATGAAGAAATTGGATTTTAATCACAGAGAGTTCACTGTCAACTTACGAAGCACATGCAGAATAACTGGATGGATCACAGCTATATTTGCTATGAACTGTATGTGCAGTTAGAAGTGAGGGGATACGACAGCGAGGTGATCAAACACCACCCTACACTGCAGGGAAATTTCAACTTGAAGAAGCCACCTGTGGTGCCCAAATGCTAAGTAAGGCTACTTTGGACATTGTATCCTTCCTGTTAATATGACATAGCCAGCTGCATGAGGATTTTAGTATGATGGACAGATTAGATCTGTCTTGATAGGGCTATGCAAAGGATGGACCCAATTGGAGGGACTGGAAGGGTGCTCTGGGTTTCTCCTATGCTTGTGTCCCTGACTGACCTTTGCTGTGTGGCTGTTCCATTTAAACACAAAGGATATTTTGTCCTGGCAGTCCTTCAAGCCTTATCTTGGAGTAAAGAATCGACCCACTACATCCTGTGCTCTGTATTTTTATGAGTGATCATTCTGCAGCCCACACTGTAATCGCAGAGTTATCCTCAACAGGATTTACATAGAAGAGTCTTTTAAAAATGTGACCCTCAGGTAGAGTAACAACAAAAGACATGTGAGAAGATGCTAAACATAAACAAACAGAAAATAAATAAGTAGAAGTAATAGAAATATTAAAAAATATTTTTCTCTCCTGTTAAAAACATGCAAATTTGAATACCTCAAGAACACAATCCGAATGGAAAAGGTGTTCTTTTCATGTAACTCGTTTTTATTGTAAGAGTCATTTCAAACAAGCAGATTATCAGTTTTATTTTATTTTCAGTAAAAACTCCATGCATACAAGATAATTGGAGGTGTAATTTTAGTTTTTATAGCTTTAGTCCAATAAAATATAGTAAAAGATAGAAAAATAGTTTGATTGTGCCATCCATTTACTGAAATATAAATATTCAAATACAGATAATGAAAGTCTTTGTTTCATTGAAATCAGTGGTAAAATTTCAAATTTCAAAACCTAGCTGAGCCTTAGCTCTTTTTCCTGCTCTGCTTGCTTTTCCAAATTTCATTAGTAGGATTTACATTTGAGAGGGCTCTTAATATTTTCTGGTTGAGCAAATATATATATATATATATTTATACACACTTGTGTGTGTTTGTGCAGAAATGGGCTTGAAGAGAGTTATCTGTTTGCTTTATTTGGAGAGAGCTATTACAATGACAGTATTTGTCAGGGTATACCGCAATTACCTCTGATTTCAGTGACTGGAGACAGATGAGCATTGTAACCCCTGGTAAACAAATACCGACTTGACAGGACAGCTTCCAGGTTATATTCCATGCTATATTGCTAAATAATCTAAAAATCCATCTGTGCCACTCAAGGAACAGGCTTGGGGTGAAAGGGTGAGGGTTTTGGTAGCATCACACTGGTTTGTCTCCACTCCCACCGAGCTGATGGGAGCACTGCCCACAGCTTCAGAAGAGCAGGGCTCAGCAGTGCTGCTCACAGGAGTCACATCACACCATTTGCTCTTTCTACTTATTCCAAAAGGAAAAAATGGCTTGACTTATGCATAACTTTCTTGTGCTTAGTTTACCAGCTGGTGAGTGTCACATGTTTAATTCAGGCAATGTAAATAACAATCTCTTTAATAGTTGAGATTTTCACTGACAACAGAGCTGCTGAGCTTAGACAGCTGATTGCTGCTGCTGCTGTAGAGCTAAGTCCTTAAATATTATCAAACTAATACCCTTGTATGGTCACACTGGATACAGATTAGTGAAAGCCATAATCCTATTTAATTTAACACAGTCCCAGGGATTTTCCTCTACAAAGAATTTGGTCACATGCATACTGCATTATTTGCATAGTTCTTAAATATATGGACCCTCTCTGGGAGCAGGGCTGTCTGCCAATTTAATGACAGTTATTAAATCCTGTTGTACTTTGTACCACAATCCAGATGCAGGTATATGCTAGAAAAAGCTCATGGTTACTTAGAATTTGTTGTGGCTCTGAGCTATGCCACAGCTTGTTCTCTCAGGTCATTGGTTTCAGCCTCAGAGGAGGGTGTGAACCCTCAGCAAAGGTAATATGACAAAGGACTGCAATTAATTTTAACCACAGTGCAGCCCAGCCAAGATCCAGCTGTCCAAGAACTCAGATGTAAAAAAACTGACTGTGCTTGAACTGTCACAGATTCTGGGGTTTGTGGCTAAGCAACTCATATCTCAGTCATAGGAAAGATCTAATTTTTATGTGCTGAGCACAGTTAAGTTCATTTGCCTTCAATGCCATGTGATATCCTTGACAATATACCGGACTCAGATAAGTAGGGCTAACCATTTTTGTTTCTGGATTTTTAATTTTTTTAATTTTTTTTTTAAAAAACAATTTTCTTTTTTTGTTGTCTTCTTTTTTCTCCTCCCATGCAAAACTGTTGTCTGAATGGAAAAAGGAGGCACTGTCTCCTTGTCAAGGTCTCTTAGCTAACATCGTTGCTTATCTCAGGCCAGCTGCAGATTGCTAGGACCATGTGCTTGGCAGCCACAGACACACTGCAGACCTCACAGAGGGTACAGCTCTGTTGGGTGACCCTGGGCTGAGGTATGGAAGTCTAGAGCAAAGGAGATGTGCTGAAAGCAGTAAGCTTTGTGTTCAAACAAGTGTTGAATCCCAGCAGGCTGAAACCACAGGATGCCCTGCACCTAGTCAGGAGCTTCCTTTCCAAGCACAGTGTCAGTCCAGCTAATCTTGCAGAGCTCTAAGTTAATTTTTTTTTTTACCTGTTATGCAATGTTTGCAGCTTTTAATAGGCTTTTGGTATTTATTGCAGGGAAGTAATGGTGAAATTTTGATCAACAGATTTCAAGGTAGTCAAGCAGCTCCAGACACAGGGAAAAATCTTCCACCCTTATTTTCCTGGTGATTTCCAAGCATGTTGGGACAAATATGTGGCTTGGCTGATTTCCATGTGAGAGAGTGGCCCTGCTCTCTGCAAGAGGGCTTGGTATATAAAAGCAGCTCAGGCACAGAAACTTCTTCACTCTCTTTAGCACCATGCTGGAGGTAGAAGCCTTCCCCTCCAGGAAACAGAGGGAGTGGTTTGAGTTGATTAGGTTTCCAGGTTATTTTCAACAACTTAGGCACCAGCTGAATGGCTGTTGGCTTAAAGAACAGAGTAACTATTAATATTATTACTACTACTGCCATTAGTAATAAAATGATGCTTCTTCCAAAAGTGCCTAAGAGAAAGCTGAGGTAAACTTCATCTTGCTAGGTGCCCTGCAATTTTGGGCTGTCATTCAAGAACACAGTAAATCCTGCTTCAGGGTTCCCACTACTGGATCAAAAGCACCAGAGCCACAGGAGCCAAAATATTGATGGTTTATGAAATAATGCTTTCCCCAGCCATCCACTGTGGTATCAAACCAACCACAGCCTGTTTTCTCAGCACTGGCAGAGTCAGCACAAACCCCAGACCAGGTGCTCCCAAAGCTCAATCGTGTGACCTCCTCTGGGTCAAAACCCCACTGCTCACAGATCTGCTGTTACCTCTCATGGAAACACGGTCTCAGAAGACCCAGTGGTTTTCTCCTGAAGAGCTTGCCAGCTACATGGATGAGAGATGTGCCAGAGTAGAGGCTTAATGGCAAAGTGAAGGGAACAGGGGGATGGTATGTTTGGAGGGGCAGTGAAGGAGTGAAAGATTATGAGGAGAGTACACCAATGGAAAGGTGAGGGGGGTTGAGGACACAGAAAAGCAAGGAGAAATAAGAAAAGATAGATGGATGGAGAAGCTGTTAAAATACCTAGCTGAGAAAGAAGAGACAGAAGAAAGAGACAATACAAAGGGAACTGGAAAGCCCAGGCATAAGTCTGAGAAGTTGCTGTGCATATCCCTAGCTGGGTTTCCCCCCAGATCTTCCAGGGAGAAAAACCCAGAAGGCATTCTTCTTGCTTATGGGTAGCAGAAATATCTCACTGAGACTCAGAAACCAACCTCTGCTACATCTAGACCTACAGTTCCTCCTTTACCTACTCTTTTTGCTGGTGTTTTCTGTTCTTACAAACACTTCTTTAGTCTGGCAGAGATGAATAAGGCATAAAGGGCAGCAGCTGCCTCAAGAGTTTGCTCATCACAAAAGGATGAGCTACTCTGTCTTCTAAAACTGACACCTTATCAGGAAAGCAGAACCTGATGACATTTAGCTCTTGTTACAAATATTTACATGTATAGTTGAGATGTGTCAGTTTTACTGCTCTCAGTCATGCACAGCAGGGTTTGCCTTATTTGCAGTATGTTTTCACATGTCATACATCTTTATTCAGACTGGAGCATGGACTGGTTTAATTCTTTTCCATTGATGGGTCCTGAATGTATACTGGAAGAACTGTTATTGCTTTGGCTTTTCTGGTGTCACATCCTGAAGAAATTATAGGAAGTAACAACCAATTTTACGCCTTCTAGCTCCTTCAATCTGATTATAAATTTGGATTAGTGACATGTTTTGGCTGCTGCATCAAGATCCAATATTAAACTTCCTTTTTTTTAATAATTTCATATGAAAACTAGAAGACAGCAATGTGTATGCATCTGTATGATGAAACCTAATATCATAAACAAATTGATTCTAAAATGGTATGGTATTATCTGATGTCAAGAGTACTAGGCACCATGATACAGTTCTGTCATCTGCAATACCAATCTTTTGCCCTGTTCTGGATTTCCCCTCCCTTTCCTTCTGCCCCCATCTTCTGCCCCTGACTGGGGACTGTGCTGCCCCACAGCTGTAGGAAACTAAAAATTCTATGAATGTGAGGCATGTAGGTAGCAAAAGCAATGTTTGAACACCACAGTGCCACCTTGTTGTCTTTACAGGTCCTGTGATATTACTGGGAATATCTGTGTTGGAAAAGATTAAAATGCTGTAGTCTGTATCTACTAGAGGTCAGATATTCCTGCACACTTTTTCTTCCCCTGCTGACCTACCGATTTTTGTATGATTTTCAGTGAGTTTTGGCCTGCTATCCCTGTTTCTAAGAAACAAACAAACAAACAAATAAACAAAAAACTAGTGGTGGCTTACCTCGCATCTTTTAGTCTGTAAAATGTGTATAACCACAAAATACTGAGGTGATACACATTGCCCAAGCAGAACGTGGCTCCTGAATTGTTCTGGCAAGCAAGCTGAGGAATTGGTTTGTGAAGAGAGGGGAAGAAGAGAGAAGGAATCTGGCAAAAAATCCACTGTATGTCTACCACAGTTGAAGTAAAAAGAAGGGGAAGGTTGCAATCTAATTTAGAAAAGCTTCAAAATCTTTTTGTGTAATTGTAAAAATCTAAAGTAAATAGAGCCAAAAGAAAAATGCTTTAATAAGTAAATAATAAGTGATTTATTATGTTTGTTAAAAACCACACAGAATATTACACTGCAAATAGTATCTTCTGAATCTGTGAACTAGTAACAAGATCACTGGTCATAATCTTTGTTTCTTCTCTGCCTTTGAAAATGCCTCAGTACAAAATAATTTCTTTATATTAAAAAAGGATCTGTTTTACTGGAAACAGTAATGAATTATTAGTTGCTATTAATGTGAGCTGAATGTTCCACAACTTTATTTTTTCTGCACACTGAAGTAAACTATGAAATTCTCTTCCTTGAAATATATAAGGATTATTTGGTATTATCTAAACTTATTTTACAATCCTGCTTCTATTGAAAATGAAATTATACTGCAAAAGTTTAAAAACAAAGGGGATGGGCATGTTAAGAATAATCTCAGAAAAAACTACTGTGATCAGGTTAGCTGTCATTGTGAGATATACATCTATATATACACATAAGTATTCCTGTCCTCAAGATTTACATGGCTTTATGGAAATTCTTAACCCATGCTCCTTCCAGTTTTTGAGGAACTTGTTTTATGTGGTGGCCCTTTACCTTCCCTGAGCTCTGGTGTGAGTTTTCAGAGAGGTGGACCACAATTCGTAATTCTGTAGGCTTCCTCCCTTCACCTCCCTCCTTCCCACTGGGACTTTCACATTTTTCACCTAGAAAGCCTATTTTATTAAATAAATCAAGCTTAGATCCAAAAGCGTATAGAACGTGCTCGCAGAGCCGGCAGGGCTAATAAAGGAGTCCGTGGGGGTGCGGGGCAGCACTGGTGCTCCCCGAGAGGAGCACAGCATCAGCCTCACACCCCACTCTGCTGCTCCACTGCTGCTGAGGGAGAGCCTGGGGAAGGAAGGCAAAGAGCTCCCTTCAGCCCCTTCAGCTTGTGCTGGAAAGCCTGAAAAAACATCTGGTCTTTACAGATTTGAAAGGCAAAACTTCTACATAGGAATACAAATTGGGATACATATTTCTTTGCAAGCCCTTGAAAATGAGTGTCACCCACCACATATATTATGTGCTTGAACTGAGCTAAATTGAAGCCAGACATATATTTCTCTTTGATGACTCCATCAAGGTATGTTTTAACTCCTCTCCCCAGTTCTTCAGTCTCTCAAAAGATACATGTGTAGATAAAGGAACAGCTTCAAATCCATGCACGGTAACAGCAGCCAAACAAATGGCTTTCAAAAGAAAAATCCAGCTTTGTAGATCTCTCTTCCTGCAAACAATTTCCTTTTCCAGTTATAAATTTCAGTTCCCAAAAAAAACTTCCCTGGAAGAAGCAGAGGAGATAGGGAAATAAGAGTTTGAGTAATCCTACATATTCTGAAACTGAAGAAATCTGACTCAAACTTTCCAGCCATCCCTCAGGTATACAGATGCAAAGAATCTCTAGTTTGCATGCTTGTGTGCCATAGTTAGTTACTCAGACATTTTTGGCATCTACACATACTTAACAAAAATTAGTTGTGTTCAACCAATTTGCTCTTCAGGGAGTTTGGGTAGGGTACAATTGTTTGATAGCATAGTTAGTGTTAATGAGATTCCTATAACCTGAAAAATGCATCTTATTTTCTATTACCTCTTATTTAGTGTCAAAACCAGCCTACAAGCTTATATATATTTAGCAGACACTGTCAGGTCTAAGAACCAAACCCTGTTGTGAACTGTATTTTGAACTGCTGGACCTGGTGAAAATAAACCAGGCATCCTCATTTGAGGTGAAACTTGAACTTTGCTTATTGCTTCCAAAGACTTCATCATTTTTTCAGAGAGAGGTAAATGGCTATAATGGCCCCTTATAAAATCAGGAAGACAGGATGAATCAGGACAAAATGCACTTCCTCACCAATTCCCATCTCCATAGAAACTCCTCAACTCTGCTATGCCTTCTGCCTATACAGATTAGGCAACCCAGTTTTCCAATAACAGACAGTGAAGTCTGACGCCTGCATTGTCTCACAGAGGGGTATCTTGAAGAGCAGAATTTAAGTATAAAGAGAGAACTTTTCCAAGTACTTAGTGTTGCATTTCCCAGCTTTCAAATTCTTCCTGTTGCTTTCCAGGTTTGTAAGAAAATTTCTCATGAGAAGCATCAGTATTTGCTGCCAGGATTCCCACAAGTCTGATGACATTTTAATCAAACTATCTTTGCTTCAAAGCATGTGGTGTCATTAAAAGACTAGTCCACACTACCCAGTATTGCAATTCATATCACTTACGGGGAAGACAGGGAATCATCATAATCAGGCTGTGGGATGCTAATTTAAACATAAAGCTTTATTTTCAAATTCATTGAATAGTTTATGCATGAATGGATGTGCTTTTCCAGCAGTTCAGATAAGCAGATAAAGAGAATGGTTTTTTAATGAAGTGAAATATATGAGAGAATGTATTCATTGATTATTAGGAAAAGAAGAAGTTATTAAACCTCAGTAGATAAACATCAGCTTGAGAAGTTCCTTTGTTAATAAGAATAAATTGATAGATTTATAGACTTTAAATTTGGCGAGATCATTTGATTGTCTCATCAGACCTTTAAATCAAAGACACTAAATCTCCCAGCATTACCTCTGAGCTGAATAGAGCTAGACAAAACATGTTGGTAAAGCAGTACATGAAACAAAAGACGCAATTCAGCTTGACAGAAGCCTTATAGCTTTGGGTCAAATCTACCTTCATTAAGTTTTAAAAACAGAGGAAAACATCTAAAATTGAGGTGTTGCTTTCCAGAGTTTTTCAGCTTTTACAAAATGTACCTACCATGTGTTGATTTACCTGTGAAAATGGCTTTTCTCTTTTCCTTTTTCTAGACTTAGTCCATAACACACACACACAGGAAAATCACATCCCTCTGAAAAACATGAGGATTCCAAACAGCAAAAGTTTCAAAATTTCTGTTGTTTCAAAGGCTGATCACTCCTTTCATGTGGAAAGCTGAAGTGCATAAATTCTTATATAAATATGTCCAGCTTTAGCATTTAACCTTTATTATACCTTCTTGACTGCTGAAGGACCCTCTATTTTCCTCTTATAACTGTACTGTAGTCAAGTGTCTCTCAGTTTTATTTTTAATGGACTAAATCTGTTGAAGTATTTAAGTCTCTCCCAGTAGGGTATTTTCTATGGCTTTTGAATAAGTCTGTGACTCTGCTTTTAAAAGTTCAATTTTTTTTCCAATATATCTTCCTCTTTAATGAATTCATCTTTGCTCCAGAGAAAAATGAAGATGTCACCCATTTTTCCTACATTTATACATCCATGGATTATATTAGCCCTTTTGTCACAGCCTTGTAGTGAATACTTATGTTTTATTGCTTACTACTTTGACACTAATTTTTTTCAGAAAGATTGCTTTTCGAGATCCTACTCTAACCTGATTTCAGAATGCCATTTTAAGATAAAGCCTTATAAATCTGCAGTAGCCAAAACTCACAGCAATTTTGTCTTTTGAAAAGATTGTCTTATCCAACAGTTGACTATGATGTGCATGTGTTCTGTCTTCACTAATATATGCTAAAGTTGGTGTTATGTGCAGATTTTGTCTGAAATACTTTTTATTTGCAAGCTATTTGTTGAAACAGTAATTGGATTTAGGTTTTATGCTAACATGACCAGAAATATGCCCATTTAGTGAATCTTTTTGATTAATAAGTTTTGGGAACAAGAAATTTACATAGTTTGATTTCTTTATCCATGTATATTTAATCCAAATATAACTGCTCCTGCATCTACATCCTGGTCCCCAACATTCCTTGTGCCTCCATGAGATGTGTTCCCTAGCCCATGCTCTCTGATTCATTGCTTGTATTATCCTCAGGTTCTTGTCTGATGCACAAGCTCTTCATCACATCTCCATTTAGAGCAAAAATTCTCTTACTCTTTTTCTCTTAATGGTTATCTTTTTTCTCCTAATGGAGATGCTTTTCTTTGCTTATGATTTACATGGTTGAAAATACCATGTAGAAATAATATTGCTGGGGTAAAAGATGAAAAGTTGTGAACTGGTCTCATTCTCCACCTATGAAGAGTTTCCCCTCAGACCAGAGCCCCAGTGTTTGGGCAATTTATGCTGTATTGATTCCAAGGAGGAAAAATTACCGTCTGACAGCTACACCACATCCTTTATTAGCATCCAAAGTAGATCTGGGATTCAGCTAATGAGGCTTAACTATCTTCTTTTGCAGCTGCTGGAAGAAGTAGTCACTTTGGAGGTACAATTAATATCAGGGCTATGTCCTCTTGTCACACTTAAACACCTGAAGTACATTGTCCTTGGAGAATCTGGGCCCTGGCCTGAACACCACACAGGCGGAGTTGTAATGGTTTCTCTGTCTCTGCTCTGTCATTATTTAAGGATATTAAAAATATGGAAAGAGACAGGACTTTAAGGGTTTAGAAGAAATTAATTGTTATTTTTTTTTTGCCTTTGTGTGAAGGATTTTCTACACTTTCAGTACTACAGAAAAAGTTAATCATCTAGGTACCTATACCTGTATTAGTCAGAGATATCATGAAACTGACCTTTGCTATATTCAGGATGCCAAACCCAAAGGCATTTTTAGTTGTTTCCAGCAGCAGCCATAGGACCCTGCTCTTTACTTACACATCTGATAAGAGTTCTCCCTGAGTGATCATATAGCATAGGACAATGTGACAAAATTTTCTTTGTTGTTTATGAACAGGACATGATAGAAAATATTACAAGACTAATTGGAATTATTACAATAGTCTGCTTGGCTCCCTTCTCCCTCCTCTTGACTAATTAGCCTTTTAACATTACAAAATGGCTCTGGCATGAGCTGTCAGAAAGCACTGCTCCAGAGTCACTACTACACGTGAAGCTGTCTGCACACATTAACAAGGAATTTGCCACTGCTGTTAGAAATCCTTGTTCTCATTCTTTTCTTATTTTCTTTTTCCCATTTAGGGTGCTCTGGGGTCACTAGATGTTATCATTTATACCTTCTCATTCTTTGCTCTGTCTCTCTGCATGCTTAGGGAATTCACATGAACACCAGCTTTGTTTTTCCCTTAACAACCATGGGTCAGCTGTGGCACTCCTTGCAACCAGAAAAAAACCTGGGGTTCATCACTTCTTTATTAAAGTACTGGGCTAGATATTGAATTGTGAGCCTGCATTAGAAAACAGTATTTTGTCAATCAGTCTCATCATAAACTGCAACTTGGTGTTTGTTTTTGCATTCCACTTTTTCTCTTCATTCCCTGATTTACTCCACTGGGGAATACTGAGTTCTATTGTTTTAAAAAGTACTCCTAGTAATAAGGTTCCCTTTATCCTTACCATGGTCCTGCATAGACACACATATGTGCCAGATTACCTCCTGAATAGTTTAAGAAGCAGAGGACAAACCAAACAGCAAAGTAAGTTGGAAGGAGCTGTTGTCACAGAGCTGGAGCATTCTCCTTCCTGTGGAAAAGGGGCAAAATGAAAGAATTGACAGGCTGAGAGAGATGGGGTTGTTCAGTCTGAAGAAAGACTGAAAGACATTAGACCCTAGAAAGCTGGAGAGACCCTAGAGCGCCTTTCTGTTCCTAAAGAGATCCTACAAGTAGGCTAGAGATGGACTTTTCACAAGGGCATGTAGCAGTAGTACATGGGAGAATAGCTTTAAGCTGAAGAGGGCAGGTTTAGATTGGATATTAGGAAGAAAATCCTTCCTGTGAGGGTGGTGAAGCACTGGAAGAGGTTGCCCAGGGAAGCTGTGGATGCCCTATCCTTTCTCCTTTGGTCTGTACTCAATCCATTCTCCATCCTCCCTGCCTTTGTGCTGGGGAGTGCCCCAGCTCATAAGCAGCACCTTGCACTTGACCCTGTTAAACTTCATGAGGTTCTCACGGGACCATCTCTCAAGCCTACCATGGCCCCTCAAGGAAAAAGATTTTCTTGTGAACTGCTGTACTGCTCTGTAAAAAATGTGCTCTGCTGCTTTTTTGCAGCAAGTGCTCTTTTTCTCAACTTTACCAGTGAAAATTCAAACTGTCTCACTTTCCAATTTACGATGTCTTCAAACAGTTTTTAGCCTCTGGAGAATACTCAAGCAGCAACTGTATATTGGACTTTCCTCAGCTGATGCCTATCACTGCCCTTTCCTTATAATGCTACCCCTGTGCTCTCCAGGCCAGGTTTTAATTTAATACCTAGAGCAGGCTGTTACCAGAAAAGTTCCTCTAGGGGAATCTGCAGTAATTCAGATGCTTTGCTAAAAAAGCTTTTCTCAGGTATCCTTTCAAGGTACTTAAAAAGAAGAAAGATTGTCTAGCAATTGCATATTCCCTATTTTTTTCATTTAATTTTGACTTCTTCTGTGGAGAAAGCAGTCATTATGAACTCTCAGACACATAAATTATTATAATTTAAAAAAAAAAACAAAACATTTAGCACTGAGTCAGTTATGTCTTATTAAATATGTATCTTGAAAACAGTTGTAATGCACAACCAGATCTTGTTCTGAACAATTTGCAGAAAGAGTTTTGTTTCTTTCCACGGGCAATTGAAATGGAAATCTTTTTATTGACAGGGCAGGCATTTATAAAATTTGTTAATGATTTTCTTAAGGGACACATTGGTGGTATTGATTTACAGATGAGGAGAGGAAGAGGGTCATTACTGTGTTTAAACACGAGTGCCAAAAAGATGACTGTTAAAGGTACCAGGGGTTGGCTAAACACGGACTCTTCGTGACAAGGTTTCTTGTATGTTACTTCTCCCAGAAAGTCAAACTAAATGCTATATGCCCAATTTCCCATGTGTTCTCATTCACCATGACAACTAGCTAAATGTGACCTTGACTTTTAAAGCCATGTGTTGCCATCTGTAGTAAAAGAGAACTAAAAATGAAAAATTCCTTAGCATTTCTTCTCCCAAAGGAAAGATAGGGATATTATTTGATTTTTCTTCCTTACTTTCAGACAATGTGATAGAAAATTTTTAAATATAAGACAGAAAGAAAAACGGTGCGTCTGTGTTTAAGGCAGGAAAACTCAAATTCAATGTTAAGGCATATTTTACAAGGGTAATTATTAGGATTGGTCAAACATTTTCCTTTGATCCTGTTTTCCTATGGAAAATAGGTTTTCAACAAATTATTTTGTGACTAAAATACTTGCTTTTAATAAAACTTTCTCCGCTCCTTCTTTTTTAAGGTTCTCAAGTATTGAGTTAGAATCCATTTTCCAAATCAGGTTCATTGGGATTGCTAAGACTTTTTTGTCCCATATGAACCAGATTTGCATCTAGATGTCACCTCCTGTGGGAAATCACAGGTACCCCCAACATTCAAAATGTCCTTGAAGAGAGGAAAAAGGATAGAAAACACATTTTGGATTTGGAATGCAGGTAACCCTAATTTTTTTTTTTTTTACCCTAACTAGCATTTAATTGGGGAAAGCCAATGAAGGGGAATTTTAAGCAAGTTAAGCAAGGTTGGTAACTTCCCTTTTTTTTCTTTTTTTTTTTTTTTTTTTTTTCCGGAGAGCCTACCAGTTTGATCTTTCTTCCAGAACTGGAAAGCTGAAATCAATTTTCTGCTCCACCAGAGGATTTAAACATGTATGTCCCATATTCTCAAACAATGTCTCAGCCACCAAACAATAGAGCTGGGATGTTCTTCAGCTAGAAGTTCTCTAGCTTGCTAAAACAATGATATTCTCATACAGGGTATTCTGAGGTAAACACTGCTCAGTTGCCCATATGAAAGGATCCCATTCTGTATCATGCAAAACAACACACTGAACACAAAGTGAAATGACTCAGGCCAGCCTTGTGTCAAAAGAGGGCTCTGCTATTCCACTGCCCAAATCTGGCCAATTTTTAAGTCTTTTTAAAATGTAGTTTGAAAACTCTCAGTTGAAACTTTTTAAGCTTTTGGTAACTCTGTTTCCAAAGAATATTTTTGCACTTGAGTTGGGTATGTAATTGAAATAGACTGATTGGGACTGTTTAGGCTATCAAATCCATTTAACCATGTCCTTAAGGATTTCCTGCCAGGTCCCAGCAATATGGAAAAAAGAAGGGGTTGTATTTGAATGAAAGAAAAAAAAGGAGGCTTGTACAGCTGAGCAGCAATGGGAATACTAGAAAGTGATTGCAATAGGAATTAAAGAGGGAAAGAAATTTGTTGGAAAAATAATTCTGCAGGAGGAATTAGGGTGGGCAGGAGATTTGGACCAAAGGTAACTGGGCCTGCATGGGATGCAGGGAAGATAAGATGAAGGAATAGATGGAGATCTGTGTGCACCTCATCAGACCTTTTTCTGGGGGATGAGAAAAGATCACAGTGCTTCTGAGTCCCACTTGTCTGCAGGCAGGTCACAGCTCTTGCTGCTCTGGCTGGTGCAGATCCCATAGCAGCAAGCAGTTTTCCACACCACAAGTGTCAGTACTTACTGTGATGGCACTAAGCCTTCCAGCTCTGGGAACAGCCAGCAGAGGTTTTGATAGGAGAACAGAAAGGAATTAAAGTCCCAATTTTTTTTTCTATTTTAAATACCAGCTTGGAAGACTATAATGTTGAAAACCTAAGCAAAGAACGATACCAGAAGGCAACTTGCCTGCAAAATTTCTTTTTCTCAAGTACCACCAACTGGCACTTTGGGTACACCATGCCATCCTCCTCTGATTCAGTAGGCTCATAGGGGCATCCAGGGGAAGTCACACTGAGTGGCACTACTTTCCATCCCACTGAGGTGTTCAGAATTTCCCTTTGGAGGCAACTTACCTCTCTTCCTTGACTATGCAGGAGCTTGTAAGATAGCTGCCTAAGTGTAAAGACACCTAGATGGTCTTGATTCTACTGTTATCCTACAGGACATCATCTGCACTATACAGAGAACCTACACTTTTTCTGAGATATAATCAAAATTATTTAACAAAAACACTGCTGTTTATGGGATTTCTCAGTTTGCTAAGGGCAAAAAGGAACAGCAAGAAGGGGAAATAAACCTTGCTGTTAAATTTTGGATTGCTCTAATTCATTCAGTGAAGACAAAAATTTTCAGATGGTCACTTACCTTTGGTATGCCTTTCTGGAGGCATGTGGACAGATTTATAGAGGAAAAAGTACTCCCTCTTGGAGATGCAGTAAACAAAGTAACTCATTCTTAAAATAGATAAAGCTCTTCTTAATGTGAAGGACTCTCAAAAATAGCAGGTCCTGCTCCTTTAAATTGTATGGCCAAAATCCTTTTGGCCTTTTGACCTAAAGTTCCCCCCTAATGAAAGGACGATAACACTTTCTTGTTTCAATGTGTCCCTGTCCTCAGAAACATGCTGTAAAAATAAATTCATTTTGTTCACAAAACCCTTAGATACAATATTGTGAGTAGAGCCATGAAAATGTTCATGGGGAATTTAATAACTCTGTCTTCAGAGCAGGATATGAATTGTGTATAGTAAATAAGGCCTCTGGGCACAAATATTGTGTAGCTGCTCATTATTTGAACTCTGCCAATCGTATGTTTTGAATGAAAAGAGAGGAATGGAAAAAAAGAGCTGATTTTACCTTTTCTATTTGCCTTTACTCAGAAAATTTTACTATTGATACTTCTCAACTTCTGAAAGCTTTCCTTGCCAGTTCTTGTGAACTTTTAAGATATATTTAACATGCAATTAAAAGATTGTTCTTCAAATCAGCAGGAGGTTTGCTTTGCATGTAGCTCCCAAATTGCTCCTGGCTATATCCATGTTTTGATTCAGATCAGATTCTAGTTGAAATGGGTCCATAAAATATCTGCTCTTCAGAGCAGGCCTTTTCACTGCTCCCTCATCTTGATGTCAAGGAACCTCAGCTGACTTCAGTACGAAAACTTGTGTTAATAAAAAAAACTTATTGTATTTTTTGGCACTGAAAGTAGGCACAGTTCCTTATAAAACTGACTGCAGAAATCAACATAAATCAGATTTTTGAAGAACCTTGGTTTATGCCAAATGATTTTTTATTTTCATTTTTTAAAATTATTTTATTCAGTCCAGTGTTTAACTGACAGTGTTTTTTACTTGGAGTCTTTTCTCTGAGTTATTGTTACTATTGTCCTGAAAACAGTACTGCTCATGGTGCAAACTCTCATATGGAATAGAAGACCTATTGTTCCTAGAGGATATCAAGAAATTAAACAAATACACAGAGTGAATCTTTCGAAAACATAACTATAACAAGGTGAGATTTTATTTCATGTCATCTCTTTCTGTGTTCTATGTAGAGAGAAATCTTTGCAGGCTCTGTATATCTGTCAAACAGATGGTACTGATAAATGAGCTTGGGCATAGTTTGTTTTCACTGGTCTTGTTTGTTTTCCATCTTTTTTTTAAAGAGTCAAAGATATTCTTTTGTTTAGTCCCAGAAAAGGTAGGGAGAAGCCCTCTGCAGGAATATGATGCAGCTGATATGATGAGGTGAATGATCTGCCTACCACAAGACAGCCAGCATGACTGGGACTGGGACTGACCAGGGCTGGTGCAGAACAACGAAAAAGTCAGTCAGCTTTTACCTGTTCAATTTTGAAAAGACAGCCTTCTGTACAAGTTCTTTTCTGAGGTGTTCAAGTCAATGATTGCAATCTGGTTTTCTTGAAACAGCTGCATCATGTCATGCATCATCACACGTGCACCTCTCTACCAAAAACGGAGGAATTTCTGTTAAACTTAAACCTCTTCTTATTATATACCAAGCCTACTAAAGCCAAAGAATATCTTCCTCCCAAAATCCCTTTTTCCCAGTTAGCCATTTCAGACATCTACAGAAATAACCATCTGTAGTACAGATGCTAGAAGTTAAAGATCAAGTGGTAGACTTAATGCTGAATTTCACTTTTATGTTTAGACTTGTATGACCAGGTCTCATTCTCTAGTGGATTTATATGATTCTATTTTCCTTTTAAAAATATATGAGAGAAATGCTCACAGGCCCTTAAATGCAGCAGTATGAATACACCACTATAATTAACGCCCTGGTCTACTCCCTCTTTTTCTTTTTTTATTTTCGGTGTACAAGTCCTGTGGAGTTTGCAGATTGATTCAATTGCAAAGTTAGATTCCCACTGCGATAGCCGTTTTCAAACCACTGGGCCATTCTGCCTGTTCTGCCAGCCAGGGAACAATGGGTGCTAATTAAAACCCTGCTTAAAAGGTTCCCCTTTAGTTCAGCACTGAGGCTTTCAGGGGGCAGACGGGGGAAGGATGCCTTGTTCTGTTTATGCATATGCAAGCACTTAGTGAGCTGGGCGGCTGACTGCGGGTCGAGAAAACACTACAAAAGCCTGGTGCTTATAGGAAAGGGCTGGATTTCAACCTGATAAGGTTAGTTAACAGACTATACTGAAGAGGGCCCAGCTGTATTTTCTTTCCAAAATTTGAGGCACATTTCAAAATAGAGATCAGGTTTTTTATCATTTGCTTTTACTGAAATGCTCAGGTCTCTGTCTCCTTGTGTTGGAGTGAGCGTTTTTCTTAAAGTGTAAGGATAAGAAGTAATAGTTTCCTTTATTTTTACTAATGAGACTAATATTTCAAACAACTGGTTTTCAAGTAAACTGCCGGTGCCAAAATGTATATATGGAATAAAATTGCTTTCCTACATCTAGGGTTTGCTTTTTGAGCCAATTTTTTAATAAAAAAGTTAAAGACATCTCAGTAGACACTTCTGTTGCTCAGTGGTATAACTGAGTTCTTAGAAGTATATAAACCTCTACCGTTTTCAAGGAGGAAAAATGAGAAATGAGCTATACCATAGAGCTTCATTTGTAAATTAATGTGTAAAACTGCTCCGTACCAAAATATGGCAGATAAAGAATCAGTTTCATTACGTCAAGCAATTCAAAATGCCTTGGTTTTCAGCAAGTGCTGAAAAAGAAAACACAGCACTGCAAATAAACTCATCAATAAGCCACACAGGTTTTTGTTTGATGTCATTTGTAACTGACAACTTGATCAATCTTGCATTGAATAGTCCCTTAGAAATACAAGAGTAATAGGAGCAGAATCTGTCTCATTTCTTTTGTTGAATAGCAGTTCACTTGGTGGCATTCACAAACCTGTCCTAGCCTTCTTCAGCTGTTTTTCTTGTATAAAACTGTCTCATCCATTGAGGTAGCAGAAAATATTTAATGGGACAAATTGCATGTCATTGATAGTGAATGGCCAAAATGAACAGTTCACAGATAACCTCATAATTTGACAGGTATTATTCTAAATCTTCTTTCTTGTTTCAATCTCTATGAAGAATGAGGGCTTGTGCAGAAATCAGGAGTGCCTTTCAAATTACTCATCCACCAAAAAGACTACTAATTTATCTTTTTTTACTGTCTGCAAACACTGAATATGTTGTTAGATGTATAGCTATTTTAATTAAAGGCCTGATAAGATATTTCTCATTTTTATCTTTACAGCCATATGCTGTAATAATTAATACTGCTTAATAGAACTACTTGCATGCTGAAGACTGCTTAAAAGACTAAAGATGTCTAGGATCAGGGCATATGGCCTTTGTTGTGAGCCCCATGCACTGAGGAATAAAGACAGTGAAGCCCAACCTCCTACTCTCACTTTGTCACTCAGTGGCCGTTCACACTGTGATTCCTGCTGTGGGGAGAAGACAACTGCTTTTTTTTCTCTTTTTTTTCCCCTGTTTTTTTTTCTCTCTCTCTTTTTTTTTCTTTCTTTTTTTTTTTCTTTCTTTTTTTTTTTTTTGTTTTTATAATTGTAGTTTCCCATAGAAGTGGAGAGGAGAGTGAGACTGGGAGAAACCTGTCTCTGCCCTTGCATTTCCCATTTACTCTGCTTAGTGGGCAGAAAAGTGAAGGTTCTGAGCCTGATCCAGTGTGCCACCACAGCCACCCTTCTCATGGACACAGCTAAATCCATATGAATGGAAAAGCGAGCTGCTGATGACAAAGCCGTAGTCCCAAGCCCAGATGCACATATTGGTTCATGGATAGGCAGGAGCTTGGCTAAGGCAATGCCCTACACAGATATTCAGCTCTGAAAGAGCTGTCATGCAGCCTCCAAGGCCTGATCCTGTAGCCCCAGGTACCGCTCTGCCTCACCAGGATGAAGAGGTGGGAACCAGCTGAAGAGCTCCTCTCTATAACAAACACCTACAGCCAGTGCTAAGGACCAGTTCTGCAAGGGTGTTTGAAGACCCCTTGAACATGCACTTCAGAGGGTGAAGATAATTTTAGGAACACCTCAGCAAGGATGTTACTTCCTTATTTGCTGGAGCTTTTTCAGGGATTGCTCAACAGTAGGGACTGAAATAATCAAATCAGAAAAGCTGTTGCCCAGACCCCCACTAACAAAGAGTGAACAGCATTTTCCCTGGTCAGAGGAAAAAACAGTGTTGCTGTGGCTACAGGCAAGAATCCAAAAAAGATTAACAAAACCCTGTTAGTGGATAATCCCTGGAAAGGTACTCTAACAGCAGATTTCTCTGTTTTCTGCCAGGATCATCCAGTCTTACCTAGCTTCCAGCTTTGATAGCTGAACCTCAAGAAGGTGTTAATTTCAGCCAGACAGCTGGCCAGTGTCATACAAGCTTACTGTAATGGAGATGTACAATCCAGGAGTAGGTGCCTTTTGATTTCATCATCTCAGTAACGCATCTTCACATCTGCTCCTGCCTGTGCCACCTCAGGAAAGGTTGATGCCAGCTCAGGGCTTCATTTCTCATCAGATAAATAGATCTGAATGGTCTGATTTGACTGAGCCCATCTCTGTCCATTTTCCTAAAGGATCATACCATCTGTTCGTCAGCTGGATGCTCTATAGCCAGGAGCAGATAAGATTTTCTAAGAACATACTGCTGATTGCTCCTGGGAAACAAAGTCAGGGGCCCCTGGGAAGCTTTGACAAACTATGCCCCACCATGTTAATGGAAAACTGGACACTGCATCTCCTCTGTCCTGTGGCCTTCACAAGGTTATTGTGTGAGATGGTAGCAAGAGAAGGATTTCCACCGTTTTCACTCTTGGGCTCTTGCCTGGTGGGCCCCAGTTTCTAGTGGCATAACTTTGTGTGTTCTAAAGCTGATCTAACTCCAATAAACACTCCTTCACTGCTCTCTGCTAGGTATGGACAGGCCCGGCGTCCACCTGAGCAGTCAATTTCTGGAACAAACCTACAATTGTAATAAGGTGGGGAGAGGAAAAATATTTCTGATTTTGGGGACAGTGTGCACATTAAAACATTTAGTGATTTGGGTGCAGATATTTAATCTGATGACCTGGGAACTCACTTCTCAAGACATAAATTTTCTGGTGAAGGAAAAGAAACCATTAGCCTTGAGTAAATCTACTCTGATCTAAAGGGGATGCTTGAATTTTTGCTGCATGATTGGCAGAATATTTTATTAAAATGCTGTGCATGGGCTTTAAAATATTGAATTCTCACCTTTTTATGACATTCTCCAACAAATGATAAGCATCTCTGATAAGTACCTCTCTTTGCTTAAGGATGGTAGATTCAAGGCTGGTCATCAAACTCTTTTATTTTCAACAGCTAATTCATACAGCTGCCAAGCTTCAGTCTTGAATTATATGCATGGGTGCCATACTTCTGTGAGAATCCATTTCTTCTTATCCCCTGTCCTATTGATTATGACTGAACTTTAATACCACCTGTGAGACTGGCAGAAGGGTCACATCCCCTCTTGCACAGAACTTGTGCTGTGCAGAACTGAGCCTGTTAGGAAGGATCCTGCAGGATCTTTCATCCCAATTTCTTCTGGCTCTGTGTATCAGTGTGGCTGCTAAGAAAGGCCAAGAACATATGGAGCCTGCAAGAACGTATAGGCAGCTCTGCAAGAATTCCTACCCCAGTTCTGACAATGCAGATGCTTTACTGTGTGCTCAGGTGTAAGCCTTACCATAGACTAATGAGCTAAAAACTTGTGATTACTGTAGTGCATGTTCTAACCTAGATCTCTCTAATTCAGGCAAGTTTTCAGATAACATAACATTTAACCCAGAGTTTTTCCTCTGATGGAGTCTTACCAGGAGCTAGATGTACTGGATATTATTTGCAACTGGCTTGTATATGTTCTGAACTTAATCAAAGGCAACCTCTTCAGCCTCATTCTGCTAAATGTAGTCCACAAGATGAATTGCCCCTGGAGTTTCCATACTCTCTGTTCTCAGAGGATCTGAAAGGATTCCTAAGGGTCCATACATCAATGGAAAATACTTATCATCATTTCACTTTTGGTTATGAATTTTTACCTGTTGCCACAGAAATATTCATAAAGCTCAGCAGCCAATGTTTTGGTGGGTGATGGTGATGTGCTGTGATGTGTTTGTTTATGTTTCTGATGGCCTTTGGAAACCTATGTTGGACTGATTGTTAGAACCCAAGAGCAATTTTAATTTATGCTACAAATGGCTACAGTAATGCAGCAAAAAGGAGCTTTTGCACTGGGATAAAACCTGTCCATTATTTTGTGGGTTTAAATGTTTTTCTCAAAGTATATGTGGATAAAACTTCCAACAAGGAGTGACAGTCTGTGGGTGGATATTGATCAAACAGGTGAATAATTGCAATAAATTTAGGCTTACCATATCAATTATAAGCATTATCTTTTCTGTATGCTGTGGACAAAATATTTTCAGATACTGTGATACTTAATTTAAATGTGATTTGAATACAGTAAATTAGATCCTACTGGGTTTAACAAAGTACAGGTGCACTAAAAAAGTGTAGTGAAATATTGTACAGCTTGCTGACAGTGGAGATTTCACATGCTCATACCTTTTCCTGAATTGTACTGTTTCCTGCTCTGGGAAGCCTCAGAAATTGTATCATAGAGTATTTTGATAATTCAAATGCATTTATACATAATGATGAGACAGGTGCCGTGCCATTCCTGTAATGCCTGTAGAGCTTTGCATAGTGGAAGTTTGTTCAAAAGTGACATAAGATTTTACTAAAATATGGAAACCTGCTGTCTCAAACCTGTAGCAAGTCTGAAACAAAACTAACCAGAAAATAACAAAAAAAAAACCTGCTTTCTGTTCCCTGCTAGTGCCAAGGGCCTTAACACTGTACACATAGTATATAAATAAACCACTGTGATCAACACCTGAGAGCTTATAAATGTCTGAAATGTATGGTGACAATTTGCAGAACTTCTGCATTGCTCCCTCATGCCCACTTACAAGCTATTTGGATAATCTGGAACCTGTTAGGCAATACCATACACCATTGTTTCCTGCTCTGCTCTAGGCCTGCACAGTGCAATAATACGCACTGCTAGGAATGCTTCAGTTTATACTGGGGAGCAGCAGAGATGTGCAGCTCTCCCTTGCTGTTTGAAATCCAAGTCTGCCTGGCAAAATTGGACCATCTTAGCCACCTGGTAAAACTATGCCAGCTTTCAGCTACCAGTTTTACATCTTAGTGGTCCACTATATTCACCTAGGTTTGCAGTATCTTTATTCCATGTGTCTCAGTGTGTGTGCCACTCTGCTTTTATCAGCTGGAGGTCTGTTTGCTGGGGAAAGCTAAGTCTGGAAACCTGTATGTGTTTGGCTCAGCTCACCTCTAGTATAACGCTGTGGGTTCAAGAATACTTGGTGGCCAAATTCCCGTGTTGGTCTTTGTGGCAAGCAGATGGAAATTCCACAGAGTTCACTGGATCTCGTTCAGAACTGACCTGAATGATTGTTACTCATCATGTATGGCTGATTATTAAAAGGCTTTTAAGTGTTTCCAAGCTGTTTCCTAGTTTATCATACAGTTTTGATGCAGAAATATATATATATATATTTATTTTTATATATATATATATACATATATATATATATATACATATATACATACATACACACACACACACATTCACACACACACACACACACACACACAGATATATATATTCAAGTTCCAATTGAAGAAAAGAAACAACAAATAGAACAGAAAAATATCTATTCACCTTCTACACTCCTGTCTCCTTGCTTCTTTCCTGCTCTTTTCCACTTCTGTGCTGTTTGACATCCATATGCCCTTCACATTTCCCCCCCATCACTAATTCCTATGCTGTCTAAAATGCCTTTGAGTTCCATTTCAGTTCTGGTGTTCAATAGATGTGAGTCCCATTGATTTATGCCAGGACTGAATTTTGTCCCCATAGCATACCAAATTGCTTCTGCACATGCAGAGAATGCCAAATCAGTGTACAGAAATACTACTTGGTAACTACTTTATTACTCATTTACACTTAGCATGAAATTCATACCCCCATTTATGACACTGCTGAGTCTGGTTTGTTATATAAATTTGATCCTATACAAAGCTGACTGGCTTAGAGGACTGGCAGTGGATACAACACGCATCCCTTGTAAATTACCAGCTCAAATTCTAATCAAGTCATTAAATCAAACCAACCAAAACCTCTTTCTGTGCGATGCTGTTGTAAAAATGAAGTTGGTCTCCTCCTGCTTCCCAGTACATGTGTCAACACCACAGTTGACTCTAATTAGCACCCTTGCTGGCTATGAAAACTCCTGAACCCAAGATTTAAGCAGGCAGGGAGACCGAACTCTTTGTCCTGGCCTCAGGTCACGGCAGGTTGATGAACAAGCAAGTCCTACTTCTGCCTCAGCTATAGTTGCCTACGTTTTTCTGGGACTAGCAGCCTGGCACCTTCTACAAACATCTTGTTTTCATAAAAAATATTCTACTCTAGTCTGATTGCATAATATATGTATTTTGTCTCTTTTTAAGAGAAGTGTTAGAGCTAATAGGCCTTTAGTTTCAGTAGGAATTGCAGGATTGTGACCCCTCTGGGATCTTTGTCCTAGATTTCAGCCTTGGCAGGTGGAACATTCTGTAACCAGTTGACATTTAGTGGCTAGTTTGTGAGTCAAATATCTTGTTTTATTTTTTCCTTTTTGGTTTGGATGAGTTTGTACGGGTTTCTAAAGTATTTGGGAAAGGCATGAGCTTCATGTTGCCACTGCACCTTCATTGAGCCAAAGAAGTTGCTTTCCTCATTGAGAAATCTCACTTCAAAAGAAGTTGAGATGTTTTCTAAATTACTGTTTCAGCTGGCTTTTATTTCCAAATGTCTGCATCACCCAGAAAATCTGAGATTGTCCTGGTTTGTGGTATTTCTGATTTATTTTCCTATTTAGAGGGAATCTTTTTTTTACATATGTCCACTTTCTTCACACAAAACACACACACACACACACATGCACAAAGAATTTGGAGTGACCTCTAGTCTTATTGCAGTTTGAGGAAAGAAAATAAGAATGCAGAAAGATTCTGGATCTCAGCCATTACAATGAAAAACATCTGTTGAAGCCTTTGCAAGCATAAATTTATCTTACCATGGGCATGATTATTGATCAAAATCCATATTCTTTTTTCTAATAAATTTAATTCTTACAAATTTTCTATTTTTTTTCTAATAAATTATTTCAGCTTCATTTCATTCCTGAACAAAGAAAGGTAGAAACTTGTTGCATGTTAGTATTCCATTAAACAGAGGTGGCTGAAGTTTATTCTAGGCACAACCTGATGGTGGTCCAGAGTGCTGGATGATCCCACAATGCTGGCTCCTTTCCTCTCTTTCTCGCTGTTAAATTATGTAAAATAGTTTCCTACTGTTGTGTTTCCATGTAAGCAACCAAACAAAGTCCTGTGGAGGTATGGTGAAGTCCCAGATCCGAGCAGAGGTTTCTCTGACTGTAAATGTGAAGGGCAGTGTGAGGCAAATCTGTAAAATTCCTGTTTCAAGAGATCTATCATATCCAAGGACTGCAATGTCTCCAGGCTTGCAGGGACAGCTAATTATGTCCAAGGCTGTCTGGTTATGAATGAGGATTGCACAGTCTTGCTGGGATACTGGTGTTTTTTGGGATCTGTGTCAGAGTTAGGACATGCCCGTGCCTGAGTCAAAACAGCACATCCGGAGAATCGGAAGAGGCCAGACCTGGATGGGTTCCAGCTCCTCTCCTGGACTGGGCAGGGAGTCCCTGGGAGACTCAGAAGTCTGCTTGCCACAGAGGTGTCTGTGCTCCCTCCCAAAGGAATTTCGGTGAAGAAACTTGAAAACACTCTTTCTTACTACAGATCCCATCACACAGCTTTCTTCAATGTGGAATTTTTATATAATTACACTGATGGAACTCCTCCCTGTGATTTATTTTCTGGAACCTGTGCCGCTTTAAGAAGGAAAGGGAACTGTGGTGAATGAATGCTCTCTACATTTCTGTTCAAACTGAAAATGTATCTTCTCCAGAAAAATCTCCTCTTCATGCCCCTGTGTGGTTTAATTTAATCTTCCAAACCCATATCTAATCTAAAGGCACAAATCACTTTCCAAGACTCAGTAAATTCAATGGGTGTGTTAGGCTGCCTCAAACGGTTAGCTAATGAATTGGGTCATGGACTTAGCAATGTTTGAGAGAAATTGTAAATGATGCCTGTTTTTATTGGAGTGAAGTAACATTTAAGCATAGGTAATACATATGATAAACTTGCAACACTAGCAAACTGAAAAACACATGGGACCCGTGCGTGTGCCAATTCAAATATAACTTTATTAAATGCACCTGATTTTAAGCTACCTTTTAGTATTCCGTTTAGCAGTTTAATGAGAACCAGTTATAACATACTTGGGGTTTTTTTCTGCGTTCAGAATTCAGAAAGCTACACAGCTAACATGCATATCCATTCAGGCAGACAGAATCAGAAAAATACAATGAAGGCCTTTACTGTAAGTAAATATAGGACATCAATGTGACCTTCTAAACCAGCACATCCCTTACACAATCTGCAGAGAACATCTAAAGCAGAAGCTATCAGAAGAAGTGTTTCCTTGAGACCTTTTAGCAAAAAGACTGCATCATGAATTAAAGAGCTCAAGCTGTTGACTACAAGGACTCCGGCATTACCAGAGAATGGTACCGAGCAGTGTCCATTCTTGCACAAACATCTGCAGCCATTGAAATGGCCACTTGCTCCTGAAGGCAGAGCAGCAGTCTATTATGGACATGTTGCAGAGTTCTCTTTCAGCTGCTGCTTGCCTGAAGTGCCAGGTGCAAAAGATGTGCTGTAAAAGAGAAGAGGGTAATGGTCACATCGATTACCAACTGATAATTGCTCACTCACTATTTCCCTGGTGTTCAGCCGACTGGCTGTTTCAGCAATTATTTTCCTGTTCTTTATTTCTATTAATGGCATGCCCAATATTGGGGACTGTTTCCCTCTTTTGTAGCTCTAAGCTGCTATTGAAATCCTGGAAGTGTAATGTATAGCATTAGCTCTAGTGTGTCTGATTAATGTAATCACAAGCTTAGCTCTGGAAGGAATCCACCCTGTAGTTTACATTAGCTGTTAGATGACCTAAAATTCTCCTCTCTCCCCCATCCATGTGCAAAGTACTGGTTACATGTTTTTACTTTTCTTTTTGTTTATTCTTACAATTTTGCTAAGTCTGGTGAAAGAGCTGACTGCCTGCCATTTTCCACATTCTCAGTAACCTTATAGTTCTGAGTTCTGTTTTCAGATGCACAGGGATGATGAGGGTCACAGAGCACCATACGTCTTTGTTAACTTAGCTGCTGCATCTGTGGCTGCTGATCTGCTAATTTATATAGGTTAGAATACAACGGTTCAGAAAGATAGTCACAAAAGACTGCAAACATCTCTTTTTTATCTTTTTTCCCTTTTTTTTCCTTTTTTTTCTTTTTTTTTTTTTTTTTTTTTATTGACAATACTTTATCTTTTTTTTCCAGCTGAGATATTGTGGGGAGTGACATCCTTTATATGAAGTAATCAAACCACTGTGTTTTAAAGATATGAAAATTAAAGCCTTTCAATTTCTTCACTCATTATTTATTTTCTCAAGTAAGAAATCTTGGCTTGCATAAGGATTTCAAGATCAAATGCAAGTTGACTATATTTTATTCAGACCCCAGAAATGTAGATTCTGGATTGAGTTTTGTTTTGTGGAGTTTATGTTACAGACAATTAAATTCCATGGCAGCATATACCAGATAGTAAAAGAGGGTGAAAGAAACAAAACCTGCATTTCCTTTTCTCTGAGAAGAAGAAAGCGAACTATTTGAAGAGGCCAATTATGGAAGCTGAGATCAATATAGCATTAAAAATCAGTTAGGATGAAATGCCAGACAATCACAGATTATCATATGAATTAGATCTTTGCTTGCAGGAACAATTATGACAGCACCTGTTAGAAGCTTACTGTTGTTATTTCAGTATAGCAGATCTCCTCTTATCAGTGAACAAAAACCTCAATAATATTGACTTTTTTTTTTTAATTCTGGCAGGTTCTCTACCTGGTAAAGACAGGTAGATATCAGATATCAGGGAGATATCTTTAACAAGTAACAGATAAAGTGTCCACTAAAATCTGGGAATTTGCAGGTGGGGAGCTGTAGATGAAAGTGATCAAAGTATTTTTAATAGAATTCTCTAGAATATGAGGCTTCTTAGAGTGATCCACAAAGCTGGTGATAGTCATTAGCCCAGAGCAGTTTTCTTGATAGTTGCTTTGAGCGACAGCAGCTACACACTACCATGCAAAGTTTTGAGATAAGGATTAGATTAATCCAGTGAATTATGATAGTACACAAACACAACAGTCTACCACACAACAGTCTAAGAAATAAAAGGCAGGTGTTCTGGGTTTATTGTTTGTGCTGCTGGAAGTGAGAATGTAGGAACCCAGGAATACACAGAATGTATGCTCTAGCCTCCATTGCTGTCAGTGTATGCTAATTCTTTTATTTATAACCTCAGAACACCAATGCTAGAAAATCTGGGGATAACTAATTGTCTAATTCTGTGTTTCAGTGTAATGTAGTCACAAACAAAATTTGCTGCACTTGTTATTTTTCATGAGCATTATTAAATCTACTTTGGCTGTATCAGAATAAAGTATGAGAGACCATCACAAGCAAAGTAAAAGCAGATCCCTTTTCCACTACAAGCCACATCAAATACCTGCTGGCTCTGTGGGCAGGCATCTCCCTGCCTTGCTGGGACATTGCTTGCTGTGGCTGAGACGCTGCTACTCACTCCATCCATTTTGAAATGTTGCTTTCTGATGGCAGCTCCTCACAAGCCTGGGAGAAACCAGTTGTCCTTCCACATTCTTTCCATATGCCGCTGTACAGAAATCCCCATGTGCACTTGCCTGTGAGGAGGAGAGTGTGTACAGAAAATAAGTATAAATCCTGTCGTGGTTTTTGCACCTAAATTCAGGGCAGGGCACACAGTCCTTACCTTGGAGCTGCCAGCAGGAGCCTGCGCTGCGGAGCTGGGCTGCATGGCAATGCCACGGCCCGGCTGGCGCTTTGTGCAAGTGCCCTAATTGGGAATGCCAGGTCTCATCCATCCAGCAAAGCGTGCTGAAAGCACAGCAGCCTGCCCAGGCTCAGCACTGTCCTACCCCATTCCTGGCTCAGAATTGAACTGTAACTACATCCAGACAGTTTAGGGGACTGCTTGTGGTAAGTACTGTATGTGGCAGTATGTGGGAAGAGTTTTAAACTCCTGTCATACTTTCAGTGAATGTACAGGATGTTGTTCTGTGTTCTCTCTCTTCCTAAACTTTTAACCTCATCCTACCTCTACCCATGCTCAAAATGACAGCCATGAAAAGGGGGGTGGGGGAATGCTTTCCATTCCTTTCTCTGATTAAATATGAAAATATACAAATATGAGTAAGCTGTCCATAGGCCTTGGTACTGCTTTCACTCCCCCTGAGTGACTCCATCCTCCCAATCAAAGTGGTGGTTCCCAAGAGTAAAAGGGATATTACTTCAAGGTAAGGTACTTTATTGCAGGACAGATGCCAAAAGAAAGCAAGAAAGCACTTAAACACTTTTAATGGTCAATAGTTTTACTGATGCTCTCAACTTTGAGTTCATATATGGGGTATTATGAGCTAAGTCATCCAAATGTATGTATTCACATTTAAAAAAAAGCAAATATCTTAGGGAGTATAACCCTTTAATGTTACTGGAGAAGGTTATTCACTTTCCAGTTCATTTATTGCTGGTTTGTGGATACTAAAAATGAAAAGTTAAAAATAGTTCTTAACTTTGCCAGCAAGATCAACATCAATGCATATCTGTCAGTGCTACCCACTTAGCCTGTGGTCCCTCTGCATTACTTGACAGAGGGTCAGAGCCATTCTGACAGCTCCACAATGGGAGAAAGATGTGGTGACAGGCAGTGCTGAAGAGCCAAACATGTGAACAGGATCTCCAAATATCCAAAGGCCTTGAAAACCAGAACTCTGAGCTGCAGAAAGACAGTAAATTTGTCTAATGTAGGAAAGGCAATCTTGCATGAAATGAGTCCTTTAGAGAGAATCAGAAGATACCTGGAGATACTGGGGTGCCTAAACATTTATGAATCCTATTTATGGACTGCCAAGCTGTCTGAAAAGCACTAAATCACTTTGCAGCCAACTATTGAACTTTAACCCATCATATTTTATAGGGAGTTGTTAAGAAGAGGTAATTTTACACTTCTCTAACAAATCCCATTGCAAAAGATTTCTAAATTAATTTTTCTCCCTTTGGGGCTTTCTCACAGGTATCTCTAAGTGTCTGTGGCCAAATGAGATGCATTTTAGCTGGAATAAAATTATTTCATTTAGTTCACTACTTTTTTTTCCCCCCAAAGTACCTTGTAGTTCTTAAAGAAAATAACAAAAAGGACAATCATTCTTATTTCATAATTTGCAAAAGCATGGGTAATTCTGGTTTAGGCTTGGAATACACTAATAGATGCTGTGTAATCTGGTATCTACATTTTTGCCATCTGTATTTGTGCAGTTAAATATATAATTAGGAATTTAGGTGACACAGACTTAGATTTTCTGGCTTAACACAGATGTGATTAATCACCTAAATTGACTGTGCACTGACTTTCTAAATGATATACAACAATGACGAGGGTCATCCTGAATTTTCAGAGCTAAAAATGGGAAGTGATGGGAAGCTCATCACATCCCTTGTCATGCCTTCACATGCCTTCTCATGCCTATGGCTCTGTTAGCTGCCTGTGGTACTGGCAGCTGAAAGAAAAGCAGCTAGAAAGGTGCCAAGGCATGTTGAGGAAACTTGGAAGCAAAGGGTGACATAATTGCTCTCAAGTGTGCACTTAAAAATCTATGGTGTTTTATCTAGATACTATTGTTAGTCCATGGAGACGCTGTGAAATATGAAACACCCTAGAGGAAACACTGAAAAAAAATGTTGCTGCTTCCTGGGCACTCAGACGGTGTCTTGAGTTAGCAGCTTCTTGTTGAAACTGAGACATTGTAATGGTTAAAGAATTGGGGCAGAAGGTGTGTAAAATCCAGGGGGGACACAATTCCATCTTCACTGCTGCTTCTGATGGTGACAGACCTGAAGGAATTGGAGTTAGGCACATTTCTTAACGCTACCAATAAGGAAGGCCCTGCTTCCCTTTCACAAATCTCCTTCCTTGCCTCCTGTCTGCCACATTCTCCCACCGCTTCAATTTGGCAGCATTTTGGATGAGACAGCTCAGTTTCCCAGGCTGACAAGAAAGACAGCAAAAACATGGGTGCTTCTCTCCTGGTTTTGATGAGTTAAATCTCTCAGATAACAGACTCTGCCACGAGGCAAGTGTGGGAGGAAGGTGAGAGACCAAGATGTAAAGAGGCAGAGGGTCAGAGCAAAGGGAGCAGAGCAGAAGAGAACATTTGGGAAGTGATGCCAGCTTAGCACTTGAAACTACAGCAGGAATGTGTGCTGGAGGCAGGGAAGGTCCACCACATGATGCTCTGCCCAGCTTCAGTGGCCTGAAAAAAGAGCCTCTTGGGAAATCTGCCACTGTGTTGGGAATATATACTTTAATTATAACATTTCTTTTTCCCAAAAAAGATGAGTAATTTGGATCTGGGACAAAGAAAAAGGAAATTTTGGCTTATGCTGCAAACAGGATATGGGTGTTTATTTGAGTGAGGGATATTTCTGTTTTAAAGAGCTGTATGATGTGTTGCTTCATGCTATGCTATGGACTAAGGAAGCCATTCCTAAACTCATTTGGAAGAGACCATATCCTCCTTTTCACCTCTGACTTAAAGATGGTCTCTGGGAGAGGCTTCAAGGGAAAACTTATGAACTGCATGTAGAAAAATGACAGTGTCCAGCTGATCCTCCACAAGTGTGATGCAGATGTTTCAAATCACACGTATGTTCCACTAATGCATATTGGATAAGTGCAAAGTCACGGATTGAGGGATTGACATCCTTATTGCCAAGTCAACGAATCTCAAAAATACATGTTGGTATTTCAGTTGCTACTAAAAATGCTTTACTTGTCTTCTTATATCATCAGTGATATACAAAGTAATTGTGTGGTAGTTCTTGCTAGGCCCTATATTTAGCTGTTAACAAGTCTTACATGCAGAGGTAAAATACTGTGATATCCTGAGTTAAATTTGACAGCTTCAGGTAAATTAGCCTAAAGATTCTTCTCCACAGATCTAGTGGGTGGAAAATCTGACTAACTTCAACATAGTCTCCACAGAAAACTTGCTGAGTTTGCTTTCCCTACAGAGATATTCAGAGAGCAATAGATTTGTGCTAAACAACTCTCAGCTCCTGACATTCAATTACTGACCATGTTGCAAGCAGGGGTCTGTACCTATATTAGAGCTGGAGTTTTTCTTCTGTACTGTAATGGTGAAGTGCTTCTTGCAGCACTCAAATGGACCAGGTCCTGATGTCTCACTGCTGCAGTATCAGTGCTCAACATCACTACCTCAACCTCTGCATCACTACTGCTCAACCTCTTAGCAGCAATTTTAAACTTATTTGGTATTCTGCAGCAGCCACCAGCTATAGTGTGTGTGTAGCCTCTGGAGGGCCTGTTTAGAGTCCTGCTTCCACTGTCCTAGCAGCTTTTCCTGGAGGTATTTGCACTGCACTAGTATCCAAAGCAAGGGAACATCCTCAACATTTATCTGGATGCCTCTCAGATGGCATAGTGTTGGGAAACCTGAGTGACACTTCAGTGTTTCTGTGACCTCTCAGCCCTAAATGTGGGTGAGGGTCTGGTGCAGACACAGACGTGAGACATTGTCTCTTACTCTCTGCGACAGACAATAAACACAATTTAAAGCTTTAGGAAAGCATTAGGAGTGCCCTGAACCTTTTCCCTTTACCCAGATTTTGCCTTTCTGGTTTAGCCAAAGAAAACTATTTGGAGGTAGAAGAAAAGAGGAGTCTGAGTAGATGTTACTGAGATCATGACTGATTCAACAAAGAAAAGAACAAGATACATTTATTTACATTTATGGTGGTTGAACACCATTTATAGGATTGTAAGTTGCATCACCAATATATGAAAAAACCCACAGCTAAGATGAAGCTTTGAGGTCAGAGACAAGAGAAACTTCTACACCACTGTTCCTGTGGGGTGAGGGTGTTGCCATGGGAGGTGGTCCTAGCAAAAACTTCCCAGTTCTTCAGCAGCCTCACCCCAGTCAGCTGCTCCCTGTCAGCAGGGGCTGGCACTGCTGTTTGCCCACTCCTCACTCCAGCCATGGACCTGTAAAGCAGAAACTGTCATGGGTTTCAGGGTCATAAATTTGGTGCATTAAGGTAAGCAGAATTGCATAATTAAGTCTTGGTACACCTTAAGGAATCTATGCATTCTAGTGGGTACTTGCCAAGACACAAAAATTCAGCAGCAAGAAAGGGTTAGACTTCAGAACTTCACAGACATCTCTGTCTCCAGGCCTCATTTGAAAGTGAGTAGGGCTCCAGTGTTCTGTTCAAGCACATGTCCATCAGCCAAACTACCAGAAGCAGAGAAGTCAGCATTTGCAAAAAATATGCCTGACTTGTCTGGGACATGGGATTCACATGCTCTTCTGTAAGTTCAAAACTATTTGGAATGTCCAGCTTCTTTCTGTGAGAAATGTTTTCTGACAAGAACATTGCTGACCCATCCATCAGCAGCCAGCAACACTTTGAGTGGCTCCTGTTATGGTATATAGAATAGCTAATGACACTCCTGTCTGCAGTGATCTTTTATTGAGCAGCAAGATCCTGGGAAGAGTAAAATAATTCCTCTGAACATAGAACCTAATTCACTTTGAAATTAAATCAAAAACCTGAAAGGAATGTGCTGACTAACCTGTATGAATGCTCTGCCTAGGATGGATGGCTACTTGGTCTAATAATACTTCATTAACCGTATGGTAGCAAAACTAACTATTGCTGGATTACTTAAAGTTTAAAGGGTCCAGTATTTCCCAGACACTTTTTTTTCCTCTGAGCACAGATCCTCACTAATTAAGGAAGTCCAGCTTTATAGGGGGAGCAATACCAAAAAAGCACCAATAAAATTTTTAAAGCTCTCTAAAACATTTTAATACCTTATTTCATGTGGCATATACAGAGTTATGATGGTTCATAAGGTATAAAATTTTTTATTAGTGGTCCATTGGGGAGACTGCATAACTCAATCACTCCTTTGCAACTCATTTAATGCACATCACCACAGCATTTGACTAGCATACTTAGCACAAATTGAAGTCAGTAAAATATTTGACTCAGCAGCCCATTACATACTTACACAAAGAGAGAGTTAACTGGAAACTAATTTAGGGAATTAGTGGTTGGTTACAAAACACAGCATAAACAGACCAACTTTTCTCCAGATAAGGCTACATTTTTCCCAAAAACTTGTAGGTCTTGCAGTGTTTTTCCCAAAGAATGTGTGGTATAAAAATTGTAAAATCAAGTGTCTTGTGCTTTAACATCTTCTTATGAAACAAATGGTAAAACTGATATGGGAGGTATAGGATTCTTTTTCTCCCTCTTCCTTCATCTCCTTCTCCCTTTCCCAATGTGTAGAGAGATTCACTGCAAATAAGACAAGCAGGACTATAGGTTTATCCTTGTAAAAGCCTCCATCCTTCCTTCCATGCTTGGCAACATCTGACGACACAAGCAGGCTGTAAGAGCTCAGTCAGCCTGTCCCCAAAGTGAACAGGAATGGTGACACCATGCATAGTGCAGGCACTTTTTAGGTGACCATTGCCCTTGATTTCCCTACAGCAGTAGCTAGCTGAGCATCACAGATGGCGCCTATATGTGTCCAAAAGAGAATAGGGACTGGTCATCCTCTGTTATTTTATATGTCACCAGCATCAGGAGATTAATTGTGTTTTCAGCTGAGAATTTCCTTTGAATTACAAAAATCTTGGTTAAAACCCTCCTGTTTATTGTGGAGCAAACACAGATGGCCATAGTATACCATTTTCTTGTCTTATGATATGGGATACTGACTCTTTATAAAGAACTTGAGGCTTGTTGTGTGCAGCAGTAGAAAAGAGGAGGAAAAAAAGCTCTCAGCAGGAGCAGATTAAAGACCTACTCACACAAGTGCTTGAGAGGCAAAGATTTTAATTTAGATCTTCAGACATTTAAGAGTAAAGACCGTTTGATTCTTCTGTTAAGGTGACAAGAATTATTTCAATCTGTTCCTACTAATATTAGCTTGTACTTACTGTATTTATAGAAGGTACACTTTTCAAGGCTACATGTGGCCAAGAAATGAAAATTTCCTTGGTTTACATTAGAACAAACAAATGATCTCCTGGAATTGTTTTCATGGAAATGTGAGAAAAGCCTGCTGGTTACATCATTTACCTGAAATCTACTACACCAGCTTAAAAATTGCCATGCTGTGCAACTTGAAATAGGGATAAAATGCAATAGACCAGAGAAATGTAATGACCGTTGGGTCTAAAAAACCAATTTTGCTTTGGCTTCAATGTTTAATTATTTAGACAAAACAATATTCCCAATAAGAAACCAAACTTGGCAACAAGGAATAGAAATGTTTTGTTCCTTTAAATCCTTTTGAAAATCTACAACTGGCTGAGAGGAACTGCAAAAAATTCCAGTGCACTTAATAAGTTCCATCCACATACAGCTCTGACATGTCAGCTGGGTCGATTGTGTACCTTCCCAGAGCTGCAAGGGAGGTGCAGATCTCCCCTGACATCACTTGATATTTACTAGACTTGAAAAAAGATTGTGCATTAATTTAACACATTGTCTGCCACAATCCAGAAGAAGGAGGAGGAGACAACCTAACTAATACAGAAAGCTACAGATATTGAATGAGGTAGGAATAAGCATGCAAAAGAGACAAGGTAAGTGAAAGAGGCTGGTAAGAGTCAAAGGAAACTGGGATAGCTTAGAACTAGAAAAGTGGTTTTTAAAGTGCAATAACTGTGAACTTCCCATTGATGACTAAGAAATAAATAACTATAGTAGATTTATATTCTCCATCCCTTAGTAGCTGCTCTACAAACAGCATGGTATCCTACTAAATTTTATTTAAGAGGTAAATCCAGGTCTGCTATAGAGTTTTTCTGGGGAGCATCAAGGTCTTGTCAGTTTTTCAAAATTCCTTTTATTTTTTTTTTAATATGTGTATAAAACCAGATAGATTGTGCCAAAACTGTTGAAACCACATAAAATCTCAGGCAAATTACTTCAACCAGAATTATAATAATCTGGGAAAGTTCAAAACACTCTTCAGAATTCTCCCCAACTATATTCTTAAACTTGTATGAGACCCATGCCTTATTAAATGACACTTTAATTTGAGAACTTCTAAGTGTCTTGAATATTTGATCATTGAATCTAAATGTTCTTTTAAATTCTTTTAACTTCCTCCTTAAAAAAACATCAAAGTAAAACCCATATTTCAAAGAGCTAGTCCTCTATCAGCAGCTAATAGCTCAGTTCTACTGTATATACACAGGTAAAATCCTCATGGAAGCCAATGCCTAAGTTCAGAGACTTCTTTTTCACTGAATGCCTTAAAAGAAATATGGAATTTCTGTCCCAGAAAATATATGGCTCAAATTAAATTTTTACAGCAGTTAGATTCAAGACTACAGCCCAGGTGGGATACACAACGGGTGGGTACATCAAAGACACATAGTCTGGTAAGCTTAAGAAAACCAGGGTAGATATAGAAGAAAACTAGTGGCAAAGAAGGAAGTCAGGGTGTCATCACAGCAATTTAAAAGCAGAGCAGAGATGGCCCTGGACTTAGAGTTCCAGAAAACTTCTCATTTTCTGCAGGAAGCAGCTACATGTAGGATATGCTCTGCTTTGGGCTGGCACCGTATGGAAATTCCCACTGAAAGGCAACTGCAACTCCAGCATGGAAAGAGTTTCCATTTGCTTAGCACAGATCAAGAAGGAACCTCATCCTATGGCCAGCTTTCAGCCCTGATGATTGACAGGTAACTAAAGGTACCAAGAGGTGCCTGGAAAGGGGCAAAATAAATTTGCATGCCATCTTTTATATTTACTAGATAGTGACACACACATATATATATGTATATATATATAATACAAATACTCATCTAATTGTTCATATACAATATATAATACATATCTTTATTTTTTTGAAACTTGTGCTTATTGTATTACTTTTCCTGAATTATTCCATTTGGAAACATAGCTTTCATAAAGACCACACCTTACTTTAAGTTTTTTAATGATCAAGTTATCAAGTTAAAGGACTACTTGGGAAGGCAGTAAACACTTGCAGGAAGATGGATTAATCAGTAGCATAATTGCAAATCACCTTGTGCTCTACAGTACCGAACTCTGAAATTTTTGCATGTTAGCAACAATATCAGCTGTGAATTAGTACAACAGGGGCTTCTAAAGTCACTTTATTAGTTTGTGATATGTTTGTCTTTGTGGCTAGTGTCTGTTTGCTTGCTAAAGTTAACTGTGGACTGAAGCTCGTGCTGGACAACAAAGAACTACCACAATTTTTCCCTCTGAGAAAGGATACAAGTCCTAGCCCACTCCATGCAGTTTCCTGAGTTTGAGCACGTTTTCAGACATGGAAATGGCTGTCCTTGCCATATTAAGACATTGATCTGAATATCCCTGGAGGAGCAAGGAAAAGCTTAAACACTGAAATGAGGCTTGAGGCTGAACATTTTTGTCTCATTCATGTATCTGCTGGTGGTGTCTGTGTGTGGTACAAGGGAGGTTTAATGAATACTGCAAGTCAGAGACTGGATTTGAATCTAGGATTCACAGAGAAATATTTGTATACTTTCAGTATGAGCTTACTGTTGCATCAGAAGTTGCAGATTAACATTATTCACTGGTGGCAAAAGATATTTGCCTCTGTATAAGAAAACATATGTATCTAGTATCTTGCTTGAAAGTTCAAAGAACTGAACTCTCTGTACAGGTCTCATGTCACTTTTGTGCCTGCTATGATGCTTCTGGATGCTCCATTTTATCCTCAACCCTCACTGCTCATACTGACTTAAAACATTCCTAGGAAAACTCTTCTTCAGATGCCAGCGACCTCTGGCTTTAAGATAAAATAAAAATAAAAATAAAAATAAAAATAAAAATAAAAATAAAAATAAAAATAAAAATAAATAAAAATAAAAATAAAGTAAAATAAAAGAAAATGAAATGAAATGAAATGAAATGAAATGAAATGAAATGAAATGAAATAAAATAAAACAAAATAGAGATTTCCCACAACCTCTTAAATTACTGCAATTTAAAGTGATCAAAAAATCCCATGTGTCACATTTTCCCCATCTTCCTCTGATCTGAACTCTATGGTCTTAGATGTCATTTCCAACTGTAATGATTCTGTGATTCTGTGAATGCAATAAAAA
Organism: Pseudopodoces humilis; assembly: GCF_049639895.1. NCBI lineage: Eukaryota > Metazoa > Chordata > Aves > Passeriformes > Paridae > Pseudopodoces > Pseudopodoces humilis. The sequence continues at coordinate 32,946,806 of NC_142200.1, read as the reverse complement.
CCCAAGAATAAAGCAAAATCAACTGACTAATACAAGTCAAAGAGGCCACTTGTATTCTTCATGGCATGTGGAGATGGTATTTTCGTGGTAGTGAGTTTCAATAGAGCATTACGCCAGCTCAGAAAACACGAACACCTTGCTGTTCCAGCTCCAGCCTCTAGTACTGCTCCCAGTTCTGCTGGGGAGCTGAGGATCTTTCTTCCTGGTGGCCTCCTGATTCAAAGTTGGCCAGCCCCCTCTCAGTTGCAATGAGGTAAACATATAGACTTCTTTAAGTTTGTCCTTTCAAGCTGTTTTCTCTGACCCTTGACATACTTTTTCAATTTTTCTATGTATAAATGTTCATTTTAAAAAGGACTTCCACTTAACTGAATTTTACAATAATTAGTAATAATTATGGGTGTTTTAAACTCAGTGGTTTTGAGGTTTTTTCAATCTCGGCGTACTCAATTTGTGAGGATAAAAGGGACCTGGAACTTATGGAAACACAGGTTTCTCCTTATGAAAGGTCTAAGTTATTTACATACAGCATCACTGAAATGCTATTACCTCTCATACTGAAAACAGCAATCAAAAAGTCAAATCAACAATGAAAGACTGAGGAAGAAACCAGAGTTTTGGATATATATATATGAAGGCAAAGAGTAGCTCCTATTAAAAAGTTCCATTGTACATTTTATATTCACTGAGACAAAATCTTTTTTTTTAAGCCTGCGTCTGAATGACCCAAACACAGTAATCACGGACGTGTGTAATTTTTTTCCCCTCCTTCTGCTCAATCCTAAATTTAAATCATAATACTGAACTTGTGACGTCACTCTCAATCATTTCCACATGGCTTCACTTGTAGGATCAAAAAGAAGGTGAAGCTCTCTTGTGTCAGCAAGAAAAGCTGATTTGGGGGATGGAAGATAATGCAGTGAAATTTCTAGTAATGACAAGAAGACTTCAAAGAAGCTTGCAGGTAGGTAAAGTATTATTCCTTTTCAGTAAATAGTTGCTCTGCCTCAAATTTACCACATTGATAGAGGCTCAGTTTTAAAAAGGGGCCCTGCTCCTAAGGAGATCCTGAGTCTTCAGATGATCCAGTTCCTTTAGAAAATTTTTCATTGTTTTAAAATCATCAGGCTTATTCCAGGAAATAAACCTCAGTGGAAACAGGATAAGATAATGGCATGGTGGGTAGGTCAGCTTCATATTTCCATTTTCTCTGGTACGTTAGTTTTCTAAAGGTGGCATTTTGGTTCTGATCAAATGGAAGGGCAAAGGTTACCGAATGTGCTGTGGCTGCTGGAAAAGAGAACCAGTACAATGGTGGGGAAAGGCAGGCCACCAGCATTAAGCACAGAGAGATGTGGGAAACTGACAAGAAGGAAGAGGATGTAAGTTTCTGAGAAACCAGGAAATGAGCTCTGTGTTCAAGCATTTCTATTTATGGTATAAGAATTGTAAATATCACAGAACATATTTGATACTGAAAGGAGGAAGAATGTGTCAGGTCTTTTAGCTTTAAGCCCTTGTCCTTTGCATGGGCTGCTTTTGTTCAAGGAAGTGACAATGAAAAAGGACGGATTTGGGGAAAAAAAAGGCTTCTGCTGCAGCAATTCCCAAACTATTTTTCCTGTGCCCCTCTCCCAAGTGAGTTCTACCATTCATGACCTTTCTCTCCCCTTTCCTCCCCAATTCATTCAGCATCCAGCATTCAGGATTACAGCCACTCATCTCAGTTTGCAGCCCTGACAGTATCTCTCATACCGCCCCTTCTTTCCCAGAAAGCGGGTGAGTCCTAGTTTGGGAACTGCTGTTTCCACTGGATTTCAGTTCCTGGCAACCTAGCTGTAAAATACTTTGTCCAAAAGGGAGCTATTCCCCAGAGACTGTGATGCTAATTCTGTGTGTAGTTCTGGTGTGATTTCAGAGTAATCTCCTGGCTGCACACCAGTGTTGTCCTGCTGGGCTTGTCCCTAATGTGTAAAATGAGTACCTCCACAATGCATTTATTAAGTATAGCACCTCACAGCCTTTGAGGTTAGCTGCACGGTTTGGTTAGCAAAGTGTCTCTGTGCTCATTTCTGGAGCCCAAAAATGTTCTCCCTCTTCCACCAACAGCCTTTATTAATTTTGATACTTTAAGTTTCATTAGTTCTATGCTTTAAAGGCAAAACCAAGCGTTACAGGGCAGGAGGATGGGACACACCACTGCTCATTTTGAAAATGTAAAGGCAGAAAGGCTGTGACTCTTCTATGCCAGGGCTAACTCTCATTCCCACTCTGCATTTACACTCACCAGAGCCACTGCCTTGTTTACCTGAGTGAGTGGCTGCTCAATTCCTGGAAGCCATTTACTTATCACTTACAAGATGGAGACAACAGCAGTGCTCAGCACTATCTGTTTATCTACCCAAATATGGATTTTAAAGGATCATTACAGTCATTTGACTTTGAAACCTCTCAGCCCCAGAATACCAGGTAAATAAAACCAATAGACAGTTTGGTAGAGCTCCTGCTATTTTGTTTAAAGGTTTCAAAGACACTCAATCACCTTATCTCTAAAACAGTGTATCCTTCTCCCACTGTTTGTTTATTTTTTCAAAGATAAAGCATTGCATCTGAAATCCAGGAAGCAATAGTGAGATGCTTTGGGGAGAGTGTGGGAGTGAAGGGAAATTATTAGAAGTCGTGACCTCAGTGACAACATTAGATGTGAGGTGCTTGCCTGGCCCATGCTCATGAACCCTGAGGGGGACACACCAGCATGTCAGGCACCCATTCTTCACACCACTCTACTTCTGACACCTATTTAGCTTCCTTGCCATGCACCAAAGTTATGAGAAATTGCTAATGTCATCATGGCCCTTGTTATCTGGGGTACCCTGCATGCCTCCTCTTTGTGACAGTAGGAGAATTAGGTTTATGTAGGGAGATAGACATATTATTTTACCTGAAACTCAAGTCACTGGGGATAAGTCTATCATAAACAAACTATGTTGCTGCACCAACCCTATGCACTCGAGAGGTTTTTCTGCCTGTCTTTCCCACAGTAGCTTTGCTGTGAGGGGTATCACTGCACTCACCCCACGCTGGCTGCTGCGGTGTGCCAGGGCAGCCATCTCTGCCTGCCAGAGGATGCAAAGCAGCTCCACAGGGACTGTAGGGAGCACTTCCATCCCAGCTCCTGTCAGGACAGCACTTGTACCTGTGTGAGATGTAGGTGATTGCTAAAGTTGTTTCCAAGACTTCTTGTTATATAGAAAAAGACAGTGACAGAACTGCGTGGAAATACAATCTGATGTAAAACCACAATGCTTTTTTACTTTTCAGAAAGGTTTTGTAATGTGTTTGAATCGGCCACCTGGCTATCTTTGGCTGTGACTGCTAATCCTTCAGTATCCTTGAAGGTGTCCTTGATACTTTAAATTAGCTGATATTTTTAGAATATTTCAATTTTTATTATCAGTTATGTAATGGACATATCACAGAATATTTTTATGTCAGTGGGATTAAAATGCTTAATCCCCTCAGAGAAATTTGCAATGACAGAAGCCATGGATAAAAATCAGCTCTAAGTTTAAGAAGAGCAAGAAGTCAAGTAACTTGCAACAAGTTTTCCAGAAGGTTTGTTCAGTCTCCTAAAAGGTTGGGACAGATTTTTTGCAGAGATAGACTCAATAAATGTACTACATGGATACAGGGGGTGTCTTCTGCATTTATAAAACTGGGGTGCCCCAGAAGTGGGGCCCCAGGCCAACACAGAGTCTCTAAGCAGCTGAAGAGACTGTGACAGCAAGGCAGTGGTGTGCCCTGGCACAGAGCAGGGGACAGTTGAGAAACCAAATCTCTGTGTTTAGCAAGAATCAGAGTGGTCCAGATCTCACCCTATGGACAAGAGGTGAGACTTAATTTGGGATGGGAGGCACTCTCTGCAGTGACTCTTGCTTTGCCAAAATGATTCAAATTCATCTCCAATGAAAGAGTCTTCAGAAAATGTGGTTCGTGAATGGCCTTTCCCAGGAGGTCTGCAATGTCATTCTGCTTGTGGAAATAAAGAACCTCAGAAAATACAATCCTTGCATAACAGAAAATGATGTGACCTAATTAACATGTCGTGTTCATAAAGGAGTACTTTCTGTCAGTCAGCATATCAACTTTTTCTATATTTTTCAATATATGCCTGACTTTGAAACAATCAATATGCAGAGGAACTTACATGTGTTCATATCTTGATCTAACAGCTGTTAAGCTGCACTAGTTAAATGCTTCTGGTTTTGCTAGGTGAGGTTGAAATGTCAGCCCCTTTCTCAAACGCATCACTGATGCCACTTCTTAAAACACCTTCCAGGGAATTTCCATTATATATGGAAACAAATATATTTAAGATTACTAATATTCAAAATATAAAATGGTGTTCCCTTATTTTTGCTTTTTTTTTTACTCTCTAGAAACTGAGATTTCAAAATCACAAAGGGTTTTCAAGGATATGTGAGTGAGATTTCTCCTTGGAAAGGTACAGATAGCTGTTTTCAAATCCAAGGGGCCCACGAAGAGTGTCTGGGCTTCTGGAATGAATTGCTGAGTTGTACATACAGGTGCTAAGTGTGATTACGTCAAAGTGTAAGTGCAGGAAATGAGATCACCCAAAGGTACCACAGGCACTGCAATATTAAGAACTGGGTACTGCAACTGTATTTATCTCCAGGTTTCAAATCCCCCCTGTTAAATCCACTCATTAACTATTTTGTTAAAAGCTGTGAAGGAGACCAGGCTGGGGTAGAGGGATACAAAGAATTTGGAGTGAGTTTTCAATTAAAATCCACAATCTGTTCTGTTTCTGATAATCTCTAAATTCTTTTGAAGAAATGATCATTATAACTCTGTCTAATCTGTTTTCAAAACAGACTCTGAAATAGCCATTGTGTCCGCACCTTCTGTTTTTATAACTTATGTGCTTTGATATTGTAATTGATGCAAGTGGGTGCAATTAAATCTTTATTTGGAAACTTGCACCAAAGCAAGTCATTCAGTAAAAAAAAAAAAAAAAGCCACCAATGTGCTTTGACTCTAGATTCTCACACATATTTGCACTTACAATCAAAGCTTTTGTTCTGTTAAACTAACAAGGGCTGTTTAGCATAAGAAAGAGTTAACACAGGCTGCCTTACATTGTGCTAATTTTGGGAATAACAGTTGAATAGAAAAAAAAATTGCAGGAAACTATGCTGTCCCAATAAAAATGACCAATTTTTATTTTAATAAGTTATTCACCACAAGTGGAGAGGTTTTAAAAAAGCCTCATAATATGCCAATGATTTCTGTCACTCTGTGATAAAATACTACTCTTGTTTTTCCTAAGATCACAAGAGATCAGATCAGATCTCTAGCTCAACATTGCTTCTAAACTAGGCAGTGAATTCCACCAATTTCATGTGGGGGGGGATTTCACATCAGCACAAGACAGGCAGGGATTGAGATCTGCAATCAGATTTTTTTTTGGTGTATCTTTATTTATTAGTTCTGTGACACAGTTATTGATCAGCCATCACATTGCTACTTATATTTCAGGCACTGCTGTCTTAAAACTTAGCTGTGGATTGGTTTGTGTGAAAGGAATTTTTGTAAAAGGGTAAGCATGATTTATTTCAGTGAAATGATCTGTCTACTTGGTCCCACTGCAGGGAGAGGCTGTAAAAGCACGGGGCTTAGTCAGGCTGTCAGCTGCTTCTGGAAAAACTACAGGTTAAAAGCCTTCTTCTATTGCTCAGGGACTCTCAACTAATAGGAAAAATCTTAAATGTAATAAAGCATGGTGTGTATATGTACATGTATATATTTACATATATATAAAATATAGCTTCTTTTTCTTCTGAGAAAGTTCAGGTAGACCACTTTACCACCTATGAAGCAAAGTCATGAAAGCACACAGTTGGTATAATCAGGTTTAAAAACCCTTACAAGTGGGTTTAAAAACCTCTGTATTCATTTATCTGGAAAATACCATCTTGGCTTTCTTGAGAACCAAAGATGTCCTCAAAAGGGCACTCTTTGGCAGAATACACCTCCAGCAAAAGCAAAGGTTATTTATGGAGTTCCTGTGTCAGGCTATCTCTCTGACAGGAAAGGTCAGATTCCTTGTGTCTCAAACAAGCATGGCAGAGACTCTAACCTCAGTCAAAGTCTATCATTATAAGGAAATCAAGCTCAGCTCCACTGTAACTTTTTTATTGTTGATGAGACTGGTTTAAATAGCATCTGGGCTAAAACCTAAAAATAATGCATGCTATCTGAAGACTGCCTCTTGAGATAATTCAGCATCTCAGGGACAGGTCTCATATCCTGTAGCAGGACAACTGCTCATCAGTAGAACACTTTCTGTCCCTAGTGCCATCCTAGAGTAGGTGGCCATAGTAAAGTTTCTCCAGTTTGACTCATCTTGAGTTTGTGTGAGTTCTAAAATTTAATTTTAAGATCACCTTGATACTACTTAAGATGAGATTGGCTCTGAAGGAAGATGAATTTTATTTTTTCTCTCCTTTGGCTCAATGGTTCTGTGCCTTCTTTTGTGTCAGCACCAACATTTTCATAGCTTTGTGGTCTGATTAAACCTGAGTAAAATTTAGCCACTGAAAAAACCACCAAAGTGAGGGGCTAATGTTTACACAAAGGACTCAGCAAGAACAAGAACCGTGTGAGCAGAGCGAGGGAAAGGGATGGATTGTTCCTTCCAGAGGTTTTTGCTGGATGTGAACCTGTCCTTGGAAGCTGTACCACCTGCAGTTGGGGTATAGCTCCTAGCCACCTCTGTGGAGCCAATTGTTGGACTGTACATCAAACAACAGCCCTTACTACAGTTCTTTTGCAAATTCTGATTTTCCAGTGACTCCCTGATAGCATCCAGTTTGAAGAAAATGTTAGAAAGGCCTTGGATTTATTAAAATGCAGATTAAGAACAAGTTTCGAAACTAGTTGCAAAATGGCATTTCTGTCCTTTTTTTAGAACTATGTGTACAGCCTTGGGAAGAGAATGAGCCAACTATAAAAAATATTCTGAATCCCTTAGGATAGTACAGAAGAATGAAGAGGTCTGCCTTTTACATTAGTCTCACCAACCACGTTCTACCTTCCTACTCATCGATACCAGAATGAAGAAGAAAAATATTTATCCCTCCCTTCAACCGAATATGGAATTCAAATAAAAACAAAGTAAACCAGCCAGGCAAATAGCACAACTTCCTGCTCCAGTCCCTCTAAAATTCAGCTTTACTGACATAAGCTTGGAAAAGATTCAGTGCCCTAAATTACCACTGAGAGTAAATAATAATTACATTTGCCATGACAGGAGATTTTGGGTAAGTGTCAGCCTAAGGACAGCAGATGAGACTATCTGTTGGGAGTTTTCCTTTGCTGCTGTAATTTTCATGCATAGTTGTCCATGCTTAGTTTTGCATGGACAGGGAAAGATAAAGGAGGCCTGAAGGGGTACTCAGGCCAATGGTGGCATCAGAAGCAGAAAGTGCTTTTCCAGCTAGAATTCCATTCTGTCTTTTTCAGTCCTGACTCTTTCCTCTCCCCTGTGTCTCTTGCCCTTTAGAGCTCACAGTCTGGGAATTGCCATGGGACCGTCTAAGAGAGGGAATGTGGCTGGTGTGCTAAAGGGCAGTGGAGGAGAGTGGTGGGTACTGAGAGAGAAAAGGGGAAGCCATGAGGATGAAGAACAAGATCCTCCCGTGCCACAGTTGAAGAGAAAGTACAGAGAGGACCAGACGAGCAAAAGGGTCAGGAATCTCTCTTCTGTCTCACAGCCTTTCAGAAATGCCATGTCCAGCAGGCTCTGCAGTCCAATGCTGATTTTTTTTTTCAAATTCCAACTTTTGTGAAAAACTTGTTGAGGTGGATCAAGGATGGATGTTCCCCTAGGACCTTTTCCTAGCCCCTCCAAACTTTTTCTCTGGAGGTCTTTCAACTCCTGCCAATCAACTTGAATGCCCTCAGCCTCTTTTGCTTTCTGAAATTTGACTAATACCTTCTTGTTCTACAAAGTACCATGCCTTTTTCCTTCCTTCCTCCCCTAAATCCTTCTGCAATTGGTACAATATTGAATTTTGCCTATCCTTTCGAGAACAGAATTACAACTAGTCAATACAGTTGAATAACTTGCTGTTCATTGGGACCCTTAGATGTTACCACTTACTCTGCCCAAACTAGCTCTGCCTGGAAAGAAATGAGAACTCTCTTTCCATTAGCATTGGACACCCTCAGCAACACCAATACAGGACCCACACCTGCTACAAGGATTTTTATACATCTTGAATGATTGTTCTGACCTGCAAAGTAATCATAATGTCTTCCAGCAACTCACCACCCCACATTAACTCTTCTCTCTTGGCCTTTCTCAATATTACATTTCAGTTTTCACTCTGTCCTCACTTTTTCAGTTTTCTCTACAATTAATTTTTTTTCTTTTCTCTTTTTTTCCCTTTTTTCTTTTTCTGACACAGGATATGAAGCATAGATGTTTTCAGGAGGTGAATTAGAGGTTTTGGCAGTAGAGGGAGGAACTTATGGGATTTTGGCACCTACAAAAAAATGGCAAGTGGCTTGGGCTGGTAGAATAGGCATGGTGACTTCTTTTTCCTCTTTTTTTTTTTTTCTTAGAGTAGCTACATTTGAATTGTTATCTATAGGTCTTGTTTCTAAATATACTGGTTTATTATGGTTTTATTTTGCTTTCAATCTATGATATCTCTAATTTAGGTCCAGTAAGAAGAGTTTAGATATAGAATTGTACACACATGTAAATATATGTTTTACATACATATCTATTTAATTATATTAATCAACATTACTTATACATGCCTACACATACTTTTGTGGCATTTAAGTCACTCCCATGGGGAGGAGAAGATAATAGCTACGCCCAAGACAACTCTAAGAAAACTTGACTCCAGAAAGTGTATTCTCCATTCAATGAATACTGCTTTATCACTCTTTTGGTGACATAAAACTCCATTATGATTTTAGTACATGCTTACTTTAGGCATTATGACTATGTCATGATTTATGAATCAAGAGGGCCTTGAATGAGTCTGCCAGCTATTACAGCTGCATTACCCTACTTGTTTATTTGTATGTCCTTACATGAGAAGCCAGTTTCTTTGAGGTCAACTGTCTTAGCAGGTGTAACTCTAAAGTTAATTATATGTGAGGCAAGCTAGGCGTCTTTTGGCCTCTTTTCTCAGTGAGAACAGAAGAAGTGAGACTGAAAGGTCCCTGCTACTATACAAAGATTTCTGTACACAGAGGTATAGCTGGTCCTGCAATGAGTCTCCTCTTTCTGCTCCCAAACATTCTCATCATGGTGGCTGAGATCACAAAAGGGTTAAATGAAATGTTTTCCTAAATTGTTATGGGATTTGCAGATACTTTGTTGTTATAAAAATAAAAGGGCTACAGGGGCTGTTGCTTCCTTGGGTCTCTAGGAAAAAAATGAATCTGTATGTTAAACTATGTGTATTCCCACGCTCTGTCCAGAGCAACATCATGAACATAGTTGTTTTTTTAGGCAAGTGGTACCTTGATTATGTGCAATATTAGAAGCATACTCAAAGGGAGAAGAGTAATATTAAACCTTCATAATTAAAGTTTTCCTGATTTTGGTGAGTTTAATGTGAAGTCATCAAAATCCTTCATTCTTTGCTATTGCAATTTTTTCAGGCTGAAAATTTTGAGCAGGAGCAAAGATGATAATTATGTAAGAGGGAGGGACTCTAAGACGACCACTGGTCATCACTTTACTAATAATTAACATTAAAAGCTATGAGATATTCTGGCTTCTAAATTTTTGGCATTTTTTCAATTTTTGTTAAGTATTGGATGGTTTACCTCGAAATTTTTCAGTAATGAAATTGAACTCTGTCCAAAAATGTGAAGTCAGCACAAGTTCTGAGAGCACGTTGCTCTCTGAGTTCTCACACTTTTAAAGCCTGATAGACTCCGTGTACTCCCTCTCCTTGGTGTGTTCCCTACTGCTGAGAATGGGATCACCTACCTTGTGCAGACTGGTTAAATCTGTTGATTTTCCTGCCTATATTTGCCCCTATTTTCCAGCTGTCTGGTGTGTTGAGCTCTTCCCAGACTCAGTGATCACTTGTTTACTGTGCTGGAGTTGAAACTCTTGGCCAGCTGGCAGCTGAGAAGGGAAGAACCACAGCTTCTTGGTGCATTAAATCGTCATACTAGGCTCTAGCTTGGAAAAACTTTTGCTGGCTTTATTTTCTTTTTCCCTAAGAATGACATGACAAATATACTGGGTTTTCATTTGTTGGGTTTTTTTGGTCTTCTTTATTTAATTCTGGTATACTGAAAAAAAAGAAAAAAAAAAGGGTTTAGTTATGACAAATTTAATCATCTCTTCTGCTAGGGTAAGGCATGTGCCTTTTTATTGCAGTGTATTTATTGTTTGGTAGTGAATTACTATGCAACCACTAATGAGGGAGTTACCTTAGAAGAAATGGTAACCAAAAAGAATCCATATTTTGAGAGGGGGTGTAAGTGAAGAAACACAAACTTGGGACTGACAATTATCTCAACCATTAATCTTCTTCTGGAGGCAAGTGATAGTGATGACAACAATCTGACAAATTTTAAAGCCCTGTGATGAATTGAGTCAATTATGATCTTTTGTCTGTCTCACCTGCACTCTATCCTCTGTTCTGGTTACCCCTCAGGGGAACTATTTTTAGTATTGCAAACCTAAGACAAATCGTAGCTGGGTATAACTTCCATACCATCTGATTCCGTTGCAGGGAAGATGGAGCAGAGCTGAAGAGCTTCCTTAAAAAATTGAAGAAGTCTAGACTCTTCCATTCCACAAGAGCTATGCACAGGCAGGTAATCCTTATTCTGGAACTGTGCCCTTAATGCATTTCTAAAGCTGTCATTTTGTAGCTAGCACATGCATGGTTTGATACTAATAGAGTACATGTATAAGCCCATGCACATTTCCCCAGAAAATAAGGAGATTGTTCTGGGATACCTGGATTAACATCTACACTTCTAGGATACAGAATTCTGCATTTTTGTGTATGCTGGATGTAACTGTTTATATTCCTTGATATTTTTTGTACAATAACCCTATTGTGTTTTTACACAGAATAATAATTTTTTGAATACTTTTTTCAGGTGAATGGGTTTGAGCAGGCACAGTGAGAAGAAAGCTACCCAGTGGGTATATGGTTGCATGTCCTAGAAGTTATTTATTTCTTCTCTGTCTGGCCAGGTTTCTGATTTTTAGCTACGCCACTCTGAATTTGGTAGATGAGTTTTGAGAGCCCACTGAAGAAATTTGGGCAACTGTAGGGAAGGGGTGCCTGACTCCTGAGTCTTCCATGGCACTGGGCTTTCAGCATGGAGGAAACTCTTCCAAAACAACATGTGTTTCTGGAATTTAGGTGACTCCAGGCTAAGAAACAGTTGAGCAGAGTTTTGCACAGAATATAGCTTGGGATTGAGCTCACAAATTTTACATGAGCCTATGTCTGACTTTGGAATGCCCACATATGGAGAAAAAGAAAATGATCTGCTGGCTTCACTAGCAGCTGCTGTATACTCAATACTTTTGATCAGACCTTTTTTACTAAGGTTCCTGAGCATGGATTTATGAGCCAACCTCTAAAAATCTTGGCTGAAGTTCTTAAAAGGAATTCATCTCTCTTTTACTACCCACCATGAGGCCCCAAAACTGCCAATGGTTAAATTCTTTAAGAAAGAAAGAGCAGCTGTGCCACACTAAGTCATGGGTACCCTAGGCTTGGCCCTCTCCAGCAGTGGAAAGTACTGGATGCCTGGGGTAAAGTGTAAGAATAGGACAAGCACAGAATATTTGTCCAGGATCCACTCCAGGTGATTCAGGGATTCCCTGTACCAGAAGCTATATGTTTATATTTAATTGCTGTGAGTAATTTTTTTTTTTCTCCATTAACTTGTCCAAACACTTGAGTACATGTCATTTTTATCCCCACTGCATCCTGCAGCAAGTAGCTCCAAGGTTTCACTGTGCTCCACATGAAGAAGCATATCCTCCTGTGCTTCTTGGAACCTCCTGTTTTCTGGGATCTTTAGAAAGGAACATTGGTTTTTAATTATTTGGCTTTTCTTTGCAATTCAGGATTCCAAAGGCTTTTTTATTATATCTCATTATCGATGAGATATCGTTGAAACTCAACAGGAGCATGAGTATATTTCAAGTTAGAATTTAACAGTAAACTTGTCTGGTGGATTTATAGTCATGTTCTAGAACCTCTTCTGTTCCTATATAAACTCTACTGAAATAATTTAATCCAGGGTAGACATAAAATTATTCAAGGAAATAAAAAGTCATCTTCCATTCATATTGGCAGGAAAGATAGACTGAGATTGCTGAAGGAGTAATGAAAAATTCCCTTAAATTACTTTTGAGAGCTGAAAATGCCAGAGTTGAGAACTACATGAGGTTCTTGAGCAGAGGTGCACGTGTGTGACTGTGTGCATATGTTCACACTGACACACAAAACTGCCAAGGCCGTCTGTGCTGGAGGAAAGGTGGTGAGTTAAAGTCTAGGCAGCACAGAGGGAACCTCAGTGCCCTGGCTTAAAGATGCTGTTGGCTACCATGGAAACAAATTGGAACTACTATGTGAGGGACATGTTATCTGTGGGAACAAAACAGGAGTGACTATTTCTCGATATTACAATTACCTACAATTAATCTTGCATATTGGGATTGTCTTCAGCTGTTTGCATAAAGCATTATTCACTTTGCTTATGTGAATGGAGGCAGCCTGACCTTAGCAAGAGTTCAAGGGTTTGACAGTCAACTTGAGAACCTGTTTTATGATGCATAATTTTAACAGCATTTTGGGTATGGCTCTTCCAGTGCAGCTTTCATTTCAGCCTTTAAAACCTAAACTCTTTGCAGATGGCAGTGTGCACAGAGGAGAAGTGGTGGAAAAATCTGTTATAAGCTGTCACAGCAAACGAAATCTGGCTGTAGTCACACAAGTAGCAGTTAAATTACCCCGCAACATCAGCAGTAGCTTTTAAGTGAAAACATGATCATGCGTGATGTTTGAGGGTTATTACTGACATTGGTTATAGGGACGAAAATTTGTATTTCAAGTCATTGCAGAGTCTTTGAAGAGAAATGTGGGGATGCGTGCATCTCTGTATCAAAACCACTAAATTAGTGGACCTTTTAAACATGTCAATTTTACAGCATTGTGACTTGACAGGCATCAGCAGAGGCATCTCTGACTTACACAGGCATAAAAACCAACAGATCTGGGCCTGTGCATCACATAAATGTTCAGTAAGTTGTTTATGTACATTTATACTCAGATATAATGCACAACATTGGGTAAGCATATACACATCACAATATAAAATAATTGTATGCACCTAACTGCCATTCATGTTGGTTAGAGGTTGAACCCTGCTGAATTTGCCTCTCATGTGACCAATAAAAAATAGAGTATCTGTGAGGTGAGCTGCATTTTAGAAAATGAGTCAGTACACAGGATGATACAGCACAATTTGAGGGGGATTTTGATATTCCACATCTTCGATCACTGTAGATTTTTAATGCAGTTACTATATGATACTGGTAAGAAGTACAGCTAAAGAAAATGCAAATGAGCTCAATAAATTCTCCAGGGTTTTTTGAGTATGTAAGGTTATCCAGCCTGTTTACAGACCACAGTCTGCTAGAATGAAACAAAATCAAACCAAGCCCTTGCCCTGAAGATAGAATTGGCAATGTTAAGAATCTTACAATACCCCAGGGACAGTAGCTGCATCTCTACTTCACCACATATTATTGAAATATTGAAAATATTATTCAGCTGTTTATTTATCTGGAGTTAGCAGATTAGGGTGTAGTGTTTTAGTGGATACCAAACATCTGTGATAGCAGTTTTAGAATAATAGGCTGAAACAGATCATCACTTTGGGGAAGAATTTAGGCAAATACAGTTGTGACTACAGTTTCTTCTTTTATTTTCCAGGTCAGCTTTGCTAACAGCTAGCTGGGCTCAGACCCCAGCTCTTGAATCTCACATTTTATTTAGTATTCACTTTGCCACTAGTCTTTCAGAAACAGCCTTGTGTAAGGTATTAAAGAACGAATAAGCCAAGTCAACATTTCAAGACTCTCATATGGCTTTCATATAGCTAGGCAGAGTGTGTCTTTTCACAATTGCAAACCTTTCTTCAAGTTGGATGTTAACACTTTCAGAGTAACTTTTAATGCCAAAACAACATCCTTCCCTTTCAGTTCAAACAAAACACAACATCTGTCATAATGTGAAATGTAGATTTAATGCAAGTGTCAAGTCAGGCACTTGGTAATGAGGTAAAAACCCTTGAGATTTTAAGTCTCTCTTCCATGCTATGCTATTACAGGGAGGGGAAAGGAAAGAACTGTTTCTTTGGTACTTAGCAGCTTTTCTGTGTCCCTTATCTATCCTTCCCGGACATCTTCTGTAAATTAGTGGATTTTTCCTGGCAGCGTCCCTGCGAGGGAGGAAGGTGTGATAATGTTTGCTTTGTGGCAGAGGGAAACTGAGGTAGGGACTAGACACAGTCCAGACTTGCCGCGGCAGTGCCCGGAGCCCCCAGCCCCGGCTGGGGCGGTGACGGGTGCCCGAGGGAAGGGCAGCGCTCCCGCAGCTGCGGCTGCATCCCGCAGGACGCTGTGGCGGTGGCGGAAGAGGGTGGGAAGGGGGGAAGCAACAGGCTGGTGGCTGCCCCCCGGCCGAGGGGCGGCAGCCGGGGCCGCGGAGCGCGGCCGGAGCTCTCGCAGCAGCGCCGCGGGAGCCGAGCGGCCGCTGCAGCACCGAGGGCGGGCGAGCAGCGTGTGCCGCTGGGCTACCGAGCCCGGGGAGCAGGGCTGCCCACCCCGCGTCCCTGCAAGCGCGGGCTCGGGGGAAGGACTCGCAGATGTCTGTGTGCAGAAGCAGAAATATTTGCTCTTCGGATATCCCCTCTTCTCCCAGCCTCTCCCCCCGCCTCGGTTTTCCTCTAGCCTGTCTCCGCCGTTCTCCCAGGAAGGCTGGTAGCAGCCACGGGGTAGCCGCGGCACGGTAAGGAGTTGGGATTTCGGGATGCAGATGTCACATCGCCGTGCAAACGACTCCCGCAGTAGCACTTTATCGGGATTTCGACCTGCATCTTTTATCTCTTTTAGAAAAGCGTCTCTCGGAGGAGATTGCCCTCAATAGACCCGCCATAAAAACATTTTAGTATTGCTCTTGTGCTTCTGTGCATCCCACTGCGAAGGGGTACCAGTGGTCCCTTGGGAATACAAGGAGTTGTGAGAAGTTACACAACTGGCCACCAGACTAATCCACTCCCTCTACCTTCCCGCGAGTACCTCCCCCTTCTGCTCTTTTCTTCAATAGCAGCCCTTTCTCAAAATCTCAGGTTACTTTGCTAAAGAGTTCTCAGCCTTATAGTTTCTGCCCTTGTCTCTGCCTCCAGCTCCTTAAGAGCCACCCAACCCCAGCGATTGGATTGGGCAGCCCGTCTTGACACACCACTGTGCTGAGTGCTTGAGGACGTGTTTCAACAGATGGTTGGGGTTAGTGTGTGTCATCACACTCGAGTGGGGATTAGGGGAGAGAGGCAGCCTTGCTGGAGCTGTGTGGTCTTCCCCAAGTGTGAGCTGCAAGCAAAAGAAGAAATACCTAGCTCTGGGGGGAGAAACGGGAAGAATCGTTTCCAGCAGCTCAGAAGGAAAAATAAAACCCCACACTTTGTTCAGGTAAAGTAAAAGGCACCTCATGCCGCTCTCTCTCGCTCTCTCTCTCCCTCTCTCTCCTTTTTTTCTTCACGGTTTTCAGAGGAATGCTAGCACAGCACACTTGTCAAAGCCAGTTGCTGCTGCCTTATCAATGCTGCTATTGTACGGCTGACAGATAACAGCGAGCACAGCCTGATGCTTGGCCGTCTTCATAGAGCTAACACTCTTAACGCCGCTGAGGTCACGCTTTCGGAGGTGTAGATTGGAAAATGTCCCCTGGAGCGGTGCATCCCATGGCCGCGGGCGCCCGGCGCGCTCCCCCCGCGGGCGCGGCGCTCCGCTGGGCGCACACGTGCGTGCCCGCAGCGGCGCGGGGAGGCGGCGGCCGGGCACCGTCAGTGCTGTGCCTGCCGAGCCTCCGCGCTCAGCCCTGGAAACTGCCAGCTCGGCTGCGAGAAGGACCCGCGGCAGAGTACCTCCTGGGTTTAGAGCAGGATGCTTCAGCAGCGTGCAGCGCGTCTGGGGCTCAGCTGGGAGGCAAAGCAGACTGCTTTGAAAGCGCGTTTGAGATGTCTGTAAAGTTTGAGGATTCCTTTATAGAGACCTGCCCGGGCTCCTGGTAATCGGCATCGAGATGGTTTGGCTTACACATGGGCATAAAGTTAAGAGAAAATCAGGGAAGTAGGGAAAGGCAGGGTACAATGTAATGCTGCTCTTGCAGCTGCAGCAGAGCAGATGGATGTAATTCATTTGCAGATCTGTTTGTGGAAGTTTTACAAGTCATTGAAAACTAAGTAGCATCGCTATAATGGATCATTAAAGACTTGCTATATTTATAGATACTAAACTAGCGATCTGAAGTGTTAATTAGAAGTAGGCAGAAATTTATGTTTAGGAAGGAAGAGGGGAAGAAATATAATTAGAAATTAGTTATGGAAGTACTCTGCTATCATTTTCATTTAATTCCACTATTAAGTTCATTGATGTCTGGAGAGTGGGAAGCCCAGCAAATTAACTAAATCAGAAATGTTATCACTAATTACAGTATGTTATCTTATCAGAAAAAATGTTTCCATTGTTTTATTCTAAATGATCTAGATGGAGAAATTAGAGGATGGATTATTTTTTCTTATATTTGGTTTAGTTAAAAAATTGCTGTATATATATGCTGTTTTCCTGTGCAGAGTAACAAAATTATTTGCTTCTTTTGCACCGTAACAGATCTTCACAGTAACTGTCACATACCTCTGGTGCTTATGAATTATTGGCCTCCTACTTGTGAAAGAAATCTAACACTGTCCTCACCAGTTACAGGTGAGATATTCTATATATATAATACTGGATATAATGTGTTCTGAAATAAGATCTGTTTAGTAGGCTGAGCAAGGGGATTTATAGCTGGTGCTTTGTGATTTTGGTATTCAACTGTGTAACGATGCCCATAAACCCATGTTTCATGTTGCACACATAATTTTGCCTCAAACCAACTTTTTTGATAACTTTTTTCTTTGAACAGATTATTTGGCCTCTTTACAGGTTGTTCTCAGCTTGTATTTTCAAGCACACTCTTTAGTATGAATGTGTCCTCAGAAGCCATCCACAGCAATTTGAAACAGAGAATTAGTTAAATCCCAAAAATCACTGCACAACTAGACCAAGATTTATGTGAATAAATTTGACCATTTTGGTTTTTTCTCTGTCTGCACTTTCTCATTGTAAAAAGTGATGGAAACTTTTACAAGCTTAAAATGAAAAACAAAACCAAAGAAAAACCTCATTATAGCTCCACGTTAAATTCTTGTATATTGGATTTCTCCTCTTTCTCCCAGTGTGTCCTGTGAGAAGCTCAATACGCCAGCTTCAGCACACAGAGGTTCAGACTTCCAGCAAAGTGAAGATGCAGCACTGCAAGCTGCAGAGCCTGCTGCTGTCACTGCCTAACAAACCTATCCCTCCCTCTTTGTGGTATCACTGGATCACAGATCTGAAGATCTATAGGAAACCCTATTTTTTTAAGAAAGTGCATAGCTAAATACACATGCCCAACTTGTTATTGTTTTACTAGGGGGAAAAAACCCTAACTAGTTTCTCTAGCACTGCCAGAAAATTGTGCTGAGAAACTAGGAACAGCAAATCATGTTTTTCCTTCCTTCATAATGATGGGGCTGTTTAAAAGACAATGCCCATGGGGCAGTCCAGCTTCTTGTCAAAACGTAATCTACTGTTCCAGATGGTAAACATTCAAAGACATATTTATGGTGACTTCTACATACCTCCCTTTGACATTGGCTTTTTTTTTCCCTGAGAGCACTTGTGCTGGGTACACACATGAAGTTCCCATTAGCATCCTAGCAGCTGTAAAAGTGTTCAGAGCTTGCAAAGATGTTCCTCACAGTGAGATAAAAATAATCTTAGGAAAAGATCTGAGACAGTACAAGTTCCGTGATATGCTCAAGGTAAAAAATTCCAGAGGTACAAAAAAATCCATAAACTGCTGCATGAAAGCTGTAACACATTTTTGTTGCGGCTAATTCATCTTCGCTTGATATGGAATGCTGAACATACCAGGCATGTCTGTACTATCAACTCTGTTTGTGATGTGAGGCAACCTGCACTGCACAAAAGCTGGTGTGTTTCTTTTTCCCCCAGCTAGTGAAGATTAGGTGGGATATTTACTGTCTTCATAGAGTTTTCAAAGTGTCACCCTGTTGGTTTTTTTTTTCTCTCACTGCTCTGAGCGGTTAGGTAGAGCACAAGAAAATGTTTTCTAGCCAGAATGTGTTCTGCCCTGAATTGTCTTAATTATGTGTCAGTTTATTGCTTGTCAGGGGCTTCCTCTTCTTAGCACTTTATAATCGAGGTGGGTGAGCTTGTTACATCACAATATGCAACTTCAGTTTCTGCTTCTTGGCATGTCTTCTTGGCCTTTCATTGATTTTTGTCTGTTTCAGAGGAAAAAAAATTAATTATGATTGGTGTAATTTACATTAAAAAAAAACCTTGGTGAATTTCCAAATAGCATGTAAATGCACCTTCAAAAAGTAGGTTAAATTAGAGGTCGTTAGAAAAAAAAAATGCATATAGAAATCCAGAAGTATCCTAGAGATCACAAGTAACAGTGTGAAAATTATTGTAACTGCTCTTATTCTGGTTAGGAACTGATAAAAACAGTTAATTTAAAATGTTGTGATGCTGGGGACAGTGTTCCTAAATGTGCAAGCCATTACAAAACCCACACTCAGTTGACTTTAGACAACTATAGAAAAAAAATATTTTGAAATATTTGCAAATTCTGTTCTGGCTAGAAACACTTTATTGCAGACTATTTTGGCAGTTTGTAGGATTTTTATCTAGCTTTGTTTAACTTACATCCTGCACTTGATATTATATATATATGTATGACCAAATGTTCACGCAAGATCAAGATTTTAAGCCTTGTATAATGTCAGGGCCCATTCTCACACTGAGGAGGCAGGACACTTACTGCAGATGTCATGGGAGTCATGGGTTCCATGATTTCCTTAGCTTTAGAAAGAGCTTTGAGGGATTTGTGCTTGAGTGGGAAGGCAGACTGATGTGATAACAATTGAGAAAGCTCCTTTCTGAGCGCCTTGAGAGCTGCAGTGTTCAACAGAGAACGAGGGTCCCGTGACAACTCTGCGGTGACACAGAAAGAATCCAATTAGTGGCCACTCCTGCTGTTGATACTAGATCTCTCCTAAAACATTTCCACCATTACCACCCCCATTGTAATCCCATCCATGACACTGATAATGGGATCAAGAGTGTCTTTTCAGAATGCCTGTTTAAATTTTAACTGCCATCTTTGGAGATTTTGAGGATATTAAACCAGAAGGCGCTGAATTGCACATCTCACAAGAGAGCTTTGTGACACCCGTAAGACACAGTGGTATTCCTCATACTACAATTTCCCAACTCCTCCACCACAGGCAGAGCTGCATTAAGTGGGCTGCAGATGAAGTAGAGGGGCTGTATGTACATAGTGAATAATCCATTGAGTGGTGACTCACTACAGTTACCTGTAGACCTTGTTCTTGAGCAGTTACATGTGTAGAAAGCAGCAGTCCAAGAGAGTGGGAAGGGGTACAGCCCCCTGTGCTGTGCCCGAGTAGTGGCAGCAAGTCATCTTGTCTCTCCCTTTAACAAGCCTTAAGTCATCTCTCTGCCTTTCCAGCTGGATCAGCAGCATAATATTCTCTCCTGCCCCCCTCAGATTTTTTTTGTCTTCCACTTTTCTTGCTCCAACACTAATTCATCATTTCCATATGATCAGAATGCAGCACCTCCATTGTTATTCTTACCAAGAAGGGTAAGTTCAACGCTGTCATGTGCTTGGAGAGGATGCTGTAAGGTGGAAAGGCTCAAGGCTCTGAGCAGTGTCACCTCAGAATGCAGCACAGTAATTAATAAATTAATGGCCAAACCAGACTCTTTTTAGCTGAATTGTTTTAACAGTAGTTTCAGTTATGTCAGTAGACTGCTTTTGAGACCCCCTGCAAGATCTTTGTTTAGCATTGCTTGTTCATACTCAAAAGTTGTTAACTGGTGAGAGTAAGTCCATTTTAATTTTAGATGTCTTAAGAATTTTATTTTCTGAGAAAATTAATACTTGTTTCATTTTATGGTTTATGCATGCAGCAAATTTAGTGTCAGTGATTTTCCCAGAACCTTAGTTCCCACTTTCAGAATCTGCTGAAAGGTTGGTAAGCCTTTTTTACTGTCTGTGCTCTATTAATCCTGGAGCTCTGAACTTTCCCAGTTGTAACCACCACCAGCAGTTTGGTAATACTGAAACATTTTTTGTAATAGTTGACTTTTACACTCAAGATTTTATCATGATTTCCCTTTTCTTTTTTTTTTTATTTCTTTTGCAGCAAAAATTAACATACAATTATATATAAGCTTGCATTATAGTATTTAAATCTGCAAATTCGGTAGTATTGCTGGGATATATACAGGAAGACTTCTAGATGTGGAACTGTGCTATAGAAATCCAGGCTGTAGGTCAGTGCTGGACTATCCATAGAATCCTTCATGGAGTTACTATATGGAAATAAAAGACTAGAAAGTCAGTGATGTTACATTCTAAAAAAAATCTGCTCCTGGTTTGAATGTAATTATGGCACTGCATGCTGCCATTTCTCTATGATGTGACTCTAGCCCATCTTAGCATGGAGAGGAGCTGCTTGACAGCAGCTGTATTTTTGTGGTGCTTCACAGGAGGTGAACACTGTTTGGAAGGCCCACAGAGAAGATGGGGAAGCTTTTGGCACTAGAGTTCTGGAGAATAAATGTAACAGGGAGCTGAACACAGGGGATTGTTTTTCTCAAAAGCATCTATTAAAACCGAATAGTGGTCTGTTCCAGTATTGTAATTGCAATGTGCCAAGATGTTCGTTATTCTACCATGTGCACTGTTTTGTCTGTTTTCACTTAAAAACAGAAAAATATGTTGCCAAGCCTGTAAATGTCTGAAAAACTGCCAACTCTCCTGACTTTTATCAGTAGTCTGAAGATATTTAGCCTTCTTTGTAAAGCTTCAAGTGTAAGAGTCAAGATATAACGTGAGAAGTCCAGATATCTGGTTTCTGGTTTTTTAAACCTAATCCTCCTGCTTGCTGAGACAGCTGGTTTGCATGCAGCTCCAGAAACACGAAGGAAACCCAGAAATCCCAAGTCTCCCTATGTAAATGCATGCAGGCTGTGTGAACAAGGTGGGTTTGTGCATGTCGTGCCTAGCAATTAAAACAACCCAACTTTTTTTCCTGAGGTTTAGTGTAATCAGTTCCCCCTGAAATTTCTGATCGGTAGTCTGATAACTCCCATTTTGTTAAAGAGGTTTTATTGCAACAGAGGGTGAGGTTTCTTGACTCTTCTCAGACAGCAGAATAGCTTGCTGCCCTGGAGAAACCTATCCTTGATCCTCCCATCCTCTGCCTCCAGCAGTGTGTTCCCATCTCCTCTCCTTGTGCCAGGTTTGGCTCTTGGCTCACCTCCTGGAGTGCTGAATGAACTCATCAGAGCACTGGGAAGCTCTGTTGGCTGCCTGCCTGCTGAGTTGGTTCATCTCAGCAAGCAGACAGAGGGTCCACATGGAACAATGAAAGTGGTTGGAGCTGGTGCCTTGGGGTGAGGAGGGGAAAAATAAGTCCATCCCCTTAGGGGACTGTGAGCTGTAAGATACTCAGCTACCTGGTGACACCTTCTCAACCCACACACTGGGGCGCTGTGTGTGTCTACAGTAGAAGTGTGATAATAGATGTGTGTGACTGTGCCAGTGTCACCATGAGCAGAAGGCTAAATGTGCACTTTTAATGAAAGCCTATCCCTTTTTATTTAGAGAATAGCTGCAGTGTTGCTCAGAATTTGGAAAGTCCTCTCTTACCATTTCTGACTCTCTAACCCAACAACTAGGCTTTGGAGAGAAGCTAATAAGCAGTGTGGAGAGAAAAGAGGAAAGAAACAGAAATGTCTGCTCAGCTGCTGCTTTAAAAAGGTGAATGAGATTCTGAGGGTGAGATCCAGCCCACATAGCCAAGGTGCCCCTTGGGTCCTAAATACTTATACAGCAGCTACCTAAAGGCATATTCTCTCTCTGATCAATGAAGAGTCTCCCTGAAGAACTCCAGGCACTGCAGTTAGGAAAAAAGGATTTCCTTTTGTAAGGCTTCAAAGGCACCTGCCTCCTTCCATATGTAAGGATGAAGCTCACTTGCTTTGCAAAGATTAAGGAGCTTAACCTGGAAGAACTTGATATCATCCTGAGTTTCTTGGTTAGATGAGCAACGCCATGGATAAACACTGTATTTGAACAGCTGTGATGTAATTCCTACACAGCTCTTTTAGGTGCCTCCTATCCTTTCCACAGAAGAATACATGAAGCAGGCCTTTCATTTGAACCCTGGAGGTATGATTCACTTGAAGAGACTAGGATACTTAGATTAAATGTAATTTTGCTACTGACTATAGAAATAGAATACTGCGCTCCTCCAAAGTGTCACCTGTTTTTTTGCTGGGTTATGCTGGCAAAAAAAAAAGAAAAATGAAAAAAAAAGTGAATGTAAATTATATAGGTTACAGAAAAATGTTTTTAAAATCACCCAGTGCTGTTATTTAAAGAATTTTTCAAAGGCCTGTGGGGAATCAGAGATGGTGGTGGTGGTGCCTACTAGCAGTCAAATCACAATGAGGAATAATGGATGATCTTAGAGAATTATGATGTTGAACAAAGGATGGAAGAAAGAGAGAAAAGTAAAAAATTCAGGACCCACCTTTCTGGATCTACCTTTGCTAAATTTTTTGAGGATTATCTCCATGACTTGACTGCTTAGGGGCATGCCAGTCACAAATTAGAGAACAGTAGTGCAATAATAAAGTGAGCATCTTGTAGATAACCAACACAGGGTGCCTTTTAACTATCACTTTATTTTTTTCTCCAAGAACTGCAAAATTGCTAAGAATCATAGATTTTAGAATAATATCTAAATTTTTTGGTATTTGGATTTTGGTAACTTCGTGACAATAAAGAATTCTGCATTAATCCAAACTTTGTAGGAATATTGAGCAAAGGTTCCTTTGGTGTCATTCCCTGCTATTTTATTTTAGCTATAACATCTGAAATCTTGACTGTGTCTTTAGTAAAACACATGTCAATTTACCTTGTTGTTACCTATAATACATCTAGGGCCAATTTATGAACTGAGACTGTAACACTATCTGCTTGGCCACCAGGAGGTGGTAAGATTTAGGAAGACAACTACCACAATTAGACCAATAAAAATGTTCTGCAGTGAACACAAGTGGCATGAACACAAATATCTTTCAGGAATTCCAGTAGTTTCTTTTGTCTCTGTATTGTAGGAGGTTGATATTTTTTATATCACTGTAAACTTCAGTCCATTGCGAATATATAAGGCTTACAGAGGAAGGCTTCCTGTGCTCTACTGCTCTGCAACTCAGCTCCTAAGTGAAAAAGGCCACTGAATTTGGGTTTTGTTTTCTTTCTGCTTGGTATGGAGAACTCCTTTAAAGCAGAGATCCTCTGAAGTGAGGAAGGGCAAAATGAAGAGACTTTGAGGTATGCATAATCAGGGGTCACCAGAGTCCTCAAAAAAATAGCAGTTCAACATAGGAAGATGTACAGCTACAGAGATATATTGAAAGAGGTACACCAGTTTTCAGATTTTGTTCCATCCTTTGCAGCTCATGTCCAGTTTTGTTTTTCAATAAGTTGCTCTGCGAACATTTGCTCCCCACAAATTTTGCACAGTTTTTCACATTGTCAATTTGTGAAGGGTTTGAGATGTGATATAACCATGTCTCAAGAAAAAGGTCTGTGTTACAGCCATTTGTTTTGGTCTTGGGTACCATGGATATCTATAGCACAAAGAGCACATCTATCAAATCCTGTGAAACCTTTAGAGAGGATAATAGTTGCCAACATGCAAAGTGGTCTGCAAAAGCCAGATAAAACATGGCTACATGGCTAAGTAGAACTGATGTATGTGCTGTCTTGGACAAGTGACATTGTGCAACTGTATGTTGATATTGTGTTTTGAGGACCCTGTCTGCCTTGTTTGTAAGGCTGGAGAATTCACTGCTCTTTCTGGTAGCTGCAGAGCATTTGCAGTGTGAAAACATCATGTGTACTTTGCGTATTCCTCCTCTTACATGCGGTGTAAGAATCATTAGTTGTTAAGAAATCCAGAGGGTTATTGGAGAGAATCATTTGCTGAGGAGCGTGAATCTGTGTTGAGGGAATTCTGCAATCATATTCATATGCCTATCACACTGCTTTTGGGTACTGGTTCAAGGCTGCTTTGAATAAAGCTGTTTCCTACATACTGTGTATAGTTTAATGAGGTCATCAATATGGGCATCAGCAGCTCGAGTTCAGATGAGTGATGCTGCTGCTGTGACCTGCTTCACTCCTCTGCTGGAGATTACTCATGCACACACCTTGGGAGCCCCAGGGCAACACACAGTGCAGAGCAAATTTTCATTTCCCACATGAATATTTGCCCTTCAGTCACAGACCATTCAGATAACAACAGTAATTCAACCATTCTGCATTTGCTGCAGTATCACAGCTCAGTACTGAAGCCTGAACTGTGACACTTCCATGTGCTACCATGACAGTGGAGGAGAGGCTGTGTTGAATCTGGTAGCTATTTGAACTGGTTTGTTTTAGTCTCCAGCCACCAGTGGCTGCCAGAGTTGCTATGTTTCCCTGCTTAAAGTAGAAGAATATGCTGGGCTTTTCAGTTCGGAATTGATCTCAGTAATGCATGTATTTATGAGTCTGGGTTTTTGAAGTCATACCCAACTGTTAAACAGCTCATCTCTAAGGAAAGTGTTGCAGTTATTTTGGATGAGAGCCTAACACAGGGAGGCAGAGCAGATCTAAAATGCCTCACCCGTCTCTTCCAGACACCTTGCTGAGTCACATCTGGTATGAAATGAGGAGTTTCAGTCCTTATCTTCAAAGCTTTGTGTGGGTCACTTTCATTGTTTGAAGAAGCTTTTTTCTCCACTTCATGAATTGCCAACATATGCAGTTAATAGGAACAATGATAGTGAAAAATGAAGGATGAAAATTGAGGTGGGCAAGAAAGTGCCATGCTGACACTACAGGGCAAGAGAGACTAGGGAACTTCTAAAATAGACAGAGTAGGAGTCTGAATCATGATTAACAGATATCCCAAAGGAAGGCAGACCAGATTTGGTGATTGGAGGATGGAAAGAAAATATCTTCTTTTTCTCTCTCAGTAGCATTTCTGTGTGTTTGTTGCACATATATGTTGATCCATTCACATATCAGTCTGCTCAAAGGTATACTTATGTGTTCCTCCAGGTGAAATCCTGAATGTGGCACTAACTATATATTATATTCTGCTGTCCAATAACTGTAGTTGCTACAAGGTACAGGGAAGGTGAGAGTGTTAAAGCAGAGCTATTTTGTTTTCCAAGCAGTTCTCTTTTGTAGTGCTTGACAAAATTATTTCTTCCTTAGAAGCTTCATATAAAACAAAAATTTTCCACTTTGGTAAAGCCCCATGTGCCTTGGTAACTGTTCATCTTAGAGTACATGTACATGGAAGTACACAGGGTGGATGACAACCTTGCATACCACTGATTACATAATTTGCTGAGGCTAAAGAGATTATTTCTCTTTTCTCTTTTCTCTTTCTTATGCATCCTTCGTACTTCTCCCTGTTTTGTGTACAGTTTCCATTTACATTTTACCTTTTGATAAAAAGGTACTTTAAGATCTTGTGTACAATGCTGTCAGGAAACTGCTTTAAATGAAAGTGTGGAATGATGTGGAATAGTTCTAATGAAGGCCAAAAGGATGTGAACTTAATCTTTTTCATAGGAAGTTTTGTTCTGTTCCATCCTGTGCCCTGCTTAAACACATTGGCCTTTTTTGACCTTTTCCTTGATGAAGGTTAAGTGGGAAATATCTTGGCTGCAGCCTTTCCAGCTTAACCAGAAAGACTTTCCACAGCTCATGTTTGCTTTCCCTGTTATGGCCATTCATCTTTCCTGAATCAAAATTGTTAAACTGGATTTTCAGAGAGAAATTAATAGCTTGTGGCATTGAGGATGAAGTGTCAAGCTTTCCTCTTTCATGTCTCCAGCTCTATTTTGCTAGTGATGATTTTGTCAGTTCTCTTGCTAGAGATTAACGAATCTTGGGAAAAAATCTGTTTGGTTAATGGGTTCCTTCCTAGCATCTTCTTTATTGTCATTAAGAACAAATGAATAGAATTGCTGCATTTACAATTTATTGAGTGCATTGCTTCTGCAAAAATCTAGAAATATTGCTATGTTTTCCATTTCTGTCTGGGCATCTTTTGTGCCTGCTGCCACACATAGAGTGAGACAGAATGCTCTTGGCTAGTTAGGGGATCTCAGTCCTTGGTGTGCTCACTTCAAGAGACTTTTTCAATCATCCTGTAAAAAATTTTCTGAGAGCAGAAACCGTGTCCTCAGGACACCACTGCTTTTAATGGAAAGGCAGTCATGTTCTTCAGGTACCACACTCCTGAGAGGAGAAGAGATAGGTTTGAAGCCCTCTCCTACCATCAGTCTCAGTAGCAACCTTTGTAGAATTTTGAAGTTTGGGATGTCTCCATTTGTTATGCCACATCAAATTCTGTTCCATGGGGCTTTGTTAGGAGACGTACAATAATGTGCAGAGATAGTGCAAAACCTGACTGTGTAATGCAGGGAAAGAATTAGCCAATCTTCACACTCAAATTTCATTTTGGCTTAGTTCTCCATGTAAGTTTTGCCCTCACAAAGCACAGTTGTATGATTAGCACTATCCATAAATATTCTGAATGGGGATGGTCTAGTCAATTCTTTATCCCTCTGTCAAGAACAAGGAAAGTCAATCTTTCCTGTGAAGATACTCTCAACCAGGCCCTTCATATATCTATTAAACATTTCATATGCTTGCAGAATGAACACTGGGAGATTCTGATTGGAAAGGACCTTGGGAGGTCTCAGGTGGTGCTAAAACCAGGCTATGAGATCAGATACAGTTGCTCAGGACTCTATCCTGTTTGATCTTGAAAATCCCCAGAGCACAGTGTCTCAGGGAAGAGTTGTGCTTTGATTTATATCCAGTTTGACTTTCTTTTGTTTCAGCTTATGCCCATTATCTCTTGTATTTCTGCCATGCACTGCTGACTCCTGACAGAGCCTGGCTCTCTCTATGACCTAATTGCAGGAACTGGGCAGCTGCTCTGAAGCCCCTCCCATGTCCAACTAATCTCCAGGAGGAGGAACCCCAGGTTCTCACTGCAGGGCAAATCCTCCATCCCTAAAACATCTTGATAACCCTCAACAAGTCTTGCTCCAGTTCATCACAGCTGGTTTTGTACTGTAGGCTCAAAAATTCAGCACAGGTGCCATTTAATGAGCAAAGGGGCTTCATGTCTGTCCTTGCTGAATTCCATTAGGATCCTGATGCACATTGTTCCAGCCTACCTAGGTCATTCTATCAGCCCTGTCTTGAGGAGATTCATTGCTACCTCCAATTCAGTGTCATTCTCTAACTTGATGACTGTTGCTTATCTTGCTTGAAGCACTTGTCCTCAACTTGTTGTTTTCATTATCTTGAAATTAAATTTTATTCTTGATTTTCATCCTGACTTCTCAGTATCTTTGAGTAAATTGGATATTTATAAAAAGTAGTATACTAAAGCAATTCATTCCAGCTTATAGTTTGTTTGTGATATATACAGTTGTTCTTAGCTCACCTTTAAATAGATCTTCCAGTCACAGTGAACTGCAGGAGAAATATTTCTCTAAAATACATTCACATGAGAAGGTCCTCTTCCTGTTTTTTGTCAGGTCTGTAACATTACACATCTTTAAGATCTCCTTCAAAGAGTATCTCAAATTCAGTGGTTTGCTGTGCAGTCCAGCTGAACAGAGTTGAGGACTACTTCTTGTAACATATAAACTAAAACTATGAAAGATTTTTACTTTGAGTTTGGGCTGTATTTTCAGTATGGATTTTTTATTGTCTTCTACAGAAGTTTTGGGAGACCTTAAACAAACTTTTTGAGTCCTAAAATAGGTCCATTTCAAGCAATGGCACCCCACAGTCTGGAACCATTATTATCATTGATACTAGTGGTGTTATTTTCCTTGAATGCCTTGCTGCTTTACAGCAATGCTGCCTTCCCTCATCTTTACGTGGCTGGAACTTCTTCCCATAATTTATTGTCAATTCTCCATAGTGGTGCTTCTTATATGTCTCTGAACTGACAATTATAACAATCTAACTTTAGTTCAATATGCATATCCTATTGATGCATGTACTGTCCTTATGAATTTATTTTAAAATTCTGTTTGTAGCCAGATAAAGAGTTAACCAACAGAGCTGAAATTTATCAACTTAAAACATACAAAGTCCAAACCACCCTAGTTTAGAGAATATTTGGTGCAATTTTAGCCTGATTTCTACCTGAGTTTTCTCAGATCTGCCCCCTTAAAAAGCCTCCTGCTCCAAGCTTAGATACTTTGTGAATAGCACTGAACATTCAATTCATTCAATGCCAGACATTTAATTAGGAGCAGTACCTCTGGTAGTATTCTAGGAAACAGAATTCTGAGTTATATCATGGTATAGATAGAAGACAAAATATAAGAGCCACTTTTTTGTTAAGAACTTGTAAGAGAAGATCAACTGTTGACCCATCCATTCTGCAAGTGATGTGACCACCTGCACCATTCATCCAATTCTCAGATATCTACAATGGAATACGTGTTTCCTGAAGCTCAGTTCACACAAGAGCCATCTTTGTCAGAGTTTCACAGTGTGAGGAAAGGAAATTCCGTGGTTCTGTATAGGGTTTTGGTAAGGGGGCATACTTATTTATGAGACTTGTTTATAAGATACAGCATTAAAAAGACTCAAAATAACCTAAACTTGAGCAACATTTACTTCTTAAAACCTGGCTACTGTCCTGCTCTTTTTGACTTTTTTGCTGAAATGAGTTTCTAGTAAGCATGGTCTTACTCAGTTTTCATCCACGCTTTTCCACTTTCCAACCCTTTGTAACTGGTCATAGGTAACCATAATGTAATAGCAGTCATCACCACAAATCTGTAACTGTCTCTGAAACTCACTGCTTGTCTACAGTGGCATTTACTGACTTCTTGCACCAGTGTAAACTTGCTTGTGCAGATGTATTGAAACTGGCTCAGCACTCCTCAATAAATGTGACACAGGAGCCCCTCAGGCACATGGTAAAGATACTCCTTCTAGAAGAGATGCAGGTAACCACTCTCATCTGAAGGATGTTTCTAGTTTCTTTAGCAGTGTTCTTTGCACCATAGGAGCTTTGACCATACAAAGGTTGAGCTTCTCCTGAAGACAGTAAGTTGTCTATTCCTGAGCAGGATAATTTAGACATACAAGTTCCAACAGGGCTAGTGTCCTTCTCACCAGCTTTCTAGGACTACTCTTTGCTCAGCAAAATTAAATACTGTCTGAAATACTGTCTTAGACTTCTCACTTGTAGCTTGGAGCCTCAACACAGATCTTTATTCTGTACTGATTC
Source organism: Pseudopodoces humilis (assembly GCF_049639895.1). Taxonomy (NCBI): domain Eukaryota; kingdom Metazoa; phylum Chordata; class Aves; order Passeriformes; family Paridae; genus Pseudopodoces; species Pseudopodoces humilis. The sequence goes on along the minus strand of NC_142200.1, from coordinate 32,916,935 downwards.
TTGATCTCTGATGCCTCAGGGAAATTTTAGAATGTATCCTCCCACCTCTTGCTCTGTTAATCTCCTGGAAATTAGAAGTCCCATTGCAAAGAAAGATGAATGTGCTCCATGGCATCTCCTCAGCTACTCTGCATCTTGATGCACATTAAAGCATTTTAAAATGGTAGTTTATATGCCAAGCTGTGAGCAAGAAGCACTGGGGAGCTCTCCCATTGGGATAGACCTCCTTTTCTGCTGACTCTGTTAGAGAGTTAGTAAACTTGTCCAGAGATAGGAATACAGAAAATGGAAGAGTTGGAAGAACTAATTTATTCATTTAATAGCATATAGATTTCCAAAATTATACATCAGGGCCTTGAGTTTCACCGGTGAATTGATAATGTGTTATCCTGTATACCATGATATTAAGGGAAAAATGCTGATACCAATTTTCTGGCTGTGGACTTAAGGAAAAATTAACAATATACAATAGAAAAGCTGCATGAAAGAACATAGACATGAATTTTTAAGATCTAAAATAGCTTTTATAGCTAAGACTTTTCACAGTTCTTCATATGGCTGGAGGAACTCAAAAGATACATTGATGTTAAAAAAAGCCTGCTCCCTGGAAGATGAGACAATGTAGCTGAAGCTTGACTCTAATCTAATTTAGATTTTGTGAGTAGGATGTGGAAAAATTGTTTTTAGTAAAAACTGGTTCCACCATCATGTTTTAATAAGGAAAGTGAATGTTTTTTCTGTGTGCATGTGTGTGAGAGGCACAACAACAGAAGTAAATCCCCGTATCGCTAACATTAGAATATTTTGTGTAGATTTCACTCTTTTGAACACACTTTACTTCAAGAATTTCCCATTTTTAAGTTCATTGTAATGACACAAAAATAAAAAAATTGTACAGAAATGAGAGAGAGAGTGGAATCTGTACTTCCCAGCCAATCCATGAGTTTTTTGCCTCCGTCTTCAATCCAGCTCTGTCAATATAGCAACATAATATTTCAACAGAAGAGTATTTTTTTCCCTGAAGAGCAAAGTTTGCTAGCACTCTTTATTATGTAATGTATCGAGAATGCAAAATGTCTGGTTACACTGGTAACCTTTTCTCCTCACCTTTTTGATTTATAAAAATATATTCCCTCTGATTACTAAAGCAGTGTTGCTTAAGGCTAATGGCATAATAGATACAAATTTATCCCATAATTCTTTTAATCTCAGTAAATACATTGCAAATGTTTAGTGTCTATCATGGCAACATAAAGCAGAAGTCATAATTAGCCTAAACAAAACAAATCATAGGAGAGTTTTAAAGTGTGTTTCCAATTTCAGAAAAAAAACCTCATAGATTTATCTTTTTTTTTTTTCACATCTTGAATCAGACATCAGCAAATGTGTTTGTATGTGTGCATTTTCCCCAAAGCACTGAGAAGAATGTCGTGTGAGAATTATCTTTTCTATTCACAGTCATGCTGATATTTGGTCACATTTCAATCCACTGAAAGAAAAAAAGAAGGTGGGGGGATTTGAAAGCACAACAGAACCGCTTAAATTATTTCAAACTTCAATGGTGCTGCAACCCTTAACAGAAGGCAGAGCTCAGTTGTGTCCATGGAATGGTTCCACATTTCTTAAAAAAAAAAACTAATAAAAATTTTAAAAAGCACAGACATTAACGAGCTAGCACAAAAGATTTATTACTTACATTTATTTTCTTTTCTGTCTTTTCCTAGTAAACTTCTGCATTCTCCAAATAAGAGAGGCAAATTTCCAGCAAGTAGTCTTCCTTCCCTCCTTCCTTGCCTTCATGTGTCATTTTCCTCAATTTCTCATTAAATTTTTTAATGAAGGTCATCTTGCTTTTAGATTCATTGTTTGTAGTGACATTGTTCTTTGTGTTCAGAAGGCGATAAGGAGTGGTCAGGTTTCAAGTCCCACTGTCTTTGTTACTTTAAGTACTGAAATATAGGAAAATCTATATAAGACCCCTGAGTTATTTTTCTGTCTAAAAAAACCTTGTCAGTAGGTTGTGTTTCTTACTAAGCAAAAAGCTGTATTTTGCTGCTAAAAAATCTGCCAGAACAGTAAGGCAGAGGAATATGTTCATATTTTATCAACCAAGAAAGGACAGACATAATTGAGGGCTCATTAACCCTCATCAAGTCACAACTAAGAAATTTCCTGTTTCTCCTCCCCCCTCATGTATTTTGAGTATCAGTTAACATTTTAAGTCTATTTTGTGGCTGCCAGGTCTTCCAAACACCTAAACTAAGATAGATATCCCCTCAAATGAAAATTAATTGTCTTCTACCTTCACAATTGCATACTAGAAACATGGGAATGCTTTACACCGTGAAAAATTATAATGGTTATATAGAAGTCTATGTCAAGGAGAATTTGTTGCCCTTCTGGTGTTTCTAAGATGACATGTATTTTTTGCTCCTTTCCTCAGTGACTGATGTTTTTGGCATGACGATAACAGGAATATCCTCACAAAGTCTTTAGTTCTATTCAGTATTAGTACACTTGCCAAATAAAACCAATTATAGATGCATAGAATCATGGAGTGGCTTGGGTTATAAGGGACCTTATAGATCATCTAGTTCCAAACTCTCTGCCATGGCAGAAGCACCTTCCACTAGACCAGGTTGCCCAAGGCCCAAACAACCTGGCATTGAACACTTTCAGGGATGGGGCATCCACAGTTTCTCTGGGCAACTTGTGCCAGGGCTTCACCACCCTCATAGTATAGAATTTCTTTCTAATGTCTAATCTAAACCTACCCTCCTTCAGCTTTAAGCCATTACTCTTTGTCCTGCCCCTTCATGCCCTTGTAAAATGTCCCTTGCCAGCTTTTTGTAAGCCCCTTTTAGGTACTGAGTGGCTTCTCTAAGGTCCTTTCAGAACCTTCTCTTCTGCAGGCTGAAAAACCCCAGCTTTCACAGCCTGTCTTCAGATGAGAGGTACTCCAGACCTCTAATCTTGGTGGCCCTTCTGTGGGTGTGTTCCAACAGTTCAATATCCTTCTTGTGCTGGGGGTCCCAGAGCTCGATGGAACATTCCAGGTGGGGTCTCATGAGAGCAGAGTGGAGGGGAAATAGGGGGGAAGAATAACCAACCCTGACCTGCTGGACATATTTCTTTTGATGCAGCCCAGGACACAACTGGCTCTCTGGGCTTCAGACACATATTTCTGGATCATGTTGAGCTTCTTGTCAACCGACATTCCCAATTCCTTCTACCCAGGGCTGCCCTCAGTTCATTCTCTGCCCTGCTTGTGCTTGTGCCCACATTACCTCAACTGAGATTCAGCCCTCCATACTTGGCCTTGTTGACCTTCATAATTTTTGCATGGACCCACCTCTCAAGGTTGTCAGAGTCCCACTGGGTGGCATCCCCACCTCCAGGGTGTCAAGTGCACCACACAGCTTGGTGTCTAACACAAACTTGCTGAGGGTGCACTCGGTCTCACTGTCCTTGTCACCAGCAAAGATGTTAAACTGTACCAGTCTCAATACAGACCCCTGAGGGGTTCTTTTCACTGTTCTTCACTTGGACATTGAGCCACTGACCCCAGCCCTTTGAGTGTTACCACTCAACCAATTCTTTATCCAAAAAGTTTTCAGTCTATCAAATCCACACATTTCCAGTTTGTAGAGAAGGAGACATGTTTTGAACAGATTCAGGTAGATTACATTGGTTGCTCTTTCCTTATCCATCAACACTTTAACCCCACTGGTTATATCAAGGAAGAAAAATCACAAATTATATATAAAGTAATAAAGTTATATTGAACTTAATATTTTTCTATTGTTTTAGAGTGCTTATTATATTTCTATTGCCTACTATGTTGACTTTATTGTATTTTTACTTTAATAGTTTTAGTGTTCGAATTTTTGATTTTGCTTTCTACATTTATGTTAGAAAGCAGAATTTCCCCCTTTGTTCTTTTGAAGCTGAGAGTTGTGTCTAGTTTTGTCACCAGCTGGCTAGCAAAGCACTGGGAAGCAGACTTGAATCCTGTAGCCAGAATTTTTTCACAGTGTAGCAAAATAGATTCCTGCATCAGGCTACCATGTTTTTCAAACATTCAACTGCTACCTTAATTTTTAATTGTATCCACTAAAATAATGAAAAATCAAATTATTGAAGTAGGTTGTTTTAGGAGAAAAAATATTGATGATGCTTAATTTTTTTAAGTGGATTGCTCATGATGGCTAAAAGCAGTATTTACTCATCAAAAAGGTGACAGCAAGTAGTTTCCTTCTGTATCTTCTCACCTAGAAATGTGCATCAGGGGTCATTTAATGACTGATGCTGAATTGCTCTTTGTATATCCAGGATATTGGTAGCAAGTCATCTTCAGCAGTAAGTGATCAAAAATGCTTACAAATTAGCCTACTGAGATAATCCTACTGAGTTATGAATACCTAAAAGCATATGAGATCAGTTATAACTGTACTGTTTTGCATAACGAAATAGATGTTGTATTGATCTTCATAGGCCAATACATTTTTTTTTAAGCAATAGATGTTTCCATTGTGATGGCAATACTGCTAAACGAGTGCTGAAGTCAGTAAAGGTCATAAGCTGCTGACGTTTGGTGCCTTTTTACTACTCTATCTTCTCCATCTATTATGAGCTAGATGGCCTGATAACAGTGCCAGGCAGTGGGGGAGCTCTGTGTACACTGTAGGTCCCTTATATGTCAATAATGGAGTGCAGTTCTGAGAAATATTAGGTTATATCCTTATCCAGAAATACCTCCTACTGCCTACTGAAGTCAATGAGAAAGACAAAGCCAGAAGAAAATTCAATGCTTGCATAAATTATGGTTCCTCAGGCAGCTCTGCCATCATTCTTGTAGATGGTCCAGCAAAAAATAAAAAAGTATTGGGTAACTGGATTTGGATTCTGCTGTCCATTTATTGGCAATTGTGAAGTCCACCACCAAAATATCTTCCAGATCATTCTGTTTTCAGTGAGTTACATCTGCAACATCTTGGTCTTCTAACTTATGTATAGAATATTTATACATATGGAAATGCACACAGAAATCACCAAGTTGTCCGCTGGAATAGAGCTGTTTCTGAGTGAAATGGGAAGCTGCTGTATAAGGACATTGTTTGTACATCATAGGTCTGAGGAGGTAATGAATGTGTCTCAGGCTGAGTCTGTAGGAAGATGTAGCTCTGGTATTTTCCTTTTTTCTGAAAGACCTCCCTTCTGGCATGAAACTGAGTGTATAAACTTAGGTCTGAGATGAAGTGAATCACACACAACACTCCCTGCAGTTCCTCAGGTCTTCCTTGGAGGCTTTGTGACAGTGTTTCTTTTGTGAAATTAAGTGAGATTATTGCAGCCCCAGGAGATGGCTACAACCATGTATTACCATTTCTGGAATGATCTGGAAAACTTTCTATCACCAACATGTCCCAGGTGTGGAAAAAGTCCTGCACCCAGTAACCTCTCTTAGGTTTTATGGGCTATCTATGTTATACAGGGAGGATTTCTCTCAGTGTCACAGATGCATTTACGTTTCCCCAAATTCCCAAACAATATGCCATCTGGCAGTATCTAAACTCCTGCTGTTCAAAGGCAGAAACAATAAATAATAATTTTATGTATTACAGCCTGCTGTAAGCCCTTCTCATCATGGGATGCTGTTAAGTTTCCATCTGTACCACAGTTTGGAAATGTGTTGTGACAAAGTTCCTGGCTGTATTAAGAACTTGAATTAAGAATTTTGGTGCTAAATGATACTCAGAAACCTGAGGAATAAAAGTAAGAAAAAAATTTAAATTCTAATGCAATTTCTTTAAACACAGCCATATTTAAAGCTAAAAATTAATCCTTTTTTCCATAGAATAAAATTATGGTATAACTTCCTCTCAAAAGTTAAGTCATAATGAACTCTTTTGTATACCTATAGGAAAGCATTGTATTTTCACATGTTTATGAATGTGGAAAACAGGTATCTGGAAACTTTGACAATGCTAGTTACTATCTCTGTATGTATTTTTCTGCTCTGTATGGACTTGTTCAGTGCTTACTTAGGTAAATAGAAAGATTCCTGTTGATTCCAGTGCTGTTTGACTCTTCTATATGTCATTCAAGGGCTTATTTCTTCATCACTCTGTTTCATCATCTGATATTCTTACTCTTTTGTATGTATAAACAAAGAGATTCTTAAAGTCCGTGTTTCACCCCAGACAGTGCAATTAAGTGGTTCTTGATTTTGTCTTATCATGTCCTTGAAATTAATATCTTTAGTGACTAGTGAGAAAAAATAATAATATATATATACATATATATATATAAAATCATCTATTTCTCTCAGTGAAAGAGGGAGATATTTTTACAAATGAAAAAAAGATATTTTCTTGTCTGAACGCAGTCAGTTTACTGACAGTGAACATGGTTTTTTAAACATCTCTCTGTTTAATTTTCTGCTCTAACCATTGCTTTCTTCATTAGCTTGATTTCATCTTAATAATTTGTTTTATTTTCTTTGCTATTACATTCTTGGCCATTAGAAAGCCCTTTCCTTCCAAAAAGTTCTTTGCCCTATTTGTTTCCCATAACAACAACAATAATAGGCAAAAAATACTCATTTTAATAGTAAATTTAAAGGCCAAAATTCATCCTTTGGTACTTCTACACAGTCACCATTTCTGTGATTTGCACTCACATTATCAAGGCTAAAAATCTGGCCTTATGCATCACAGCCCACCCCTCCAGCTACAACAAATAACAGTAAGAAAACAGAGTAAGGCCTCACTAATGTTTTAAAATAGAAGGGATAATATGGTTAATCATTTTGTAGTATTTGCACACCTATCCTTCCCTCACATCCTCTTGGACCACAGCAGATGGCTGATATATTCTTACATCATAAAGCTTGGTCTAGCTTATACAGTAAGTGGAAAATCATGTCTTTTTTGACTTCTTGGCCTTTCATTATATCACAGATCTTGCTGTGGGAAAAAAAAAAGTTGCTCTAACATTACTGTTCATTCAACCAGCTCCTGTGGGAAGGGTCTCGGTGCACTCACCCATCCCTGGCGCTGGCCACCTAAGAGTTATGGCACTCAGAAGTTTGGCAGAGCATTGCTGGCTCCTCTGATGTGGTCAGAGGAGAGCTTGTGTGGCCACTGGGACAGCCAAGTTGTGCTGAGGGTCACTGACTGTGAAAGTGCCTTTTTTGGATGCCTAACCTCTCAACCCAAGCTATACACATGCCCAAGAGTGCTGAGAGTATCCAGAGAGCAAGACAAGTCTTCATTAGTTGCCCATAGCTTTATATGACATTAATGGTGAGCAAAAAGTTTCAATGGCAGCTACTGACAATGTCAAAGAACCCCTTCAGTCTGATTACCCTAGCAATTACTGCCCTGCTAAAAAACTGGAAACCAAACAACAAAAATAATACATTATTAAAAGCTGGACAAACTAATCTTTCAAATAAAGAGATCCAAAGCCACATATTATGTAATACAATAATAACATTAATTTCCACTTCTCTAGTTACTTCATGCCTGTGCATTTTTTAAACATTAAGAGTGTTAAGTAGAGATTCTGAGCTTAAATTTTCAAGGTAAAATTGCAGAAGAGCTACTGGTTTTCAAAACCACTACCAAAGTGAAAACCTAACAGCACATTGGTTTGTATTTTGATTTATTAGGAAGCAGGCTTAACTGAACTTACTGGCTGGAATCTAAATAAGTCTTGCTGGATTTCTGCTTTGCACCTGCAGAAGCAGCTTTAGAGAGCTATTGCCTCCGTAGATACTATATACTGCCCATATAATCTTCCCAAGAAAATAATCAAATAAGAAAAAGAATTGTTTATAAATGGAGAAAATTGCAGTACCAATGTACTTCTCTGTAACTACTCCCTGCTGAAATTTGGGACAATGGCCCCAGTGAAGTTTATGCGACAGCTCAAGAAAACATTCTTGTATGCAATGTTTTTCTTACTGTACTGGGATTTACTCCTAGAAGTAATGTATAGGTAAAGTGATTTGTTTGGGTTTTTTTCTTTCAAAATGTTATTAAGTTTATTGCCTAGAAATTGTTATAGTTTTCCATTGGTTTATTTATTACAGAAAAAAAAGGGACTGAACTGAGAGTGGGAAAATAATGATAATATTTCTTTCTTGCATAAGAAAAAGGTAAGATTTAGAGGACCATAATACTGCAGGTACTTATTTATGGCATACTAATAACTATGAGGTAATTTGTTAAGTTCCCAAATACTGGCAGCTATTGATTTAAACTTATTCAGACCTTCACATCTTGGCTGTCTAAAAACTGATGATTTAAAATTCACAATCCTTTCCAATTAACTGAGACAATGAGTCCACTGTTTATGCCACTGTATTAACCTGTTCTGCATTAGAGAAGAAAAGGTTACATTTCATTTTGTAGCAGCATATTAGGCTTGTATGTATTTCAGGTTCCTCAGTTTTGATTTATGCTATCTCCAGTTTGGGTTTATTGAAGGGAGAGTTCATTCTTTCTTTTTTTCCTCCCACTCCTATTCCCTGGGAGCTACAAATGCCCCAGTTTTCCTGGGATATTTTTTTTTTTGGTCCCAGGTACCCAGCTGTGACTGAAATAATGCTCCCCATCTGTGTTCATTGTTCGCATTGCTGGTGTCTGTGCAAGTCACCAGAGCTTTCCTAATAAGGTTCAGTTTGACCTTTCAGAAGTTCTCAAAAGAGGAATCTAACTGCACTCACCAGCCTCAAAAGAGATAGACTTCTCTGCCACTGCCCTTACAAACAGCTGTAAGAAACAGTAAAGAATGAGCGTTCCAAAACCAAAGTCAGCCCTCTGAGCTGTTCCAGAGTGCACAAGCACTGGGCAGCCAGGGGCTGGCTGTTCTTCCCAGAAGGGTGGTGCACCAGATGGAGAGAGATCCTAGAGGAGGGGAGCAGACAGACTGGCAGACAAAGAGACTTCATGACAGAGGAAGAGAAAGTCTAGAGAGATGCCCTTGTGACTGATGGGCTGACCTTTAGGCAGGAAAGCGCTGTCTGGTGGTTTCAGTGCCCACGTGAGGGCTTCAAGCTGCACGTGCCAACTTCTGGTGTGGTGACCCCTGGTTCTCCTCCTTTCCTGTGAGACCACTGGAACCAGTGTGACAACACAGGGAGCCAAGTGAAAGAGCTGACCCATCTGAAAAATAATGCTGCTTGCTGGTTTTGTCTAATGGTTTTGGCTGGCATGGTCAGTACTTGTCCAGATTATCTCTTTCACCTGGCTCCCCTCAGCCCCAGGAGCATTTGTGCTGACACACACAGGGGAGACTCGCTGCCAGGATGGTGGGGGAAGGTGATGTCGCCTCTGTCAGAAGCTTTTGCCTAGCTGAGGCTGAAACTATGGCTCATGTCAACAAAATATTTCCGGTGTTCATGAAAATAAATGAAGCAAAGCTCTTTTTTTCTGTCAGAGAAACCTTCTCCTGATTGAAGTCGCCTCTGAGATCTGGAATCTTAATAGCAGCTCAGTTCAGAAGTGGAGAAAGTAGATATTAACCAGTTAGTTTTTATCAAAGGAAGAAGATGACCAAGGAATTCAGATTAATAAAGCAGATACTGGTAGCTACCTTTCAGATGCCTAAAGACAAAATGGAATCATTTGTGCTAATTTATATATGATTTCAATATTATCTCATTTTGGTGAAGGACAAATGAACAATTATGAAAGCTAAGACAAGTATCTCCAAAACAGTAATTTCAATTAAAAAAATACAAATATTCCCAGAAAATATCCTGACAATACAACTTAGTGAAGGACATCTAGGTGTTTGTACTGTTCATTCGAATCTGGGTATATTAAGGGTCTGATTTTCAATTATTTTAACTAAAGCAACACGCTAAGTTGCAAGCAAAGTAATTATATGTGGATAAACTTGGTTCTGAAGAGTGATTCAGCAAAGTAAATATGAATTAATAAGTTAAATTTTGCAAACAAATTCTAAACCCAGTATGAACAGAACTTGTGTTTCAATACTGTGATTCCTAGTAGTTGTAAGTATTCATGTGTTCTCCCCTTTTTGCAGGTTTTGCCCATAATAAATTCACTGAACAAGACATACAGACTTCTATCCAATGCTATGAAAATTAACCAAGGCACATTAACTCCAGGAAATTTTCAAAGGTACAAAAATAATATGTGTATTCCGTAATTACTTAAACCAAATAAGCCATCAGTTTGTGCTACATAGTTTAAGTATTATGTCAGGTCAATAATTAAGCTGTAGTAAATCTTCTGGAGGTTCTATTCTGCCAGACTTTAAAGGCTCAAGACTAACACAAGGACCCTTCACATTTTAGTAACCCAGTAAATGATTACACAGATAGTAATCCGAGGTTTGCTACTATTAACTTTCTATTTTTTAAGACATCCAGGAATTCTATGTTTTGTGGTTATTGAATAATATCCTGTGAAAAAATGTATGCCTGTCTTGAGTTTACAAAAAGGAATAGGCTTCAGTTATGTCAAGATAAAAGTGAAGTTTTCCTGCAGGGAAAAATATGCATTAAGCAAAAATAATGGTTTGGAATTTTACCTTGTTTATGTGAACATGATGAGTATGAAAACTTGAACCTAATCTCACTCTATGCAGCTGGTCATGGTAAAGAAAAAGGGTTATGCAAGCTGTCTTATGTGACTCTGCCAAAGCAATTCCAAAGTATCTGTGGTAGTTATGCACTTTCAAGGTTTGGCTGACTTTTTGGTGGAACTCAGAGCAAGTTGTGTGGTGACCTCGTGATGTTGGAATTATGGCAATAGACTGAGTATCAAATCATACATCTCAGCTTTACAAATAAAAATATAAAGCCACATGACAGAATACAGAGCAGGAAGTTTGAAATGCTCTGAGATTTATCTTTTCCCCTCAGCTATATTATTTTCTGTCACCTCATTTACATAAAGCATTTCTGGTTAAACAATTTGCAAATGAATGTGATTTAATCACAGGTACATGTGTGGCAGAGGTAAATTTGGACTTAAGACACTGCTAGCAGTGAAAGACAGCTGGTATACATCAAATTTATTTCACATGCAAGTCTTTGTAAGGAGTTTTCTCGGAACCAGTTACTCTCTGACATGTTTGCTCATAGTTCATTTTAATTACAAAATATCTAAATTTCAAGATCTTCAGATAATGTTTCATAATTACTAGAATTAACATAAGATTATTCTATCTGCTTTATTTTCCCTCCAGATGTGTGGCTGCATAATGGTCCCATATAAAGCAGATATTATTTTCTTACATGCAGCATATCAGAATATCCAGGCTGTCCTACACCAGTGATCCAGTCATTAATTTAATTTCCATCCTAATTTTCTCTCCCGGCTTTATCTAAATTTCTACCACGTTTATCTATAAGTTTTATCTATCATTTTCCTAGGCTGCTCTTGAAGAGGTTAACCAGACTAAGGCCAAGAAAATCCATGCCACAGATTTCCACAGACGTGGAAGTTATGAAATATTATAATATAGATGGGTGTTCTTGATTTTGATGAAGAGACTGGATCAGATTATTATTTGCCATACCTTTCAGTCCTACTCAAAGAAATGACAAGTGATCATTTTGGTCATGTTCTTAGTCTACCAAAAGCAAGAAACTCAAATAATCTTAAGAAGGATGTTATATTGGAAGAATTCCAGCAATTTTTACAGATCCAAAGGTTAATTTTTATTTTTTTTAAAGCTCGAACATTGCTTATCTAATGTGAAACTTCAGCAGTTCACTCTTCATTGACTACATCATCTGCTGTTCTAGAGAGATTTTACAAGAAAAATTTATAAACATACCTTTTTTCTACAGATTTAGGGTCAGAGTGTCTCCTACAATGAACACATAACTGTGAATGTACATAAATGTAATTAATATTTGTCAGTATTAGGAATGCCTTTAGAATATTTATTATGAAATAAAGTGTTATCGCTTGCACCATGGATAAAATAGTTGGAAAGTTCCAAGAAAAATGCAAAGGCAACTTTTTGACCTGAAGCTTAAAAATCATGTCTCTCATGTATATAATATATTAATGACACTCTCAGTGCAAAGGCTTTCCTGGCACATTATCCATTGACATTCCAGAAGCCAAATTCAGTTAAGTTGAATTCAACTGAACCCTGGGGATCAGATTTTTTAGAAATGTAGTTCCATTACTGCCCACACATTTATCCCAGTCCCAGTTCCAAATATATATATAGGGTTCCCAGTTTATTTCTGGGTAGTGAAAGAGCTTGAAAAACCTATTTCAGTCCATCTCAAATGAGCATGATCTTGAAATGAGAGCTAGAATGGCTCACAAGTTACAGGACTTAAGAGAATGAGTCTGCATGAGGTCAATATAGGGCTGACCAGTAGGATCTCCAAGAGAAAGCTGGATAGATGGTCAGATGGATCTCACAGAATAATTCAGAAAAATCCCAACTGTGTCAGTAGTTTGCTAGGAGAGGCTAGGAAGCTGAGGAACATACACATAGAGCATTAGAGTATGTAACATTTTCTTGCAGTTCAGTGCAAGTGCATCACCATTTTGCTGTGTGCACACTGAGGAGGGCCCATCAGCAAGGTGTTGCTGAGAGTCCAGCTTGCAGGTGTTCAGCAGAGCTATATCTTTTTGTAGGGTTCCTTTTTCTGTGCTGTGGTACCTCATTGTTATTTCTCTACACAGGATGCAGCCAAGTTGTGGTGAATCTGTAATCAGCTTTTCTCTAGCCAGAATCTTGTCAAGTGTCCTCATCTCCTTGTCTAGAGGCTTTTTCTTTCTCTCCTACTGAAAGGTCACAAGGAAATACCTGTCAAAAATAGGGGGGTTCTTTAGGAAAAGTCCTCTAACACAGAGGTGCATGCCTATACAAGTTCAGACATGCACCCATAGAAAGATTATCTGCCAACTAGCATGACAAGAAGCTAGTTGCTTCTGCATACCCCCTGTGTGATCTCTACCATCAGTGACTTTAGTTCTCTGAGCAACATATTCCACTTTTGCCAACAAAACTGGTTCTTTTTCCTCTCATGTTGTCAGGTTTCTCAGTTAGGAAAAGTGTTTTATGTAGAATGGGATTATTAGCTGAAAGATAAGAGGGGGGGGGTCCCCCTAAATGCATGAGAGTAAATTATTTCTAACTACAATAGTTATAGCTGATAAAATAAGATATTAGAAAAATACACAAATTTGCCTCTTCTTTTCCTCTCCATTTTGTGACTTGCTTGCCTACACCTTATTTCTGATCTGACCTGGTAAACAAGAGCTTTTTCCGTTTGGTTTTCTTTCCCATCTCACTCTCACACATAAGCCTTTCCCATGTTTTCTATATAAACTGTTGATTAAGATCTAGAGGGAGGTTTTTCTGCAGACTGTCAATACAGTAGAAAGTCTGTGATCTCAGAGTTTTCCCTTTAGAAGCTGTGAAAATGAAGATTCTTGGCTTCTTTTTTAGTATATCTGTAACCTACCACATGTCACTTAACTTGTTTGCCTTTGTGGCTGCTCATCCCTATTAAATTAGTTCACACCAGTAGAGCTGCAAAGAGAAAGGATGAGGTTTTTCTCCTTCGTTTCCTCCTGCTACTTAGAGGGAAGGGGTTCTCAGCTGCTGATTATGTTGCTTCATTGGTTTTGTTGCCGGCGTGTTTCTGTGCACCGCATGCCTTAATGAGGAGCAGGCGGTCAGCAGTTCGGTGGGCAGTGTGCTCAGAGCGTGCTCGGGAAAAGAGACACGGGCAAGAGTAAAAGAGATCCAAATAGCTTCCTTCCCAGCCTGCACCGAAACGAAGGCAGGAACTTTTTTCTGAATTTACTCATAGGATTTCAAGATCAGGCTGTGAAATTGCTAGTCTCTGGAGGTATTTATGAACCTTTTTTTACATTTAGGTGGTTTTTGGTTTTTTTTCCTGTAAGAACCAAGTCACTTCCTTCCTGTCCAGTATCAGTCATTATTTACTGGAGAAATATAACCATGTAAGGGCACCAAAATAAGACATGCATAGTCTGATAAAAATACTTACAATATTTCATGTAAGAAATATTTTTAAGGTGGATTTTGTAGAAGAACTGTATGTGTCATTATATCCTCCACCCCCTCCCAAATATTTCCTATCAGATAAACACTTAGGAAGAACTGATTTTTTTCAGCCATACACTTCTGGTGCCAGTAACTTGATACAGAAGTATCTCAACATTTTTCTTGCAAAAATTCAAAGTAGCCTTATAAAATAATTTGGATTTTAATTATTATGGAATCATAGTCATAGGATGGTTTGGATTGGAAGACACCTCAACAATCATCTAGATCCAAATCCCCACCCTGGGAAGGGGCACCTTCTGCTAGATCAGGTTGCTCAATGCCCCATCCAAGCTGGCCTTGAACTCTTCCAGAGATACGGCAACCACAGCTTCTCTGGGTGACCTGTTCCAGTGCCTCACCACCCTCACAGAGAAGAATTTCTTCCTAATATTTAATCTAAATTGATCATTTTGCCTTTAAAGCCATTCCCCCTTGTTCTATCCCTACATATCCTTGTAAAATTCCCCCCCTGCCCCTGCTCTTCAGCACTGAAAGGCTTTCCTAAAGTCTCCCTGGCACATCGTCTTCTCCAGTTAAACAAATCCAACTGTCTCAGGCTGTCTTCAGAGAAGAGGTGCTCCAGCCTTCTCATCATCTTAATGACCCTCCTGTGGATGTGCTTCAACAGTTCCATGTCCTTCTCTGTGGAGAGCCCCAAGAGCTGGATGCAGCACTCCAAGCGTGGTCTCACGAGAGTGGAGTAGAGGGATGAAATCACCTCCATTGACATGCTGGCCACTCTCTTTTTGATGTAACCCAGTGCATAGCTGGCTTTCTGGGCTCTAAGTGCACATTGCTGGATTATGCTGAGCTTCTTGTCAACCCACACACCAAGTCGTTACCTGAGGGCTGCTCTCAATCCTTTCTCTGCCCAGTCCATATTTGTGCTTGATCCACATGCAGGACCTTGCACTTGGCCTTGTTGATCTTCATGAGGTTCACATGGGAACTAGATCACATGATATAGTCTGGGAAAGGAAGAAAAGAATACTAGAAAGGAAACTCTTTTAGGACTTTACATATTAAGACCAAAATGACAACAGAAAACTGTTAAAGCTAAACCATGCAAACAGACAGAACTGCCTAATGTCACATAAGTGGTGAGATAAAGTAATATTAAAACTGTAAATGCTTTTTCAGTGAGGTATATGGGTAAGCCTGACATTTCTTCACAGAGGACTTTTTTGGACATCCAGAAAAAAAAATTATATATCTGCAACTGTTTAAATCTACTTGCAGTGAGAAAAGTGTTTGGACATATGTTTATATAAGTATATGTGCTATTGACATAGCAATGAAGCAGCTTACTGACTCAGGGCCAAGAAACACTAGTGGTAAAACTTTCCAGCACTTGTTGCCTTGCAGTTTTACAGATATAAGACAACATTTCTTATTGTTGCCTCAAGTTATAATCATTTTCCCTACTGCCTCCTCAATTTGTTCCCAGAAGGATGAAGAAAATGGCTTATTATCTGTGTCACATGTAGTAGTAGGTTTGTGTCTTGACACAAAACCAGACCAGGTACAAGTGAAGTGCAGGCTCTCACTTAGAGAACAGATAACTTCTGGGGAAAAATTCAACCATGTTTCACACTTTCTTCCTCATGTGGAAGAAAAATCCATGGGTTTCCAGCCAATTTTGTGGTTCCTAATATATAGGACTGTGCACAGAGGAGAGAGAGGTGTATGTACAAGACTATCTAAGATATCATCCCCTCCTCAGCTTCTTTGGTGCTACATTGCAGTGAGAGTACTGGTGTCCTAGATAGTTGGATAAGCTGGTATTTAGAGGAATCTAGTTCCACCTGCTTGCTCTGGGCAAGACTTCCTGTTTGATTATGCTACAGCCGATGCCACACAGAAAACACTGCTTCACCACCTCACAGGATAGATACATTTAAGGTTGTGAAGTGCTTGCGTAATGCAGTAGTGGGATGCTCATAAATGCCACAGAGAAATCCCAGGCTTCATGGCTCAACAGCCATGTATCACACAGGGAGCATATTTATCTCCAGGAACTGATCCTGGAAGCTGCAGGCCAGGACAGTTCCCACTGAAGGCATTCTCAGAACCCTCAGTGATCAGAGATTCCATGGGATTTTGAAATCCTGTGAGATGTAAGTTAAGATGACTAAGGCAATAAAATATAAACACTGATTAACAAAGCAGGTCTTTATAGCTGTTAAATTTATATTTGTAAACAGCCAGAGACATGACTGAGTGACAATGTTCAGCCATGCAACAAATTGAAAGCAAATAAAGATATGATGACACAGTAATTGTAACTGAAATGAAAACATTCTTTACCAGAATTTTTATATTCTTATACACACATTAACTTTTTCTTTTATGTAGCAGGCCTTCCCCACTTTGTAATTTAAATGGTACCAAATTAAACCATCGTGTACTTTGTGGGTTCCTGAATGTTTAAAACTCTGCATAACTGTTGAAACCAGAATGTCATTAAACAAAAGAAAACAGTTTTTCTATGAAAACTTAGACTTTTCATTTCAGTTGTGATTTAGATAAATTCATAAATATCCCCACAGCCATGACGCCGTGGAAGTGGTGAAGTGTGTTTGCACAGCCTAATGCTTAGGTTACACTAAAAATTCCAGAAGGATTATATTCTGTCATGTTCAGAACATAATGCACATATTAAATGCCTCAAAGCACTCATCAGGATCATGATAAATTTTGAACCATATAAAAGAAAATAAGTGTTTTAAGAATATTTTGGGGTGGAAGTGCTGATTTTTATTTTTCCTTCTATCTAGTACCAATTGCTATTGCACCAACTTCAGAATGCATGGTCTGATTCTCTGGTGCATGGCAATTTTATGCTGGGTCTGTTGAGAAAAGCCTCTGTTGAGATTTTTTTCCAGTCTGAATATTGTATCACACACACAACATAAGCTGGGATTAAAGTAAAGAGAGGTTAAGGTGAAGCATGATGCTGAAATACAGTATGAAGAAAGATCTAACTATTTATTCAAAGGATAACTAGAATAGGCAACATAGCAATACTTATAGGTGGAAAAATGGTGGTAAGAGAGAGCTGAGTGGATCTGTCTCATTCCAGGAACATATCAAAGGTAGAAAAGGTCTTCTACTGACTTCTGAAAAATTTGTGGTGATATTCATTAATGTGCAAGTCTGTCATATGACTAGTATCGTAAAGGTTCCATGTCTTCTGCGGTTCATTGTGGTTACAGTGACTCTGTTCAAGCTATACAGCTTCTGCAAGCAAGTTTACAAACATAACTTCTACCTTAGAGATTCACTGTTACCGAAGATAGATAGGCTACATTAGAAATATTTCTGTAGAAAAAGTTTTCTGCCTCCAAAATTTGGATGTCCTATAAACTCATTAGTTTATCACCATTATAGCAGCTGAATGAGACATCTAGCTTTCGAGGACTTCTCTGCTGGTTTTGCTCTTGCATTAGTTCTAAATTTGCTATTCACCTAAAAAATATTGCTTAGTGAATAGCAGTTGAATTTTCAGTGTAGGATAATAGTTTATGTGCATTCTTGACCAGTATATTGAATAGTGACAAAGTAGTTCTATAGAACAATTTTAAAATGCAAACTTGAAATGGGTGCACTTTCTGTCTAAAAAAGCTGCATAAGAGATTTCTGTCTCTAATATTTCACTGTCTGTTTGGTTTTTTCTTTTTGTAGACAAGTCCTTTCTGTAAATATAAATAAGGTAAAACACCTTCATGTCACATTGTTACTTTGCTATATGAAGAAAACAAGAGGGATCATTTCATCCATCGTTGAAATGCAGCCATTTCAGTGATGTGTAATTTTATGGATGCTAGCAAACTAAGCAAGGGGTTAATGAGCAGTAGAATAATATATGCTGTTAAAACTGCAGAGAAAGCTCAAAAAACTTTCGATAAAGGGAGGTGTTTGACCTGCTTCAAGCTATAAAAGAAAATCTGTGATTCTCCTAAGTCCACAAGCCCTAGATTAATGTTAGTGTCAAACTGACTCTGTGTTAAGCTCATTTGATGTACCTCTGGGCTATAAGATGTTACTTTGCCAGCAGCAAAGGTCACATGTTTTCAGGTATTGACAGTGCAAGTAATGACAAGTTGTTTCTGTGTTTGAGCAGATCAGGGTCTTTTTAGCTTTCATTCAATGAATTTGGCAAAGTGTAGCCTCTGCCCAAGAGGGCCCTGTGCCTTTGAGCATACAGCTGTGGGAATTATTAAACCTCCAGCTCTGAAATCTATAGCTTCATTTAGTTCAGACCTCCCAAAGGAATGTTTATGCCCTTAGCTAAATAGCAAACAATTTTTACATAGGAGGAAAATTTCTTCCTGATCAGAAAAAGAAAGAATCATTTATATATTTAGCTCTAAGAACATTTTTTTTTTTTAATATGTTTAGGTATGTCAGCCTAGTCAAACTAGACTTACAATTACAGTTATAAAAATCAACAGCTTTTGTGAAACTTTGCAAGCACCAGTCTTAAGGAAGGAAGCCTGATCAAATAGCTGAAACTCAGGAGCACAGCTGAAGTGCTGCTTTCCTGGCTCCTTCCTGTGTTGTTGAGTGACAAAATAAGTTGTGTAACAATACCAAGATTTACACAATGTTGTGAGTAATTTCTAACAGGTAATCAGAAAGTACATTAAGCCGCTCAGATGGGAGCCTGAAACTTCCCAAACAGTCACAGAGTACACATGACTTCTCCTGTGCATTGGAGTGATGAAGAGTGCTTTGAGAAAAGTATTGTTCTCTAAGGCAAAAGGCAATAAAAGGAGTTTAAGTTAGAATGCTCTGGGAACAGAATTTGCTATGCATTATCTGACACCTACAATCTGTGGGGTAGGTTTTTTTCCTCCCAGCATGAGATCTGAGCAAGGGGAAATGATAACAGCTTATAGTGGATGACAAGGGGATGGATACCCCAGATAGCTGTCTCTTGCACAAACACAGATACAGTCAGTCTTCTCTGAGAAACAGATGCTTGGAGCCTGAAGTCATGTCCTCAGTCTCAGTGCTTGCTCTTAGGCTCTATCCCAAAATATTTGTTTGATAACAAGCAGAAATGTCTCAAGAATGCCAGCTGCCCATCATCACATCAAGTGATGATCTAACCTGCAGAACTAAGCCTCCCCCGCTCCTCCTGCTCCCCAGCATATGGATCTTGCCTGGACCAGCTTTCCTAGCAGAGGTGTATTTAACCTCTTGTCACCATTGCCTGGTGACTGAGAAACACTCCTGGGGCTGGAGCTGGAGCTCCAGATGTCATCAGGAAGAAGAACCCTTGAAATTGAGACTTCCACTTTCTGATGGATCCCCAGAATGCCATGAATTTTCCATAAACAACATGTGCCTCACAAATTGGAGTCCTTTGGAGAACTATGCCTGTTTTGCATCTCCCAAACAGCTTTAGCTAAAAGGCAGGATCTCAAGCAATTAGTGCAGCACAGACAGGGCGACAACTGAGCAGACCCAGAAGCCTGGCATTAGGTGTCCAAAGAACTTGAGGAACATACCTATCTTAAGCTGTGCAGCACGATAGGTACGGATTATTTTAATTGCTCTTGTGAAGTTAAGCCTCTAAGTTTCTCTGAAAGGGCACAGATGTGATTTGTTGTGTACTTGCTGAAAAGCACATTGGTTCATGCTGTAGTGACCCAAGTACTGACAGAGATTGTTAATTTGTTTATATATGTGTCACAGTTCCTAGAAGTGCCTATACAAGGATTTAACTGAACCTGATTAGCTTAATCAGCACAGACTTGTACATGGACATGCCTTTCTCACATCTGTGCCATTTGTTTCACTGCCTCTTTTCTCTCTTTCCTTCACTCACATTTTTTCTTAAAGAAGTTTTCAGAATTTTAAACACTTCTCCGAGTCCTTTCCTTTTTACTTTCTTCCTAGTTGCTTTTTTATCTCTGTAGAAAGTTGCAGAAGGTACAAAACTGTCAAAAAGAAATACAAGTAGCAAAAAGATGAGACTAAATATAACCTGAAAATGCAATATAGTTTCCCCTCAAGATTTTCCTAGTGAAATTTGGGCTCTAGACAGCCTGAGCCTGTTTAGCACAGCTCAGCAGAGAAAGGGGAACAGACCACAATCAAGTATGTTGATGTATTAGACTTCAGGAGAAAGTTAAAAAAATATTGGAAGACAAAACTGGTCATGCTTTCCCTCACAGCAGCATTGGGTACTCAGGCACAGCTTCCCTAAGCATAAGGAAAACCAGTAAATAAATATTTTTAGTACTGCAAGTGTAGTCATATGTCAGTGTCACTCTTCCAAAGGCAACAGCATTTTATTTGCTTGTATTGACAAAATTCGGCGTTACAGTTTTTGCTCTTGAATACAAGCCTGTATTTTTCATCTGAACTGCAGATTGCAAAACATTAATATGATTTCTCTCTCCTAATGAGAAAATAAGTGTACTAAGTTGTAAATGAATGCATAAGAAAGGAACATAAAGCATGTATGGTGCACCTGTAAGTAGATGTAGATGAAGACATAGGTGTAACTTCAAGACTTTTTTTTTAGTGGCAATCACTGCTTCCCCAGAAACGAGCTGGGGAATCATGAAAATTTATGAAACTGTCCCCAGTGTGACTATTTAATCTTCTTCCTTTTCTTCTGCCACTTTTGTACTTGTATAATAATGGTACCTTTGCATACAACTTGAAGGATCATCACCAGGGAGATTTTAATTCACGTATGTATGGTAGGTTGATTATATCCTAAAACTTTCAAATTTGTGCTTTTCAAAATCTTTTCTGTAAAAAGGGTAAGACAATAGCTCAAAAAATGACACCAATTACTTAATCTATTGGGTTGGATCAAGACACCTAGACATAGGTGCTAGGATGTGAATATCTGGACTCCCATTATAGGCAGTAGCATTCGAGCCACTACAGCCAGTGCAGCTTGGAGAGCTGCACCTGGATGGTGAAATAATTTCCAGGTTCCCCTAAATGTACTGGCTAGACAGCTCTGACTGTTGTAAGAGCTTAAACACCTACCAACATTTTGAGAATTAAGTCTTGACATCCGTGGTGCAGAGGTGAATCCTATCTTGTGAAATCATTTAAGTAGATGCAGATGTATGTGTGAAGTAAACAGTGACTGAATTAAAACTACTGTGATTTTAACATGAATAAATTCCTATTCTGCTACGTAGCTGTCAGGTACAATTCAAATCCAGTGTATGGTTAATTTACTTTCATTTACCTATCACAGGTGGCATATATATGCTGTATTGAGGCAAGTAACTTTAGATTATCTTTTTCATATTTAAGACATTCAGGGTGGTCAGTAAGCATTTAGTAATGCTAGCTCCCACTAAGCATTACATAAGTCAATTATGCTTACTCATTTCCAATGAAAATATTAAAACCAGAAGTTAGAGAGCTAGTCCTGTAGAGTTTGAACAATTCCAAATAATGATTAGTTCCATAAAGTAAGAACACTCAGAAACTGTTTATTACTAAGAATAATGGAGGCCCCAAGGCCATGTTCATACCACAAGAGAGGTTCAGCCCAAGACCTGTGGAGCACTGGCAAGGGATAAAAACAAACCTGAAGTGATTCATAGATTTTCATGCTTGAGCCCATGCATGAAGGTGAATCTGACTCTCTGACCTTCCTTTAAATAACAAGATTCAGTCTTTTCCTTCTGTGCAAAACAAGTTGCTGACAGCCTAGAAATAAAGAAAGGTTTGAATTTCTTTTCAGCTCAGAGCTCTTAAATTTTTCTGTCTCAGCACAGCCTCACTAGGTATGTTGGTTGTGCACCCATTCAGAAGCAGGATACAGTCAGAACTTAATTATCCATGTGTTGCAGCTTATTCATACCACAGATACCAGCTGAAGCAGAGATCTGCTTGAATGTTTCTAAAGTCTTTCCAGGAGCATCTCAAATCTATAATCAGTACAGCTGCTTTTGAGTCCCACAGAACTCGAGATAATAAATTCATATAAATCTTATCTGGCTCCATAGTAAGTCAGCTCCCTGGGAAACATAGAGACTGGTTGTGTTGACCTGTATCCGGGCTTTATTAATTTTGGCTCAATGCTGCTCTGCCAAACCCATAGTGGAGCTGGCTTTGGTGGCAATCCATCTGACAGGTGACAAATGGTGGAGGGAGTGAAGCAATTGCTTCTGAGCCATGGTCCATGGTCCATTTTGCTAGAAGAGAAATTTGTGCTTTATTAGAGGAGGCACAGTGCTACAAGATTTCAGACAGTTTGGTGCTGTTTTAAAAACATTTTTTTTTTTTTTAATTAATTTTTAATTTTTTTTTTTATTTTAACTAACATATCTTTTTGAAGTGACAGGAGGAGTTGCATGGACTTGTGTTCAATCAGAAAAGTCAATTCTAGATGGCTATAGATTGAAGGGACTTTAGTGCTTATTTAGTTTTAATAGGATAGATGTTTTTAGGTTGTCAATAAGTAATGCATTTTAAATATGTCTATTCATCTTTAAAATGTGCTTCACATCAGGAGACTTCATTGCATCAATCCTAGGCTGACACTGTGACCTGGACTGCCCTTAAAAGTCTATGGTATGAAATTGCACTCCAGCGCTAACTTTTCAGTTTCTCCAAACTTTTAATGTTTGCTCACATGTAGTTTCTTGACATGACAGTGAGACACATATGTTCTAGAGTAAACTTGAAAGCTTAGCCTCAGACTTAGTAAAGTCTCAGCAGTTTATGGTGGCTGGGAAGACTGCTCAGCTAAAGCATGATGTTTCCATATCTGATGGACACACTTCCAATAAAGTTATTCCTAGAGGCCCTAGATTTTATTTTGTCAAGAGCAGAGAATCCTGAACAATAAACTTTTGGATTATTCAGTAAGATTTTTTATGACTTTATGTTAATTTCTACATTTTTACTTTTCCCTTCAAAGGTCCTATTTCAAGTATCAGAAGTTCTAAAACTATAATGTCAGCTTGTGTAAAAATGACACCAGAAACCTCAAACATTCTGTTAGACAATGGAAAGCTAAAATACATGGACAAGACTGAGACATAACTAGAGAAAATGTAACAAGAAAAATATCTTAATTGTGCTGAGGAAAATGTTTCTATGGGCTGCAAATTTTTTTTTATTTCTATAGCAACTTATCTTTAGGAACTTTCTAAAAAATATTAATTAATTGAGCCTTCCAATGTGAAAGGTAAATGAGAGTTATATTGGGATGGTCCTGTTTTTCACTGGAGTACAGTCTGGGCTACTTGTGATTGATATTTAACAAAATACAAAGCTGTTGACCCAGATGGTAACAATCACATACAGAAAGTATTTCTAGATCATAACTGTAGTCAAGATTTTGATCCAAACTTCCTAGCATTTAATGTAAGCAATGGGAGAATTAAGACACTGCTTAAACTGAGAAGGGAATTACTGTCAATATTGTCTGCTAAATGCACCGGGAACTGCCATAAATACAGGTAGTTCAACCATGCCTTGCTAATTGCCTGGGCAAGTGTCTCAATCTGCCCTTATCAAAACAAGGACCAAAGACACAGCATGTGGAATAGATTCTGAAAGCTCTGTGGAGCCAGAAAAATCTGTTGCCTGAGACACCAGAGAAACTTCACATTTGGTATGACTTCAGTTTGATTGTATTTCTTTGAGCCTTTCTGCTATAAGTGTTAAATGATTTGAACTATGTCAATAATTGCCCAAGTTTACCTACATGAGCTAAGTCATTTAAGAAATTACTTAGGAAAGTAATGAATTGATGAGTGTATAAGTTAAGCTAATTAATCATGAGTTAGTCACGGCCTTGTGTCTAGACAAGAAGCAGTCTTGCAATATGCAGTACCCAGGGCCAACAAGTAAAAATACTGTATTTCACATGAAGCTTTTATTTCACTGTGATCATGGTAGCGTACAGACACTATAACTTGATTAAAATGAAAAACCAATGTACTTTGTCCGTTTGCCCTTACAGTGATATAATCCAGATACTGTATTCTTCAATTGAATTTCCTCAGCCTGCTGGAAATAGAAAGCCTCTTTCATGAGAACACATCTTTCCCTAAAGCTTCAGAAGTTTTAAGTGTGTGTATGTAACTAGCAAACTAATCTATCTTCAAGTTGTCCCTGTTGCAGAACTGTAATTTAGGAAAACAGATAATCTGTTGGGTACAATGCTCAGAACCATTTTTTGCAGATGAAATTCAGTGCTTATCACAGCATCTAGAGCACTTTTTGTTAGCACATCCTTTCTGTCTTCTAGCTCTCCTGGAGCTGAAAGTTCTGCAGTGGTTTCAGAGCCTGAGTGTTTCTAACTCATAGCTACACATGATACAGTGCTGCAGCTGAGCTTTGATGGGACAAGGGTTTTTATATCTGTAGTGGATTTTTATCCAAGAGGAATAGTGTTGCTCTTTTAATAGCAGAAACTTTTTTAAAAGGCCTTTGTGGTTTCAGCTGTCATTTTCAACTTTAAGGATCTAACTTAAGGGCAGCTCAGCATATTTAGTGTTCACTTGACAGACCCTTGGTGTGTCCCTTGTCTCTATCCATTGGTTTCCTACCTGGAAAGTTCCTTTCAGCTCACCTGAGTGAATTTTCAGTTCACCTGAGTGAAACTCTTTCACTGTTTCAGGCTTCTGCAG
Source organism: Pseudopodoces humilis (assembly GCF_049639895.1). Classification (NCBI taxonomy): domain Eukaryota; kingdom Metazoa; phylum Chordata; class Aves; order Passeriformes; family Paridae; genus Pseudopodoces; species Pseudopodoces humilis. Next base: position 32,892,213 of record NC_142200.1, on the reverse strand, counting down.
CTTCTTTCTACTGTTTGTCAAATCTGTCTGAATTGTACCAAAGTTAGCAGAGCTAAAAACAGAGCAGTAACAAGAAATTAAGAAGCTGATAATACCACTGCAGCCAAATGCACTAATCATAAAAAAAAAATCCAATAGAATTTCACTGCTCAAATAAAAGCTTGCTTGCTATACTATACCAATTCCTTTATTTTACATACTCAGTGTAAGATTGAAGAAATGTGTCTTTTTTATGGGATGATTTAATTCATACATACAATAGCCATAGGCAAAATTCCTCAGCACACTATGTTTTGCTGTGAAAATTCATGTTCTGAAGTCAAATTCAAATGCTTAGTCAGTTTAGATATCTGAACAAACCAAATATTTAACATTTCATGTCACTTTTTAGCAAAGTCCATTTTATATACAAAAAATGCTCATAGCTAATTCTTGAGTTTACTTTGTGCCAACCACAGTGCCAACCTCACTGAACCCTTTCATACCCAAGGACTAGGTGCAGTAATACAGAAAGAAGTACAGTACAAACACATCACTACATTCACCTTAAGTACCTTAATTGTAGATGAGGCCCCACATTGGCAAGGTGTCCAAGGAACTTAAGGAAATTATGTGATGTAAAGGTGTAGTAGCAATACAATTATTCCCAGCCTTGCCAGCACACAGTAAAACAGCAACTTTCTTTTGTCTGGGAGAAGAAACCATTCTTCTGTTTCCCACTTGTTTCCTTCTGCCCTATCAAAATGAGTACAAGGACAGGCTCCTCACCCAAAAGGGTTTCATGGAGAGGGAACTCCCTCATGCAGGAGGTACAAACCAGCTCATATCTTGATAAGATGTCTGCAGAGCAGAGAAGGGCTGAAATTTCAGACTTGTATGGTTCTGTGGCTTCTTATGCGGCTTCCCACTCTCTTCTATGTGACATTGGCTTTTATTGTAAAGTTTTTATTGGTACATGGGAGTGCTCCCTCTGATGCTCTGTCATTAAAGAAGGCACTGAGGAGCATGGATTACCTTTTTAACTTAAACCAACTAATTACATTAAAAAAGTAAGTTGCATAAAATTATTCAGATTTGCTTGACAATATCTTGAAAGCAAATTCCCTGCACAGCTTCCCATATAAAGTAGAAAACACTTAAAGCAACTTGACTACAGGATTTGTACAAAGAATCAGAGGCAGAAACAGTGGTCAGAAAGAAATGATACTTCAAACAAAGTGGAGCAGTATTCTCTGACAGTTTTGTTGATTGACTTTTTAAAATTTATTTTTATTATTTTTAAGCACTGAATGATACTTTGTTTTAGTAGAGGTAACTTGCCCAGGCTAGCAGGCTATATGACAGTGAAGTCATGTTTTGATTAACATCAAGACTCCTACATACCGAAATCAATTCATTGTGCAAACATATGAGAGTACAAGAAAGTAATACTCAGAATTAATGATGTTTGGTTATCCATTCTCCAGTGAGGTTGAAAACACAGATGAATGTGGTGACCTTCCCATTCTGTGTCACCAGATATGTCTTCCTCTGTCCTGAAGAAAGCACATTTTTAACACTGCCAGCTCATTCTCCTTTATCAGACATCTCATTCTTTGGCATCATATGATTCTAAGAAAACTTATCTTTCATTTGGAAGAAAGAAATAAACATATTTTAGTACCTAGGAGAGCCAAAAATACTTTCAAAATGCCCAATCTTAGATGCTAGGAAGCCAAAAGATAAGCAACGTGAACACAGAATTTATTATTTTTTAAAGAATGTTATTTTGAAAACACTTTCTTGATTTATCTTGAGCATTTGACTGGCATTTTTTTATTTAACACTTGCTGTTGGCAGGAGTAGAGTCTTCATTTCTCAGTGGTTCTTCTGATTTCTGCTGTGCAGTAAGTTGAGCATCTCTGTCATCTTTATTCTGATGGACCATCTTCTTTCTTTAATGCTACTGTTGCTATTGAAGTAAGCAAAACTGTTGCAAATAATTTCAGAAAAGACCTTTACAAAAATATATTTTGGGAAATCTAAGCAGAGTCTTTCAGACTGTGTCAGACTGGACCTCTTGTGCAGCACAGTTAAATCATCATTGTTATTCTTTTATTCCCTCTATATAAATATAACAGCAGTATAGAAATCTTTTTGATGTCTAGGACAGTGTATGGCATCACAGGAAAACTAAGGAGGTCTTCTAAGCTGATTAAATAAAACCAACAAGAGTCACAGGAGGGAAGGGAGGAGGGAAAACACTTGCTCGCCTGATCTGAGATGTTTGCAAAAGCTGCAGCAATTCTCCACCAGCTAAGGATTGAAGTTTCCCTGGTGGACTGATGACCTTTGATGTGATAATTGCTGGTTTTCCTGAAACTCCCAAAAGAGAGCATGTATAGTAGGGTTAGAAGAAAAAGGGATAAATATTAATGAAGCATTGGATTTTCATTCAAAAACAGCAGGAGCCAAGCAGTTAAACGCTCCTTTTCATCCCATGAAACAGGATAGAAACTAAGATCCCTATAATATTTGCCACACAACTTACAAACCTTAATCTCTGAGTAGTTTTACAGTGTCATGTATCTCTGTGGGTACAAACTTATTCTTTTGTTGAGAAGTTCATTAATTATTTTAGATTTTTCTTCTTTTGAAATTGTCATAGAAAATTAAATTTTAATTTTTTGAAGTATCGAGATTTTGCCTCCAATGTAACACATACATAAGTGTCAAGGTACTAATTTTCCATTATGGTGACCTTCGAAGTTTTATTCTTCAGGTAAGGCTGGAAAAAGTGCCCTAGGATTGGACAATGGTGAAAGTATTATCCTTGTCTTGTTGTGGTTCATGTGCAAGTTTTTATCCTTTACCTCAATCCAAGCTGATCCTAAGTGACTACTTTTCCACATCCACTTGCACAAAATTCATTGTCATGTGCTTGATCATAGAAAATAACAGGGAAATATACTATAGTTAGTATGCAGTTTGCTTGCTCTCTCACAAACTGGGTGGAAAAAAAAAATGTTTGGAGAGTAAAAAGAGACACTATAAGCTCATTGCTTACCACAACAACTTTTTCTAGTTGTTTGGGGATTTCCTTGGCTTTTTGTTTTTGTGGGGTTTTTTTTGTAATAGAGACAAAGTGTTTCATTTATCTGGTGAAGTTACTTTCTTCTGGAGCTAGCTGCTGCTTTAATTAGTAGGTGAAAAGTTACTTAGAGTTTGCCAAAAGGCTTAAAATCTCCAGTGAGATTTAATTTGCATGTCTGTCATGGCTTGGAAAAGATTGAGTATTAGCCTTTCCTCTAGCATGTCAGTCATATTGTGCTGTTATCTTGAAGTTTTTAAAGACAAATAAAATTGAGATTTTCAGACTGATTAGGTGGTGTGACTGCAAAGGCATTTTTGCATTGAAGAAATGTCTTTGTTATAGCAGCCATCATATCTGACCTGCTCCCTAGGTCAATAAAGATGAAGGGCTCTCGGTCTGTTGCAGAAGAAACTCATTGTGACTCACGATTGGCCCTGCTTTCATATGCATACACTTACTGCCAGCCTAGCAACATGCACCTTCTCCCCAAATGATTAATATAGCATCAAATGAGACATACTGTTTCTCTGGAAAACATCCTTGTAAGGCTGGCTGAAATGGGAGGTTAAATATCAAAGGGCTAACACAAAGAAAGGGACTGATCAAACAACTAGACTATTCTGTGATTTACATGGGTTATTCTGCTGATGATTAGGTAAAGAAAAACCTGCTGAGATGAAGAGTAAGCAATTACATATTGAGGAAACTCTCATAGTTATTACCTTATTAGTAGTACTCATAGACTAAGAGACCCTCCACAGGGTGATCCCTTGCTAATTCCTTATCGACAACAGCTTTGATGTGCTTATGTTATGTGATTTTCTTGGAGGAATGGGAAAGGCAGGAATTATTCATTGAATACATAACCACCTAGCATCCGAGGAAAACTGCAGAATTGAGGAAACCTTTGTAAATAAAGAAGTCTGTATGTTAACTAATGCATGTATCCCATCTTCAGCTGTCAATGTAATTTCCTAGAAGGCTGGCTAATAAAAAGAATTAGAAAAGTAATAAGAATCATAACCAAGGCAGAATAATTTCCAGATTGAGGGAGACACTACACTGTCAGCACAGATGACATCATCAGTATTAGCTGGCTGTGGAAGCAGAGAAAACTTTGATTACTTGATCACAGAAGTTTAATTTTATTGAACTTTTGGTGTGTTACATGTACAGATAAGACCTGGAAAAATGATACTTAACAAACATTTTCACAAGAATAGCCATTCCTGGTTCTTCCCATGTAAGATACTTCTTTCTTTCTGGTAATGAACCCTAACTCTATGCCTACAGTCATTTTATGCTCCTTTCCTGCTTCAGGGCAGGGGAAAGGTGCTTGAGAAAAATTAGGTTCAGATGTGAGTTGATATTGTTAGATGGACTCAAATACAATGGTGGAATGGAGGAGGACATCTTACCTGTGCCTGTGCCAGTAATGAACCAAAAAACCCAACAGATGGTGACTACTGTTCACATGCCAGCAAGAGTTTCTCCTTAAGGTAAAAGCCTGTGGTGAGGACTTTTTTCTGTGGCAGCATGTAGTCTAGGAACCTGCGAGCAAAGTAGCTAAATAATACCAATAACCTGGCTACGGGATCAGCAAATTCATCTGGCATGACTGTGCTAACTTATTTGCTCAAGATGTGCTGCATTTGCTGCAACAGGTGACACACTCAATTAACATGGTGCAGCTACCAAGATAGCCCACAACACAGCAAGTACATTTTAGTCCTCACTGCTATTGTTATTACTGAGGTCTGAATGCCCTATAAATCATGCAATTTAATTTCACTTTGTCTTCAAAACTTTGTCTTGATGATTTAAATGTAGAAGGTCTGATGGCTGCATGTTTATATATGGCAGAGAACCATAACACAACTGGAGACTGCAAAATAAACTTGTCTGAAAATTTTGTATTAGTAGATAGGTAAGTATCAGTAAACCTTTTCAAGTTCCCTTAGTTCCTAAGGTAATGCACTCCTTACATTACTGAAGAAATACAGTGTCATGATTTGAGCCCTGCCAGTTCCTAAGCCCCATGGAGCTGCTCACTCACTCCCACCTATCAGAATGGGGGAGAGAAAAGGAACAATAAAATGGAGAAGATATGTGGTTTGAGATAAGGAGAGTTAATGAGTTTGTAAAGAGGGATAGTAATACTACTAACACTCATACTAATAGAATTAGAATACATAAAACAAGTGATGGACAATGCAATTGCTCACCACTTGATGACCAATTTCCAGCCAGTTCCCAAGCAGCAGCTTCCAGCCAGCTTTCCCCCCAGTTTATATACTGAGCATGATGCCATATCTTATGGAATAGCCCTTGGATCAGCTGGGGTCGGTCAGCCGTCCAGGCTGTGTCGTGTCTCCTCCCAACTTCTTGTGCCCCTCCAGCCTTCTCACTGTCTTAAGCATGAAAGGCTGAAAAGCCCTTGACTTAGTATAAACATTATTTAGCAACAACTGAAAACATGCAACGTGCCCTTGGTGTTGTTCTGGTACTAATCCCAAGACATACCACAATACCAGCTACTAGGAGGAAAACTAACTCCAGAAGAAACCAGGAAACACAGTCGGTCTCACATTACTACAGTAGTGAGAGTAGTTAATGAAATTATGCTTTTACTTTGAACATTGACTCAAATATGGCATTATCAGCTTATCATTTCTCTTAATAACTTCTGAATAGTGTGTGTTCATTTTTCAAGTGATGAATTATGTGTAAGATAGCATTAGCTTAAATGCAAGGTTGATGAATGGGAGTTCAGGAGTA